>NC_090930.1:252820136-254062636 GCF_040938575.1 Ambystoma mexicanum | reverse complement strand
TCTCTCTCTTCCACACTTGCTCTCGACCCCATCCTCTTTATCACCCTAATTTTCTATGTACATTTCAGTTTCTTCCTCTCCCTCTCTTTCCCTCGCACTCTTCCCTTCTGTCTTTTACTTCCTCTCCATGCCGCTTTCACAGTTTGTTTCCTTCTTTCTACCTTCCATCTTTTCTCCTTGGTGCAGGTATTTATGTTGCATGCTATCCTTCTCTCCCTAGCTCAGTCCTCTACCCTTCTCCTAGGCTCTCTTCCTTTCTGTGTGTGTACACACCTGTGTGCGCGGACGTCTGGATGGCTCGATATAATCTATGTGATCACTGCATCCCCCGTAATATCAAAGACGAAAATACTGAATCGGAAAACAGCCTCGAGCATTGATCACATAGATCACACGGCACCACATTCCCCCTACCCACAACCCCTCTTTATATTCTTACCTTCTTTACAATGACCTACATGCACTCTGGCTTCTTGTCTTGCCCGTCTATCGGCAACAGATGTTTCCTGTCCCTAAAGAGGGTAGGGACTTCCATTGCCGGGTCCCTTATTTCCAGGGACATCATTTAGGGGTCGCCAGGGATGACAACTGCGACCCCTGAGGTCTCCCTTGCTACCCCTGTGGTCTCACTTGCTACCCATGGGAAAAAAAGAAAAAAATATTTTTTTGTATTATTATTTTTTTTAATGCAAGCTCCTGTGGCCAGCACCATGTGGCTCATTGCTTCTGGAGTGGCTGACTTTCCTGTTCAGGCCTCTTGACAAAAAATAAAATAACAACGGGGTTCTACAAGTCTAACACTTTCAGCAGTGACCCTAAATAAGAAAGAATAGGAATTACAAATCATTTGTCTTTCTGGAATTCTATACAATAATTGCTAGACTCATTAAAGGTTTATTTCAGATACACTTCAGGGGGTGAGTCACTGATTTAGTCTGGTCTTAAACACCTCAACTCAGCCTTTCATCCTTCTTAGGTCGATAAATGAGTACCACCACAGGTTGAGTGATATTTTATGTATATCTGTTCTATATAAGGCGTTTAAGCGTAATTGATACGTAATAAGACATCATTATCATTTGACCATGGATGTCTGCTTGCGTTCACAGTAATTTGGTAATATGGGCCTATACATAAAGATCTGAATGATACATATGGCGATCCATTTTTGTATGAAATGTATGTCACATTATTTTTCGTAGTGTACTTAGGAACAATGCTATGTGATGCCACTTCCAGTTTTGCCAAGGGGTGAAAGGTCGTGTTCATGGTGATATCACTTAGGGGTGGGGTCAAATGACATCACTTCCTGTGATGTCATCAGAGGTCAAGTATCATGTGATGTTACTTCTGCTACCCCTGCCATTTTGGTGAAATGACGTCCCAGCCCCCACTCCCCTTCTTCATTATTTTCGGATTCAGAATTTCTGTAACAGGGGAATGCACAGTAAAAGCACATTCAGCATTTTATTTTCTATATTTTCACTTAACACAGATACACATACAAATCAACAATCTAGAATAAATAGTTAAGCCTTGAAATCTAAAGAACCATATCCATATTGTTATTGTTATGAGAACATATAATTGTAATGTTAGTTTAACCACCAAGTAGCTACCCATAATATTTCACTTTACCAGTGTCATAAACATTGTGTAATCTCAAATTGAAGGCTCTGTTTATGAATGACATATGGTTATATTAAAACAGTGAGACAAAAGGTTGAGTCTACCTTTCTGGGATTTCATATTATTATATATCATATTAACACAGATAGCTGCAATGAGCTCCTAAGACTCTGAGCTGTCTTCTGAATCTGTGTGGCACTCAAACATATTAATATGCATTTCAAGTTTGATAATTTAGCATGTGTTCAATATATTGTAGGATAACTCTCCAACAACCAGACCAAGAAAAAAAAACCACTAGGGAAAAAAATAGGTGCACCCTTTTCGAGACGAGCAAGAGCTTTATTTTGAATACAAAAAGGAATGGGCAACAGGGTATTATGAATCCACTGCCACAGATCTCTCTCTCATCCTCAAAATGGTGTGTGTCTTATAAACGTACAACTTGTCATTCATGACGTACTGAATATGCAGTATTCATCTCCACCCCCATTGACTGCCACCTATTTACATAGCCCTTTTTACAATTGGTCACGTTGTCTTCTCCTCCATCTTCATCACACGTGGGTAACGGCCTATCCATCTTACAATGCTGCAAAGCAAATGGTTAGACTCAAATGGCACCACCCTATCTTTACTCCTAACCACATGATGTGCACCATGACGTCAACATTTACTCTGCAGATAACTTCGAGGTCAACCTGGCAAACAAAACAACTCTTTTCTCATCCCAGACATACAGACGTCCTCATCATGCCGCCCCATTAAATGGTCATCACCCTTGGCTCTCCCTGGTACAAATCACAAATTGTTTTGTTCTCTGCTCCCCCCTCTATCAGTTCCCCCTCCCAAGAGGTAGACCTGGTGTCCAACTAATCAATCTGATTCACGAAGGATTTAAGGCTCATATTCCTGCACTTCTGGTATTTCGAATAGAGTGACGATCATTTTAGGGGCGCTAGTGTCCTAAATCGTAGTTCATGTTTTGGCAACCTAAGACCTCTGCCCCGGCTCCCATGAGTGTGGCCTTCAGGTTTAGTGGTAGCCCTTCACCAATTTGGCTGCGCGCATTTCTGCCTAATTGTACAAAGGCCTAACTAGATAGATTTATATGTGAGTATACTTTTGTGTTCCTTGCTGCGCCTGAGAATTGGAATGTGATAATCAAGCAAGAGCTGATGCCTCAGTGTTCTGTGTCTCGAACACGGCCTGCGAGGATTCAGACCTGCTCTAGAATGCAGCATTAGTTCATGTTATAACTATTGCACACATGCAATGAATTCTACTTAACACTATCGCAAAGCAAATGGTTAGTTCCACCTATATAACTTCCCTCTCCCACCAGTTGCTTCAACACTTAAAGCTCCCCCCAGCTCCCTCTACCACCCTTCTCCATGTTTCATTATATTTTCTGCAATCTAAATCGTTTGGGAGGGACAGGAAACTTAACGTGCATCCAACATTATTCCACAAAGGTGAAAATAATACATCGGTGGTGCTATAGTGAATGCACAAAGGGTTTGTACTACATGTAACACAAAATGCAGCAAAGTTATATGATGGCCCCCGGAAAATGTTTTTCTCCAAGTCTTCCGCTCATTACAGTCGTGCGGGCAAATCTGAAAAATATCCACCAGGTCTTCATCAAGCTACTTTCCACAAGAACATCTTTGTGGAACAAAACATGCTTGGCTCAGCTCCATCATGCATTTCTATGTACTATGCAATATCTATAAGGCAATTGCATAACCCTATCATAGTTTTTCTTCGCTGGTTTTAGTTGTTCGAATCCTCCATTATCTAACTTCTTCATATAAAATGTCAACATATACTACATGGCCGAGGCAGAAGTGTAAGGGTGCATTTAAATCCACTTTCAGCAAAAGTAGAGGCCTAATTCCATGTCCTAATTGTTTTCTTAATTCCAGCGTGTACAAATCAAATATGAGCGAACTTTACAACCAATTAGCAATTGTTATGCAAATGAGACTTCAATTTAACCTGAGTCGAAGCTGATGTTTCCAGTGAGTGGGAATCATACATCATTTTCCCTGCTCCGAATGTTCTCCTTATTGCTAATCGAAAAAAACATAAGTAAACAGTCTGATGAATTATTTATTTACTTGGGCCCCTTTTTAATCAGCAGCATAACCTGTATTTTGATCATTCTGTTTATTATGTGGCTGAAAGAAATGCTCTGGTTCTCGTGCTTTTTACTAGTAAGGATGCTGCAGTAAAGCTTTTAATGTAAAAAGTCAAGCAGGCTCGAATTTCATGGGCCAGCTTCACAGCTATAATGTTCACGTCTTCTTTACTTATTTATTAATTTGGTATTCACCTATATATTCAAGTCTTTTGTAAAGCATTGTATATGCCTCCTAAGGGTGTCATTTCTTGGCAGTGCTGCCAATGACAGCGTAGGAGGGTACCTCAGTGGCTTTTCCGCACAGGGACGTTACAGTGCCATAAAAGGCAACTTGGGCAGGAGAGGCAGGTAAGGGGCAGAGAAAGGGGTAGCCAGAAAGGGGCAAGAAGAGGGAAGGTGGCTGAGAAACGGCAGAAAGGGGTGGGGAGGAGAGCTGCAGGAAGAAAGGAAGGCGGCCCGGCCGGTAACAGAACACTAATCCGGTGAGATGGGACTAGAAAGGGGGACTTCAACTTACAATAGAGGATTTCCAGAGAAGTGGGGGGAATTTGAGGTAAGTGGGAACGATGCAGCAAAGGGAAACAAAGGAAAGACGCACACAGTTATTGCAGCATGTCAGTTGCAACAAGATAAAGACATAGAACCCCCCTCCCAACTGTCACATCAGAGCATTACCATGGGTTCCAGTCTGTGAGATTCATAGCATAGAGAACTTACCCTGGGCCTGGGTAGGGCGCCACGGTCCTTCCAAGATGCAGGGTTACCAGGGACCAGGGGTTCTTTATGACATCGTACATTATTCAATGTCCCTTTAATTCCTTGTGATAAGCGTTCTCACTTCCAGCTTCACGTGAGTCTCTTCCTTCTCTTCGGATGATGATTCTGGCAATTGATTGTGCAGCCAAGGAAAATGTGCCCCAACAAAGCATTTTCACTGATAGTGCACCTACATTCACTCAGATTAGACTGCATCATGGGAGGGATACAACAAGACAAATAACTTGAGAGCTGCAAGGCGAGAATAAAATAAAAATAATGGGAAAAGTTGGTTCATTGTTCACGCGAACCGTTGGGTGAAGGATATGTGATTACCTTCTAAACTACATTGACAGTCCTCATCAGTCATCCTAATCTTCTGCAGCGGTTGGTGTCAGTGACCTCAGCTGCTCTTTGTGTGACTTGATTCCACGATCTGGCACTGAGATTGTGCTGGGAAAAAATGTCTGCAACCCAACTTCACGGTATAAGATTATGCAGGACTCCAGACAGCATGCGAGCTGGCTCTACATATTTATTGTGAACAGGACTAGCAAGAGATATGTGCTAAGTCTCTTGCGATTTTTCTTCTGCTGCTGGATACCCTTCAACCTTCACTAATAATCCACCAACTTCCATTGAAATACTGGAGTTCATATCATCCAGGATATATATTGTCACTCTACGGTGCTGAAGAAAAATGATCCTGACAATTCCAGGGGATTGGTGAACAATTTATTAGTAAAAAAGCATGCGACAAGACAGTACGAGACTTCTGCGCAAGTATGAACCCCCCTTCCCTCTGAGCACCGTTCTTTTATACCCAAAGGATCACATGCGTTTCAATGGAAGAGATGGCCGAGACAGGGCAAGCAATCATACTGAAACAGTGTTGCACGCAGGGAACAAAGCCCCACCAATACATGACTTTGATACCGGCTGCGTTCTTACAGTTAGTATTATCAGGGAGGACAGCATAGCGTAATGCATGTAGTGAAGGTGAATATACTCCTCAAAGATCCACACACACTCTGAGGTAGGAGAGAATGCTTGCAACATGCTGACTTCCATCTGCTAATGCACTTTTCCTCAGAAAGCAGAAGCCTAAAACACGCTTAACTATGCCAAAAGAGAAACCCATCAGAAGCAAGAGATGTGAAGGCAAACACCCCTACATGGTGGGTAAAGAACCTTAATTACAAAGTCATGAGCAGTACTGGATCTAAAAATACAAATGGACTTCATTCGGGACTCGGGTAACCTAGCGATCCTGCTCTTACTTGACCTCTCTGAAGCTTTGATTTGGATGATCATACTATCCTCTGCGAGCACCTCAACCAACACTTCCACTTCTCATCGGAAGCTACCAAGTGGGTAAAATCCTTCCTCAGTGGTCAGACCAAATGTGTGTTCCTAGGAAACTCAGCTGCCAATGTTCTCCCAGACACACTGGGTGTTCCACAAGGGTCTTGTCTCTCGCCTACCTTTTATAACACCTATACAAGACCCCTGTTTGATTTTCTTGATTCCAGAGGAATCATCTATACCAATTTTGCAGATGATACTCAGATTCTCGTCCCGCTCTCTGGGGATTAAAATACGGATACCGTCCAAATGAATGCTGTCTACAGCACTATCAAAAATTGGATATCCAGCCACAACCTATGTCTGAACAATGAAAAAGCAGAGCTTCTCATCATAGGCTCCCCACATCGGATCAGACACCTTGATTCTGCCTATTCATCATTCAGCATAGAGAACTCATCCATAGCGGTATCCAAGCAAATAAAATCCTTGGGGGGTCTATTTGAAAGGTGACCTTATTCTGACCAGACAGATTAATGCTCTGGCTTCCTCCATGGAATCGAGATCAACGGATCGTGTAACTGTAACCACATCGGATAGTGTTACATGGATAGTGTAAGTGCAACCACATCCATCTGTGAACTGCAGAGCTTGCCATGACACAGCCATATAGGCATGGTACAAGGTGATGCTCTCTCTATCACCAAGTACTTTGATGGATGCATTGGCTATCTTTAGCAATGTATGCTTAAGTATTTAAACTGGATTTCTAGAAAATATATCATGCTGCTTCCGAAACTGTCACCACACATTGCTAGAGTCTAGGCACACCCATTTAGTCATCGATTTACCTGAAAAAGGATGTCTTGTCATTTACCCCCCAATTGCCTGCATGATGGAATGGAAGCGTGCAGAGACATCTGCACCCACCTCTACTTTGTAATCTCTCACCAACACAGTGCTCCCTAGAAAGCAAAACAAAGTCATCTCATAGTCGCAAGAACCCTTATCAACCTCTGACCCCTCCCACTGTCATGTTGGCTTTGCACATGAGGCCTCTGTGCACAATATATGCCAGCAGGGACCTGCATCATACTGGTTATGCCAAAATAATTGCCAGAACATCCATGTAAAATAAATGTCACCCTAGCTATTCCCAAATATATACCAACCTGCCAATGTAAAGTACATGTTTGCGAGGCTGTAAACGAGAGCAATGGCTCGCTCATACCGGCCACTGTCCATATTGACCATGCTGGGATCCTCCCAAGCCACATAAAGTATCCACTGCACATGGCCTGCAGCCATGGGCATGACCAGTTGTCACATTTACAAGGGAAGGGCATTCAGTGAGGCATTGGGCCCCTAATTCGACTTGTGAGAGTGCCACAACTCCCCCATGAAGTGGCCCTTTGGCCATTCTCTGCCCCCCCTTAAGCCACCCAAAGTGGTAATTAACCATAGCCACGTGAAAGCCTGCTGCAGACCTACGTAGTGGCCAAAAGATCTTCTGTAGGGTCAAAGTGGCCACCGGCCATAATGCCCGGGGGGTGACCAACTGCCAAGACCGGGAGGATTGAGCACAGTGACCACCTTGACCCAATAGCCGATCCACATGCCACTAGACAGATCTGCAGGCATGCTTTGTGGACTACACTCCTGCTCACCCCAATTAATTGTCATAATTGTGTCCAGCTGTTCCAGATGTAGGTGTGGGCAAACCTTTCTATATGGAAAATAAATGGGGAAATGTGCATTTTAGACACCCTACATTACTTTTCACCCCATCGATGAAATCTCACAAAACTTTCCGATCAAACACCATAAGTCATAAGGACCTCAAAAAGTGCTCTTGCTAATGGGGCTCAAATTAACCGTAACTCCAGGGTCGCTATAACAAAAACAATGCTTGATTCAAACTGTTAAATGACACTGATTTGATGGGTTGCTTCTGGAGTGCATGTCTTTTTCCAGACAATTTGGGCCTCATCACGAGTTGCACGACAGCCCTTAATTGTGGCTATTACTGCTGCATTTAAGGGCTTGCCCTATCATGGGTTTGGCTGAAAATGAGAGTTTTACCTCCAGCTTTTTGCTGGAGATAAAAAGTCACCATTATGGGCCTGTTTTCTGCACTAATAGCGCAGTGCTATGTGCGCCGCTGCTAATAGAGCCAGCCAAACCCCATTGGGTCAGATGGACCCAATAAGGAAGGGGGATTTGCCAATCTACCGCTACTCGTGATCCAGCACTATTGAGTAGCGGTAACGCTATTTGCGTTGGCAGTATCCCAGCACAATTAGCGCTGGGATAACGCCAACCTCGTGATGAGGCCCAACAAAAAAAGACATTCAACACAATATCAAAGAAACTTGAAGTATTATAATTGCTCATTTATAACACGCTTAATACCAGCGAGTGGTTTCTAAGCACGGGATCAGGATTTGAACCTGTGTTGCGCTGTGTCATCTTGCTTCCAAGACCAACGCGTTGCCCCTGAGCTATTCTTCCTTACCTAGCACTGACAACCTGTGCAGGAATAATACCAAATATATGTCTGTGGATCAGAGCGTGAAAACATTCATTTATTCGTGAACTTGAAACGTCTAATAGTTCTGTATGCCTACTAGCAATTTTATCAGACGAATAAGGCTGCCGAACAACCTTCCTGACAATAATGTAAAACAAAGATTATATGCAGCCTCTAAAGAAATGTATGTTAAATTGAATGGGGAACATGGAATCTGACTTCAACTTCTATCTACTTGTTGGCCATCACAAACATGGAAACACTGGTGATGCATATTGAGAGTATTGTTCTAAAGCCGACAAAATCAGTAGTAGGGCCGGAGCATACTTCCGGGTCAGCGCAGTTGTCTTGAAAACTAGACAATGCAGAGTGGCACGGGTTCGATACCCGGTCGCGTGCTTAGGGGATGGACTCCAGCATGAAGTGCAATATTAAAAAGAAATTTAATTAAAAGAAATACAATTAAATGACAATTACAGAGTATTGTTAATTACATCCGGGAGGATAGCTCAGCGGCAGCATGCGCGTCTTGGAAGCAAGACGACACGAAGGAACAACAGGTTCGATCCCCGGGTCCGCGCTTAGAAACCTCTGGGTGTTTAAGCGCGTTATAAATACGTAACTAAGACAAAAAAAACACAATTACGCAACTAAGAAAAACCAACAATTCCTGTAACAGCGCCTCGATGCCTGCGGGCTGTGTGAGCGCTTTATAAATGTTAAATAAATAAATGACAGCCCATACAATATGTTGACCTTGGTTTGGCCGAATGCCCAACATGGGCAATCGTCTACATGGTTTGCAATGGTCCTAGAGGGTTGGGTGCAGAAGTCACTTTATCTGGGAGATGCTAGAGTCCACAGTTGCCTGAAGCATGCAAGGATGAGTGGCCTAGGGCAATCAGACCTGCGCAGAATAGGGGTCAATAAAATAAAGCCATGCGTCGGTGTCCCACACGTGACCATTAGCAGACCATGAAGAGTTAGCGGGTAGAACATTTGAGAAAAGGCAAGGGAAGTAAATCTGTATGAGTGAATAGTGAGAAAGCAGAGTACTGCGGTGCTCATCAGTGTACACCAGAGCATAGATCATACAATGGAAAGCACTTTATGTTATGTTATGTTGAACTTATATAGCGCCTTATATACCATTGGTATGGTCTGAAGGCGCTGGACCACTTTAGAAATGGTCAAGGATGAATCAACATGTTAGTCTCCACACGCGGCATGTGCCTGAGTCACTGAAGATGGCTCCGATAAACTGAATTAAACTGTTGATTATCCTTGGTAACACCTACAAAATCAATGTCTGGCATTGTGCTTGTATTTATTTCTATTTATTTAAAAACACTGAGTCCTTTTGAACAGAAATGAATTTCAAAGCCGACAGTAACGGAGAGGAGAGGCCGTCCTTGGTTAAGGTGCCTTTACACAGGAGCATTGAATTGGATGATGTGAAGCGGAAGAATAGAAACATAAAACAGGGTCAAGGAGGGGGGACCTTACAACGTTTTTCCCATTGAGCCTGAGGCCAATATTTGCATATTTGAGAATGTGACTATCAACGATAGGGCCTCTAAATGGAGAGAGAAAGAGAGATAGTCTTGCTTCAGTTGTGCAAAGGGCAAGTCTTCCAATTTTATATGGACCTTTTTATTAAGCCTGGACTAAGCCAAGGCAGCTGAGGTCTATACTATCAGATCACACAAATATCAGCCAAATGCATTCAAGAACTATTCATTGCACCAGCAAAAAAGCATGTTTTAAGAAGATCCTTACATTTGCACTGAAAGATCTCCCTTTCCTACTCTGCGTTGCTTGCTGGTGTGCCAGTACATCGCCTTTACTGCTCTGTGCATGTTGCACCACACCTTCAAGGCACACCTTCAAGCATCTTCCAGACTGGGAAAAGCCTTTCCCAGTCTGGAAGATGCTTTACAGAACTCCATTCTAAGTAATTCCAATGGTGATTTATAAAGCAGGAAGAGCCCAAAGACAATCTGCAGTGTGCCAAGTGTGCAGCACTAACAGACAGCAAAAAGTATTATGACCTACTACTGGGCAATATGATATACGCAGCTGACAGAAGTAGAGTGATTAAGAGTGAAAGCAAGTGTCCCCCATAAGGCAGTAATCTCCCCACAATGAGAGGCAATAAAGGACACACCCCAGGAGGGAATGAGACCAATACCAAGTGCGGGTGATGTAAAAAGGGTTTTTATATAATCAATTTAGGCCATGCAAAGGACTCTGCAAGCTCCGAGAGCGCTCTGTCTGACAATAGCAAAGACAGTCATATTTATTACAAAACTACGTCATAAATCCTGTAAGCTATAGGGGCACAAAAGTCTCGGGGATTGGGTGGCGTTGACTAAGCTATAGGTGGTGCATCGATGAGCTGCTCCAGGATTGGCGGACATCTACGCGGTGCCAACGTGGGATGGACGGGTCAGCTGGGCTCGTCGGGGTGGAGCTGCCAGGCCAGACGCGGTCTGTGTCGTTGATTGGTGGCTGCACTAACACTTTGCCCTTGTGGCCACACACACATTAACACTCATCACATTATATGACTCCAGTTGTCCTGCAAATCCTACAATAGGTTGATCTATGATCACATGAGAGACAGGAGAAGCAACAAGCAATGTGAAACTTCACCAATACATCAGTGTACAGTTGCTTTTTGACCTATCCACCAAATGGCATAAGTCCAGGTGTCTCGTCAGAGGGCGCGGGGTGAGCTGCCTTGTGGTTCTATTCTTTTAGATGTTGTGAGAGATTGCTTTACAATATGTTAGTACAGTGGTGAATAACTGTCTCTACGGCTCATTAACTTGGGGTGAACTGGAGTACTAGTGGATAAGTAAGGACACATCTCTGGCCCCTCAAGGCGGTGGGATTTAGGACCAGGTTGTACATAATTCATTTGGCCAAACTACTCCGGCTTCTGACATGGGGGAGGTAAATACTTGAAGCGGGTCCAGCAGGAATGTGGCGAAGTGAGGCTGTGCTGTTCGAACACCAGCAAGCCCTGGCGTTCCTTGACGGGAGGAGGGGGGGATGGCCTTGTAGCTCTAAGCGATTCTCTGTTCCTGGACTACACAATATGCCATAAGGGGAGACAGTTACTACAGTTAGTAGCATTATTATGATTACGTGTTTCTATCATTTACAAATTTGTTTACTGCTTCATACGTAACAATGGGGGTCGGGCAGTGACACATGTATTACGTAACGTTAATGGAACACATATTGATAATTTATAGGACATACAAACGAATAACACCGTGAGGTAGCGTCATGTTGGATTGTATACGCAGGATCAGAGAAGCATTCTGTTTGTTTACATTCTTGTTCATAGCAAAAACCGGCTCAATGCCCTTGGCAGCAGTTACACTTTTAAACCGTGTTTCACTACATTACACACAAGTATTCTCTGTAATGCTTTTCGCTTTATCCTTTGTACATTAGCAGTTATCATTAGTTAGCATAAGGCAGAATCTATGAAGCCCTTCCATTAAGCCTTCAAGGCACATGGTATTTTGCAGTGAGCAGGGGTTCATGGAGGAAGGTTATTGACACCATATATTTTAAATGTTGGGGGTTAGATGCATGGTCAAGACTTGTTTGATCGGGATGGTTCTTGTTATTTTCCAGACTCAAGCTGCAAGTTAGGTTACTTCTAGGACAGTGATGTACTGCGGAAGGTAAATGATACAATGTTTGTTCTGATACTTGTTCGTGTCTGGTTGCTCGTGAGAACGGGCCTTCAGCAGATCTGCCATGGGGTGGAGGCGTGGGGGGAAGTGCATGGCTCCCTGTGCGCGGTGAGCGGAGGCACAGCTACAGCTTTCGCATGCAGGCTATTTCGCTTGGAGTTTGGCCTGTACCTCTAAAATTGAGTTTTGGCGTTTTCAAAATGGTGTCTATGGTATGTTACAGTACGAGTCGTGTGGCCTTATGTGTCGATCAGCACCCATCCAGCCTCCCGAGCCCAGGTGCATGGGGGGCCGCTGACGAGCCATGAGCCTCACGGAGGTGGGGAATGTTGGGGAGGGGGTCCTAAAGACCTGTCTTCCCATACATTTCCCCCCTTTCGTTACTTAAGTAACTTAAGTAACGAATACTGTAACTCGCGCAACCTCTGGCGTTCTTTCTCATTAGCAACTGCTTTATCCCAAGCCAGCGTGCCCTTTATTGGCATCCAGGCTCTACATACCGCTCTGAGACTCTTCCCCCCATCTAGCATATTCATCAAGTGTGCAGGTCATATATATACACCCCCCATTTCCTTCCAGGTCCACCCATACCTCTGTGTACCATTCCCATTCTCAGGGCTCCTTTATTGTGGTATGATATAACCTGTCCACTATGTCCCCATCATAGTATAATGGCACCATTCTATACTTGGGCTCAGGGTCCTCACCTGTTTGTACTTGTGCTTCTTGCATAATCTGTGCTGCCCCTCTAGTGTTGCCCATTGTAACCATAATCATTGCTCCATTCGGCACTGCATTTGCGCAGCATCGAAGACCCACACGCGAAAAATCAGGAGGAAAAATACCACGATGGGCATCAGCATTTTTACTGGCAGCCCTAGCCAAGAAGGAACCCAAGAAAAAATGTTGGCGAACCAAGTGCTGTCATCTGCTCCAACTTCATTCCTCATTCGTTCCCCCAGGTTGTGCACCGCTGCAATAACATGTGATAACGTTCCATTGTCCGCATCTTCAGAAGGTACAAATGTGCAGCACGCGCTCCCGATTTCTCGGCAAGCACCTCCATCCATTGCCGTCAACAAGACATACCTGTTCATTAACCATAGGGCCCTTAGCTCACCTTGATCACGTTGAACCCTTCTTCAGTGTCGTTGGCCAGCTGGATCAGTTCCCAGCACGTGATCTGGAGCCATTTTGCATTGGCTCGTGCCTGGAAACTCGGGATAAGGGAGGCGAAAAACGTCTCAGTGGAATGAAACAACCGGTACTTGTCAAGAATCTTTGCCAACAGGTCTGAGGAGGCTTTGGATATGTAGTTGGATGATCTCTGCCGCCTTGATATCACATCTTGCGCATTGCCCGAGGACAGGGCATACAATGGCGGTTCTCCTGTAGGTTGCATATTTTGTTCACGATGGGCAGCTGGCGCTCCTTTTCCTCCATCAATGTGGCTCTCCGGGATCACCATCAAAGCGCAGGTGCCCCTCCAGGACAGTGGGAGGTGCAAGTACGCCTGTTTGCCGAAGACCCAGTAAGTGTCCATGAGTGCTGCTGTCCCTTTTTTCATGTCTGGGATAATGAGTGTCCGAATGCAGTTCTTGTTTACTTACACCCATGATGTTTTTCCCCTCGCCATGGAAGCACAGTTCGTATGAAATTTATTTTTGCAATTTAAATGGTTTTTCTATGGCGGTCACTCAAGTCAGCTTTGTGATGTGTTCCTTCCAAACTGGTGCACAGGTTTTCTCGATCCATTGTAGTTTTTCTCCCGCCAGTCCTCGTAGCGCTTCAGCTTTACACAATATTACTTCATCTTTCCACTTATTGTCCAAAAACAATGTCCCTTTGATCACGAAAAAAGGTTATTTTAATCATATCACTCCTTTAGCTCTTGAATAGCATGTTTTTTCGTTTTGCAGCATTTCAAAAGAGACATTGTGTGCCTGGAAGGTGTTCTTAATTCTGCACAGAGTGATATGAAGGAGACACTGGGCATCTGCAACAGGCAATTCTTTAGGCAGCAAGACCTTAGGCGGGCCTGAGTCATGGGGGATCAGGGAACAGACATAACAGCTCTCGTTGGTTGTCTGTTTTGCAGTAGAGCTCATGTCCGCATATCATTTATTTGACTGATGTGGATGTCTAGGGTCTTCTATGGTGTCTAAACCCAGGCCAGAATATTCGTCATAGTTCTTCCTCCCCACCTCTCTCCTGCTTCTACTGCTTTTAAGGTAGTTTTTCGCTTCTCTTGCTGCTTGTAGCCCCGCCCCCTCTTTTCCCACGCCCCCCTTTTCCCATTCATCATATAAGGTCAAAAATCTCTCTGTCATCTCTGCATTGTCTTCTTTCCTATTCGCGGGGGGGCAGTTTCTGCGGGTGGGCTAACTTCTGGTGTGGGCATTGTGGCAGTAGTGTCATATAACCATGATATGACAGAAGGATTACGATAATTTAAACCATAGACATTGTATTCTGAGACATTTGAGGGGGGAGCTGGACTTGTAGTTGGCCTGTGGTTGGTATCATTTGGGGCTGTACATGGGTAGGGTCTGTATCATACCGCCATATAAGCTGAAATCCATCCCATATCAAGTAGGCCCCCTCCTTAACCATTTTGGTTCCATTCCCCATATTGGTTCCATTCCTTCCCCCCTCATTCATCTCGATAGAGATGAATGCAATGAACCAGTACATGACAAGACCAAACATCATGGTAAAAAATAGAACAGCACACACAAACAATCCACATTCATACAAGTATCTGCGTAAATCAAAGACATCATTTACATTTCTAACTGCGTTTTCAATATTTGCAATTCAATATTATTTACACTTTTGGTCCCTCAGAAAATAATTTATTTCAGTACATTTTCTTTTTATCATGCATTATCCTGTACTCATGTAGGACATAGATGTTCTTGGTTCTCTCTTTCTATTGTGAAACTTCTACTGTGTCTTGTACTTCTTCCTCTTGTTCTTCTCTAACACTATCGTAGGCTTTTCGTACATCATTTAAATATATCCAATATCTCAGGCCCTTTACTTTTACCGCTGTCGATGTGCAATACACTACCTCATAGGGGCCATGAAATCTTGGAGCATTCCACCTATGCATGAAGCTCCTAACGTACACCATCTCTCCTGGCATTAACTGTCCTTGTGGATTTTCTTCTCTAAATTTTACTTCCTCATTTCCTTCATCTCGTGTAAATGGTGGTGCAAGCTGTCTTGAAATCATGCAGGCTGCTCTGGCGAGTTTTGTCAGATAGTCGTTGAACTCTTCACCTAATATAGTGGCGCTTTTGTGGGCGTCTGAATGTCTGCAGAGTGGGGAGTGAGCTGTGTGCATGCGCCTTCCTGTCACTATTTCATGCAGTGACAGATGGTGGTCCTTGCTGGGTTGATTTCTCAGCTCGAACAAGGCCAAAGGCAAACAATGCACCCAATTTCTTTTAAGAAAAAAGCACAATTTTGATAGCCTCCCCTTCAGGAGGCCGTTGATCTTCTCAACTACGTCATTGCTTTGCAGATGATAAATTGAGCACAGTTTATGTTTAATTCCTAGCAGAGCTGTAACTTCCTTGAAGAGGTCGTTGACAAAATACGTGCCATTGTCCGAGCGAATCACATCGCAAATTCCCCATCGTGGGAATACTTCCCTCACTAAGAACTTTGCAGCGCACTTGGCATCCGGACGTGCACAGGGCCCTGCTTCGACCCACCTGGAAAATGGACAAACTACCACTATCATGTACCGTGCACCATTGCATCTTTCTCCCATTTCTGCATAATCAATATGCAGCTCTCTGAAGGGACCTGTTGGTTTGGGTATTGTTCCTCGCAGTGTCCTTAATGTCATTCCTGAATTGTATATCTGGCATGTTGTACATTCCATTGCTAATTTTGATATCTGCTCCTGTAACCCCAGGACAAACCAATCTTCTGTATCGCTGCGGCAATATGTTGTTTTACATTGTGTGCGGGAAGGTGTAATTGTTGGAATGCTATTTCTAAGAGTTTGACTGGCATTGCCACTTTTCCTGTGCTATTTTGACGTCATAAAAGATCCGTTGCTGATTGGCTACATCCCCTCTTTTTCCACAACTCTTTCTCTTCTTCACTTGCTCCTTCCTGTAACTCTAGTATTTGTGACACAGGCATGGTGTTATAGCCATCCGGGAGATCTTCCTCTACCTGTGTGTGTACTAGGTACTCACCTGGCAGTTCTTTCAATAGATAAGAGGCTTCCTTGGCTGCAGCATCCGCGGCAGCGTTTCCCAAAGAGATAACATCTATGTTAGTGGTGTGGTCCTGGCACATCACTATTGCTCAGTGTATAGGGAGACAAAGTTAAAGCACAGGTACTAGAGGTGCCAAGCCTTAGCACTTTTAGTAAAACGATACAAGGGACCACATGTAGTTAAAAGGTAATATCAAATTTTTAATAACGAAAACATCATACATTTTAAAACGTTCAATTGAATTAATTGGTCAGGATTACAAAAACGTATTATTAATATCACTTCTAATGTGTAAGACCACACAACAATAGGAAATACGTAACGGGCTTGGATACCCAGTTTACAGAGATGTTATTCACAAAATACGACCACTATGGGTACTTGTTATCTAAATAGTTTGGTACCCATCCAGAAATGGATCGATGTGTCATAAGTTAAAATCCCTGTTTAAGGTCCAGAGATAAGTCTCGACATGTTTCTGTTCCGTATGACAAAGTGTGGAACATTCATCAGGAGGTAAGTATTTTACAGTATGGCCTATTTGACAAGAGGAGTAATACACAATACAATTATAGTATCAAAGCACCTGTGGGAGATAAAAAACAATCATCAAAGGGTTAGCTACTAAATAACTCAGTCCTTTGGGGTGCTCGAAAAAATAAGCTCGACAGCAATCAAGGATAAAGTTACCTATCATGGTGCGGGTGGGCGCTCTCTACTTAGATTAGTAGGTGCGGGGAGGCGAACATCGCTACCCTATGAGAGAAGTGAAAAAACACACTTCAGCTAGAGATACAGCTTCAATCTCACAAAGCCCATTAGTACATATAGTGCAACAGCAATTACAGGGAGTGGATTATAAGCACGCAGCTCGTATTGTGTGGGGGTAGGAGACCCGATGAAGCGAAAGAGAGGTAAAATCCAGTGAACCGAGAAAGCGGGTGCTTAGGTTCCCGATAATTACTTATAAACATTTAGCCCCACTCGAAAGGTGGAGGGGCTCGGCACCTAGACTTAGCCCGGGTGGCACACATTATACTACACTAAGTCAGAATGTGCAGGGTGGCTCCCCATGGAGAAGGACTACCGCGGTGACTTAAAGTGGAGCTCTAGCGTGCAAAGAAGTGAAGGGCACATCATTGGTTTATTACCTGCAGTTGTCGGCGATGGTGAAACTTCGCGGTCCGCACTAATACAGGGAGATACAAACAGAGCGAATTCTGTAAGGATCAGCGCGTTTACTCAAGGACAGAGTAAAACAAATGAGCGGTAACCGCGAACCGTTAATCGAGATAAAGAGAACCCCATAACACTTACCCTTCAGGGCCATGAGGGCAGTTTTTTATACCAGGCCCAGAACAGAAACGATTGGGACGACGGATCAAAACAAACGCGAAGCGGGAATCGCTTCTGATTAATCTATCGAACTACATACCTACTGAAATGGAACAACAAGTCCTTAATAAAGGACTGGGATATGTAATGACGAAAGAACACGACCCTTTCGAATTCCGAATTGAGTTAAAAAAATGAATGAGAAAAATCCATCTAAAAGAATTCTTCTGTTCTCTGGACCACGCCATCGATGGAGGACCTCCCAACTGTACTGGACTACGTAACCCCTCCACATTTTATCCTCCACCACAGAGCTTCTCTCCAGAATCACTCGTGTTTGAAAAGAAAGTCATTTCGGAAGTTATAGCTATGGAAAAGAATCACCAGAGAGCATTCCACAACTTTTCAAACCAAGAACGTCAAGCCCTCGATTCTTTGTCCAATAACCCTACGATCATTATCAAGAAGGCGGATAAAGGAGGAGGCATTGTCATTCTGAACCATATCGACTACATTGATGAATGTGAAAGACAATTAGGTAACATCTCTTACTATCGTCTACTATCTCAAGATGGAAACTTTCGAGAAAAAACACATTTATAACGACGATAATCCTTTCAACAGTAACATCACGAAATGGAGTCGTTATATTGATGACATTCTAGTACTCTGGAAGGGCACACAGGTTGATGCCAATAACTTTTTCACATGGCTGAATAGTCTGAATCCCCATTTAAAATTCACTATGACTTCAAGTAATGAGTCGACTGATTTTTTGGATCTCACTATCTTTAACCAAAGGGGAGTACTGAAAATAAAACCATTTCATAAACCCACAGACAAAAACTCCCTTTTGGATTATTCTAGCCATCACATTAAACATCTACGTGACAATCTCCCTTTTGGCCAATTCCTTCGCCTCAAAAGGAATAGCTCTGATAAAGAAACCTATGAAATGGAAGCCTCCATACTTAGCAAAAAACTCAGACAAAGAGGTTATCCTAAAAAGCTAATTAAAAAATCAGCCAAAAGGGCATTCAACAACAATCGAGAAGTTCTACTTGAACCCAAACCAACTAAACCTAAAGATGATCGCATTGTCTGTGTGACTACCTTTACGGACCAGAGCTTGGAAATCACCAACATCATTAAGAAAAACTGGAAAATTTTCAGGACCACTACTCTACCTCTCTCCACACCGATTTTTGCTTACAAAAAAAGTACCACCATTGGTAACAGAGTTAGTAACAGTAGACTAAAATCAGTTAACACTATGGAACCAAAATTGACCACATTATGGGGTCTCCCTGATGCCACCGGGCATTACCCCTGCGGTACATGTGGAGTTTGCAAATTAACAACTAGAACTAAAGAAGTTGATGTTGGCCTATCTAAGCTCTGGACCCAAAAGAGTCTCACCAATTGTAATACTGATTACGTGGTGTATATGATTACATGTATATGTGGTTTGCATTATGTTGGGAAAACAGTGAGAAAAGTCAAAACACGCATTATGGAACACCGGAGCGGTTTGAAAAACAGAACTGAGAATGCCCCTTTGGTGAAACACTTCAATCTTCTGAAACATAAATATGAGGACTTCACATGGACGGTCCTCATGGCCCTGAAGGGAACGAATAATACAACACGGGAAAAGAAACTATTGAAAATGGAGCAAAAGATGATCTTTACCCTTCACAGTGATGTGACGGGGCTCAACGAGTCGATTGACTGGTACAACATCTAGTAGCCTTCTGTCACCCAACAATAGTAGGTTTCTAATATATGTGTAACATACTGCCTTTTACTCCCACTGACCATTTATGCTGACTCTGGTTGCATTTATCTAGGCTCTATACATTTATCATTTCTAAGGTCCAGCAGCTGGGTGTCTTTTACCCTGTCACCCGAGTTTGCAGGTTATATCTGTTCCCTCTACTTATCAGTACCGCTGTTACATTAAGGGTCTTTTGCAGCCCCATGTTTCTAGTTTTACCTCTCCACTCCAAGATGGCCGCCGTTCTTCCCCTATTCACGGTACCGTTCGGTAGTTCCGACATAGTTGGAGGACTTCTCACGGTTGCCTAGACTACCAGGTAACACCGGCCGCTCTGGGGAGCCACTGAACACTCACTACAGGCTCCTCCGTGCGCGATAGACCGCGACATTTCTCACTCCCGCATTTGGTAAGTGTTATGGGGTTCTCTTTATCTCGATTAACGGTTCGCGGTTACCGCTCATTTGTTTTTCTCTGTCTTTGAGTAAACGCGCTGATCCTTACAGAATTCGCTCTGTTTATATCTCCCTGTATTAGTGCGGACCGCGAAGTTTCACCATCGCCGACAACTGCAGGTAATAAACCAATGCTGTGCCCTTTACTTCTTTGCACGCTAGAGCTCCACTTTAAGTCACCGCGGTAGTCCTTCTCCATGGGGAGCCACCCTGCACATTCTGACTTAGTGTAGTATAATGTGTGCCACCCGGGCTAAGTCTAGGTGCCGAGCCCCTCCACCTTTCGAGTGGGGCTAAATGTTTATAAGTAATTATCGGGAACCTAGGCACCCGCTTTCTTGGTTCACTGGATTTTACCTCTCTTTCGCTTCATCGGGTCTCCTACCCCCATACAATACGAGCTGCGTGCTTATAATCCACTCCCTGTAATTGCTGTTGCACTATATGTACTAATGGGCTTTGTGAGATTGAAGCTGTATCTCTAGCTGAAGTGTGTTTTTTCACTTCTCTCATAGGGTAGCGATGTTCGCCTCCCCGCACCTACTAATCTAAGTAGAGAGCGCCCACCCGCACCATGATAGGTAACTTTATCCTTGATTGCTGTCGAGCTTATTTTTTCGAGCACCCCAAAGGACTGAGTTATTTAGTAGCTAACCCTTTGATGATTGTTTTTTATCTCTCACAGGTGCTTTGATACTATAATTGTATTGTGTATTACTCCTCTTGTCAAATAGGCCATACTGTAAAATACTTACCTCCTGATGAATGTTCCACACTTTGTCATACGGAACAGAAACATGTCGAGACTTATCTCTGGACCTTAAACAGGGATTTTAACTTATGACACATCGATCCATTTCTGCATGGGTACCAAACTATTTAGATAACAAGTACCCATAGTGGTCGTATTTTGTGAATAACATCTCTGTAAACTGGGTATCCAAGCCCGTTACGTATTTCCTATTGTTGTGTGGTCTTACACATTAGAAGTGATATTAATAATACATTTTTGTAATCCTGACCAATTAATTCAATTGAACGTTTTAAAATTTATGATGTTTTCATTATTAAAAATTTGATATTACCTTTTAACTACATGTGGTCCCTTGTATCGTTTTACTAAAAGTGCTAAGGCTTGGCACCTCTAGTACCTGTGCTTTAACTTTGTCTCCCTATACACTGACTCTTATCCTCCCGGATATAGACAAAGTATACACTGCTAATCCCAATTAGACAGTAGTATACCGGGCTTCCTCCCCTTGTAAGTAGTACATCACTATTGCTACCATGGTGGGGTCTTTCAGTGCTTCAATAAGGTCCTTGAGGAGTTCTGCATGTTGTACAGGCGACCCATAAGCCCTGTGGAACCCCCTCAGTCCCCACCTTGCCAGCCGCCATGTACGGTAGTAGTCATATATGCTGAGTCCGTGTAGATTACGACTGCACACCCTTTTGCTGCATGCAATGCTTCAATTAGGGCGATGAGTTCTGCTGCTTGAGCTGAGTAATGTGCAGGTAGGCGCTGCTGTATTATCACTTCGTACTCACCTTCTTCCATCCTCAAAGCCGCTATTCCTACTTGTTTTTCGCCTGTGTGTGGGTTTATTGATGCTGACCGGTCTATAAAGAATACTTCTCCTTCGTTTAATGCATTTTCGCTCACCACAGTGCTTTCTCCCTCCTCCCCTTTATATGTTGTGCAATCGTGTGCCTGCATGTCTTCCAATGTGCATGGTTCTGTGATGAATCTTGCGGGGTTCACTGTTTTATATCTCACTATATGTATGTTTGCACTAGACATAATTATCTCATAGGCAGTGGCTCTTTGTGTTGTGAGTGTACTTTTTGATCTTTCCAAGATAGCAAACAGGGAGTGCTCCACGAACAGGGTAACGGAGCACCCCATCACTATTGTTGCACTTTTTTAAATGGTGAATGCTGCGGCTGAGAGAGATTGCTTGCATGCGAAGTGTCCTTGCATTACTGCGTCCAGTGTGCCACTGTAGTAGGCGAGGGGCTTGTGTCCTAGGAATGTCTTTTGTGTTAGTACTGCTGTCATGAGAGTCCCTTTACAGTGGAAGAACAGGTAGAACTCCCACACGTAATCTGGGTTCGCGAGCACTGGTGTGCTCGAGATCAATTCTTTAAGTGACGTGAACTCGTCACTTAGTTCTGCGGACCATTGTACTTCTGTGTTCTCTCGTTGGGCCTCCTTAAGTGCCTGCAATAATAGTCTTGTATATGCGGCGTAATCTAGTATCCATGCTCGGCAGTAATTATGCATGCCGAGACATTTTTGCATTTCTTTTACTGTTTTTGGTCTTCCCACCGCCGTAATGGCAGCTACTCTGTCTGGTATTATTTTCTTGACATCCTGTGAGATTAGTTGTCCCAAGTACAACACTTCTCGTTGGCAGTATTGCAGCTTCCCTCTGTCAACCTTGGGCCAACAATGTCAAGAGAGCAATGGAGTCTTTTCTGCATTCTTCCTCATTTTTTGCACAGGTGAGTAAATCATCTACATATTGAATAATCGTACTCTCTGCTGTCATATTCCCTAAATCTTCATGTAGGATGCGGTTGAATATACTGGGGCTTTCGCAGTATCCCTGGGGTAACCTGCAGTGCTCGTATCTCTGTCCCCCCAATGTAAATGCTGTTAAATATCTCCACTCTTCTGCAAGTGGTATTGAGAAAAAGGCATTTTTCAAATCCACTACTGTGAAATGTGACGCATTTTTTGGGATGCTGCACAGGATGGATGCTGGGCTAGGGACTAAAAGGAATTCCTTTTGAATGACGTCATTGAGGGGGTGCAGGTCTTGATCATCCTCCATGTCCCGCCTTTTGCTTTTTTAATCGGGTAAATACAAGTGTTTCATGGCGAGTTTGAGGGCACTATTATTCCTTGAGCCAGTAATGCACTAATTGTCTCTTTTATCCCTTCTTCCGCTTCCCGGGACAGGGGGTACTGTTTTACCTGGGTTAATATGGCTCCAGGTTTGAGTTTTATTTTGACTGGAGTGACCCCATGCAGTAGTCCCACATCATGAGGGCCCGTGGTCCACAGGTTACTGGGCACTGATTTCATGTCATTATCGAAGAAGGAAGGAGGGGCTCCTACCACTGCCATCAGCTGTACAGGCACTTGTCTTTCCTGTATAATGATATCACAAGGTATTGCTATTTCCATTATTATTTCACCATCACTTTCTGAGTCTGAAAAGAGGTCCTCATCTAATAAGATCGTGCAATGCAATGTCGGCATTGATGCACAGTACCGTGCGCCATTCGCAGCCGTTTATGTCCATTGCAATGACAGCTATTCTTTTGGCTGAGATCTGAACTGCATGCAGATCTAGTGACAACACTGTCCCGGGCACAATCTATGGGCGTGTTATTGGTCTGAAGATAAACTCTGCGGGTATTCTCCATTCTAAATTTTTCAATTCTAGGACCACCCCTGCTAATGTTTTTAGCCATTGAATGAACACGTCAGGGTCCACCGGTATGCTGCGCACTTCTGGTGCTGTTGGTCACGCATGCACCACCAGCATTAAACGCATGGGGCAAATCCCTGGAGTTGAACAGACTATACCTCGTTCTGTAAAGGAGATAGTCATATTAAGCTTACTGAGAAAGTCCCTTCCCAATAGGTTAATTGGTGACTGTTCGTAGTATAATAGGGGTGCCCTTACTGTTTTCCCCCCCTACGGTGACATCCAAATCTTCTGTATAAGGAACTTCGAAAACAGCCCCAGAGAACCCCTGCATCTCCAATTTACGATTAGATAGTGGAAACTGGCCTTCATGCAAACATCATTTCTCAGCTTCCAAATCCACCATAAATATGAACTGTTTATTCCCTATCTGCACACCTATCAATGGTTCCTCTGCTGCATTGTAGGTCGTAGATAGTACAAGATATGCAAGTGCTCCCTGTGGGCTGTCCTATGCTGGGTGTCTCGTGTTCCCCCCTTGGCTGAAGACGTTACCTGATACCACTGCCACTCCACTGTACGGGGCAGGCGCACCGTTAGCTGTTGTGGTGAAAGGGTTGCCCTGCGTGTATGGCATATGCTTATGGCCCTGCGGGTGCTGTTGTACATTATGGGGTTGTTCCCTTCATTGTTCTAGGTACCCTTGCTCTTGTTGCCCTTGTGCCCCTCCCATGGGCAATCCATATGGGCTTCCCGGGTGTGGGTGTCCATAAGGTTGGTCATCTTGGTACATGTTATTTGGCCTGCTCCTGCATTCTCATGAGAAGTGTCCCCATCTCCCACAATTCCAACAATTCCCTTGTCCTCCTCTAGGTCCTTGCGCTCCATACCCGCCATTTCCCCCGTACCCTTGCGTACCCTGTACCCACCTCGTCCTACGTGGGGGGCCCACACTTGCCACTGTGGTCCTCCGTACTGCTCCTGCCCATTCCATTGTGTCTGCCCGTTGCCTGCCCAATTTGCTGCCATCCTCCCTTGTATCGCTACCATTCCCTCCTCTTCTGCCTCCCTATCTTGGGAGAGTGCTGCTATGGCTGCAGCGACCTTCACCAGTTTCGTTTGTACTAACTTCGCCTCGTCTGCCAACCTTTTTTGTGCAATTTCCTTCTCTCTTTCCTTTATTCTTTTGCAGTGGTGAGCTATTATGCTTTGAATTTCTGGCCACCCCTTCGCTTCAATCCCTGCTATTTTGTCGAGTGCATTCTGCACTTCTTTTGGGAGCCTTCTCTTTATTATAAAGTAAAATAGGGACATTGACTGGTCCCGGCCCGTACCCGTCTCGACTCTCGACATCTCCTGCACCTGAAAAATGAAATCCATAGCATCCTCCCCATCATTCATGGTGCATTGCATCACTGACTGTAAATCTGGGGTGTCTGGGAATGTTTCTCTTAATGCATCCCGTACTCTTGCTCGCACTGTATTAAAAGAAGCTCCATCATGGCGGTCACAATCCAATGTTACACCTGGGAAACCAGCCTTTGCCCATACTCTATCTGCTTGGTCACATACTGCCGATACCAACAAACTCTTAACATCACCTACCGCTAATGGCACTCCCGCGGTATGGTTCTCGAATGCATATATCCACTTACTTGCCCCTCCTGATAGCGGGGGCAGGGATTTTAACAAATTTGCTTTTTCCATCTGGGCCCACGGTATGTAATTTGGCCTCCCACCTCCTCTATGTATCAGTGGGAGCTGTAGCTTGCTCTTTGTCACTTTACCTGTACTCACCTTTGATCCTTTCCTTCCTAATGTGGCCATTCTTCCCATTCTATTCCTTAGCCTCCCTGTCCATTCTTCTTCCATTGCTCTTCCCAGGGGTGTCTCAACCAATCTTCCTGACCTACCTCCTGCTGCTGCCCCCAGCCTTCCATTTTCCTGCTCTTCATCCTCAATATCACACCACAGCTCTTCTATTCCCCCAGTGGCCATCCCCTCCTCTCCTGTATTTTCTTTGTGTTCATGTGGTCCCAGTTCTAGTATTCGAGTAGGTTCTTCCTGTATTCTAAATAGTATTTCCCCTTTCTTCCACCCTTCCTCAGTAGAGCTGTCAAGCGGTTGCGCCCTAAGCGTTTGTTCTGATCTTGCAATGCTCGTTCCACTTTGCTCACATATATTCCTTATCCTAGACAGCTCCTCTCTGGCCATTAAGAGCATAGAGTCTAAATCCTCTGTTAGTTTTTCAATGTCTACTGTGGGGGTACTTACCTGTCCACTCTGTCTGGGGCACTCATATGGTGGTGGTGCAGTTGGTCGCGGGGCAGCTGCAGGGGCAGTGGTGGGCACGTATGTAGGATCGCTATACCCTTCTGCTGGCACTGGTTTATTTAAGAGGGGGTATATCTGGGCTACCTCTACTGCTCCCTCTGTTTCCCACCCCTCACCTGGACTTTCAGTTGTTATCACGGGAGTGCTAGTAGTGGCGGGCTGATCGAGTACTGTATCTTTCCTTTTGAGTGGTGGCACTTCTTCGAACAGTCTCCACAAATCCAATATTTCCCTTCTATTGTGAAACTGTTTTCCCTTATATTTTATAAATATGCATGTGGCTACCATGTCTAAAACACTTTGATCAAAGGACCCTCCTTGTGGCCATACCTGGGGCAACCCCTCTCCTTTTAGTTCTGTGACCCATTGGTCATGGTACTTGGTTATACGTTCTGCATAACTGGGCAGATTTTTGCAGATATGTGCCAGGGGTGTTTCCGCCCCCATGTTATACTCTTGTTGCTCACCTTCCTGTGTTATGTGCAACTGTCACTGTCCCTCACGTGTGTGTGTGTATCTCTTGTCTCTAGCAGTTCTTGGCTGTTAAAAAATGCTTGTTCACAATATTACTGTGTTAAGTTCTTACCGGGTCACACTTATAATGACCATACCACAAAACTATCTAGTATCACTAATTCAACATCATTTCATTACAACACAATTCTCTGAATCATGAATAGCTTAGCATATGTAACACGAAACAGACATTTAACAAACTTTTAACATACAACACATAACAATGACCCTCCCTTTTCTTGCCCTACACTTCTATCTTTTACGAGGCCTCCTGACCCATACCCAATTTCTCCCTCTTCACCCTTAGAAGTTATAACACTTTTTCTAGTATCAATATACCCAGAATAAAGAAGAAAGAAGAAGCAGTTTCTAATGAATACACTGTGTCTCCCTATTATTCAAACACCCTTATTTTATTTTCCACTATTCAACTTATTCCCAGTACTAGTCAAGATAGCACTATGCGGCGCTGCCTTCTACCCCTTTGCAGAGCTAGGTTCCTGTCTGTATCTTCCCTTATTTCACCGTATTATCCTAATAGCAATATGCAGAGAAAGAAAATAGTATTAATAGTCGAAAGTACCCATTGACTGACCTCGTATAATCTGTCTCCCTCCCCCTTCACCTTTTATGATCACTCGCACTCAATACTCACGTGCCCGTCTTGATCCGAGATTCTTTGAACTGGGTACGTCCAGGTGGCGCTGCCTCACTCTCAATGGCCACCCCCCGGCTCCAGCGAGCGGTACTAAAAGGTGTTTTTGGAACGGGACCCGTAGCCTTTGGCCTACTGTGTGCGCACGTCTAAGCGTACCAGTTGCCGTAGGCAGGCAGCTCTCTTGAGCAGGCGCACCGTGCGTCTCCACTGCCGCCCGGAATTTAAGCGTCCCCCATAGGGCAATAACCTCCCCACAATGAGAGGTAATAAAGGACACATCCCAGGAGGGAATGAGACCAAGACCAAGTGCGGGTGATGTAAAAAGGGTTTTTATATAATCAATTTAGGGCATGCAAAGGACTCTGCAAGCTCCGAGAGCGTGTTGTCTGACAATAGCAAAGACAGTCATATTTATTACAAAACTACGTCATAAATCCTGTAAGCTATAGGGGCACAAAAGTCTTGGGGATTGGGTAGCATTGACTAAGCTATAGGTGGTGCATCGATGACCTGCTCCAGGATTGGCAGACATCTGCGTGGTGCCAACGTGGGGTGGACGTGTCAGCTGGGCTCGTCAGGGTGGAGCTGCCAGGCCGGACGCGGTCTGTGTCGATGATTCGTGGCTGCACTAACACCTTGCCCTTGTGGCCACACACACACACGAACACTCATCACATTATATGACTCCAGTTGTCCTGCAAATCCTACAATAGGTTAATCTACGATCACATGAGAGACAGGAGAAGCAACATGCAATGTGAAACTTCACCAATACATCAGTGTACAGTTGCTTTTTGACCTATTAACCAAATGCCATAAGTCCAGGTGTCTTATCACTCTACCTCACACGGCACACCGGTGGGACTGCACCCAATTACACCACCGCCTCCCTCCACTACCCCAATCTTCACAACACCATGACTATGCCGTCCACTGCTCAACACACCAAGCCTTACCTCAACAACCCAGCCTTATCGCTCCAACACTTTGCTTCCAGACCGTCACCAAACATACCATGTTCCATCACCCTGAGAAATGCCAGACTTGGCTCGCGACTCACGCACGCCTCCCATCACTCTGTGCATCTTAACAAACAGCCTCTGACCTCCACCGCATCCACATCATCACCTCACCCCAACCTCCCTAACACTAGCAATATTAAGGGTGCATTAATAAATGTCAGATCACTCACGGCTCACGCTCTAGAAGTGGCTGACCTTATTCTTACCCTCGACCTCGACTTTATGGCTATCACCGAAACTTGGCTTCACGCAGCCTCTGGCCCACTACTCTCCCTTGCCATCCCTCCACGTTACAACATTATCAGACACGATCGTAACTCTAACCAGTCCAAAGGTGGTGGCATTGCCATCATCCATAAAAACACTCTAAACTTCCACCTCTCCTCTGTGCATCACTTTTCCTCTATGGAAGCACTGACAGCCAATCTAGCCGTCACTCCTAACCACTCTATCACCTTCCAGCTACTTTACCGGCCACCTTGGCCGCTATCCACCTTCGCTGAGGACCTCTCCAACATCATCACTCATAACACCAAAACCAAATCCCAAGCCTCGGTATTAGGGGACTTTAACCTGGGCCTCACTGATCCCAATGACACTACTGCCATGACTATTGATAATATGCTTATGAATGCAGGATTCATACAGCTTATCAACCAACCTACCCACATTAAGGGCAGAACACTCGACTGGCTAGCCTCCCACAATTGTTCTATCCATATCATCTCTAACCAACAGTATGCATGGACCGACCACAACTTAATTACATTTAACATTCAGTCTATACCTGCCAGCCTCTCTCCTACCATTGCACAGCTACTGCCACCCGCAATAAACGTGACATCACTTGCGACAAACTCCTCCCCCTCCTCCTCCTGGCTCTCAATGACCAGGTTCACTCATGCTCCGACCCCACGGCTATGTTTGACACGTTTAACCTCGCTATGCAAAAAGCCTTGGATATCATTGCCCCATCCAAATTGAGAAAACCCAAACCTCGAGCCCACCTGAACTCTTGGTTCACACCCCAGCTCAGAACCCTGCGCAAAGAAAAACGAATTGTGGAATCATATTGGAAAAGCAACCAGTCCGCAGCCAACAAATTGTGCCTCCTCCTGGCCACCCTTAACTACAAGGAAGCCATATTCCAGGCTAAAGAAGACACTTACAATTAAACGCATCGAACAAGCCAAATCAAACACCAAAGAATGGTTCAGAATCCTAAAAGAACTTGAAACCCCTGTCACTGCACCAGACACTTGCATCAAAGATAGCACTTGGTGTACCAAAATCCAAGAGGCTCTCCTCGGCAAGATTGCCACCCTCCAAATTAAAATCAATAACAAACAATCAAGCCTACAATCCAACCCACAACAACCCAACCCTATCCCCACCCTAAACCACCCCATCCCAGACTCTCTGACTCCTTTTAGCTTCTCTCCACTCTCCATTTCCGAAGTGGAAAAGATCATCACCAGCCTTAAACCGACCAATTGCCAAGGCGACCTCTGCCCGGCAGCTTTAATCAAGGAAGCAGCTCATGACCTAGCGCCATTCATTACTACACTCATCAACTTTTCCTTTAGCTCTGGGATCGTACCTGACAATCTAAAGGACACGTGGGTCATCCCCCTATTGAAAAAACCTACCCTGGACGCTAGTATACCCACAACCTACAGGCCAATCACCACGGTCCCGTTTTTACTAAAAATCCTTGACCGTGCAGCATATCTACAAATTCAAGATTACCTTGAATCTAACAAACTCTTGGGACTTAGGCAATCTGGGTTCCGGCCATGTCACAGCACTGAAACTGCCCTCATAGATTTAAAAACACAGATTGAAGATCTAAAAGACAAAGGCAAACTTGCTCTCTTACTCCTCTTGGACCTTTCGGCGGCCTTTGATCTCGTCAATCATTAATTCCTCTGCCACCACCTTAAAACAGCTGCACACTTCTCCGATAAAGCTACAACCTGGATTAGCTCCTTTTTAGACAATAGATCTATGCGCGTGTTCTCTACACTAGCAGCCGCGCCACCTGCACCTGTCTCCTGTGGCGTGCCACAAGGATATTGTGTTTCACCCACGTTGTATAACGTGTTCACCAAACCTCTCTTCGATATCTTGGACTATCTGGTGTCACTTACACCAACTACGCCGACGACACCCAGATACTTGTCCCTATCTCAGGTGACTACACGGCTGATTCCCTCGCTATCAATGTCATCTACCAGGTCATTCAGGCGTGGATGGCTCAACACAGACTCTGTCTTAATGATGAAAAGACTGAGCTCCTTATTCTTGGTTCACCACAAAAACTTACCAATCTCGACCCTGAGTTCAAGTCCTTCATCATCGATGGGAATATTATCCCAACCGCCAAGGACACACAAACCCTAGGGATCTACATTGACTCGACCCTATCCCTGACCAGACAAACTAACTCGGTCTCTTCCGCAGCGGCATATACCTGCAAGCTTATTACAGCCTGTCGCCCTTTCCTCTCCGCAACCAATTGTGTCACCCTGGCTAGAACTCTTGTATTATCCAAGATTGATTACTGCAATGCACTGTACCTAGGCACCAATTGCTGCAACCTAAACAAGTTGCAATTATCCAAAACAATGCTATTAGAGCTGCCCTCAACATTCCCAGGCGCCAACACATATCCGACACCAGACGCAATATTCGCTGGCTCTCAGTCCCACACCGTATCTCCTTGAAAACCCTGGCTCTTACCCACAAATGCCTTCATAACCAAGCTCCCTGCTACCTGGCTAACCGATTTACCCTCCACAACTCCATTAGACCCCGCAGAATGGCTCATTTAAACTGCCTTGAGGTTCCACGTTTCAATCTCCAAAGATCAGGTGGAATTAGCTTCCCTATCTTGGCAGCTAAACTCTGGAACGCGCTTCCTAATGAGCTTAGAGCAGAACCCTCATTCCCGAGATACAAACACCTTACGAAAACCTGGCTGGCCGCCCAGGACATTTAGCTCTGGGTTCTCTGCTTAATTTGTACATGTATATATAATCTGCTTGTCCTCTCATTGCTATTATCATACCTGTAAATTCTGTATTATGCTTGTAAACTTTGTAATTATGATTCTGTCTGTTTTTCCTATGTTGTAACTAAGTGATGCGCCCGGTTGCCCCTGGGCCTGGTGCGCTATACAAATAAATAAAATACAAATACAAAATATCAGAGGGCGCGGGGTGAGCTGCCTTGTCGTTCTATTCTGTTAGATCTGGTGAGAGATTGCCTTACAATATGTTAGTACAGGGGTGAATAACTATCTCTATGGCCCATTAACTTGGGATGAACTGGAGTACTAGTGGATTAGTAAGGACACATCTCTGGCCCCTCAAGGCGGTGGGATTTAGGACCAGGTTGTACATAATTCATTTGGCTAAACTACGGCGGCCTCTGACATGGAGGAGGTAAATACTTGAAGCGGGTCCAGCAGGAATGTGGGGAGGTGAGGCTGTGTGGTTCGAACACCAGCAAGCCCTTGCGGGCCTTGACGGGAGGAGGGGGAGATGGCCTTGTAGCTCTAAGCGATTCTCTGTTCCTGGACTACACAATATGCCATAAGGGGAGACAGTTACTACAGTTAGTAGCATTAGGATGATTACATGTTTCTATCATTTACAAATTAGTTTACTGCTTCATACGTAACAATGGGGGTCGGGCAGTGACACATGTATTACATAACGTTAGTTGAACACATATTGATAATTCATAGGACATAAAAACGAATAACAACGTGAGGTAGCGTCAGGTTGGATTGTATACGCAGGAGCAGAGAAGCAATACGTTTGTTTACATTCTTGTTCATAGCAAAACCAGGCTCAATGCCCTTGGAAGCGGTTACACTTTTTAAACCGTGTTTCATTATATTACACACAAGTATTCTCTGTAACATTTTTCGCTTTATCCTTTGTACATTAGCAGCAATCATTAGTTAGCATAAGGCAGAATCTATCAAGCCCTTCCATTAAGCCTTCAAGGCACATGGTATGTTGCAGTGGGCAGGGGTTCATGGAGGAAGGTTATTGACACCATATATTTTAAATGTTGGAGGTTAGATACAGGGTCAAGACTTGTTTGATCGGTGATGGTTCTTGTTATTTTCCAGACTCAAGCTGCAAGTTAGGTCACTTCTAGGACAGTGATGTACTGCGGAAGGTAAATGATACAGTGTTTGTTCTGATACTTGTTCGTGTCTGGTTGCTCGTGAAAACGGGCCTTCAGCGGATCTGCCATGGGGTGGAGGCACGAGGGGGAGTGCATGGCTCCCTGTGCGCGGTGAGCGGAGGCACAGCTACAGCTTTCGCATGCAGGCTATTTCGCTTGGGGTTTGGCCTGTACATCTAAAATGGAGTCTTGGCGTTTTCAAAATGGTGTCTATGCTATGTTACAATACGGGTCGTGTGGCCTTATGTGTCGATCAGCAGCCATCCAGCCTCCCGAGCCCAGGTGCATGGGGGGCCGCTGACGAGCCACGAGCCTCATGGAGGTGGCGAATGTTGGGGAGGGGGTCCTAAAGACCTGTCTTCCCATACAAGAGTCTGAGGATATTTGAAACCAGTATTTCACACATAGGGTCTATTTAATGACTAGTAAATCACTATGGGCCTCATTACGAGGTTGGAGGTAGACATGCCGTTATTACCGGCATGGCTACCCCCAAACTCGGATCCGGCTCCGGATTCCGTGAAAGGGGAATTACCGGGCCATTCTGACCTTGGCGGGCCCAGTAATTCCCCTTGCGCTTTACCCGGAGCCGGTACGTCCGTATTCCAATTTGAGCCCCCATAGGGCTCAATGGGAATGGGGAGGATGGTAGCAGCGGTACATTCATAACGGTACCGTTGCTACCATCCAGTTCTGCTCGTTGGTGCCTGGTCTGACCAGGCGTGCAGAGCGGCACCCACGAACAGAACTCGTAATGTGGCAGTATGGTAACAACTGCGCTGGTAGCACTACTGGTGCTGTTGTTGCCTTACCACCACAATCATAATGAGGCCTTATGTCTTTGTATCGGTGCGGAGCTCGGGGACAACAGCTTCATAAATTCCCTTGTCATTCGATTGTCATTCTAATGAAGGATTTCCTTGAGATGCTTTAAAGGCAAGCGCGACCTTGGGTAGCCGACCAGAGAACCGTTTCTGATGCCATGCCTTTTCTTGTGCTGTTGCATTTTGGGTATCATTTCCCATCCTATACTTGTTGCTTTATTTAAACAGCCTAAGAAATCTTCTGCTTCTTAAATGGTGATATGGGCCAGTTTGAATTACAAATAGTCAAAGACACATAGCGATACCCAAGATGTTGGAGTTGCCTATAACCATGTTCCCCTTTTTCAGCTCATCCTACCTCTTCATCCCCTGTTTTGCTAAGCAGGCACAGAACCCGGCCCCGTGGATAAGCCATCCGATTAAGGGGGTGAATGGTCCCATAGCCAGATCCATACAACTATACATTTTGGCAAGTCTTAATTCCCATTGCGTACAGCTGATACCAAGCTAAGTGACATCCCACTACATCGAGGTCCACAGGGGTTCTTTCCTTCTTGAAAAACGCCATTGGCCTGGATCTAGGTCTGCCAGGACTGCACCATAAAGGACTGCTATTATGCAAATGTATTCTCCTTCTAGATGGTCATGATGTTCGGTTGTTTTCTGACCGTTCTCTTAATCTTGTTTCCTATTGTAAATTTTGACTGTTTTTCTAATTATTTTCTTTTAATTTTGTGTCCTATGTTTGGGTTTAGTGTAAACATGTTAAGGAATGTTCAAATGTATTTGACTATATGTAGTGTAAGGTTGATTTAAACACATTCACTTAACTAAAATAATGGTGCATTTCCACTCTATACCCTAGTGTTCTATCCTGCTAATGGTGCAATGTAGCCAAGTCCTGAACAGTAGCTGTAAACTGTGGTCTCTTTGTAGAAACCTGCAGTGCTCCTGCAGAGCCACAGGTTGGCCACAGAAACTACTTACCCAATGAAAAATTGAATATAATGAGGCTGTGACACAATAATTTCAAGTGGTTTCCCTTAATGGATCAACAGTTGATGGATGTGGGTAAGGTAAGTTATGGGAGACCCAGCGAGGTAACTCAAGAAGAGGTCATTCTGGGTACGGTTTATAGCGGTTTTTCTAGAAGTTAGTTTGACTTTCTCTTGAAAAAGTAGTATCATACTATGGAGTAATTTACTGTAAAATGAGAAACGAGCGTACAATTGACTCATGATAGGATTAGCAACGTTTGTGTTATTGCAATTTATGTGTTGGTGACTACTTTTGCATACACAATTTACTGCAAGACCACTGACAATGGAGGTTCCCAGACAAGTCGCGGGTAGCTTTGGGTGTGGAATACGGTGTATGAAAAGGGGACCTTCAAGTACTTTTACAAACGTCAAACTTGTCTTAGAAACATTTATGAACTCATTTAAATTACATCTGAATATTCTAGGTCTAAGTGTTGTATGTGAGCTGTGTATACACATATGTAAATGTGTTCAGTAAGAATGGGGTATGAGTTTGAAAATATCTTGCAGAGAAAAGTTTCCAAAAGGATTTTGTGAGAGAATGTATTTCTTCCTGACATGAAGTCACTCACTCGGTAGCAGGCTTCTCAATGTCAGGCCAACAATTGTGAGTGTTAATAGGACTTTCTGTGAATCAGGAACAAAATACACATGTTTTCTGACAGTAGTAAACTGAAACTGACTTTTTTGGTGAATTATGCATTCTTGTGTATGTTTCGGCCATCCCCGCCCCCTCTGGTCCCCCCGTGATGTTCCCTTGTGCCCCGACCCTTCTCACACACAGGTGTTGCCTGTTTTGCTTGATTCTTCTTCCCTGACCCACCCCTCCCTCCAGCCTACTTCTGCAGGAGTCTGTCCTGATACATTCTGGCTTCACCATCACCGTCTTGTGGCCAATGCTGGATTTGACTTTGATGGACTTCATTGATTCACGGTGCATCACCCTTTCTCATCTCTCACGCTGGACTTCCTTTTCAACTTGTGCTCATGGTGGCCCAGAATCATGCTGTTCCCATCTTCATCTTGTATCCTGGCTTGCAACATTATGTGTCACTACTGACTTCTGCAATTGTATTCGCTCTCCCCTCTTGCTTCTCCACCCTTTTTGAGTGCCTTCTCTCCGTTCTCTCCTCCTCTCCCTTTCTCCCTTTTCCTATCTCCTCCCCTTACTTTCTTCTATGGACTTACTCTATCAGAATTGTCCCTGGACCTAGTATGATAGCAACCTCGTCTGTCTTCTCCACCTTCCCCTTACTTGTCCCTCCCCTCCAGCACTATCTGAAATATTGTCAGGCCTAGTACGATAGTCGCTTGTTTTGTTCCTACCCTCCCTTTCTGCACCCCTCTCCCTCACCTTTAGTTTTCTCTGCCTCTACCAGAAATGTCATCAGGCCTAGTATGGTAGTCACCTGTCTGTTTCCATTTCCGAAGCCCACCCACCGTCCACCTCCCTTATCTATGTCTTAGCCCTTGCACTATCTGAAATGTCGTCAGGCCGAGTACGATAGTTAATTTCACATCCTTACAGTTCATGGCTTGTAAGAATGTCATTGCATTGTCCCTTGTTCCCTCCCTTGCCTTGAAGCCCTTTGAAACATATTGTGTATAGGCGCTATATAAATAAACTATCATATCATATCATAGGAGTAATTTACACTTGGCGTACTATATACCAAAAGCAGATTTCTTTGGGAAACAGCCTTATAATGTAGAAAAACATACTATTCCAAGCTCATTTGTCTACAGAACTATACAGGCTCACTTTATAGGACCTGGAAGCACATTGAGGAGCTCATTAATACGTTAGATATATTTGATGCATAGAATGTGTGCTATTTGGGACGTTCATAAATGTCGTTAGTGAGTATGAACATCTTACATTGAATAATGAAATGAACCTGTAATAGTTGTGTGCATTTATGTTTTCTTTTAAAAGCATATGTTGTGATTATTTATTAATTAATTTTGTGTCGATATGTTTGAGATAAGTGGAGTAACTACTACATAATAAATGTAATAAAACATTTAGAAAATCAACAAGACCGCTGATTGGTAAAAAGAAAACATCTCCAAAAAAAGAGAGAAACAGAGAGAATGATCTTTTATCGCCTTCTGGAGAAATCAGGCAGTCGTTTGTATTTTTTTTTCACTATAGATTAGGTTCCTATATGCACTATTTCGTGTTCAGTAAACACTTTACGGTTATTTGTTTTATTACACAGTGATGCACATTCTTTTTCATTTTTCGCATTACAATACCTGGAGACGTCTTGAATAGAAATAACCTCTATGTTGCGGCGACTGAATAGTACGGCACAGTGGATGGATAAGCTTCTGCCGCCTCGCTCCTATGCTGCGTCCGTGTTCCTGCTTTATAGGTGTCAGCTCTGCACTCCACACAATTGACATGGCAATCCTTTGGAGGAAGCTCGATTAAATGGGTATAGATTCCTGGAACTAATTGGCCACTGTGCAGATATAGATGTTAATGTTCCCCATCGAACAAAGCGAGCCCCAGGAGAAGCAATTAAAATGCAAAGAGGAGTTCGTCAGGGCACTATGTGCACCCCATTCTTACATTAATTGACATGTCAATAAAGGGCCTTTGTAGTTAGCTGATGGGTGCCATTCCACTTAGCATCCTTTGCTGAATGGCCTATTTATTTTCAACCATAGCAAGAATTTCCCATTAGTTAATGTGCGCTTTTGTTTAATAAATTTTACATTTAGAAAACAGTATTGTTATTCCAACCAAATTTACGACATGTTAACCTGTAAAGTATGGACCAGGGAAACACTGCGTTGCCGCATTTTCTGCTGCGTTTTGTATGGATGGCGAGCCCAACATGCCACCCTTCTATGCTAAATAGCTGTGCGCCTAAGACTTAATTGACTATTATAGCCATTCCATTAGTATCCTATTGTTCTTGTCCCTTCTAACATTGATTACTTTCAAATGATATCAATTGTTAAGCCATTACACTAGTTCAAACAATTTGTGCAATAATCATCACTTTTTTATAAAGTTCGAGTGTAACCAATTTGAAATGCCCAAAAACACATTACTGTACCGTCACCGCCACCCAATATCCTAGTATTAGCGGTATATTACGGGTGGCAGAGACGCTGGTAACTCCCCATTTCATGGAGTCCAGTAGGTACCCGAATCACTGGCACAAGTGATTCAGGCATTTATCGGCTGGTCGGGGGCTAATCTACTGCCGGTAGACCAGAGCCCCGACCGGTAGACTTAGAGTTGGCTGGTTCGGAAAGGTGCCGGTAATGTTTTTACCGGCATTTTATTTCCAGACCGGCCAACTCATAATGAGGGCCAATTTGTCTTTCTCCAATGCCACCTAGACCTTGTTTGTACATGTTCACATTCATTGTGACACAATGTCATTCAATTGGAGCATACCCTAGCCTAGTTTGACTTATTAATGCCAGCAGATACAATTTGTCTCATTTCTACTTTTTCTGTTGAACAGTTTCGTTTTAAAATAAAAGTGTAGGAAGAAGTTGAAAAGTGCACTTCAGTGCTATGCACTAAACGTTCCCTTAAACAGCAGGTGCATTTCTTTAGAGGTTTGTATTGCACGCGGGAGAGGACATCGCAATAGGGTTTGTGAGGAGCATGGGCAGGCTACCAGAGAACATAGTTCCACTACTTCTTTTCGTACACTTCGACCACTGGGTCAGGGCGAGCTAAGACTATACAGATCTCTCTTTAGCCACTCTTACTCCAGCCCAGAGGAATGTACGAATGCCATGCCCCTCTCTTTCTGGTTTACTTCGGAGATGGGATGGCATCCATAATCTCTCCCTGGATGATAGCTGTGATGTATCCCACCTCATGGAGCATGCGCTCACGGTTATGTGCATTGTCTTGCGTTGCACCCATTTGCATGCGGAAGGATACACACAATACAGAACATTTGGGATGCAAGCGGCCTGCTCCTTCAAAGTGTACATGACAACAGTTGGCATATTAGCGGCTCTGCCACCAGTCGGCCAATTCTACATAACAGATGCTAGATTGTGATGCATCAGTGGACTGGTCCGGAGACAGTGTCGGTATAGGAGAGGGAGCACCTGTGCTATTGAACTCTGAAGGTATCAAGGGGCAGGGAAGATAGATCGGGAGCAACGTGCTCGTCTTGTAAGCAAGACAACGCCTACCAGCACAGGTTCAAAATCCGGTCCTGTGCTTAGCGGCTGTACTCTGGCATGAAGCGCAAACCCATTAATTTAGATTGTCCTTTAGTTTCTGCATTTAAGTGCTGCTGTATGATATTATATTCGTTATTTGATATCAGTATTTCATGTTTGACACAAATGTCAACCACGATATAATACCACTATCCCCGAATAAAACCGAAAATACATCACAAAATGAGCAGATAGCCAGCATAGAACATTTCTACCCACACCCGTTTATACACCGAACTTTAATCCAGCTAAAAATATTCTGAGAAGCCTGACAATATGAGATATGGTCTATAAGAGTAATTGTGACTTTAGCGGGATGTGTGCTGCCGATCTCCACATAAGCCAACCACGGATTAGCCCATCTGAATGTTCTGATCCCAATGTTGATTAAGGGATAAAAATAAGTTCAGCTGTATTCAAGCCTTGGAATAGAGAAAAAGAAAAGATGGAACCAGGACTCCGAAAGTAAAAGAACAATGTTGTTATTAGCATCAATCTAAACACATAGGGCCTCATTTTCAAAGCATTTTTAATGGGATTGTAAAACGCTTTTGTATATCAGGCCGATAATGTTTCTTTCACCCATATAGTAGAGAGTATTGCGTAGAGGCGTTGCTACGGGGGGCCTGAGGGGGTTGTAGCCCCTGGGCTTTTGGTTGTAGCCCCAGATAGAAGCTCAGGGCTACAGCCAAAAGGCTAGCTAGCCCCGAGTCCCGACAGTCCTGACATTAGCGTAGCCCCGGATCTCTTCCAGATCTAGCAACACCCCTGCTTTTGCACAATCGTGTTGCTCTGGTATTCAAGATTGCCTTGAGGAGGCGGACAGACATTTATTTTGGGGCAGAGAGTCTTGTAAATCTGTAGGTGGCAGCGCTTCCTTCCTGTCTAATGTTGATTGCTTGACAGAAGGGCCTTCTCCCCCTACCTTGATTTCCAGCTCAACTCTCTCGTTCTTTGCACATGTCATGTAGTTGTTCACTTCTCCAAATCCCCACACTATGCACGGTGTGGAAATGACAACCCATTATTGCATATATCCCCTTGAAAATCAAGAGGGTTGTGGTGGTGTGGGCTGCCAGCGACGGTATAATTATGCATCTGATTTAAAAGGCACATTATGTTCCTTGGAAGCTAATTCTATTTGTAGAACAACTGCGAGCCAGAAGAAAAAAAAACAGATAGAGAGAACGGGGAATCCGGAATCTTTCGGAGAGAGGATTTCCTTATTTGAGCACTTTGCAGGATCCTGCAAACGTATACACACAGGTGTTGTTTGACCGAAATTTGAGTTTCGTGGGGTTCAGGTATTCCGTCTAGTAGTCACCTCACGACTTGCCTAGGGGTTAGCAGCAAGTTCAATGCGTGAGCAAAGATTACATGGGTCTGCAAACTTCAGCTCTGCAGATGCTTTTGACTACAAATTCCAAAGACCTAGCTAGCCTAGCCATTGAGAAAGGATCAATGGAGTTGTAGTCCAAAGCTTCTGGAGTGCGTAGGTTGCAGACCCTTGATGTAGAAACTACAATAATGCTAAACATGGCATTAACCACAAGGTTATGCAGGAAGGACCATCTGCAAATACCCAAAGGTGCTTCTTTTCAATAAAATTATAATGCAAAACCCCCTTCGCCTGGTTACTTATAAACTGCACCTGTACTGAGAAGTATTTGATGGGAGTGAAAACCGCGTTTTGGCCCGAGCCCCTTGTGTCACGTGGTTTATGGGTAATCTGGCAGAGCAGGGTTTTATTCTCACTTCATGAATGATTGGGGTCTTCGCGCAGGCCAAATTGCCAGCTGATTCAACAGCGGAAAGCATGTAACATTTTAATAACTAGATCAAGGGTATGCCATGTTGGCCCTCTTCTCTTACAGTCCCTCTACTCAACCCAAGATACCGCTCCGCTGTCATCCTGCAGTCCGGCTGTGTCTGCTTCATCCTCACCTGCCCTTTCCCCTCTCTGCTGTCTCTCTTGCTTCTGCTGCCCGTCACTTTGCAGGCAATTGGTGTCTTCAGTGTCTCATCCTTTCTTCGGCTTTCTCCCTGACTTTAGCTGGCCCTCTTATTGCTCCTTGCAGCTCACTGAGCCTGCTGTTTCTCGAGCAGTGTCTATGTACAATGCACCCTTTTCAGCATCCATCTCTGGGCGCAGGCACGAACCCCACCACTTCATATACTTTCCACTTCTCAGATCGACAGACATCTTCCTCTACTGCGACAAGCGTCCTTCAACCGTCACCTCACGATCTTCATATTTCAATAGAGGACAGACTCATCAACCTACAAATTAGCAAACCCCAGTCAGATTTGCTGAATGCCCAGAATAAATTTGTAATGGAGATATTTGCATATCATCGGTTGTACTATCTGGTTTACGCGCGATGCCACTACAAATATGAAGACCTTGTTTTCAATTCTTAAGAACTACAGTGAATGATTGAGAAACGTTTAGTGTCAATTTGATGCCCCAGATTTGCCACACCGTATCGTTCAGGAAATCACTGCGGTCTTGAGGTGGAAAGGCAGGCACTAGGGAAAGCCCTGTAAGTCGCCTTTCCTTGTCCCATACGTCTCATATCTCCCCGCTCCACATCCTAGCACCATGCCCCCGGCCCATCACCTTTCCAGTCACAGTTTCTCATGGCCTTCTCCTGACACTGCCTTCGTGCTGGCCCTGCTGCTTATTTCTGATGTGAGATCTTCTCTGCCTGCACAGCATTCTCCGCCTCTGCTCCTCCCTCACCTTGCAGCACTCACCACAACACTCTTTCTTAGGAGTCAGAGGGTCGTTGTGACTCAATAATAAGTGTGGAAATCCCTTTTGTCGGGACTTATATGTTGCGTTGATCTGTTATTGTTGAAGACAAATCGGCGGCCTTGGAATCCAACACACTGGTTTCAGGAGGCAGATTCGTATGGCACGTGTATGATTTTGCTCACTAGGTGAGATAAAATAAACTGTATGCACAATCCATACTGAACCAGTCAGACAGTTATTGGTGGAAGTAATAGCTCTAGATCCCTTGGTAAAGTCAGGATTCCAGTTCCATTATAAATGTGCTGTGGGCAAGGCCGAATTCCAGTATTCTCAAGCTACGTATTCTTAGCTCTGACTCCACCACCCTGGAAGCCTTGTATGTTTGAAATACCACGCCACTTCAGCGAATAGATAACTAAAGTGAGTACATCATATGACTTACCTTTCAACCTATTACAGGGGTCTGCAACCTCTGACTCGCCAGATGGCTTTGGACTCAAACTCCCATCAGCCCTAGCCAGCATAGTCAATAGTGAGGGATCATTGGAGTTAGTCCAACACATGTGGAGAGCCGCAGGTTGCAGACCCCTAACCTTGAATGTAAGTATCAGACATATTTGTGACTCACGTACCTCCCCTTGTTTCATGACATGAAAACCCAAAAACACAAGCATGAGGTCAACCCACGTGAATTATTCTGCAGCTAGGGATCTGTGGGAACCATAAACAATGCACATTTAATTCAGAACCATTTATTCAAATGTATTTTCAAATAAGGATTACTTATAAGAAAAGCATGCAAAAGATACTGCCTAAAAGTGAAGAAGTGCAAGAACCATTTTATGCAAAGGGCATTCAATTACAGTGCATATCATTCATAAATACCACAATCATAAAAGGGCATCCGTCAATCCACCAAACACACCGCTCACGCAACCAACCAAGCATCCACATCATACACAACCAAATATTAAGTGAAAACATAAGAGATGGGGAGTCACAAGTTGGAGAGCGCTCCACTGTCTCTAATTGTAGGTAGTCAAATGCAGCAGAAACTACACACGAGGTTCCTCTGGGTCCCTCCATCAATTCCTGGTAAAATAATATGGATTGTGTAGCTGTACAGCGCAGAAGACTCTGTGTTCAAATATTCAGTTCTTTAGGATTAATATGAAAGATCAAATATATTCGAATAAGCAGAATGCAGCCATCCAATTGTGTGAATGGTGATTTATTTTTGTCACACCCGACACGTGTTTCGACCATTCGGTCGTCCTCAAGGCAGAAGCGTCATGGGATAATTCCCTAGTAAATTCTCTGTCTTAATGAGGCGTACTGGCGTGAATCGCCAGTTATGGTAATGGTCCTTATATTGGTCAGGAAAAGGTTTGCGTGTATACGGAAAAATATTTTGCATGCCATTACCAGCACAAACACGCATAGAAATGTGCCACGTGACATCCATCACAGTATTAAGGACACGAAGATGACCGTTGGTGATGGTGTGCTTCCAGCAGCAGACAGCGTCAGGGAAAGACTACTTTTTCTGAATAAATAAGGCAGGTTACCAGAGTGACGGTAACACTACCCGAACATGGCAGCACCAAAGCTGTTGGAAGAAGGTTTCAAAGCAAGTTTCAGATTCCGTACAAGACTAAGGTCTTAACTGGGCTTTTGCGAGTGCTAAATACAAGGTTGGTGGAAAGGGGAGCAAACAGAGAAAGTGATCACAGAACGAAGGGCACGCAGCTGTTGACAATCACAGAGCACAGGTTGTACCTGTGAATACACCTCATGTTCCCAGCTTTCTGATTGTCTGTGTGACCATGACAGGGTTCTAATTTGACTAAAGACCTGATTTTCAGTTTTGAGTTTTGAAATATTTCTCATGCAGTGTTCCTAATTTGTATGCACTACCCAAGACACACAAAAATCCTAATGACCCCCCCGAGCAGATGTTAGGATGTGGTTCAATACTCGAACCACTGTGTTCATTTGTAGACCATTTCTTAAAGCCACTTAGCCAGCTGACAAAATCATGTTTGCAAGACACTAGCTCTGTAATAAAGATGTTTAAAAGTACACAAATGGATCCATCTGAGGATGTATTGGTCACTATGGATAAGCAATCACTCTATAGCAGTATCCTCCAAGAGGAGGCCATATAATGGCTTAGACAACATTTTACTCAGGATCATGTCAATAGAGGACCTGCAGAATTAATTATTGAACTAATGACAATTGTTCTCCAGAAGAACGTTTACCAATTCTGAACACAAAAAGAATTGCAGATAAAAAGGACCGCTATGGGTGCAGCTTTTGTCCCTAGCCTTGAAGTGATCTATTTGGCTGGTTTTGAAGATCATTTTCTGTATGCTGACACCAATCCCTTCATCAACATTGCATCATGGAAACAATTATAATCCCAACATACAAGTCACTATTGATTTTAGTCTATATTATATAAATTAATGGGATTTATCTATTAGGAAAATTAATGGTGAATTGCAATGTACACTATATCGCAAACCTAGCTATAGAAACACCCCTCTACATTACAACAGCTTTCACCTGCACACTCTTAAGGACAACCTGCCCTTTGGCCAATACTTGAGACTGCAGAGAAACTGTACAAAACTGGTAGACTTCTGTCAGAATAAGGAGATCCTAGACGAAAGAGTAAGGACCAGAGGCTATCCACATAAACTGTTGAGCAAATCTAAAGAGAGAAAATGTACAATTTAACTGACCCTTCCAAATGAAGAAATGCCAATGTTTGTGCTTACACGTGGAAAAAACCTTAAAGACCAACTAGTTTCTTAACGTTTTTTGAATGAATCAACAAAAACCACTTTGGGATCTATGCCCCATTGTTGGACATTTTCTATTTGACATGTGTTCGGTCTGCGATTTACACAAACAAATGACATCACTCAATGTCGGTGATAAACTGTTGTACCTTAGGGAGATGACGAATTGTAAAACACAACAAGTTGCCTACTGTATTGTGTGCCCGTGTAAACTCAGGAACATTGGTCAAACAAGTCGGGCGGCACACATCAGGATTTCGGAACATACATCACTGTAAAGACTGGAGGGGAGTATCTGTACTTCTGTCCTGTATTTGGTAGGGACAAGGGCACAAATCTACCCCAGCCAAGGTTATCTATATGATAGAATGGATGAGCAACCAAGACTTACGCTCTCAGGAGGTGATGTAGGCAGGTTCTTAAGTACAATGAATCCCCAAGCCCCTACAAAGGAATGTTCACACACTGTGTTAGGTGATAACACAGCTTCTTTATATAAAATAAGGTTGCTACCAAAATATATACATATAAATAATAACACTTTGTACTTGGAACTACTTATTCAAAGAATGGCAAATATATACACTCGATGTGGTAACACTGAATACTTAAATTCAGTAATAGATGCACTAATTGCAGACAGTTTCAAATAGACACGTTAATGCTTAAGGTGTATCAGCATAGAAAAGGGAAGAACGGCAGGTTAGTTGTGAACAGTGGCAGAATGCTTTCTTTAGGCTAGATATCCAAGTCTGTGTGAAGATCCCCCCACCTGGGCAACCTGTAATAAAAACGTTAGGGAGTAACTTGACTTTTTCAGACCAGTCCAATAATGTTCAATAACCTTCTGCTTTCTTTTAAAAGGTTCTACTGCCCCCAAAGTACCTGAGAGTCCACAGGAGACCTAGATGCAAGATGAATATAGGACCCTTGGACGACTCCTGAGGCTAGAAGATGCTCGTCCTCTTCACAGTACCTTTGGTGCCTTGGCAAGCAAAGTGGCAGAGTTTCTCAGTTTCCCTCAACGATTCCCTCCAAGGAAGCACCCCCCCTTGGAAGAAGAAGCCACTGGGATGCTGAGTCCAAGAAGAAACATGGAACCAAAGTCTTTCTGACGTGCAGCAGTTTTGCTCTTCGCGGTACTCTTTGTTGGTTGACAAGTTCTCTGACTGTAGAAGTCCTGGGAAGATGAAACTTGCTGTGGTCTCGTTAAAGGCTAGGCATATGAGAGTAATACCCCTAGGGGCTGTCAATGACTTCTGGCAGCAATGGGTGCATATCTCATTTTTGGTGTCAGGTTTAGGAATATCGCGGTTTTCCACCTTTGGGTTCTTCAGTGCTGCAGCTGCAGCACAGACCTCTGTATGGCTTCTGGTGACCTAGACTTGATTATTGTAGTGGACCTCAGACCTTCACCCAGTCAGAACCCTCGGGATGTCTTCGTTGGCTTCTGGTGGTGTGAAACCCACTGACTGCCCTTCTTCTGCACTCAGCAAGTACGGACTCTCTCCAGTGGAGAAAAGTGGTCAGTGATGATGGCAAGGATGTCCCTTCAAATTTTCTTAAGCAGTTTGGAAGCGCCGGGTGCCAGCAGCACTATCCCAGGGTACCCCCTCTTCTGGACGGTAGACAGCAACGGCTTCCATCAGTCAGGAAACACAGCTCCAGACCCTGGGTGACACCAATGGACTTCTTTGACTCGCGATGTCCGGGCACTCCTCCTCAGGTCTCATGAAGACCCCTTCTCCTGACGGCAGGCACACAGGACTGGCTTCCAGGGCATTTCGGTTGAAGAGCAGCAGTTTGCATGATGGTACCTCGTAGCTCCGAGAGAGGTATCCTTCTCAGGTCCTCTCTGGATCAGTCCTTGAAAGAGTATACATCTTAGGGAGAATTCTCTGTAAAGGCTAATTTCCCAAACCTAGTGAGTCCCCCAGCAGCTTTGCTGGATTTTTGGGGTTTATTTTTTTCTCCTGCTAAGAGTGAGACTCTTTTCCTCCCACTCTTAGACATGATTTGAGTTGTTCATTTGACTTTGTATGTGTTTTATGGGTTATGGGGTCCTTTACCCCATAGGGCTTCATGTGTTTTTGGTATGTGTGTTACACAGCACCCTCCGTGCCGTAACCCAGGGGTGTCGTAGCGACCCCCAAACATAGACTCCATACCCTGGGACTGACTACTGTCTCCCAGGGCATGTTAAGTCACCATTGGCTTTACTAGTCTCAAATTGTGAACAGAACCAGTATACACCATCTTATTGTGGATGTACTGGTCGGGGAAATTCGATTGCTCCGGGGTCTGTTGTTCGAGGGGGCACTGTCCAGTCCCCCCGACCGAGTTTTGGCTGTGGATACTACTTTTTATATTCGACCGCAAATATATTCCTATGGGATTTTCCCATTGTTCGAGGCTACCACTTTTTAATATAGCCTCGAACATACCGCCGGTTTATTAAATTAATATTAATTCACCAGTTGGTAATTTTTGCCAAAACTTGGTTCCAAAATGGCGTTTGTGTAGCTTCTGTGACTCCAACCCAAGTCGAGCCCTTTGTTCCATTTTATGGCGGGCTTCTCCACAGAAGCCTCCAAAAGTGGTGCCACTCTGTCTGGGTACCACTGGGGGTGTGGGAGGGGGTTTAGGCACCCTGGACTGAGTTACCTCGGCAACTCAAGTCGCACTCTTGTGTGATTGGCCCAAGTGGTGAGCCGCCCGGCTCACCACTTAGCATGTTTGATTGACAGCTAGGCTGAACGAATGGGGGTTTTCTGCATAAAAGCAGGGCTTTGGGGACTGGAACTTCAGAGGTCGCCACAGGACCTAAAGAATCCGAGGAGGGAGAAGCCGAGCTGACCTGCAACAACGACAACACCGGTGGAGCCCTGCGGAACCGTCTCACCACTTTTCCCGACAGAGGAGATCTCCAGCCCGGAGAGTCTTCTTCCTTTGACTGGTGGGGATAACCAGTTTTCCCGTCTTTTTTAGCCTTCCTGGACCATCTCGTGTCCGCCTTGCCCGTGCCAAACACCCCGGCAACCGGAATACCACGGATCACCACTACCGCAAAGAAAAGGGTGGTACCTTGTAACCGGGAAACTCCGCGGCTGTTTTCTTCCGACTTGCACCCGCTGCCAGGAACAACTGCCCCCGCTGGAGCGTTCTTCCCACTTTCAGGTACTGTGTCCCGCCTGGCTTCCCTTGCGACAGATCGTTCGGGGTGACAGTAAATCCTCGACTTTCTAACCCGGGCTAGCCTGGGGCCTGTTAACTAACTTTTCCTGACTTAACCTCAATCTTTTGCGAACTTTCTACAAAGACTCTTTGGGCATAACCCCACTGTGTGATCCTGGACACATTTCGCTTGTTCTCTCTAAGAGTGGGTCTGGCATTTGAACTTCCTTGCTCCCCAGTAGACTTTGCCTAACCTACCTCACTGTGGTTCTTTCAAAAGTATTGAAATTTGTGTGCTTTCATAACTCTGCCTTTTTCCCTCCCTTTTTAATAACTTATTAGAGTGCCATCTTATGTTAAGCGCTCACCTCTGTCTGAAAAAGAGTGGTGTTTCTCATTAAGACTTGTCTAATAAGTAATTAGGGTTGTATATATTTAATAGTGACTGTGTGTTGAATTTATTTACCTCTCTTTGTGCTAGTGTAATTCACAAGTGTGTCTTTAAATAAATAATTGTATACTTTTACACCAAAGCTCTGGTCAGTGTTTGCTTGTGCTACTGTGTCTCTGTACCTATTGTGTATACTGTATATACTGCCTAACTCATCTTGAGAGAAGTCTGACTGCTCAGCCACAGCTACCAGGTAAATCTGGGTGGTACAGACTGCTACCAATTGGGTTTACTGCCAACCACCTGTAGTCCTAAATCTTTTGCAGTGGTCCCTAAGAGAACTGCACAGGTTTCTGCCTAACATTACATAAGCAAAATGCAGCAGCAGACTTCTCCTCCAGCTGGGCTTCAAATAAAAGCTTCTTCTTGCTTCAGCTTTGAATTCAGCTTCTGAACAAATTGGTGAGTGAGAGGTCCCCTGTTATACACATTACTTCCCTTTCACTCAGGCTGAACAAGGCTCCGTCAACCAATCACGCAGAAGGGCATTCATGAAGGCAGGCAGCTAATCAGGCTCACAGGCATTCAGGCCATTAACTCACTCAGACACACATAACAAAGAATGTGGATTGGTTTAAGTACCCAGCCTTTCAGCACACTGCACTGCATCCATGTCAGTTTCATGTCTCACCCATAATACAGGATGTGAGTTCACTTCTGACTCCATTCATACAGGTCCCACCCCTAGGCTGTACCCACAACACACAGCACCTGGGAAGGCTCCAGTCAGTCTGACAGAAGGCGGTCCCAGGGCCATATATGGTATTTCCAGAGTCAGGGTTTCCCAGAACTTTGGGAACAAGGTAAAAGGTGACAGAAACCAGGAGGCCACAGTGACCATCCCAAAGAATGGAGGACACTCAGAGCCACTGGCAAGTCAGCATGCAGCTGCCACCAGCCCATACCCTGCTCTGTGGGCAACTCACAGGTGCCAAAACACACAAGGGGCAGAAGGGTGTACCACCAGCCATGGGAGTGGTAGGGGTATCCCATGGGTATGGATCACCAAAAGGAAAACATTAAGAGCTGCACTGCCAGAGGTCCAGGCTGGACCTCAGTGGCAGAAAACACAGAGAAAACACACACACAGAAGTGGTAGGACAAGAACTGGGAGACCCTGTCCCATCATAAGTTGTTTTCAGCATCACAATCACAAATTAAATGGAAGAATACACATGCTCCCCTGGTTGAACATTTTCTTTCTGGAACAAAAACACTCCTCAGATGACATTAAATGGTGGATTGTGGACACAGCTAGAGGAAGTAACAACAAAGAACAGTTATTGTAAAAAAGAATCACGATGGATTCATAGTATGCATACTCACATTAAAGGACTTAACAAAAAAATGTTATTTAAACAGTTGGGTATGTATCTATTGTTCTAGGTCCTTGCCATAGCCCTGAAACCTTTTCAACTAAAATCTTCATAACGTCCAACATACACTTGATTAACTTTCTCGAATAGGCTACATTTTATAACTTTATTAATACTGCCATGCCTTCCCTAATGTAATACTGCCATGTCTTCCCTAATGTAACATTGTGGCTTAGTCTTTAATTATTATGAGTGGTTTGGCCCCACCTTTCAGTCAGTTCTGAACAAATTGGCCTATTAGTCAGCTGCAAAAGCCGGCCCGGCCGCTTTGATTGTGTTAGATCTACGTGCACACCGGCACAACATAGGGGTGACATCCTCAACCTCAAACATATCAAAATGGGAGATTTTCAATGCTCAGTTCCATCGAGCTTTATTCAGTAACTCGTCCTGCTGTCTCCACGCCAATCTGTCAATGGAATAGGTAAGACCCTGTGCACCAGCTCCAATGGTGTCTGCTTGAGTAAACCTTCCTGTAATTATGAGTAGTTTTTTTCTGACACTTAGTTCCTTTTTTTGTTTTTCTTCTCTTCAATTGCTGTAGATTCTGAACTGCAAAAATTCAGGGATAACATCTTTAAATATCATAAAAACCTAATAAGGTAGGCTCATCAATGAAAAACTAGATTGAACTGGTATCAGTGAGATCACTGCCATCCATTTGGCTTGCTTTCCATGATCGTGCATATTTTGCCCCTCTAGATATTCCCTGTGGTTCACATGCATTGTTCTTTTACCATGAGATGATAGGCATGTCACTGCTTTTCTTCATTCTAAACAAATATAGGACCAGCTACTATGAATGTTTGAGAATTCTAAAAACGAGGTTTGTTATATACACAGACTCCATTGATAGTATCTTATTGCACTGGGCCTCCCTGAGTCTGTACCAAGAGAAGTCAGCTTGTTGACATTGTCTACTCTGGGGTATCCAATTTCCATGAATTCTAGCTGAGCTATTGCTCGTTCTGTCTTGGCATTTCTCTAACCTCTATAAAGTTGTGTTCCAAGGAATTATACTCAATCACATTTCTCCTTTGTATTTCGTTTAAAAAGGGTTTATTGGTCCTGAAGAAAGCGATATATTCATTTTTGGCCAAAACGTAGTGTCACGTCTAAGTCAACTCCGTCACTGAATTTGTTTTGATTCGGCTGAACACGTTAAACAAGATGTGATAGATATGCTTATCTTTTTGTTGATTTTATATTAAAATTTCTCAAGGCTGAGATACCTAACATGTTCTTCTGAAATATTTTGTCTATAAAACATGTACACATTGTGTTATTTGACTACAGTGTATATGTCATAATCACATTGTGTATTTGCATTATGTTCTGTCATTTTGTATAACAAATGTATGAGATAAAACCCTTTTTGTACAAAGTAAATTGGTCCTATGGTCACTTTGTAAGAAATGAAAGACATGTAAGCAATGGGCTTCTTTACGCATCCCTAATTTAATTTAATGGGATTTCTATTGCCATTAAATATATCAATGTATTGTACTTGTGAATATATTAAAATGCTATATGCGCTTGCACATGGTTTCTGACAAGAACAACTCCCTCTGTATATGAATTTCAGAACTGTTCAGGTCAGCATACCCAGAAAGTGGAGATATGCATTTCCAGGGGGGGCTGTGTGCCAGCACAAATGATGTGCTTTCTAGCCCCGCTGCCTTCCTTAGTGCCAAGCAGCAACACTAATGTTTGACAGGCTTTCAGCTCCAGGGCCTGGAAGCTAATGTCACAGTGACATAACCATAAAGGGCTTGCCACTGTCAACATTCCTAACACAAAAAAGCAGTTCTAGCCCTGTATAAGAGAAGGAAATGTAAGTGGGAAAGCAGTAGTTCATAACTTTGCCATTCCACCTAACTAAGTGCATGAGAGGATCATTAATCGCCCACCCAGGCATTGCACATTCCTCTGCGCCTGTTCAAATCATGTTCAGGTTAATGCTTTCGTTTTCGGTGCATTTTAAAGCAGCTACGTAGTGTACATTTGGGATGGGTTCTGAAATGTGTAGACATTTGCTCAGTTCCCTGAAGAGGATGAGCAAGGGCGCCAGTGCACATTTAGTGACTCTTTGTGAATTCTGCGCAACTTTCTTTGACACAAGTGCTCTTGTGTCAAAAATAGGTTTGAGAAATGGCCCCCCACTGTGTTTGTTTTCTAAAGAAAAGAAAATACGGACCTTTTCTGGCTACACACAGGTTGTCGTGTAAGTTTCCACAGAAGGCATTTCAGCCAAGCTAGCCACAGAAAACAGACCTGGCTTGGACAAAACTATATTGCTTTAAAAATAAACACCTATATAAACCAAGCTTTACTATATAGCTTAGGTGAAATTAAATGTTCTAATGTAATTCAAACCTGTGCACCAGTTATGGTGAATATATCTTGCTGACACCTTTGTTTATATTAAATTGACATGCAATATGGCGTCTGGCTTTTAAACTGGAGCAATAGGCCCCAATTTACTTTACAGTGCAGCACTGGATACACATGGCAGAGTGGTTATATATTTCATATCAGATGGAAAACATTACATTATATAATATGGGGAGCCTTTTACATCACAGATCATACTATTTACAATTGATGCAGAGGAGAAATGTAAGCTTGCTCTCAAAAATCCAAATACATACGATTCTGATAGTCTCTAGCATCTCTTTGCCTGTGCTTTGTTACTTGAGCTTGGGTGTGGTTGGATCTGCCTTGTTGGGCGTTATAGGTCATTTATATTTAGAAACATCGTTGCCTGTTTCAAAAGCGAGATTAATGGAGAAAAAAATGGGGTCTGAAATAACAGTAGGATGCTCTCTTACACAGATTAATAGGAAACAGTTCTATGTTCATTTATCGACAGTGATTTTTTCGATGGGTTTTTTTGCAGAATAATTTTCTCATGAAAAGACCATCGAAATGTTCTTTGTCTTTTGGGGGGGTTCGCCCTACCCCAGCCCCCATTAACTTAACACTATTCCCGTCCCCTTGCCCCTTATATACCCTTCCCCACACCCCCTAGCTTTGCGTTTTTTCGCTTTTCGCTTTGTAAGTGCATCCTATTTTCATTTGTTCCCACTCGGGCGGCGGTGGTGGCGTCAGCTGAATATTTAGATAATGATGCACTTGCGCGATCTGAATGACACATGGCCTAGTAGGATCGTTACTTTATCCTCCCTTTGTTCCCCCCTCCTTGTCTTGGCGCACCAAGAAACACTTGTGTACCGGCGCATTACATATGCCACATCATATCATATCATTTCAAGTCGAAAATTAAAGGAATTGGTCATAGTAAAAAAGGAAAACCAATTATTCCACCAACAAAATCGATTGGTTCAATGGATAGCTAAAATCCTCAACTTTTAATGAAGACCTGACAAATAGGTTGAAGCTGGGCTGGGTCTAGTGCCTTCCTCTTTGCCTCCGCTTTCTCTCCCCCTCTCCCCTGCTAATACTACTGAAACTGCAACTGGGCCATTCACTGTTCTCGGCCCAGCCACTCTCCCCTGCACTGCCTCCACGGCAACCCCTGCACTACGGGACTGTGTCTGTATCCATACAGCCCCCCTTCCCAGCACTTGTTTGCACTTACCTCGCACTTGCCACCAGCTGGCCCTTGTTATTTATCCTGTATGCTGTATGCTTATAACCCTGTACTGCACTTTCCCCTCTCCCTTTCCCCATGCACTTTTCCCTTCCCCTCTACCCTTGCACTTGCGCGATCTGAATGACACCTGGCCTAGTAAGATCGTTGTCTGTCTCCCCTTGTTCCCCCCCCTGCCTCGTCGCGCCTTGAAACACTTGTGTATAGGCGCGTTACAAATGCCATATCATATCATATCATATCATAGTGCTGTGTGATATTTTTAAAGCAGTTTCCTGCAGAAGTCAAGGCACAGCCACTCCCGTCGGAGAAGAGTCCATGATGCAAAAAAATGCCTTGAAGTGGGTCCCATAGCCTCCTGTCAACCTGAGTGGACTTCAGTTCTTCTTGCCTGGTCCATAAATCCAGGAACAACCCGGCTCCTGACTGTCTGGTGGACCTGCTACTTCCCTATTACCCAAGCAGAACCCTAAGGAGTGGCTTCCAGAGCAAATCATCGATAAGATGGGTACCACGCACATTTCAAGGGTGGCTCCTCCATTGCCAAGGCTCTGCCCTATCGAATCCCTCCCATTGGTCGTGCCCCTGGAACAGGACTTCACGAAATACTGCCATCCCCTAAAACGCATCTCTTCCTTCAAGTCTTCCGATCCGTTCAAAGTTAACCGATCTGCCGGGGAACAACCTGCTTTACCTCCCTCTACCCCACACGGTGACACCTGAGTTCTCTTGAGCTACATTTAGATCATGTGAGGGCATATATAATGTTTTCTTCATGTATTAATAGCATATAGTTATGATTGGTTCTATAGCTGAGCAAGGTTAGATATAGGAAAAAAGATCATTGGATTGGATAAACCTTGTTTGTTAGTGCAAAGTGTTTTGCAGGTATACTGCACAGAAATCTTGAATTTTTTGCATTGGATTGCGCTTTCAATATTTGTCTTTCTTTTTATCTCTGAAGATATTTTTGTATGTTTTTGTAGCTAGTATTGTTAGATTTGTGTAGCTTGTTTTTATAGTGAATCCGTTTCGAACTAATGCTTTGCTGCAGCTAATGCTTTTCTTGTAGATAATGCTTCCTAGTATCTAATATTGCTATGTGTGTGAGTATCATTATTGTGTGCAACCTGATTCGCGTTGCCACACTGTATGCTCATGTCACAATATCTTCAGCCAGTCCTGGCATCTCACTCTGCATGCTGGGACTGATATTTTCTTTAGTATAAGGTGAAAACAGAAACTATTGGCCCAATAAAAGATACTTGAGCAGCGCTTAACCTGCACACAAGTAGAATAGTAAAGCACAGCTGTACTTCAGTGTCACTGAAATGACCAGCAATCAAACATTTACTGGCCAAAAATGTTTATTGAATAATGGAGAAATTGATTAGATGTTATCTATTGCCTGGACGGCACCTTTTATAGCCGGGTGTGCCTAGAAAGTGTGCATTAAAAGAGGTGCTAGGCATCCAAAATAATTTCTGAACTGCAGTAATGTTATTCAATTTGCTGTTCGTTTTTGCTTTTTACATGCGGTTGTGAGCTTTGTTCTTGCTCATGGTGTCCAGTTGTGGTATGTGACCGACTGTGTTTCCTCTCCTGACACACTGGAGTGATGCTATCAGGTGCCCACCATCCTCCCAGCACTACCACTCAAACACTCCACATGCAGGACAAAAAGAAATTTTAAAGCCCTTTCCTACAGACATCAACAAAACTTTACACCTCTGCATCAGCTTACATACCACCATCCCGGCCCATGCATCCTTGCGCCACGGGCACACAACGTTCCTTTCTAGAGACAAAGGACTCGATGCTCTCGACACAGACCACCTAGAAACAGACTTGCATGCAGAGCCTGGGTACTTTTGATCTGCCACACCAACACAAACGTAAAGCTACCTTGCATTTACCCCCTCTCACCAGTAGCCTAATCCACCCCTCTCTTTCAGATGTGCTAGGGGGCCAATGGCAGTGGAGTGCCTGTAACAACAGCACTGGGCAAGCATCAGTATTGCAACAGCACCAGAGACTGTGTTTCGTTATTCCATGTAGTAATTCGCATATCACACCATCTGCCTTGTTAGCAAAACAGCGCACCCTCGCGCAAGTGGCACATTTTACTATGTGAGCTGCTGGGGGCGCACTGCGGTTTTACAAAACGGATTCCAAGCCACCTTCTATATTATGAAAGGCCCATGGGCTGTGTCCTATGAGGGATTCTGATCTTCCAAGTGTGTTTTGTCGCGGTTCATTACGTGGTCACACTCAACTCATGGAGTTCCTTTCCCCCCAATGAATGTGGCTCACAATAAAGCACTATTCTTCGTTAAGGTTCACTTTGGTAAGGCCTCCAACCCGTCTCGTACCCAACCCGAACAAATACTGAGTGCCACAATGGACTAGGAACCAGGCCAGTGTGTGTTAAGAATATAGATTTATTAATTTATTTAAACCAAATTTGACAAATACACTAACATCAGCCACCAAAGCTGTGGCAACACAAGAACAAAAATGACTTCTGCAATGGCACCAACACAGAGATAATACTGAGATATGCAGTCACAATTTCCCACAGCTTTCTTTTCAAATGACCCACCAATACAGAAAAAGAACAATTCAAAACACACAGTGATTGCTCATTTGATTATAATACTTTTCTCCCAGCAACCCCCACCCTCCAAACATAAATTGGACTTGACCCCTCTGAATGGAAGGCCAGTGACAGAGAGTGGGAACACAATGGGAAAAATGTTTGGGGATTTTGATAAAATGCACTACTTGGAAAAAGGGATTCAAGGGACAAATTCATTTTTTTACTTATTACCACAGATGCAAAGGAAATACAAGGCTTCACACTTCTGATTTAAAATGAAGGGGATCAATGGGGAATTTAGTTTTGCACCCTGCACACTCACGTGGAAACAGAGTTTATATTACGGCTTAAAAAACACTGGGATGAGCTTGGTAGTTTTGAATGCCAACAAAACACCTCCCGTGATTTCTATGGGGGAATTAATTGATTTACTTTAATTAAATATGCTAAGGATCTACACAGACAAACAGGATGTTTTGCTATGGGGAAATAACTAGAACAATACTTGAAAAATGTAGGGCATACACAATCTATGGCTTTTGGGATAGTTTTACTTACAGGAGAGGCCTTGTAATGAGCATCAGGGAACAGTAGGGCACCTATGGAGCAGCAAGGATTTCAGTCCAGGGTAGGCCCTCTGGCTCCTCTAAGGGGTCCGAGTCAGTTTCTATGGGCCTCATTACTAATGTGGCAGCCACAGAATGAACGGTGCTGCTAAGGGACTGGCACCGTTCATTCCGGGCCACCACCTTACAGGTTTTCTTGCGGGTGGCGGAATACATACCACGATCAAACCAGGATGCTAACAACAGACCCATCATTAACAGGTCCGTTGTTAGCATCCTCCCCATTCCCATTGAGCCCTATGGGGGCTCAAATGGGAATGGAGATGTACTGGGTCCGGGTCCCGAGAATGGGAATTACTGGCCCCGCTAAAGTCAGCATGGCCCGGTAATTCCCTATTTATGGGACCCGGATCCGGTACCCGGTTTGGGGGTAGCCATGCTGGTAAAAAAAAACACACCAGACACCTCAGATCGAACATCAGCGAAAACCTTGACATCCCACAATACAAAAGAGAAAAAGCAGGTGGGAGCAGCTTCAAAGTACCCGCTCCCAGGCACTGCAATGCCCTTCCCACTAATATCAAGAATGAAAATTCCTATCCACTATTTAAAAAATCACTAGAAACCTGGTTATTTAATCAATTTTGACATGAACACAGAACCCGACCAGCGCAGACCTAACCATCTGCCCACTCTATATAATTTCTTATAAATGTATAACTGTACCATTGCCTGTATTACCGTGCTCTACTCTAAGATTGTATTTGGCATTGTCTGTAACTACGCCGTGATACCTCAGGGTCTGGGCGTATAACAAATGTAATAAAATAAAAATAAATAAAATAAGAACGATATAACAATATGGCTACATCCAAACTCCTAATGAGGCCCTATGTCTCCTGATCCCTGTCTCCAATGCATGATTTTGGGCCTCTCTGCTTGGATGTTTCCTGCAAGGGTTCAGCAGCATGTACCTCCCGAAATAAGTGGAAAAAGCCCAGTTCTAATGCAAACTGGTCTACTTATAGGACAAATGACATCACACACTTGTCATGATTCCCGTGAAAGGGATTTGTTGGTTTTCTCTACCCACCTGTGTGCTAATAGGACAAGGTGATGAGGGGTGTGAGTTAGGAAAGCTGTGGGAGAAGGTAGCTCCGTCATCCCAACTGACATGTGGGCTTGGCAGGTTCAAAACTCTGAAAATCTATCAACATGGCAAGTACCCTAATTTTTCAAATCTTTACACGTATGGATATATTTTTAAGAACTACATTTTAAGGCAAATCAGATTATGCTAATCTGAAGTCGGCACTCCCTTCCCATGCAGAGATATGTTTTTTCTTCCTTTACTCAGGAGCCATATCAATGAGAACTATGCTACTTCATAGTTACCATGTTAATTTTACCATTCACCCTCTCACCAACTTTCAAATCTCTCGGAATCAAGGGAAGGCCCAAATCAAACCTTCATTAATAACTTTAGTTATGTTTATCACACAAAAATCATTTTAGCATGGTTCAAAGGGGGTTACTGTCACCTTTAATAAAAATCTGGAATTACCCTTGTGGCATATACCCTGTCCTTTCATGCAATAATATGTATTTTTCCATTATCTCCAGCCTCACGTTTATTCTCTTTAAGTTACTTTGACCCTTTAAGCATGTGATCAGCCAGAGGCTGGCTCATGTTTATCTTCGCCTTTCCATTCATGGCTGGTAATGGCTCTGTCTGCAACTATAATGGACATTTTATGGGAATTGTGACATCAAGGTCACTTCTGCTGAAAGATCAGGAATGGCCTTATCTTTTTCCACTGTGGTTTAAATCTAGGCAGTATGTTTCTTTCTATATTTTAAAGCAATGGCCCTAATTGATGGTTGACAACCAGGCCTCTCTCACCAAGACCAGCAGAGGAAAGGTCTTGGAGGTTAAGTTTCATCTTTAGGAGAAATTACTGTCTGCATGTGAAATTATGCAAAAAATGGCTTTTAAACTCACCCATAATGCATTTTGCATGACATTTTATAAGGCACCTGGGCCTTATATCCAGGTGTAATGTACTTCTTTAATATCACAGTTGCAAAATACATGAATATCACTTCTGGCTGGATTGTCCATATGTTCAGGGCAGTTATATGAGAAAACCATGTTCAAACTCTGAAAATCTAATAGGCACTTCTCTCTGCATAGTGCCATTTGAATGAGTGAAAAACACAGTTCTTTTATTTCTTATAATTGCAATAAGCTTGATTTCACTTCAGATGACTGGAGCACAAACTGGTGTTACATTGAAGATAATGTACACACTGCTATCTGTCTATTTAAGTAAAAGTGTGGCTCTTCATGAATTTAGTAAAACAGCATTGTCAGCCACATGTCTTTCTATCTCTTGCTGAAATGCATTGAAAAATCTTTGCACTTTCGAGATTTAAGCACACTTTCTTTCCTTTGAGATTTAGGCCTGTTTTTGGTCCAATAGGCCTCATGTCTGACATCGCTATTTCTGTGCTGGCCTTATACTTCAATGGGACTTCGCAAATCACTCTGTCCTCTTTATTTCTGGCATTCAAGGGCTATATTTCACCCCACCATTGTTTGGGTCAAAAAACCATAAGCAGGAAATTAAGCCCTATATATTTGCTCCACACAGGAGGAGGCTGCCGCCCACTTCAGGAGTTGTACACATTAGCGACCCAGAGACCCTCTGGGTGGGGTTTTACTGTAGGGTGGAGTTATATGATGTAGTAGCCAATTGATAGGCTTTAGCCCTTCCAAAGGAGCACTCAGCTTTCACACTTGCAAACGCTGCTGCCTGCTTCGCTCTGCAGCCTTAGGTGGCTTGTTGCAGAGTGCTGCCTGTGTACTACAAGCAGATTTCATCTTGAATAATGTGGTGCAAAGTTCCAGGCTGCACCTTGCACAGCCTATCTGCAGTTCTTTCTTAATTTCAATCCCATGTGGGTATGGAGAAAAGTTGGAGAGAATTCCCCACCTCATCCCCCCTTGTATAAGACCTTAATCTTCTTCAAGCAGAAGCCAATACCAGCCGATAACAACTGGTATTCTCTGTAGTGTCTTGTAACAATAGATGAAAAGACCCCAAGTCCTTGTGACTGAGGGAATGGTGGAGTGAGTGAGTGAGTTAGTAAATGACTGGAAGTTTAGTTTTAATGCAAGCCTTTAACATCCATTTATTTCACTAATCCATCTACTTCTGCCATCCCTATTCACTCTTACATATCCGTATCTTACAGTACCTCTCCAGTGAGTCCTTTAAAGCTACCCATCACCCACAATGTCTAAGGCATCTGTAATCTTATATAGGAGCCTTAATATAAGGAACCATGTATTAACGGGTTTGTATGTACACATGTGTGCATGCTAAGTGTAATAGTTTTATGTGTCACACAGTGCATTACTTTTGTCATTCATCAGTTCTTTCTCACTGAGGTCCTCCTTGAACAACTGGACATCCATCCACTCATGTATCACTTTGTCCTCATGTAAAGGACTCTCGAGCGTGATTGTGTCACCAATCTTGTATTGTAATGTGCAGCGTTTCTCTTGGTAGCATCTACCTTTTGTAGAGGTACAGTCAGACATCCTCTCTCCAAGCTCCTCCTCTATGTTGCCTTTATGTTGGGAACCAGAGATGATGACATGTGCAGTCCCAGTCAGTATACCAATACCGCAAAGAACCTTCGAGACAAGATATGCATTGAGAAAACCCTACCTAAATGCACAGAGTCATAGTATTCTTTTGGATGAAGTACCGGAAGAAATGTGCATTTGAACAAAGAAAGGAGCCTGATGACATCACATGAAAAAGGAGTTGACGTATCCAAAGGTTGGATGGAGAGAAGAAACATAACAGTATTCTCTAAGAACTGAATAACAAATGGTACAGATGAGCAACATTTTGGGCTCGAGATGAAGATGCTCATGCTACAAAAACGCTGAAGAATATGTAAATCAGTTTACACGTGTGCAGTTGTTGAAATGCAAGTAGGGAAAAGTATTCATAAGGCTTGCTATGTAGTGAATTAGATTGTGGCGATGCACCAATGTATATGCGTAGGAATGTATATAACCTGGATAATTCCACAACACACTTCGTGAACAAGGAAAAGACTTTCAAAGTGAGTGGCGCAGTTGGAAATTACTGATGGCAATGCAAGTTTCAGAGAAGATGGGGCTGGCCCAGGACCAAGCAGATAAGACCACAGTGAAACTGATGCCTGTCAAGAATGCTACAACGAATGTGAGAAAGGAACACGCTTCTGTTTGAAGCAGCATGAAAAAACACCAAAGGTTTCTACAGTTCATCATTTAATAGGATTAAATGCTGCAAATGGCTCCAAAAGAGTGGTCTTCAAGTCACATTGGTGAGCTCGAAATAGCTTGGGTCAAGCTGTACCAAAACTGGAAGACAGAGTGAATATATGCTCCCTTTATTTCCCAGACAAAGTCAACAGTTACAAGGACAAGATCAAAAGATGAATTGTCTGATAGACTGAAGGAGTGTTGATGGATAGTGGGTTAATTGGAGGGGAGGCACGATCACGCCAAGCTTCCGTGCACCTGGGATGGTAGCCTGCCTGCTGCTAGCGTGTGGAATATTCTAGAAGGGTACAAGGGTGCCAAGCCAATCATACTGGGCCGTATAATGAAGAGCCCTATAGTTTGAAGAACCAATCAATCGTTGTGTATTTAGTGATGACAATGATGACCAGTTATTGGGGGTGGGTTCTGATGCCCACCTGACTTATGTACCCAATCATAACCAGTGTCTATATAGAACGTATGCGTAGATGTTCACTGAGAGCCAACCACAGGTACTCATAGGTTTTGAAGTTTGCAACATAGTATGACGTCAGTAGTGACACATTTTTGTTATAAAAGAGCAGTTTCTTATGAAATGTTCCGAGATCAAGGTGCGCGGCGCCGGGTGATGCCCGTTGTACTCCCTGTTTTAGATAATTGATATTAAAAAAGAAACACACTTTGCCAAACTTCCCGAGTCGTTTTGATTATTGATGTTACAGTAACTTCTGCATCCCCATCCGCCTCTGAGTGTTGCTACCTCGTCTTAAAGGGCTCTTAGGAGTAAGAGTTCATTTTCTTGAGTAACTACCAGCACAAGCACTTTTCAATGTTTTCGGCGCAATCCGTACATACATATGTACAATACTTAACAGCTTTCAAACCAAGAGAGATTCCTGTGAAATTAACACTTTAACATGTAGTGTTATGGGACCAGTCTTGCCCTGGACTCAATAAGTAAATCAAAAATCAAAAAAGACTGGAACCACGTTGTAGTGTGTAGAGAAGGGAACCCCCTACGTAAAGGTTCAAAATTAAAAAAATGTATTCAATATAAAAAAACAATAAAAACAAATACAACACAAATAATGAAGTTACTCAATGCACCATATCATACATAACACTTAGGGCCTCATTACAACCCAGGCGGTAAGTTCCCTACTTTACCCCCATGGTGTAAACTCGGTTTACACCATGGTGGCTGGTGGATTTACCACCCCATTCCAAGGTTAGTGGGGCGGTAAATCCCCATTCCCCTTTTACCCTTCCCCATTCCCATTTTTGCCCCATAGGGCATAATGGGAGTGGGGAAGGCGCTAATTAGCACCAAGGAGGGTTAGCGCCTTGCATTTTAACGCCTGCTAAAAGCAGGCGTTAAAATGGTAATCAGGCGTTAAGGGTTAACGGCGCCGTTAAACCCTTAATGCCTGGGTTGTAATGAGGCCCTTAATCTTGTGTCATTACATTTCATGTATAAATAGAAAAAGTGCCTAACTACATATGCCCTCTACCAAATCAATCAAAACGAATATATTTATAACAAATCAAAAAAATATTTTTTAAAACAGAATCAACTCCCAATAGCATGCCTTCTTGTATGCACACCACAATATGGTTCCAGTCTTTTTTTGATTTGTCAATACTGATAGCTAACATTCCTCGTCATCCCTCTTCACGTGAAAAGTTTGCTTACGGATTTTCAGACTGAAAAGTTTCAATGCCTCTCAAGACAAGATTTCTTTATGGCTCTTAAGAAGAAAAGAAAGTGCATATCAGCATCAGATTTGGAGGCTACTTGTGAAGACAAAATGGCGGCAGCGGCTTTCCTTCAGTCTCTGACATCAAGCTATGAATATCTCTCTGAGTTGACAATCGTGTTGCTTGTTGCTACTCTTGCAGCATCCCCTGTGTACACAGGCATGATTAGTTTCTGCTATAACTTGTGCAGATAATGTTGCATGGTCAATGCTGATGGGCAGGTCCAAGGGAAACGCTTCTATCGGCACCCAAGAGCAGTTCTAGGTGATCAATTCCACAACTGAGAGTGTAGGATAGGGTGGCAGCCCTCTGGAACTGGAAGGGGAACTGGATCAGTGGTAGGAGAGTAGGGTAGTGAGATGGAAGGCAGACACGCCCAGTGTTACCTTTCCTTAGGCCATGCAGCGCACCAATAGAAATCATGAAAGACAGGGAAACGGGTGGAAGGGAGACACATTTGTCTACGGTGCCACAGGACATAGAAGAAATGTCTTTCAAGCGCCCTATGACTCCTAGGGCCTGATTGATGGAACTTTTTCCTATGGGATTGCGCCATTATAAAACACTTCCATGAATCAGGCCCCATATGTACTCTGCAAAGATCTGCAGAGATGCCATCGCGTGCAGATACTATGAAGAGCATGTAGCAATAGGATTGGCTAGAGGTGCAGAACATGAACTGAACATGCAATTGCTCATTAAGGATGTTCACTGCAACTCTGGGATACATTTTATGTTATTTGAGTTCTATGTAGTGCAGCTGCTCTTCTTTTCATGGCCTGTTGGTGTTTGCATATATGGAAATCAAACCCAGTGTGGAGGCACTAAGCCATGAAAAGAAAATGGAAGATATCCTTATGCTACAAATCCAGGTTATCTCTTTACTGTCTCTAATGGGCGTAAGTAATCCAGAAAACGGCAGTCATATTTAGAATACATGTTGAAAATGGGATGATGTTATTATCGACCCTTGGAGTGTTCTACGCAGTAGCTCACATTGTGCAAGACCCCACTCCCGCCAAGACAGTTATCAAATGCAATGTGACCTCTTACAAATAAATCATTTATAATTAAGCAGAGAAGGAAACGGAAGGAGAGACGTACATTAATGTGTCTTCCTTTAAATAATGAGATTCCATTCAAGTGCATCAAAGCAATTAGATTATTGTACACCGGGAGGTACACATGTGGCTCTTGGGAGGACTGTATCAGTAGAAGGACGGGAACTGGTGCATGAGACACAGTGGGAGATGAGAATGGTGGCTCCCCGGTGTTATGTTTTATGCAGAATTAAGTTACTCCAATGTGCCAGAAATGCATGCACCTACACGTGTCCTCAGGGTTTCATACCCTCAGAACACTCGTGCAATTAATGATATTATTAAGTATATCTGACGCCACTACTGGAATTAAAACTGCATAATTGGTATGGAAAGCAACCTGGAACTACATCCTATAAACTCCTTTCCACAATAGGACAGTTAAAATAGACGAGCATTTCAGATGTACTTGGGGACCAAATACTTGAAGAACTCAACACAACAGAAAGACAAGCTCCTGGATTGTCCTGGACTGATAGCGTACATTTAAGCTACAGTGACTTACATTGCCCAATATTGTAAGGACCATGACCAATCTTCTGCTGCACCTTTACCTAATAGACCAGAAGTATTCCTTCTCCATAGTAGCTAGGAAATTAGACCCCCTTCTTACCAACCCATTCACAGTTAACATGGAAGTCTGAGCAATGCCAAAACATTGCTAATGAAATTCAATATGATTAATGCCAGGCTTATTACCCTCTCCCAGGGGTAAGACCTCTTGTCCCATTGCAAAGAATGTATGTGTTCAGTATTATTTATGGCATCTTAGACTGCATCCTCGAAGAAGCACTCGGGTGTGAAATGGGACTGTCAGACCCCAGGAGCAGGTGAGACTGGATGTAAGGAATATGACTAGGAACTGTCAGACCTTGGTGCAATAGAGATTACCATCCATATTGATTTAACACATTCTTCGTCCCACTTCCTCGTCCCAGATTTACTCACGAGGAAATAGCTAGCAGTAACAAATGACCATTTTCAAAACAAACCACATTACACTCACAACAGTGGATTAAATGACTTTTACCAAGGCTCTGACACATATCATGTTACAGCCCAGAAGGCAAGCTCTCCAAAACCCTGCTGATCCATTCCCTCCACCTACAAACTATAGTGTTGAACAAAGGTTAGGTGAGATCTGCTAGGGAGACACCTTGACATTCAACCCAGTAAGCAGAGATTCTTGTATGTATCCTGGCCTTTATTCCTGCATTACTCTGGTGTCTTCAAATACAATTGACATCAATGTCTTTAACTTAGAACTTATGTAGCTGGATGATGTCCTTTTTGCCCTACACATCACAGTACAAATAAGTGGTTTGTTTTACGAAAAAATTCTGTCCTTTAAATATAGTTCTCAACTGCTTGACCCTCATCCAGCTGGTCAGGATACCATTCTCCTTAAATGACATAGGGCCTCATTACACGGATGGCGGAGAACCATGGCACTGTTAGCGCCATGGTTCATGCCGGTAAAATACCGGCACCGCCTTGGCGGAAAGGGGAATTACCGCCCGATTCCAAGGTTGGCGGGGCGGTAATTCCCCCTTCCACCATTGCCCTTCCCCATTCCCATTTTTGGCCCATAGGGCTCAATGGGAATGGGGAAGGCGCTAATTACAGTACCGCAAATTGCGGTACCGTAATTAGCTCCTTGGGTCCCTTTGCGGGTTGGCTTTTAACGCCTGCAAAAAGCAGGCGTTAAATCCCCCAACCCGCAAAGGGACCTCGTAGTAAGGCGGTAAGGATTTATCGGTACCGGTATTTTACCGGTACTGGTAAATCATTACCGCCATCTGTGTAATGAGGCCCATAGTTTGCTAAAAATGTGTCGGGACTGCTTCCAATTCCTGTTCCCCCTGGAGAGAGAACCAACCCTCCTGCACAAAATGGAAAACAGGGGTGGGGCACACACAAGAAACACAATAAAGCCTGTAAAGCCAAAATTCTCCTGACTGAAGTTACAGCTTTTAAAAAGACCACTTTAATTTCCAGCAATTTCTAGGAAACTGAATCAAAGCATTGGGAGGCAGATGAATGCGACATCCATAGTTTCTGCCCCTCCCCCCACCAATACTGCAAAGGTAAGAGACGTTATTCACTGAGCCAGCCATTCTGCCCTTATCCCCCACTGGTGCACCTGGGTTTGGAGACAATGTAAGCTCAAGATAGTAAAAGCATTCAAACTAACGTTGTAATAGTAGAAGCACATGTATTAGACACTAAGCAAACACGCACTCCACATGAAGAGCACGTACAATAGGTAATATATGCATTTAGAAATGAGAAAACTAACATAGCATCCACAAACATGAAGAACACAAACACAACCAATGCATAAGGTGAATGCAATGTGAACGGCAAGAGAATATAGCTCGCTAAACACAGATGCCTCCATCGTCTTAAAAATGGAAACCACAGCAAGTCCTTAAATAAGCACAGGTCTCAAGACCTAAAGAAAACTCACAAGACTGAATCCACAGAAATACATATCCGTGCAGAGCTCAGACAGTGGTTGTCAACTAGTGCCAAGGTTAGAGTGAAATAAGGGAGGATCGGAAGGAGGGAACGAAGGCAAAAGATAGCAATTCCCAAAATGCAAACAGTATACTCCTGACTAATTACGGTTTGATAAGAGAACAACCAGGTTTTGTTAGCTAGGTCCAGTACAACAAACAGTAAGCCAAAAGACTCCATGAATTGACTCAAGATTGTCTCTGGTGGCAGCAGAAAACACGGCCCACACATTAATATTAGCTAAACCCTCAATAAATAAGAGGTCCCGTAACGCGTGACCCATAATTGGAGAACATTTGGCTATTCCTTAGAAGCTAACATAGATAGGGCACCTGCAATACTCCCTCCATACACATGAAGACACAAGGCACCACACAAGGCCAGATACAAAGGGATTTCTCAGTCTCATGGCCTGGGAATGAGGGATGGTAACGTTTAATTGAAGGAAGAATATTCCATGTCCCTCTCTCCCCCTGCTCTACATCTGGCTCATATCATGATGACCTTCCCTGTGAAGTGTCCAAGGTTGGTTAGCCATGTACCAACCTATCAAAATCCTTAATGTCCCACCCCCCCATGATGGGGTTGGGGTGGACTCAGGGGGTGTATCTGCTGCCCCAGTGGTCATAGTTGAGTCCCATTGTGGAATTACTGAAGAATTGAGATTGCACATTCAAAAGACACACTTCCATGGAAATCTCATTGTCAAACCATTGATCAGACTCTCAATTGCCAGACGCCAAACCAAGAAAAAGAGTGATTACTTTTTACTTTACTTTATTCATTTATATAGCACCCGAGACAGGCCCGCAGGCATAATGACACCAACATCGGATTAACAGAAAGGTATATTTTTTAAGCTTTTCCTAAAGATCTAGTGGTGGGTCTGATTTCCAGGTAACCTGATTCCATGTCAAAGGACATTGGAAAAAAGGCCTCACTTGCATAAGTCATTCCTTTCATGGTGGGAATGGTAAATAAAACAAGGTCAGCCAGAGAGATTTATGGTCGTGGTACCCCAGTTGAAAGGTAATCACTTAGGTTCCCAGAAACCATTTAAGTCCCTTTTCCAGTCTCATTACATAGTGATGTTTCCGGGTACCCCATGCTAGTATTTCAAGAGTATTTTGATGCAGCTGTTGCAGGAGACTTGTGGAGAGGCCGGGTAAAAGGCTGTTGAAGTGGTCTATGTTCTAGTAATTTGGTGTGCCCAATACCTAGAACTAAGATTTCAATTACACATTTGAATCCCATCCCTTTCTGAAAGGTTTGCTTTATCCCTTATTACAGTGGATGATGAAAAAAAGGAGGAAGCGAGGTAAGTCAGGAAGATATTTGAGTATATTAGGTTTTGTAAAAAGAAGTTTGTTTTCCGCAAGGTTAGTTTGCTCCAATCGCACTGTATCCAGTCCTTAACTGCAAAAACCATTATCCTATGAGTTGGTCTTGCAAGTCAGTCGCCACTAAATAAATGTGACTGTTGTTGGCATACGAGCGGCAGCCCAAGCCAAAGGAGAAGATCAGATGCAGATCATATGCAGGAAGACATACTGAGAAATATGGATTAGGAAGGAAAAGAGTGGAGACCCTTTTGGTACCACATATTTAATGAATATCCAAGCAGACCTGATATCCCCAAGGTTCTCGTAATAGGATACACATTTCAGGAATGATCGAAATCCAGGCCTAGAGGAAACTGTATATCCTTCAACAACAGAGGTATCAATATGGTATAATCCATGGTAATAAGGCCATCAAGAGATTTAAAGGGCTAGCATGCAAAACTATCTTGTATGGGCCAATGAGGAGGCCGGCAGGCTTGGCCGGCCCTCCTCACAAGGCCCACTCCAGGCCCTGTAATCTCTCTTGCTGCCTTCTCCCCTCACTTCTTCCATCTACGGCGACCGGAGCTGCGACCTGGATGCCTCCCCTCTTCCGTCCGGAGGCCCTGCAATGCACATGGTGCATTTCGGAACTGCAGGTAAGCCCCCCTGGGCTTATTGTATCGGCGCATGATGGCACCACAGCATACTTATAGCATTCTGCTAATTTGACTACGTGACTTTGCCATCAGCCCCATGTACTTTCTTGACTTTAAATTGCAGATTGCTGGCATGCTTTGTGTGTTGTTGTGTGTTTTTGCCTCACTGGGTTCTCGAGGCACGGCCATTCCAAGATGGCTCTTTCTTTCTTTCTTTGTTGGGCACTGGAGTGCCTTCCATCCTGCTGCTGGTGGCCTGGGATTGGCCCTGGCCCACTAAATCTGGGCCAATGAGGAGGCCGGCAGGCTTGGCCGGCCCTCCTCACAAGGCCCACTCCTAAGGCCCTGTCTACCGCTGTCCACCGCGGTACGCCGGATTGCCGGCCCCTCCGTGAGTGTCTGTGTGCCCCCCTGCCCCTCCGTGAGTGTCTGTGTGCCCCCCTGTCCCTCCGTGAGTGTCTGTGTGCCCTCCCGCCCGGCCTTGAGTGTCTGTGTGCCCCCCTGCCCCTCCGTGAGTGTCTGTGTGCCCCCTGCCCCTCCGTGAGTGTCTGTGTGCCCCCCCTGCCCCTCCGTGAGTGTCTGTGTGCCCTCCCGCCCGGCCTTGAGTGTCTGTGTGCCCCCCTGCCCCTCCGTGAGTGTCTGTGTGCCCCCTGCCCCTCCGTGAGTGTCTGTGTGCCCCCCCTGCCCCTCCGTGAGTGTCTGTGTGCCCTCCCGCCCGGCCTTGAGTGTCTGTGTGCCCCCCTGCCCCTCCGTGAGTGTCTGTGTGCCCTCACCCTGCTTGCTCCCCCCCCTCTTTTGCTCTGCATTTCACCCCCCTTCCTGCCCCCTTCCCTTCCCCCTCCTCACTTCCATCCTCTTCCACTTCCTTCTTCTCCCCCCTTCTATTTTTTCCCTCCTCTCAGTCTTCCCCCTCTTAGCACTTACTCCTATCATCTGTTCCGTGACTCTTGATAGCAGCTTGTCTGTCCCCCTCCTCCCCCCTTGTTCTCTCCCTCCCCCCTCCCCTGCTTTTCAAATTTGTCACCGACATTTTTGCTCAGTAGCGTGCCTTGTTCTCCCTCCCCCCTCCGTCCCCTTGGCCCCCCCTCCCGCCCCGCCTCTTGTTACCACCTGCACTGCGTAAATTGTCGTCAGACATAGTAATGTGACTGCTTGCTTTGTTCTCCTTCTTTTCCACTACCTCTTGCATTACTTGTTTCTATGCACTTGCACTATCAGAAATGTTGACAGGCCTATTATGATAGTTATTTTCACATTCTGTATTGTTTCAAGGACTTTTTCGGAATGTAACTGTATTTTTCCTTTGTCCCCTCCCTCCTTGAAGCGCTTTGAAACACATTGTGTATAGGCGCTATATAAATAAACTATCATATCATATCATATCATGTGTAGTGACCCAAATGGTGTGCCAAACATCCAGCAGGGATGCTTCAAACTTGTGGAGAGGCCTAAAACCAAGCTGCTGTTGGCCCATAGCTCTATCCATGAATATTCTGACACCACTGCATAGGAGTTAGGCTAGGGATTGGTCTGTAACTGGACAGATTTGAAAAATCAAGTCATAGCTTTTTTTAACAAAGGGATTAATATTTCTGTTTATAAACAGATAGTACCAAGCCTTTTGCTAGGGAGATATTAAGAATGTGTATTCAGGAGGAAAGTTCACTCAAGTAGAAGCCCAGCACAGTGTGCCTGATGAAATCTCAACATCCTGGATTGGCTTTTTAGTTGACCTCGAGATGCGTCATTAAGCACATAGAAATCCCTATAAGCTATATCTGTTTGAGACAGAGCCCAAAGTAGATGCACTGTCCTGGAGTTGGGTAAAGGGGCGTTTCTGGTTAATACTTTTTAGAGCAAAAGGGTGCCACCAAACAATTGGTTTTGGAAACTCAGAACTTATGCTCTATGGGATTTGTAAATCTTTGACCCCAGGATTTAACCCTATGAATGTGGACTTAATAATTTTTGTGAATACAGGTTTTATGTTCTAAAATCAGAAGTCAACTTCAAGAATATCAATAAAGAGGCTAATTTAATTTTATACCTTTGTGTGAACATAGCAAATATTTTCATTCTGTATCCGTTATTCCTCACCAGAGAAATGTTTCTATTTTGTTTAAAAGATTGTGCTTCCATGTAGTGCTTTTCACAAACTTACGTTCCTGATCACAAGTTTAGGCTCATAAACTTTGCAAATGGGGATTATATTCTTGTCAACTGGCAACAGGCATGCATACGCCGACTATGACAAATTAGAATTAGTTTGAGACGTGGCAAACCTGTGCCAGGAAATGCAAATCCAATGTATCTTGTTTTGCACAAGTGCATGGTAATAGAAATCATTTTTGGGGAGCAAGGGGGTTGTTAAAAATAGCAAAATAAATCAATCCTGGTAGTCACCTGAAGCATAAAAACAAATGCTTTCAAAATGTGATTAACATTTCTTCAGCAAACCAATGGTGTTCATGCAGTGTAATGGGAAAACACACTGGTGGCCTGCCCATGTACCTTTGTCCTTCTTCAATCCGTCTTTTCTCTCTAGACATATTAAAGACATTTTCCAAAATAAATAGGAATCTGTATGTATTATTAAATACAAAACGTGGTGTGAATTTGTTAAGACAGGTCAACATTATAGGGTTATATTCGTCAATGTAAATTTAACAGCAGTCCGTTTTATGGACTCTCTACCCTGAGCAACATTTGATGCTGATGTTTAGCTGGTACTTAAAAAAACAATGTCATGCCATTTTACTGGTGGTGTCGATTTATTTCATGGAAAGTTTCATGAGTCTCCTGGATCCATAGTGCTCTGTGAGTTGCATTTGTCACTGCAAAGAGTATTGTAAAGGAACTCCAAGTCTAAAAATACTTTGAGTAATAAACACTGTTTTTTATGTTCTAGAACTCGCACATTTTCTCCTTCTGCAAAATTGTTTAAGGGGGCAGCTCACACCCCTGGAAGTGGTTTAAATCAGTTCTGTGTTGACTAATAGGTTAGTAAAGAAGTGATAACAAATATCTGCTTGCTTTGTTTTCTCAGCACTTATTTTGAGGTGACGGCTTCCTCGAATCGCTGTGAAAGTTCTCATGACTGTGCTTGGTCCTTTGTGATGGAAGTGCATTGTTTTGGCAATTGTCTGTGCCTTTTCCTTGGAATCCCAGAGGCTTGCGTTTGTAGTCTGGGAGGTCTGGCAGCCAGGGTTGATGCATAGAATTCGCCTCCTCTTGTGTTTTGCAGACTATTTAGCATTGCAGGCTTATAAAGGACCCCCCCCCCATCCACTGTTATTGTTGGGGCTTTGTGGTGCGGGAGCATCTATGAGGATGACATTGATGACGAGGAGACAATGAAAGGTCTTGATGAGCCCTCCCTTCCAGACAAGGATAAGATGAGGAATGGGGCTGGTCCCTCATGAGAGCATAGAGCTTTAGTGACATCCCAGAGACAAGCACCCTCACAAAGCAGCCATCGATCACCCAACACATCACATTTGCATTCCCTTTGTCTTGAGTGTATTCCTGAATTGGACATATAACTCTTGAATGCCTTGATGGGGGGACTTTCTTGTGGAATGGGGACCTACACATTTTGGAGAAGACACCAACACTAGTGTGAGCATGCTCTATTAAATAGGCTAACTAGCAGGGCACTGGTAGAGATCCAAGTTACTGCATTGACTTAAGACCACTGAAAGTTCATTTGTTAACATCTTTTGGCCTTTGGTGCAAATGAAGCACCATCTGTTCAAGTAGGCTAATTAGCAGGGAACTAGTAGAGATGCTAGTTTTTGAATTGCCCTAGACCTCTGATAATTCAGTCGTTACATCTATTGGCCTTTGGTGCAAATGAAAACCCATCTGATCAAGTAGGCTAACTAGCAGGGCTCTGGTAGAGATCCTAATTGCTGTATTGCCCTAAGTCAATATGGCTTCTTCTCTGAGGCTGGATTATCCTTGTACCAGCCGGCCGCGAGGGCCTTGATATTAATGCTGGCAAAGGATGATGTGTCTTATCTTGACTTGCCTGGTTTCTCTTCTAAATGTTTGACATTTACATCAGTGACATAACGAGTCCTGCAGCTGTCCTAAATCTTCCAAATTAAATTATTGCCTAGAAAAATGAATGGATAGAAGGCTTATAAATAAACATGAATGAGTTCAAGACTGCATTTGAAAAGATAGACTGTTCTAGAAGAGGTTTTATTGAAAAAATGGGAATTGAACACAGGAACTTGAAATTAGGCTGATATAATTGTAGAAATTGGAGTGTGGCTGTGTGATTCAATTTCAGTGGAAAATCCAATTAATTTCATAATTTTGTGTCCGCCACATAATTGTTTGCGGAAGGAAAACAAGAAACCATTGCTCAAATAGAGCACAATTAGGCCATGTAATGAGGTAGTTACTTGCCTTTTATATACCCAAACGAAGGAGCCACTGCGGTAGCAGTGGAATGCGTGTTTAATGAGCCCTGCAAATGTTAAGTAAGGCATGTGCTCTGCACTGATCGCCATTAGTTATAAACCTCTGTGGACCTTCAAAGTTTTCAGATTTTGTGCAAGATTCATCGTTTTACTTTTTTCAGTTGAAAAGGTCTTCTTCCGGTTGCCTCTACTCCCAGGTGTCTCCGGAGTCTGGAGTGTTGTAGGCGGTCTCCCTTGCAAAAGTTGCTGCACTTCTTAGATGTTCCTTCTTGAAATTGGACGTGCAACAGGGCACGCGACGGCCCGTGTATGTCTATAACAACATAGCACGCGCGTTACAGGCCTATGCTGTATTTATTCAAATGAAATGCCATTTCATTATTTACTATCATATTTGTTTAATACAGTCGTCTAAGTGGCCGTGAGCGACGCTCCTCCACTTGTTAAAATTACATTTGACCATTCCTATACTTTTGTTTGTAAAAGAAACCGGTCCGGACTGGTTTGGTTTTAAAATAAAAGTGTAGGAAGAAGTTGAAACTTGCACTTTAGTGCACTGCACTGAACATAACCTGCAACAGCAGGCGCATTGGTTTGGGTTTTTGTATTGCGCGTGGGAGAGGGCGTGGCGATGGGGTTGTGGCGAGCGGCGGCAAGCCAGCAGGGAACATAGTTCCACTACTTCTTTTCATACACTTCAAACACTAGTTTAATATCTGCCGACTCTGGGATTGAAAGCCTAATACTGCTTGGGGAAACTGCCAGACAGGTGTGCACACTATATGAGGTGCCCAGACATTTTTTAAGGAATCAGAAATACATGCATAGCTAATGATCATGATGAAGAATTAAGAGGAAGGCGAGAAGGAAAAAAGATAGGATTAGTCAATCATCATAAACACTTTATTCAGCCGTGTGGCCATCAAAGTGCATCCGAATACAGAAACTAAAACAACAAAATCATGTTACCACCCAGCTTGCCATGGAGAAAAGCGGCAAAACAAGCGAATAAGAATAGAATCCAGTGCTGCAGGAAATGTACCGAGTCTAGCGGGTCCATCTACATTGGGCCCCAGTTATCATCGCCCTATGGGGACATGGTTCGCACTGGTTAGGGGTGTGAAAGAAGGGGTGGGTTCAGCTGCTACAGGACGACCGGCATGGTCTTGCCAAAGATACTGGCCCACCCTTGTCAGGACGGCCGTGCCACCCAGATCTTCCCAAAACCCATTTAGCCAGTCTCCAGTTCCAAAAACTCAGTTTCACAGAGTCATAGGGACTCAAGCCAAAATTTCTAATTCTAGAGCATCCCTCCAAGGATTCTCTAGATACAAAAGTACATCCTCTCACGGACTGCAGTCAGTGCAGACATTTGTTCAATAGAGCACAAAGGATAAGTCAATTTAAAGGGGATGGACAGAATAGACATGTTAGGTTTGGGCCAAGAATTTGGATAGGAGGGCAAGGTGAAGGTATGTCAAATTAAATCTAAGTACATTAAGAACAAAAACTTTCCCACAAAGAGGCGACCTGCAACGAAATACTTCTTTTGTTATGCACCAACCCTTTGGAACTCGACCCTGGTGTAGGCTCGGAATGCCCCCACAATTCTACAATTTCAACAACACCCGACTATGGATTAATCCCAAAAGATGTACAAACCAACGCATGGACCGTAATCTGCGCTACAGTTAAGACGCCATCCCATACGCTGGCAACCCACACAATGTACAGCGCGCAACTGCTTTCAAGCTAGAAAGAAAGTATTGGAGTTAAGTTGAAAGCGCCAATCCTATGCGATAAACTTTGTTTTGTTTAAAAAGTCTTTGAGCAAAATGGGTTGATTCCAAATTTATTCTGATTTGAAAGTAGTACTCCAGCCGACACGTGTTTCGACCCACTGGGTCGTTATTGAGGCTGTACATGTGTAAAAAATAATATAAGCAGGTATTGCAACAGAAGCAATTGGAATGTATATAAGGTAAAAGCCAGAAATAGACATGTGACAGGGTCATCAAGTTGGAACAGCAAGAAAATCATAACATGACCAAATGAAATAAGATACATTCGTCAAACCATTGATAAAAAAAATAATGCATTTGAAGAACAAATTGGGCATACAAATGAATTGTTGACCATACCATGGTTCAGATAGATGTTGGTTGGCATCATGGGAATTGCAGTGAGCATAAAAAGAAAATAGCAAATGGCATTTAGAGTGCAAAGTAAAAGTAAAATGCACTGAGCAAAGGATGTTGAATAACAGTCGCTTCGTAGTAGCATGCACATGGAAACATCACGTGGGCACAAAGCAAAAAGCAAATAGGTTGAGGTTTAGTGGGAATTAAAAGCCCGAAAAATAAGGAGACTAAGTTATAAGGTGTTAGATTGCGAGTGGAACATGAGGAGAAGAAAGACAAAAAGTGTGATGGGGAAAACAGTATCCTTGATGGAAACAAACAAACCCCATACCAGCGTGTGTCAATGTGACATCCACAAGTCCAAATTAACATAGGAAATGGGTGAGTTGGGTAAGTGACAGTTGATAAAAAAGAAACACATACCGTTTGTCTCAGTGAGCAGAAATTGCCACTGATGGCATGTAGGCAGAGTCAAAGCATAGGTGCTAGTAACCTGTATGGATATGAGCATCAAGTAAGCTCGCTAATAGTAGCCAAAGTCCCAAGAGGTATAGACAGAAAATAAAAATAACCTACCCGAATTAGAATATGTTCATGATAATATAAATTGTATATTGCTATCTCAATAAGTAGTAGCTGAATCTGTGGATTTGAGAGGTGAAAAAAAGATGTAAAAAAAAACGGAGTGCACAAAAATGCCATGCGGTCCTCAGTTGACAAAAAAAGATCTTAATGGAAATTACGATGATAAACACCTGTCTTTGAGCTTCAAATGCTAATCAAGCGAGTACTGGGGCTGAATCCCCTTAAAAAAAACCTGTATGGAGTGCCGTGAGTAAAAGGCAAGCATAAGAATATAGCTGTGGGCACAGCTATAACGTACAGCTCTGATTGTGCGTGTGACGTCACACGCTGATGATGCACACGACGCCACACGCACGTCGGTAAACAGATGACGTCACGCGTTGTATCACGGGTGCGTCCATATGAAACTTGGTAAACATTGGGTAGTGATTGAAGTATAGAGAATGTTAGGTATCGTATTCAGACTGATACTATTACAGTGTTTGAATATTAGGTACACAAACAACATCACGTGTTGCATCGCAGGTGCGTCCAAATGAAAGTGGGTAAAAGCTAGACAGCAATGCATGGGTGAAATCACGATAAGCTTTCATCTTGATGAGCCAACACAGGTTCCACCCACAAGTGACCATCAGGAACTTTGCACTTGCAGCGGTGCAAGGTTTCTGTAATCTGACCCCAGGAGTCTATGTGCACTGTGAGCAAAGTGCATGTGGTCACTCCCCGCTGTGTCTGAAGGAGTTCTGAAGCCTGTGATGTTCAGAGTGCTGAGGGTAAGCCCACACCGTATGATCTCCTTGCAGCGGAAATGTGCATCTCTGACCCTCCCTTCTGGAAAGTTGTGTTGTTGTTGTCGTTTACAGGCAGTGAGGCAGCCAGGTGCCTGTTCACCTATAAATCAAAGACAAATATAAACACGTGTGCAAGAGTTGCTTTATTTTCCCGAAACGAAGCAAATGGTTCCATTATTTTATAGCAGGACTATTTAAAAGTATTTAATGCATTGGCATTTTGATCAACTGAAATGAGTCTGCCAAGGATTTGTATAGATGGGTGGCGGTGTTGTCGAATGCCAATGTATTCATGCAGGGGACCATAGAGGACAGTGAGCGGTGATGCTGCCTATTGTCCAAAGTCTGATGGAAGAGCTGTGGGGTCCATAGAGGGGCACTTCTTCAACCCAGCCTGCTTCCCGGTAGACTGCTTCCGCTGTCCTTCTGCCGGGCGCACTATCACACCTAACATGGGTGTTACAGCAAATCATCTTTGTGGGATGTAGCATTCTGCAGCCACGATGTAGATCAGGAAACCTCTTGAATCTTCTGTAAATCCAGAGATCAGTCAAGTTGACACGTTGGACAATCCGCAGGTGCGTGAACCCCTCAGCCTGACTCCTTTTGACTGACACTGAAGCCTCATGCTCCCCCTCTTGCAACATTTCACTCCTCAGCAGCAGTCATACACTTACAGCAGTGTATCATGAGCATATAGAGCACAACACAACAGTGGGCTTCATGCTCTACGTAAAAGAAAGACCCGTATCTTCTGAGAACCTCTCCTGACCGTGTACCGTGGTCCACTCCATCCAGCCATTTACCCGAGGTAGGTGACACTTCCCTCTAGGGGCCACTATGCAGCTGTCTTCATTTCCCCAACTCAGAAGTTATGGCGAGACATGTTCATATGCTGCACAATACATTACTGTTAGGTGTCAATTGGATTGCACAGGCAACCAGCTAGAGCATGTTCTTCTGTGTATGTTCATGATTACACACTTAACCACATCATCCTCTACACACAGCGCTTACCACTGGGACCTTCGCTTATAGTTTTCACCACTGAATTCTAACAGGAATTCGGGCAATTTTCAGAGAGCAGACTAGGCCATTTCAGTTAACATACATTGGATGTAATTATGTGTTTTTGTACGTATGGAGGGGGGAGGAAGGCAAAACCACCTCCAATATCTTATTTGGGACATTCTACCTTTGCGGTTTTGATTTGCGCTGCTACATTATTTCTTTGTAATGCATGGTGATGCCACACTATGATTGGCTTTCACCTTCCTTTTAACGAAACATATGGGGGTAACACAATAAAATGGACACTTTTGGCTATTTGCCTAGAATACATTGCACATTCGCATTTGCATACATACAATCCATCCTCCAAATGTTGTTATTGTGTGTGTTTGTCGAGGGTCAGGGGAGCGCTTCAAAATCTTATTTGGGAACATCCTACCTTTAAAGTACTGTTGTGTGTGGTTACATGCTTATGTGCTATGGCTTTGCTCTGCTTTCAAATGTATTTATTTATTTATTTGCTATGGCCTCTTAGAGTTTAGCATGCTATGTAGTGTTCTGTTATGCAATGTGTGTCTGTTAAGATTCCTGTGTTTTGCTCTGAAACCTAAAGGTATGTTAACTTAAATCTGTGTATTTGATTGACACCTGCCTTCAGTTGTTAGGCGAGTTGCCACCGCCACCCACACCCAAGTTTGAGTGGCACTCAGGGCCATCACGCATGAAGTAGAATTGCAAATGTAATCTTGCAACTAGGATACATAGTGCTCTTTGGACCTATGATCTGCATGCTCCCCTTTCTTGCCAGGACAAGGTAGCTGTTGCCCAGGCTGGCAATTGGCTGGATTATGTTGATTAGCTGCCAGAAATGCCCAGCCTCAGCCCAAGAGGAGTCCTGCCTCACAAATCATTAGACCTATCCCCATAATGTTACTAGCAGGCGACAGGAACATCCTGGAACCATTTGCAGGGGTTTGCTCCCAAAAGAGCCAGCGTTCAAGACCTAGCCTCACTTAAAAAGGAAAATTTTTCTAGCCAGCGTTCTTGCCTATAGAACCTGTCCATTTGTCGCTGTTCAGGGCTTAAGGGGTTGCCCACAGTGTTTTCCTGGGCATGGTTTACACATGCCCAGTCTCACAACGACTGCATGCTAGGTTGGTTCAGTCTGTATCAAATCTAAAAGTTATGCTAATGTGCATTCAGCATCATAAGAGAATCTTCAATTCAGCATTGTAAAATATGAAGTTATTATCAGTTGATTAGCACCATGAAGGATCACCCTGAATGACGCGGTAGCACAGGAGGTAATTTTCCATTAGTCTCAATTACGAAACAGGAATACAATTCAGTCCCCTCTTTATCACACTCACACTTGTTATCTAATGCCACCCACTTGCAACTGCAATCACATCTTGAAAGCTATAATCTACTAGGTAGGTTGGTTTTAGTTTCGACTCTTTCGGTGCTGGTGCTGGAATTCATATATAGAGTTTCTTTTCCCACTCAGGTGAGTAGGTAATTAGAGTCCACACATTTAATTTGTTCTTGTTTGCTTTTATTTGTTCAAATCACTTGTTTTGTGTTTGTTGCGTTCACTGTCCTTAGTACAGAAAAAGTGTCAGGTTGTGTTTAACATTGTTTTCAAGAAGTGCTGACACGTGTTTCGACCGTCAAGGTCTTTATCAAGCCTGACATAGTTTGAAGTATCCCTGGTGGGTGTCTGTCATTGGTTCGATTGATGTAAGGATGAGAAAATTGGCTCAGTAGCCAAGCAGTGTCCTCAGTTGATGAGCAATGGTTAGGTAACCGGATTCCTGGTAGTCCGACGGAGAACAGGGACAGCCGCTCGCAGCGCAAGACACAGCTCACACAGGTATTCACCTGCCGGACTACCAGCAATCCAGCGGCAAAAGAGTAGAAACTGAAACCAAGCTACTAGGACATACATATTAGGCACCATGGGCACGGGCCTTCCAGTTTCTACCTACAGGCTACCAGTGCACTTGAGATTTATAATAAAAGGTGCAGCAACCCACAGTTGCTAGTGCTCAACAAACCCTGCATTGATATAATCTACTAGGTACCCGCCAATCAGTCTTCAGATCCAGACACAGCACTGAATCTGCCCTCCTTGACTTCATGATCCAGCTCGATCAGATTAGGGATATTGGCGAGCTCGCCATCCTCCTACTGCTAGACCTCTCTGCAGATTTCCACCCAGTAGATAACAAAATCCTCTGCAAATACCTCACCACCACTTTCCACCTCGCCACTGAAGCCCCTCTATGGATCAAATCCTTTCTATCTGGCTGACACTCCATCAATGTGCAGATGGTATGCGACGCCAACAAGATCATAACACATTGTTGTGCCTGATATCGTGGATCAACTCATGACTCTATGGTCCTGCGGAACTCCACGCTACCACGCTTCATGGAGCGACATGCTGGACGACGTGCCTGGCTGCTTGGTAAGTTGCATGACTGGCACATGGCATTGAAATGGGGGGAGAGATGCACACACCACCATGCTGCCAATGTTGATGTGACTGCACAATGTGCACATAACTGAACACCGTGCCCCAAACCATCACAAACAGTATATGACACCCAAATCCCATGTGAATGAAGTAAGGTCGACACCTATAACTACATGACTAACAGGAAATCACCCCACATCCCACAACATGTGCACCACTCATTAGCGGCCCTCACCCTCCGTAACACCATCCAGCACCATGCAGTGCACATGCACTATGTTGCTGTCTCCAGTAAATCACCACACAGGACAAGCATCCCTGGGAGTGCATTGAACTGAACCAACTAGGGAATCAACTGTCTGTCACAGGGCCGCCACACCCACAGGAGTGCTGCATGTCACCATGGGAATGATCAGCGCTGATTGCCCAATATTGCACAGACTACTGCCAACGCTCCCTCTGAGTAAATCTCATAGAACACAATACATCACAAATTTGACACGAACACAGCTGCATGCGTACACGATGCATCTGCAACAAGACATCAGTGCATCACACCATGTATCATCTTGAAGATGCAACCCACATCAATAGTCCATGGCACAGGACACATTGAGGGACTGAAGACGGTGTAAATACATCCAGGGACATGTGCATGTGGGCAACGATAATCTGCAGTCATGTGTGACTAGTACAGCTGTCCATCATGAATCGCCTAAAATGTACCTTTCATTGCCTCTCATGCAGGTGATAGTGGCTATCCCTTGAAGCCATGGCTCCTCACCCATGTCCGAAACCCACAGAACCGGCACAAGGAGGACTACAATCGTTCCCATACCCATGTGGTCATCAAACAGACCTTTGGCCTGTTGAAGGCACGATTTTGCTGCCTCAGCCGGTCGTGTGGGGCACTCCTCTACAGGCATGAGAAGGTGGCCAAGATCATCATGGCATGGTGTGATGCTGCGCAATATGTGTATCCGCTGGAACGTGCCCCTGCCCCTTGACATTGAACTGCTACCACCTGGTGATGATGAAGGGGATGAAGAAGATCAGAGGCTGGACATCATCTTGGTGCCGATGCACAGGAGGGATGTGCTGTGCGCCAGTCAGTGATTGCACAATATTTCTGACACACATGGAAGCAGAGGGTGACATGATAGTTGGACAGAGGGCACTGGGTGTGGGGGTACATGTACACAATGCACTGTATATGAATAAATGACACATGCGCAATGATGAATGTCCACTCAGGTCTTGCTTTTCACACAACAGGTGTATTAAATATAACAATGATAACAAAAGTGCAAAAACCCTCCACCACCCTCACCACCTCCCCTCCCCCCACAACTCCCCCATACAACCTCGCCCCCTCCCCCCACAACTCCCTCACACATGTGCGATCAAGTCTGCAATGCCTACATGAGGCTGCCCTAACTATCAATTGGCACTCGCTGGTCCAGGTGGCGGCATGTCTTGCCGGCGCAGAGCACGTGCTGAACTGCGGAGCGGGCTCGTCTGTGTCGAACTGGATGATGATGGTGTGGCCACCTTCTGGGATTGAGTAGCCGGATGCCCTGCCTCCATGGCATCTGCTATGCGGCCTAAGACCTGGCAGAGGGCCGAGACCTCCTTGCAGAGGCGGCTGATGTTATCTGCAAAGGTTTTGGCCATGGAGGCGGTGTTCTCCATGATGGACCTGCCTAGAGAGGTGAAGTTCTCACACCACTCCTGTCTGGCCAGTGTGTTGTCTGCAACAAACTGCAGCACAAGGGCAGTTAGCTGTTCTGACTGCGTCGGCCCTACGGGTGCACCTGTGGAGGTTGATGGTCCCTGGCTGTCCTGCTCAGCCTGCTCAGCCTCTATACCCGTCAAAATGGGACTGAAGTGCCCTTCCATCTGCTCCTGACCAGACTGCTCTGGGGTGGTGGCTTGGTCAGTTTTGAGGGAAGATATTTGGGGGATGCCAGTGGACAGGGCGTACAGACCACTTCCGATGCATCGTCCTCAACGGGCACCCAAATGTCATCCTGTGGGTCCTCCACAGCCAGGGATGCTGTGGCTGCCACCTCCCCAGCCAAACTGGACTCCTCAGAACAGAACGTGGTGTCTCGCCTGATTCCTCGGGATGGCCAATGGGTGGTGGTGCTTCGGCCTCTACGGCCCTTGGTGGCACTGGTGTACTTGCAACCTGGGGTGTCTTGCCTGTTGGTGCACTGCAGCCCATGGGTTGTCCCCTCGAGGTCGAAGGGCAGTTGGCGTCATCCCGGGACCTCTTCCGGGGTGTGGTCTTTGCAGGGGTTCCGTCCTGCCCATCGCTGTCATGGTCAGAGCCTGTGGGGGTCGAAGAGAGGGACGGCATGAGTGATGTTTTGATAGGCATTATACATACATTTGGACAATTGATCATCCACACAATTGGGGGTAATAGGCATTTGTGTTTGGATGAGCACGTTGTTTGATACATGGGTGGGTTATGCAGGCATACGTAGGGGTCACTCATGTTGCCCAAGAGCTATGCTATCTGACATGCACATTATTTGGGGCCTGCACGCTGTGTGACTCATGGCATTTACATCTTTGTGTGGTATGTGTCAGGTAAGGCATTGCCTTGCAGCAGGTATCTGCATGTGTCTGTGATGCATCCGCCTACTTTGCTGGGAGTGTGTGTGTGTTGGACCATGGCTTAACTCTTTGGACTGACATATTGGTTGACTTTCATCAGACTCGGCATTAAAATGTTTTCTTAGGGCACTCACCTCCATCGCCCGATGTTGTGGCGCCACACTCCATCTCGCCAATACCTTCGATCCCCTCCATTCCGATCATGCTGGCGCAGATGTCCTCCCATGGTGTCAGCTTGATTGGTGAGCTGGGACCTCCTCCTGTTCCCTTTGCCTGGCTCCTGTTCACGGAGAGTATATTTCTAACTCTGAGTCACAAGTCATTCCAGCACTTACGACAGACTCTGATGGTGCTTGGGGTGTTCCCAACAGCACTGAATTTTTGAGCAACTAGTGCCCAGATCTCCTTTTTTTAAAGAATTGCCTCCCTCTTCATGTTGTTGGAAAAGACTATCCCAGCATGCTCCTGCAGTGTCTCGACCAGCAAATCCAGCTAATCCTCATTAAATCTTTCCTTGTGCAGGCAGGCAGCTCCCTTCTTTAGGGCCTTGGGCATATAGTGGTGCGATAGGAGAATGTTCTCAGTACAACAGCAGAGTCCAACGGGTCCTGTGTGGTGAGTATGGCAATGGATTGTGTTTTTAAAGATAGCTGCCATGCTCCTTCCCGTTCCTGTGCGATGACGCTACTTCCGGTTCTGCTTATTAGCGGTGACCGTTATTAACGTTGACCGTTATTAGCAGTATTGCTAATTACGGTCACCGCTAATGCCGCATTGTACCTTGTCGGTAGTGTTATCTGCGCTATACATGATGCCGCTAAGGGCATTTTAGGTGCCTTTAACGGCATGGCAGTAATGACCTTACCGGCATGGCGCAAAGCTCACGCCCGCAAAGTCGTAATAGTCCTCTATTAGCGGACTGATGACTGCCCGGACACGCTATTTATGCCATGCCGGTAAGGACCGTTACTTACCTCCAAACTCGGAATGAGGGCCAAAGTCTACCTAAAGGATACACAGGCCTCCATATGAATGCATTCACTCCCCTCACTCTTTGCCTTCCACACCTATTGCCTGTCATTCTTCACCCTTTTTACCATCCTTTTTTCTTGCTCTGTTGTTCCTGTTCCTTCCACAGACCATGGTCTGGATACCCTAAGAAAGGGCATAACAAAAGGGCATAAAAGGTCACATTTTTCCACATAAGCTAAGTGCTCTGTGATTGATACAAAGGTGATCTGATGCAGTATAAAACTTGTTAACACAGCTTAACATGTCACAGTGCCACCTAGTAACTAACTAATTAATCCTTTGAAGTGCGCTTAATACAGGAGACCAGTCTCTAAGTGCAGAACCAGGATTCGAACTTGTGTTGCTCTGCGTTGTCTTGCTCATAGTCTCTGAGCTATCCCCCCGGCCCATCCTTAGACATGCACCTCCATTTCACAGCCATAGAGGAAATCACTCTGGGTAGGCATCGTTAAAAGGCATGTGTGCATCTGTGTTCCATGTGAGATCGCGTCAGCAGTTAGCTGGTCTGTGCCGGTATTTAAGGGAGTATGGGTATCACCGCAACATATATTCTGCTTATATTGTGTTTTTTCGCATTTAGAGAAACTTTAGCGAATTTGCGATTTTAGTGATTTGATTCTTTTATTATTGCTAAAACTATCCTTTAGATAGAATGAGTGTGCTTGCAGCCTAGTTTCATCTGAACTCGAAGCCAGAGTGCAATATCTTCGATAACTGTGTGAATAACTATTTTTAGTAGTTATTCCTGACTGCATCTCCCAGCAATCCTCACCGCTACTTATTTTGCTCCAGACACGTCAGCACCAGCAGGTAGCCGGTCTGTGCAGGTCTGTGCTGTCTGTCGGTCTGTTGGTACACTAAACTACTTAGGTAAGTGTGAAATACTCTGTGCTGCCTATTATTTAGTGAGTTTGGAATATATTATCATGCACCCAATGGATGGCATCCAAATAGCAAGAACAAATATGGTAAACAAATTTAGAAGTAATTAATCCTTGACCAATACATTGACATGAGGCTGATAAAATAGCACGTTACCCAACATTATATGGCCTAAATTCGACTTGCTCTGAAATATCCAAAAGCCCTGCTGGGAGTATATCAGAAGCAGCCAGGTTGGACTGCAAGGTTAGTACTCCAATAGAGGCGCAGAAGGAGTTAAGTGTAAGAGTTTCCCTTGTCCTCTTTTGCTCTATGCGATCAGATACCCAGTCCCACTATTGAAGGGCATGGGTGCTGCAACAGGGTTTGAGGAGCTTTTTAATCCCATTTCTCTAGTTCCCTCAAATAATCCTGTTATGGGAACTGACGCTCAAGACATATTGGTCAAGGGGGCAGATTTAGGTTGGCAGAATAGTGATGAGAAGTTGTTTATAGAAGGCATACAAGACAATCGAGAGCAGAACAATTAAAAGTTATGTTACTGAATACTAGGTCCCTGGTAAAACATGCCACAGAAGTGGCAGCTTATATCACTGAACAGGTTATTGACATCTGTGCCGGACGAAACCTGGCTGCATGAAGAAGCTGACCCCTCTCTGCCCCTGGCCATCCCTGCGGGCTATAATCTGTCACCTGTTGACAGACAGAACGGAAAAGGTGGAGGAGTGGCTTTAATATATAGAGCAGAACTAGAGACATGGGAAGTGGAAACTGTCAGAGTAGATGGCTGTGAGACATTACATAATAAAATGTGCATAGATGCCAACATGACAGTAAACTCGGCGCTTGTATATAGACCCCCCACACCTATGTTGGATGTTGCCAATCAATTGGTGAATGCTGTGTTTCTTATACTTAAATTGACTGCAAAGTTTGTACTTATGGGAGACTTTAATCAGTGGTTCGGGGATGGTTCTGCCCACATTGCAATGGGATTGGAAGTTTCAGTTAGGGAAATGGGATTTAGTCAGCACGTTAACAACGTGACCCACATAAGGGGTAACACCCTCGATTGAGTAGCTGCATGTAACATTTCCAATAGCGAGCCTACAAAATCCCCATGGTCTGACCACTCCTTTGTCCTCTTTGATTTATTGTTTCCTAAAAGAGTGAAGACAAAATCAATGAATCGAACATGGATAACCTCTAGGAAACTCTCCCCAGAGGCGATGGAGGAGTGGATTGGTCCCTTGAAAAGGGAAATAGTCAACTTGGAGACTGCTAAGGATCTTGCGAATGCATGCCAGGAGACTATCTCTAAAACAGTAAATAGAATAGCTCTGCTAAAGACTAGGTTATTGCCATGCAGGAAAGTGAAAACGTGCTATTCACCTGAGTTTCAGAGGCTTCAAGTATGTAAAAGCAATCGCTTTAAATCTGGAACCACACTGGACAAAGCGAAGATAAGGAGGCATATACGAGATCAGCCAATGTACACAAATGATCCATTATTGAAGCTAAAAATATTACGTATGACACAAGGATAAAGGACATTTAAGATCCCGAAAGACTTAGAGAACCCCTGTCCTGAAAAACCTGAGCATCCTATTAAAGATGGAGCTTGGTGCACCACAATTCAGGAGGCACTGAGTAATGAACTTCAAAAGATCAAGCAAAATATAAACATCAATAGTAGTTCACTGAATTTGGTAGAGTGGGCGGAAAGAATGGCAAACAAGATAAGAGAGACCATGCAGGTATATGGTTTATAGTGATAATTTAGAAACCAAAAATGTTCAGTCATTATTTCGAGAAAAAAAATGTCGAATCTTTTTTTCAATATGGTTTTTTTTCAAAATGGGGGGGTTGGCCCCCAGCCCCCATTTTTTTTTTTTTGTTTTACCCTTTTTTTTTACTCCCGGACCCCAAAATAAATATATAATTAAAGAAAACATAATTTGACATTTTTTTTGACATTTTTTTTGGACATTTTTGTCAGTCGACATTTGTTTTTCGAAATTACGACTGACCACCCAGGTATATATGGGCAGATACTTGTAGTTTCAGGATTGTCACAGAAATAGAGATGACAGATATCATCATGAAACTCAAGCCTACTAGCTGCAAAGGAGATGTCTGTCCGGCAATGACAGTAAAGGCCTGTTTTCCATGTTTGATAGGGCCTATTACACAATTTGTGCACCTATCCTTTAATAAGAGTTATATGCCTGATGGACTAAAGAATGCATAGATCACGCCGCTATTAAAAAAATAGGGATTGATCCCCTGGCTCCATCTAATTATCGACCGATCACCAACACACCATTTGTTTTGAAAATACTTGATCGGGTGGTTTATGAGCAGACCCTAGAGCATCTGTTGAACAATAATATCCTGAACAAGTGGCAGTCCGGGTTTAGCACGGTCTATGGAACAGAGACAGTCCTGTTGGACTTTAAGTCGGGTTTGCTACAATTTATTGACAAGGGCCAAATGGTACTACTCATGCTGCTAGACTTGTCTGCTGCTTTCGATCTAGTGGACCATTCCTTGTTGATCAAGAGACTACAGAAAGTGGCAGCCATCTCTGATGGGGCAGCAGCATGGGTGATGTCCTTCTTGGAGTATATACTCATGGGGGTAGTAGCAATAGTGCAGAGACAGCTCCAGTTCAAATACTATATGGAGTCCCACAGATCTTCACCGTACCAATATTCCAGATGCTTGAGGATAAGGGAGTGTGATTTAGAAACTATGCGGATGATACACAATGCATTAAGTGTATGGGATGATTCAGGCATTGATGGTAAAAAGTGGCCTAGCTTTACATGATGAGAAGACAGTGTTGACGGTGATAGGCGCAGTGATCAGAATACATAAATTGGGTCCAGAGTACGAACACTGTCAGGTAGCAGGATGTAGGATCACCTCACAACAGAAGGTGAAGACACTGGGTGTATATGTGGATCAGGTTCCGAATATGTGAGCACAGGTGAATGTGTGAGCACAGGTGAATGTGTGAGCACAGGTAAAAAGCCTGGTTTCTGCATCAATATATCACATCAAATTATTGTCACAGATACAGCCTCATCTTTCTAAAAAAAAAAGTTGTGAGACAGTAGCCAGGGCTGTTATTAGCACAAAATTCAATTACTTGTTTAGTCTCTTGGTCAGTATTGGCAAAGGGGACTGTGCCAGGCTACAGGTAATCCAGAGTAGTGCAGTGAGAGCATTAGAAGAAATGAAAAGAAGAGAACATATCCCGGATGCCAGAACAAATCTGCACTTGCTACCTATTGAAGCCAGAATAGTTTACTGCCTGTTGATGATAACGCATAAGTGTCTGACAGGGACCAGCCCAGAGTATTTGGTGGAAACCCAGAGGAGAAAACCTGTGTTGAGAGCACAGAGATCTAATGATCGAAATTGCCCCTGCTCAGTAAAAGTGCCTTCTTTGTAGCGTGCCTAGGGCATGGAACGCAATCCCGCCTGATCTGAGCGAGATGAAATCGCAAGAATTGTTTAAGAACTTAAAAACCCATCTGTTAAGGTAGTGCTAGCCCTGGATTTTGGCCTGGGTAGTCTTTGGTGGGGTCTCTTGTATCTGTATACATGTTTTTGTTGTGTTGATCATCCTGTATTTAGCAGAGCGCCCGTATGCCTCTGGGCCTTTTATGGGGCGTGGTATAAATAAATTAACATAACATAGCATAACATTTCAAAGAGAGCTAACTGTTTTGGATTGATTAAAGCTATGCATATCATAGCTCTACTTTAAAAGACAATCACATTGATCTCACATGGAGCAAACACAGCAACCATTTGCTTTATTGATGCCTACCCCTAGAGTTTTCCACTATGGTTCTGAACCGGGGGTGATCCTCTACAGAGAGGTGCTAGGTGGCGCTGTGCCACATGTAGCTTGTTTGTTGACATGGCTCACTCTATTCCCACAATCCATGGCAGAGCGTGCCATTTGCAAGCATTTGTTAAACCCCACATAAGATTGTTGGTGTTTAATTTTCACAGAGGAACACCCACTAATCCCATTCTTTAAAATTGAAGTCACTTTAAATCTGGCTTCTTCAGAAAAAGAGAGAGGACTTTCAAAGATGGTCAACAGGATGAGCTATTTATTACATTCAGTATGTTCTACCTACCCATTTCCGTAAGTGCCCCGGTGATTCCATCTCATAATTAGGTGACATTTCAAAGGAAGGAGACATTAAAAATACCACATGCTGTTACCATACCCACCATACGCGTAACGACACGCTTGACGGTATTGTGGTACGCTGTGATATCAACAACAGACTAAGCCTAACCGGTAATCCCTTTGCATTTAATGCGCTGCTTGTAACAGAGATCTGTACTAAAAGATGTTTATAAATATTTAGTCACAGTGTCAAAGTGGAGCCTTTAAAGAAAGATAATCCTCCCATGGAACGACTGACACACTGAAGGATTATCGCTGTATTATGTTCCAAAATTGTTTGTTATGCACTTAGAGAACATAATTATCACATCAAAGAACATTAAAACCTGGGTACAAACAAACAATAATTTAGCAGTACGGTGCCATTTAGATGGCTTGAGAAATTGATGGCATGATCAATTGGAAATTTCCTGTTTTCCATTTCACAGCTTCTCTCAGGATGCTCGAGAAAAGACGCTGCCACTAACCAAGGCATGTGGTAAAGCCAGGTCCAGACATGGTGATAAAGCACTGCGGCCCGATGTCACGCTCTGGGGTCCTCTGCATAGGTTTCTATTGAAGGCACAGCGAATGAATTAATAAATGAGCTAAACAGAACAAATTATATGATAGGTTATTTATAGCGTGTTTAATACGCAAAGGTTTCTAAGCACGGACATCGAACCTGTGTTGCTCCGTGTCGTCTTGCTTCCAAGGCAAGCACGTTGCCCCTGAGCTATCCGCCCGAGGCACATGGAAACAATGGTTGTCTACAGTGCACTACACCAAATCATTTCTAGGAGCTTTGCAGTGGACTCTGAGGAGACCTTCGACCTTAAAAGAACTGAGTTTTGTGAAGCTTTCTGAAGGAACAAAGGTCAAGGGTGATCTATACAGAACATCAACGAACAGTAGCGTGGGTACACTAGAAATACCCTTTGTTGACAAACAAAGCTCTTCACTTCGGCATCTGGATTAGCTCAGGCCCCATACACAGATTTATGCCACCCCAGTTGAAGAGTCATTTGCTCCTGCCTTTTAGCGGGGCCAGAATTGATGGTTTCAGGACCAGAATGGTGCCATGTAGTGCCCTTCTGCTGGCAGAGATCTAGCTAGCTGCATAGAATTTACTTTTGGTAACCCTGCCACTGGATTTAGAATGCACCACCTTTGGTTCTTCTACTGTGGGGGGCAGAGGGCTTCTCCTATGGAGAGGAAATATTGTATAGTGTCCTGGGATGTCTAGCCCAGCTCCAAGGTCCTAATCCACTGCCTGGCAAGAGGGCAATCTGCTTGATCAGAAGGAGATGTATGCTGAGAAGATACTGGCCAGCAGACCCTATGTTGAACTGCCTACTCTGGGTTGGACCAGTGGTCTCTGTGGCCTGCCTTGACGTCACCCCTCATTGCCAGCTCCCAGACTTTAAACAATGGAGAAGATAACAGTGTTTGGCGGGAGGACATTATGGCATTGTCATGGCTGGTAAAAGAGTTGATGCTGTTTTGTGGCATCTCTGCCTGCTTGGTGCTTCTCTGACCATTTAAGCATTATCTGGAATCTGCCTTCTTGCTGATAGGACCCCTGGCAGCTGCCTGGAAATACCTTGTCATAAAAAAGCTCTGGCCAATACAGTACGATACACTAAGTGTTTGTATTGTTTTATTTTATTCTATTGCTTATATCATAAACCTCGCTCCAGATTAGCAGAGCGCTATATCATGGCAGGGGGCCAGCACTGGGCTTGGCATTTTATACTGTAGCGTAGGGCTATTGGTGGAAGGTGAGAGGGATTTGTGTCCACCCGGCAGGTATTGTTGCCTGTTCCCTTCTTCCATGGCCATCTAAGGCCGCATCTCCCGTTAAAGAATATATAACTTACTCCTTGGACAAGGATTTAGGGGAAACATAAGCAAACCTCACATAGCTGTCTTTCTCCTTCATCCTAATTAGTAATACAAAAAGAAAGAGAAAAAGGTGAATGAAACATTGTGTCAGACAGGGAGAAAATGAAGATGAGCGAATAATGACTGTGTGTTTTAAGCAATATGACATTAAACTAAGCAATGTCAGAATCAGCTAGCCACCAAAGCACCCTCAGACGTGCAGGTAAATCCAGAGCATAAATCAACCCTTTAAAGAGTAGTCCATCTCAATCAAAGCCTATAAACAGCTGTTTTGTTTGCAAGATGTGTTGTTATTTGTATTTCTATTTATTGGATAACAGGGATGTCATTTTGATCAGAGATAAGGTGCATAGGAAGCGACACAGATCACAGAGCCATTCTTCCTGGGGGTGTGCGGGTTTGTGGGGGGGGACTTTACAGTAGGGGCTGGATTTCTCATTGCAAGAGTTGCCTGGAGAGACATAGATCAGGGACAAAGACAAGGGGCAGCCAGAAGTAGAAGGAACAAAGGAGGCCTAGCGCCATTACAAGTTATCAATATATATATATATATATATATATATATATATATATATATATATATATATATATATATATATATATATATATATATATATAGTTACATTCAGTGCTGCCTGCATGTGGGATGTTCTCCGGAGTGAGGACAGCAGTGGTAGCTTTGTGGAGCACCTTCCAGGGTTAATAAGTGGATATTGAGTATTTTCCTAAACAGCACAAGTGATGGGCTGCTTTCATGTTTCAGTGGTCGATTTTCCCTTTGAGGGGGGCCAGTAGAGCAAAGGAGCAGAAGTGTGAGGAAGCACAGAAGATAGGAGGCAGAGAGGGTGAGAAGAGACAAAGGTCGCAGGAGAGAATAGTTCTGGAAGTTCCCATGAGGTGGTAGCAGCTATGTGGACTTCCCAGGGCAGCTATTGTTGTACAGCACGTAGGTAGATGTGAAGAACATATAACAACTATGTGAAACAATTAGAAGGTTCCAAGCTGCAAGGGAGGTAAAGATATGCTCCGACTCTGCCAAGGAATGGCCAGGGACCCCCTTGGTTGATGGTCTTTTACGAGGTTGAATGGAGTACTGGGAAATGTGAGCTGTATGGCGAAGCAGAGGCATGAGAATCTGGGCCTGTGGGCTCCAGGTGCACTTCATTTTGCATGCATTCTATCCGTCCACATGGCAAGCAGCATTCTATGGATTTTATCAGGATCAGCATCGCCCCGGGAAGGGGAATGAAAGAAAATTGAATCCGTTCTAATCCAAATGTTAAACTGTCAGGGAAAGGCCAGTTAAGTAGATAAATGTCTAATCTCAAATGTTCTTTCTCCATTCCTCTGAGGCATCTGAAATGCATCAACAGCCCTCCTCTGGCAGCCCTTCCAACCCCACGCCCCCGTTCGTTACTCACATCTCCTCCTATGGTAGCAGAGGGAATGCATTGGCTGCTGCATTGTTTGCATGTTTCGATTATTGCAAATATGTGACATGCAGCTTTCAGCATCCTAGCCAATGATTGTTTGAATATATAGTTAGAGGAGAGTTACACTTCAAACGCTAAAGTTTGACATTGTGCTTTTTTAAGTGCAGTGGGAACTACGAGAGTGCAACATGCGCTCTATTTTAATTAGGAAACTTTAAACTCCCATTATCATCCAAGTCCCTCTTCCTCGTCCCAGTCCTTACTAATGATGTGCATCTCCAGAAGACAGATACCGCGATGGAAAAGAAAACATCTTTTTAAACCCTGCCCCGTATCATTACTAATCTCTCCCTCAACCCTTCCCATTTTGACTGCTTCCAGGTGGGTCTGACGCTCCCTGGCACATTTTAAGATTTGGAAAAGCAGCCCCTGCTCGCTGTGGAACTCAGGAGGCCTCTGTGGTCACTGCTGGGCAGTCTCTTTTATATGTATGTGCACAGTCTTCACGTTTAATCCTTACCTATGTGTGCTGGACTGCGGAACGGCTCATCTGCAGAATGTGTCATATGTTAAATAAACCAGTTTTCACAAGATGCCTGTCAGTGAGCTGAGGGTTATGAGGGGACAGGCCCTGGTGCAGCGATGTAGCATCGCCGTGATCACCTGACAAGGGACATGGCAGTGCGCGTGTTATGGTCATCTGATCAAAGTTAATGTGAGTACGCAAATAAAGTAGTTTCTGGGTAACCTCCATGGTGCATGGTTGTGCCTTTGTGTTGTCCAGGCTGCGAACTGCGTGCCCCTTTCGCCTCAGGCTAAGACATTACAATGGCGACGACGAGGCAAGCCCATGCCACCAGCACGTTGCAGCGTGCCGCTGCTCCTCTAAGCAGCCCCACTCCCCGCTGGCTTGGGAGAGCAGTGTAGCAGGAATGGGCGGAGTTCCAGTCAGCCCAGTAGCTCACCGCAGGGAGAGGGGAAGCACGTCCAGATCCTGCAATGTCTGCTCACTGTAAATGACACGCAGTGAGTACGAGTCTGAAGGGACAAAACAGCACAAATAACACAGGCTTGTAGCACAAGGGACATGTGAAGCCTACAAAGGCCCAGCGACACAGTGGAGAGACTGGGGGGTCACAGGGCTCTGTGTTAGCCCACGCCAGTCCATCACAACCCCCGACCACAATATCCCTAAAAGGAACCAAAACAAAGAGCCACACGTTGATCCAATCAACAAGGGTCGAGTGTCCCAACATGTACCAGCACCATGTCTGACCCAGTACTAGGCTAGGACCAGGCCGTGCCAGCCCTGGCCCTGCTAAAAAAGGGAGAGATGTGTTCCCAGTACCATTGATAATGTCGTTTGACACCATAGACACCACAAGTTGTTTGACACCATAAACAGCACAAGTCTAGGTCGGAGGTGGACTAGGTGGATGAAAGAATTTGCTGCCTACATAGACGCAGTGGGCCTGCAAGAAAATGAGTGCATCATCGGGTTGCATATAGTGACGGATGGCTATACGGGAGGTACGGGATATCATCCACCAATTGCCGGAGGATGTGGAATATACATATGAAGACCTCAAGAAAATCTTGAAGGTACATTTTGCAACCGACAGAAACGTTGATTATGAAAGACACGTGTTCCACACCATGACACAACTCCCAGGTGAAAGCATGGACAAGTTTGTGGCACCCCTCCAATCCAGAGTCAAACACTGTGAATTCCACCTGTACAATAATGAGGAGTCCATCAAGTCCTAGGTAATCGCCAGGTGTGAGTCCATAATACTGAAAAAGAAACTGTTACAGGTATCACACACGGTAGTGAAAATCCTCATCCTGGCAAGAACGTGTTCAGCATTAGATCTTCAAATATCCACATTGAGCAAGACTCACATTTTGACACCAACAGTCAAAGAAGAAGGAATAAACAAGCTCATTACTCAACAACATACTACAGAAAACGCCAACAAGGAACACAACAGTGTTTTCGGTGCGGATATGATCTCCCTCACGACTGGTCATGCCCTGCTATTGGCCAAATACGTTCTGCTTGTGCGGGTGAAGACCATTTTTGCACCATGTGCCGGAATCCAAAGGCAGTGCGAGCTAGCTCTTCAGAACAGAAACCACACCGGCACAAGTCCCCACCTCGGCACCACCAAGAAGAGAAGACAATGATCCCTGAGAGACAACACTATAAAGAAAAACGCCACAGGGGAGGGAAAAAGAATTCTCTGTCACCGGACAACTGCTACAAAAGTAGGAGGCAGATCCACCATCTCCACATGAGCACCCCATCCACAAGCAAGTCTGAATCACAGTCTAGCATGGACAGGAAGAGAAGGGGATACCTATATGCCCTGGGTAATCCCACCACCTCAAAAATTAGTCCCACCCTGCCACTATTCATTCAAGGACAGGAATTTGAGTTCCTCATTGAATCAGGAGCCGCCATCAATGCTATGCCAGAATCACAGTATCAGAAACTCACAAACAAACCTAAACTGAAAGGAGCACGAGTGGCCACTCATGCATACAGGGCTAAAGAACCCCTGCCATGGCTGGGTTCCTTTAAACCCCCCTGCAGACACAAAGACAAGCAAGATTGCATACTAGTCCACATTCTGGCAACAGAAGCTGTGAGTGGATGTGTACTAAGTTTCAAGTCAGCCGTTCAAATAAGACTGATAGATCATTGCAAATAAATACATCTCACCTGCTGCCAAGTTGGCAACAGGTTTTCCAAAACTCTTGAAAGGAATCGGGAAGCTAAAAGGGTGAAATATCCAGCTACATATTGATCCAACAGTGAAACCTATAGCCCAACACTTCAGTGCCATCCCTTTCAATATTCAACACCAGGTAGAGAAAAAACTGATCCCTCTCATAGAAGCAGACATAATCGAACCTGCATCAAGACCAATGCCAGGGGGTCTCTCCGGTGGTGCCAGTACCAAAAAGGGGCCCGGAAGGCCAAATAAGCCTGTGCATGGACATGGGGGCACCCATCCAAGCCATCCACAGGGAACATCCGTCACTGCGCATCACCAACGTGATGCATCTACTCAACGGGGCCACTGTTTTTTCTCACCTAGACCTAAACAAAGGCTATCACCAAATTGAACTCTGTCAATAGTTGCGGTACATCATGACCTTCACCACCCACCTAGGACTGTTCCGCTATAAACGCCTTAGTTTTGGGATTTCATCAGCCGCAAAAATATTCCAGGAAGAAATACACAGAATCATCTGTCACATACCGCACTGCATATATTACAGTGACGATATCTTGATATTTGGTCACTCCCAGGAAGCCCATGATGTCACTCTGATAAAAGTCTGCGCTGCGCTCAACAACGCCAACCTGACACTTAACAAAGACAAATGTGACTTCATTAAGAGTACACTGAGGTTTTTGCGCCCACCATTTTTTATGAAAACGGAATTCAGCCTGACTCTGACAAGATCTGTGCATTGGCAGATGCCCCTTGCCTGGTAAATGTTGCACAGATGAGATCATTCTTGGGTTCTTCACGATAATTACGGACCATCAGCCTCTCGTCACCATCCACAGGAAACCGACTGCTTAGATGCTGCCCAAGATAGCAAGATGTGGACAGCGCCTACAGGAGTACAAATAAGTCATCATACACAAGCCATGACGAGACAAGACGAGAATCCATCTGACTTTCCCTCTCGTCACCCGCTTGGTGGCCCTCAGCCATCAAGCAACTGGGCAGATGAATACATAAACTACATCATCCACCATGCTGTGCCATCAGCCATCTCGATGCCGAAACTGAGAAAGTGCACATCAGAAGATGCAATACTCTCACTTGTAACATTGTGCATCAGAAACGGGTGGTCGAACTTAGCCGAGGCTTCCATACAAAATAACCAGGTCTTTGATGGGCACTTACTCAAAACACTCACCAAGTCCAAATACAAACTGTCCATATCTCCCTCGTCTCTGATACTCAAAGGTGATCGAATTGTACTGCCAGCAGCCATCCACCAATGGGCGGTTGACATTGCACATGAAAATCACAGGTCTATCGTGTCTACCAAACACAAGCTCCAAAGGGAAGTATGGTTCCCAGGCAAAGACAAAATGATCATGCCACAAATATCTCAGCTTGCAACCTCCTAAATTCCCAGAACCTTTGTACATGACCTCACTCCTGGAAGAGGTGTGGGAGGAAGTAACAATTGACTTTTTTGGCCCACTGAGATTGGGACAATATGTACTATTAGTACTAGATGAACACTCGGGGCATCCCAAAGCAGAAATAGTGTCCTCCAAAGCTGCCACGACCATAATACCCGTGCTAGATCAGATCTTCTCGGTTTTTGGAGTCCCCAAGGTGGTCGGACAATGCCTTCTAGTCACCAGCAGAGACTACATAGGCTTCCACCGCAAGATCATGCCACTGTAGCCCCAGGGAAACACGCTGTGGAGCGATTTATGGCAAATGTTCAAAGGGCCATACGCATAGCAAACACCTACATGCCTGTGGAACAATCATTGTACCAGCTCCTGCGGAATTACTGGAACACGCTGCATGACTCCTCAGGAAAGTGCCTGGCTGAACTGATGTTTGGTTGCTGCATCTGTTCGAGATTGCCTCAAGAATGTCAAGCAGCAGAGGAGAATACACAAGAATGCGAAGTAAGGAAAAGGGCCAGGCAAAGCAGAGAATGAAAATGTATGCTTACCGAAGGAACCGAGCATGAGTTGCAGAACTAGGGGTAGGAGACCATGTCTTAGTACGGCAGACACAGTCCCACAAGGACATCCTGCCTTTTGATCCACGGCCCTTAACTATCACTCACGTGAAAGGGTCTATGGTAAAGGCAGAAAGAGAAGGATGGACAGTGATGAGAAATAGTTCACTTTTCAGGAAGGCAGGAGACAACAGTCCACAAGTCATTCAGACATGGAGTGAGGAGGAGGGCTATGCAATTGAGACCTCAGGTTACCCAGGAGATGATGGATCGAGGAAATGGGGTAGGACAATGTAATATAAGGGGAGATCTATCATCGCCCATGATCACCTGACAAGGGACACAGCAGTGTGCACGTGTTATGGTCAGCTGACCAAAGTTAATGTGAGTGCGTCGAGCGTGCAAATAAATTAGTATCTGGTTAACGTCCATGGTGTGTGGTTGTGCCTTTGTGTTGCACTGCAAACTGCACACACCCTCCGCCTCAGGCTAAGACATTACAATTGATAGAGCATTTGCACGTAGAGCCAAGCATGGTATTTGGGCTTGGCTGTTTGGGCCAACTAGGAACCGAGCCATCAAGATGCCATACCTGGGGTCCTGCCTCCCCACCTTCAATCCACAGCATGCCTCCACACACCACTCCCTGACACCTGCTTGGCGTCTTGCCTCCCCACTGCCCAATCACCATAAGAACCCTACCTGGAACCCTGCTTCCCAACCACCACACAAGATCTCCATTAATCTCACCACAAACAAACCTACCTAGCGTCCTGCATCAGCACAACAATCCCCTAACATGATGAGAATAATGCGGAGCATCCTGCCTCCCACAGTGTTCACATTTACCTGTAACATCGCCTCAGTGCCTTCGGGGTTGCATGCACGCTATACAAATGAAATAAATAAATAAATATATCACGCTTACAAAATGCACAAATACAAACTGTCTATTGCACAGATGTTCATGCAGGGTAACGTATACACACTCACTAATGTACACACAGACCCTCCGTAACAAACACGCAGGGAATAATAATTATGCCACTTTAAACATATGTTCTCTCCTACCCACTGTTGGATTGTGCCTTATTTACCCAACCCAATAAAGTCATGTTATTGCCTTGTGGAGGACGTAAAACCATACGAAGCCGCACCGAAATGGTTGTCATGATGCATTATTCGGATGCAATGTGTCCTGTTGCACACCGCACGATTTATCATTAATTACTCATGTGAAGGTTGAATTAACCAATCCTCACTCTCTGCCTTTTAGGTGTGTGTTCTTGTAGAGTCCTTTTTATACCGCATGGTAAACAACAATTGAGGACGTTTGCATACACTTTCTAATAAGCACAGACACGCACTAATCGACACCTCCTTACATACCAGCAAACACATCTACATTCACTGCACAAGTGTAAAGTTCTGTCTTACTTCACGCTTAAACATCCCCAGAGTCAAAGAATTGCTCATACAGATTGTACACAGAGACACAAACGTGCGCGCTGCAAAGAACATGAATCACGTGAATGTCCCAGGTTCGAACCTCGTTGGGGGTAAAACAGGCAAACGTTGATTTATTTATTTTTTTATTCAATTTTATTTTCAAAAAATGTCAAACAGTTTTACAGAATGAATTAACGCTAAGGAACTTGTTACACATGACAAAAGAAAAAAGTTGAGTGTTTTTTGGTGCGAGGGACAGACATCAGGTGTGGGACCGGCCTTGGCATGTGCATTCTGGACCCGGGAAAAACTGTATCCATTTTCTCAGGTGCTGGGAAATCAATGAGTCCACTTGCTTGGGAGCATGAACGTTTGTCAATTTGCTCAGCAGCAGGTGCGGTAGTGAAAGGGTGCGATCACTTGAGTAGCCCGCCCTGCGATTCAAGTTGCCACTTGCAGTGAACATCAATACAGAGGAGAAAGGAGAGGAACCTTTGCTCCACGCCCACCTTTAAAGTGATGGGTGTGAGGGAAGCCCTTTATGAGGAGATCTCTGGAAAGTATCTTGTGATTTGTCCCAGTAGTATGTTATACCAGTGACAGAATGAGTTCCCATGCACAGGAGCAGGGAATACACTGAGTCCACTGGTTAATGAGTAGGTCACAATCAATTCACTGCAGCAGCATGATGCCAACACTAGGTTTACCTTTTCAGTAGCTCAGGACCATCCTACTAATAAAGGCACTTATTCAGTAGCTGGACAAACATTTAGTTTGCTTGCATAGTTGCGGGGCGAACAATGAGTCCATGTATTCAGTATCAGGGCAGCAGTAACACTGCGTATTCAGAAGCAGGACGAACTATTGCTTTCCTTTTCCTCTTGTAGTGAAGCATCCTTGGACACTAATAGCGTGCTAACATCACCAACATCTGTCACCTCTTAAAAGTACAATCCATGGGCTCGATTACCCTCCCTTTAATAACTTTATGCATGAAACTTCATGCCACTTGGAATACTATTCTATCATCAGCAAAGCAAATGTGTCCTTGTCTCCATGAACGCTGTAAGGTACCATGACATGTGTCATGCCAGGAACGCATGGGAATGATTAATGGTATCAGATCCATGGGCATAACATTCTACCTCTTATCGTTATTGAGACGGCTCCAAGAACCATGTACTTTGCTTTCAACCGATATATGAATACCTGGCCAACAATACAACTCTCACATTGGGTTTAGTCCTAGTAACTCCTAAACGTCCCTCCTGTGTTAAATTGATCAGCCTGCCTCACTACTTTATCATCTCATAATACCTAATGATCAATTGTAGACAACTCATTGAACTTTGCAAAATGTCTTCCCCACTTACTTAAATTTCTGCTTCATAGTCCAACTCAGAAAGACCCCCACATGTATCCGTCTGTGTCTTTAACCAGGCAGTGGGATGCACCCATTTGTGGGAGGCGGTGCCCCTTTGTGTTAAAAGAACGCTGCAGCATTTACATCAGCAAAACAAAAACACTAGCAAAGTGTAGATGATGCAGGCCTTCGTGGTGGACTTGTGCCAAGGATACATGTGTCTTAAACCCAGCAGGAAGAGGTGCCCATCTGTGTTTAGAGAATACCTGAGCGTTCACACCAGAAACGGTGTTGTGGAGGGGATGTGATGTGGACATGGAGAGGGGGTGCTGGTAAGAGTCTGTCAGTTTCAGCGCTCTGCGAGATAGGTAACAAATACCTTATTTGGTTACTCAATACAAACGACTGACTGTTGCTAGAAGTTCTCGAGTCGTGATATTTGGCACGAGTATCAAAAATTAAGTTTTACTCCATATTTCCTTGGTAATTATATAATGGCAAGATACAATTTGAGAAGTTGGAAAGAGACTGGCAGAGGTGAGTATCTGGATAGGTGTGAAAACCAAGAGTTTTGCCTGGACTCTTGACATTTGAATGTTATCGAAACTGAGATGAACGGCACCGAGATTGAAGAGGAAGGCATTACTGTTGCTGAGCCAGTTCCACCCGCCCACTTTAAGATCAAAGACATCTTTTTTAGTCAAAATAAAAAAGCTCTTAATGAACTGTCCAAAGAAGAATTGCTATTATTGCCACTACATTTAAACTATGGTGAGGAAGCAGCCGCGTTCCATTGTAATGACCAATTAGATTAAGAGGCTTTAAAGAACTTGGCAAATGCTGGGTCCTTTTCTTAATGAAGCTTTGAAAGGGAGTATGCAAAAGGTAAATGAAACCAAACATACCATATCCCCAATTTTGAAGGACTTACTGAGAGAGCCAAATTTGTCCAGCTGCACAATAAATGAGTCAAGATTGGGGAATGCCTCTTGTCTGTCCAAGAGCCCTGATGTCAGACAACTAAGATGTAATGAGAGCATAGCAATCAGCCTGAAAACGTCTGCATGCCTTAGCTTTTGTTTTGAATTCCCTTTTCAAACCTTATGAAAAACTAAGAAGAGAAGTGGTGTAACCTTGTCATCTGTAGACTCAATCTGTTACCAGTTATTGCGAGCGAAAACGATGAGACTATATAGAGAAGACTAAAGATCAGTCTCATGGCAACAATGGCTTGCAAATATCCAAGGGCTTCATAAATCATAATAAAAGTGAAAGTAGTTGACACTAGATTCGAATTTAATGAGCAGTATAGTGAGTAGCCAAATGAAAAGCAGTGTTTTAGCAATACAAAGGAGCTACAGGGTAATGAGAGTTTAAATACTAAGTAGTGTCCGTCTATGCAAGGAAAAAGGACTAGAAAAGGGGTCTCTAAAAAGGATAAAATGAATATTAAAAAGCAGAGAAATAAAAAGGACAATGCAGACCACAAGCAAACTCCTGAATAAGGAATAGATGGTGACGAGGCTTAAAATATAATTGATGACAATGAGGGGAAATATGATTTAAAAGAGAAAAGCAAAAGCAAGAATGCATTAAATAAACAAATGATCATGCAACAAATGAGAATACAGTATATTGGATACTGATGAGAATACTAATGGACATCCAGTTAAGATGTGGGGTCTGAATGGCCATGAAGAGAAGAAAGAGAAGCCTACAGTTCAGGCCAAGGAGTCATAAAGAATTGATTAATGTGGACGCGTGGGAGAGTCGTAGGATCGACAATCAGCAAGATGGTACGCACCTCCCTAGTGAAGATTATTCTGCTAGAAAGGGTGTCGCAAGCTGATCCACAAAAGAGAAGCAAACAAACAACACCAGGTACAACTAAAGCTAAGCCTGAAAATGAGTGAGCGCTGGCGAATTCCCTCTTCGAATTTCAGGGGCATAATCACATTCAGAAAAACTCCAAGGTTAACAATTGGATGTGTCTCCATGATATATTTTTAAATCAGGAGACTTGGTAAGTGGGTCCCCATTTTTTATTAGTGGTCATACCATATATTCTAAACTAGCTAAAAAGAGCTCTTTATGAAGACTGATCGGAAGACTTGTTTTAGTAGTTAAAAATAGCATTCAGTCCATTGAGTATATGAAGCTTGAGGCAGGGAATAACTTGAGGTGGTTGCAGTTCACTATAGAAATCAATGTAATATTATGCTATGAAAAATCCTAATTAATATTGATCCCCTTTGGTATTACAAGAGACCATGGAGGTCATTACAACCCCGGCGTTAAGGGTTAACGACGGCGTTAACCCTTAACACCGGATTCCCACTTTAACGCCTGCTTTTGGCAGGCGTTAAAGTCCATGGCGCTAACCCGCCATAGTGCTAATTACGCCGCCGTAATTTACGGCGGCGTAATTAGCGCCTTCCCCACTCCCATTATGCCCTATGGGGCAAAAATGGGAATGGGGAAGGGAAAATGGGAAATGGGGATTTACCGCCCCACTCACCTTGGAATGGGGCGGTAAATCCGCCATCCACCATGGTGTAAACTTAGTTTACACCATGGTGGTAAAGTTGGTGCACTTAGCACCAAGGTTGTAATGACCTCCCATTTCTCTCATTAAAATGTTATGAATAATTTTGGAGAAATATTTATTGATATATCCAGAGGCATTCATCTTGTGTGGGGGAATTGTAATGCTCGATGCCCTGAAAAAACTAAAGGGGTTGACTTCAATGAGTCCTTTTATACACTTCCTGAGGCTTGGGCATTCTTTGGCTGAATTCTTTGGTGAAGGGGTATGGTAATGCTTAATGACGGAACGAAGGATAATATCCCTGGACATTATATAAAATATGATGCTAATACTAAGCTGTTTTTTGATTATTTCTTTGTAAAAAGTAGTCATTTTGAGCTTTGTAAATCAGTATGCTTACTTAGAACAATTTCTTGCGAACATGTCTACATGAGTTTAAGAGTGGAATGTATTTTGTTCAAACAGTTAGAACAGCAAAGATTAGGTGCAGTTAAGAACAGCCAGCAGGGCTGGTCCATTCAAAACATTGCAACATTCTCTCGATTCCTGTAAGCTTTTAAATTGCAATGAGAATTAACATGTAACATAAACATCTACACATACGTGGAACAAATTAAAATGTGGACACATGACTTTGTAGGTAGACAGAATCAAAGAAGGATTACAAACTTGACTAAGGTGAGTTTTAGATTGCAGTCCTTGATAAGTATAAAGAAAAGACATTTAAGATTGGATCTTGAAAACACACAGTGACTTAATCAAAGTACAACATACATGTATGAATAAAAACAAACAAAAGCAATATAAAATTTGGCTATGTTATTAGAAGAAGAGGTGTTTGAGTCCGGCCTGGAAAACCATGGTATTTTTAGTAGCTAAGAAAGATGGTTTTGGGAATTAATAAATAATAGCAATGATTTGGGTAACTTCCTACAAGTTATCCCTATGTATGAGAACCCCAGGAAGAAGCATATTAAGAAGACCTTCTATGCTCCCCTTGTGAGGGAAGCAGGGAAAAGCTATGTGTGGCACTTTTGGAGGAAACTATCTTGAAGCCAAGTGTGACAAAATTGTGGAAATAATGAAGCTTATGAAGAGATTGTGAGCCCCTGGGCCAGATGGCTTAGCAAATCATTTTTCTTTTTTTATTGGTCTTTTATACAGCACCTATACACTTAACTAGGGAGGGTGAGTAGTTAAGCAAAATGTACACTTTTAATAGTCATTGGAACATTCAGAATGGGCAAGTGCTACTCATTTAGAGGTACAATATAGAACAAGGAGGAATACAAACTGTTAACAACATATGACAATTATTGTATGTGCCTCACGGTCCTTTCAATAATGCAAGAGCTATACATAGAGAAAGGAGAGAGGGGATGGTGGAGGGCAGGGTAAGATGAACATAGCAATGAGACATTTGTACATGCCGGAAAGTGTTTCTGATAGTGATAATTGCATGAGACATGTAGTAAGAGGGGTAAGGAGTGGCAGGGAGAGGCACACTAAACACACACAACTTAAAGTGGCTGCAGATGTAAAGTCACCTAAATTCGATTTTTAGCAGAGGCACACTAGACACACAATAACAAAAGTGACTGCAGATGTAAAGTCACCTAAATTCGATTTTAAGCAGAACCACATTAGACTCACAAAAACGAAAGAGGCTGCAGATGTAAAGTTACGAGAAATTGAAATTAGGTGAGCTGCAAACTCACAAATAACTCTGCAGGGGTGCATGAAGTTCTGGTGGGCCAGGATTGTGGGGTCACAGTCTGCACCCAAAGTCCAGGAGACTTCATCATGATGTGTTGTGGGGGGGTGAAGCAGGAGGGGGGCTATCCGGTCCAGCCAGGCCAGGACAGACTCAGACAGGAGCCTTAGTGGTGGGCCTATGTTGGGTGGCCTGCTCCGCCTCCCGGCTGTCCGGATTGACTTTTGAGGTGTGAGGGCAGCCAATTAGAAGAGCACTGATGGAGCCAGGCAAGTCAATGCAGTGCTGAAATTGGCAGCGGCCATGATGGACTGAGCTCCACAAACAAAAACAAACAGCCCAACTGGGCTAACGGGCCAACTTTCAGTGCAGCACAACATCAGGGCCAAGGCTAAGAGGCTGCAATTAGCACTAAAGCAACCAGGTGAAATTATGTGCATTTTTGTGCCTCACATCGCGGCGCTCCATTTAAAAGAAAATGCAGGACATATTTGCATTAGGGTCCAGCAGGACTAACCTAGTCTGCAGAGGGTCGGGAGGACAATGCAGTAGTTTCTGGGAGGTCTTGGGGGTGCTGGACTGCATCTCCTATTGTTATCTGTGACCAGCCAGATATGTGGGCGTGGTTTCTCATGCCTTTATTTAATGGTATTGCACTCAGAGTTCTTGGCATAAAGCCTCACTGATACCAATTTTTAAAAAAGGATTTTGAATGGATCCAAGACATTAGTGTCTAAGTGCGCTGCTGGACACCAATAGCAAAACGTTTGCAGCCATGTTACTGAAAAGAATGTTTTGGACTTTTAGAAACAAGATTTTAGCCAAAAAAAATGTGCCGGGTGGTTTCAATGTGTGCCTTCATAGGTGACATAATCTGGCTTCTGGAGCCAGCCATGCCCCTCAATATTCTAGTATCGATAAAATATTCAACTAGAAATAGAGTATACATCGTCGAAGATCAATGACACAAAGCTTGGTCAAGTACTTGCGTGGAATGCCAGGCACGAAGCCTGTCTGGAGTATTGTACATATCTCATTTTCATAGATAGCTTCAATACATTTTTTGAACGATCCCAGTCTGATGTTTTGTGTTTCACCTTGGAATAAAATTCAAAACTGACTTCCTCTGGAGGTAAAACAATATTAATAGAGGTCAAGTGCCCAAGGGCTCCCGTCTCTAATGTTGTGTAAGCCTGATTATCACCACCACTGCGGTTATCATCAGCTATAAGCCCCAGCAGATACTCCCCATTGCCCTTTGGCCAATATTTTTTGGCAAGTTATTTGCATCTCAATGTTCCCCAATGTGATAGGAGGGAGGTGAGACCTAGTTCACCTCTTAGGGCCTCTACAGGAGTACCTTTCGGCAATCCCAATGGAGAGAGAAGGAGCTTCCTCTCAAACACTTCTAGCCAACAAAATGCTCTGGCAGTGCCACAAGGCAATAAAGTATTTCAGGGAATACACAATGCTTATAAATCTCAGGGTAGCCTTCAACAGAAGGGCCCCCTTTGCTTGCCAGGAAGTTCTTGATTATCTACCATTTATTAATAGTCTTCTGAGGAAGTACATTACCATAGTAAGATAAAGACGACCTCTGACTGATTGGAAAATATATATATACAAGTGTCTACCACTTCCAGCCTTTCTCCACCCAAGTTCCAAGCAAATTTAATTTTGTTGCTGGATCGTTTACACATTATCATATTTTAGCTTTTTTCAAATGTATCTTCAGCTTATTCTCCATGGCATATGCATAGACCACATTTATGGACTGTTGGAGACCCATAGGCGTGCAGTCAATTAAGACTGTATCATCAGCGTATGACTTCCATGTAATAGACTCTGAGAGGATTTTAGGGGGGGAAATTGTGACAGGATTTCAGCATCTCATGTATGTCAGCTACATAAAAGTTAAAATTCAGGGGTGCCAAGACACACCTCTGCTTTAAACCGTTATTGGTTTTGAATCGCCTTGTTGGTATGCCTTCTTGTGATAGCCTGACAACATATATATTCAAATAAATCTGCTTTAAAAAATACAGAAGGTTAGCATCAATATTATAATCGCTAGTTCCTCCCACAGTCTACTGCGCGCAACACAGTCAAAGGCTGCTGCATAGTCAATATAGCATAAGAATAGCTTGTGGTCAGAATTAGAGTAAATTTCAACAATTAAGCATTGCAGCATCCAAAGATTAGGAATTCTACTTTAGCCTTGCCTGAAACCTGTTGGTTTGACCTTAATTAGTTTATTTACTTCCACCCACTTATTTAGCATGCGCAGTAGTCTGGAGGAGACCACCTCGAATCGATCATGACGAGGAGTCGATAATTTCAAGGATCCCTCTGTTGTCCCTTTTTGAAAACAGAGATTACAATTGACTCTAGCCAGCTGTCAGGAATGTTGCCCTATCCGAGTATCACAAGAAACAGGCTGTGTAGTAACTGGGCCCAAAATAATGGATGTTCCCAACTCCATCGGGTTCAGGTGCCTGGGACGCATTTCAATTTCTGATTACATTCCATACATCCTCAATCTCGCAATCAATGCTGCCACAGGTATAATCATAGCGATCTACTATCTTAGACGGGGCGGTTTGAACATAGTAAAGGTTGTACATATGCCTTCCCCAACTATCTTCTCAAATCCCATTATTCTCCTGGTGCTCCCTATCTGCTAGAAAGGTGTGATACATAGGCCAGAACTTCTTATTGTCTCTTTTAAGGATGTAAAAAACGAATTTCCAATAGGCACCGTTTACATTCTGTGTGTGCCCATTAGACCAGTTTGTATACCTTTTGTGGTGCGCCATCATTTGCTTGTCCTTTTATTCCCATAAGAGAACTTTAAACCTGGCAATCTGTCATACAGCAGCTCGTAACCGCTTCTTCGCTTTATGTATAACTAGATCAAATGGATCAGCAATGGCACTGTGTGTATGTATTACTGCCTTACTACGCATGTGACATGTCCACACATTATTCAACAAGGTCCGAATGTCCCAATGATTTTGGGTCATCAACTCATCAGCAGCACACCCACAGTTGTTCAGAGCGTTGTTAACCTTTTCCACATTCGCATGGGTCCAGCTAATTCTGGTACCTAGCGTATTAATTTACAGTTTACTGTATACATTTCACTTTACTACCTTTGCGGGAGTCAAGTGTTAAGTAGAAGATCGGACAGTCACTCAAGGAGGTAAAGGAGGGGTCATGATCTTTAAAAGAAAATTCTGAGTTAGGTGGAAATTAAAATATGATCAATCCTACATGTCACTTTGCCACTTGACCATGTGTCGGAATCATATACATTAATAATCATTGTGTTATTAGAGGGGGAGAAGGTATCTTCCAATTCAGCACAAATTACAAATGGGGAAGATCTGCCTTTACTATATTCACTAAGTTTCAGATGTGCTGTTGCTCCAATACTTAGTCCCCCCATTGGGTGCCCCTTATCTTGTACTACAGCTGCTCGAGATATTATGCTAAAACCATCAAACAAAAAGCCATCCCTCAAGCATGTCTCCTGGAACATAAGGACATCTGAGGTTAGCACTATAGATTGTCCTTCAGCATTACCGAGAAAAGAGGGATAGCCTTTGGTGTTCCACAAGAGAAATAGGAGAGAATGTGAGTCTGTAGCATCAGGAAGGATGGTTACTCAAAGAAGGTGGAATCCATAGTCCCTCCTGATTCTCACTACTGGCCTTTGCACAGTTGGTACGTTGCATGTTTAATAGTCTAAGACGTTCTGTGTTGGCCCAGTTAGGCTTCTTAGTTCCAATAGATTCATCTTTTCCATTAAGCGTAGGATCAGACTGGTGCATATTCTTTGGAAATGTCTAACAAATGATTATGCCAAGGCCTGATTTTAGTACAGGAAAGCATTTTGTAGTGACAAGGTCAACTATAATTGGTTAAACAAATGTAATCAGTGCCCAGTTACTGCTGCTATAAATGTCTGGTAACTTCACATTTACAATGTCAGATGTGGAAATAATTCTTAATTCAGGTATGTGGTGTAATGGCTGATAAGATATGTTATGGCATTTATAATGAGCCTATACACAAGTGTTCCAAGGCGCAACGACGCAAGGGAGGGGAAACAGAAGGAAGACAAGAACAACAATCTTACTAGGCCTACTGACAACGAGATCGGGCAAGGGCAGGGAACAGGGGACGGGAGAAGTGCCTGAGGGGGAGAGGCGGAGGATGGGCAAGTGCCAGACACAGGATCACAAATAAGTAGCGAAACCAACAGGTTGGAAGTGCAAATGTTAAAAGTGCAGACAATAGGTGTCAATAAGTGCAGGTAAGCGGACTGTAGGGTTGCAGATACAGACCACAAATGCAGGGGATGCCAGGAGGCAGTTCAGAAGTGCAACTGGGTGGGCAGGACCTGGACCCGAGTTCAGAGGGTTGCCAGGTGATCAGTGCAGTGTTAGACAAGAGATCAGCAAGGGAGAGGAAGAGAGATGGCAGAAGCAAAGAGGAAGGTCTTAAGGTGCTTCCGGAACCAGAGATGGTTCTGCTCAAGTTTCAGAGAGGCTGTTCCAGAGGGAGGTGCCAGACGAAGAAAGAGATCTGCCCCCAACTCATTGCTTGGAGCAGCGACTGACCCTCGAGGAGTTGGAGGTGGAGGAGCGAAAAGCTTGAGTTGGAAGATATTTCCAAAGAGAGAGTTGGAGGTATTGCTGTCCCAGTCCCCGGAAGGCCTTGGGGAAAATGCAGAGGGTCTTGAACTTGAGCCTTGCTGCCACTAGGAGCCAATGGAGAGATTTCAGGGCTGGGGAGATACGATTCCTGGGCTTGATGCCAAGGACAAATCTTGCAGTCCTGTTCTAGATGGGTTTTAGAGGACAGAGAGTAGAGACAGGAAGATTTAGAAAGAAGCTGTTGCAGTAGTCCAGCCCAGAGAGAACCAGGGCTCTGGAGACAGCAAGCTTCTGGGGGCTGGTGCGGAAAGGAAAAATACTTCTGAGCAGGTGCAGCTGGTAGTTTGACATCTTAGAGACATCAGAGATGTGAGGAGAGAAGGAGAGCGTGGAGTCGAAGATGGCCTCTGACAGGTGGGAGCAAGAAAGGGCCCAGAGTGGGTGGCCAGAGGGTGACAGGCAAGGAAGGCGCAGGTGTGCCGATGAGGAGGATCTCCATTTTACTGGGATTAAGGCAAAGATCATTAACGGCACACCACTCCTTGATTGCAGACAGACAATCCGGGATGAGAGAGGGAGAGGAGGTGGCTGAGAAGAGCCTAAAAGTGAGCTAACTGTCATCCGCATAGCACTGAGAGTTGGAGCAGAGAGCAGAAATGCGGTGGGCAAGAGGTGCCAGATATTGGTTGACCAGCCAGGGAGAAAGGTTAGATCCCTGGGGGAAACCACAGGTAGAGAGTAAGATAGAGGAGAGCAAGTTGGACCTGGGAGGGTCAGTCAGAGAGGAATGAGGTCAGCCAGGCCAGGGACTGATCAGTGATACCCAGGTTATCACAGAGCCGGTTGAGCAATATGGCATGGTTGACCATGTCGAAAGGAAAGGAGAGATTGAGTAAGATGAGGACAGAGGGGTGATTGGCATCGAGCGTAGAGAGCAGGTCTTCACAGATGTTCAGGAGAGCAGTTTCCATGCTTCTGGCTGCTCTGAAGCCAGACTGATGGTCGTGGAGACAACCAACAGATTCAGTGTGAAGATTAAGCTAGGAGATGGCCAGCTGTTCCAAGTGTTTGCCCAGGAAAGGAGTAATGGAAATCGTGCGATAGTCAGCCGGACAGGAGGGGTCGGCTGAGGGTTTCTTAAGAAGAGTGTGCACAATAGAGTGCATCAGGGGGAAAGAGACAGGAGGGAAGGGAAGGTACCAGTGGCAAAAGAGTGATTGCAAAAGTTAGCCAAGGCTGGAGTGAGGGTGTCAATGTGGTCCTTGATGGTTTTGGATGAACAGGGAAGAACCTGTTTTGACGAGACTTTCATAGATCGGTCTTGTCTAGAAACCTTGTCTGGGGTGAACAGAGGAAAGGCAGAGAAGGGAAGAGGAGAGGTGGCTGCGGGGAGGCCAGAGGTAGAAGAGAAGGTAGAGGGAAAAGGATTAGAGGACGAGAGGGTGGACATGATGTCCTGGGTTTTAGAGATGGAATGTGAAACCAGGGCTGTGTACAGGGCCTGGGAGGGGACAGGATGGGTAGAGACTGCACATTCAATTAAGAAAGGGACTTTCAACAGCCGGTAACAGTTCTATGATTTTCACCATCGTGTCTAATAGATGCTCACTCAGCGCAGAGCTTTACAAGACCGGACCTCCGTGCGTGTCAACTGAGAGCCTTGCAGTGAAATTTCTGAGGGATGTGGAGGTCTCCCAGAGGGATGCTAGAAGGCTTATCATGCTCTTTGACGTAAGCATCATCTGTGCCTTTTCCATTAGTGCAGACCTATTTATCAAAAGTGCCCCGAGGATCAAGATGGATTTGCTCATCGCCCTAAGTGACTAAACGGGCGTTCCTCTCCTGAAACAGGTCATACCGTTGACTTATGCTGATGCAAATTATATCCTCATTGCCAAGTTCTGCCAAGTTTTTCTTCACTTTGTCCGTAAGGTGGCCTATTTTTAGCGGTTAAATACTTCTTCTGCCTTTGCTTTTTGTTTCTTTTGCACCTTTTTCTTTTGTGTGCTCCATGTGTATTGGATACTGAGTCATTACGACCCTGCCGGTCCGGAACGAACGGTGGCGGTAAAACCACCGCCACCGTTCTTTCCGGACCGGCTGATTCAGATTCCTGCAGGCAGGAGGTGTCACTCCCGACAGGTCTGACCTGTCGGGATTAACACCACCTGCTTGCAGGCGGGCATGGAAACACCAGATCTGTCATAGACGGAACCAGTGTTTCCATGGTCCCCCACCCCATGGAGTCCTGACTCCATGTGAATCGGAATTACCAGGTCACCGGGGTTGTAATGCCCCGGTTATTCCGGAAATCATGGAGGCGGAATGGTATTACGGGTCCGGAGTCAGCCTGCCGATTTTTCCGGCACGACTATCGCCGGACTTGTAATGAAGCCCATGGTTTGGTATGTCTACTATGGGCAAAGTTTATTTTCCCCTCGTTGCTTTTCGTAATCTGCAATGTAATATCTACTTCATGCGCTTTCACTCGAGGGGTCAAAGGCAAAAATTCAGGACGCTGACAGTTTGCAGGAGAAGAGATGGAGGAAGAGTCCCAACTGAAGTCTGTGGCATCATCCCTACATATGTCCCCACTGTTAGCTAGTATAATATCCACAACTCTGGCAAGTGTTTTCTTCAGCTCAAGTTCCTCTCTTGGTTGTTGCCGACACTCCCATGGATTCTAATTGCAGAGTGAGGCATAGAAGTAAAGAGTTGTTGTTATCTTTTACTGGAGAGAGTGCCTTATTATAGTCAAGAGGCTCACCAATATCTTCTCCCTCCCCAGCCTGCACATTAGATGGCAGGCCAGGGGTAAATAAACTGTGTAATCCTTGACTGGGCATATTTTAATTCATCAATGTTGTCTTTCTTATTACAAGGGCTGGTTGATGATATCACTGAGTCATCTGATGCTGTGCTCTGCTGCTTTTTCGCTCTGCATTTAGCCTTGTTGTGTAATGCACATTTGTGTGGCTTCGAGGACTTAGAGGTTTTAATCCTACTTATGAGCTGCCATCTAAAAGAAGTATGACTAGTCATTCAGTCACTGCCGTAACACGTATGATGTTGAAAGGTAGAAAGAAAGAGATTAACAGATTCACCCCAGAAGAATGGCAATTCAACTTAGACGCCATCCACCAGACAGGGAGACGGTGCTCTCTTTTTACTCGTTCAGTTGAGAATTTATCATGTAATGCAGCTTCTTTATACTTCCATTAGCCACACCTTATTCGTCACCAAGACCAAAGGAGTATTCCCCGCATCACTGGACAGACTCCTAGCCAAGCAGCACTTGGCAAACACAAAGTTATGATTTCCAGTAGGCAAAAGAAGTCAAGTAAATTATTGGCCTGCAGAATAGGAGACATTAAATTAGAGTTAATTAATGCATATAAACATTTAGTCTTGTACATTAATAGCAGGCTATCAGATAGCTTTATAATGCAGAAGAGACATAAAAGGGGTCTCTTCTTAGTAGCATTGATGTGGGAACTAGGTATCAAGTATGGGGGATTCTCATTGGGCTAACACTAAATAAGCAGAAGTATATTCCAGCCAAAATCTATGGCATGAAATCATTGCTATCAGACTTAGAGGCCCAACGTCCTAAAATTTAAGGCAGATTTTGGCGCTCTTGTTTGGGAATTCCCAAGAATATTCCAGTGACATTATTAGGATATGAAATGTGATTAGTTTCTTTAGACACTGAATCAAAGATCAGAAGGGGCACTTAATTTGTTAAAATAATAATTAATGTAGCAAAAGATAAATCTACAGAGATTATAAGAGACACTTCATGCCAATGCAATAGTTTTGGATTGAAACAATTTAGGGATGTTCATAAAAAGCTCTTTAAAGAAATATATTTTTTCTTAATAGAAGTTCATATTTACGAGAAATAGTAATTTAGTTCAAACAAAAAGCAAAACATTGGGACTGGAAGAGAAATATAAACATAAAACTAATAAAATCACCAACTCAAGCATATTTAAGATATCTGCCGAGATATTTGATGATGCAACTTTATATTGGATATTCCCCAGATAAACAAACTAGACTTTTGTTTAAAAAATGTAGGTTGAATGTATCAGGAACTAGGGGAGTAATTAAACCTAGATTGACGATTGCTAAAGACAACAGAGCATGTAGATTATGTGAAGACGCTGGGTAATTGGAGACGTCTGGTCATGTATTGTTCTGCTTTAGAGATTATAAGAGTATGTTTTTAGGAAATGAGTTTACCCACAAGGTGCCATTTATGCAGAACATTTCTGAGCACGTTGTATTAATGGCAGTCAATTGAGTTTTTTAATTGCACCTATTCAATAGAGGAAAAAGAAACATTTTTCTTTGAATGTAGCAATTAGTTTTAAGTCTTTGTGTATATAGATGACATAGGTTTTATATTAACTGCTGTGGATATATGAATAGAGTGCATGCATGAATTTAATGGAATAGATGGCTTTTTATTACATTGTAAGATGTATGCATTGATTTATGGTTTGTGTTTGCAGGTATTTTAATGAATTACTATTCGTTTTTAAGGTGTCATGTCAACAATGAATGCACATTTTCCACATATATATGATGGTTAGGGTGGTAAAGAAGCAATGCCAGTGCCTTTATTTCACTCCAAAGTATCACCTTGCTGCTGAAACAGCAAATGCAGGACCTAAACTGGTGCCGGCCTTGCATGTCAGTAATCTAGTGCTTTTTTGAAAACGGCTCATCATGAAAATACGGTGCAATGTGTTTTCCATGCTGGCCATCACCACTTTAGTGGTACATAATACAGTTGATTGTGATAGTAGTGGAATGTGGCAAGAGATAGAGACAGGAGTTTATTAATGGGTAGGGGATGGAAAGGACCTTATTTTATGCAGATATTAAAGTGACAGGCTTTGTGTGGCATATGATAATTTCTATCTCAAAACATTAGTCAAGTGCTGTATCAAAGCAATGCTACAATATCATATGTTACACCTTGTACATGGCTTCTAGACCATCTTTATCACAATAATACATAAGCGATAACTTTGAGCAAAATGTGTTTTTGATTTCGTCAAACATTCTGCTCACATTGCCTCCATTTTGTTTTTTGTCCATTGTTTTAGAGATCCAAAATAGCTGTGTATGAGAAAATGTGGTCATACATGAAATCGGCTGAGCCATCAGTGTTTGCCAAAACCACAGATGACGGCGTAGCCAGGGTCCGGAAGTCTAAGGGAAAGTTTGCCTTTCTGCTGGAATCGACCATGAACGAGTACATCGAGCAGCGAAAGCCTTGCGACACAATGAAAGTTGGTGGAAACCTCGACTCCAAGGGCTACGGTGTAGCGACTCCCAAAGGCTCGACATTAAGGTGGGTGGAATAATATAACATGACCCCTCTTGTTATAGTATTCCACCTACCCTGATGTAGTGTGTTTGTCATTTTCTTTCTTTTGGATATCTTGAGGTAACACAGTTTAAACTCCTTTGAGTATTCCCCTCATTTATAGAACCGGTAACATATCGTTTTATTTACTTAATGCATCCCTTTTTTAAATGTTATTGCTACGTGTTGTCCTTTGTTACTGTTTTTCTCGCTTTTAATTTTATAGTCCAATGGCTTTTCCATTTTTAATAGTAAAGGCTGCGTTAAATCGTCAACTCGTTAATTGCATGATGTGGTGTTCCTGTTACCTTTTCGTCTCAAAGACAATTTCCCCACCCCGCACACTTCAGTGATGTAAAGATATCCGACATGCCACCTTCCAATATTTAACCCTGTTCTCGCTTTCCGATAGCCAATTTGTCCTCTTGTGCTCCTTTTCTATACGTTACGATTTCTCAAGCATTTACTGCATTTTCTTACAAGTTATGTTTTATCGTTTCAAGAAATGCTGTTAACCTGGCAGTATTAAAACTGAATGAGCAAGGCCTCTTGGACAAATTGAAAAACAAATGGTGGTACGACAAAGGAGAGTGCGGCAGCGGGGGAGGTGACTCCAAGGTCAGCCTCAATGTCACCACAATCGGGTACCTTAGTCAAGAGTAATCGGCAAGGCTGTCATTTTGTTACCCTACAATGAGCATACAGTGTATTTGGAAACGCTCTCAATCATGACAAAGCCGCTTGTTACAGTAGCTTTGAAATTTCACTCTCGAATTTGCATCACCAACAAGTTTGATCCTACACGGGACCCTTATTCAGCTAACAGATCTGTCAGGCTCCAATAGTGTTCTTGCTATAAAGAGTAAACAAAGAGTTACCCTTCAAGGGTTGAATCGTTTTGAAATGAGCATTGAAGACGCATTGGCAAAGATCTCCGATATTCCATCCACTTTTTGTCTGGGATTTTTTTTCTCCTTTTTTACCGTCCAAGTCATTCTCTTTGTTCTCCCCAGCTCAGTAGTCAGTCGCATATTGCGAGTTATTTTAGAAAAAAAGCAGTTTGCTACTGACTACTGAAAGAAAACCCAAGAGAGAAGAAAACGTGTTAGTGCATGGAGATATTTTGTAATTAAAGGCGCCATGCTCACAGATTATGCAACCATTCTTTTGCTGCTAGATTGAACTTTACAGCAAAATAAATGGTGTAGAATCTAGGGGCAAAACAGTGCTTTTTTGGTCTCAGTAGAAAACGATACCGCCATCGCCTTAATTTCCCAGCACATTTTCGCACCTCACAATGTATCATTACACTTATGGCTCAGCACCCAAAATGGTACAATGTTATGTCCGAAAAATGAGCACTAGAAGACACCACATTGCATGATGCAGCGTGCGCTCGACTGGTACACCCATGTGATGTACGTGCCTGAGCAGTTGCTTCCATGCCCTTCTAGTAAACAAATGACCCGGAAATGTTAGGCATCCCGAGGCGGGGTTTGTAACATTTTCCAGGCAATTGTTCATGGCAGAGTGTGGGAGCCAACTGCTCTGTCTACTTAGGCATTCTGCTGTTTCCTTCTTAAAAACATTTCCTTTCAGACTTTTCCATCACAGTGGCTCCATCCTGCCTCGGCTCAGTGGGGACCTGGCTACAATGTTATGGTTGCACCGGAAGTGCCATGGTTGTAAAACGGAAGCATTGTCTTCGGTGAAGTAGGAGGCTAGAAATGGAAGGAAAGAAATGTCTACGGTGAGGAGGAATGCCGCGGTACCTTTTATAAAGGAATCAAGCCCAGTTAGGGCTAACCTGGGCAAGGTAAGTAAACCGAGTTTGTAATTTTTAAATTTCTAAAGACGACGCCAAGAAGGACGGTATCACTGTAAACAGATTGCAGTTTTTCATCTCTTCAAGATGGTTTATTCGGTGAGTCGTGCACTCTATGTATTCCCCCACCTGCTCACTTACCTAATCAGTGAGACATACCATAGCGATAATATAGTAACATACTATATCCATGATGTATCCGTGCACTTTTTGCATATACACTAGTGTTGGTTCAGAGGGTGAAGCATTTGATTCTGAAAGAAAAATGCACAGAATGATGCATAAGGTCTTCCATTCGGTAAAACGGTGCAGAGGATTAGCGTTCTATGAACCCCACGAGGCAAGTGTGTATCGCTAGGAAGACTCACTGGTGTGCGCAACAGTAGGGATGCAGGCCTACTTGGGTCAGCAGACCTGTGTCCCCGCGTTGGTTGGCTTTTGCTTGCAATTGCTAAACTTGTGTGCGTCCCATTGCGCCCTGTCACCCATGCAGGGCAGCTTTGCAATTGCGTGCAGAGCACAACGAGCCAACACAGAGAACTCAAGTGTTTTTTTCTTAACGTACATAATGATACACTTGTAGTAGGACTTTCCAAAGTGTGTAATTTGTAGATGTGAAACTTATTTTTATTTTTGGACCATCCTCATTCATAAATGTTAATGTTGACTTGCAGATCAAACTGACATTGAGTCACAGATCACAACACATGGGTGTTTGTGTTTGCATTTGCTTTTGTGCTTTTTTATGTTTTGCCAGTCCCTTTTTAGATTAACAGCACAGGGCTTATATCACTAGTTGTATGATGAGTATCATTGAACATAGGTTATATGCAGCAATGAAAATGAGAGCTGTCTTGCCTTTATTACTTCGTGTAAGTACACAAAAAATCTCCAAGTGCCGTGTTCTAATGTGCAACGAAGCATGCCATTTATGTTGGTGTTTTACTGCCATGCATCTGGATTCCAAGAAGTAATGAGAATAGAATTTCTAGATATAGTAAAGTCCCCTCACTTTCCATTGTCCCTGGATGCGTAAAATAGCCTTATAGACCTCATAAGGGGTCATTATCGTGGGATAATGCCTGTTCCCAATTTACTGAGGCCCAAGAGTTGGCGAAGAGTCATTATCCCAAGCGATGAGAGCCCCTCCCGAAGTCTACAAGGATATTAGCACATATTGGTTGTAGCGCTTGATGTTTTGGTGGTGTAAAAATAGACAAACTATCTTAGCATATTAAATGTGCTTTTATTTTGTACAATTTAAAAAACAATGTTGTCTTCATGAGTTACGCATTTTAATTGAAACTCGGTTATACTAGAGCGGGTTTGGCATGAACATTTATTAGATGTTGGGAAAAAGTAATCAGTTTCTTTATAAGAAGGTGAAGAGATGTTTCCATGTTTTATCTTTCTCTTTGGTTTCGCGAAATATAATGTTGCAGGGGAAAAAATGTCCCCTCAGAGTGGAAGTGTTGTGTTCAAAGAAATCATGCCTGTAAATTCCAATTTTTTTCCCTGTCTGCTTTTGAAGACATAGCCTCATCACGAGTCTGGCGGTATAGCGGTGGTAATACCGCCAGCGCAAATAGCGTTACACATACTCGCTCTGGCACTACTAGCGCTGGATCATGAGTAGCGGTTGGGCATTTTTTGCCCATTTCCCATTGAGTCCATTGGATCCAATTGGGGTTTCATGGCGCTATTAGTGCTGCCGCAATTAGTGCTGCGCTAATAGTGCCCAAAACGGGTGGTAAGCCGGATATTTACCTCCATCAAAAAGTTGGAGGTAAAACTCCATACTTACTGCCCAACTCATAATAAGGCCAGCTCTTAAATGCTGCAGTAATAGTGTTACCGCCGCATTTAAGGACTACTGACCAACTCGTGATGAGGCCCTTTGTTCAGAATGCAGTCATTAGTAGTAGTTATTCACTGCACTCTGAACAATCCTATTAGCTGAGAGGAATTCAATGATGGGCTCCTTGTGCTAACATAGCCTGTAGGGGTCCTTATGGCCAGATGCACCTTGTGCCACAATTTGGGGAAGGGTCATTATCTCGAGAAATAATGAACTCTTCTGAGGTCTATACAGCTGTTAGCACATAGTGGTAAGAGCAGGACATGTCTTGGAGTTTTCGTGGTGAACTCAATATTTTACTTTAAGTGGGAGTATAATAAATAGACAAATTTAGTAAATTAAATCTGTTTTTATTTTGTTGCATTTAAATTAGGTTCCCTTCATGAGTTAAGCATTTCAATTGCAAACTTGATTATAATGGAGCAGGTTTAACCTCAGCATGCATAAGGAGTCATGTAAAAGTAAAAGATTTCTCTGTAAAAAGGGAAATCATTTTCCAATGTTTTTGTTTGTTAAATCGGATGTGGAAGCAAAAAAAAGCTCCTCCCAGAGAGGAAATGTCTTATTGAAAAAAAACGAAATCTTGCCTTGAAATTGTATTGCTGTTTCCCTGTTTGCTCGTTCTGAATGCAGTCAATATCAGTAGTTATTGACTGCACTGTGAACATTCTGAGAGGAGGTCAATAATGAACTCCATTTGCGAATAAAAAGTATGGTCAATAAATCTGTGGAATACCACCATGTTCCTGGGCATGCCTGTCTTTGTTTCTATGAGACTCGCCCTGAAAACTATTATTTATAATATGTTATGTTGCAGTGAAGTTCTCACAGGGTGGTAGCTCCATCCAGTGCTTCAGCACTATAAGTCTGGAATAGCTGGAAAACTTCCCCAAAAATGGGTGCAGGGAGTCAGAGGTGCCTGTAGATTGCAGAGTTTTGGAAATATGGCTTGCATTTGTGAAACCTCAGAAGTATTTGTAAAGATGCTGATGGTATTTTAATTTTCCCTGAACATTTTAAAACATTCCTCCCACAATGCCCTGTGTCGAGATTGGAACTTTAACAAATCCAACGGAGTCTTTGTCTTCCGCATTATTGTCAGACTTGAGAAACAGAATTCAGTAGAATGATAATGCTCTTTATAGCTTTGGATATTATATGGCACATTATATGGCACTTTAATCACTGCATATCAGCCAAAACTATTGTCATGGTATATGAAGATAGGAGGGAGCTGGGATGTGAGGAGAGTTACACCGCTTGTGGTCTTGTTTAGCTTTTTAACCACTCATTTTCCATACATCTCGATACTAGACGCTATGGCTATTCCCATCCACCTTCTGCCCTAATATGCACAAAATACATTCCTTGGGAGTTGTATGATAAAGGAATGGATGCGAATGTTGGATAGCTGTGTTGAGAATCTATTTCATCAATAAGAATAGGAGAAACCCCTGTCAGAGTTGTACTGGGTGACCAAAAGGTTCAATACAACATTATAACAATTCTAATGAGTAGCCAAACTCTAATTGTTCAATTCAATAAAATTGAACGTGTTGCAACCCTCCTGGGTCTTTATCAAGGACATATGTTTCTGTAGAATGCCAGATTCGCAGAAGAGTATTCTTTTGATGGACTGGGTCAAAGGTATATTCTCTGTGAAAGACAACCTCAGGTCTTTCTTCAAAACAAATCACTCAGAACCCTTCTGTGGAATAAAGCATTGCTGACAGATGTTCAACTTTAAATCTATTTATGACATTTTATTCTATCTTGTTATCACTTATGAGACTCTAAGACGTACATGGGGGAACTGGCCAGTACATTGTTGAGAGTTTTAGGAATAACATTGGTTGAAAGAGCTACTTTTACCTAATTGTTTTTCGGTGCAAAGAAGGCACAACTGTATTCTAATAGGAAAATAATAGGAGCTGAACAGCCCGTTCTTTGAATATTTCATCACATGCCAAATTGAGTTTTTGTTGATTGCTTAGTGAGAAACCACCAACAAACTCTGGTTAAGAAATAAATCATATTGTGGGTCAGAGGTTATGTTATATACTATGTCATGTTTTGTTATCGTATTAGGATTTGTACTGTGCATTGCTGCGATTTGCATGCTCTCCAGCCACTCTGGCGTACCTGGAAGAGAGTGGGTGGGTTTGGTTATTTGGACAGAAAGGGCAAGGCGAGATTGCAATACTTTCAGGTGAGATTGTAAACCTAGCACGGTATTTCTGTTAGCTTTCCAGGTGTGAAATGGAGGAGGCGTTGACGGCTTTGTGTCCAGAGGGGAAGCATAATGCTTATACTGTGGGTGGGGGCTGGTCCAGGGCTATGTCAGCTTTGGTAAGAGGTGTATGTTTGTGCTGTATGAAGTCTGGGGCAGGGGTGTTTTTTAAAAGCTCTGTTCAAGTAACTCGTTTGCATTTGTGTATGGTGACTACGGTGGAGAGAAATTAAGGGGTACTCAAAATATGGGGAGTGTTCTTGGTGTTGGTCCGTAGCACTTTCAAATGATTGATCTTGCTATAAGGTACGTGATGGTGAGAAACTCAAAGTTGAACCTTTTATTTTTAATAGAGAGCACATCTTTACTTACCGTTGTTCACAAAGGATGAGTATCAACCTCATCATGTTACCCTGAGATGTTGCTAAAATGCCGCCGCCATTTTATCATCACCGTCTAGCACTGAGGCTTTCCAAATCAATATGTATGCTTCAATCTTACAAATATTTCAATGATAGAGTGGGTGCTATGAAAAATGAAATGAGCAGCAAGTACAGTGTGCTTTATGGACATACTAAATCAGGCAAACAACCCTTTAATTACAGACATATGTGTCAGATATGAAGATCTGTGGTCATGCTTATGTTCTAAAAATGGCCTTTTCTTTTATGGAGGTTGGAACTCTGGTGCTATTTGTCCCATTCTCATTTCTCTTGGGGGTATTTCTAAAGCGTGCAATGAAATTGTACCACACTGACCCCTTGGAAGGAACCATCTCGCAGCTCAAGACCTTCCTTTTCACCTCTGCCTTCTCTTTCTCACTTCCCTGCTAACTTGCCTGTCTGCTGCACTGACTGGTTGCCTGGTACTCTCAGAATCTCACTGGGTACAAAGTTCCTCGTGGACCAGTCTTCCTTGCACTGCCTCCTAGCCCACCGTGCAATTAGGGGCTGTAAGCTGTAACCCCTACAGCCCCCCTGGTTCCTTGCACTTACCTAGAGCCGCGCTGCCTGGGATGCACTTACTCAGAGTCAAGCTGCCCTGTTCCTTGCACTTCCCCCTCTCCCTTCCCCTTTCACTTCACGTTGTCGCACTTGTACGGTCCGAATGACAAAAGGCCTAGTGCAGTGCTTAAAGTGGGCCGGGGCCTGCCGGGGCCCCCCATCCCACACAACATTGGCGGGATGCATTATCCCGCCGCGACGGGAGATGCGCCCGCCAGTTTAATTTCAGGCGAGCTGACAGAAGTGCCAGCCAGGCACAGCGTCGCTGAGGTTGGCTGGCACATCTGTCAGTCACTGTAACTTCCCTGATGACCCCTCATCTGAGGGGTCATCAGGGAAGTTACAGTTCCTTTGTTTGCCCTCGCCAGGTCACTGACCCTCAGCGAACCTGCAGGCTCCATGATCTAATATGCAGTTTAGATCACGGAGCCCGCGGGTTTGCAGAGGGTGAAAGGCGCCTCGGGCTCAGTGATCTATGTGCTCTGAGCAGAGATCACAGAGCCCGAGGCGCATTTCTCCATCGGCAAAGCTTTATAAAAGATGCCTTGAATTGTATATGTTTCAAGCCATCTTTTATAAACGTAGAAATATTTCTATGTTTATAAAAGACCGCTTGAAACGTGCACAATTCAAGGCATCTTTTATAAAGCTTTGTCGATGGACAAAGCCACCTTGGGTTTTGTCCGTCCTCAACGCTTTATAAAAGATGGCTTGAATTGTTTACGTTTCAAGCCGTCTTTTATAAACATAGAAATATGTTATAAATCTCTATGCTTGTAAAAGGTGGCCTGAAAGGTGCACAAACCATAGTAAGGTAAGCACACAAGTGTGCGTAAATTACTATGGTTTGTGCACTTTTCAAGCCACCTTTTTATAAACATAGCAATACGTAACATTGGTATGTTTATAAGGCTTGAAAGGTACACAAACAATTGTAGTATGCATACAAATATATAAATGCTCACATACATTTATATATTTGTTTGCGCACCTTACAATGATTTGTGCATGTTTTAGGCCACGCCCACAATGGAAGCCACGCCCCCAAACGAGGCCCCCCCTCAATTTCTTACCCCACTTAAAGCACTGACTGCCTAGTAGAATCGTTTCTCTTGTCTTCCCTCTGTCTTCCCTCGCTTGTCTTGTTGTGCCTAGAAACACTTGTCTAGAGGCACGATATCAATCCCATATCATAAGTAAGGTATATAGTTATTTTAGGTTTTGGTAAGGTGCTTTCCTCAATAGGACGCGTGCACATTCTTATTGTCGCTAGAATGTACACTAGAAGTGAGCATTGAAACGAGCAATGTACAATTTTAAAAATGGTTAGTTCACAATGTTAGTACAATTACATAATTTCCTCTTTTGCGTTTGTATTAGATTTTGTAAAAAAAAAATCCATCTGTCAAGATATCGTATTTTCTTTCTCTGATCGAGAGCAGCTGTCAGCAGCAGATGGCATGGCGGCAACATGTATGCACCTTACAACACAACTGTCACCCAAATAAAATGAGACAGCGACATAAAGTGAGAGAGACAGAGAAACAGAGGAGAGAGAGCACTCCATGGCATATCAAATTCCAAGTAAAGCTGTTGGTATTAGCCTATCTGACCGTGGCAAACTGACCGAACAACCAATTTGGTTGAATATGATATGGGGTATTTGGCCTTTGGGCCAGACTGGTCGCATATATTGCTACATACTAGCCCTGGGGAGCGGGGATTGCAGGAGTGTCTCCCGCTATCCAGGGTTGGTATTTAGCAATATTGGGGGTCCCAGGGATTCCCCTGCTTCCTTAAAATTAGAGGCGAGGGACAAAAAAAAAAAAAAAAAAAAACAGGCACCGCATCAACCAAATTCATGTATGGTCAGTTTTCCACAACCAGTTTGAATTCAGTCAGACACACCCAAACCAAGCTGTTAACTAGTAAAATATGTATTCCGACAATAGTTCACGTTTTTTAAAAACACTTAACATTTTATAAAAAATCATACAATCTAAAAGTGCACATAAAAAGATATTTACCTGATTTTCTTGAAATCGTATCAAATGTTCTCAAGCCCATAGACAATTGGCAGGATTTATGGCTGTGCCTCTTTAAGTGTCAAAAGCCATACCCGCACCAACTTGGTAAAAAATAAGAACACTGTTCTTTAGGCCGATTCGCTAGAACAATTAAGATCAAGGACGTGGATACACCCCAAAGGTCTACGATTGATATTTACTCATTGGAACCACTCCCAATGTTCAGACATGAGAAAATGACATCAACTACTGGCCTTTCATTGATTACTAAATGAATCACCAGAGTGAATCACATCAGGTACATACTACCCTCTGGTCTCCCCATAATAAATATCCGCTGGGTATAGGACGTCACCCAGCCAGCAGGGGCTTCTCCTGGAGGACGAGGGGCGAGTGCTGCATGCACTGTGCAGCAAATCGAACGTCAGCATCATATTCAAGTAGTGACCTTTTCCATCCAGGATAATAAGGTCATTGGCACATTGTTTTTTAATGCACCCGAGCCTAGTTTATTAAATGTAATATAGTTTGTCAAATTATGCACAGAAAACTCAAAGTGAAAGAATGGGTATTTGACCAGTATTATCTAAATGCCATATAATATCATATTATGCTGATGATGATCACGTGCTTTTGAGGTTTTGTAAATTCCCAAAATCACACAAATTGACTTGTTCACCATAGAGCACCCTTACACATAGTGATTCATATGAACATTTATGGGAATGCCAAATGCCCATGACAGGCGTACAGTCAGATGTGTATATGCGTATGGCTGTGGTAGGCCCATGCAGTGATCTGTGTTAAGCCAACCTGTCTTGACAAAGCTCGAAGCAGAAGCCAATTAGCTCCCAGCTTCATGTCATTGCAACCCCTGAGGGTGCTGCCATTGGCCACTTTAAATTCTAGTTACAAAACTTACTTGAGCTCATAGGCTAATTAGATGCATCTGCCAGAGTTTCGGATCACACAGACACATTTGCAGTTTTGCCTCTGCAAAGGGACCAGTTCCACCTCTATGGGACACTACTAGAGCCAAAGACCTAGCTTCGGGTTCACAGATCCAAGATGGAAAACTCCTCATAATTGTTTTCAGTTAGATATTTCAGATTTTAGATATTAATTATGACCGGAGGTCAATAGACATTATTCCTTGTGGATATTGTTCCCACTTTTTAGGTGTTTTAAAAAGAAAAACTCGGATTGACACTTTTCCAATCAATGTGTACGTATTACACCAGACACCAAGGGCCCGATTCATGGAATTTGCTGTACGGTTCAAAGTGACTGCACTGCTATGAAGTGACTTTGCACTGCTGAAACAAACCCTGGTTCATGGAACGGTGCAAAGGGTATTTGTGCAGTACAAATTCCAGTGCATAGTCATTTTTGCAGTACAAAATTACTTTGCACGGACTTTGCACTGCAAAAATACACTTTGCACAGTTCCCTGAATCAGTGTTTGTGTCGGCTGTGCAAAGTCACTTTGAACCGTGCAAGAAATTCCATGAATCGTGCCCTTAATGTGCATGCACGTTTGGTTTGCAGCCATCCAGCAGTTGTTGCTGTCGGTGAGAGAACGATGATCCCTACGCGAACTGAAATGGGACTGGCAACCTCTGCTGCTCTGCACCCACTGTCTGGATTTGTAACTGTGAACTTCAGATGTTTTTGTAATAGCATCTGAAAAAGTGCTCACTCTATGGGGAGTCCAACTAAACTCTAACTTTATATGTACTAATGTTGCACAGTCTACAGGTGAAATTTACTCTCATGCCACTCCTATGTCATTTTATGCAAATGTCTTAATTGCTTCTTCACATACTCGACCACTGAACGACGAGCGTGCAAAGTTCATTGTGTGACTGTTTAGTGTGGAAATGGGGTTCTTGAATTGTTTCAGAAAGTGGGCGTGGCCACTGATCTTCTGGAGATTGACAGGAAAAACACTCCATGAAGATGCTCATAGGATGGACGGAGAAAAGCCCTCCATGGCTTCCCTTTTGACTTGTAACATTGCTAATAGTGCTGAGGTAGACCATGTTATAGGTTTTCGGGGGAGTAAGGCTGTGCCGGCAGTGCAAAGTCACTTTTCAGCGATGCAAATTCAATTGGATCTGGGCAAATATTCCATGAACCGGCCCAAAGTTTTCATCTCTTTTAGTTGTTTTAGCAAATAACACAGTTTTCAATGGAATGTGGGATAGCCGGTCAACTCAGCCTTTCATCCTTATGAGGTTGATAAAATAAGTACTGCTGTGTGGAATAATAATGTCTTTTGTTATTTCAGTCCTATGAGTGTGTAGCGCTATATAAGAAATACATTATTATTATTATTATTATTATTATTATTATTATTATTATTATTATTTTAACACGTGGACAATTCAATTGCCTCAAAGCTGGTGCAAAGTGTGTGGCACTCTAAGTAGAGGAGTGGTCAAAATGTTGCATTTTGCACTCTCGCCAGGTGAACCTGCAGGCATTTGGGATGGCCCAGGTAGGACCTGTTGGCACAGTCTAGATGTTTGGCAAGTGATGCCATAATCCCCTGAACTCAACATTGGAACGAGAGAAAAGTGAACAGGCAATTTAATATCTTTGGATTTTTGAAGTTCCTCTTGGCTACCAAAGTGATTTGGAGTTTTAGGTTGAGGCTGGAGTTGATGTCACACCTTCCGCGGAGGCCCAGCAAATGTCCTGCTACTGGAAACTGATTAATACTAACCAAGAAAATGGTGCTGCGCCAATAATATTTTGGGGGTGTTATTTTCAGGCTGTTTGGACTGTTATTACCAATTCCAAGCACCTCAGATGAAGGTGGGAGCTTTTGTAGTAGCTGCATGTCACAGGCATCATCAAGGAATTGTAGGCCGAGGACACAGATCAAGATGCTGGGAGCTGTTGTATAGATATGAAAGACAATTGGTGATAAACCAGAGGTCTTATGTACTCTACTCAAGGCCAGAGAGTGCTGTTCTGACATGGAGATATGATTACTCTTGGAACCTGACAAGGAAGAGGAAGACCACATATTTAAAATCGTCTGGTTTGGCCAGTTTATAGTGAGACTACTCCCAACCAATAATGTTTATTCTATTAAACGCAAAATAGGCAAGTTTGGAAGCGGGATGTAGAACTGACCGTGGATGGTGTAGACATGGAAAAGTGGGTGGAGCTTGTGCCCAATCTCCCTTATGTACTCGTAGAACCAAGACACTTATCCTCTGTGTCTAGACACTCATGCAGATTCAGATTAAAGAAAAGGTTCACTCAGTTGGATGTATTCTGCAAAATGTGATTTATTGAGTTCAAAGGAATGCTTTGAGCCAACACTGCTCGGCTCTGCTTGCTTCCACCAGGCTCCATCCACATCACTCCGCTCCCAGCTGCACTTCACTCGCTTCATTTTCCCACACGCCGCCTTCTTTTCTGTTTATTGTTTTCAAGTGCAGCCATGTTCTTGCCCTACATTAGATTTCCATTCTGATAGAAATCTGTGTACCTCGTCGTAAATTGAGCCCATCTTCCTCGCTACTTGTGACTCTCCCTCAGCCCCAGTCGCTAAATCTAATTTTCGTTCTTTTGCGCTACTGTCCCAACAACAATGGACTGCTGCTCCTTTCTCTGTGTGTTCGTCTCTTACAATGTCATCTTTCAATTTTTCTCTTAAAGCTCATCTTCTTGCTTCTTCTTTAATGTAGTTTGCACTTCATGTTGTTAATGCTGTAATGACGTCTATTTTTCAATCCTTTATTTAAGTATGAACAGTGCTTCGGCAAAAGCGCTAAAATCAATAAAATTGTTTGATAAAAAAAAAGCGAAATCAGGCTATCTCAAGGCAAATAATAAAGTTAAGACATTAATTTGAAAAGCAGCAAAAAAAAGTTACATTTGAATGACATGTATGATATGCCATTTCTCTATTGCTCTCAGTTAAACCGACTGTCGAGCTGGCTCCTGCATTGCCCTCAAAACGTATCCACGGCAACTCCTAATGTACACTCAATTGCTGTGTCACCCATTGGCCCCTACCGCCCACTCCAAGTCTATTGGCACTCATATTGCCCCATAACTGCCCATGCCACATTATATTGTCCATTTATTGTCCTGTGTCATCAATTAGCCACACAGCATCCTGATGCCATGGTCAGGTGCCCCTGAATTGCAATTACCTTGCCCCTATAACTGATGCCCATTGCCCCATGGCACCCTGACAGCATCTCAGACGATTACTTGCATAGCCCACAGGTGCTCCGATACAGCGGCATACCACGCACTTCCATCAAATTTGACATCATTTGATTCATAAAAGGAGCATTCCTGCACATGCCACAAAGGTGCCAAGGGATGGAGAGCATGGTTTGTGGCAGAACATTTTAGTCTTACCAGTGAAGTTCCTCAAGATTCCCACAGGATTCCAGCAAAAAATTCACAAGAAATGCTTCACATGAAGCAGCTTCTTAAAGAGGGCAATAGAAGATGGACAGAGTGGAGTTACATAAAGCGGACCTAGAAAGGAACAGCGGTGCACATGTAGAGTGGCAGTGGAGATGGGGTAGTGTCAAGTGTTTTCCCTTTCCCACGATATTACAGAAATGCTGCCTTACCAAGGGAATGATTGCCCTAATGATTAACATGGTAAAGCAACATCGAGGTGACCAGAGTATGTTTGTGGACATTTCCAGAGGGGAAACTACAGCGGAAATAAAAGGAAGGGGGAAAAAGTGGGCAATGTCTGTGGCCTGTGCAGTTTTATTTGTGTGGGTGCATCCGGGACAGTGCCCGTTGTGGCTTGGATCTGATAATTTACTAGTAAGGAAGATTTGAGGACCACCGCTCATTTTGCCTATTTGTTGCAACATGGACAGAGCGCCCATGGCCAGTGAGATCTGGTTAGTTACTAGGCAGGGGCACCTGGACCACGATCTCCTTCAATAACAAGGACAGTAGACAACGCTGAAGGCCATGGCCAGTGGCACCCCGTGTGTCTTGGAGAACACATACTTTAACAAAACCCTTCAAATCCACTGAAAAACTTTAGTTAAGACATGGCTAATCACAACAAAACTAAGGACATTCGACTGTCATGGGAAGTGATGACCATCTTAACTCAGCTAGTGTAGTAGCTAGGGTGGAGTTTAGGCTTTTGTCATCTGGGGAGGGGGTCTGTATAGATTCTCTTGTGGCTGCCACCTTCCAGAGAGATAAAGGAAGGTGACCAGTGACTGGTTCACCCCTTTAGAAGTCATGATGACCAGACAAGACACCTTAGTGTTCACATGACAAAGCACAGTGTCTTACTATGTCACATTGCCATATGTTACCTATACTCGGCTCAGCTGTGGAATGGCCTTCTTGCCCATGTTTGTTTTTTAGAACTCTAAAACATTCCTGATGAAACAGTAATTTGTTATTTGTTCATGGTTAAGTATCATTGTATGTTTGTATATTCTGCTTAGTATCTACACAGGCAAAACATTGTTTAGCTGTGACCGCTGTTTGTCCACGTTCTCAGTTGCCCCTAGCCACCTTTGTGATTCTCTGAAGGGTCTTCTGATAGTCTGGTGCTATAGATACACAAACCAATAAATAATAATACACACATAATGCAAAATGTAATGTAAGGATCTGTTCTTCTCCTGCATCCTAATGGAATCTGGAGTGAGTGTTATGATTGACATTGGAATGTTACTGGATGGAATGTTTGTGTATGACTGGTGTTCTCTGGAGGGAGTTGGAGATGTAATCCTGAGAGAGAGGATGCCAGTGCTTGCCTATGTGGAAATCGGGGTTCTAATATGATGACTCTGACATCATGGTGTGGATGAGTAACTTCTTTATTAGGTTTCCAAGCATAACATCCAGTTTCTAGAGTCATATTAATCAGACGGTAGATTCCAGTTTACATAGGCAAGCACCGGCATCCTCTCTCTCAGGCTTACATCTCCAACTCCCTCCAGAGAACACCAGTCATACACACATTCTAATGTCAATCATAACACTCACTCCAGATTCCATTAGGATGCAGGAGAATAGATCCTTACATATCTCCCCTCCTTAGAGATATCAAAAAACATGACCAACTTACTAAAGCATGACAGCTATATAAAACACTCATACACACACACACAGAACCTCCAAGTTTAATGCGCATGCATCATCTCACCAAACAAAAACATTCTGCTAACAACTTCCCAAAACCAATGAACGTCCCCACCGCCGTGGGACACACTTTAAAACAATGCCCCTTCCCCTTTCTGCTAAGTGAAAAAGAGGCACCTCCGACTACTGAAAAACCATAACTAAACTTTCCACACCCAGACCTCTCATACATATCCTAACTCCAACATCCCACAATATAACACAAACTCAACTCCCTCACACCCTTCAATCGTAAGAACAAAGTGGTGTGCCTAAACACACACCACCTCCAACCAGGCTGAGGGTATCTGATACTTGGGTAACTACTTCACATAACTCAGTGACACCAGTACCTATACAGTGCCCGCATTGAAAGTATTCCTTACTCAACAACTCTTTTTAGGGAGAACACACACACTCCATACACCGCAAGCATCACACCAACAGCATAAACTCTGCATAAAATCTTCACCTTATCATCACATTGCTTTATGTAACTCATTTTCATCTCAGTATTATAATACCCTATCACCGCCAATACAATGGGTCTCAGAACAGGGCTTTGGGCCATGTATACGCAGTGGGGAAGGGAAGGGCCTCAGACATTCACGAGCCTTGATGCAGGGATGGGCCTCAGAACTGGGATGAGCCATTGAGGTATGATGGGCCTCAGATCAGAAATGGGCATCAGGACAGTGGTGGGGATAGAGGTAAACAAGGATCTCTAAAATGGGATATGCCCAGAGACAGGAATGGTGTAGAAGCAGTGATGGGCCTCAGTGTGTGTGTTGTTGATCAAATGGGAATATTGGTGGTGGCCCTCTGTGAGGAGCGAGGATGATTACAAGAAGAATGTTTGGCAAGGTTACCATTTAGTTGGGTGGAGCAGTGAAACTCTGTCTGTAGCGTAAAATATGAGTACCATTGAGGTGGGTAACAATGTACATCCGTTATCTGTCTATAGTGCTAAAGTACTCATGCAACAGTGAAAATGGGCTCTACAAATGCACCTTATGTTTTTATATTCTGTTAATACAATTATGCCAGATCTACCCAATTCTCTTATAATGGTCCTGCTCTTACATAATAATGGATTCATGATGGCACTATTTTTCTTTTGTTAGTGTTTTGGTTTTAAAATAGACCTTTTAACTACACAAAAATTGTTAAATACATATCAAAATTACTAAAGAAAAACCTATCAACATTTCAAAAGAACAAAAGAACAAAATAGAAAGCAATTAACAGAGATGAAAAACTATTTTACAAACAAAACTCTTAAAATAATTCCCTTTAATCAATGTCAATTACACTAAAACGTGCCAATTGATATTGGTACATTTAAACTTGGAAACACATCTAAGATCATCCAATAAAGAGGAAGAACGTTTGTCATACTGTCGCCCCTCATTACGTCAGCCCACAAACCATGCTCACCCTCCAAAGCCCTACAATCCTGGAGAAATTGGAAATGCTGATGTTTTAAATGGGTAGTTGCATCACAGTACAGAATGAGATGTTTTATAGTTCCTTCAAAATTAGAGTTTTTCCATAGTCTACATGTTCTGTTCTGTGCCATCAGCCGTAATCGAGGTACTATTATCATCTGAACAGTATATGTTGGATAAAGTCCCCCAACCATATGTTATACGTATAAGACACTGAGGATATCTGCAACCAAAAAGATCAACAAGGACAAACCATGAGTTCTTAATACAGTCAGGAGATTGCCATGTGACTTGCAGTATTCTTTTTACGTATGGTGAGGATGTTTAATTCCTTATGATACCTGGTCAAGCCATCGGCCCCAATTGTTGAAATTACTATTTTAAACCATATATGAAAATCCCTTTTGAATCAGCTTTGCGGTTTAAAATAAGTATACATATGTAGATAGATTTCTGCTCTCCTGTAGAAGACATCAGCAGTGCATTAAATAAGCATCTTGCCATATGTGCCCTTATTGACTTATGTCAGACACAGTTTTGATATTTTTTTAAGGAAATCGAATGTTGGTAGATAAACCTCTGGGAAATGTGTGGGGCTAATCCGCACACATTTCCCAATGGTCACTATACAACCAACACATAGTCAAGTGTGCTCTGGGGGACACAGCCAACCGGTGCAGTGCTCCTGTCATGTTCAGCTGGAATATGACAGCCATGGGTACATCAAAGCATCTCAAGAAGGGGGAAGGCAACACCTTCCTCCGGCCATGGCCAGCCTAATTAAAATATACAAAATATCAAAGACTCCATGGATCCACCCTGCCTTTTGTTAAGTTATGTGTGGTGGCAGGGCATACTAATGGGGGTTAATTGAAGCAGGCCTGCGAAGAGGCCTGTTCACAGAACTAACAAAGGAGTCCTCAACACCTTTTTGATATGCAATGTGTCAGCTTGAAGATAGCTCCCACCCCTCTGTATGAAGGACAGTGAATATCAGGTCTGGGACAACTGTTTACAGTAGGCAACTCCTGCAGGGTGACCCCCTTTCAGAGGAAAGAAGTATGTGATTTCAGGGAGACAGAAAGTCTGTTCTCACCACAATCTTCAAGGGAGACCTGCGCTTTGATCAGGAGTCACAGAGAGCTCAATTAACCAGAGAGACACTCCAGGAAGATGGGTGGGACTTAGTAGTACATGTTGTCACCCCTTAACTTTCCTGTTGCAAAGCACTCTGGTTATGGCCTCACACATAACAGATGATTGCTGGTGGGGACCCATGATTGGTTCATTAAATCAGGCTTAGCCTGCACCAATCACTGGGGCCCATTTGGCTTTAAAAGAGGGTTGAGCCCCTCTTTGGCAGACCATCCGATGATTTCGAAAGGAGTACGAAGAAGGACTCATTTGGACCCTGGCTGAAGGTACAATCTGCCTTAGAGCTTCCGCCAGTGAATGAAGGCGAGGATTTCCATGAGGCAAGCAAGACCCCTCCCATAAACATCTCCCAAGGAACAGAGGGAAATACCTGACTCAGAGGACCCATCCAGCAGATCCAGAACCAGTGCCAAGCCAGCACACGGCATGCCCTGCTAGGTTCTGCCAGCAAGCTTCCTAGGTGGGAAGTGCCAGAGAGTCTCTGAACAAAGGACAATGCCGTTGCCTGCAAACACTCTGCTCAGCTGTGGGCCATCCACCTTAAAGGATGACACAAGCCCAGCGAAGAAGCTATGAGGAGTGCCACAACAAACATCAACCAGCGTCCATCCTTTAAAGATATTTTCCAGGTAGTTGAGCCCTCTAACCGCGACCGGCTGCACCACTGACTGTTGTCACACTGCAGTCACTAAAGCTATCTGGGACGCCTTGACCAGCATTCCATTTCTGCCAACCAGCACAGAGACGATTCTTGACCCCGAGTCACCATATAGGCCAGCCTGCAGCCGTCCGTCAAGCCTCGCTTGCCAAACTGCCTGCTGCCTGATACCTGCAGCTGTCTCCTGTCTTGAACTCTGTTGCAGGAGCTGCCAAGCATCCTGGAACTGACTCAACGCTGTTGAGCATCCAGATCATCCCAAGTACGCGGTACATTGTGGTTCTGGCCCACTGGTCCTTCTCCGAAGGCCCCTAGTGACATATATTACTCCTTGGTCCCTTGGTTCTGAAACCAAATCACTTTGAACAGTTAAGACTGAATGCTTTACCGACTACCATCCTGTCAGTATCCAAAGTGCGTCCCTTTCCTTCGTGAACTGTCTGTCCTCTGTGCTCCTTTACAGGGTGGGTTGTATTTTGTAGTGTGCTAGAACTGTCTGTTGTAATAATTGTATTTTTGCTGTGTTGCAACTAACCAATGATCCATGACCTTGCAGAGATAAGCCTGCCGTTCCGTTCACGTTATTAAAATTGGACAAGGAGGTTTATAATTTGCTTGCGTTCCAATCTGTTCGGATCCCTTCTCGTGTACTAGAGGTGCGGGGCTGATTGATGGTTTAGAAACCGATATTCATCCCTGGACCACTGGTGCCCCGGAAGTTGATTCATCACACAGTCCTCTGTTGCTCCCAAGCTAAGTTCTCGCTACAGAAAATATCTAATAATAGTTATTATTATTCAGGTATTTACTGTGCACTGACCTAGCTTCAGGAATCAACAGAGCCATTTACAATCATAGGGTGAAGAACAAAGTTAGGGAGCAGAGAAACAAGGGAGTGGGGATCTAACAACAGGGGAGGGAGGGAGGGCAATTTTCAGCAATGGGGTCTTCAAGTAACCAGGTGAGGAAACAGTGATCAGATCACCCAGTCTCCGGTATGGTGGGGTGTGTATGGATCTAGGTGTTAGGGAGGAGCCATTCTGTGAAGAGTAGGGTCTTCAGCTCCTTCCTGAACTGTAGACGCGAAGCGGCGAGTCGGATGTTGATGGGGAGGAGGTTCCAGAGTCTTGGGGCATAGGCAGAGACGACCTGTCTTCTGTTGTTTACCTTCCTGCACCAGCAGAGTTCAAGTCTGCACATGTCCTTACTTCTGGTGGATCGTAGGCCCCCAGAGATGCTGATTTTCGCAGTGAGGTAGCTTGGGACTCCAGTGTGACAGCCTTGTAGATGATGCAGCAGGATTTGAAGATCTTACAGGCTTGCAGCGGGAGTCAGTGCAATTCGATGAGGGTCAGGGTGATGTGGTCGAATTCTCAGAGTAATAATAATTGTAAAAATATACATCTAGGATGAGGATAAAGGAAGAAGGATCTAGGAGGATGGAAACAAAGTAAATCATGTTTCCGTGGGGATGGGGAAAGGTGATAAAGCGATGTATAGCAGGCTAGCGATTTGTGTAAAAGTTAGGATGGTGGAACTGGTGTACATGTGAATGAAGGAATTATGCATGCTGAAGTGGAGAATATCAGGGATGGGGTTGCTATAATTGGCAATGTGCGGATTGGACAGGTTTAAAGCCTTTTTGATTCTAGTGATGGCAACGATTGTAAAGGGTGTGGGTAGTTTGAGATGCAAATTGTCAACTTACATCTTGTTGTCTAATGGTGTAGGGGTCCTGGTCTGGGGCTCCTTCCGGACCTAACTGGTCCAAGCAGATTGTGTGTCAGAGGTAGTCCTTTGCTTAGCTTGCCATTATCCATCCTTGCTGGATGCGCCCATAGAAAGCTTGGGCCTCATTACAAGTTTGGTGGTATTTTGGTGGTAAATCTTCCAAAATAATGCCAAACGCAATTACTGCCACTGGTTCCCACAGATTTACTGCAGGATTACAAGTAGAGGTAGGCAGTGTAAGTCCCCATTTGTTTGGGAGTCCATAGAAAGTAATGGGAATTTTGGTGGAATTACCACTGGCGGTAATTCTGCTGATTTTGCTGATTTTTGGCAGGAAGGTGGAAGATTTACCTCCAGCATTTTTCTGGAGGAAAATTGTCCACTTTACCACTAAAGCTGTAGTACAGCATTGTGGTAATGCAGCAGAAATGCACTGATAATGGAGTTACCACTTGTAATAGGATTCAATTCAACACTACAGCTAAGTCAATGCCTAGTCTGGGATACTGAATGGAAACCCTTATTGATATATCTTTATGACCAGTTCATGAGTTCTGGATGACTACCTCTATATAACACCCCTCTCTTAGAATCCCCCTGACCCCACTGAGCCAAGAAGTAGTTCTGCTTTGCAAGTTTAAAAGGTTTATTTGAGAAATAAAACAAAATATAGATACCACGCTTTTATAATAAATTAATAATCGATATTGCCCTTATAAATATAATGTTAATCAACAATGGGTAATCTGACACTAGCACACTTCTTTATAATCAATGAGGAGTTGGTGTAGGATGGATAAGGCAGAGAAAATACTTTATGGTTTCAAATGGATGCAATGTTGAATGAAAATGCAGTACAGAAACTAACTAATATAGTTTCACAAGATATCATATGTTCACTTTTCCCCTGGTGGCAATTCACCCCCCCCCCCCCCCATATGCAATGCAAGGAGATGGAAGTAACACACACAGTTCTCAGGAATGCAATCAAATACAATACGAAATTCAATTCCCACCCCAGCAAGCTTAGAGAAAACAGGTATGAGTTTTAAAACACAGGCCCAAGTGCTTTGAATGTGGTGGCAATGAAGTGAGAAATATGCTGAAAATGCTTTTAATTCCCTTTAGGAGGTTCAGGGTGAGTGAGAGGTACTTGGGATGAGCTCAGGCTCACTTTAGCAATGATTCAGGGATGGATATTAAGAGGCAAACACATTTTTAGAGCAAAGGAAAGCAAAAAGCTGCTATCTTTTTACAGGTAAAGAAATCAGGTAAAGAAATCAGGCCAAATCACAAATCGTGGCAAAATTCACGAGTACGTGAATCGCGATTACGGCAAAAGTATAAGTAGCAAGTCGGTTCTAGGTTCGCTGGAAAGCTGAGATTCTAAGCTTTCAGAGGAAAGTTAAACCAAGTTCCTAGGACAAACGGTTCCAGAGATATGGATGATTTTGTAAAGGTCGTTTTTCGGATTTAAAGTAACTCAAATTGACAGGTGACAGCTTTGAAAATTACAGGTGACACGATTTCTAGGAGACAGTTCTAATCAGATTAAAATAGTTGGATTAAATTATTTTAACTAAGAGCTTATTTCTGTCACAATCTGATCTAAGTACTCACTCCTAGCTTTGGAAGGACTGGACCTCGCCACGGATCGGGTCAGGATTGGCTGCGGTTCCCTCACCACGGACGGTCTCTGCGCGCAGCGCCTGGGTCAGCTCCGCTCTGCTGGGTCTGTCATGCACCGGTTCTGCTCACAGCGTCTGGGTCAGCTCCCCGGATACAGCGGCCTGTGGTTCTCTGGATCTCTGATCTGCTTTCTGGGTGTCTCTGCTTTCTCTGGGTACAGCACTGCTTCTGGATCTTTCTGGCGCAGGGTTTCAGGCCAGAATCAACAGCTCAGCCCGGCTGTGAATAGTCTGCAAATGATTTTGAGGCCTGCTGAAGAGAACTCAGCTTGTGGGTTCGGCCTGTTCTTTACAAATTCTGAAGTAAAGTCTTGGTCTCTGAAGATTGATGGATTGAAGTCTGAAGTCTCCCGGCAGAGCGTCCCGCGGAAAGTGAAAAAGGGATCTCCACTTGTCCTGCACTGTCTGCTTTTATGTGTTTAGAAAATGGGTGTGTGCGCAGCATCACTAAGCAAGCCCCTCTCTCAATTTATCATTGGCCAAGCTTTCCTTTCTCCCTTGATTGGGGGAACTGAGTTGTGAGTCAGAGTGATGAGGTAGATTTTATGGCCAGAGGGCCCTCCCCTGGTCAGTTTACCCACAAATCTATATTTGATTCAAATACATCTTTCCCAGATATACAATTTGTTGAAATTACATGTGCACATTATATATTCCTTATGGTCCATGCTTGTCCGCCTCTGATCTTCCTGGGGGCTTGCATTCAAAAATGACAACATTTTGCGCTTTTTGACTGGTTTTGCAATATCGGACATTTACCCAAAATTACACACATGTGCGCAAGGAGTATGGACATTAATTGATGAAGTGTCAGATTTTTAACATTAACATGCATACATTTGGAGTGAGACCCTATTTTCCGCTAGCAACCCCCCAGAATACACCACAGGGCCCTAACGCCTCTCAAAATGTTCACAGAAAAATCACAAAAATAATGATATTACTTATATAATTCTGGCAAGTCCGCACTATGAGTTATCTATCTTTTTAAAATTATGCCCTGGTCAAAAAGGGGTGTGGCTTCCCACATCACAGGGTGGAATAACTGGTTTATCCACTTCCCCCAACCCAGCTTGTTCACAGAGGCACAGCTGCCCCCCAGTTTCTCCCAAGAGGAAGCTATTTTACGACGCTCCCAATATAACATTTGCCTGAGTCAAGGAAGTTGCATTGTTCTGTTCTTTCCAGTTCCCAGGTGCTCCACCCCTAATCTAATCAGAGAGGTGACAACTCCTTTTGGCAAGGGGCAGCAGGATGCAGCTAGGCCTGGGAAGAGTGGCTGAACAGGTTTCTCCTGTCGGGGGTAGTTGTCAGGCAGAATCCAGTTTCATTAAGCCAGGTTTCAGCTAAATGTCAGTTTTTGTTCCCAGTTTTCTACATTCAAATCAAACTGACAATTTGTACCTATACATTAAATAATTACTTCCTTCAAGTCATTTCAGAATATAGTTTTACATTCTTCCACCTCTTAGCAAGTCTTTCCTTAGTCTGGTTTTGTTTCATTTGTTCAGTTTTACACAAAAGTCTGGTGGTTTTAAAACGCCGGCTTTCTGATAGTGGTGAGTACTGGTAATGCAACCATTTTTGGGATTAAGAAAATGAATTCCCCACAGTTCTGAGTTGCTTTTTTTGGCAATCAGCATTGCCATTCCCAATGGTTTCAGGCTACTGTGTGTGTAGCCCAATGGTGGTTAGGCAGTGCCCTCCTGTGCTCACAACATAGGCAAAATGGGTGGCAGCCTATTCTTCATGTTTTCCCTGTGCACTCTCTGGGGAGTTCTGGCCATCATGATGTTTTCCATGCCAGTACTGCACAGCTTTATTGTAGGGCTTGGATGCATGGGTAAAAACATCCCACACACTGCATAACAACCATTTTTTCCTGCTGCGCTGTTCTCCTAAAGAGGCCCTTAGCGCTGTGGAGAGAGTGTAATACGTGATCATTAGGATCCTAAAAAGCACTTGTAGCTCCTCTTAGGTGCTTCAATGGTTGGACAGGCTGAGAGATGGGTGGTGAAGGGTGGCAATATGGCACTACTTTAGAATAATTAGTTATGCTATTCAGAAGCCATCGAGATGATGGTGATGTTTGAGGAGTATGCCTGGCTTTCATGACCACATCTGCTAAAATTTCTGTTTAGACCCAATAATCTGAAGTCGAAGTTCAAGCAGTTTCTTGTGGTTCAGGTTTCCAAACAGAGCTTCGTCGTATACAAACACTTCAAAGGGAGGAAGGGAAAGAAGGCATAGGGTAAATGGAGAATTGGGTTTGAGGCCAGATTGTGGCTCAGCCTGACAGCCTGTGATTGTTAACCAGATAAGGCAGGACATTAGCCTCAGCAGAGAGACATCACAATAGGTTAATGCACTTGCTGAAGAGAACTGTGCATAACTTGCGGGTTGCAGGTTCCCAACTGGGTAGAATTAACTAAACCGTTCATCCTTCGAACCTCGATGAAATAAGTGCACATGACATGAGCACCTGTACATTTTAATTTACGACCTGCACCTCTGATGACCTGGGGTTGTTGCAATCACATGACATCCCTACCTGGGTCTTCCGTTCCTAATTTTAAGGATGCTTAAATGAGTAGCATTGAGTTTGGAAATTACAATAATAAGTGTTCCTGGTAGGCATTTAGTTCTAGAAAGTTCTTTCTGGTTGAATCCCTCACATGCCAAGCATTCCTAATGCAGCCATTCATCTTTCTGAGGTTGTGTCAAAAAGCGCAATGATGGTCTTATATTAACAAAAGCACACATCTATTTCCTCAGGTGAGAGTTATTTCCCGGAAAGTGATAATTATCCCTTGAACTAGGTTGACCAGATGGGAGGACAAGCATTCTCAGTGAAGGTGTCATCATTATCGATACCAGAGAAGCCATGCTGGCTGCTCCTTTCTCTATGGTTGACCAGATGAGGAGGACGTGCATTCTCAGTGCAGGTGTCATCATTATCGATACCAGAGAAGCCATGCTGGCTGCTCCTTTCTCTATGGTTGACCAGATGGGGAGGACAAGCATTCTCAGTGCAGGTGTCATCATTATCGATACCAGAGAAGCCATGCTGGCTGCTCCTTTCTCTATGGTTGACCAGATGAGGAGGACGTGCATTCTCAGTGCAGGTGTCATCATTATCGATACCAGAGAAGCCATGCTGGCTGCTCCTTTCTCTATGGTTGACTAGATGGGGAGGAAAAGCATTCTCAGTGCAGGTGTCATCATTATTGATATCAGAGAAGGCATGCTGGCTGCTCCTTTCTCTATGGTTGACCAGATGGGGGGACAAGCATTCTCAGTGCAGGTATTGTTGGATAGCAGTACAACACAGCTCTGCAACGCATGCTGCTTCTTTTAAGAATTATTAGTTTGCCAGCTGAAAACATTCCAGCATCAATTGATGCCTGTGCCAAACATGTCTGCTCTTTAGCAAGTATGTATGCCTCATTTCTTTAGTAATTCAATGGCCATCCACCCTCAGTGATGGCCAACACAAGCAAAATCCACATCCAATACTGAATGGCTAACCAGTGTCGGCATTTGAGAGTAGGGAAAACGTTTACTGCAGCTGAGGCTGCATTATTTTCTTTCCCCTGATTTAATATAGTTCTCATTTAATGGCGTCACCCTTGCTCTTTATAATCAGTTGCATTGTGTGAAGCGAACCTGGCACTGGGCAGACTGATAGGCAAACATAGAAGATCCAGCAGTCTATGGGCTGCCGAGCACAAAAGGCAGGCTCAAACGACCATATTGCGGGACCCTGCCTATCCACAGAAACTGTATACACACAGGAGTGGCACAAGGACAGTATTGGGTCATGGGGCATACATATCACTAGCACCGACTGTCTGACTTCCTTTTATTCATGAAAGACAGGCAACAATATGATTCCCACTTGAAATACATAAGAAACAATTCATACAACTAAGTAAATAATACCCAACATTCAGGGCCCGATTCATGGAAAAGTGCGCTGAGATCCCACATCACAGGCGCGAGCCTGTGCGCAGTTATTTTGATTGTGCTATCCGTGTATTCATGGAATTGTTCGTGCAAAGTAACCCTATACGCAAGTTGCGGCCGGAACGCCCCCACGCAAAGCAAAAAGAGCCAGTTAGAGCTAGCTTTGCGTGCTCCTCGGGCAGGAGCACATGCACCCTTGAACCAGTGTGTGGGGTCCCCTGCAACCATGTCTGCACCTCGGGGACACTGCGCGGCGTCCCCTTTAACTATTACCGGTGCCATGAGTACATGCATACACATTTCCGTGACTCAGGTAAACCTCCAGGAAATCTGCATGAAAACCCCGTAAACCATTCATGCACTCCGCTACACAGCATACGTGCACCCCTAAGTAAGTTCTGAACCTCGTCTGCATGCATGCACCCATAAATCCAGCATGCGATCTCACAACGAAGAGCACCATGCAATAATGGTAGCAATGGTTTTCTTCTAGTGTTGAGCTCTAGGAAACAGAAGTAGACTGGAAATCATAGTGAAGCAGACACTCTGCTTGCAGCCCTGTGGCTCCTTAAAGTACTCGGATTCAATTAAGTAATTTATTAAAGAAACATCATATGACATAAAACAAGTATTTAAGTGTGCCAGGGCTAGCCAGGATGGTGCCCCAGCAGACCCCAAAAACTGCTTCCAAGCCAGGGTGCTGCCTTGCATATAATACCATAATAAAATAATAAGATGAGAATAAGACTATCCATCGTAACATGTATTTGATACCCTGTTCCACGCCTAGAGGATGACAGAGTCCGGCCATTACACATGAACTAAAGGCCTACAATCATAATAATAATTCACTAATGAACACTCTATGCAAGCGTCAGAAGACTGAAAGCACACTTCAGGAGATTTGCACTATTTGATAATGGCAGGCACCAGCAAACCATTTACAAGCAGAGCAGCCTGGGATTCACACTTGAGAGTGTAGGCTCCCTAAATGAGTACATATGGCAGAGGTTTGCAGAAATCTTACTGGTAGGGTGAGTGTTGAGACCAATGAAATGGACACCAAGCCCCGTGTGTGTTACATGCATAGAAGGGTTTAATGTTTCTATCACTGTAAGAGACATAATTAGCAAAATTAGAAATATGTGTTCATTCTTGTGTTCCCAAAAACTGGTCTGTGATTTAATGAAGAGCAAAAAAGAAAACATATAGGAGCTATCCATTTCTCTCTCCCCTTTCTCACGGGTGATTTATTTACAGAATGAGTGTGATTAACTCTCTGATTGAACTGTTTATATTGTGAGGGAGTGGAAGAAGGAGACTGACAGGCAGGAGGAATACCTTTTGGTCAAATACTTTTATTTTGTACCCAAAGTAAGAAAGAACACTATCTAATCCTAAATCTAAGAGAGGTTTCCCTGCCTCAAATAAAATTAAGGAAATGTCAGTATGTCTGTAACTAAAAGATCCACTGTCCTGTGTTAAAATCCTACTTCTAATCCTCACACTTATAACAAAACCTAAATGGATTTGTCTCTTCAAGATCCAGAAGAATGACCCCCCCTTCTTCTGGACAGTATGCTTTGTAAAGTAAGGGGTATCTTTCCCTTCTTCTGGCCTTTCTCAGGCTTCTCTTGACAGTCTACTGTGGTTGGGGGAATGTCACCCTTCCCTGGGCCTTTCTCAGGCATTTTCCTGACAAGTAAATGTGGTTGGGATAATCTCTCCCTTCCCCAGGCCTTTGACAGACTTCCCTTGATAGTTCATTGTGTTTGGGGAAATGTCTGCCTTCCCCAGGCCTTTCTCAGGCTACCTTTGATAGCTCACTATGTTTGGGGGAATGTCTCCCTTCCCTAGTTCTTTCTTAGGTTTCTCTTGGTAGTTCACTGGACAGCTCGGGTATACTCTCCTGCCAGGTCTGCCTGTCTCATATGTGGGTCCCAGATCCCTTCGTATGCGTTCTCTTGATTGTTCAGAAGGCAGGCCATGGTGTACTCTCCTGCCCGGGTCGGCCTTTTTCAAATGTGGGTCAAAGACCCCTTCTTCTACTTCTCATATATGGGACCCAGACCCGCATCTATTGACTTCTTATCTATTGGTCCCAGACCCCTTTATTCAGGCTTCTCTAAATGTGGGTCCCAGACCCCTTTGTATTGCTTTCTTCATTGCGGGTCCCAGGCCCCTTCATCCAGGTTTCTCAAATGCTGGTTCCAGACCCCTTGATATTAGTTTCTTAAATACGGGTCTGAGACAACTCTGCATTGGTTTCTGAATTGTGGATCCCAGACCCCTTTGTATTGGCTTCTCAAGTGTGGGTCCCAGACCCCTTCGTCTTGGTTTCTCAAGTGTGGGTCCCAGACCCCTTTATATTTGATTCTCTAGTGTGGGTCCCAGGCCCCTTTACAGTGGTATCTTAAGTGTTCCAGAGGTCCCTGAGCAGCCCCCGTACCTTCCCTCGGGACCTCTGCTCCTTCGCCTCCTTCTCGGGTCTCGGTTCGTCTTACTACAGCTCCTCTCAGCTGTTTCTCCGAGGAGGGACTGACACCAATGTTAGTCCCTCTTCCATCTTTCAGCTACTTGTGACTGGATAACTAACCGTTAACTCTGGTTTTCGGAGGGGTTGGTTAGGAGTGTGTGTATCTTCTTCATCACAGTACTTTGAGGGGATGATTCAGTGGGGATTGTCCTGATCTTCCTAGTCCCAGTACTTTGAGAGGACAGCTCAGGGGAGTCAGCCCTACACTTCCTTGTCCCATTAGTACTATCACTGCTATAACAAAGATACATGGAGGAACCTATAGGATCAGGGAAAGCAAAGAAGATGAGGAAAGAAAGGTGGGGGAATGTGTGTTGAACAGCGTTGGCTCCTGATGTCCTCCCTGTCTCCCAGAGTGGGAATCCCTGCCCATGAAATCCACCCACTGATTACCACCCCTAGGGGGACTATCGGGTAGCGGCCTCATCTCCCTGCCTCATGGAAAGGGTCTTACCCTCGGGGGAGCAGGGACGACATCATGAGATTTGTCACAATATACTGAGTGAGCGAGTATTTGATTTACAGGCAGCTATTTATTTACAAATCGAGCCAGAGAGATTTATTTACAATAAGCAGACTGGGTGTAAATATTCAGAGTGAACCAAAATGCATGCTTCCAGGGTTTTATATATTTGTTTGCCCCCCAACCTTTATGCCACCAGCAGAACTCCTTAGACAATGCCCAGCATGTAGGCCATGTCCCCTTTTCAGAACCCTCTCCCAATTTTGCATCCCATTTAAAGCATTGTGTAACCCTAACTATTTAAAGGCCGGCGAAATGCTGAGGGCAAATACAACAGCACTCACACACTCTGACATCACACTTACTCAAGAATGTATGCACCAGACAGTGACAGGGGGCTAACCAGACACCTCAGATCTCCCTTCTCTACCAAAGCACACAAACACCAAGTAGAAGGAGGCAGAGTAAAGATGCACTGGCCTATGAAGTACACATATATGTACCATCCTCACCACCCTAATTACAATCCAAGCAACATCTAACTATCTTGCCATTGCAAGATGAACCCTAAACCAACTTGCAGCAAGGCACATCAGACCCTCAAGCAGCAGCCTGCCTACTTTATTTACACAATAACCACCTGGGGCAATAATAATCAAGGCAACCATCAACAGGCTTGCTGTACAAGAGTCCTCAGGGACCGGCTACCATCAAGGGCACCATGACTCACCACAACAGACACTCAGATGGTTCCCCTTACACTACACAAGCCACAGTGCAACCACTTTCCCCACTCTACCCACCATAAGCATTCCTGCTGTTTTAGCGGGTATGTGAAGTGCCGGTATGTAAAAATATGGAGCTGTTACTTCCTGAAGATGCTTTCGTGGTGTGTGTGCAATGCCTAGGCATCTAAATTCGGATGGAATGTAGCGGGTGTTAGATACCCCTATATATCTAGATGGAACCAGTCAGTTCCTGAGGTTGCCAGTATACGTGTATTTATTTATCAAGTATTTATAATGCACCTATCATCAAAAGGTTTTTCAAGGTGCAACAAGACAAAAGAGGGGGGAATAGGGATGAAAAACAAAAACGGTCCTACTGGGCCTTGTGCCATTCGGATTGCGCAAGTGCAGTAACAAGAAGTGCAGGGGAGTGGGCACGGGGGAAGGGCCGGTCATTGCGAAAAGGGCGCATGGGTTATTTGAGTGCCAAGAGGTCAGGTGGACAAGTGCAAGGGGAGCAGAGAGTGTGGGGGAACGAATGTCCACATGTTAAGTGCGAGGGACAGTGCTGGAAGGGCTCAATGGGGTGCAGGCCCAGCCAGGCTTGTGCAGGGGGAGGGAGCCCAAAAGCGCAAGTGCAGGTTATGGGGGGGGGGTCGGAGGGGTGGTCAGAGAAGGCCAAGTGCAGGGGTAGGCTGGTCAAGGAGGGCCTGGTGTCCTGTAAGAATCTGAAGGAACCAGGCACCCAGTCAAAATGAGGCAGAGAGGACATTAGCAGGGGAGGGGGTCAGGGAAGGAGTAAGAGAAGAGGAAGGTCTTGAGAAGCTCCCAGAACTAAAGGAGATCTCGTTCAAGTCTGAGAAGGGCAGGGAGGCCATTCCAGAGAGAGGCACCTGCAGATGATAGAGATCTACCCCTCACTCTCTGCTTGTAAAAGTGTCTGATCTGCAAAGAGTTGGAGCTTGAAGACCAAAGGGCTCTAGCAGGAAGGTATTTAGGGAGAGAGAGGTTGATGTAGCCGGCCCCACAAAGCCTTGTGGATTATGCAGAGGGTCTTGAACTTGATCCTCACAGCAACCAGGAGCAAGTGGAGAGATTTTAGGGCTAGAGAGATGTGGTTCCTGGGCTTGAGCCAAGGATATGTCTTGCAGTCCCATTCTGGATTAGTTGAAGGGGGCGAAAGGAGGAATTAGGTAAATTGAGGAAGAGGCTGTTGCAGTAGCCCAGCCTGGAGAGGACCAGAGCTCTGGACACATTGACTTTCTGGGGGACGGTGAGGAAATGGAGAATGCCTCTGGTGAGGTGCAGCTGAACGTGGTTCTTCTTGGCAAGGTCTGTGATGTGAGGAGAGAGGAAGAGAGAGGAGTCGAAGATGACACCAAGGCTTTTTGCCTCACAGGAGTGTGAAGGGAGGGGGCCTATGGAGGGCGGGCAGAGGGCAGGAGGGAAGTAGAGAATTGGGGTCCCAATGAGAAAGATCTCAGTCTTACTGACATTACTGCAGATATAGTTAGCAGTGGATCATGCCTGAATAGCAGCAGACAGTCAGGAATGATAGAGGAAGAAGAGGAGGCAGTGGAGGGAAGCTTGAAGGAGAGCTGCATGTCGTCCGCATAACACTCGATGTTAGGGGAGAAGGTGGAGTTCAAATGGGCAATATGGTTGCCCTTCTGTGGCTAAACCTGTTGGTGAGGTTGTGGGTACATGGGTATGTTTCTGTGTATTTGTATGCATGGCTTCCGCAATTTAATGATTATGCATAGAATGATGTCCAAAGCTTCAAAGTAGGCTGATGGGTGATGATGGATTTTTGGGGCATATGTTCCCAGTGACTGCACTTACCAGTGGGTTTTCCACTTGTTTTCCATTGTCTTCGCTACTCTCTACTGTTGGGTGTTTCTCTAGTGTGCATCTGTAGTTTGCATTTGGTGCAAATGCATGATATAGGAGGAGGCAATAATATATGGTGCAGCCCTATGGCTAAAGACGCTGTGGTCGTCAATTCCCCAGATGTGGTTCTCATGATTTCAGTGTGTAAAGGTTGTTTCTTCAGGTTCCCTGGGGTGTGAGTTTGTGTGATTTGATTGAGAACATGTCTGAGTGGCTGTTGTGGTAAGTAGTGGTATTGAGTTATTGGTGGGTTTTGCATAGAGGTTGTGTGGCCCAGCTATTTTATGTATCAAGGTGCAGTAGTTATTTTCTGAGGTTGCCTTGGTGGTCTGTGGCAATGCATTGGTAGTACCTGTTGCCAGGTTCTTGGGCATGTGTGGTATTTGCATATCTATGTTCGCATGGAATGTAATATGTATTATGTGGCAGACAACTGGAGGAGGCTGCTGGTCACGTGACTAGGACTCACTTTCTCTGCCCACTACCTGTTTTTGCGCATTCTCGGAAGCTACCTAAGGACGCCAGACCAGCTCCAGGCAGACAGCATTGAGGAGCCTGCTGGTCATTTGACCTAAACCCAACCCACCTACTTTATTATGCACCTTCCTTAGCTCTTAGATCAAGGGTGTCTCTCGCCCTGGTGTGTGAAGGGCAGGGGAAGAAAAGGACAATTCCAGTTTTGATCTGTCCAGACCGCGAGGACCCAGGACCAGACCCCCTGCTCCTCTAACATCAGGCAACCTCCCTCAAATATGTGTTCCACCTCTCTTTCCCAACAGTCCATCCCTACCATCACCACTTATTGCCAACCACGCTGCTCACCAGCAACATCAGAGACAGAACATTGCAACAATCTCACTCACGTCGCAATCTATGGTTTACCACATCAATACTCCATCATCGACAACTACAAGAAAACTGATGCTTATCAATGTCCGCTCAGCAACCAATCATGCAGCAGACATCACCAACCTCATCACCACACGCGACTTGGACGCCATCTTCATTGCTGAGGTCTCAATGACATCCAGGTCTACTTACATCCTAGATGTCTTTATCCCCAACAGCTACAGGATTCTACAACAAGACCGTACAAACAAGATTGACTGAGGCCTCACCATTATGTATTGTATTTATTTATTACATATTTATAAGGCGCACTATACAGCAAAAAGTATTTCCAGGTGCTACAAGGATAAAAGCGGGTGGGGCAGGGGATATAAAAACAACAATTAATGGTCCTACTTGGTCTTGTGATATTCAAATTGTGCAAGGGCAGGTGAGAAGTGCAGTGGGGATAGGGGAGTGGTGTAGGGGTGGGGGAGATACATGCAGGGGCACAAAATGCAGGGGGAGGAAGAGGGAACAGGGAGGGCCTGGGAAAGTGCTTAAGGGAGGCTGGAGGGGCAAGTGCAAGGGGATGATGGTGGAGGACCACCTTCTAAGTGCGAGGGAGGGGGATGGACCAGTCTCAAGAGAGGTACCCGTCCACCAGGTTAGTCAGAGAGGGCCCCGGATGGGCAGTGCTGGTAGAGGGGATGCTGGTGAAGACTGGTTAGGGAGGTGCCTGGTGCTCTGTGTGACTTATAGGTGAACCAGGCCACCAGTCGCAGCAGCAGGTGGGGGCAATTAGCAAGGAAGGGGAATGGGGAAGGAGGTAGAGAAGAGAAAGGTCTTGAGAAGCTTCCAGAACTTACAGAGGTGATACTCAATTCTGAGAGGGGTAGGGAGGCCATTCCAAAGGAAGCTCTTCCTGCTGAAGAACGATCTACCCCTCACTCTGCTTGGAAAAACATCTGATCTGCAGAGAGTTGGAGCTAGAGAACCGAAAGGCATAAGCAGAGAGTTATTTAGGGAGAGAGAGTTGGATGTAGCAGGGTCCCAGGCCCCAGAAGTCCTTGTGGATGATCCAGAGGTCCTTACATTTGATCCTTGCAGCCACCGGGAGCCAATGGAAAGGTTTAAGGGCTGAGAGATGCAGTCCCTGGGCTTGAGGCCAAGGATAAGTCTTGCAGTCCTGTTCTTGATTAGTTGAAGGAGGCGAAGAGTGGAAAGAGGCAGATTGAGGAAGAGGCTGTTGCAGTAGTCCAGCCTAGAGAGAACCAAAGCTCTGGAGACATTGAGTTTCTGGGGGAAGGTAAGGAAGGGAAGAATGCCTCTGTGGAGGTGAGGCTGAAAGTGGGCCTTCTTGGTAAAGGTCCGCGATGTGAGCGGAGGAGAGAGAGGAGTGTAAGGAAGGCATGGTATCAAACAGTAAGACAGAGACAAGTGATCACAGTTCAAGGGTATTTATTGAACTTCAATTGGGTTTGAAAAATGCCAATTTAATCCTAAATCTAAAGATGGGAGCAAGTTACGACCATCAAATATTAATAACGCAGTCCTAGTCAAGACTGTCAAAATAAAAGGGCCTATACTAATAAACCTATTGCTAATCCTAACTTCTAAATACAAATAGTGTGGGAAGCCATGTTATGCAAAAGAAAAGTGTTCAAGAAATAATATGTCAGGATATTCAAGCCGTTGGCTTCCCTTCCTCACGTTTTCAGCACGGGACAAGGCGCCACACTCTAGCTTAGCACACACTCTGGCTTCTCTAGCACGAGAATGCAGTTCAAAACGTCCACTTCGGGGCCTCCTGTGCCAAAGTCATTTTGCCATTCAATGGGGGTCATTCCAAGTTGGGCGACAGGTGCCGGTAATCCCTTAATGCCCAATTCCAAGGTCCCTTAGCGGGGGCCTCAAAGAACATGTGGTTTGACCACATGTTCTTTACGGGTCCCGCTAAGGGACCAGGGCGCTAATAACGGGCTTGCCAGTCGTGAGCCCATTATTAGCACCCTCCCCATTCCCATTGAGCCCCATGGGGCCTCAAATGGGAATGGGGAATGGTTTGTTCAATGGGGACTTACCGGTCTCAATGGGGACTTACCGGTCCCTCCAGGGTCGGAATGAACCGGTAAGTCCCCATTGAACAAGACCGGACTCGGACACGGTATGGGAGGCAGCCATGATGCTAATAGAACCATGGCTACTGCCCATTTCTCAGGATGTTCACTTATACACCTTCTCAGGTGATTTATTGTTCACCCCGGGTACCCCTCCACCGGACACAGAACCCACTTTAACATAAAACCTTTAATTGGTCTCCCTCCGTCATGCTCGGACCAAATTCATGTACTTTTCCAGACTTTCTCTACTTCATCAAAATCGAAGACTTTCGACTGTGCACCAGATTTTGCTTGATCTGTCGCAAATCCACTTTGATTCACATTTATTTGTTCTCTTTCAATCGGTCTCCCTCCGTCTCCCTCTGTCGGGCTCAGACCAAATGTATCTACATTTGTCACATTTCAGCTGGATACCTTACAGAGACCTTCGATTGAGCAACCATGCGGTGCCACACCACTCTGTCAAAGGTATTGTAGATTGCTTTAACTCATCCGCAGTTCAACTTCACTTGCGTCTCTTATCACACGTGTTTTTAACAATGTAGTTCTGCTTGACTATTTCAAAAAAGGGATCCAGCTTCTTCCTAGAGACCTTAGGAAAAAACTACACATGTTTTAACCCACTAACAGACTTCAAAATGAACTGGTCTCCAACAGTCTATGGTAGTGCTGGTTCATGAGCACTGAGAGGGACACAATCCCATAGAAATGCCTAACTCAGAGAAATCAATATTTTTCACACTGAGCATCTTACAGAGGCACTAAGACCCTCATTTAGGTCTCTCTGTGGCTTAGTACCTCCCATGTCACAGTCCCACCATGAGAAGTGTAGGAATTTAGGAAACAGGTGGTCCGTAGAAGTGCTGTGATGGGTAGCATTATGGCTATGCTGCTTTCCACTGCTCCCAGGCAGCTGAGGACACACCTTGAAATCAACAGAGGACTACACTGGGCAATGCTATGGCATGTGTTCAAAGGTCTCAGGGAATCCTGGGGATTCCCCTTCACAGGTTAAAGACATCCTAAGGATCCAACCCATATAATTGAGGCAGAGAGTTACTATGATTATTCCAGATAGCATGAGCCAGGCACCCTGTAGCAATAGTTATTAGGATGTCCTATGCCCAATGGGTGGAGATAATCCGTGACCTCCTTCCGAGGCTTGGGCAAACTCAAAGATTTGGGCAGGTCCAGAAAGGTCTATTTACAGTACTAAGCTGCCAAGCCAACCGCCTGTGCACTCATTGACCTGCTTGCTTTCCATGTTATAAATTAGGGAATGTGAAATTCGACATGATAAAATAGAAAAGTTCCACGTTTTTCCTCGTTAGAGTGATCCTGCCAGCATGAGCTTGTGAAATCTCCTCAACTACGCAGCTTGAAATTAGCCTAGTAGAAGGCAGACTGCTTATATACACCAAGATATTACTGAGGGCAGCAGGAAGAAATGAGCAGTCAGAAGGATGCTACAAGTTTTCCCAGCCAGTATCTGAACTATTGCATGACCATTGGCTGATGGTAGTCCTCTTAGGTAATCACATCAACCCTCCTGCCAGATCCCATGAAGGAACTTCACTGTCTACAAGTAGCCGAACGTATTCAGTTACCTTGTTCAAAAAAGTGATTGAGATTTTGGTTTACTGTATAGGACCTGGAGCTGTAGAACACGATACATGTATTGCATGATACAAATAAGGTAAAACAGTCTTCTCCCCTTCACTCACTACAAATAAATAATTGTCTTCCAGGGTGTGGTGACAATTCCCCATAGGTGTAGCAAAACTGACAAGAAGAACAAATAGTTGTCCCTCTGGCTTTCAGGCACTTTTTATAGGGGACAAAAATACAAGTTGAAAGCTACTCGCCAGCCATGACAAAGACACTTGCCACCTAATTTCTATATGTGTGTGTAAAGACAGCACACCATTTCTTACTTGCCAGGAGTTAAATATTACTTGCCAGTGGCTAGTGACAAGTAATTGTGTCAGTCATATAACACTTGCCACGTTACAGAGGTATTGGAAGTGAAAGGAGACATACAGTTTTTACAAAAATACAATGGGCCTCATTACAAGGCTGGCCGTAGCCGTGTCTGTAGTACAGGCACGGCTGCTGCAGGTATTCATTACGACCTTGCCGGACCCGGTAATTGCCCTTTTCTGGCCGCCGGAAAAAATCATTCCTCATTCCCATTTGAGCCCCATAGGGCTCAATCGGAATGGGGAGGGTAGTAGCACTGGTACCGTTATTAACGGTACCGGTGCTACCGTCATGTTCTGCTCGCGGGAGCCGGTGCGGCCACCAGGTCAGACCTGGTGGCTGCAAGGGCACCAGAGAGCAGAACTTGTTGTATGGCGGTACGGTAGCAACGGTGCCAGTAGGGCTACCGGCACCATTGTTGCCTTACCGTCATACTTATATTGAGGCCAAATATGTTGCTGCTAATTGCTAATGGTGTATGCTCTGCCTATTTCTAGTAGAAACAAGTTCCTCCATTTTGTGACCTGCTCTCAATCCCTTAGAGAGGAAGTGACAAAGGGGCAGAGTAAAAAATTGCATTCCTTTTTTGATTTACCAATATGAGTTCAGTCTACTTATCTTTCTCGAAATGAAGACTAGTTCTAAATGACCCTCTACTCTCAAACTGCCCCAGTAGATAACCCATGAGCATAACTACCCCATTGTCTCATCTATGGCCCAATCCTATATCATCTAGGGTTGTCTTATCCCATTAAATGGGAGAAAGAGTGGCCACCACTGCACTCCCACCCTCCAACTGCCTGACCCCTCAACCTTATTAGACCCTCTTTCCTCTTCTCGGAGTCCTTTCGAAAATTACGGTAACTCTAGAACCTCACCCTTCCATTAACTTTAAAGATCTCTGACTTTCCCTTTACACAGCCCCTTTTATCCTCACCCTCTATGCAATCTGCAAAAATGTCATGGCTGTACTCACATCGTGTATTCCTTTGGCTTTAAAACAAGGAACTAAACAAAGTTTTCAGCATGTCAGGAGGAAGGTTTGTAAATGTCCATTCTGTCAGGATTTCCAGTGTTTTAAATTTACAGGTAGAGGAATCTCGTCTCTTCTGTCCAAAAGTGAAAAGTCTTCTTTCTTGTTGTGTAGCCTTTGGGCCTCATTATGAGTTTGGTGGTATGATTAATGGCTAAACTGCCTTCTCAGCCCTCAAACGTATACAAAATAAAAGTGACTCTAATCCCGTCACGTTCATGTTGTCCTTGTCTTTATGTAATGCGCCCTGATGCCTGCGGGCTTTGGCGCTATAGAAATAAATAAATAAATAATCATACACGTAAAACAGGCACAGTCAAGAGATATACAACTCCTCTACCTTTTGTGGTAATGTGGACCAATGCTCTTAAAAGGGCTGTGACTGTAAGAAAGTAGAAACTCAAACAGCAATAGTACAACAGGTCCAAAATAAAAGAATGTCTTGTCAAGATGGTATAAAAACACATATCCTTTAATTAAACAAATCAATCATACAACTATTAAAAAAACGATATAAAAAAAACAACCCCTGTGACAGAAGACAGAAGTGCAGAAAAGGAATGAATAAGCACTATGGATACTGTAGTAGGGATGGACAAGGCAAGAATTACAATAATGTAACTCAAAGTATATGTTCTTCATGATGAAAAATGTGCAACATGGGATTTAACCAGTCACGAATGCCCCAAAAATGACCAGGGTGACAGAGGCACACAATACTACCATAATCCATTTCTTAGGCAGCTTGACGGGGTCGATCCAGGCTTCTAGATGCAATGCTTACAGATTCAACCTGGTTTAGCAGGAGGCAAGTGGCTTTGATACAGGTGGTGAGTCAGCACTGAGTTGTGTTCGAATCGGTTTTCCACGCGGTTTGAAGGCTGTGTCAAACAATGCACGTTGATTTATCACCAAGACTAGTCCGATGATCGAGCATGACTCAAAAAAATGAGTACTGCTGGTTTGAGTGAATGAGTGATGTGATACTGCAGCAGTTTTCGTCGAGGTCTGATGCAAAGTCCTGGTGGTTCGATGCTTGGTTCACAGATGCCCAGTTTGAAATCATCAATAGGGTGTGTTGGTGCTCAAGCCGGGCACATGACACGCTCTGGTGTTACGATGCCCCATCAAAACAGTTTGAATAATGCAAGTGGTGGTTCGGAGTTGAAGTCGAGTGCCAAAGACAGCAATTCGGGTCGTGGTGGTTCGAAAGCATCAAATATGGTTTGAATTCCTATTGAGCAATGAAAACAGGAGACCTGACTGATCTAACTTATCTGGATGCTGTGAAACCCACTGCAGGGAGCTCTAAGATAAGGTGGGTCCTTTTTAATCTTTGATCTCCCTGCCTAGGGAGGTTTCCTAGCAGAGTGGCAGGCCTCGGTGCCCAGAAATGTGTCAGGGGAGATTTTAGGAGCAGAACTTGACTATTCCTTGGAAATTCTGTCTTCACCTCTAGCCAAGGGCTTTTGAAAAAACTGCTTTCCTAACACAGTTGAGATGCATTATTCCTCATCTCTTTCAATGTGCAAAAGTGAGTCAAAGAAGGTGTTGGAGGCCCCCTCGTTTAAAGGTAAAAGGTCAGAGGGGATTAGATGATAGCAAGCCTTTGTCAAAGTGTCCAATCCTTGTCCTTGAGACAAGTGACCCTAGCTTCCTGATGTCATACCCAGAGGGCCTTGTTCAACAGGAAGTGGAGCAAACGGGAAGGAAAGAAAAGCCGATAGCAAAGCAAGAAAAAGGAACCCTTCTCCGAGCTTCTTTGTGCACTCTGAGTGCCCTACCCTAGCCCCTTTCTCAGCCTGCAATGTCAAAGGTTCTCTGGTGTTCCCAGCCGCTACTGTGAGGCAGGCCTTTGATATGCAAATGTCTCTTTCAAGCCAGGCTCTCAGGAGATTTCCTAGTGGGAACTGCCGGCCCTGCCAGGAGGAGTTACCCATCTTCCCAAAGAGTCAACAGGGGCAAGCATCCTTCCGGTTGTCTTATTCACTATTGTGCAGACAGCCAGGCTGCCTGCAATCCACAGATTCTCTCATAGCTGGTCTAAGTTCACAGGGTCGACACTAGTATGATTCCAATTTAAGGTGGCTTTGGATTATTAGGTGAACTATCAGCCACCATACCAAAACCTAGGTATGGTTTATATTTCAAGATTACCATGCCACCAGGTGGTACTTTATCATAATTATTAATGTATTTTGAATCAGAGATGATGATGTTAATGCAGGCTCTGGCAGCAGGAGGCTTGTGCTCCAGAAACTGTGTAAAGGGCACATGTGACCTTTGAACCTCCTCAGCGCCACTAAAGAGCAGGAGCAGCAGCTCTGTCAGGAGACTGCTGCAGTCGGGCACATGGGTACACTATTGTTTTGAGATGGCAATCCTACACCGGTGGTCCAGTAAAAAAGTTATACTAATTCTTATACTGCCAATTTTTTTAATGGCAACGTATTACAATAATTTATTACTGTACCACTGTACTCTGAGTTTGAAGGTAAAGTGGAGGATTCACCAAATATATATATGTACTTCATGAACAACTTAAATTACATTCACAATTTATTTTGTAGTTCTGTACTTCCTCAAAGAATCTGTGGATTTAAGGGATGGTATTACCACTTGTGGTACATCCACCAAAAATCCCAATAGAGTCTAACAGATTTCAAAAATGGGGATTTACACTGCCATAGTAACAATCCTAATCCCATGGTAAAGCCACAGAACCAAGTGGTAGTCATTATAAACGAGTTGTAATTAAGCCCAAAGTCAAGTCTTTATACAAGGCTATTGATAGCTATCTAGGGTAGAAAATGTCCTGCTATGGGACTTTCACCCATAAAACAATGCCTGGCATCAGGGTCACATCATCTCTTCCTACCTGCTTCTCTTTTAGCGGCTTCAAGTATGCATTGCCGGTAACTGACTTGGTAATGTCTAGCATGAGTAATTCACTCATCTCGAAGGAGCTCTTTCCAGACTTGAACTTTTCTGTTATATTTCGCGTAAAGCCCTCTTTCCATTGTCTATCTAGCAGGGCTATTGATAACTGTGCTTTGAGCTGAATAGAGCCCTCCTTTCACTGTGAAAGCTGCATACGGAAAGCCAAAAGTGACAAAAGTAGCTTTTTTTATTACCCCAGACCCAATATCTTTGGATGAAGAACGTAGAAAGAATTGTCTTAGAATGAATGACACAAGTGCAATGGAAACTTGGATGATACCACCACAAGCGATAATAATACCTAAAGTATTATTACAGCCCACAGAATCTGGTTAAATCTAGCGTTAAGTGTTGTAGCAAAACGTGATGTAGGGCATAAAGTACCCCCTACCATACATTATACGGATATTGCAAGTCAACAAGGAGTTCCATGACCAGGTAGAGGAATGAGGCCAAAAGCTGCTTTCTAAGCCCACAGAACTGCAAGATGACCTGCAATATCCTTTTGTTAATTGTGTTTTGGTTTAGTAAATAAAACCTTACACAAATATACAAAGTATCCTTTTTTATGTCTGGTAGTGGATATTTCATTCTTTTTAACATAAGACCATACACTGCCCTCCCTTTAATATCTGGTCTCTTACTTAATGCAATTCCAGCTGCAGATACATATAGTAAATGTAGAATCTGTTTGGATTAATAAAATACAACTAATGTGCAGTTTCTGTTTTGTAGAAACATTATTTAATCATTTTAATAAAATACCTCCAAAAACCTTTTCCTTTTTGTGCTTTAAAATAAGCAAAAACATGCAGATTCTGGCTCTCAGGGTTTAAACTCAGTTCCAATTTGAAAAGGTTGTCGTGGCTTCAATTAAATGCTGCAGTGACTGCTGTAATTCTGATCTGTACTGGTTCAAGCACAAGGCATTGTGATGTCACAACTGAAGCATAATAACTGATTACAGACGTAGTGATTTCATTGTGTTATTACAGGTAAGAGATGTCACAACTAGCCTTTAATAAGAAAATTACTTACAGGCTTTTATATGGGTATTGCAGGCTGCCATGTATCATATTATTATAACCTACACCACACCTCCCCAACTGCCCTTACCTACACTTATGTGTAGAAAGTACTGTTTACAAAAGTGATAGAAAAAATAACCCCTTCATGCCTGATTAAGGACTGCATTCAATGGTAGGTTAGTGCACCCGACTTATCTTCTGTGGCACACCAAACACACTTAATGGCTTCTTGGCAGAGCAGATTTCCAGGTTACGCTGCCTCAGATTGGTTCAAGGCATTTACATCTGGGTTGAACTGATGTGAGTAGTTTGAGTTTGTATCCAGTGGAGCACAAATACAACCTCCCTAATGTACAATAAATGCAAAGATCGTTTAGTAAGCCTGCCTGCTCCTCTCTATAAAGAGATGAGTGTCCCCAGGGTAGGAAATGGGTCGGAACAAGATGGAGCTGCTCTCCAGGCAAAGTTAGACTTGCCCGATCCCCTCCGATGGACAAACCCCTGGGGCTAGACTATCCTAGCAGTCCACAACATCTTCTCCAGAGCCAGGGTACTCTCGCCCACAAGGACAGTTAAGAATACTCAATAGCCAGAGACTCAGAGCCTGACTCATGGAACGTTTTCCTATGGGATTGCGCCATTATAAAACACTTCCATGAATCAGGCGGTCAATGTTTAATTTAAATGTTCCATGCAGAAACAGCCCAAGTCTCACAGTCTATGGACACCATGTCCAAAAGGGTATTTATGTTTTGCAATTTGCAGACATTTTCTGTTAGGATGAGTAGTGAGACATCACTATCACAAATATATCTCAAATGTAAAATCTGGGCATTCTTATGTTCCCAAAATAATCTTTGCTTTTATGCAAATCACCAGGATTGGGCACCTTGAAAAGATGGGGTGCTGCTCCACATTGGCCTGAGCGCCATCCCTCAGTCCCGCCCACATCATCTCCTCCCCCGACGGCCGCAGGAAGTGGCGGTCCCAGACTACATTTCTTCTCCACTTGCAGCAGAATATCCCTCACCAGCGGTGATAAGCTACAGTAAAACAACTGATCCACAGAGGTGATGTTTGATTGACAAAATATAAGGATACTGTAGGTATATTTACCTGGCTCGGCACATGTGCCAATTATGTAGCCTTTACGTGTTGCTAATTTGTATCTTTTCTGCACTGCGTGCCATGCAAAGCCTCTTCAGATCATGCAGTGCCCTCACATTTCCCAAGCTAAAACCAGCAGATGACGAGACCCCAAGATAGGGCCTTTAAAACAGGGTAAATGCTCCCCGAAAAGCACCATTTCTGAAACGTCTGTGATTTTCTGTCGATTTCTGGGTAATGGGGAGGGGTCAGGTCCACAGAATGGCTCCCTAAACAGCCATCAATGTTCTTGTGAAAAGCTGCAGCTTTTCTCACCGTTGTCAGCTTATCTGGTAGCTTAGACTTCCATGCCTAGCAGCGATGTGTTTAATAGATGGATATGAAATAGAGAAGCCAACTGGTCGTGGAGGGATTCGTGCATAAAGCAAAGGAACTTAACCTATGCTTAGTCCTACACCAAAGGCAGTGAAGTCATGTTAGGTGGACGAAGATGTGTTCCCATGGCTCAGGCTTAAAGGTGAAGAGACCAGCTTTATTTTGGATTTGGTAGAGTCGATTCACTTCTTTAGCAGGCGAAGCTGCACTGTGGTGTTTACATATATTTTAATCGAATTGTTTCTTTATAACGCGCCTAATAACGTACCTGAGTTTGGGTTCTAAGCGCGGATCCGGGATGCAAACCTCTGTTGCTCTGTGTGGTCTGGCTTCCAAGACCAGCGTGTTGCCCCTGTGCTATCCACCGTTCCTTATGTTATTGGTCGAGGCAGAAACGCAGCACAGACCTGCAATGTCTGATCTTCTACATTAAGATATGTCACATTACATGATGACTGCTAGAGGATTTCCCTTCAGTAGGCGGGCTAACACCGGGTTTTCCCGTATCTGCCATCACTTCCATCTGGTTATAGAAGGCTGAGGATACTGCCAGTGGTAAAAAGCTTGCCAATGGCAGGGTTGGACTGGACCATCAGCAGAAAAATAGCCATCACACCTGCATTGGCTTCAGTGCATTTCCCATACTCAACTAACCCCACACCCTGCACTGGTAACAACAAAAATCAAATTGTCTTCGCCTCTCTAGGTCCTCTTCCCAGTCCAGTTAGTAAAGTGAAAAACCTGGGTGTCATTCTTTCTGCCTCCCTTTCTATGCCCAACCAAATGACTGCTGTGTGCCAAGATACCCACCATCAGATCAGGATCCTTAAGAGAGTGTTACCCATGATACCGGAAGCCATCCGCCCTCCCGTGGTGGCTGCGTTAGTCCTCTCGCGGTTGGACTACTGTAACTCTCTATATCTGACACAACCGATAGGCCTTATACCGCGCCTTCAGCGCATGCAGAACCTGGCTGCCAGGCTAGCCACTGGTACTCCCTATGGAGTTCACATCTCTCCAGTGCTCCGCTGACTTCATTGGCTCCCGGTTGGCCAGCGTGTCCATTTTAAGTCGCTGTGTATTGTCCACCGGGCGGTCCACGGCCAAGGAGCTGAGTTTCTGCAATCAAAATTCTCTCGTTACATTCCTGAACATGACTTGTCCTCCACTACCAACCTCCTTGCTGTTCCAAGGTTTAAGCGTGAAAGGGTCGGCAGCAGGGCCTTCGCCACTGCAGCTGCTAAACTCCGGAACAATCTCCCACCACCACTAAGAAGTGCTTCCAACCATCTTGGTTTCAGAAGAGCCCTTAAAACCACTCTGTTCTAGCTCTCCATTCTCTTCTGCTTCTCCCTCCTTCCCTTCGCTTTCCTCTCTAGCGCCATGATGCCCTCGGGTGACCATACGCTTTATAAGTTTAGTTAACATAACATAACATAACCATCCTGGCGGTGCACTAAGGAAATTTTAGACTAGCTCTGAGTGGTTCTAAAATGAGGTGCCTTTCATGGAGGGCCCTTGCGGGCTCACTGACACCTACAACATTTAGAAAGGACCGAGGTGTTCTTTAACCCATGGAAGGATAGCTCAGCGGCAACGTGCTTGCCTTGGAAACAAGACGACACGAAGCAACACAGGTTTGATCCCCAGGTCCGCGCTTAGAAACCTCTGGGTATTAAACGTGTTATAAATACGCAACTAAGACATATATTCCTGTAACAGCGCCTCGATGCATCCGGGCTGTGTGAGCGCTTTAAAAATGCAAAGAAATAAAAAAAAGAAATAACCCCACTCCCCCCACACACAAGAGATGGAACCCAGGCTCCCTCTACAGCATGTAGGCTCCACTCCATAGTGCACCCTGCGTGCGGGCAGTGGCCTACCTTTCTGTGATCCCACTTCATCCAAGATTTACTGCCTAGCGTTAAGAATTACCATACGCGGTGGTGAATGGTAAGACTTCTACGATGTTATATTTTCAATGTTGCTTAACGGTGCTGATAGGTTTTCACAAGCTGATGCACTTAGACCACCATCCTGGCAGTCTTCTTTCCATCATTTGTTTCTGTCTCTACGGGGGTTGTCAAGGTTAAAGGGATCTTCAGACGTCTTCCAGGGGGAGAGAGTGCAATTACCATTAGCTCAGTGTTGTTTAGTGAAAGCAAGTTGATTAGCATCACTGTTGGATATTTTGTGGGCAATCAAGTCCTGCGGGGACAGATATGAGTCAATGGTGACCAGGCTGCACTCCCTCCCTTCACAGGTACTGTTAACTGAGCGTCGTCGGCATATACCTGACATTTCATTGTATGTTGTGCTACCACATGAGCCAGCAAAAACAAATTGGGCTGCATTCTGCGTTTGGCTTTATTTCTGTTGTATGTCTGTCTGTGGAAATACTGCCAAATTAATTGGTGGTTACCGTCACTTGGTCTGGCGGATCTACCGATGGATTACAAGTGGTTGCGCGGCGTTGTTAATCCTCATTGTTTGACTTTGTTGCAGATTTGGCTGATTTCCCACAGGCATTAATTCCGCTCAAGGTAAGCCTACCACCTTAAAGTGCAGGATGTACCAGCAGCTCATTGGTGGAGCTAAATCCTGCACCCTAAGATCAAACTTAATTGTGTCATTTTTTACCACACCCCCAAAATTGGAATGAGGCCCATGGACATTTAAAAGGTGAGGGCAAGAGAGAAGCCCTCTAGAACCCAAAGGAGATTGAGGCTGCCGTGGATGGAGCCTGACTCAGAATTGCCGGATTCCACCACTCAGACAGACCAGGTGATCCCTTCTGTATAGAGCCTAATGCAGCACATAGATAATCCATTCCTCCCCAATGCAATCCAATGCAGAGACTGTGCCATGAGCCTGGCAGAATCCCACACCCAGTGGCTGAAATAAGTCTTTGTTTTCGAGTAGTCGTGTAACTGTGACCACTTTTTATATCTAATCTTCTTCATGTTTAGGCAAGGGTAAGGATTCCAGATTGCTATATTTGTAAAGTAATGGTGTGATTAAGGGGTGTGTATGTCCCACAGAGTCAATGATGTCCCTCCATCAGTGAGGTGTTGATCAGCATCAATGCGGGTGGCAACAGGACCTGCTGCAGTCTTTTCTGATTGTCCCTGCCCAGGATCCAAGGAGAGGCGGAGGGGATTCTTGTCTGAATTATTTGTGACAGGTAGCCTTCCCTAATCCAGAAAAAAAAACAGTTGAATCGAGTTGCCTGTAGGTCAGTGGAAATGGTAACGAAAAACAATGTCTTCCCAAGATTCAATCATGTAAACATGTCAATTGTAATGCTCAAGAGTCCGGCTCGCAATTGTGAGCCATAAGCCTGCTAGTATAAAGCAGCTAACAGGGAGCCTGATGACGTAACCTCTGTAAACCAGCAGTGTCTTTAATGCACCTGTGATTAAAAATAAAAGTGAGAGGTTTCGCGCTTTTTCTGCAAATAAAACCCCTGGAACAAATATATTAAGAAGTCCGTGGTACAGGAAGGAAGTGGGCCAACCTCGTTTCTGAAAGTTTTCACACAGGCCTTAACCTGCTGAGATAGAAGTCACTACAGGTGCTTCTTTATAAAGCCAAGTCATATTGCCAATAAGCGGGCTTTGCCGGATAGCGGTGCCTAATGAAGACTGAGCCCTGCATCCTGAAGGATGATGAGCAGGGCCCTGGAGCTGTGGTAATGGGGACCAGGTGGGAGCGTTGTAGGATCTGCAGTGGCCCTCAGGCATAGGCAGTGCTTTGATGATGCACAGTCAGATCCCATATGGGAAGGTGGAGCCCGGGAATGGGGGCGCGGCCAGTGTAAAAGGAGGGCCGGAACTCCCCAGGAACAAGGTTCCGTTCCATGGAGAGCAAACTCACTACCACCAGATAAAAGGCAATTAGGCAGGACGCTGCCCTCCTACCTGATTGCCATTTTCCTGGGTGTCTGCCTCCCTCCATCTCATAGACGGCAGAAGGAGTGGGGGTTGAGGGGGCGTATTTGGAAAATAACTTAATGCAAAACGTGCGACGTCTGTCAGTCCTGTGCCACCCCTGCAGGCTACCTCAAAATGTATGGCAGTCTCGTGGCCTTGCAAGCTGGCATTGATGTGTCAGCAGGCGACCCCCCAGTCTGGACCCGAGTGCCGTGCCTTACGCCTGCTTATCATGCAATGGAGGAAGGCTGCAAATGTGCAATCTAGTAGTTTATTACCACTCATGATCTGTGGAAATTTAGCCCGTTTCCTCATGTCTGTACTTTTCGAGTCGTCATGCTCCTTCCAACTGACAGTGTACTGTGGAGAGTAGCACAAATAATGAATCTTTTAATCCATGCAGTTTACTTAAGAGCACTTGTTTGGCTGTAAAAGAAACCTGCATATTTACCCAGAATGCATTGTTCTGTGGCTCTGAGCTACAAGTGAACTTCAATGGAGCGCTACTTGTGGTGTGCAGTGGCATGTGTGGCTTCTTCGCTGAAAGACCTATTCTACTCTCACATTTCAGGTAGGAGGATCTTTTCCATGCTTTTTTAAAGCCACCATAACATTGATAGCGTTTGATATGTATCTGCGTTTGTGTGTATATAATAATCCTTACGTGTGGTTGTTTGCGGTGGGATTGCGGGTGGCTGGTGTTGGATTGGTGGGGTGGGGTTATTTGCGGTGGGATTGCGGGTGGCTGGTGTTGGATTGGTGGGGTGTGGTTGTTTGCGATGGGGTTGCGGGTGGTTTGTGTGGAAGTGTGGCCTGTGTGTTGATTGGTGAAGGTGGTGCACATCATCCTTTAGGATGGGGAAGCGCCTGTGTGGGTCCGCCCACGCGTTCGATAATTAAGAAGAAGAAGAAAAATAATCCTTATTCAATTCGGATTTCTCTATTAACAATAAAAACCACAAAACAAAGAACATTTATAAATCCACTCCAAATCATAAAATATGACGTACTATACAGAGCAGCGGCCGCCTTACACGAGCTCTCGGGATAAATCCATATAGACTGTACATAAAAGAGGTGTCATTACAATTATTAAAACGAGTGCATCACGATATAACATATTATACTTCCTAAAAAAAAAGGTTTAAACATTCCGCACGTGAAACAGAATTACAAGTGCAAAACAGTAAACAGTGACTACAGTTGTGATCCACTCTTGCATTGCAGTGGCATTTCCTATCTGTCAAGGACGTGTGCCACACTCTTCTGTCTTTTGAAGGGAGGACGTTCAGTATTGACATTAACACCAATCTCCTGCATTCGGCTGACCACCGCGCAATGTGATGATGTCAAGACCAGCATAAAGAACACGCGGGGAGGGTGTGCCCACTATCCTTAGGCCCTGCTCCTGGTGCACCCATAACGCTCTTTGTTTTACGGTGGTTTTCAAATGGGGCATAGGGGAATGATGAGAGGGGTCCATGTATGATATTCCCCAAATGTCCAGTAATTTGCGGCCCCTCCCTGTGCCAAACATAATTGTCGGATGCAGGTGACCCCTCGATTTACTGCACCACCTTTTTAAAGTTTGGATTTTCTGAGACCCAGGCAAACTTACAAAAAGTAACAAGCAAGCGCCTCAGTGTTGGAAAGCCCTAATTCTAAGCACAATGTGCAATTGGGAGTACTTTGGGGGGAGGGGGAATTATTTATTTTTTAATTCTATTTTGAATCCTCTTCAAAGCGGAGCAATTAGAGTAGCCCCACATCTCCCCCCACCCCCCTATAGCAAAAATACAAGAAGAAATTCAGGCCCTTCATATCTTATTTGAGTATGCATATATCTGAGCATTGCCAATCAGAACTGTGCAGCTGCCATTTTCACAAAAAGAAACTGCCCTGTTGTATTGCTCACTGGACTAATGAATCTACTGCAGGGATCTGTGTTCAGCTTTGAGGTCACAGGTGCAAATCCTAGCAGGTTCACTCAGTCCTTCGTCTTTCTGAGGTTGATAAAATGAGTTTAACTTGAGTTGGGGAAAACTAAACATCTGTTATGTGCATGTGGCATCCGTTCAGGTGCCCAGATTCCCAGTGCATTGCTTTACAGTGGCTGCCTAATGAATAATTAGAAACTAGGTGTCCACATGGCTGCTCCATGTTGATCCACTGCTCCTTTCCAGGTAGATAGAAAACCATGAAGCCTGTCCCAGCAATATATGCCAGCAATGCCCCTCTTTCATGCAGGTTATGCCCAAAAAAAGCCAGGAATCCCAATCTTAACAATGTATGACAACACTGCCACTGTAAAGCATAAGCAGCCTGTGTTCAAAGCAAATATGAGGTAGGACTCATGCTGCCTGTCGCCCCATTTCTACTGTATTTCACTCTCACTCGGCCTAGCACTTGTCACATGTCACTCACACAGCACAGTTCTGTCCCATGTCAGTCTTCTGTCCGTGTTGCTGTCAGGGCCCAATCCTGTCCATCGTGTTTTTCTAAGGGCTCTGTTATGCTCGCCATGTCATTCACAGGGCCCAGTACTGCCCTTGAGTACATGTGGCTCTTGTGGAACCCCCTTCTCTTCGTACCCCATCACCCTTGCTACCCCTTCCCACATCCTCACGTGCATACCCACACACGCACGCATTAATTCATTGACACACACACCCGTTTACAATACTCTAACGCATACAGCAACGCACCTATGAACATCATTGCACAATTGCTTGTTTCCACAGTGCTCTCTTCCCTCCTTCAGGTTCAGTCCAGGCAGGGGTAGAAAGGTCACCTTTCCTTAATTAACCTCCGACCCGTCCCCAAATACTGATAGTGAAAGGCAGATCCCCTTGATCTGTGCATGGTACCTACCACAGTAGCGGCCCTGCACAGCCACATCATCTGGCAGCCGTGGGTCCTGTGACACCCCGTGCCTTTCCGAACAGGAGTCAGCGGTAGGGATGCACTAAAGTGCATCTCAAGGACTTGACACACAGGCTGCACGTGCATGGTATCAGAGACAACCATCATTGCAGTTGCAACGACAATGCAAATGCTGCAGACGGCATCTTAACTTGCATGTATGATCAGCAGTCAGAAAGGCAATCGCTTCTCAATACAACACCGGTTGCAGTGTGGCAGGGCCTGAGAGGGTATTAAAGACCACTGCCACTACCTATTTACCACCCAGTGCTCCTCCACCACCAATTCCCCCCTCCCCCGTGTGTTGTTCATTCACTTGTGATCAAAGAGAAATATATGAGAAGAGGGCACCACTTGTACAGTTAAACAGTGATATACTAAATGATTCACTTGTATTGAACGTGTAACTTGTAGTTAATACCAGACATCCCCTTGCACTGGGGATCTATGGGAACATCATTACATTTGCACTGACTGCATCTAGTGAGTAATTGGGTGAATCCTGGATGGAGCAGGATCACAGTCCTCATACGTGTATCTGAATAAGGCAGAGACATTGTGATAATGTACAACACAGGCAGATACCCGAAGAAGGACATGGGGCCTCATTACAGGTGAGCCGGTCCGGTAAAAATGCCAGCAGAAATGCCAGTGCCACCCGCGCTTTTATCGAAAAGGCTCACTTTGAGTCCTGCTGTGAATCCAGGCCTGATTGGCAGAGAAATGACTTAATCACTGGCGCCGTGATTCTGTAGTTTCCATCCCATGGATTTCTATGAGACTGCATGGAATGGAAACTTACTGCTGTTGCCGGCACCTGTAATACCCCGGTAACACCGGGTTATCGGGTGCAGGTGACGGCAAGGCGAGGCTGCCGGTAACTGGCTGGGTTACCGGCAAACCCTTAATGAGGCCCATGGTCAGAAATGCATTGGATTAACATGCACACAAAAATCCTGTGATTTTAGAAAACTGAAGATTGAAGATTAATCAGTGAACAAGCACTTTAAGAATGCAATGCTTTTATTCTACACAACCATAACGAAAATAGTACAGGCTAATGGCTTTCTCCTTTGAGGGTTCATCCAATCATTTACTCGGAGTAGTCAGTACATATGTGCTCATTCCCTTGTAACAGCTGTGCACCACCTACGGATAAGCTACACAACTGAGGTGTGTGGGATTTTGCAACACTGGTACCTCTCAGTGAAAGGGACATGCTGGTTAAAGGGCAGGTATGCTTGCAAACAGTCTTCCTTTTCACACGCCTGTAAATCTGCATCTGCAATGCACACAGATAGCCTTAGCGAAATGCTCACATTGGTGTGGTTAGAAAAATCACTCCGGCTCTAGTTATTTTTCTAATCTCCTTGAATGCGATGTCACTAACCATGCTCGAGGCACTGTGAGCGGCAGCACAGCTCCTTCTTCAAATGACGCTGAAATTGAAGATGTGTTTTCAGATGAAATAGAAGGTCAGATAGTATAGCAATGTGAATGGCTAGATTTAACCCAGGGTTATGCTGAGCTCACCTCATGTGTGCAATAAGATTATCTTGGAATGGAGCATAAGCCTACCCCAAATGAAAAACTGGGAGACCAATGTGCTGCACTCCCTTTTGCCTCCCCGTTGTGTTTCTTGCAAGGTCACGCAATGCAAACTCAAAGGAGGCGCAGCCATGAATATATACGCACATTCAGCAGCACACATTACATTTGAGATCACTAATGTGAAGCCAGTGACACCCGACATCAGTCTGATTCACTGCACACTGCGCCAGCACATTCCTATGGTAATCTAGATGATGTGCTGCAGTTTAATAAAGAGCTATTTTGACCTCAGCCACTAAAATGTTTGTATCGTGTTCCACAATGGAGGAATCACACCGCGGTAAGCTGCATAGCTACTGTGCAGGTAAAAAAATCAATCAACTGCAAATCTGTTTATGACTTTTTATGATATGTTTTATATTAACAGCCTAGACAAATATTGCTTGCATTTTTTGTAGCGCATGCAATTGGATTTTTTTAATTCTGTTGACAAATGTGTTTGTATAATATCTGAGTTACAGCAATAAGATTACAGTAAAAAACGGATAACCTTTAGCTAGAGAAGAATGCAATGATGGTGTAGATGGGGTTTAACACAGCAGAGCACTCAGACTTTTTATGATTAAAGGGGTGCAACCTTTACAATCTTAACCAGCCAAGCTTGTAATGTAATACAGAACTACTGTACGTCAAGGGTGACAGTGATGTGTGCCACAGGGAATCTATCCTCAGGAAAATGCATTACCAAACATAATGGCGACTTGTGGTGACATTGGGCTAGTGGAATTTGTTTATGGTGATTGCCTGAATATTGTAAAATTGCATTTACTTTCACAAATCGTCAAAAATTAAATTCTGATTAAAAACGAATCATTCTTCTCTTTAGATTTTGAAGATGCTTATGTGGGGGTCTCCATTATTTAAAAACCTACGCCCCAAGAATTTGGGGTTGTGGAAAGGGAAGTTGAACAACAAACCACCACATAGCCAGATACGGGCAGGTCCTCGCGGCAGTCAGTAACATTTGGTCAAAATGAAGTGTATTACGGTCAACCGGAATGGTGGGATTACAATCTCGCAGCCTGACATGAGGATTTGACTTGTGTGTCCTGGAACTCTAGGGGTTTTCTGAACATTGTGAACAACCCAGATTTGTTTTCCTCTTTTGATATTGTTTGTTTGCAGGAAACTCTGCTGATGGACACGCCAATTATAGATGGTTATGACGTAGTCTACGTCGAAGCCGAACGAGGCTTCAGCGGTCGCCCTTTTGGAGGGCTATTGATTGCTATTAAGAAAAGTTTGGGCCTTGTATTTCGAAAAATAGATTTGAAAAGAAGGGATATGCTGGCAATCATGTTGGAAGGGAAAAGACGTGGGAGGGTTTAACCAGTGCTTGCCGGTAAATGTATATCTAAACCCTGGATCTGTCAACATGGAGGAAGCTCTGAATTTCATGTCCTTTCTATTGCTTGGGAAATTCAACGCAGAATGTTTGGATGATTGCTGGTATCATGATCCGGCGAGATTAAAAACGCCAAGGGAAGCTCGTGATAGGGGGCAGAGGGTAGTTAGGAGTTGGAGGTGTGGGACCGGGTGCCGTTGAATGGAAACTTCACGGGTGATATCCCTCCGAGCTTTACTTGGCATAACCGTCCATGGAAGTCAACCATTGATTATTAATTCCTTTTGGCAGACTTGTTTCAGAAAGGTGGCACCCGGAACGTAAAAGCTCAGGATTGGGTGATCGCGTTATGGTTTGTTGCCAGCGCCCGGTGTCTGGGTTAACAAGGTTTGAGGGTAAGGTCATGAACCTAGAAATTAACCCAAGGAACCATCTTGTAAAATTGTTTCCAAGAATAGCTATGGCCTTTGATAGAAAGATTGGGAGTCTTTTATGTTTGGAGCCGGATGTCCTGTGTTCCCCTGAAGGGTTGTCCCCCCCCCTGTCTCTATTGTCTTAGGGGCTTTATTGCCAGTTAAACAGCTGCAAAAGGGATCAAAGAAGGTGGGTCATAATCATCTAGTCCAGGAGTAGAAAAAAAGGCTGTGACTAGAAATTCGGGGGTTAAGGAGGACTAGGTCGCCTGGGGTGATAAGGGAGGTGCATAGGGTTAAACAAATATACAAAAACGGGCTAAAGAGCCACACATTTCTTATGGGGATCAATCAATGACTCACAGAAAATGTTGGCATGCATTATAGGAAATAAGACTATGAAATTCTGGCAGTTCATTAAGCCAAGGGGGACAGACCAATGCCTCCAAATCCAAGCAATATCTGAAGATGTATGGGCTACTTACTTTTCAGAAGTTTATATAAAGGGGTGGGTGTTAGGGGGTTCCCAATTTGTACATATTGGCTGGCGGGTGGCCTTTATTTGGACCCTGGATGATATTGCACTGTTGATTAAATCTATTAAAAAATCGAATGCGCCCCGACCAGATGGTTTGACTAATTTGACTTTTAAATCAAACTATCTACTCTGGGCCCAACTTTTGTCATCTTTGTTTGTTAACATTTTGGTAACTAGGAATCTTCCAGAGACTTGGTGTAAGACCTTGATTGTCTTAATCTTTAAGGGAGGGGACAGATTGTCCCTGACGCATTATAGGCCAATTTCGTCAAACAAAATTTTAGTTAAAATGATCCTAAAGGGATTACAAGACTGGGCTAGGGGTGCTAATTGTCTGGACCCCTACCAGTCAGGTTTTAAGAAGGGGGTGGGTACAGCACTAAATAGCTTTGCTTTGGCACTTTTGGGTGCACAAGCAAAGGATCAAGGGAAGACAATTTATTTGGTCTTCCTGGATATCAGTAAAGCTTTTGACCACTTTAATAGGGCCATCGTCTGGAAGAGTCTTTTAGATAGTGGATGCCCCCAAGCGCTGATTAGCATTTTGGAGGCTCTGCATTGTGGAACAAAAATAAATATTAGACTTGATTCTCATGGTGCTTTCTCCCGATGGATAGAGACAAACCGGGGGCTGCGACATGGATGTGTCCTCGGACCGTTTCTATGATCTTTTTATATAAAGGACATGCTTGCATGTTGGAAAACTGCTAGGACAAACCTGCCTAAACTGGGAAGCCCGGCAGTACAATATTTAGCTTACACAGATAACGTTGTTATCTGTGACATGACTGTGATAGGCGTGCATAAAGCCTTAAAGGCGTTTGAGGATTTCTTAAGTAAGCTCGACCTTTGAATCAAAACCTTGAAATCTTAACGTTTTAGTGCTCAGTAGGGTGAAGAGTAAATGGAAAAAATGTGCTTGCGATTTGCGAGGTCAGGTTTTAGAAGTGGTTAACATGTATAAGTATGTAGGCTTATGCATTTACGACAGACATAAGTCGAAATTTCTGGCTGCAACTAGCCAACTGATCCAATTCAATTGCAAATTTGGAAGGTTCTCACTTTTGCCCAGCTTGAAATTGTACAAACAGAAAATTGTTCCAAAGTTGGTGTATGGTGCGCAAAAAAGGGAAGACAGGGTTTGTTGGGCAAGGTAAGAGGCCAAGTTATGGAGACGGGTGCTGCGTTTACCCGCCTCAGTTCCTATTGCAGGAATTATTTTTGTATTGGGGCATTTGCCAATTCAGATTGGGATTGATTGGAGAAAACTTCAGTTGTATGCTGGCATAGTCTCACCACTGAATGCCTCGTTCTTCGTTTAACTGAATGAATTGTAGGTTAAATGTTCTTGTAAGGTATTGAAGAATTGGGGTGTATGGTGTACAGAGACTCTATCTAAAATATATTCATCAACAGACAAGTTATCAATGAATCCTATCAAAGTGAAGCGAACACTGTTTAGATATGTGTGGATAGATCTTAGGGCTGTTTTGTTGGAATATTGTTGCTTTAATGATCCTTTTACTTGGACACAGAGTAGTTATAAGATCCCAACCCCATACCTGAGAAAGCATCTATCTAAGGAATTTATGACCCAAATGTTGAGACTAAAGTTAAATCTGTTTCCCTCTATGGATGTTTTGGACGAAAGGAGAAAGGTTCCTCAGGGGGAAAGGCTCTGCAGGTACTGTGCTATAAATGACAAAACTCTAAAACATTTGTATGTATCTTGTCCAGCTCTGCGTCTGTTGTGGGCAGAAAACACTGTGTTGCGTCCATGCATACTTGAGGAGGATTTATGGATCAGAATCCTCAATACAAATGAAATTTCCCTCTCTGTCAGGTTACTAACATTTCTGAAAATTGTTTTGGTATAGAAGAAAAGGTCATTATTCTCCTTTTTCATACTCACCTTTAGTGTTGCGCAGATATTAAATGGTTGTACGCTGTCAATACCATGCTGTCAGGTTGTTTGGGCCATTCAGTGCTCTGTGTTATCAGTACGTTCACTTGCTGCTGTTTTGGTACTTGTATATTTCGATACTGTTTTAATGATAAGATCCATTAAGATTGCAACTTTTAATGATTTGTTATGATTTCATAGTTTTAAAGTTTAAAATCTAAAGTCTAAAGTTTTAAATATGCAAAGATTGTAATTGCAGGTAATTAATTAATTGATTGATTTTTTTCTGTGATTTTAAGTGTCTGAAAATGGATGTGTGATAAATTCAGTTTTGTACTAAACATGCAATGAATAAAATAAAATAAATAAATTACCAACCATAATCTGCACACTATATCTGAAAGCACACTAAGGTCCCTAATTTAAAATAAAATACACACAGATGGTAGGGAAGGCTCCATAAAGAAGCCATATTGTGAAAACAAAATCAAAATATCGAGGCCGAGTACCCCAAAAGGAAATACACCGAACACAGGTTACAAAGAAAGATACAAAGTACTTTATTTTATACTGAATCCAGTTACAAAAACAGAGCAAAATCAGATTGCTATTGGCACTCAGTACAACACAACGAACTCCAGCGTGGTTCAATGTGTTCAGTGAGAGACGCTGTACATTAGAATGCATTGGCTTTTTATATTTTCTATGAGCACGATGTCCAGCCCCACTTCGGGTACATATTCCATTAATACATCACCGATCTAGGGTTCATGCCGAGTCTCGAACATCTGCATATAACTGGCTTGCTTTTAATACATATATCAACAAGCCTATATGGCAACTGTGTATTCTGGGATTTTCCATGTAAGTCTTCTTAAACATTAATACAATGTGGTTTAAACAAGTGTTCTACATTAGGTATTTGAATACATTGTCTTCATAGTTATACTCGTGGATTAGTTTAATTGCATGAGTAATCCCTTACACACAGGTCAACGAAGGACAAGGCCTCAGTTCACGACCTCAACAAGTGGCCTGCAGGCAAGTTACATATTAGCTATGTACAGAGGTCAAGACGGCCATGTTGTATTCTTGGAATGACATCGTCCACCATTTTAACTCACAGGGTGACTTTACAAAGCGAACCTAAAATGGCGGGTTGACCTAAAATGGCGGCTTACATTGATCTAAAGGTCAGGACCTTGCAACACGGATTCTTTTGCAAGCGACTTTCGAGCAGCTTGGCGTAGGCCAATATACATATATTTATTGCAATAGGAGGCACGATATAATTTCTCTTTTGACAAACCCTCCTTTTGGCCTATGCCAAGTGCTAAAACTACTTTGGATCTCCTTGCGAATAACTCTATGCATCATCGTCCATGCACCCTGAATCACTGTTGGAAATATCTATTGCCATTAGGTCATTCGCTAAAATTTCTTTCAACACATATTCTTTGGAAGTTTTATCTGGGGCATACACTTTATGTCCCATCGAACCTATCGCTTGTGCGCAACATCCCCCTAGTATCGAACACATACCAGGTAGACACTGAATACAGCAACAAAGAAACAACAGGATTCCCAAAATAATCAGCAAGACCGAAAGTACCTTCCAACCGCAAGATCGCAAGCAGTCCCAGAACCAAGCGCTAAGATCCCAGTTTCCCTCGGGAACATGCACTTCTAAACTAAGGACGTGCAGATTCTGTATTGCCTTGAAGATGGTTGGGGAGGAATCTGGTACGAAAACACAGCAAGCGGACCCCACTAATTAACACACACCACCACGTTCAGCCAGAATGACATCTAATACCATCCGGTTTTGAAGTGCTACTAGTCTTATCGCCTTCTGTTCTAACGTCATATTTCAGAGTATGTCCGTGGTCCGATTGATGGTTCTCTCCAGTACTCTCACTAGTTTTCTGATATCTTCTGAATTCGCTATCTGCCCCCAAAATGGCACAACTGATTTTACTATATCTCCCAAGATTTGTGCTGGGGTGTCACCATTCTCGTCCCGCCGTGGACGAGCCTTTGAAACTTCTTTTGTACTAGCTATAAACACCCCAGGTTAAAGGATCCCTAAATAACAGGTTCCCTGCCAATCCCTGGGCAACCATGGGAATGCTACATTACCGCAGACAAAGTAAACAGGTTCGCCTACATAAAAAGGTCTGTTTTCCCCAGTCAAATTTGCAACGTTGGCACAACCTAGAAAATCTCCCATTGACTGAGTTCCATTCCTCTGTATGCAAAAAGAAACTGAATCGGGGCTATGATTAATAGTGTAAGAAGGAGGCATGGCATCCTTATTGCCTATTGGAGCCATCTTAAAGGAAATAAAAGATTGGAAGGGACGAGACAGTCTGTCAGAAGGCCTAATAGAAGCAACGTTAGGTTTACTCCTGTTTGCAAAAAGAGAGCATCCCAGGGAAGTCAAAACACGTTTCTCAAAACTATTCAAATTGGTGCCATCAAAGTTCCCCGAAATGCTATCATTCCATCGGCCAAAGAACAGTGCTCTAAGAGAAGCATAGCAAGCAGTTGTCAAAGGTAAAGGATGAATATACCAACCTAGCCCCTTATCCCCGTGATGCGGTAAATGTGAGCAGACCCAACAGTTAGACTTATTAAAAATGGCATGCACAGCATTCATGATAAGTAACAGAGTGTTATTGTGGTACCTTTGTCTATGCTGTGAGTGACAGAGTAGGCAAATGTACAAAGGGAGTAGGAACAATAGGTATACTTTCAGTAGGTAACAAAAGTTCTAAAGAATGAGTTTCCTCAAGGTACCACAATCCTAAGGCAGCGACTATTAAAAACCCAAATATCATTATAAAAATACAGCAATACATTTTCGTGGCCCAGGCGTTTTTTCCATCGTCCCGGTTGGTCACCCCCTTATTTACAAGTCCCATACGAGCGGTAGCAGGCGTTGTAGTCTTCAGGCGAATACCCCAATGTTCGTTGCTGGCGACCTCCCGGTCGAGCGACTTCTTAGTCCTTCCACAACCCTAGCCAACAGAATCCCCTTTCTCAAATTTGGACAAAAACAAGCCCTCAATGATCCTTTTCTTCTTCAAATGCACAGCCAAACCGTGCCGTAAATCTATCAGATGCACAGCAAAACCGTGCCGTAAGTCTGTTTTCTTGGATGCAGATTGTACCTTACTTTTCCCGGTACTGATTGATCTGGAAACAATATGTCATCACTTCCTGGTGGAAGCAACGTGTCAGAGACAGGTGAAGATGCCAAATTTGAAATAGCAGTTTCCGGATGCAAAACTTTTGGAGAGTGTAGAGACAAAATGGCAGCTTCCCCAAGCCTCACAGGCTCAGAGAGATTCTCCGACACACTCTCAGTGCTACTTACTGCTTTGGGATCGTTGGTTGCAGTATCAGCGAGGGGTTCTGTTTCTTCTGTAACGTGTGGCACAAGGTGAGGAGGTTTCTTGACGTGGGATGTATGGATCCAGTTCTTTCTCCCAGAGACCCGCACCACTGTTTGGGTGACCAACAGGACTTGTAACAGGCCACGCCAGCGAGGCGCAAGGCAGGAAGAGCGCTCAAAGGCCTTGACGAGCACCCAGCTTCCAGGTCGTATGCTGTGGCCCGGGCCCTCGTATCGCACAGGTAAAGCTTCTCGTACCTGGTGATAAATCAAATATAGGTTTTTAGTCAACTAGCTGCAATAATCTAAAAGTAATACATTTTCAACATTTCTCAATGAATTGCATTTAGGAAGGTTCCAAATATTGGCAGGTCTCCCCATTACCACCTCAAATGGAGAGAGCCCATTCTTAGTTTGAGGGGTTGTACGCATGGATAATAACACGATCGGTAAGGCGCCCAGCCATTTTAGTTTGGTGCCGGCACACATCTTAGCAAGCTTGTTCTTGATGATACCGTTGTGTCTTTCTACTAGTCCGGCGCTCTGAGCATGTCTGGCCCGAATGGAACCGTTTGTCAATTTGTAATGCCGCACATATCTGCAGAATTACAGCAGTGACAAAATGTGGACCATTGACCAACCAGATAAGTCTTGGTAGCCCGAACCGCGGGAAGTATTCCCTTACATGGTTTTTGCAGTAGTCATGGCTGTAGCATCTTTAACAGGGAAAGCCTCAACCCATTTACTAAAAGCGCAGATAACAACAGCACATATTTTTTATTGTCACATCATTCCATTTCCCACATTGTGTTGTAGGCAAATCATGCAATCCTGGACGTAGCGCTGGGCAATTTTTCGAAATGTCGTAATTTACCCAAATTTTCTCTAACATTTTTGTCATCTTCTGGGCACATACATGGGTAGGGCCATGGGCCATGATGACCATCATCATTACATACGCGTCAGGGAATAGCCATTTCCCTTCTGCTATATCCACCCAACACCCGTCATCATCAAGTTTCCCCAAGCCTTCAGCCCACCTTTTGGATTCTTCTAACGTGGCATCAGCTTGGATATCCCATACAGACCCAACACCCTCATCCATTGCATAAGCATTTACAGTCTCCCTCGAAACATACATCTTCGTAAGGGGATCGGTAGCAGTTTGTCTAGCTATTTGATCAGTGAAAGCATTCCCTTTCCCTATATCATCTGTAACCTTTCGATGTGCTGCACATTTCATAACTGCTAACTGAGTAGGGAGCGCAAGCGCTGAGAGTAGTTGTACTATTAGGGAGCCATGTTGGATTTTTGTGCCATGTGAAGTTAGGAACCCTCTCTCTGACCAAAGTCTTCCTAAGTTGTGAACCATCCCAAAGGCATACTGACTATCAGTATATATATTTACTGCAAGCCCTTCGGAAAGTTCACAAGCTCGGGTCAATGCTATAATCTCTGTGGCCTGCGCAGAATTATGTGTGATTCTCTTAGTTTCCATAACCGTGCTTAATGTAGTGATTGCATAAGCAGCTGTGGGTGTACCATCCGGAAGTTTGAAGCAAGAGCCATCACAGAACAGCTCTCCTTGCGGATTATCCAAAGGAGTGTCTTTCAAATCAATTCTACCCTTTGTCTCTTGTTCGGTCGTATACAGACAGTCATGTGACTCTTCATCGCCGCAAGTAGTATTTTGCGGGAAAGGTAGGAGTTCAGCCGGATTAAGAACACAACACCTCTTAATTTGAATGTGAGGAGCAAACAAGATCAATTCATATGTCGTCAACCGTGCGGAAGTGAGGTGTTTGGGTTCGGTTCAGTAGAACATCTACAGAGTGAGGCACCATCAGGGTTAGATCATGGCCTAGCACCATTCCCTCACTCTGTTTTACAGACGCAGCAGCAGCAGCAATAGCTCGCAAAAATCTTGGCAAAGCGCATGCTACAGGATCAAGGGCGGAAGAAAAGTAACCGCACGGCCTATTCTTCCCTCCATGTTCCTGCGTTAATACAGCCAAAGCACATCCATCACATTCATGCACAAACAACACAAAGGCCTTTTCATAGTTTGGTGTGTCCAAAACTGGTGCAGAGCATAATGCAGTCTTAAGCAGGTCAAACGATTGCTGGTGTTCCGCGTTCCATGGCAATGGCGAAGAAATGCTCTTCTTTGTCAAAGCCAACATCGGTTTGATCACTAGTGAAAAATTTGGGATCCACAACCTACAGTAAGAAGCCATACCTATCAAGGCTCTAACTTCCTTCTGTGTATTTGGGACAGACATGCCAGAAATGTGCTTTATTCTTTCAGGTGTCAATCTTCTTCCCTCCTTTGACAGGAGATAGCCTAAATAGGCGACCTCCTGGCAACAATATTGAAATTTTTTAAGCAAAGCTTTGTGACCATGCTTAGCTAGATGGATAAGTAATAACACAGTGCCCTCCTTACAGACGCTCTCAGAGTCAGCAGCTAAAAGCAAGTCATCAACGTACTGAAGCAATGTACAGGTAGAGGGCAATTCAAGGGTATCAAGCTGTTCTTTCAAAGCCCTACTATAGATGCTAGGACTCTCTGTATACCCTTGAGGTGCACGAGTAAATGTGAACGAGCGTCCCCCTAAGGTGAACACGAACAAGTATCTACTATCCTTGTATATAGGAATACTAAAGAAAGCATTCTTTAGATCCACCACACTGAAGTAAGTAGCTGTAGCTGGAATCATGGTTAAGATTGTCGTCACATCAGGCACAATTGGAAATTGTGGAGTGACGACTTTATTAATGGCACGTAAATCAATTATGAAACGGAATAAAATTGCATTATCGCCTTTCTTGTACACGGGTAAAATCGGACTATTAGACAAACTTCCTGAAATTTCTTCAATCACCCCGCGATGCACAACATCGGAAACAATGCATTTCAAAGCTCGCTCGCCCTCAACTGAAATCTTATACTGGGGAATGCGTGGCAGCTCAATTTCCGTGTTTCAAAACTATTTTAACAGGTTAAATCTGTAAAACACTGACATCATTGTCGTCAACAGCCCATAAGCTCTATGGTACATTAATGAATTCTGGCGGCAAAGGTCTAGTCAAGAATTGCGAGACAGAAAATTGCTGTGGTGAAATCGTCAAGCGCACTCCATCAGAAGAACAATAAATCACTGCATTTAATTCTTTTAACAGATTCAACCCCAGCAAGTTCTCTCCACAATTCGAAGTCAACAGAAATGGACAGTGGTCCATAAAGGGACCCAGAGAAATGGGTACCGGCGAAGAAACCGGACAAACAACTGGTGCGCCAGAAAACCCTACAGAAACATTGGTTTGCCCTGACAGTGGAATGTTTGGAACCCGTGAGTGATCAATGGAACACTTCTGTGCTCCAGTGTCTATCAAAAACTGATGTTTCCTATTTCCCACCATCATTTCAATGTAGGGACCTTTCTGATTGACGGGAATAGGTGTAGGTTCCAAACCCTGCTTCGGGCAATCCTAACGAAACAGAATGCCATCAAAAGGAAGCTCTTCGGATAAATATGCAGCAGAAGGATGATCAAATATGTTCCTGGTGTCCACACTCGGAATCTGATTATCCTGCGAGAAAGTTTGCTGAGGATCCTGTGTAAACTGACCTCTACCAGGGTCCCCTACACCCAGGCGACCTCTGGATCGTCTACCCATATTCCCGAATGTGTTATTTGACCTTTGTCGAAGGACGGGGCATTGTGCACGCCAATGACCCTCTTGACTACAATAGGCGCACTGGTTAATGTTCACAGGACCCAAGGGCACATTCCCTTGCGGGACATACTGACCTCTAATCTGAGAACTACCCCCTTTGGGGCCTCTAACAATTTGCTGCAAAAGCACTTTAGTTTTCAAATCACCTTTTCGTTTTTCAACTCTATCTTTTTCATTATTGACACGGTTCTCGTAGTACTGAGCCATGTGCAGTACTTCTGGTTGCGATTTCGCCTGCCAAGCGCTCTCAAAAGACATAATTTGTGACTGGATGTCAGGCAGCAATCCACGAACAAAAATAAGTCCACAAATAACCTTTTCCCAGACTCTGTGCCTAGGTCTTGTCCACTGAAATCCAAGAATACCTGTTCGAACCGATTAAAGAACTCGGTAGCACCCTCAGACTTTCCTTGGACACAGGCCGTAAGTTTGTCCCATATAATTCTTTTCTCTGGAATTATGGTTTTCAATTTTGCAATGATTCTATCAGGCAAAAATAATATCACCTGAGGCGGTCTTTCACCAGCTGGCCTTTCTCCATCGAGTCTAGTTATATTTACCCATGTATCTCCCAACCCTGGCACGTCGTCTATAGTTCTAACTTGCTTCCACAAATCTACGGGCAGGAGTACAGGGAATAACAAATTGATATTGCCTAAGGTGAACACTGAGGATTGCAAGACGGACTCTATTTCTTTATAGAATCCTGTCAGAGTTTTCCTAATATCAGGAATAGATTGCATAATAGTATTCACTTCCTGTCTTGAGAACGGGACGTGAACAAACTGTGATATATAATGTGCAGGAATGTTCACAGCAACTATACCCTGTGCAACATCGGCCGCAACCTCAACCATCGGGACAAATGTCAGAGGAAACTCGCTCATAGGCAACTGAGAAGTAGGTGACTCTGAACGCTTACTAAGCAACAGAGCTAAATCGAGCGCAAAAGCAGTCGAAGAAGTGTCAAGTGAAAAAGCTCTCTTGTAAATACTCAATAACTCTGTGGGACAACTAATCTTTCTTTTTACACAATCATCCTGTAGGTACTCTATCATTACCTGTATCACTTTCCTCTGCATTTCTGGCGTATACTGACTATACGTGTCATATACTTCAACTGGAGTTATCGACATATCCGAAATCCATCTAAGTGCGTCCTTCGTACAAATTCGTACTTCCTCAGATATCGATTTACGACAAGGAAGGAACCGTTTCTGTACATACATACTTTCCTCCTCGTCATCCTCATTCTGCAACTTTTCTAACTCCTTTCTATACCCAAATAACCTCTCGACATGCTCATTTACTTTCTCCACAGTGTCTCTAGAAAACGATAAAGTATTTAGATCCCTTAACCCTTGCGGGAGATCTGTATTATTTAATTTTCCCCTCATTACACATAAATGAATCCCTAAACCTTCAATAAAAACATTTATCTCAGGAAAATTACCCATATTACAAAGTGTGGCAAAAACATTAGCTTGATCATCCTTCTCCATACAATGCTTAGCCCATGCAATCAAATCACGTTTCTTCTCTGGTGGTACAGTATTACGAGTGACAACCTTTGACCCTGCAGCTCGATCGATTACCAGCGGCTCAGGACCACTTGGAAGAGAGGGAGCAGGCAAATTCAATGGAGGTACTGTAACTGGTGCGATAAGAAGAGGTGGAGGAGCCGGAGGAAGGGGAACATTAGGAGGAGCAGGAACAACGGGAACAACAGCAGGTAGAGCAGGAATAACAGGAGGAAGAGGCAAAGCAGCAGGAAGAGGAACATACGGAGGTGGCGCAGAGGCACCAGGCCTTCGTTCATTTAATGATTTATCTGTAAATTCATCAGAAGCATGGAGGTCTTTGGAAGGATATATTTTTTGAATTCCAAGTGAGAAAGCCCTATCCATATTCCTAGTCAATTCAGAATGTTTATCTTGGTCATACAATAATGCCTTTTCGGCGTTCGTCTTATGACGGTGTGCATGTTTTTCTCTACTTTTAAGTTGTTGGAAGGCTTCTTTTTACCAATTCTGCAAAACATCAAATGCTGCAGGTCTAGCCTTTTTCTTTAATAAAATTGACTCTAAATACTCAATACGAGGGATTTCAAAACTACCATTGATTGGCCACTGAAGTTCGAAGGCATGTCTGGTTTGTCTGTGCCAAATGTCATTAAATACTATACTTCCAATGCCATGCTTACAGTACATAGTACATGCCGGCGACCCCTCCTGTGGTGCGGGACGGCTAAATTCCAAAGATTGTCTATCACTGCGGAACAATGCCCTGAAGCAGGTAGACAATTTCCCAGGCATATCAAATTATTGATGTTACCTGGTCAATAATTGTGTCTGCAGATGCAATGCGCCAAATTCAAATTATCAGGGTTGAATTAAGAGTCAGGTCACGACTCACCTGAACAAACCTAAGGAGGACTGATCGGATTTCAAAGAATCTTACCTAACTAATCTTACCTCGTGTATGATGATTTCGGCAAATCTGCCCGCCTCGATAAGTGGACCCTCGTCAAGATGCCGTCTCGGACCACAAGCTATTCGTCCAGGGATCGGGTCGTGCAGCGCTGCTGAGGTGTCGTGTCTCGTTCAGTGGGGCCCCTTTTTGTCACACCGTCCGATCCCGGTCCGATAGCCTGAGTCAACCTTCAACATTCCGGCATCAATTTGAGGGTTCCTATTCGGCCGCCAACTGTGAAAACAAAATCAAAATATCGAGGCTGAGTACCCCAAAAGTCTAACGAACACGGGTTACAAAGAAACATACAAAGTACTTTATTTTATACTGAATCCAGTTACAAAAACAGAGCTAAATCAGATAGCTATCGGCCCTCAGTACAACACAACGAACTCCAGCGTGGTTCAATGTGTTCAGTGAGAGACGCCGTACATTAGAATGCATTGGCTTTTTATATTTTCTGTGAGCATGATGTCCAGCCCCACTTCGGGTTAATATTCCATTAATACATCACCGATCTAGGGATCATGCCGAGTCTCGAACATCCGCATATAACTGGTTTGCTTTTAATACATATATCAACAAGCCTATACAGCAACTGTGCATTCTGGGATTGTCCATGTAAGTCTTCTTAAACATTAATACAATGTGGTTTAAACAAGTGTTCTACATTCAGTATTTGAATACATTGTCTTCATAGTATACTCGTGGATTAGTTTCATTGCACAAGTAATCCCTTACACACAGGTCAATGAAGGACAAGGCCTCAGTTCACGACCTCAACAAGTGGCCTGCAGGCAAGTTACATATTAGCTATGTACAGAGGTCAAGACGGCCATGTTGTATTCTTGGAATGACATCGTCCACCATCAGGGTGACTTTACAAAGCGAACCTAACATGGCAGGTTGACCTAAAATGGCGGCTTACATTGATCTAAAGGTCAGGACCTTGCAACACGGATTCTTTTGCAAGCGACTTTTGAGCAGCTTGGGGGCCAGTAACAACACAGCTGAACTGTTCAAAATCTGCAAGGAACTTGCCAAGCCTACTGCAGTCTACATTTATCCTATGCCATCACATACCCTCTGCACTGCACTGGCTTCTCACTTCATAACCAAAACTCAGGACATCCTGCCATCCCTCTCCTCTACACCCCTCACTTGCCCCTAACGCACTCTCAAGCCTTCCTTGGCCCACCTCTTCCCTCCCCTCATACTCTTCTCTTCCTCGCCCATATCACCGGATGAGGTCTCTAGACAAGTCCTCTCTATGAATGTCTCCTCCAAACAGGTGGTCCCCTGCTCCTCCAGAACTATCAAGGACAACATTGCCTCCCTTGCTCCAGCCTTGGCTGATTTCTGCAATCACTCCTTTGCCACTGGCTCCTTCCCGCCGCTTCTCAAGCACTCCATTGTGTACACTCTGCTCAAAAAGCCTTCTGACGACCCCTCCTGCTGGCTAACTACCACTCTATCTCCATTGTCCCCTTCCTCTGCAAACTCTTGGAGAAGCTGCTCATCCCCAAGCTAATCCACCACACTGAATCTGTTGGTTGTCTCCACGACCACCAGTCTGGCTTCAGGGCATCCAAATGCACAGAAACTGCTCTCCTGAACACCTGTGAAGAATTGTTCTCAAATCTAGATTCCAACTCTCCCTCCATTCTCATCCTTCTTGACCTTTCCACTGCATTTGATACAGTCAATCATGCCAACCTTATAAACCGGCTCTGTGATACCCTTGGCATCACAGACCTGGCACTGGACTGGTTGACTGGTTGACCTCCTTCCTCTCTGACCGACCATCCCAGGTACAACTGGGCAGTTTTCTCTCCTCCATCACACTCTCCACCTGTGGCATCCCTCAGGGGTCTATCCTCTCGCTTTGGCTCTTCAACATCTACCTTGCCCCTCTAGCTCATTTGATCTCTGCCTTCTCACCTCACTTCCAGTGATAAGCGGCCAATATACTTCTCCTTCAAGCTTCCCTCCACTGCCTCCTCTTCTTCCTCTCTCATTCCGACTGTCTGACTGCTATTCAAGTATGGTGTGCTGCTAACGGTCTCTGCCTTAATAAAAGTAAGACTGAGATCCTTCTCTTTGGGACCCCAGCCCCCTCCATCCCTCCTACTCTCTGGCTGCCCTCCATGGCTCCCCCCTCATCCTCCTGTGAGGCAAAAAACCTTAGTGTCATCTTCAGCTCACCTCTCTCCTTCTCTCCTCACATCACAGACTTTGCCAAGAAGGCCCACTTCCAGCTGCATCGCCTCAGAGGCATTCTCCCTTTCCTCAACTTCCCCCAGAAACACAATGTCTTCAGAGCTCTGGTCCTATCTAGGCTGGACAACTGCATCAGCCTCTTCCTCAATCTGACTAAATCCTCCCTTCAACTAATCCAGAATAGGGCTGCAAGACTTATCCTTGGCCTCAAGCCCAGGGATGGCATCTCTCCAGCGCTAAGATCTCTCCTCTGACTCCCGGTTGGTGCGAGGATCAAGTGCAAGACCCTTTGCATCATCCACAAGGCTTTCTGGTGCATGGGTCCCCACTACATCCAACTCTCTCTCCCTAAATACCTCCCTGTTAGAGCCGTTCAGTCTTCTAGCTCCAACTCTCAGACGTTTTTCCAAGCAGAGAGTGGGGGGTAGATAGCTCTCTTCCACAAGTGCCTCTCTCTGGAATGACCTCCCTTCCCCCCTCAGACGCGAGCCGGAAGGCCTTCTGTTCTGGAAGCATCTTAAGACCCTCCTTTTCTCTTCCTCCTTTCCTCTCCCACTCCCCTGCTAATGTCCCCCTCTGCCTCATTTGACTGGCTGCCTGCTTCCTTCTGATTCATACAAGGCATCACGGCCTCCTCGACCAGTCTACTCCTGTACTTGGCCTCTTCTGACCCCTCCCCTAACTGCACTCTCCCTATCAGTCTCCCTCCCTCTGCACCGGACTGGCTGGGTCTGCACTCCTTCTGAGCCCACCTAGCCCCTTTCCTCATTCTTAGCACGTGGACCTTCTTCCCCTGCACACTCACCATTCCCCTGGCACTTGTCCACCTGGCCTCCCCTTAGCACTCGCCTAACCAATGAGCCCTTTTCCCTCCTTTCCTCCCCCCAGCAATTGCATGCTCGCCACTCCGTCCTGCACTTCTTTTCCCTCCTTAGCATTAGCGCATTCTGCTCCGACCTGCACTTCCTCACCTCCGCTCTCCCCTACACTTCTTATTCGGCACTTGCACGATCCAAATGACACATGGCCTAGTAGGACCATTTTTTGGGTTTTTTCATCCCTGACCACCCCCCCCCCAAGCCCCCTCTTAGTCTTTTTGCGTCTTGAAATACCTTTTGCTCGATAGGCACATTATAAATACCCAATAAATAAATAAATAAATGCATTCCCCTTTCTCACAGAAACTCCACTCTGAAGTCGAAACGTTTGCCACACAGAAACTCCACTCTGAAGTCGAAACGTTTGCCAGACACTATGATTCTTGAAGAATTTGCGTCCATCCTCAACAGGTTTTTGAGGGTCCTTTGCTTCCACATCTACGGACAGCTTACCTTCAAAACCCTCATTTAAAAATACTGAAATAGCATGGTTCTAAATTGATCTACTCCACAAAATGAACTTAAAAACGCAAGCCAGATTCAAGGCAACAATTTATCCAAAAGTAGCCTGCCACCAAACTTGGACTGGCCATTTGAGATACAGAGATGTTCTGCAGTAGTAGCCTGCTAGGCATGGGGCACCAAAATACCTACTGTGATAAAGTCCCCAGTCTAACTGTAAAGTTTAATGGTGGTTATCCCAGGGGGCCGGTTGCCACCACCCAGTATTCAATGCTGGGCCCAGGGCAGCAGGGGGAGGATCCTCTGGCTAGCCCATAATGCCACAGATAGGGGGCAAGGGGCTGTCACATGAGGTCACCAGGAGCAAAGTCCCCTTAGTGAATTTAAATGCATGATTTTTTAGAAGTACACTGGCTCCTAGAGGAATGTCTGTAGAAGGAGCAGGAGTCAGGTGGTAGTGAACTAAAGATCAGGAATGTAGTTGAAGGAGCAGCAGGCTCATGCTGGAGGACAGAGGTGGGCAAGAGAGACAGGAGTGAATTATAATATCCTTGGGAAGAGACTTTGAATTCCAGATAGTTTGAACATTTGGATGTTGTGAACTTTAATCTTTGTGACTTTAGTTTGAATTAAGAGGCTTACAAATCATCATTCAAGGACTAAATTGTACATTTAATTTTTACTCAGGTATTAGTTGGCCTTAGTTCTCCTTTTCTCTTGAGACCTAAAGGGGAAAGGAAGCAAGAGAAATGAACGATTACCTGGGGTTGTATTTTGTTTCCCTGTTAGAAATAGTAACAATCCCAGTATCAGCAATGTGGCTTGTTTGTGTGCTACTGCTACTAAGCTTTGCGACATCACATAGCTGCTCAGCAGAATTTCTCTTCAGTCAATTCAATCCCAGTCAGGTAGCCAACTACTATTTCCAACAGGTCAAGCACTTTAGGGTGCAACGCTTACTTCTGCCTGTTCACCAGATTGCCTGCCTGTGAATAGCTGGCATTAAACAGTTCTTTTTGGTGGGCTGTTACCTATATGTGTTGATGACCATGTCTCCACATAATATACACTGCCGTTTTCTGAGATACTAGATGCTACATAGAGGGGGTTCCATATCTGCATCAAGAGCTTTCTGGGGATACCAATTTGCATAATAGATATCCCGCGCCTTGACAGCTGCATGGTATTTATTTCTGAATGAAACTATTACCATGAAAATGTAGCATCTGAAAGGAGCCTTTTATGGATGTACAGATCCATTGGGATCCCATCCAAAGAGGAAGCACCACAACCAACAAAAACTCACTTTCTTTTTAAAAATATTTTACTGCATTTTTTCACCAGATATATATTTATAGTTGCGTAGTCATAAAGACAATGTGGAAATTACAGTAACAAGGCAGCTGCTTGATGTTGTTCCTTGGCTACCTTTGGTGGCATGGCATAGTTCCTGTTTCTACCAGAGTCACCTGGCCCATGAAGGATAATTCCAACTATGTTTCTATAACTACTCCAATAGAAAGTACAGAGACATTTGCTCAATTCATCTGGTTCTGTAATCACACCTTTGTTGTTGCCATGGAAACTTGTAAAGCACATTCTCCTTTCTTAAACATATTTCCATTTATAAAAGAAAGCATCTTAAAGCGAGAAGGTTACTCTTACAACATGATGTAAAATTACAAAAGCAAGGACATGTATATAACTATAAAATATAGTCTGCAACATCCAACAGACAAACCATGTACAAAACACGAAGGAGACGGAAGACATCTGTGCATGAGCTGAAAGGCCTTTTAGCACACAATCTCAAGTTTAATGTGCTATTTCTCTTAGCTTTGCTGCTCCTTCAAAAATGCCCCTCAGATCTATTTTCTCTTCCAGCAAAGTATGCATTATTTGTTCCTGAATCATATTTTCTCTGTGTGGTATTCCATTACCGAACAGTAGCAAATGTAGCTAGAAAGAGAAAACTAAACAGAGCAGTACATTATTGTGGTTCTTTACCAATCAAAATACTAAACCATGGCTGTTGCTGTAGCATTCCTTACCGAGTATTGTTCCAATATCCTATTGTCATACATAATGAGTTCCAGAGTTACTATTTTCTGTAATACAAATCTGTCTCTTGTAACACAGATGGAAATCATATCTCATAAAGCCAAAAGAAGAGCAGTACTACAATATTGAGGCATTAAAGGGGGAGAAGCAAATTTATGTATCAACGCTAAAGATTCAGGCCAGTACTTACACATTTAGATTGTTACAGTTAATTGTGTTTACGTAGTCACTGCAAGAACTACTGGAAGATTAAAAAAGGTGTCAGTGCTTTTTCATTCTCCTCCCAATAGTCATGATCTCATTTTCCTTGCAGCCTCCGACAACTCTGGGCAATTTCAACATACTGAAGAGTTTGTAGGTCTTTGATAGATATTTGTTCCTGCAGTTATTTAAATACATTTATACCTGATTTGTTCCATATATCGACTACAAAAGGAATTATGAAATTCCTGGTCTCATTTGTTGAGAATGAACAAATACCGTTTGGCATTGCTGGATAGCCTCTAAGTGGGGTAAATGACACATTTTAGGTGATTATTAAATATCTTGTGATTTCCCTATAAACGGAAACCTAAGAAAGTAACCTTTCCACTCTAAATGATTTGAAGGATTTAGAATCTAACAAACAGGAGAATACTGGCTTCGTCAGCAGACAAGATATGATTTGTTGGATTACACTGTTCATTAATAGATGAATTTACAGATTTGACCAGTTTTGAGGATCAACAACAAAATGTGTAATTGGGCCATACACAATGTCCCTTTAATTTCGGACAAATTGGTGCCTTTCATGACATATCTGGGATTTAATCTGAAAAAACACTTTAAATGGACTGCAGTGCTTTAGAGAATGTATAGATTATTTTGTAGGTAGAATGTTACAAAGAAATATAATTAGGTAGAATCTTCATATTTAAAAGTGTGATCATTCCTCCAAACAAAAAGAAACGCATAGAAATTCCAATTTCAATTTTGGTAATGGTAGGCACTTCTACCAAAATAAAAGGTTTCTCAGCGCTTGAGACAACAACCACTCAAGAAGGAGAAAGGGACTCAATGAAATCCATCCGACCAGCAGCAATCAAAGAAATGGGTTTTCAAGCTTTTTCTAAGCTGTAGAAGGTTGAGAATTTTCCTAATATACAATTCGAGGCAATTCCAATACTTTATACCAATGACCTTACAAAGGTCCTTGATGTGAGCTAGCTCGAGACAGTCAAGAAAAGGCATGACACAGATTTAAGAGATCTACTTGGGCAATGCCCAGTGAACTGTGATGGCCTGTATGAGGCGTGGGACCATAGAAGGTCTTATGAATCCGGGCAGAAGTTTACATTTTATCTTTGCCTGAACAGGAAGCCAGTGGAGCCTCTTCAAAACTGGAGTCATCTGGGCTCGCCTACTACTGTGTGTTACAAAGTGGCTGACCATATTTTAAAGGATCTGCAGATGCTGATTAATATAGTTGTTGGATCCACAATAAAGACAGTTACGGTAATCCTGTTTTGACCCAATTCTGGCCATCTGTATAGTCGTAGAGACAGATTCAAATAAGAAAGGATGTATCTGTCTGGGAGTCATGAGATGAAAATGAGTGGCGTTAGTCAGACTGCTAATATGTGGTACAATGGACAATGAGTATTACCCTGAGTGATGTTGGCCCAGCACTTAAATAGAACAGTTTGACGGAGAGAGATCCACCAAGGCAGGTAACTCTTTCCAGTGTTAATTTGAAGGCAGAATCAGAACGATTTAAGTTTTAACATGAGTACGGCCCAACCGATTTGATGACATCCAATATGAAACACAGACTGAATGAATTCCACGTTTTCCTCAAAGTAACCCTTCAGTTTGAATATAATCTGAGTGTGGTCTGCATGGTTCTGAAACAACACTGCTAGGTTGACTAATATTTTTATGCAGCAAAGGCTTTAAATAAACATTAAAAAGGCAAGGTGATATGCACAGCCTTGTGGCACACCACATGTCAAAGCCGCATTTACTGACATACATACCTTGCCCTTCACTCTTGAGCATCTATTATCAAGAAAGGATTCAAACCAAACGACAGAAATAGAACCCAAATCACTCAATCATTTCAGTAAAATATTACATTCAAGGTATCGAAAGCTGCTGAAAATCTAGGAGCATCAGCATTCCTGTACGGTCTTCATCTGTGATTTTCGAAAGTGTCCTTTACATTCAGTAAAGCCATTTCAGCACTCTGAAAAGGATGAACACCAAGCTGCCTGTCACCTAGAAGCTGCTTGATTTCCAAATGTTGCTGTAGCTGAAGTATTGCAGGCTTGCCCAATATCTTAAGGAGGAAACGCATGTTTTAAATAGGCCTATAATTGGCAAAATTATTTGAGTCCAGGGGGGCTTCTTTAAAAGAGGTGTAACCCAGGCCTGTTTCATGTTGTCAGGAATGAAAGACGTTCTAAACAATGTTTTGACGATGTGTGTGAAATTAGGCATTAGTACCGGGCACGCGCGCCGCACTGGGAATCCAACGTGTTGATTGGCTCTTTTCCGAGCCATATCACACGGTAGTCTTGTGTAGGCCGTGCGTGCCGAGTACTCTGCTCCTGGTGAGGGGTGTGGCAGCCCCTCAGCCAATGAGGAGGCTATAAATGGGGCAATCCCCGCTCCGAGGCTCGCCATGGCTGGAGGCTGCCTTCGTCCCCGGCCGGGGACTCAGGTAAGACTTTTTTTTTTTCCCTCTCCCCTCCCACCTCCCTGCCCTCCCCACCCCATTTACCTCTTTCCCTTGGTCTCCGGCGTAGGATGATGGAAGCCTCCAGGCATGTGGAGACTCCCCGCTCCGAGCCTCCACACGGCTGGCGGCTTCCATCTTTCCCCGCTGGAGCCGCGGTACTTTTTTCTTTTTTTTTTCCCTTCCCCTTCCCAACCCCACTTACCTAATTTTTTCTTATTTTCTTGGGAGCAAACGCGCTGGAAACACATTTGTTTCCAGCACGTCCGCTCCCGATGGCCGCCATGGAAAGGGAAAATGGACTACGTTTTCCCTTTCCCGGCGGCCATTATTTTCGAACGCGGCAGCATTTCTAAACAGAAAATAATGCCTTTAGTACCGCGGTCTAACGAGCCGGGGTACTAATGGCAATAAGACCCTCGGCGGCGGGCCAATACCGCCCACGGTAATGCCCCTGGGGCATCGTTAAGGAAGTAACTACGATATTGGCCTGCCGCTTCTGGTCTTATTGCCACAATAGATTGTCAGCACAGATCTTAATGACTTGAGAATTGCAAGGATGTCCAGGGCAATTTGTTGGGTTGAGAGCTAAAATAATCTGTTTAGATCTAACACAGACAAGTCCTTGAACGTGAAATTATCTGAGCAGCATGTCATGTGGAAGAACAACGGTTCCAGATGTGAAGTAGACTCATTTGAGACCATGCCCATGATATTTTCTAGGCCAGAGGTGTATTTTGTAAAGACATGCTACTAGCAGCAGCCAGGTCTATGAGCAAATTAGAGATTTGACCACCTATATTCTTTATTTTGGTATTAAAAAAGTCTGCATTTGATTACACCAATTATATTAGCTTTGGACGCAGGGTTTTATGTTTATTTAGAAATTTGAAAAGCACTTTCGAGAAGTTAGCTGCTTGCCAAACCTTTTCTGCTAGCCATTCCTCTCGTCCTCAAAATGGCATATGTATGCTTAGCCGGCTGACACTTCTGCCTAAAACCATTAGCCTGATCGGAATTTCTCCTCCATTTGTGTTCCAAGCTTTGTCATGATTTTTAATTAAAACTAGTTAATCAGTGAAACAGAGCTTCCAGAAATGATTTAGCTTTAATTATTTCATATTTTAACAGTACATCTGTATGAAATATCTGTTTAATGATAGAATTACATAGTTGCCAACATTACCCTTTGGAATCTGTAGGTGCCTATCCAGTACTGTTTTTTTCTTTGCATTCTGGGACTTGGAGACCGAGTTTTATAATGGGAAAAGCTGAACTACAAGTCCCAGAATGCAAATAAAAAAACAGGACTGGATAAGCACCTACGGATTTGAATGGGTGATGTTGGCAACTTTGGAATTATAAGAATCCACCATCCTCACTGCAGCTGAACACTCAAATGGGTTTAAGCGCCTCTGAGTTTTTAAAGATATGGTTTATTATATTAGAGCTTAATCTTTGCTTGTGTTAAATGCCAACTAAATTTACTTCGATAGAACTTCATAGTTTCAAAGTGTCATCACAGACTATTAAATGTGAGCAGAGGTTCCTCAAATTAGATTCACTTCAGGGAAGCCAGAGATCTTCATTCAGTCTTCATATTTACTTTATTTAAATTTCCTTTAAATGTGTATCAGCGTTGGTTCCTGTGTTTCAGGTTCCTGCAACAGTAAAAGTAAATTCTCTGCAATTTGCTTTGATATACTCACTAGCCAACCTCTTCCTCCAGTGTACTTATTGTCTATAATTTGTCCACATATAATCAAAACATTTAAATAGGCAATGCAAATTCCTGCCTATCTCCATGGGAGGCAATACATTTGTCAATGCATTTCCCATGGATAACGACTCTGGTTTAATGGTTCTGGTATTCTGCTGTTAGGGCTCAGAGAATCCAAACTTCAAAAGGATCTGCCGGATCCATCTTTATCAGGTCCTGTTGAAGTTTTAACTTAGGCTGAACCAGTCAATCAGAGTATAGTGTTCTTGTGGCTTAGACGAGTGCGTCTTAGAGATTTGCTGGGACATGTAAGGCAGGGCAGACCTGGAGATGCACCTGTGCACGATAGAGAGCATTTTGAAAGTAATCCTTTGTCATATCGGGAGTCGATATACAGCTCTTCATCCGGCCGAGATGTGATCCGATTTGGGAATGTTCAAGGTCGCTCGGAGAGCCTTGTTTTGGATGGTCTTTAGTTTCTGTATGTTGTGTGCAGAGGTGCCAGCAAAGAGTACATTACAGTAGTCTAGCCTGATGCTGACAACTGCACGTTCAATAGTTAGACAGCTATCTGTGGATAGGAAGGGTCTGAAGGCGTTTATCAATTTGTTTGTGTATGCCGCTGAGGAGGAGATAGCGTTCACTTGGCGGGTCAGTGATTGGGTGGCATCAAGGTATATCCCCAGTGTTTTTACCGGGGGGGAGACTGGAATCTGGGTGCCATCGATGTTGAAGGTTGTGTATTTGGGGCCAAGTTGTTTTAGCCCTGTTGAGGGTCCCACAAGAATGAGCTCAGTCTTCTTGTTGTTCAGGTAGTTCAGGTAGAGGCCATTCAGGCTTGGATGGTTGCGTAGGCTGCACTCAGAGTGTCAGCGTCATTTCAATAGTGGCCAGAGAAGGATAGGAGAATTTGCATATCATTGGCATAGTTAAGTGTAGGCTATGCTGAGGGAGTCCAGAAGGTCAAAGAGTGGCTTAGTAAAGATGTTATAGTGTGTGGGAGAGAAGCATGATCCTTGTGGAACTCTACATTTGATTGGAGCCAGAGGGGCACTGTAATTCTCAGTGAACACTCTCATTGCTCTGCCCTCTAGGAAGGAGGCAATCCAGGCTGGGGCTTCTGGTGAGAAGAAAGCTGAAGTGCTAAGATGGTGTCAGAGAATGTTATCGTCCACTAGGTCAAAGGCTGCAGACAGATCTAGAAGGAGAAGCAGGGCAGGTCTCCCTTCACCCCTGATTTCGTCAATCTGATTTTTGACATCTAGCAGTGCTGATTCCATGCCATGGCCTAGACGGAAGTCAGACTAGCGAACTCCCAAGATATGGTTTGCTTCCAGGTGGTGCTGAATTTGGACATCGGCTGCTCTGTCCAAAATTGTTTATAGGTAGGAGACCATGGTAATCGGGTGCTAATTGCTAGGGAGGGCAGAGTCAAGGGAGCATTTATTTAGAAGCGGGAGAACCCAGGATTCTTTAAGGCTGGATGGCACTATGGCTGCCGTGAAAGAGGCATCAATGAAGGTAGAAATTAAAGGTGTCAATGGTCCAGCACAATCATTTATGTGAGAGGCAGGACATACATAACCTTTACATTGCAAGGGTTTCTGGCTTTTTAAGATGTGTAAGGTTTACAGTTCAGAGACATTTTGGAAGTAAAACAATGGGGTGCCTCGGTTATTGGCCGTAGGGGGGTTGGTGGCTGCAGTGGTCAGGCGAGCAGGTCTCAGAGTGGACCGTTTAGTGAGAATTATTTTGTGTAGCATGGCATTCTGTATATTTGTACACCATGCTTTGTCTTTAGTGAGGGTATAGGGTGGGGAGGTAAGGGCTTCCAATTCCCTGAGGATAGTAAATAATTCTCTGGTGTCAGATTTGGCATTGGCTATTCTGGCATTGAAGGTGGTAGCTTTGGCATAAATGATAGTTTGTTTGTACAGTTTGGAATCTCTCGTGTACACCAGCCTTAGGACGTCAGAGGGTGTTTTCTTCCAGCATGTTTCAGCAGGTCATTTTTTAGTCAGGAGTGCCAGGAGGTCAGGGGTGAACCAGGAGTTGATGTGTCCTGCAGGTCTATCTTTTTTGGTGCTAAGGGGGCGATAGTATCTACTGCGGTGGTTAAGGTTGTGGCGTAGAGATCTGCTCGTGTATTGGGATCTTTTGAGTAGAGGTTCTCCTGTTTGAGGTCATCGAGAAATGGTAGGATGCGATCTTTGATACGTTTACGAGAGCTGTGTACCAAAGAAGGTGGTAGCAGCATGGTAGGTGGTTTGGTTTGCTGGCAGAGTGGGATAGTGAAGGCAATAATTTAGTGGTCAGACCACAGGCCAGGAGAGTTAGATCTAATGTTGACGAGGCAGTTGTGGTCTGCAATCCAGTCCAGGATGTGACCTTTGCCATGGGCGGTGGCACTAATGCGATGCGTGAACCGAAGGGCACTCAGAGAGTTGGCCATGGAGGAGGCTTGCAGGTCAGTGAGGTCATTCAGGCCCAAGTTCAGGTCACCAAGGAGGATAACTTTCGATGAAGGCTTGATATTGTCTCCTAGCATGTGGAGAAGGTCTTGCTCAAAGGTTAGGATAGGGCCAGGTGGGTGGTAGATGACATTGACCGTGATTGTGTTAGTAGGGGAGGTGGTCAGTTTCACTAACAGGATGACGCAGTTTTCGTTGATGGAGGTGTTGAATGGCCTTATAAGAAGGGGGTCCTTTGCTATAAGGGCAACTCCACCTCCTCCGGCATTGAGTCTATCTATTAAAAGAGGCACAATCTATTTAGATAACTTAAAATGTACTGACAGAAAGGAAACATGATGATACGATTTACAATGCATTGAGTTTTTCCTTGCTTTCTGAGTATAACAGCTATATCTGAAACCCATGGGAGAAATAGCCTATAATTTAAACAAAAATACTAAAATAATCAAAAAACGTCAATGCTTAGTAGGAATTAGAATGTATTCACATGCCCTAACGACAGTAAAATTGTTAGCTGAGCCACAACAAATGTTTAGTTGGATATGGTGGCAAAGCCATCTTGGGATGTTGCTTCCTAATTTTTTAAGATTATTAACTAGATGCCGAATTTCCATCAATTATATATCCTTTTTTAATTCCTGTTTCTAAGAAGCCAGTGCATTTGCAATTTGCAGCTGTCTTGTAATGTATGTTTTTGAAAGATTAGATCAGATCAGGGTATACTGGGTATGGCACTTTGCTATTAAATCTTCTGTATTGGTATTTAGGAGCCGCACCCAATACCTCAATGTTAATTTCCAGACAACCCCCAATTCCCAATGTTTTATTTGACCTTAGGGGGCAGTCCTTTCCCCCTGTTATTCCCATTATGCACTTGGTTTGGTGAACAATTGCTGAAGGATTTTTGGAAGGAATTTTATTATTTCTGTGTAGTGTGACCATCATCCCAAGCTAATAAGTTAAAAATGTCTCTCGATGGACATAGCTTATGTGATGCATCTCACATTCATTTACCTGTTCCATTCTGGATGACATTGCTTGTGTTTTCTATTTCTGTTTAAAACAATATCTATTGTTAAGCGGCTTCACTTCAACACTACAGCTAAGTCAATGCCTAGTCTGGGATGCTGAGGGAAACCCTTATTGATATATTTTTAGGTCCAGTTCATGTACTCTGGATGACAACCCTTATATAACACCCCTCTCTTAGAATCCCCATGACCCCACGGAGCCAAGAAGTAGGTTGGTTTTGCAAATCAAAAGGTTTATTTGAAAAATTAAACAATATATACCTATCACACTTTTATAATAAATTAATATTGGATATCACACTTAAAATATGACAGTGATCAACAATGGATAATGTTCTACTGGTAAACTGATTTGGTTACTTAGAAGTAGTATAGAGGATGAGGTAGCTGAAATGCTTTATGGTTTCAAGGAAATGCAAGGTGGAATAAATGCAGTACAGAAAATAAACTGATATGGTTTCACAAGAGATAATATGTTCACTTTTCCCCTGGTGGCAATTCACCCCTCCCCCCCTATATGCAATGCAAGGAGATGGAAGTAACACACACAGTCTTCAGGAATACAATCAAATACAATACGGAATTCAATTCCCCCCCCCCAGCAAGCGTAGACAACAGGTATGCTTTTTAAAACACGGGCAAGAGTGCTTTGTAATGTGGTGGCAAGGAAGTGAAAAATGCTAAAATTGCTTTTAATTCCCTATAGGAGGTTCAGGGTGAGTGGTAGACACTTTAAATCAGTTCAGGTCAGCCCTAACAATGGTTCAGGGATGGTTATTAGGTTGCAAACGAATTTTAGCAGTTCAGGCAAAAGCGGCTATCTTTTTACAGATGATGAAATCAGGCCAAATCGCAAATCGCGGTAAATTTTGCGAGTGCGTAAATCACGATTGTGGTAAAAGTATAAGGAGTATGAAGTCGGTTCTAGGCTTGTTGGAAAGCTTAGATTCTAAGCTTTCAGAGGAAAGTCAAATCTTGTTCCTAGGACAAACAGTTCCAAAGATTTAATAAAGGTAGATTTTCGGATTTAAAGTAAAACTCAAAATGACAGGTGACAGCTTGCAGCTGCAGAATTGACAGGTGACAGTTGTGCAGCTTTAAAAATGACAGATGACACGATTTCTAGGAGGCTGTTCTAATTAGGTTAAAATAGTTTGGATTAGATTATTTTAACTAAGAGATTGGGTTCTGCACAGTTCTGGCGGATACTCACTCCTAATTTTGAAATGAATGGGCCTGGTCACGGATCTGGTCAACTGAACTGGACTTCGGGCGGTTCTGCTCACAGCGTCTGGGTCAGCTCTGCTCTGCTGGTCTAGCCTCTCTGGATACAGCGGCCTCTGGTTCTGGATACTGCTCTGCTTTCCGGTCCGGATCAAGTGGATTCTGGATGTAACACTGCTTTCTGGGTACTGGCAAAAGTTCTTGGCAAAGAATTTAGACAGCTCGCCCGGCTGTTGAATAGTTTGGTTAGGTTTGCTGGATTCTGAAGGCCTGCTGATAATACTTTTGCTTGCAGTGGGCCTTCTAGGTTCAAAGTTCTGTAGTCTATGGGTCTCTGGTTCTGGTCTTTGTCTGGAAGGGATGTCGGCCGTCAAAATGCTCCGCAGAAATGGAAAATGAATGTCTCTACCTGTCCCAGCAGTCTCTTTTTATGTGTTTTGGAAGTGGGTGTGTGCGTGGCGTAACTGTGCCTGCCCCTCTCTACTTGTCATTGGCCCAATTCTCCCCTCTCCCATGATTGGGGGAAGGAAATGGATTGTCATCATGATGAGGTCTGTTTATGGGTCAGAGGATCCTCCCCTGGTCAATTTGCCCACAAATCTATATTTGATTCAAATACATATTTCCCAGATACACAATGTGTTGAAATTACATGTACACATTATATATTCCTTATGGTCCATGCTTGTCTGCCTCTGATCTTCCTGGGGGCTTGCATTAAAAAATGACAACATTTTGCGACTTTTGACTGGTTTACCAATATCGGTCATTTACCAAAAATTACACACATGTGCGCAAGGAGTATGGACATTAATTGATGAAGTGTCAGATTTTTAACATGCAGACATTTGGAGTAAGACCCTATTTTCCGCTAGCAACCACCCAGAATACACCACAGGGTCCTAACACCTCTTAAAACGTGCACAGAAAAATCACCAGAATGATTATATTACTTATATAATTCTGACAAGTCCGTACTATGAATTATCCATCTTTTTTTTAAATTATGCTCTGGCCCAGATGGGTGTGGTTTAGGTTCCAAAGCACATGGGGGAAGCTTCTGTCTGTCCCTGCCTCCAGCTCGGGTGGCTCCCAGAGGCACTTCTCCTCCCACTTCTCCCAAGAGGAAGCCACTTTACGGCCCCCCCAATATAACATTTGCCTGAGTCCAGGACAAGGCTTTGTTCAACCTCCTGCAGGTGCCCCTCCCCCAATCTAATCAGAGAGGTGTCATCTCCTTTTGGTGGGGAAGCAGGAGGCAGCCAGTCCTGGGAATGCAGTTTGATCAAGTTTCAACTCCTGTCGGGGGTTGTTGTCAGGCAGAATTCAGCTAAATGTCACTTTAGTTCCCAGTTTAAATTAAAACTTACAATGTTTACATATACATTAAATAATTACTTCCTTCAAGTCATTTTAGAATATAGTTTTACATTGTATCCACCTCTTAGCAAGTCTTTCCTTGGCCTGGTTTGGGTTCCTCTGTTCAGTTTTACACAAAAGTCTGGTGGTTTTAAAACGTCGGCTTTCTGATAGTGGTGAGTACCGGTATTGCATCCATTTTTGGGATCTGTCTTGAATTACTGCATTTCAATAGAGTGGTCTTTTGCTTGATAGTATAGGACCCTTGCTTAACATTGTTTTGATGGCATGCTTACAGTAGAGTGGTGATGTGGAACCCCCCACAAGAAGGTTGTATCTTTGGAGTGATCTTGTGCCAACTGCGCAGTTCTCCTGGATTCTGGCGTGAATGTGGGCGGCGACAGCTCATCCCCACATCCACCCAGTCTATTGATTTAGTTTGTTCTGGGATAGAATAATGGGCGGCGACAGCTCATCCCCACATCTACCCAGTCTAAGGATTTAACATGGGTCAAAACCCTTGACACTATGATGTCAATAAATTAATTTGTGAGTTGGTATGTACAGGTTAGGCAAGAGTTGTTTTTATTTTTTAAGCCATTTTAATATGAAATAAATGAACAATTTCATTTGATTGACGTAATGTGTGTATTGTTCTTTTAAAGAGACAATGGAGCTTATTTTTCAAGCCCAGAGTGAGCAAAAAGTGAACCCAAAGTTGGCATTGTACCTTTCCTCTGGCTTTTGGCATCTGTATGGTTTTTGCACTCGCCGTTGGTTCACAAAAAAAGGGTTCCATGTCAGCCTGCCCCCTATGCTTCGCCTGCATAAACCATATGGCTTCATGCAAGCATGACATTTTTCATGAAGGTATAAAACCAATGGATTTCTAAGGAATGAGCATGTTTTTGCACCTGCTCGAAGCTGGCGGAATACATAATAATCCATTGTATATGCTGTCTGTCATGCATAAGTGGCACGTGGCATCCATCCATTCTTTTTCCAAAACAAAGTGCAAAAAAATCTAAGTACATGGATGCGACCAATTTGCACAGCAGTGCAAATGTCGATCGTCCCCTCTGTGCAGTTTACACCTTTGAAAAGAGGGAGAGTGTGTTGCTGAGGAGGGCGTTACATCCCTAGATAAAGTAGTCAGCCTTTAAGCAGTGTTTTCCCCATAAATAAATATTGAAGGGCTTCCCAGATCCACATGATCTCTGCTTGACTTGTATTATTATCCTCAGACTGCTCTTATCTATTTAATTGAAACTATTGGGTTGCTTGCAGGGCCAGCTGTAGGCCCGGGCGACCGAGCGGGCATGGTGGGTGAAGGCGCACTATTGAAAGGAAATGTGCCCCGTTCTCGCCAGCGCCAGCATGAGAGCGGTGCTCATTTCCTTTCAATAGGTGCTAATCCATAATTGGAGCCCTATTGAAGTGATTAACTCCCCGCTCCAGCACGGGAGCGCTGAGTTAAGCATTAAAATTGAGTATTGCTGATACGTTTCTTCCCCCCTCCCTGCATTTAATTATGTAAGATGATGACTCTCCGCTAACGCTATCTATAGTGATAAATCGGCACACCATAGTCGATAACATCAAGCCTAGACAAAACCTAGGATGAATCGATAAAATAAGTTATCAGAACAATAGTAGTACTCAACAAATCTCTATCTTTCCAAATTGTCTACATCATAGGACACCATACAAATTACGGCATCCGTTTTGGCTTAGAAAAGCTAGAGGTTTGGAGCTCATGCTGTATTGCCTTCCTCCAGAGAAATCATTTCCCTTTTGTTCATTTTGGGTGTTTCAAATAAGCAGTTTTTGATGTTTGTCAGTAACGAAAAGAATTTAAAAACAGGGACCAGTAAGTCAAAGACGTGCATAGGTTGCGCTGTGTTTAAAATGTGACTTCCAGTTGTAGAGCTTTACAAGTATTCTTAAACACGCTGGTGGCATGTTATTTTTTTTCTGTTTCACAGAGTTCCTTCTTCCACTGCCCAAAGCCAGACTTAAACTTTTGTATTCTATTGACTATTTTTCCAAATGTTTTGTCACAGAAGTCCTTTGCTCCCTATTCAAGTAATTTGCTGTCCACAAAAATTGCATGACTTCCAAATTTGTAGAAATTGAATTTCATGACTACTTCTTCCAAAAGGTTAATTAAAGCTTTGTGCACATCACCATCTGTGCAAGACTAAAAAAAGTCACACATGTGCAGGACTTCTAACAAATGAAATATGTGTTGAGCCTTGGTCCTTTGAAAAATAGACTACCGCAACAGTCTATAGAAGTTGGCCTAACTAATAATCATGTATAAATATGGAGGGTACATTTTAGTCAAACACATATTTATTACAAAAAGATTGTACATATCAAAAAGTCAATGAAACAATTTTGGACCAAAACCAATCAGTCCCCCTGGGTGTTAAGCCCCAGTACATAGAAGCCCGAGGGCAGAATAATAATAGATAGGCATGAAGCTGGTCCTATGACATGATTTTTTAATAATGCATAAGGCAGGCTTAATGAGAATGTAGGCTTATGTTACAGGGGTAGTATTTACGTGTCATAAGTAACACCATTTCTCATCACATCATCACTTTATTTCAGCAGATTGCCATAAAATCATGTATAAATATAAATACAATAATTGACAGTAATAACAATCTCAAGAACATTATACAATTACGCAAATACTAGGTTACAAGTTCTGTGTATGCATGCCAATACAATATGGTTAAATAAACATCAGTTATCAATACAGAGATAAATAAGAACAACTACTTAGGTTTACTAAAATCTTTTACATCTACAAACTATTTCCTCATTTTACACACAATCGCGAGGGCCTGACCTCTTTTCTGTTGTGAGCTAAACCAAAATTGGGGGCCCATCAACCAGACATAAAGGATAGCCCAAATGATCTCCTGGCTAATGCTTGTCTCAAAAAAGAGACTATTTATGGTGTCTTTCTATCTTCTTTTCATGCAAGAAATTGACCCATAATCTGTTCTTGTCATAGACTCCCCAGTACCAATTAATTGGTCCTGGTTATACATGTTTGAAAGCAGTCTACACAGCACTTCAGAAGAACAAGCCAATATTAATGAATTATACTGGGCCGTTATCAGGATATATATTAGGGCCGATTAGCCAAATATGTTTACGTGACGGGATTGTTCCGCATGTCATCATCATCTCAAATCCTATTTGAATGGGTACCGAGAAGTGCTCTGGCTGCACAAATCTCAGTGCAGCTCTTTTAGCCTCTCTGAATGTTAACTGCTATAATGTTATACACAGTATTTAGTAGGTTTCCCATATGCGCATACATTACTATGTGAAGATGGGAAGACAATCATCAACACTTATGCTTATACTATGTGGGATCAAAAAGACAATTCATTCAAAAGGGCTTGTGACTCATCTCTTGTGAATAAGTATAGAATAGTTTAAATCAGTAACCCTAACAATTGTCACATTTTACTAAAAAACTACCCAATGATCTTTTATATGAATACATTATAAATCGATCACATTACACTGATAACAGAATAACAAACATGAATTCATAAAAAAGCAGCATTACATGCAAATCACTACAATAGTTACTATTACAAATTGAATAATCAAACCTGTGACATTTGAAATCTCTTGTCATTGTTTTGATGTTCTGTCGATTTAGTCTGTCCTTTACATAATGTCAAGGGATGGGTAAAGGAGTTCTTTTGAATTAATTAACTTTTTTATTTTGATTTCAAAGCAGTTTATTGAGGGAAGATCATTTATAAGAGAAACGCTGCCAATCAAGATTATTATTGCATTATAAGCTTTAGTGTTGATGACGGATATGTTAGTGGCGCCCTCCCATATGCAGCAATTATTTCCAGTGCCAAGTGGCATATAGTGCTTTGTGATATTCTGTCCCTGATTTGTTATCACTTTTGAGGTTCATTTTAAGTTTGACGGTCTACTTTCTATATTGTTACCATCTGTGTAATTCTCGATAGCTGGTTTTGTGGGCGTGGCAATTCGGACTTCGTCAGAACTAACATTTCTGTGGTTGTAGGAGATTTTTTTTTAATTAATGTTTTTTATTGATATCAGATGCTGTTGTGAATTGATATACAAATAAAATGTTCTAACAATATGAGTACTCATGTTTCTAGTCATATAGTTAGTTTGCTCACTGAGGAAGATAATTTGAATTAAAAAATGAATTATAATAATCCTCCCGTATGTCCCGTTTATATATGATACCAAAATATGACCCATTAAATCCGATAATGTATTGTACCTCTTTGTTTTTTATTAAATGTATACTTCAAACATTATTGAAAGCCTCATTCTGCCTCCTCCTGTCCTTGCGCCTCTTTTGTAGGTTACAATATCACTATAAGCATTGCTACCATTCACAATAACTCTTCATGTTACTAAGCATACTAGTGATGCAGCTTAACGGGGAAACAAAACTCAGCATTCACAGTTTCTGATACTGTCATTGCCCCGAGAATCATTGTAAACAAAATCATGTATAACGCCGTTCATTTACTTTCAAGTCCAATGTGTGGGCTCTCCAGGCTGAGTGTGAGAAAGTTGTACTTGTCTGTAGACTGGTGTTATTGCTTGCCACTGTTTGGCTGTACTCCAAGCTGTGGATCTACAGACTCCCTGCCCAAGTATGCCGATATTGCACTGTGAGTACTCCTGGATCTACAGACTCCCTGCCCAAGTATGCCGATATTGCACTGTGAGTACTCCCACAGACATTAGGTTCGCTTTGTGTGGACAAATAAGAAATCTTTAGGCTTGCACAGAATATATGGAAATGTACTACTACTCTGGGTACCTATATCTTCACAAAGGACTGATGTGAGTTCCTCCTACACTCTTAGACATTTAATGGGGCTCGCTTTCCTAGTATATGCTTTGCATTAACTCAGTCGTACATTTCAGACCCCCCTTCATCCCGCCAGTGCCTTCAGAGCCCTTAGGCATTTGGGAGAAACAGCGCAGATTGAATTTTGTCACCCAGTTTTTAACATCTTCTCTTTTCGCCAAAAGTGAGGCAATAAGAGGTTTTTGAGATCTTGAGTACATTCATTTATCTCCTATATTTGAAGTCCCATATTGTTTCCTCCAATCAGTGGTGGCTTGTCAATAATGGTCCAGTGGTCCAGTGGGCACTGATCTGCCAGCACCCTCGCCCTTTATGGAGGAATAGAGCCTGCCCAGTGTAAACTTTGAGCCCACCCTCAGCTGTTTTCTGCAGCTGAGGGAGCACTCCTGGGCCGGCTTAAACTGTCAAATGGAAACATAGTTTCCCTTTGACAGTTCAGTAGTACCCCAGTGTGCATGCTTATGAGCCATGCAAGGCTAGGGGTGTTTTTCTTCCCCAGCCTTGCATGGCCCATCGGGGAAGTAGGCTGTGGTACTGTAGGCCTGAATGTTCAAGGGGGGGGGCCTCCCTGCTCATTCAGACACCAAGGAACATGGATGGAGGCGCTCCAGCTCCACCAGGCATATGCAGGTGCCAAGAAGCAGACTTCCTGTTGGATGCTGTGTGGGAGCTGGGGGACCTTCATAGCACTCAGAGAGGACCAGAATCTGGAGCAGGGCTGCATGTAAGAAAATTTAAATCTATCTGTGTGTGCACGTATGCAAGAGTAGGTGGGTGAGTGAATGAGAAAGTTTATGTTGTGTGGGTCCGCGTCTGAATGACAAAGTGTATGAATGCTGTATGGGTGCCAAGTGTGGTTGAACATGAGAGTGAATGAAAAATGAATGCCATTACATGGACATATTTTACAGTGGTATGGCATATTTTGCTGGTCATCAATTTTGGAGGTAGCATTATGACTGTTTCTATATTATCCATTTGCGTGGGTGGGTGTGTGTATACTAAAGTTTGTGTCTGCAAGTGGATGTGTGAATGAGGTAGTATATGTTGTTTGGGTGCACATGTGAATGAAAGAGTATGTAAAACTGTATGGGTGCACAGCAAGGTTGAATGTGAGAGTGAATGAAGACAGAATGCCGTATGAATGCTGATTCGGGTTTGTGAATATGACAGTGAATGAAGAATGACGTATAAATGTTGGTGGTCAGTCAAAATATCGAAAAAAAATCTCGACTAACAATAAGGTCGAAAAAAAAGACCGAAAAAAAAAAGTCGAATTTCTCTTTTTTTAATTATAAATTTATTTTGGGGTCCGGGATTAAAAAAAAAAGGTAAAAAAAAAAAAAATTAAAAAAGGGGGTGGGACCCCCCATTTCGAATAAAAAACGTCAATAAAAAAAATTCAACTTTTTTTTTCGGCCTTTTTTTTCGAGATTATTTTTTCGAGATTATGACCATAAACCATAAATGTTATTGCGTGTATGAGAATGTGAGAGTCAATGAAGAATTCATTGTACTGTTTGAAGGAAGATGCGCCTGGCCTCTGATTGTGGGATTAGGGGCTGGAGGGACGGGCACCAGCTCTTAAGAATCACATTGGTGCCCCGTATAAAATGCCATGCAGGGCTGAGGGCAGCATAATGAGTGTTTACGTGGTACTGGCCCACATTGGTGGGCCAGTCCACACATATTTATTTACTGTGGCATGGCATTGTTACAGGGTAACAAAGATGAAGGCAGCCTGATCGGTGTTCCGACATGGTAGTGGGCCACATTCCTGTGTCCAGTCTGGACTTATTTCTTTACTGTGGCATGGCATTTTGTAATGGTAAAGACAACAGGAGTAGGTTTGTATATGGTGATATTGGCATGTATTGATTACGACTCCATTGACATGTTTGTGCACAGCCAGCATGAACATGAACATGATTTTATACTAAGATATACTGTGGGCAAGGGCATTATGAAAAGGAGGTGGAAAATGCTGCCCTGCAATGTTGCTGACTTGTTGCATCTATTGGATTTTTACATATGTATCCTACAAAATTCATTGCACACTGTGGCTTTTTACCCACATTTTCATAGGACGTGTGCTGAAAAGAAAATGCACAATTTAAAACCAAAGTTTATTAATTTTTCTTGGGGAGAGAACCTCCTCCCCCCACCCATCCTTGAAATGCCTTTGTTTGATTCGGGCCCCATCGCTGAGTTCAGTCGCTATGCATATGCAGGGAAAACATGTATGCCTCTCTAATCAAAACATTCACTAGCTGCCACTACCTCCAGTGCTTCCTCCAAACAGAGAAATGTGCAACATGTTGTTGCATGACCTGTAAAGATTCCTGCATCTTTTTAATCACTGCAATCACCTGTTCCTATTTTGATGCGATCGATGCATACATGTTGGCATGAATTGGTTACTGATAAGAGGGCAGGAATTAAATGAATTTGGAGGGTTATAGCCTGTTATCTTGGTTTTTGACATAAATACATCATTTCTTAGAAACCACTAGTCTCCAGAGCAAATTAAGGCAGAGGTAAAGGTGTTGTTCGAAGAGCAGTGTCTTCATTTCTTCATTTCTTTTCTAAACTTAAGACTTGGAGCATTCTGGATTGTCACCAAGATGGAGTTCCAGAGGACGGGAGCATAGCATGAGAAGGACTGTCTTCTTGTTTTCTCCTTGCAAGCTAATCTGGTTTACAGTCAGGTTATGGTCTTAGAGCAAGTTGACTGTGTGCCACCCAGTGGTTTTAGTTAGGCCATCAGGAAGGCATGTGTAAGGGTGGTGGTTGTTTGTAAGTGGGGTGCAAAATTTGTCCCAGATCCTAGCTCGGATGGGGAGCTAGTGTAATTTGCGTATGATGCGTGTAACATGTAAATATTTACTAGAGCCGGTGGTGAGGCAAACCACGGCGTGGTGACCTGCTTTGAGGGGAGCCAGGTGAGTAGCTGGGAGCCCTGCAAGGGGTGCATTGCCCCATTGATATGCAGGATAACTAGGGCTGCACCACTGTTCAAAACTCCTCATGTTGGATAAAGGACTGTTTCTAAGTGCTTTGTGCTATGCATTATCATTTTAAGGTGGTATCGCTAGTAGCATCACCAGTTAAGGGTTGAAAATATGTCTCGTTTTTCTGAGTGTTTGGTCTCTTGTAGGTCCATTGACAGAACAAGGTGACAGCCAATAATTCCAGGCAGAACCTCATGAATGTCTTTAGACGACATGGAGTCGATCTTTCTTTTAGGTCCTCAAGAAGGTGACATCAAAGTATTTGCCTGATCACCGAAATCGGTCAACCCACCAATATACAGATATCCACCCTTTTAAATAAGTATGTTACAGTGTTAGAATAGGCAAGCCAATAGTGGGGCTGTGAATGTGTGGCACCGCTTTGTGGCTTATCTGAATAGTGTGGTACATGCTCAGATAAAGGGCTGAATAAAGTCTAATCAGTATCCCTGCCTTACTGCACCCTTTTAGAATGGATAGCCCAACTCTGCTGGTTTTTCATTAAGAAGCTAGCATATATGATTTTAGTTCAGTTTAGTTGTAGGGACTTTCTCGCCGACTAACCCTATTAGGCAGGCGGCACATTAGTGTGGCCTAGGGGTAGCTGGTGTTCAGCTGCAGAAAAGCCTTTCATGAGGGACTGTTTGAGTTTAGAACTGAGATTGGCTTCAATGATGTGGGTGTACCCGTCCTTTAAAGTTATATGGGTGCCACACAAACAGTGCTCTAATGCCAGTTATCGGCCTGGTCAGCACTGTAAAAAATACACTGCATCAAAAGCGTAGATCAATCATGAAAATAGTTAAGGCTCAATCCATGTTATTCTTCAATCACTGTTGAATAAAAAATAAACTAAATGGGGGATCTCTCCCGAAGCCGCAGCAATTTTTGCAGTGTGTGTGTCTACTTCTAGAACCTTTCGTAAAAGTCCCACCTACATTATGAACTTCTGAACCACATGAAACCTTTTCAGCAGTGGATGAGATCCAGCACAGTTCAGAATATCACAGGCTCAGATCCTGTGGACAAAAGCCTGAAGAAGGGCGTATGTATGAAAGGGCTGCCGCCCACATTCGATTATCAAAAATTAAAGCATGTCATTACGGATGATGTATTTCACTCCTCTTGGTTTCCGGCTCCGCGATCTTGTCGAAGGAGGCGTGCGATGGCATGCCTTCTTGCTCAAGACACTGATGATTAGGGAGGTGATTTGGCAGCGATCAGCATGGCAAATAAATTAGCTTTCCTCATGCTCTGATAGAGGCTTGCAATTATATTATGCATAATTGTGAATATAATTGCATTTTTTTGAATTTTGTTCTTTTTCCATTTCGGAAGTCATCCAAATCGCATTCTAATACAATCGGCAGTTAATAGAAATCAAAGCATTGTGTGCTGTTTCAAAATAGTTATTTTTAATCGTTTTTTGTTCATTTTTAGTGTCCTACATAATAGCACATATTCTCATTATAAATCTTTTTTAATTCAGAGTACCCTTTTTTATCATCTTGAAATAATTCTGAACCTCAGATGGTCGGTCTGAGTGCAATGGAGCTCTTGAAGTGAACCAAAAAAAGAGTAATTTGGGAGCTGCAGTTTCAAATAAGTGGGTCATTTGCATTGTCTAAAAACCAGAAAAGGAGTACACGCAAACCCACATGTGTGCAAGGATGCGCATGCACGCACGCACGCACGCACGCACACACACACACTTATTATCAATCATTTTTCCAATTAAACCATGACATCCCTTTAACACAAAATAATGCTTGCATAAAGCCTGGTCTCGTAGGCACCATCCATTTATCCATCCAGACATCCACCAGCATGACATCCACCAGCATTTTGCCATACAATTCATTCAAACTAGCAACACCGAATATGGGAAAAGGGTGCAGGGAAGACCCACAGATGCCACTGAAGATACTGTAGGTCAACTAGCCATCTCTGCAGACTTGTCTCTCCTATGGGGCATCCACCACTAAGGAAAGCCAATCCCAGCAGATATCAGACTCGCAAAATCCAATCAGTTCTTCTACTAATCAACTTAGAAAGCTCCAATGGATCCAAAACTCTGCAGCCAGGCTCCTCCTCGCACTCTCCCCCAGAGAACACATCTCCCCCTCACTCACGTTACTTCAATAGCTGCCAATCAGGCGACAGGCCTCTTTCAAAGCCATGTGCATTACCCACCGCAGCATCCACAAGAACAGCTGTGAATTCCTCCAAAAAAGCTCACATGCTACCACCCCACCCAAACCCTCAGATCAGGCTCTGCACACCCCCTGGTAGTCCCCCCTTCCAAGTTCTCCAGACTAGGAAGTGCTTGTTTCTCAATCCTTGCACCCACCTTCTGGAACCCCCTCCCGCTCACAGTCCGTCTCATAGAGGATAACTGGGCCTTTAAAAAAGCCCTCAAAACCTGTCTCTTCCTCCACTGCCTGATTGCCCCACATTCTCCACCCACTCCCCTACCACTCACACACTAGCTTCATCCAGAAGTCCCCCACCACACACTCCCTCTTACACACTTTCTCTCCGCTACCTGCCTCGTCTCTCCACATCTTCTGTGATATGCTACCTCAGACCCCGACCTGGGCACCACTAACCCCTACAGAGGACTGAAGAAGGTACTGCAATAATTTGCACATGATAAGAAACATGACAGTGGGCTCGGTATTGCACCCATATGGGTTTGGAGGGTGGGCAATGCATTGCACTTAAACTGCACTTAAGGAAAGACACCCAAATCATCCGGTAGGAGGACAATCAGACACTTTGGATCCCTCTTTCTTAGTCTGCACTATGCATCCTCACTAAAGCACATGAAGGTGGGCCAGGCCACCTAGGAAACCATGAAAGGGGGGCCTTGTTCGCACCAGAAGGTACTGGGGCGTGGCAATTCTCAGGCTAAGATCCTCTCAGAGAGTGAGTATTAGAGATTGTTATTTGTACAGCCAACACTTTTTCTGCCCTCGCACACCGTACCTTTGCAACTTAGCAGAAGGCATGGGCTCATTTCTCACACCCTGCACTCACATATAACACACACACTACTGCACAACATCTAGGCATAAGAATGAAGCTACCTTTAATGACAACATTTCGAACTGTAGCATACCACTTAATTCCCTATCGCCTTATACACAATCCACCTCTGTTTAGTTAATAGTTTAATGCCGCTGCGTCCATCCACATGCCATTCAGACATGAGTGACTAGCAGCGCCTTAGCCACCCTCACAAAAGTTTTATCTGCAGAAATGCGCACACGCATAATAGTACCCCCCAACTTCTCCCAAATTTGGATTCCAGGTCCCTCCGAGGGTGCTCAACCAACAGGGTGTTAGGAACATAATTATGGTTTAAGGCATTTTACAAAAAACTAAATGAATGAATGAACATACACCAGCATAACAGAGACATCAATCAGCGCTAAATTTACAACACATGTACACCGACATTGTGTGAATGAGGAAAGTCGCACACGCCCTACATCACTAGGCAAACCAAAAGCAGGAAAATATAAAGGTGCCATGGAACTACTGTGCGCAACACTTGCAACCCTGACACTGGTCTGCACCAAAAGGACATGCATGTGGCGAATATTGCTCCATATGAATACATTTTAACATAATATTACACATGGTGTTGCCTTCTTGCTGAGATAATATAGAAACCAATGCAAATTGTGACCGAATAAAAGGAGGAGCCAATAGATATACTCAGGCCTTGAATGTGCCATTGTCATGTAGACTTTCACGAAGCTAAACAATCTATGCATTCCTCTTTCCATTCATTATCTTAATCCACAGCCGATTACAAGGCCATGCATCCTTATTCTGCAATATTGTCTCAGCAAGGCCTTTCTGGATAGCCTGAAACAAACACCAACTTTATATTAGAATCTCTCTCGTGGCTTTTCACGAAATGGGTTTCTGGTCAATCCATTGCCCTGTAATATAAACAAAGCCACTGATGATGGCTAATGAGGCACGCGCTTAAAAATACTATTTTGTCCCATTTTAAAGCATGGAATGCTACACTGGGCCTGATTACGAGTTTGATTGTATCTCAGCGGTTATACCACTGAGATACCAGCAAACGGTATTAATGTTACTGCCACTTGGTCTGGCGGTATTACCACCACTGGTAGTACCACCAGCAGTAACACAGCTGGATTGCAAGCAGTGGTTTGGTGATGTTTTTTCCCATTGGGGATTTTTGGCGGTATTACCAGGAGCAAAATTACTGGGTGGTAATACTGCTGATTTGTGGAGGTAAAGTGAAGATCTACCTCCAGCAGGAAGGCGTTACATCAATTGTTTCCCCTCTACTTTTTTTCTGCACCACCAAACTCGTAATGAGGCCCAGTACTGTGTTGTAAACTATGGTTAACACATCCCCAAGTGCCTACGTACATTGCCCACCACTTACCATGTGGAAGGGTTACTCATGTACTACTTTTGTTCATAAAAACACTTTGTATGCCTATGGATTGACTATTTATCAAGGCGATGTCATATCTTCCTAGAATAGCTGCCATTCTAAAACGGTCAATATCTTGGTGAGTAATGGTACCCAATGATGTCATCTCTGCAACTACACTGAGCGTATCTACTGAAATAAAGGAATGCTGGACATGGTCAACAAAACATAACTTTACAGAAAATGACAAGCAAGAAGAGTATTGTTTAAAAGAGAATCACATTGCAATGAGCAAAGCTGAAAAAGAGATGGCCTACGATGAGAATGTTTCAGGCCGACCAGCCCACCAGCTGACCAGCCAAAATAACCCCACACATAAACTTGATCTACCTAGGAAAAAAAGGGTTAGGGTTGGGGACCAGGGCAGGATTGGGGATAATGGAAAAGCTAGGGGAAGGGATAGGGGTACCATGTGGGACAGTAGAAAGTTGGATTTTGGGGAGAAATGGGCAAAGGTATGAGTCATGGCCAGCGGAGGGTTTAGCGTTAGTCTGCAGCATTGAAGAGCATTAACTAGGGTAAGGGAGAGTTCTGAGCAGAAAACATGGCTCATGTGGGCACCCCACTCTAGAAAAGGAGAGAGAAAGGCACCCAAAATGAAAGGGGGGGTCGGCTTTTAGAAAGGTTGACCTTTAATAATCAATTTAAAGGGCAAAGTAATAATAATGAAAATATGAAAGTCTACCTTTTGAGAGTGACATAAATATTCTCATTACAAAAATACAACTTTTACTAGGGAAGGCCCAGAGTGGAAAGCTTAACAATAGAAGTGTTGGTTGCTCAGGTGAGGTCTGCAAAGTATGGCTCGGCTTCAGTCATCTTTCCTATGACGACCTCTCTAAGGGTCCTCGCATCAGATAACCAACCTCACGCGGTTCAGAGGTGGCACAGCAGGGCTCTGTGCATTGCATCATGAGGGGGCATACTGACTGGGGAGGCTAAACATGGCCAGACCAATCACTGGAGGAAACGTCCTTCCATCCACTCCACCTCAGCAACAGGCAGGCTGGGTGGGCAGCTCTGTGTCCTTATCCCTTGCAGCATCCAGAACATTCCAGCCAATCAAATTGAGTTGAGCATTTTGGTCACTCTACTTGGGCACAATGTTGTTGCCAGTTGCATTGTAAAAAGCAGGAGGCCACTATAATCAATCTCACTCTATGCTCGCTCTGTGGAAGAAGCATTCCGAATTTTGAGTATTCTGTTCTGGTGGCTCATGAGAAAGGCATGCATCAGGATTCTGAGATGTTTCTCCAGCGGGCGACACTCGCCATTAGTGAGGATTGGGTTCCCTCTCTGTGTTAAGTGTCTCAAAGTTGTGTATGTTTTGGAATGCACAGATGGTGCCAATGGGTCCCATTCCTCAGGTAAGATAGTCTTTCACTGCACTTATGGATTCCTGTTTCTATGAACCCTTTTATGCTATTACAAATTTCCATCTGAGGTTAAGTCAAAGGCCTTCCATGGAAAGCAGCACGCAATTTTAATTAAAGTTATGTGCTTTCAGCTAACAGGAGAACCAGTGTTGTTATCTGTGGAATATCCTGTAAACAGCCCTACCCTGTAATGAGATAAAGCATGCACTCCCCTTATTTAAGCTCTGGGCTGTAAAGACGTTCAGATATATTCCTTGAACACACTCTATGATTTGAGCTAAAATGGCTTTCAGTCTGCTTGGGTTCCTCTTGAAAAAGCAAGGAGACGGCTCTCATTCATACTTTAGCAATGTGTGATTTTCTTTTGAACACAACATCAGAAAATAGGCCCCTCTATGTCCCTCGTTCATTGGCTACACAGATATTTGATTTCATGGGATCTAGGACACCACAGCACGCCCCGTTATACCGAATCCGAAAATGTTGAATTTGCAAACGGTGGCGCGCAGTGAGAACATGAATCACACTGCGCCGTTTTCCCCTACCCACAACCCCTGCTCCCCACGTGCCTTTGCCCCCTCACACATTCCTTACTGTTCCTAGTCCACTCGACCGTCCCTCTGTAAGGTAAGTCTCCTTCCCATAATGTGGGGTAGGGACTACAGTGGCAGGCATAGTTGTTTTGTCTTTTTCGGCAGCCACACTCCTCACTTTGGAAGCGGGGTACACCCCTGCAACCCCCGAACCCATTATACCGAACACAAGGAGCAGCGGCCACCCCCACAAAGGCCGTCGGTATAATGGTATTCAACATTTTTGATCGTGCCGAATGCACAATAAACACGCATTCGCCATTTTTATTTTCATTATTTTGCAGCAATACCATTACATATAGTTCTCGCTTTCCAACATACAGAATGTGTATGTATCTGGTCTAATGTTCTTCACACAATTGACACTGTTGATTAATAGTGAGCATTTCTACTCATATAACTTCCTGTGGCATTGTCCTGGTATTAGTTGGAGTGATAACTGTATGTTCTTCACTGTAGCATCCCTGTTTAGAAAAATACCTTCAAACTAATCTTGGGAGATATCATTGCCTTCATCAAATGCAATAGCTACTTCCTGCAGCTGTCTGATGAGCCAAACTATAAGAGTGATTGGAAATCAGAGGTAGGCAGCAGTCAGTTCTGCATAAGAAGGAGAGTGATTGGCTTTAAGAGAACCCACATAGAGCAAAAAAAAGAAAAGCATTAAAACCCAAGAGCATCTTCAAGACCTTGTAACTGCATGCAGCTGAATCAGATGTGTGGCCAGTGTTGCATTCTAGAGCTTAGGGACATGTAGATATGAAAACGTAACAAGCCAATATGAAAGGAATCCCATTCAGCCCATTTCAGGGTCTTAACCTTGCATGGACTATACAGCAGGACGCGGCCACTTGCATTAAAAACATTGAGGCACTGGAGTGACTTTTTTAAGTGCAACGTTGGTTCTGTTTGTCCATAACAACTGCATTGATGCAAAACATATTGGTGTAATGAGGATAAATGACAGTTCTATAATGTACAAGCAATATCCCATGTCACAAGCACCTCTTACAAATGTGCAAATATAATGAGGAATTAGAGCCAAGGGGGGGTGGGGACAGGGTTATCAGCCAATACCCAGGTATTTGGGCTAAGGTGAAGCCGAGGGAACATTATGAGGGTAATGTGAAGGCATCATGAAGCAAGACACAGACTCACTTTCTTGGACTTTGTTTTACATGTCAGGATGGATTTAGGCCTAACTTGCCCTATATTAAGGTAGAATTTCCCTACCTAAAGAAACCAAGGACAGTCTGTGTCAATAACTCAACGTAAAGGTCTGTCTATGTCCAAAACCTATACTTGTCCTCAGGGGTCAAGTCCTAAAAATTATAGTGGGGGACTCATCAACAAATGAAATGGGATGTGACATCGCCAGAAATTAGCATATCAAGGTGAAATATGCACTTTTCATTACATTGGCTTTTCATAACAACCCAAATTGCACAGGGGGACTGGCATTTGCCTTTCAGGAAATCATCACACACACAACACCAAGAGAGAATGTTTTCTTCTAATAGTGTTTTTGAAAACTTAAAAAGGTGTGCACGTTTTAAACTCCAAAACCAATACACATGTTTTCCCTGGGACTTGCAGTACCGAAATAGGACATTTCACCCTTAGTTTGTTATTTTTCATCAGGTTATAAAGTGCAGTGGTGAAGTCCGGTCTACAAATCTGCCGACTACGTTTGGATTCACAAAGTCGGCTTTAATTAAAAAATTCTCATTATAGCTGGGAGGGACTGTGTCCACCCTCTGAATAAAGTGGGTGGACTCTGTCCCCCCGTGTGTACCCTCGACTTGAGCCCTGCTGTCCTCACCACTGAAGATACACAATGTGTAGGGATGTCAGCACCAAAAGAAATAGTGTTCCATATAAAGTTCTGAGCTTCTTCCAGCTCTGGCTTGTGTCAGCTTCCTCTTCCCCAAGTTCAAATAGTTCCACAAAAAGGATTGGTTCCCTTGCCCCAAGTTCAACACAGTTAATGTTGCTTGAATTTCAACAATACATTCAGCTTCACCTTACAATCCTTTTGACTCCATAACAATTCAAACAAATGCTTTCTTTCACACCACACAGCCTTTGACTTTGGGCATTCTTGGCTCTTTCCCAAGTCAGGCTACTCGGTCTTGGCGCAGTTGTTGGACCACATAGTCCACCCATTGCAGGTCACGCAACCGATAACCCATGGCACTTTCTGATGCTCTTAGTTTTCCTTGACCAGAACAGATTTTCCACTTTATACCAGTGTCAGTACTTAACATGTGCTGCGGTTTATCCTTGGCAGTCTTTTGGCTTTGTCACAACTTGCATGCACTTTGTAAGCTGGCAAAAATTCTCTTCCACCACCTTGCGTTCAACTTGCCCATTCAAGTTCAGCAACTTTTCTTTGACACTTGCTTTTCATCTAGTTCATGAATATTCATTAAAGGCTTTCACTTTGTTCATTAATGCTTCTTGCCATGTTTCACAAAAACACATAATTCGTTTTCTACTCGGTCTGTGTTTTCACATTGTTTTCATATCTTCTCTTTAGTTTGGTATTCAGTCTATGCCATTGTATTTCCCCAAATACTTGACAACTCGTTCAGGATTCACTATTCGTTCAATCGGGTTCCAAAACTCATTCTCATTAGTTTCCTTTCATTTGATAATATTAAATGTCCAGTTCCTGCCCCTGAAGCACTCCGGTATGAGTGTTCCCTGTCTCGCACTCACCGGGTCTGGTCTGCTCTTCTTTCCTGCGTACGCGTTGGGAGCTGTAATGAGAAGCACTCGCTATCGGGGAACATTCTCTCAGCATCCCGCATGGGTTAGGTGGTTTCTGTGTTCCTCAGCTCCAGCTCAGGCAATTGACGGGGCTCTGGTCCTCTCACGGCACGCTTAGGTCATGGCACCCTTTGGACCCCCTTACTACACACACCATCCTCTCTGCCGGTCCTACTCCATCCTGCTCCTTGCCTAGAAGCTGCCACTTTCTCTCCAGGCACGTTTCCCCCTTCCATGCTGCTTGGCCCTCCTTTTAAGCACCTGTGGCCTTTCAATATGTTGCAGGTGCAGGTAGTTTGCACCCATTTACTGGATATGCCTGATCCTCTATCGGCATCTTCCTCGTCTCAGTACCACAGTGGTGAAACTGACTAGCAATATGCATTACTCCTAGTTTCCTCCTCCAAGTCTTAAAGGAGACATTGAGCCTCATTACGACCCTGGCGGTGATGGTATGTAAGGCACCTGCACCGTTCATGCCGTCCCGCCGCATTACAAGTTCTGCTCATGGGTTCCTGACAGCCGGCCAGGTCTTACCTGGCGGGCTGTGTGGCAGCCGCGAGCAGAACGCGTGATTGCACCGGCACCATTATCAACGGTGCCGGTGCAACCATGCTCCCCACCCCCATTCTGCCCTATGGGACAGAATGGGGATCATGACCCCGGCATTACCGCCACCCGTGAATGGGCAATTACCGGCCCATTCAACTCGTAATGGGCCGGTTATTGCCCAATCGTGGGTGGCGAGGTCAGTAGCGAGCATGACGGTAGCCATGCCTGCCATACAGGCACGGCTACCGCCATGCTCGTAATGAGGCCCATTGTGTGTGTGTGGAAGGGATAGAGACTAACAATACCCTGCGAAGGAAGGGGGGCGGGTAGAATTCATTCTCATAGGAAAAAGGGAGATACCATGTCCAATCTGCAGATATCATCTCCCTAAACACCAATGTCCCTCCACCCAGGTGATACCCTCTTGCATATCCACCCCCAGGGTCAGGTTCCAAAAGCAGTGACCTTTCCCTGGCCATCTAACTGGAAGATCCAATGGGAGTAGCTGGGAGGATGCCCACATGTTCTTCACAGTAAGGAATTATAGCACCTGCTACAGCCCTCTTGCCTTGGATTGTAATGACATACAATGGCTAAATCGCAATAACATTTCAGAAACAAACCAAAAAACAATTGTAGGAGGTGCTCAGAACATGTCAGTGAGCCTTGTCTTTTAGGAATTTTGGATAAGGGAGACTCTTAGCATTGAGACTTCATTTTGGGAGAGATAAATCAAGCTTTGTAACAGTGGTTACAGCCCTCTGAAGACCCCTTGTCACCAATGGCGTTCCAACATTCCAGTGTTATAATGGTACATCAAAAGAACTGTTGATGACACATTAGTGAAATGTATTTTCAAAGTAAACATGTCAATCTGAACTGCTTTATGATTGATTTACTTTTCATAAATATTGTCTAAAGCACAACCAGTTAACGTTCAGCTGATAAATTGGATTAGTAGAATCTCTCAATATGTTTTATTGCTCATTATCAAGGAAAGGTCATGCAGCCAATGCTTGACAAAGTTTTGCAATCAACAATTTGGTGATCAGAACAGGCCATACCCGCATATCTTCTCTTAGTCTTTCTCATTACATGCACACATCCCAGTAAGCACAATGCATTACTGTTTGTTTTCCTTTTCTTTTTTTGAATGAACTTCCTTCTTTTAGATGTTGAGTGTGGGAAGGTATCGCTGCTACCACTCTCTACCTGGATCGTTAAGTGTTACCCTGAGTCCCAACTCCTGCTACTGTTTATTGATGTTTTCTCTTTTATGGCCCATTCTTTGTCACTTCCCATTCTTTCCCACAGTAGCTCAAAAACAGTGGATTTCACCAAGAGAAGTGTAAAATAGCAATTGTCCAGTCATTTCTAGATTTTCCTATTTGTACTTTAGTTTCAGTAGTTTTAACTATCAGATCAATGTTTTTGAGCAAATGTTTATGCTATGTTTTGTGGAGGATCAGAAGGAGGACACAGAGGCTGTGCAGACTTTTTAAGCATGTTTTTTAATCTAAAGTAAAAGAAGGCCTAACTCTCCCTATATCTATGGTGTGTTCCCTGCCTATTTTACTAACCAAGGTGCTCATCATGTCCAAAAACAATTCCATCCACTGTCCAAATGTAACCTATCTGACCATACCATAAATGTTGCTAAGGACTGCAGAATGGCTCTCTCCCCTGGTTGCTGTGCTTTGTCACAGAGTTTTCTATGTTCATTTGTTCCTCTCAATAGACAGTATGCAAATAATCTCTTGTTATCGTCTGGATTATGTTCTGTAACTTGTAGGGGACTGATGGTTTGCCTCTCCCCTTTTATATCAACAATCTTACTTTTGTATAAGTTATTTCTCTCTTTCTTGTCAGGTTCTATCCTCTCTTGCCAGAGTACTGTTTCATATATGTGCTTTGACTTCCTGGGATCCTGGGTGTGTGTTTCCCAAAAGTCTTTATTTATTATATTCTCTTCCTCATTTCGGGACTTTTGTTGACTTTTCCCCTTTCTCAAGGTTTTCAACCCTTCTCCTCTCCAACTTTGTGTATTTCATGTAGCTCTGTCCCTCATTAACATGGTTCCCATAGGACTCCATGAGAATGTGTTAAGCGGCTTCACTTCAACACTACAGCTAAGTCAATGCCTAGCCTGGGATGCTGAGGGAAACCTTATTGATATATTTTTAGGTCCAGTTCATGTACTCTGGATGACAACCCTTATATAACACCCCTCTCTTAGAATCCCCCTGACCCCACTGAGCCAAGAAGTAGGTCTGTTTTGCAAATTTAAAAGGTTTATTTGAGAAATATAACAATATATATCTATCACACTTTTATAATAAATTAATATTGGATATCACACTTAAAATATGACAGTGATCAACAATGGATAATGTTCTACTGGTAAACTGATTTGGTTACTTAGAAGTAGTATAGAGGATGAGGTAGCTGAAATGATTTATGGTTTCAAGGAAATGCAAGGTGGAATAAATGCAGTACAGAAAATAAACTGATATGGTTTCACAAGAGATAATATGTTCACTTTTCCCCTGGTGGCAATTCACCCCCCCTATATGCAATGCAAGGAGATGGAAGTAACACACACAGTCTTCAGGAATACAATCAAATACAATACGGAATTCAGTTCCCCCCCAGCAAGCTTAGAGGAAACAGGTAGAAGTTTGAAACACAGGCCCAAAATGCTTTTAAATGTGATGGCAATGGATGGGAAAATGTGCTACCTGATTTTAACTCCCTCTAGAGATTCAGGCTGAGAGATGCTTGTTGGTATGAGTTCAGGCTCACTTTAGCAATGCTCTATGAGTTATTACCAGGTTGAAAACGGATTTTAACAAAGGAAAGAATGGAGCTGCTATTTTGACAAGTGGAGAAATTGAGCCAAAATCGCAAATCGCGGTAAATTTCGCGAGTGCGTAAATCGCGATTGCGGGAAAAGTATAGGGAAGTCGGTTCTAGGTTCGTTGGAAAGCCTGGAATCACAGCTTTAAAATGAAAGTTAACCCACGTTCCTAGCCCAAACGGTTCAAGAGATACAGACGATTTAATAAAGGTAGATTTTCGGATTTAAAGTAAAACTCAAAATTCCGTGGTCAGTCTCCATGTTTTCTTTCTCCTAGGATGACAAAGGAAAGCGGCAATACCTATTCATAGACATTTCTCCCCCACTATTGATATAGTGGGGCGACATATACATTTTATACTTTAATAGACATAGCATTCCAATTTTTAAAAACAAGATATAATTCAGAGACAGTGGCTTACAAGCGTCATAATATTTTAGAGACTATATATGGGATATTTTAGGGTTGGAACTGAATTACTCTGGAGCGGCCCCCTCTGGTATTGCAGAGGACTCCTCCAGTTGCTGCAGAGTGTGCCTGGGATGGCAACACTTCAGCTGATTAATATGGACCCACTTATCTTCCCCTTCCGCCAAATTACCTTTCGGGATGCGGATTTTGTTCGCTACAGGGGAGATCGTGTCTATAATTTCAAACGGTCCCTTCCATGTAGGAAATTCTTTTCTCTGTTTGGCCTGGTTCCTTTGGAAATTGTATAGATAGACCCGGTCTCCCACATCATATTCCTTCCTGGTGGTTGGAGGTGTTTCCTTAAATTCTCCACATACTCATGAGTTGTGGAGGCATTTATCAGTGTCTGCTCTTGGGTCCTGTAGAGCAAATGCTGGGGAAGCACCATCTTGCGCCCCGTCATCAACTCAAATGGTGACATTTTGGTTGCAGATGAAGGGGTAGATCTGATGGCCATTAGGACCAGAGGTAGTCGGATATCCCAACTTGGCCCAGAATCTGCCACAAACCTTTTTAATATGCTCACAATGGTTTGGTTGTATCTCTCCACTGCTCCAGAAGAAGCTGGCCTGTAAGCAATGTGTAGCTTCCTTTTAACCCCCAGTATCTCCCACATCTTTGTCATTTCTTCACTGGTGAAGTGGCTACCCCTGTCTGACTCAATCCTTTGAGGTAGACCAAAACAGGAAAAGATGTGGTTAATCATCAGGGCAGCTGCTGTTTCTGCCTTGCAGTTTGGGACTGGGAGACATTCCACCCACTTGGTAAACAAGCATGTAACGGTCAACATGTACTTGTTTCCTCTAGACGAGCGAATTACAGGGCCTACAAAGTCGATTTGCAAATCTGACCATGGCAGTGTCATCCCCCTCTTTTGGAGAGGCGCACAGTGTGTGAGGGATGATGGCTGAAATTGTGCACACACAAGGCACCCCTTCAAGTATTGGTCGAGGTCCTGCCCCATGTGTGGCCAGTATGCAACCTCTCTTAAGATTTCCAGTGTTGTGTGAAACCCCTATGACCGGCGGTGGCCGCATCATGGGCGTGACTTAACATCAGGCTTCGGAATGAGGTAGGAAACACCCACTGATCATGGCCAGCTTGGGATTTCCTTACCAACAAACCGTCATGGATTCTGAACCTCTTTGGACATTTCATCAACACTCTTAGGTCCTCTTTCCCAATGTAATCGGTATCCGTCAGGGGAAGGTTCTCAGGGTCCTCAATGTGTTGGTAAAACTTACCAATTATTGGATCCCCCTTCTGAGCTGTAATCAAATCAGCATCAGGGGTCTCCTTACTCCATTGTGCAGTTGAAAGATCATTGTGAGCATTTGTCTTGGACCTAGTGATAGCAGTGACCTGGATTTCCCCCAACAGGGACTCTATTTCTATTAGATCCCCTTGGATGGCCCCGGTTTTGGCCAGCTGATCAGCTAAGTCATTTCCAGTTTTGTCTGGTCCCTCTACTTTGTAATGACCCTTCATCTTTTTCCAGTAGATGGTCATCCCATTCGATGTGACCAGATCATCAATATTTTGGATTAACTTCCCATGTTTCAGAGGTTTGTTATTAGCACATAACATGCCTCTGGTTTTCCAATTAACTAGGTGCTCCACGAACCCGTTCCGTACATAATCCGAATCGGAGATTATGACCAGTTCGTGGAGTTGATGTTGGACAGCAGTGAGGATGGCCTGATGCACAGCCATCAATTCTGCCATCTGACTACTTCGGGGACCAATTTTGTATCCAGCGGAGGGGTCTGGGGACTCACTCACTCACCCATGCATTTCCTACGCCGGCCACCAGTTCTTTCTCCCCATTGTTGTCAACATGGTACGAGCATCCATCCACATAGACAGTGGGCATTCCCTCACACTTGTCTTCTTCAAAGACTTTGTGTGGGGAATTAAGGTATGCCTCCATGTTGTCCTTGATTTGTAGACTTTCGTCCTCGAGACAGTTTTCTCTGGCACAATCATGCAAGTCAGCCAGACCTTGCGCGAGGGGACTCTTCTTGTTTTGGCCATATCTGACCTCCACAGGAAAACCTTGCATTGACAGAATCCAGGAAGTAATTCGGGAATTACTCACATTTCCAGCCCGGATTCTGTCACTTTGGAGATATTGCAGAGGCTGGTGTGGAGTCTCCACTATGATGTGTTCCCCCTGGATAAACGGGCGGTAATTCTTCAATGCCCACACCGTTGCCAGGAGTGCCTTCTCACAATCGTTGAATTTTTCCTCCACAGAGGATAAAGTTTTGCTCGCATAGGAGATTACTTTATTGACCTTGTCATGCTTTTGATATAATACTGCCGTCAAGCACGTATTAGAAAACCCTGTCTCCAGGAAGAACTCCTTGTTTCTGACAGGGTAAGCTAGGCAAGGCGCTTGCGAGAGGCTTCTCTTGAGTTGTCTTACTGCCTCGGATTGTTCTGGACCCCATTCCCACTTGACCCCCCCCTTCAGGAGATGAATCAGGGGTCTGGTGATCTCTGCGTAGCCCTCAATGAACTTCTTCCCGCAGAGTGGTGGGGTCTTTCAGTTTCTGAAGTGCTTCAACTTTCTTTTCCTGGGGACAGAGACCCTAAGGAGTAATCTCATGCCCCAAGAAATTAACACGGGTTCTACACCACTGTGCTTTCTGAAAGGAAAGTTTTGCTACGGCGGCCCTCAACTGCGTCAGAACATAACCGATCTCCGCTATGTGTTCCTCCACAGATGAACTTTTCATGAGGAAATCATCTACATAAGCCAGGTTACCCCTCGCACCCAGGTCGGGCATGGCCTTATGTAAGAAAATGTTGAATTCATTGCCGGAGTTGAGGTATCCGAAGGGAGTCCGGGTCCATGTGTACTGCTGGCCCCCAAAGGTAAAAGCCAGTTTGTATTGGTCCTCCCTACTGACAGGCACGGTCCAGTATCCATTGGTCAGGTCTATTGCAGTGAATACCTGTGACCAATGTTCCCTCAAAGCTGTGCACATGTGCGCTTGCCCAGCTTCCTTCTGGGTGCCGCTCAAAAGATGTTTAGCAGCGCACACAGACAATTCTCACCTATACGAAAAGATTTAATAAGGCACAAGCCTCAGCAATTACCTGACAGTTTCTTTCTCTTAAAATAAGCAACTAGTTTTCATATTCTGCTCATTTGAATTACTCTACTATGGCACCTACAATCCCTAACATCAATATACCACACAAGAGGTTAAAAACTAATATGAAAATCTGGCTCCACGAACAGAAGAATCTAACCAAGATATGCCTGCATCATTAACCGAAGATTTTCGCTCCCCACCTATGACTCCTAAACCTGACTCTACCACACCCTTATGACTCTAACTTCTGCCCCAGAGTACATTAAGATACTACTGGACAACCTTGACTCTTCCTCTCTTGGCTCTGCGAATGGTTAGCAGATGAATACCTATCTCCACTTGTTTTATGTTTGTTGTAACATGAATAACGTTCACGTGCCAGAATGTCTGGTACTCATTGTGCCTTATGAAACGCGTCACCCCCACTACATAATTGAACTACCAGCTTAAATATTGGATACTGGCTGTAAGTAAGCAGGCTACTTGGATGTGTAACCAAATCTCACACTTCCTCTTCTTTGTACATCTGTCACGCAACTGCTTTGAAGTGGCCCCCTTGTAAAGTAACGCATTATAAAACTCAAATATTATTTTACCCTATAAAGATTTTGAAAAGACAATTGTGTTGCTCAGTGTCTCCTACTTCCGCATTACTACCATTACCATATAAGTAATATAAGTAGAGAGCTACATTGCAATATCATTTACTTACCCTACAAGGGATAATGGGTATGGACTATGCCTGGGATTACTCGACCATATTATCAGTGCACTGGATATTCAGACAGAAGAATGCTTTAAAAAAAATTTGCATCATTTCCAGGTGTTCAGAGTTCTTTGGGCATAGACCTTAACACATTATATGGTGACTTGCTTCTATACAAAAATAGTTTCACTGAGCCCTTGTGTAATCCTACACAATGATATAAGGGTGGGTTGGGGTATGTTGCAAACATTCTTGTATGCACTGCAAAAGAATTGTGTACATGCAGAGTCATGACATTGTTAAAATTCACATCATATGTATTCATTTAAATATGCCTGGCGTGCAAAATATGGTGGGTCTGTAAACATCCCAGTGAGTGTGTACTGCTACAATCCTTTACTTTTTACAGTGCTCTATAATAATAATAATAATAATAATAATAATAATAATAATAATTTAGCATTTATATAGCACTACGAACTCTCAGGCATCGGAGCGCTGCTTATTATTACCCACTGTGTGTGGTGCTCATCTATCGACCTCAGAAGGATGAAAGGCTGAGTTTGGCCCTGCCGGGATTCCAACCTGCATCAGCAGGCTCTGCATAGATGGCAAAGCGAGCGCTCTACTCACTGTGCTATCGGACCGAGATCAACTAGTATTGGAGGCAAGCATAGGGGCCGGGGAAGGGTATGAGTGGATGCATCACTCCTTGCGGGGTATGAACAAAGCAGCAAATTCCAATGACCAAGTCAGACATTTCAGCAATACACTGAAGGAAATGTGTTGCATGTTTGCTAAAGGATAGGGAATTCTAGTACCCATCTAGACAACAGCACCTTCTTTTTCTTTCTATGCTCAACTGCTGTGGGCTTTTCAATATAGCCATGCGTTCTGTTTTTGCAGTTTCTAGCATATTTCTGCATCTTATCTAACTGATCAAAAAGAATTACAGAAGAGGGATCCATAGTTACAGAAGAAGGCACTCAATCAGTTGCATCTCAGATGAATTGATGCAATTACCTTAAAAAGGCATATATATGTGATTTTCTTCAACATGGCTCCATAATAAACCTCAGAAAGGCTCTTGTTTAATTTTATCTAGGTTTATGGTGTGGAAGGGTGGGAAAAACGATACACCTTATTATGTGCCTTGTCATTTCACTCCCTATGTCAGGGTTACAAGCAGGACTCTAATCAGCTTTTGCTCCCTACTTGGAGTCAAATGATTTTTCAGGGAGTAAAAAGTTATTAGTTTTGCCAATAGGGATACTTTCTGCTTATTACAAAGATGTTCTTTCCCCATAAAATTCCTCTTGAGATTGGGCATTAATAGTATTAGAGTTCCTTCCTTCCTATGCCACTGCTCTACTGTTCACTAATTCGAAAAAATATCAGTGGAGCTTTGTGGGTTGAAGCAATGATATGTTCATTGTTTCTCTTTTTTGTTAGGCACATTTTGCTTTTTTAGGGAGTAAAAATGCATGGTGCATATGTCTCTTACCTCAAAGGCTGGTGTTATCACTATCTACAGGAGAACGTAATGTGGATAGTAAGCAGAGGCACAGGAATTTTGGATCATCATTTTCTAAGGTGTAGTTATTCTGATACAATTGTCATCCTTACACAAATTATTAGAAGCATGTTCTCCTGGTGCTTTTAACTGCCATTAATCCATCGGCAAATGTATTCGGAGTTTCTTGACAGCCACATCAGTTATGACAAGAGATATTTGTGTTTTGTAATACAAATGAGTGATTTTCCAGTGGTATAAAACATAAACATTTTTCTCTGCACAGAAGTATGTTTGCAAGGTACCGCGGCAGATATTGAAGGCTTGGACTGGTTGATGAGTTTTCTGTATAATCACATATGATATATTTTATTTTAGCTTATGCGTTTGGAAAAAGTGTTGTAAGATTTTTTAAGAATTGCAGTGGCTGGGAAGAGGAATTCCTTTCGAAACTCTGTTCTGCGACGGTAGCTCATAAAGTGGCTTTCCTCATTAGTCAGTTTCGCACATGGAAAATAATGTGCGCACACAGCCAACCGGTTCCGCACATAGAGAAAAATAATTAGAGGGAACATTGCCTGTGACCCCTGGATTTGGGCCAGCCCTTGGTCAATGTAGGGCAGAGGCCATCGGGAAGTATGGACCCATTTGTTGAGCTCCCTAAGGTCGGCACAGAGTCTCCACTGGCCGTTTGGCTTCAATATTCCCAGCACCGGATTATTGAAGGTTTTGTGGACTGGACGAATTATCCCCCGGGACTCAAGGTTCTTAATTATTTCAGTAAGGGACTCCATGGATGCGAGAGGCAAACGATATTGCTTCACAAACACTGGAGTCATTCCAGGATCCGTGGGAATTGTTGTGGTGTGGATGTCGGTGCGACCACAGTCATATGAGTCTACCGCAAAGAGATCTTGGAAATCCAAGAAAACTTGTTTCAACTTTTGCTTCTGTTCCAGAGTCACGCAGGCATCAGCTAGGTTGACCCTCTCTTCCACCATCTGCCTGAAGCCGAGAAAGACTTCTGGTTTGGCTATCTCAGCGGCCTCCTCCAGCTGGGTGGAGAAGTCCCTGGTCAGAGTGCTGATTTGGACTGGAGGCTTCAGGTGGGAAAGGCAACCCTCATGGACCTGGAAAATCACCTCATCCCTCCTGAAGTCACAAGTCACATCTTCCTTACCATAAGGGCAAGAGGTGTACACCAGGAAGTTGTCATCACTGTCACTGTCAAAACAGTCCTTGGGGATTGGTCCTAACAGTTAATTTCCTAGATCAATGGAAAAATGTCGGTCATCAACCGCCATTCCAATAATGGTGCCTGCGGCTAGAGTAATACTCTTTAAGTCGCTGTTATCCACCTCTATTGGAATGGTGTCATGTTCTATGTTGACTAATGGAGTTGGGTTTATCCCCAACCCTTACTGTTGGAGAGAAGCATTTAGATGTATGTAAGCATCAGGGTTTTTCAATTTTTGCCCTTTTTTAACTTTCACTTCCAGGGAGAATTGTCGGGTCCTTTCTGGGATGGTGACTTCCTCTTTAATCTGAATTTCAACTGCGTAAGGTAGCAATTGAGCTGACCTAAATGCTTTTTCTGGATCATCAAAGCCCCTGGGATTATCCGCTAATCGGGACCAAGCTTTGACGTTTATTAGGTCCAAACTAATGGCAAAGCGATTGAGAATGTCACTACCTAAGTAAAAGGCGGCAGTGACGCCTCGCACGACCCAACAATTATGGACTATGCTCTTGTTGCCAATGGAGATTTTGAGCATACACCTGCTTGGCAGGAGATGTTTGGAATTAGGTGCTTCCAGGTCCATTTCCCAATTGTCCATCAGTTTGAATGTGGGAACGGCTGGATCTTTTGGGAGTTGGCGAAACATGGCTCCGCTGATGAAGCTCTTACCGTTGTTCACACACACTTGGGCGAGGACAGAGTCCTTCCCCTCATTTAACTGAACAGGGATGAACAACTGATCTCCAATGTGCTGAATATCAGCCAGGCTCTAAGCTGATTTCACATCTTTCTGGACTAAAGGAGTGGGAGTTTCTGATTGTGGATTAGTAAAGAATTTCAGGGTGTTTCCTTCCAGTGTGGAATACCACCTTAAACTGGAAGGAAGGTTGATTTTCAGAAATAGAGAGGACCCCCCCATCACCAGTCTGTTGTCCTACTGCTATTACTGTCACGTCTGGAATTTGGTTGTTCTGGAAGTGAAATTCTACTTGGTCAGATTTTTGTTCAACCATGTGGCAGGTGCTGCTTAAACTAACATGGTTGACACTCTGTTTTAATTTTATTGGTCGGCTAGTCTGGGTCCAGAGGACCTTGTTTACGCAATCTATTAGGGGTGACAACCTTCTCAGGAGGTCATTCCCTAGTAAAGAAGGGGTGCCCTGTGGAATCACTACCATGACCGGGTGTTTCACCTTGTGTCGCCCAATTTTAATGTCCAAAGCTGCCGTCCCCTCGACGGGAATTTCCTTCCCGTCAAAGTTCTGGAGTCGTCCAGGAAGAGAGGTGAGAGGAATACGGTAATTCTCCCCCCTTCCTGTATTTAGTTCATCAAAGGCCCTTTTGGACAGAAGGGTAGCTTGGGATCCAGTGTCCACCAGTGCCGAAATTATACCCTGCCCCTGTACTTGTAGCGGGGCATAATATCTTCCCTCCTTCTCCTCAAGGGGGCACAGATAATGCACATTTTTGGACAACTGGTGGGCTAACTTTCTGGTTTTGGACATTGCTAGCGAAGAGATTTGGGCAGAATTCTGTGGAGAGCCTGGGGAATCTTAAAGAAAAAGTTGGCAACTGGAAATGGTTTCGGGTTCTGGGCTGCCCCCCCCTTTTTGGAGGCAGTCATCAGGATGGGTTTGACCCATGGGATTTTGGCATTGTCGGTTCTGGGATGAGATGATGGGCGGCGGTAGCTCAGTCTCCACATCTCCCCAGTCTGAATTGGCATCCCTTGGGACCCATTTTTCCTTGGGAGGAGTTCCCCCATCTCTGAAGGAGAAGATCCTTTTCCCAGGATCTTCTGAGGATCCCTCTCCCTCAAATTGGAAGACCTGTACCTCCTCCACAAAGTGGGTCTGTTTGGGTCCTTTGTTTCTCCTACCCCCCTCTGCTCCTTGGGTGGCAGACTTTCAGGGGCAGGAGATTTTGTTTCCGGTTCCTGGCTATCCAGGGGCTGTTTACAAGTTGGGAAGGAAGCTTCCTCCAAGGCTTTACACCCCCCTTTCCCTTGTGCCTCCTCCCTGGGAACCGGTGGGTTATCGGGGTGCTGCCCCCGTCATTGTTCCGGAGCACCAGGCCCAGAGTTTGGGGCATTCTGCAGTGGCATGCTCATCTGAGGGTTCTGTTGAGCCCTCAGTATGTGACCCAGATCCCGTGCCATATTTTGGACCTGGCGCTCTAACTGGGAAACCCGCTCAGGCTGATACGGGGCTCTGTTTTCTCCCCTGGGCTGATACCGGGAAGGGTAGCTATCCCTTCTCTGGTAATAACCTGGGTTGGGAAGATTCGGGTACCCCTCCACCCTTGGCCTCCCCTCTCCCGGATTAGGTTGTCTGGGCTCAGGGAATTGGGGAAAGAAGGATGGATGATTTTGGGGCTGGAGATTGGGTGGATACCTGGGGAAAAAGTTCTGCCCAGGATTTGGTGAATTTCTGCCCTCCTGGGGGACGTTAGGAGGGAAGTTCCCTGGGTCAGGTGCTTGGCTGGATCCCCCCCCTTGGGCTGGAGGAGTCCACACATAACCCACGATAGGTCGGTTTCCCTTGTAGCGGGGACTTACATAATCAGGGGAGCGAGGGACCCCATTTGTGGGACTACCTCCTCGACTCCCTGTATGTGACTGGCCCGAGGGCCTCCTGGTGTTAGAGTTATTTGGTGCAGGCAGGTTTTTAGGCCCCCCATCTCCAAATCTAAAACTGGGGGCAACCTTTACCTCCGCCACCTTGGCAGCAGCAGGGGTGCTGTTGGGTTTGGGGTTTTTCTGTGCATTACTTTTATTTTCTATGGGCTTCTGCACCTCATAGATCCGGGTAGCCTGTTCAATGACCCAGTCTAAAGATCTTTTCTCATGAAAATCTCTCACGAGCTGGGTCATTATGTATTTGGGTAAGGCATGGAAAAAAGTATTGACAAATTCTCTGCTGTCCGTGCGCACCCTTCTGGTGGTCTGCGCAAAAGCACGCTTTAATTCTTGCACAAACTCTTGTGGGGCCTGATCCTCCCCACATTGCAAATTGTAGGCTGCCTTGCGAGCCTCTTGAGGATTTCTGTGCACCGAAAAATGTTTCAAGATGGCCGCCCTATATGCGGACCATCTTGAATGGTTTTGGTCCTCCAGCCCTGCAAAGAAACTGGAGTATTCTGGTGAGAAGGTCCATTTGATGTACTGGATGCAGGTACTGCTGTCCTTCAACTGGAAAGTCTCCATCATTTGTTCATAGAGCTCCAAGTGTTCCCAAACAGAATACTTGGCGTTCTTATGATAAGGCATGATGGAAGTTCTAGGTTTGTCGGAAAGCCTAGAATCACAGCTTTAAAATTTCCTAGCCCAAACGGTTCAAGAGATATAGATGATTTAATAAAGGTAGATTTTCGGATTTAAAGTAAAACTCAAAATGACAGGTGACAGTTTGCAGCTGCAGAATTGACAGGTGACAGTTGTGCAGCTTTAAAAAGGACAGATGACACGATTTCTAGGAGGCAGTTCTACTTAGGTTAAAATAGCTTGAATTAGATAATTTTAACTAAAAGATTGGTTCTGCACAGTTCTGCTAGGTACTCACAATATAAATTTGAAATAGGCCTCGTCACGGATCTGGTCAACACGTCCGGCGGCAGTTCTGTCTGCTCGGTGGGCCAATCAGGCACCGGTTCTGCTCACAGCGATCCGGATCTCTGGTTCTGCTCACAGCGGTCTGTGTCAGCTCTGCTTTGCTGGTCTAGCCTCTCTGGATACAGCGGCCTCTGTTCCTGGATACTGCTCTGCTTTCCGGTCCGGATCATGTGGATTCTGGATGTAACACTGCTTTCTGGGTACTGGCAAGGGTTCTTGGCAAAGAATTCAGACAGCTCGCCCGGCTGTGGAATGTTTTGCAAATGATTTTAAGGATGCTGAGGCCTGCTGAGAAGAGTTCTCAGTTTGTGGGTTTAGGCCCTTGCTTTAAGTTCTGAAGTAAATTTCTGGTCTCTGAAGATTGATGGATGTGAAGTCTGGAGTCTCCCGGCAGAGCGTCCCGCAGAAAATGGAATTGAATGTCTCTACCTGTCCCAGCAGTCTCTTTTTATGTGTTTTGAAAATGGGTGTGTGCCTGGCATAACTGAGCCTGCCCCTCTCTACTTGTCATTGGCCCAATTCTCCCCTCTCCCATGATTGGGGGAAGGAAATGGATTGTCATCATGATGAGGTCTGTTTATTGGTCAGAGGATCCTCCCCTGGACAATTTGCCCACAAATCTATATTTGATTCAAATACATATTTCCCAGATACACAATTTGTTGAAATTACATGTACACATTATATATTCCTTATGGTCCATGCTTGTCCGCCTCTGATCTTCCTGGGGGCAACATTTTGCGCTTTTTGACTGGTTTACCAATATTGGACATTTACCAAAAATTACACACATGTACGCAAAGCGTATGGACATTAATTGATTAAGTGTCAGATTTTTAACATGCAGACATTTGGAGTAAGACCCTATTTTCCGCTAGCAACCCCCCAGAATACACCACAGGGTCCTAACGCCTCTTAAAACGTGCACAGAAAAATCACAAGAATAATGGTATTAATCATATAATTTTGACCAGTCCGCACTATGAGTTATCTATCTTTTTAAAATCATGCTCTGGCCCAGATGGGTGTGGTTTAGGTTCCAAAGCACATGGGGGAAGCTTCTGTCTGCCCCCGCCTCCAGCTCGGGTGGCTCCCAGAGGCACTTCTCCTCCCACTTCTCCCAAGAGGAAGCCACTTTACGGCCCCCCCAATATAACATTTGCCTGAGTCCAGGACAAGGCTTTGTGCAACCTCCTGCCGGTGCCCCTCCCCTAATCTAATCAGAGAGGTGTCCCTTTTGGTGGGGAAGCAGGATGCAGCTAGGCCTGGGAAGAGTGGCTGGGCAGGTTTCTCCTGTCGGGGGTAGTTGTCAGGCAGAATTCAGCTAAATGTCACTTTAGTTCCCAGTTTAAATCAAACTTACAATTTTTACATATACATTAAATAATTACTTCCTTCAAGTCATTTCAGAATATAGTTTTACATTGTATCCACCTCTTAGCAAGTCTTTCCTTGGTCTGGTTTGGGTTCCTCTGTTCAGTTTTTCACAAAAGTCTGGTGGTTTTAAAACGCCGGCTTTCTGATAGTGGTGAGTACCGGTATTGCAACCATTTTTAGGGATTAAGAAAATTAATTCCCCACAGTTCTGAGTTGCTTTTTGGCAATCAGCATTGCCATTCCCAATGGTTTCAGGCTACTGTGTGTGTAGCCCAATGGTGGTTTTAGGCAGTGCCCTCCTGTGCTCACAACATAGGCAAAAATGGGTGGCAGCCTATTCTTCATGTTTTCCCTGTGCACTCTCTGGTGAGTTCTGGCCATCATGATGTTTTCCATGCCAGTACTGCACAGTTTTATGGTAGGGCTTGGATGCATGGGTAAAAACATCCCACAAATGGAAACACTGAAGCACCGGCACCGTTAATAACGGCTCCAGTGCTTCAGTGATTTCTTTGCTTGTAGGGGCTTCAACTACCGGCAGGTCAGGCCTGCCGGTAGTTCACTGCCCCTACCGGCAGACTTGTAGTTTGCCGGTATAGAAATGGTGCCGGCAACATTGTTTCTGGACTGGCAAACTTATGATGAGGGCCTTGACTTAAATGTTCCTTCATCCTCAATGTATTTGGCTTTACCAACCAGCAGAGACACTCTCAGAGCCTTAGTACCACACTCACAAACTAGAGGGTCTGCCTCAATTGATTTGGCTTTATCAACCAGCAGAGCCACACAGCATCTTCTACATAGTGTCACATCTTCACATCTGCATTCCACTTAGCACCAATATTGGATTCTGTTGTGGTTCAGACTCATTTCATGTGGTCAAACACCAGAACCTCTCGCTGAGACCTTGTACTACTTTCACAAGCTGGAAGTACTCCCCCAATTTATTTGGCTCTGTGAAGCCATGAATGCCGTTGTATTTTTGTCTGCACTCTCCAAGTGCCCCATGTCTGCTCTTTTACTACTGTCTTCACCATTCATCTAGAAGAGGGTAGGGTGATGCAGGAGCATGTGCCTCACCATGGCATCCACTACTAGCTTGTCATCCAGCTCACACTGAATGACAGCATGTATGCAATGCATGCAGTGTGTGGCTCCATTCCTTATTGCTCTTTCCAGCCTCTTCGACCTTAATGGCACCACAACCTGAAATGTACAACCACCATTAATAGGCTTTGCTGTTAGTGGTGGTAAAGCACTGTTAAGGTGGTCCTAATCAATAATCAGTATAGCCAACAATTAAACAAATTCAAGAAAATGGAGCAAAAACAAGTGCACAAGAACACCCATCTTTATTCAAACATGAATTGGCTGGGAAAATACAAAAATGATTTTCAAACATTTCAATGTAAAACACAAGCTTTTAAGTACAAAATACGTAATGCATGGTTAGTGATAAAAACATCTTCTACCATCGGTTAAGTGCATATAGTACCTATACATACTAATACATGACAGCTACTGCAATTGCATATTCTGTAACTGATGGTTCCTCCTAAGATCATCCGCCTAAAAGTGTTTACACTATATTCTGCTACCTTATTGGTTGGCACCATGCTCCGGTGGCCAACCTGGCAGACATCACACCAATTTGTCAGTGGTTTGCTCATCCGACCTTGGGTACTTTAATGTGATGCCAGGATGCATGGCGGGGAAGGAGAGATGGGCGGACAGCTATAATTCAGTTTGAAGAAGTGACTCCCTTCCTATTCCCAGGCCTGAGACCTTCATCTGCCAATTTGCTTGTGGCCTTGATGCTGCCCCTGTGTCTGGCTGCATCATGGATATAGCAGGTGTGCTGTGTAGTCAAGCCAGGAATAAATGATCAGTGTTATGATCACGTGGTAGGCGACCACTACCTCAACCTAATTTTCATCTATTTATTGTGTTTTATGCTATTCTCACCCGGATCTGATGCTATGTGTGTTTATTAAAATCTGCTTGGCACGGTAGCTTCTTGCACCTGGAGATTAAAAGCTATCTGTATTTTCTCACTGCTACCAAAATAAACTAACTTTTAGAGTTGCATGCTGTGCAGTTCTGGGCTCTGTTATCTAGTAGTTTTGATTCCCTGTTGGAGCCCGCCTGTTTCATAGCTTTGACAATCAAACGTCTCTATGAATATTGCTTGGCTTGGGACTGTGCGTGTGAAGCAGTTTTGATGTCATGATTCAGTATTTCAGAATGAAGGCCTTTCACAGTTCTGTCTAAAATGGCGGTTCCTTGGTTCACTCTGCACCATGTTAATGTTCTTTGTGTCTAGTGTGTTGTGTACTACAATACAATGGATGGGTTACCCCTTCCTCGCTGGCAGAGGGGAAGCAACAAACTGTATTTAAACAGAGGTCATGTCAGCGGAATGTAACTATGTTCAATCAAAGAGACATGGTCCGACAAGAAAAAGGGAGAAGAGGACCCCTAATCCACACCACAGATCAACCCTGCATGAAACAACAAGTCATTTATAAAACTGTATTTATTTAAATTGTTCATATTAAAATAAATATTAAACCATCTTGAGCTCATATTTAATGTACACCTATACAAAAATAGTAAAGTGCATCATTTAAAGCGCTTGTTTTAAAAATTAGCAAAAAAGGAAGAAAAAGAAAAGACCATCTAGTTGGTCCTAATCGCTGATTCACAAGTGCAAAGTCAGATACCCCTAATGAGTGAAGGGGATCACTCAAGGGGGGAACTGTCGATCACCTGAACAGTATTAGATGGTGAAACAACTAATGAGACAATAAAGCAATCACGCAATGATCAAAAACACACTAAAGCTAACCATGGGATGGCATGCGTCAACTACTAGAGTGTCAAGGCAGTAGATTACATACAATTCAATAGGCCTGGCACTGATGGCGATTAGTAGTTCCGATGGAAAAACGCATCTAACTTTAATGCAGATGATGCCCATCTTCTTCAGGACGTAGCACTCCCGTAAACATCATGGTTCCTGATATTTCATCTGTGTCTTTGTTACACATGTAATGTTAAAACTAACAGTACAGATTTATAAGTTAAAAGCACAAGTCACACCTAAAACAGGTACAAAATAAAAGAAAAGGGAAAAACAAGAAAAAAGAGGAAAAATGAGGCATTAGGCAATCAATAACAGGTTAAAAATTGGTGATCTGTGAGTGGAACATGGAGACCTTCTCCCGTTCTCTAAAGTTTAGAAAAGTCATATGACATAAAGAGGGAGAAAAGGTAATTACCATAATCTCAACCCTTTGGGCTGGTCCCAAGGTCCTGTATATAAATCCAGGAATATGAAATTGGGCCGTGCCAGAAATGGATCGCAATGAATTAGATCTAGGAAGCAAGGATAAACATATATGTTATACGGCCATGGGTTAACATGGCCAGAATCTCTCCAAATAGAATTAAGTGAAACAAGGTGACCCAAGCAGCCACCTAGGCCCCTGTCCCAGATAATAAAACACATTGGGGCATGCAAACTAGAGCGGACCCCTGTGGGCCCACTTAGCAGTAGATTTCAAAGAACTAAATTAGAACCTACATGGCAACTCACCTGTAGGCAGGTGCTAGCAGATCCCAATGTGTTAGACATTTCCATCGTTATAGTCTAACTGGGGTGAGCAATATTGAAGTTGTCACACCGCCTTCAAAATTGCCATGAGGAGATTAAACTTTCCCAGAGGCACTGAACCGCTATATTTCAAATGCGGCAGGTTGCGCCATAAAGGCAACTATATGGAGCATAAAGACTACAGGAGTATAAATACTAGTGCGTTGCATACTGTCACACGTTTTGTCCCTGCTGTATGCTGCCATCTACTTCTACCTATGTTCATGTCAATGCTACATTGTGTAACCCTGTCTTGGTCTGCTCCAACATTTTTAAGCTTGTATGTGCTCTTTACAGGTCATTTTTCATATTTTTCAGCTTATACGTGTGTTCACCTCTGCGAACGTCTGGGGCGGGGTCACATCCTGTGTTGATTTTATCTGCATTGTTGCAGCAGCCCTGCTAGTTGATGGTGCCACTAGTTCAGACTGTACTGGACAAACCTGGGGGTAGGGGTTTGGGGAGATAGCTGTGCTGGCCCAGGTGGACAAGGAGACTACTTGCTAGAGTGTAACCAGCGATGAGCTGGCGTATTTTCTGAAACTACCTTGTACCGTCACCACTGAAGAAAGGTGAACTATCTGTGTCTGTGGCACTTGATGTGCACTCTTTCGCTCAAATCATTATTTCACAGACTAAAGTACTAGTGCATCTAAGGGGTTACCAAGGCTCTCTTGCTTGGGTTACCACAATGCCTCCCTTCTGACAGAGGTTGCATATTACAGTGCCTGTCCCCCTCTGATTGATTATGGTGTCATGGGTGGGAATGACTTCTGCTGTGACTTTGCCATCTTGAGCAAAGCCTGAGCCTGTCTTGTTCCCTCTGCATGGGCAGACAATGCTGCAGTTTCCCTTTGACCCTGGGGGGGCATCTCTGGATCCACTGCTTGGTGCTCCTCAGTCTCCCAAAGCACCACCACCTACTTTTCCCTTTGCCTTTAATCCTTCTGCACCTCTGTGGCTACCTCTTCCTGCTGCTTGTGGAGTACACCCGCCTCCCCATCAAATCCAAGGACAAGTGATTTGCCCACCTAATGCAGGTACCCATTGAGTGACTCTACCACAACCTCCTCCAGATTAGTATCCACATCCTCCTTCTCCTAATTGTCTATCTCTCCCTCTTCATGCTCTGTCTATCTCTACTCAGCCATCATCTCCCCTGCTTAACCACTGTCTCCCCTTCCAAATCACCATCTCCCCTTCCTCAACTGCTGTCTTCTCCATGTCACACTTCATTCCAACTTCTGTCTGCCTCTACTCATTGGGCTGAGCCTCCTTCTTCTGGCTGTATACGTCAACCACTGACAGGGAGGTTGAGGAGTAGTCCAAATCTTTTCCCACTATCCTATATCCAAATAGAAGTACATGTCCACTCACCCTCCACTCCTAACCTAACGTGAGACTGGGTGATCTGCGTATCCCTGCATCCTCCCCTAGCTGCTTGTAGATTCGTTGCTGCTCAATTCTCCACCCTCCCCAGGCGCCAATGTTAGCTCCCCACTCCCTTATATTAATCTCTTGCTTTCTTCTTCCCTCATTGTGGACTTCCCAATATGACTTCTAAAGTGTTTCATTGCTTCCCAAAGCAAGGTCAGCGCTCAATAAATACCATAATAATTATAATGATTAACACTATAGTTGGTTAAACTTGACATTCTGTATTCTTTACTCTATGCCATCAAGTTGCTTTATTCCAAAAATTAGGTCGTAGTAATATGGGGCCTGGGGGGTCGACCACATCAGAGATTAAAGTGAAAAAAGGTGTAAGACAGGGGTACGTCCTCGCACCACTGCTATTCAATCGTTATATAAACAGTGCCATTACGGCTCTTTTAAATAAGGTAACAGATGCTCGGACTCTGGGCAGGGATAAGTATCCAGTACTATTCTTTGCTGATGATGCGGTACCGATCTCACTGACCCCGGATGTCTTGCAAAACAAGTAGGAATCTTTACCTGATTGTCATCATGAGTAGGTATAGTGCTGCCACCGCCAGGTTCTGAGAGACCATGGCAGTGGTGCCATTAAACCTGCACTCAGCATCTGCAAACTTCAAGCATGCCAGGCAGCAGTTTGTAGTGCTGAGATTCAGGACAATTACCCCGTAAAATCCCTAGATGTCACTGGAAAATATCTTTATTAAAAAATATTCTGGGTTTGCCCAAAAATACACCCACAATCCATGAAGAATTGGGTTTGAATCATATTGGTCGGTTAATTGTGGCCAAACCAATCTTGTACTGGGTCTGCCTTTGGAGCTGACCTTCCCCAGAGAAATACAGTGATGCTCTCTCAAATGTTCTGAGGCAGGAAGGTGGGCGCATTTGCCATGGTGTAATCATATACAATATGCTCTACTTAACCTGCGCTTTGAAAACTACTGGACATCTCCAGAACTGAAATTTGAAACAGGGCAAGAGAGGACATAATAGCCCAGAGCTATAATCTCTTGACGGCCTTTTCCTAGTGGGCTCGTAAGGCATCCATCACTGGGCTATGAAGCATACCTGGACTACTTAAAACCTAAAGCGGCACGTACACCTTTTTCAAACTAAGATGTGACACTCTACCTTTAGCTACCCATTAGTTCAAATGGAGTCTTTCGCCAACAGATGTATGGCTATATTGTACTGGCACTAGTGAAACTGAACTTCAGTTGTGTTGCTCTAGCCTACATATAAAAGGCTGCCCACTCAATATGTGAAACCAAGACTGAAGGCAGCCAGGATCCGTAATGTTAAGGGAGCAGTAGCTGCATGGAAAACAAACTCAGCATTTGTCCAGGCTGTGTTGACTTATGAATTCCAGGCATGAATCCTGAGAAATAAATTGAGTAATTAGGTCCTCCAATGCTCCTAACATATTTTAATAGAACTGATCTTTTATTGTTATGACAGATGATATAATCGTTCAGAAATGGTGAGATGTATTATTACTTCGAAAATGTTTCATATATTCTAGTTGTAATGCTATTAACTGACAATGTCATACACATTTTTATATGCACTTTATTATCTTTATTCAATTGAACGTATTGTAATATTATTTTTGCTGACTATTATGGCTTACTGCCGAATAAAGTACCGTAAAGAAAGAAATAACAATAAGGTTGCCAAAAGTTCCAATGTGGAAAACTGAAATGTGCCCAAGGTATCAAATGTGCCCAAGGTGTCAATGTGAAAAACACAAAACAAGTGATTAAAGGAAACAACGGGATTCGCAAGAGTCGCATGAAGTTTTCTCAAATCACACAACCAGAAGGGAAGGGAACTGAGCACATCACAGGAAGACTTATCGGGTTCTCGCACCAACGTTTCTTTGCAAACACCAAAAATGAAAGGTTTTAGGACATTTTTCAGATTTTTATTTTTTACATCTTTTTGAAAGGCAGTAAGAGTAAAAAGCAAAGATCAAGGAGCGAGCCAAAAGATTAAAAAGGGATAATAAAAGGAATCAGGAAACAGCAAAAACACCAGCAACAAATAAAAAAACGACTCCAAAGTGCTCCTAAACTTGTTATCAACATGTGAGCATGTCCTGTCCACTCCGAACTCGACATCTACACACAAACCACAAAGAAAGCGAGAATCAAGTGTAGAAGTCCCACAAACCTGTTTTAGAATGGCTCAGGTGCTCTGGTTTTCTGGTCAAATTATACCCTCTTGTCTCAGGCCTTGCAATTTCACAGTGGGCCTTGAAACCTGCTGTGAAACCACAAGAATACAACAGCGTTTATCGAACTCGCCAAGAAAAGCTTGACTTTCCAACTAAGCATATTGAGGGAAGTATGACCCCTGTACCCAGAGCTGGGAGGGGGCAGGTGCCACTGATCAGAAGCAAGTAGTGTGGTATGCATTGGCGTAAAGTGCGTACAATGGTCCTCTAGATGTTGTATCTCTTTGGGGAAGGCAGTGTTTTGGGAAAATAATGCTCTGAAAGTATTTTAGTTTCTATCAGGTGTTTAATGGGTACAGTAGTTTCCAGGAATGCTGCTCCTTCATTCTTCTTGGATTCATCTCCGGTTTCTCAGTAGTGCTGGGAAGAATTCATAAACCACCTATAATCTTGACTGTAATGGAGCAGTGAGCTCACACATGCCTATTAGGGGAGTGGGCCTTTCCCCGTAGGTGATGCAACCCCCTGGAACCTATAGAAGAGTGATGCTCTATGGACTTGGATGGCACCCAATAGAGAGTACTTGCAGACTGTCGCCTTTCTTAGAACTCTAGAATTGTTGGCAGACATTCCAACTCTGCACTGATGGATGGAGATTCTGGAAAGAAGTAGTTGTTTAGTCAGGAAATCAGCAGTCGTCCCAGGCATAGTGCCAAAAAGCATTGGGCCTCATTATAAGTTTGCTGGTCCGGGAACTATGGTACCGGTACGCTTGCTGGTACCATAGTTCCGGACCGGCAAACTACGAGTTGTCAGACCTGGCGGGCAGAGCGGCACCCGCGAGCACAGCATGTCAGATGCACCGGCACCATTTAGAATGGTGCCGGTGCATCCGACTTCCCCATTCCCATTGAGCCCTATGAGAATGGGGAAGAATTATTTCTGGTGCCCAGGAATGGACAAATACCTTGTCTGGCAAGGCTGTAATGACCCGGTAATTGCCCATTCATTGTGTGTGTTTTCCCTGCATCTTAAAATTAGAAACTCAATGGTTGCCACACTTCCCTTAGCCGCAGAGGGAGGCTGAGTCAGAGCCCACCAATGTGCTCTGAAACATAGCAATATTCCAAGTTAGTAAGTCAAGGGGGTAACTAGCAAGGGGGCCCCTTTGAAGGATGTAATCTAGTCATTTGTGGGGGCTGTTCCTCCTGGCTCGTCTCAGTTACACCATACTCAACTTTGAAAGGACCTACCACTGAACATTAAAAATGAAGACAAACTCCTGAAATTCAGAAAATTGTTAAAAACTCATCCATTCAAAATAACATACAGTACTGAATACCTGGAGGGATGGACCTTATATCACACCCTCCTGACTTATTCTTTCATGTAATATAATGTAAAAGGGTCTTATATAGCACCCTTCTGCCAATAATGTTGGTCTCGGTGCACATGGCTCTGTAAGAAAGGAGGGCAGGGTGTGTTATTCAGATAGTGGTGTTGATTGATGCAGGTTGGAAGTACACGTTACCTGTGTGCCGATATGAAATCTATATGTTTTTGTTGGTACAGACCAGGCAAGTTTGCCATATAGGCAGACCACGGATTGTGGAGTGCATAAATTGGCAACCTGGTTGCTGATAGAAGATGGATAGTCTGAATCTGTTAAGTACACTAGACCTGAAGGTCGTCTGAAGGAAAGTGGGAGGTTTGAGGATGTAAGATTTTAGTAGCATGGAATTAGTTGAGGAATGAGAGAGGGGGGTGGGGTGTTGTCGCTTACTGGCTCTTCATTGTACATTTCACAGAAATTAAGGTACAGACTAGTGTCACACAACAGAGGATGCATGAATCAAATTGGTATCTCACGGATGGTAGTGCCTAGAGTTTAGAAAAATGCTTGTTGTAAATAAGCCCAAGTTTCTGGTGCACCGTTTTAGTCGGTTGCTATTATTTTTAACTTCTTTCAAAGTGTTTGGTAAAAAAATCCAGGTCTTCAGCTGTTTCTGTTTATGTATATCTAGTCCTTAGACTTAAATTATATGTATTTATGACTTTTTTAAATGTGGCAAGATTTGAAATGTTTCTTAAGTCTGGCTGAAGGACATTCCAGAAGATGGGTGCGCAAATATCGAAACAGGTGCCTCCAAATCTTTTGATATTAGATCGGGGTACACTCAGCTTTCCAAGTGCATTTGAGGGAACGTGTATTTAGAGTCTTTGTCAGACGCTGTTGCAGGTAGATGGATGCTGTGCTCTGAACACAGGGTTTTGTGCGTGAGTGAACAAACTTTGTGAGTGATACGGTGGTGCACTGACAACAAGTGCAATGATTTTCATGCCTGCGTCACATGTTCATTTTTGGCCAACTTTCACACTGCTGTAACATCTCCATTATGTGCTGTTTGAAGTATTTTTATGTTGCCTTTTTAGGTTCCGGCTAAGAGAGACTAATACAATAGTCAAGTCTGGAAGATGTTTTTGGGAGACAGATAAGGTTTAATTTGTCTAATTAATTTAGTTGTATAAGCACATGCAGCTTTAGTTTGTAATACATGCTTTGACATGGTGAGGCCTGGGTCCATGTAATGGATCTTTGTTATTTCAAATTGACTATTCCTGTCCTCCAGTTTTCTAAATTCTCTGGTTGGTGCCCACAATCATACATTCTGTCTTACTTTTGTTCAGAGCTAGGGAGTTGGCAGTCATCCATTCCTGGACTAAACTGTATACCTCATTGATATTTACTGCATCCTTATCATAAACCCCAGTGAGCTCCAAGACCGCCTGGGTATCATCTGCGTAGTTAGTGTAGCCAATGCCGACAGTATCCAGACGGTCGAAGAGTGGGCGAGTGTATACATTAAAAAATGTGGGGGAAAGGCAAGTACCTTGGGGAACACCACAAGTTAGTAGCTCTGGGGGAATCAAAAAGCCAGCCGATGCCCCTCTGGTAGTGTGTGGGCCAAAGGAAGGATGCCATCCAGGAGATAATGAGCAATTAACCCATTCTCTCAACCGTTCTTGAGCAGCAATATGTAGTCTATGAGATCAAAAGCTGCCAAGAGGTCAAGGAGCATCAGAAATGCAATCTGACCACCATCAACAATTTTTGCAAGATTGGCTCGCAGATCAAGCTTTGATGGTTTCCGTTCCACGAGAGAATTGGAAACCAGATTATCAAACAATGAGCACATTATGTTTTTTGAAGATCCTTGACAGGGTGGCAGGCATGCCACCCTGTCAAGGATCTTCAGTAGCAATTGAACATTTTGATAGGGCGGTAACTGCCTGCATCCTCTGGGTCAGCTGTCTCTTTTTTAAGAATTGTGGAATCCACACTTGTTTTATGCAGCAGGGTACTGTGGATGTAGTGCAGGAAGAGTTCACTATCTCTGTAATAAGAGGTGCTGGGCATTCAATGGATGCTTTTACTATGCTGGCTGGGCATGTGTCTCCACTACAGAACAAGGGTTTTAAGCCTTCTACAATCTCAATCAGTCCAGCCTCTGAGACCAGGTTTAGATTGAATTCCCGAGAAGGATGCAAACAGTCGGAGGCTTGTTATTACATAATGTTTTAGAGACACGGCAGGGGGGATTCTGTTGATCTGCCTCAATGGTGGCAAGGTGTAACTTGATTTTGTTAGCAAATCCGTTTTGAATCCTAGCACACCATTGATCGCTTTTATAATCAGCAAGGACTGCCGCTTTTTTTCCCTCCAATTCTGGTAAAATGGTCAAAAGATCTTTTTGGTCAGATTGAGCATTGCTTATTCTATTTTCAAAGCTGTCTTTCTTGGCTTTGAGAATATCTTTTTTATAGTTGGCTGCGGCAACTCTGTAGGCTTCCAAATTGGCCTGACAAGGTTGTCTCCTCCAAAGCCTCTCGTGTTGCCTTTTGGTTTTCCCACTTTCAATGATGTCTGATGAAAACCATGTTTGCCTAAGGTTTCACTCTTTAGTTTCTTGTCAGTCAAAGGTGCTAGCATGTCATTCACTGAAGTAGTAATGTTCTGAAACCAGCCAATCAAGACATTAATCTCCTCTGTAGGGACCAAATCAAATAACATGGGCTCAGCAAGATTAGAAAATGCCTCCATTGTGATTTTAAGGAAGTTTCTGACCCTGGAGATCAGCCTCGTATGGAAAATGGCTTATTTTACAGTGGACGGGTAAAAAGAAAGTGAAAGAAATTACGCAGTGATCTGTCGATGGGCTGGTGTTGATGCTAAGAGAAGAAGTGGGGAGATTATGTGTTAGAACCCAGTTAAGGATGTTACCCTCTTTATGAATGGGAGATTTGAGAATTTGAGTAAATCAGGTTGCTTCCAGGGTGGATAAAAGGGAGGAGGCCTCCCTGTCTTTAGATTTATAACCCCAGATCTTAAAATCTCCCAAGAAAATGGTATAAGTATTCGTTTTTAGAAAATCCCTTAACAAAGTAAGCAGTTGTTCCTCGAATAGAGGGGTACTAATGGTTGGTCGGTATAAAACTAGAAAACATATGGTGACATTAGCATTAACATTTAGCTTAATGAGTGTGGGTTCACAGGTCTCTAAGGCAGAAAGATTGAGTCGATAAACCTTAAGAGCGTCTTTAAAGGTAACTGCGTAACCCCGCCTCTTCCCTCAATGAGATCTGTTCTTAGTATGTTGTAACATGTGAGGTGGCTAGTGATGCAGCATGATTGGTCGTTTTGGTTGGCCATGTTTCTGTAATGAAAGCAATATCTAGGTCCTGCAACATGATCATGTCTGCAACCTCAGTCATGTTTTTGACCAGGGAGACGTGTAATCGGATGGGCTATTATCAATGTATCACTGCATGTACTCCTGGTGCCATCAGTGAAAATGTCAGAAGAAATTCCATTGTTATTTATCCACGGGTCATTAGAGGAAAGCATGGTAATTGGAGTCGCAGACTCAGTGCTGGTAACCCTTTCATTAATGGTGCCCACTTTTTCCTGTATAGGAAAAGCAGTTTGAATAAAGGTTTCAGATTCCCAATGAGTATTCTGTCTATTGTCATTGTTTATCCGCTCCTCTCTCAACTTCATATCAGGTGCAGAGTTGAGTGGATTCTTATTCGCAAGATAGCCCGCAACTATCTCCTTAGAGCGGTTGCTATGATCTGGAAGTGTACTTGAGCATGCTCCCGGTGAGGTTTTTGATGCCATAATGGCATCTAGTGGACTCATAGCATTTCAAGGGGGGAGAGCATAACCAAGAAATATCACAAGGGTGTCATAGTTATAGAGACTTACTCATGTGTATGGATGGGATGTATAAAGGAACCAGGCTCCTTCATGGACTCTACGGACTGGCACAGACGGGCTGGTTGCTGTCGCACCTGATGGCACAGAAAAGTGTGCACAGACTACAATTCACCTGGGAATTGTAGTTCCCACCGGCAAAGGGTGTCAAGCTGCAGTAACCATCCCTACAGAAATGTGGCTCGTATTCAATATATGGCAGTGCAAGTTAAAATCTAAACGGACTAAAATGCATAGCACAACAATTTAAAAGAGGTTTCTGCTCAATCTAAAATGGTGCAAAGTTAAAATCTAACGTGCCAGCAAATGAACCAGAGTCAATGCTAAGCAATATTTAAATAATTAAACAAAGTAAAATGAAACGTAGTGCGGAGACACACAGTAAAGGTGTACAAATTTGGAAGTCAGAAGGGAAAGCAAGCTTCCTTTTCTTACCGGCACAGACCTGCTGGTTGCTGTCGCGCCAGCGCTGTCACGCCTGGTGGCAAAGAAAAGTGTGCACAGACTACAATTCATCTTGGAATTGTATTTCCCACGGGCAAAGTATGTCAAACAGCAGTAAGCATCCTAACATAAATGTTGCTCATATTCAATAAACGGCAGTGCAAGCTAAAATGTAAACAGACTAAAATGCATAGCACAGCATATAAAAGAGGTTTCTGCTCATTCTAATATGGTGCAAATTTTAAATCTAACGTGCCAGCAAATGAATCAGAGGCAATGCTAAGCAATATTTAAATAATTAAACAAAGTAAAATGAAACGTGATGCAGAGACGCACAGTAAAGGTTTACTTGAAATTAAAGCGATCCAAAATGGGGATCCTCCTTTTAGAGGCTCCACAAAACCTATCCCTTGTTTGGCATTATGCATTGGGATTCTGCTTTGTCCTATCTAAAAACGTCAGGATTTTGGGACTTATTGCAACCCTGCTCTATCAGTGTCATCTCAAATGGTTGCTAAGACATTCTTCCCAAATGTCCGATCTTTGCCCCATATGTTCCCATATCTGTTTTCTTGCAAAGTGCAAGTCACGCTGATCTGCTTTGTCACAGGCTGATTATGCCTTTAGCTTTAAATTGGGTTTTGCAAATTACCTAATCCAACAGCTGTAGAAAATACACCATTCAGCAACATGCCTACGTTTAGGACTCAAAACATCAGCCCATATTTCGCCAGAGTTGGTTTCACTGAACTGGCATCCTGTGGCAGCGCAGGTGGAATTTAAGAGTGTGTGCATGATAGAAAAGGCAATCAACAATGCTGATCCTGAATTAAGTAAATTAATGTTTGAACTCTACCAGCCAACGCTCTGGCCCTCATTAGGACTCCGGCGGAAAACCATGGTGCTATTAGCACCATGGTCGATGCCGGAGTCCGCCATGGTGGAATGGGGAATTACCACCCCATTCCAAGGTTGGTGGGGCAGTAATTCCCCATGCCACCATGGCCCTTCCCCATTCCCATTTTTGCCCCATAGGGCATAATGGGAAAGGCGGTAAGTATGGTACTGCAAATTGCGGTACCGTACTTACCTCGAGAGTCCCTTTGCGGGCCCCTACTTTAACGGCTGGTCTAGACCAGCCATTCAGGTCGGGACCCGCAAAGGGACCTCGTAATCAGGCGTTAAGGGTTTAACGGCGCCGACACCTTTTACGGCGCCGTTAACCCCTTAATGCCAGGGTCCTAATGCGGGCCACTGACTGTGTTCTGTAATATTATTGAGCCTCAGTACGAGTCTGGCAGAGCAGCCAAAAAGTAGTGGTAATTCCATTTCTATCACTTTTGTTGGTGGTAAAAGAGTTACCACACCTTTTACTGCACCACTGAGTTATAGTTTTGGCCCTGAAGTAGAGGATTTACCTCCAGCAACATGCTTGAGGTAAATCTGAGAAATCCCCAATCCCCAATAGAGTCCTATTAACTCCAAAAATGGGGACCTACACCCCTCTCCCCCCAATAGTAATCTGGTGGCCAAATTGCAGGATCAAATCGCATTATCAAGAAATTAGTTTGGTGGTAATTTCACAAAAGAAATTGGAACGACTATCATACTCATAAGGGGCCCCACTGTGCTCTTGGCAGTGCTACATGCAAGCCTTCTAAGTACTGTAATAACAGGTGTTATTATTATTATTTCAATTTGCAGGGTATGATATATCACCTCGGTGGGCCCTTCTGTATGATTCAGACTTGTGAAGTGCAGACTGCCACTCCTATCAAAGACCAACTCTTTACTTGTTTATCTGTACACTGTGAAGCATCAGGAGAACGCAGAATAGTCCTTTATTGAATTTAAGCTAATTGTGCAATGTAGCACAGATACTGAACCTAGACTAAATAATGAATGTAAGCTAATCTTGGAACCTTGAAGAAGGTCAAATATAGCCAGATATTGAATCTAGAAGAATGTTGATGGTAACCTTTAAAATAATCTTAGGAGCATGTGGAATGTAGCCCTACATTAAATAAAGTTGATTTAGAGTTTAGCCATCACATTCATTCTGGGTCACTGCTTAGAATGTAGACCATGCATTTAAGCGCTTACTCTCCATGTATAGGGAAACTAGCCAAAGACCACACCACTTGAAGACACTTCTCACAACACCGTGCTACCGTTCATGACAAACATTCGATATGTAGGTTCACACATAACTTCTATCCCGCTCTTGCTTACCCACTCTAGACGGTATCAGGTAATAATGTCCCCATACATAATGTTGCCGGGAAAAGCCATTGGCAACATATATATATGGTGACATTATGTATGGTGACGGGCTGCAGGAATGTCGCCTGCTCCCCTTGTAAAATACAAATTAAAAAACGGCAACATTTTTGTCAGGAGATATTTTTGTGGGGACATTATCACATGGAACCCTCTAGACCCCTTATCACCATCCATCAATATGCAAGTTCGACATGGGTAACTAACAGGGTCTTGGACACCCCTTAGATCTTAAGCACTGGCCAATATGCACACACGCATACTAGCAACTCCTAGAAATTCTTCCACTACCCGGACTCCGGTCCCCCAAGGGCGTTCAACATACAACACATGACCATCACCATACTAATAGTGAAATGTGCTATTATTTATTTATTGTGTGATTTAGTTTACAAAAAATAAACTTTACACAAATATTCACATAGAAAGATAGAACACATAAAACTAGATTTACAGGATTCATAGATATCAATAAAAATAGATTCCATATTAAAAGGAAAAAAGAGCATCAGTAAACCAGAGAAATTTCATATAAAGGTAAGAACAGCTTTAGTAAATTAATCACATTAATTAGCAGCCTATCATTACGATTTATTAATACATTCCAGCAAAATAATTCCCCAAGTTAATACGAGAAATAAAACAAGATTTAAAGGTTTCCTCACGAAGAGCAGTTAGGACCGAACATTCCACAATTAAATGCTTCAAAGTTTCGCCATTAAGTCTACAACACGGACACAATCGATCAGTCGATGAAACCGCTAACTGGCCACCTAAGAGTTCATTAGTTAGAAATAAGTTTCATTTGATGCCTAGCCAGAAATTTCTAAGATGTTTTGAAGCATGTTTGGTGATATATTTCTGGAGAGAATTGCAGTGTTTAACATCCATGGAAAAAAGCTCAAACAACTTAACCCCTATTTTTGATCCAGTCCTCTTCACAGACGTTAGCCCTCTGCCATTCCTAGTTTATAAATGAGCTTAGAATAAAAGCCAATTTTAAACATGTAAACATGTCTAAAATCCAGAGAAAAAGATTCTGGCAATATCCTTCAAGGAAAGTGATTGAAGGCTGGTTATTTGACAAAATAATGCCGAAATATATTTACTATTTAATGGCTAGAACTTTTTGACCTTATAAGTTTGGCTCAAGCATAGATAGCTGAACTGGTCCTACGTTGGCAGAGCCATACCTGGGAGCAAAGGCGCTGGGGCATCCTCAGGTACCTCACCCCTCACTAGTGATCTAAAAGTGGAACCCTGAGATGGACCACTAGGGAATCTGGCTGGCCCTATAGGCAAACCTCCAAACCCAGTTCCCTGTGCCAAGGACCAAAGGGTTTGGCAGTGGGCTCCAGTTTTGTAAAAATGGGATTGATAGACACAGGGGGACGAGACACTCCTTGACTAATATCAACTACTACCTTGGGTTGTATCGAGGGACCAAGCTTTTCTGGCAAGCAGGTTTGAAGGGCCTCCTCATGGGATTCCATTGGATATGTGGTTAGAGAGGAGATATTCAATCCTTCATCAGAGACTTCCGCCATATTTGGTTTAAGGTTTGCCGTAATCAATAATTTTTTATTTGCTTCATGATCAACCGAAGATGGCTGACCACAAGTCGTTGCCTGCCTCCGTGACTGTACCTTGCCCTTCTTAGGGGTACCCCCACCTTAGACAATGATGCCTGTGCCCTGGTAGTCAGAAGCCGATCCTGATAATCCACTTCTACAGAGAATACTTCCGTCTGTGCCCTTAGTGATAGTAAATATTTAAGGGAACCTTTGTTATTTATGGGAGGTGCCAATGGGTTTGTTATACTGTTCTTAGCTTTCTTCTTCCTTCTATGGCCAGCTTCCATAGCCGCTAATGGGTCATCCACAGCAGTCACCCTGGAAGAGGGCACAATCCCTCCCACCCTATCCAGTGTCAGTTGCAAAGGGATAGTCTAAGGGCCCAATGTAACCTGAGGTACAGGGGTTCTTTGTAAAGGGGTCTGCAAACTTGCCACCTCTACCTCGTCTAAGCCCACAGGCTTGCTTGTCTTGGCAGAATAAAAACAAGAATTGGCCCAGGAGGTTTGGGCGGCAACAGACACTGAATGAACAGTAGTTGGAGCACCCCCAAGCAACACATTTGTGCAGATTGCACCCGGGGCGCTCAACGCCAAAATGCAACCTTCAATAAAGTTCACTTTTGCAAGCAGGTCTTTTAAGGAGGATCATACTTCTCTTAATTCATACATGTTCACATCATGCTGCGGTCCATAGTGTTTAATATTCTTGACAGAACTGGAAAAGAGAAAGCATCAACTGTAGGCTCTTCCTGAGCCTGACAATCATGACCCATGGTTGTGCGCTCTTTAGAATCACGTACCATCCTTTCGTCAAAAGTTGGTGATGAACAGTGTCTTACAGCTGGACCCGGCTGATTAAAGAAATTATGAGCATCTCGCAGTAATGGTGAACCATGGCAAATGTAGGAGAAACGTCCGCCTCCAACCTATGGGACACAGGCTGATAGGGTGATGCCTTGTAGAGTTTGACCTCCTCCATGCCCAGTCATCGAAAAGGAGATCCATGATTAGATTGTATTGAGCAACCATCCAAGGATAGGCACACTCTTTTAGCAAGTACCAAGGAGACCACCAGCCCCAAAATAGACATGTCAGAAACAAGGTTCAACCCAATGCGATCCATAAAATCCTCTGGATCAGCGTGGGTTAATGAGACTGAACCATCTAAGCTGTCACTCTTCTGATAGTTTCTATTAGCCACATCAGTGGATTCCCTTAACGGGGAAAGTTTTGGTGTTCCAGATTGAAACCCCACCTTTCGTGCGCTCATCTGGGTTTTCTGTCTTACACCCTGTGGACTTACCTCTCCTTAGACACGGCATGATTTTAGGCAATGGAGCCAATGACAAAGGCAGTGTCGAAGAATGAAGCACTAGTATACGCGCCTCACCGTCCTCTGGTGGACCACTGAGACCACTTTGCCTGCTCCACTTGGACCGCTCTGCATACCGCGGTCTACTGCGGTTAGCAAAGGAAATGCAGAGCTTCTCCCGGCAAGGCCACACCTACTGTGATGAAGGTAGAAGAAGTTCTCAAATCAGGATAACAGTCTGCAAAGTGCCATGGCAGACCACTTCACCTACACCACTTGAAATGGTGAAAGGTGCTATACAATTGACACACTACTACTGCTACTTTTCCCCAGCAAGTAGCCTCTTCTTGTGAGACTAGGGAGGTGAGCCTGCTAAGCAAAATTCCCCCTAGTGGTGGGGGAAAGAGGGATCTCACAGGGAGAACTCCCCTCTGGGGAATAGGGACTCCGGTTCTGAGAAGGAACTCCCTTTCCATCTCACTCAAGGGACAAAGAAGGAAACATCTTCCTCAACAGTATCCTTCTACAACTATTATTGTGGTATCTCTACTGAGGAGTGTCCATTTGGTACTGACACAGGTAAGCCTCAGAGAGTAATACAAAATTAGAAACTGCCGGACACTGAGATGAAGCCAGTGAAACAGAGCCTGCTCCAAACACTAAGGAAGAACTATGGCAGTGCTTGGGGAAGCGTCATTGTGGTCTTATAAAGATGGAAGGACCAAATCTAACATGGAGAGAGACCCTCAGTTTCAAACGGGTTGTGCGGAGACAGAGAAGCTGGTCTCCCGTCTATCGAGCAGAACGGAAGAACGGGTGTCTGAGAAACACCTGAGGGAAGAGAGCCTACTGAGAGGCTCTGCCACGGACGAGTTTCACAAGAGGGATTTGCGCATAGGAATGCCCAGTCAGAGGTCGGAGGGAGAGCAGAAGCCTCTCTGTACTAAGGCTGTCCGCGTGTAGATGCCCCTGGTGGTACAGACAAAAGTAACAAACGAGAGAAGCAATGTGTACCTGACATACGGTTAACAAGGGAGTGGAGGGGTGCAAAGCCTTCTTCAGGTAGAAAGCACCATCCAAGAACTATGCCAAGCCGTACTGTGGAACAGACTGAAGGAAAGCGGGGAAGCCTTCCTACACCGAAGAAACAAAGTATTGTGACGAGATGCCAATCGGGTGATGCAAACCGGAACCCAGTAAGCTAACAGGAAGCGCGGGAGACACGTGAGAGGGGCAGCTATACAGAGTGGTTATACCATAATTGTTAAGACAATAAGAAGAGTGGTAATAACTACAGGAGCCCCTCACACTCGTCCCAGTAGTAATGGAGAGTATAAGAAGAATAAGAATAACTACAGGACCCCCATACTCGTCCCAGTAGTAACGGAGGCACGAAGAAGTGTGAGAACAACTACGGGACCCCTCATACTCGTCCCAGTAGTGCGGAGAAACCCAAGAGGTGAGAACATAAGTATGGGGCTTTTTATATGTATCCCCTTAATAGCAAAGAGCATAAAAGGAGTGAATCCAAACCCTGGCTACATTGCACATATCTCAGGGGAGAAATAGAGAAACCAGTAGACATACGATTCAGTTTCTTAGAGCAAGAACCCATGCTACTAGACAAATAGACTGTCTGCCAACAGGAACCAAGCAGAGAATAATCTACTGGTCAACAACTTTGAGTATAGTATAATACCAAAGGAGCAAGAGAGACTATACCCTGAGAGGACCAAGACACAGAAGAAGTCAGGGGTCAATAACCATGCAGAATGAATTTTTAGGAATCTAAAAGGATTATCCTATCCAACAGGTTGTGGAAAAGTCCTATAAAAGAACTGAAGGAACTTGTGAAAAAGATAGCTGAACGCTACTTGAATATTCCACACTAAAACAGAATATGTCTATGGGAAAGTAACCTTTCCAACCCCAGGAGAAGGTAGACATTCTCCTGGTCTTAAGTTGTTTAGAGTTAGTGGTAGGGTCTGTATAGGTTGGTTTTGGGACAGAGGGCAGACTCTTGTTTTGGACGACGAGCACACTATTTTTAGTTGCGTTAGGTAGGGCTACTCTTAGATCAGGGAACATTAGGCCTTTTCTCTTTAATTTTAAGACACACAGGTAAAACATGCTGAACCCTGGTATGTCTCATCCTTCTGACCCTCCACACCAACCTTGACTAATATCACACTATACACTAATACTAACCTTCTGATGGGCCCGAAGTTCAGAAAATCACTCCTAGGAGGTTGAGCCTTGTAATACAAAGCTGCGAAAATGTGGAATAATATTCCCGTTCAGTTGAGGACCACAGCCAATTTTTGGCCTTTCGGAAGGATTTGAAAATATATGTATTACAGCAAAAGATCTAATTGACTTATTTGTTGGAAATGTGCTGTTTTGTGTAGTAGCCTGAGTCTACTTTCTTCACCACCAGGAGACTTCTAGAAGTGCTAGTACACTTTATACATACACCTTAACACAACATACTATAATGAGGAATATATTTCCTAAATTCTGGACAATACAGACCCCTAACAGTAAGATCCTGAGCGCACAGGGAACCAGAGAAGAGATATGCAGTTATTGAGAGGGAGGCATTGGCAGTGTGGTGGGAAAGGGCATACCACCTAATGTGTTATGTGGTATACAGTATGTTGTCAGAATGGATCACAAGCCCCCCCACATATGTAATGACCACTGGGATTTTAAATTCAGTTTTGCCATGCAATGCAAAGTGGATGGTAGATTTGATAATCTATCATTTTGTGGTTGAATATAACCCAGGAGTAAGGAATGCAGTGTCTTGTTGTTTGTGGTGTTTTGGGGAGGAGAAAAAGGGAGAGACAGTACAGATTGCATGTGTAGTGCCAGCTTTGTATAAGGCAATATGGATGGCAGCGTGTGACAAGAACCTTGAGCTGTGGTGGATCACAAAGGGTCTACGGGAAGATTGGGTTAACAGTGACGTGTCACCAGAGAGAAGGTTGTATGCCACTGTACTGTGTGAATTGGTGGAGTGGCTGTTTGGTGTCACAAGTGGGGACAGGTTGGTACCTCTAGTTTCCCTCAGAAGTCGCCTGGTGGAACTTTCTCACTGGGGTCATTTGGGAAGGATCCTTAGAAAAAAAGAGACTTTGAGAGTCGTATTGATGGCCTTGTATTGAAAGCAAAATGGAACCAATGGTTAAGGAGTGTGTTCTGAACAGTATCAGCAATAAGACACAACATGTGTGGATGCAGGCAAATTTGCCTAGTTAATGCCGAATGAGGTTTGGAGTAAGTTAGTATTGATGTTTGGAGTAAGGCAGTATTGGCCTTTATGGGTCTGTTTGACGTGTTGAGTAGGGGCTTGATCAGAAAGGCATCCCAGGCAATTTGGTTACAGATAGCAGTTTGTGTCACACAAAAAGTCCACTTTCGTGTAGGAGCAGGGTATTCTGCATCATATTACTGATTTATATTTTCCAGGGGTGAACGGTTTGGTGGAACGAGCTAATAGGGTTGTGACGGATGCTGTACCGCTGTCCTTTATAAATAGACTTCATCATCAGGCAGTGGTATCTGAAGCAATCACGGCTCCCTGGCAAACTCCATGTGATTTTACAGGTCACAATCCATTTCAATTGAAGAGGAGTAGGAAGGCGGTATTCCGTCTTAGGCTAGTTTGGCTGGGAGGGATGGCAAAATGATGGAAGAGTCCTCGTAAGGGAAGCACTATCATGCTTTAATGTCCATTGGTCTGCATAGCACTCCAGCTCCGTAGGTACACAGGTCAGAAGGTAGGGAACACAAGACAGGAACTTATGTATGGTGAACACTGGTCCCCCACACCCATCCAGCCAGCTCCTCTCACTTCAGCTGCCCCAATCGCCACATTCAGAGCCCGAGCGCAATAACATTCTAGCCACCAGAACCTGATTTCACCCACTGCACACAGACACATTACTACACTTCTCCCTCCCTTACACACACAAACTTGAGAAAGAATGAAAGCAGATGACCCGCAACACTAACACCCATCTCAAAACACCACACACTCCATCCTTCTCCACAAAGTGGCCAACAACGCAGGAAAGGCCAGAATCCATAGTACACATAGGAAAATAGAGGCAACACCCTATACAGACCAACATCCGCACCACAAAATGTCAGAACACTTACCAGGGAACCATCTTACATCCTAAAATAGCATCAACTACCAACCTCTCTCCAGCCAGCTGCTCTCACTTCAACTGCCCCAACAGTCACATTCAGAACTCGAGCGCACTAACATTCTAGCCACCAGAACCTGTGATGTCACCCACTGCACACAGACACATTACTACACATGGTCACACATTTGTGTGGAAATGAAGGCAGTAATGGAAAGTGAGAAGGCGAGGAAATTGAAAAGGGTAAGCGCACTGGATAGCAGATGCAGTGCCAAAGCTATTAAGGCGCAGATTGGGGATGTAGTCAGAGTGCGTAACCGCAGGTTCGTCAAAAGGATTGCCAGTGTTTATGCTTCCTCTTAAGAGTTGTGAAAACAGGAGCAGGGTATGTCCGAATGGAGGATGGATGGTTCAGTGTGGAGTAAGAGATGCCTTTCAGTGAAGGATGTAAAGGGTACCTGATGGGCGGAAGGTGGGGATGATTCTGTTTGTTGGCAGGAGAGGGTGGAGGATTATGATTAGTCTTCCAGGAGCAAGTCAAGTGAGCAGCCATTCATTGCCTTCAGGCCATGTGGAAGGGATCCTTGTGTAAAGAATCAGTGGTGGAGAAGAGGCAGAGTGTGGTGTTGCCTCCTTCTAGAAGAACAATGCTCAAAGATTGTGTGTGACTGTGTTGTTGAATCCCTACGGGGGTAGGAATGTTGTAGTGACATGTTGGGGAACTGTCACTGCATATTATTTGTACATATGTTTTCTTATTTATTGCTATGCTTTTAATCATTGTAAGAGTTGGCTCTGAGGCTAGTAAGTAGTTGATGTGTTTGTCCATCACCAGCTGGAAATCTGTCCATAGAACCCAGTGAGGTCTTCTGGAGTCAGTTGGTGCCAGGCTGGTGGTGGCGGCTGCGAGGTGCTAATAAATAAACCCCATACGCATTAATTGCCGTATACACTTAGTTATTTCAATATAATCTTAAATAAAATGATCAGGCATTCCAGTGTGCTCAGAAAGGTTGCAGGCTTTAATTACTGTAACCGATTTGTCATATATGCAATGTTGTGTTCCTTTTTGTATGTTCCCAAAATGCTGTTAGATTTTATGGAGAGCGGCAAGTAGTTTACATTGGTCCTGGTTGTCAGCCTCACCTTTCTCATAGGGGATTTCAGTGCCAGCTGTAGATGTGTGGCGATTCAGAAGTGGCCCATTTCAAAATATCTGGGTGTTGGGGTGACAGGCGCCCCCCGTGCGCATCGCCGCAAGCCCTGGCACCAAGGACTGAGGCACACACGTCCGTCTTGGTTCGGGCTTCCCGGTCGCTCTAAAGCGGCCGGGAAACGCCCCGTTTATTTGTACTGCACGCGACGGTGTGCAACGTCATGCCGCCGCGTGCGCGCCCATCATCGGGCAGCGCCACACTCCTCCTTTTTCGGGGAGAACCAACGATCACAATTCAACTATACACTGCAAACCAAACAACACTGCAAATAGAACAAGTCACAAACCCCGATGCCATGAACACCCCTTTATTAGCATCCACCCGGGTCCCCTTAGCTAACAGTTCTCACCCTTCGGATCATCAGCCAACTTTCCCAGCACGTAATCAGTGAGGCGAGCAGGTTTCCCTCGCCCAGCCCTGTGGGGGTACCTCCGGCTCGCCTCCGGCACGGGTGATCTGTCCACCGACGGGCCACGGGCTGGGGACTATGGCATGCAGGGTGGGTCTCCCTCGTCCTCCGGGACTCCTCCCAGGTCCGGATCAGGAGGGGGGGTCAGTTCTGGGATCCCTAAGCTTTTTGAAGAAGCTTACATTGTGAGTTACTTCCGACCGGCCATCTGACGCAGTTACCATAGAGCCCCGGACCGCCACAACGTCCAGTGGCTCAGGCTCGTACGACAGGGAGAGCTTTCCATGCGGATGTCGATTGCGAATGAGGACCTCATCGCCCGGCTCCAGCTGTTGTGGGCGAAGCCCCCTCCGCACGTTCTCTTGCTCAATTCTCACTCGCCGGTCCATTTCGACTCGTTGGTCATCGATCACCGCAGGCTCTCTTTCTCCTACCTCTGGCAACAATCCTCGAGGACACCTCCTGAACAGCGCCTCCGCCGGGGCCACCCCCGTGGACGCATGGGGCGTGGTGCGGTATACCCTCAAGAATTGGTAAAGGGCTCTCTGCAGGGACTTCCCCTGTCCTTGGGCGATCCTAAAGGTCTTATTGAGAGTCCTCATCAAACGCTCTGCTTCTCCATTTGCTCAAGGCCAGAGAGGTGTGATCTTCCAGTGCACCACCCCACAGCTCACCATTAGTTCTGCAAACCGTTCACTCTGGAATGGCGCACCATTGTCCGAGCACAGTGTGTGTGGAAACCCATGAGCCGCAAACACTTTTTCCACAGCCACAACCACGTGCTCAAACGCCACGGACTCCACGAACTCCACCTCGGGGTACCTGGAGTATCGTCAACCAGGACCAGGAAGTGGGTGCCCATGGTGGTGGACCCGAAGTTGGCATGAACTACCTCCCACGGATGGGTCCCCCTCGGCATTACCTCTATGACTGGCTCCCGCTGTACAGGCGATGCTGCCTGGCACCAGACACAAGCCGCCACAAAGTCATCCACCTTGCGTTCCAGCTCGGGGAACCACACCGTCATCCGGAGGCGGGCCTTGGTCTTGGCAGCCCCTTGATGACCCCGGTGCGCCAGTGCAATCACCTCGCCCACCTTTGACTGGGGAACTACAATCCGATCACCCCGAAGTAACAGGCCCGATGTTGAGAAGGACAGTTCTTCGCGGACCTTCCATAGTTGCTCCAGCCCAGTCTGGGCCTCCTGAGTGCGCCCCGCCAGGGCCTCGAGCGCTGACTTCCAGGAGCCTTGCTGCATGGACTGCCTCAGAACCCTAAAACACTCATCCTGTGCTGCCGAAGCCTCCAGCTCCTGAAGAGGCATGGCATTCGGCGTGGCTGCTTCCACTACGACTCGCACATGCTCCTCAGCTTCTTCTTCGCAGGTGTCTTGGTCCCCTCCTCCAGGCACCCCGGGGTGTCTGGAGAGGTAGTCAGCTGCGTTATTCGCCCGTGGTCGGTATACCAGAGTCACACCATACTCCAAAAGAGCCAGCATCCACCTCTCAATGCGTGCTGGCGGCTTGGATGACGACCCCGCTAGGATGGGCAACAGTGGTTTGTGGTCAGTTACCACCGTCACGGGGCGTCCAAGTACATAGAGCCGGAAGTGGCGGCATCCCCACAGCACTGCCAGCGCCTCGTGCTCAATCTGCGAGTATCGTTGTTCTGCGTCCGACAGTGCTTTGCTGGCATACGCAACTGGCCGGACGCCGCCGTCACGGTCAATCTGTGTCAATACAGCACCCAGGCCAAATGGGCTGGCGTTGACGATGATCTCCGACGGTAGTGCAGGATCAAAGAACGACATCATGTCCTCGGCCGTGAGGGCACTTCTAATGTCATCAAAGGCCGCCTGCTCCAGTGGGCCCCAATTCCAGATGGTGTCTTTTCTTGTCAGGGCCCTGAGAGGCTCAGACCTGGATGCCAGGTTGGCTACTGTCTGCTGCATAGATTATGATGGAGATTATTCCTAGTGCAAGTCCACCGGGTGATTTCATTGGGCATAACATAAAGGGTGCATAAAGTGAGCCCCTCCTTGAACTTCATCAGTCCCCCAAGCATATTAGCTGTCCCACACCAAAGGGCTAAAAGCAAGGTAAAACATGTCAGTGATACATTCCTACCTTTTAAGTAGGTCTGTCATTCGCCAGCAAGAGACTCTTAAAATGGCACATCCGTTAGCTTGATTAGAGATATGTGCATACTATCTGCCCTTCCTTGCTGCTTCATACTGGGGCAAAGTGCTAATGAAATGCAGGCAGGGGGTTAATAGGTGCAGATTATCATGAGACCGGCAGCCAGCAGAGTAGATGACACCCTAAATGAGTGCTTAAGAAAACAAAACAAGCACCTTGTGCCTGGGGCATTTATTTACAGAATAAATATGATTTACTTACTGGGAAACTGAACCAGAGGGAGCTTTATTTACAGTATGTAGACAGGTCTACCAGGGACAATGCTGAGTAGCCCAAAATACATGTTAGCAGGGCCTCGTGATGTATTGTTTGTGGCAGGCTTATTTTGCCTAAGCTACCTGCCGCTCGTATAGGCAACAACAGCCACACTGGTGCGTCCCCATTTCAGAGCTCCCCTTCGATTTTGTATCCCCTGAAATCACAGTATGTATGTACAGGATTTATAAAGTATGAACGAGGGGGGAAGGAACGCAGCCCTCTACAAAGCAGACACGTCCAGGAGGTTACAAGTTTGATGCAGGGATAGCAGAGGAGCTGGGATGTGTAGGGGGGTGAGCACTGGGAAGAATTCCAGAGGGGGAGAAATTGGGTTGAGTGGAGTGATGAGCAATTGGTTGAGATGTTCTTTGAAGAGTGGGGTCTTCAGGTCTTTCCAGAAGTTATGTTATGTTATTTGATATAGCCCCAACTGCCATTGTTACAGCTTGGAAGGGATGTGGGTGGAAGGCACTTTCAAAGACAGTAGTCTGTTCAAACATGAAAATAAAAAGAACATTACATTGTATGCAAATAGTAATAAGAATTAGGTTGCCATTCAACTACTTTCAGAGATGACTAGTTTAAAACATTGTAAAAAGGCATGCAGAGCAATGTGTTCAGGCGCAGAGATGACTGCTATGTCAGTGCCTATGTGACAGCTGGACCACATTTTTGTGGTATTCTATTGTTGCAGCGCAAGAGAGAGAATGGGTGTTATAAATAGTCTATAAACCCCCTAGGGCAACGGTCTACAGTTGAGGGCTGTGTTATACTGTACATGCAGAACACAGTCACACTGAATAAAATGCAGTCGCATGCAAATCACACGCACAATTGTCAGATATGTCGAAGATACATCAAATGCATGTACCCTTATCTGTACCATCGGGTTATTGCAGTACAAATATTTTATATTGAATACAAACATGATGGCCGTAATACATAGCCATCTGTCGCCACGTGTAGGATGAAGGTTGCCAGCCTTATCTGTGTTTTTAACGTGTCTCAGAGATTGGGTGCATAGCAGAAAAAGACCTGTTTCCTGTTTTATTCTCCCTCTTGAGTTGTTTTTTTTCCATTCTGGTGATGTTATGGTTTCCGGTGCAGCGCTGGCCTCAAGTATGACCTGTTTCTCGCCAAATTAGAGTGGTGTTTCGGTAGTGACTGCTTTTGTAGGTGATCCAGCAATAATTTAACATGATGTATGCTTGATGGGGTATCCAGTGCAGCTCTTTGAGGTTAGGGGTGATGTGGTTGAATTGTCAGTCCTGTTATGTGGTGTGCAGAGGGGCCATAGTGGCATCTAGTCCATTGCCACCATCCAGGGGGGATATCACCAGCACTTGAACAATTGTTCTAAAACTTGGTGCAGCTATGAAAGGATTGACTTTGCAGAAAAGCGCAATCTGGTATCATGCTGCTAGGTGATTTGGCAAGAGATTTTTCACTGAGTGAATGTTGAAGCGTCAATCCATCGAGCTTCATGTCAGTTAGCCAATTCTGAACTTGGGCATGCTTGGAATACCCACTGGAATGGGGCCTGCAGACCCCTTATGCCCCCCATTGTCTCCTCCAGCTCTAGCTTCATCAAAACCTGGCAGGTGCTTAAGCAGTTCAGCCTTCTTAACCTTACTGCAGGGGAGTCCCTTCCTTGGCATTGTTTGCAAAGAGAACTGACTTGAGCCCCTTTATAGAGCTTATGTTTAATTCTATTGTAGCAATCAAAAAATGCCTGTCAGTGTTTCTAACGTTAACCTCAGACTTTTTTTGTTTTGGAAGACTAAGCAGGAGGTTAAGCCTGCATCAAATCCCACTTCTGCCCACCAATGTTACAAAATTACTATTGCTAGGCAGGAGTACCCGGATGAGTAGTGGTGAAACTGCCTACTTAGACCCACACTACTACTAAACTAGCAATGATCCCAATCATAGTGATAAAACAGACATAGAATGAAGGGTATGCCTCCTTACGCATTTTGTGGTAACGTGGCCCGCGGGCAGCCTGTACTCTCAGGAAGGATGTGAAGTGATAGCAGCAGCAACCCACACAGAAAAAGAGGTTCTGAATCTTCTCCCAAGAAAGGCACCCAAAAATATGATTGAAAAACCCCAAATCCATTACTGTTCTGTCATCACAGAAAAGAAGATTGAGCGTACCTCTAGCACAGAGGCACCCACACCCTCAACACCCAAAGTCCTGTGTCCAAATCCTAATCTATCCCTCGAGCTAAACGAAACATAAGGCGAAGAGGGAAATATCTCTTGTCTGTCAACCTGTAGCTTTGCAGTTCAACACAAACGTTCCAAAAAGGTGTAGAAAATCAAGCAAACGTTCCACAAGACTGAAGGGGTTGATTCCCTTTCCCCATAGTCTTTTCGCTTTATACAAAATGATCTCTGTATCTTTAATGCTCAAGCTAAGCCCTTATCTTTACTTAGCAATCCTGACTCCTAGAGCCTGCAACATGGAAGGATGGCCTGGATTCCAGACCCTTTGTCAGCACACCTGGCTCCCTGGTACTGTGACGAGGAAGAATAGCCTGGTTCTCTCACAAGCTGTGCTGGGGGTCTTACTCTCAATTGCCACGGGTTCCAGACCCTGATCTCAGTATCCCTCCTCTTGGTTCACTCTCCTGCCAAGTAGAGTTCTTGTTTTCACAGTTTACTTCCACCCACAGCCTTGGTTTATGTTCCTACTAAGGTCTCTGAGTGTCACTGGTCCACATTACTACTGTTTGGTGGGAATTTCCCCAATATAGGACCCAGACTACCTTCACTCAGTTATTGGGATAGTTCTCTTCATCTGATTTGTCTTCAACCCACAGCCTTGGTTTACTACCCTGCCAAGGTCTGTAAGCAGCACTTGTATATGCAAAGTTTGTATTTCTCTCAGTTGCTGTCTGGGATATGCTTTCCCAATATGGGTCCCAGACCCCCTTCAGTTGCTTACTCTGCCCCACTAAAAAACCCTTCTGTGCTTTGCTTTGGGCCCCACGAGCCCTCTGGGTCTGCCCAACCCTGGGACTAGCCACCCTCATACCTGCAGGGTCTTGGCTGTCACCCTCCGGTTGTTTGCCAGTCTCCCAGGAGCTTCAGTGGCTTTTCTGGCTCACTGGGACCTTCCCCGGTCATCCATGTTTCTCCTCTGCAGATTGGCGGTGGTTCCTTTGCACTCCAGCTGGTTCGGCTACTGGGGATTATCATCCCTCTACTCCGGTCTACCTTCTGTGTCATGGGCCTTCTTGGGGTGCGCTTCTCTCCCAGGCACCATCTGATTCTCTGCTCTGCTGGTCTGCGTGTCCCTTGCCACGCTCTCGGTCAGTGCTGGGCCAAAAACAAAGACGCCATCCTTTTCTTCCCTCTCAGCTTTTAAATGACAGCTGGTCAACGGGATTATTCAAACAACTAAGTGTCTGTCTTCATTATTGTCAGTGATTTTCATTACTCCTTGCCTCTTTCTCATCCCAGTAGTTCTTACTTGGGATATACTGCAAAAACACGTGGTTGCATGAAGTAGACTGGAATGGAAGGGTTTTGAGGAAAGCTGGAAGAGTCAAATGGATTGTACTTTCTACCAAAATGGTTACTACTCTCAATGGGGTCCTCACTCCCCATAAGGTCCTCTCACTGAGTACCACCTCGAGGGGAATTATAGGGTAGTGGCCTCACCTCCCTGGCCTCATGGGAAGGGGGTTCCCCATCTAAAGCAGTGACGACACCTCAGGATTCGTCACAGTTGGGACTTCACACATAGGAATGGAGATGCAGCATGTATGGGTAAACTCCAACTCACCGTCATGGCTGCTGGTGTCATGGTAGAAGGCATAGTCAGTGTGAACATCTTAGCAGATCAAGCCCCATTATGCCAGGGAGTGGCTGATGCTTTCTTAGTCAATCTTAGTAGGAACATACCATGCTCCCATAGTAGACCCCAATTCCTGCCAAAACTCAAATAATTGGGGAGCATGTCTTCAAAAACTGAGAAATATTTCCTGCTTTCTGTGACGCTGCTGATAGTATCACAGCTGTCAGATGACAGTGGGCAAAGAAAGGACAGTTTTACCATGACCAAACCAACCAGTAAGGTGTTTTTATAGTCTCAGGTATAGCTACTGTCCATTGGCAATGGCAGAGCTTGGTTGGAGAGGTAAAACCGCAATGGACCATTTTGTGATCAGAGATTCCATTCCAGTAGGGTGTCTGTTGTGCAACAGGCACGCTGACCGAGACACAGTTGAAGCTGTTACTAGAGCAAAATCTCTAAAGCAGCAATGGAAGAAGTGATTTTAGCCACCGGCCCCAATGTTCTTCCAGCTAGAGACTTCAAGAGACTGGTCACACTGGTAGCTCCCCATTCCAGACCTGAAGTCCTGTGAGGTGCCTGCTCTCTGGGAGGGGGCTTAGTGGCTACTATGGTGTCTACAGATGTAGGAATGGATTCAGTGATATCAGGGTTGCCTATTGGCATTGTAAAATAACCTGTGATGGTGGATCGGGTAGTTTCAGACCTGAAGGGCCTGCCGAGACTGAGTGAGTTGTCCTCACTGGGAGGCCTTGGTTAGGTTCACTTTTGCCAGGATCAAATGAACTGTGCAACTGTTGCAATTCTGCGGAAGTAGATAGAGGAGCAGGCACAGGGTGAGAGCCCTGGTTTACTCCAAATAGGGGAACCGGCACAGAGCAAAAACCCTTATCGATTCCAAAACAGAGATTGGGTACAAGGCAAGGTTTTGACCTGTTCAAAGACAGTGAGTCCAAGAATTCTGCAGCAGTGTGCAGCCAGGAGTTGGTTGTTCCCCCAGGCCTCAGGGGTTTCTTGCTGGACTTGGTACCTGAAATTCTGGCTAGTCACTTAGAGATAACTGGGACATCTGACAGCTTGTCAGATCATTTTTACAGACCCCAGGTGGATCTAAAAATAGAAGAATCTGAGTGGTCTTTCCAGTTTTGCCAAGGGTCTGGTAAAATAGGGGAGGCACCCTAGAACCTCTTAAATGCACTACCTGTGGTTGGGTGGTCTTGTAAAAGGGAAGAGGACTTCTCTCAGTTGGGAATACCCCAGGAAGTCATATTTGACAGGCACACCAAGCTCATGTCTGTGGCTATGCAGATACCGCTGAAAGGTCAGCAGACCTTTGCCTGCCAAATAGCTTTTCAACGCTGAAACGATGGTTTGTGCAGAGCCCAAGTTCTACAATTCCAAGACTCTGGCCAGGGCATCATATGCCATACAGGCAGCTGTAAGCCTGGATTTGGAGCAGAAGGGGTTAATTAGTCCATTGGATACTTTCTCAGTCAGCTGATAGAAAAAAAGATAAACTGGTTCACAAAAAAGAGGAATCCATGGATATTTCTTATTTTTATACAACAATAAAATGATGCAGTTAGTCCAGTTTCTGTAAGGAGGACCTGTTGATCAGACCCGCCTTTCTCAAGACTCAACACCAAAAGCATAATACATACATGGGGCTTTGCTGCACCAGTCTCCTTACATCTGTAGTCCCTGTTCTTCATTGGCACAGGGCAGGTTCAAAGGTCGCATGTGCATTCCTGGCATCTGCTATGGCCCACTGTAGACTCTGATTTAAAATATAATGATTGTAGACCTATTTGTCTGGTGTCATGTTATTGTCTACTCATAAGCCATGCCTAGTTATGATATGGTGACTGATAGCACACAATTATTAAAGCCACCCCAATTTGATATCATACACGTGTCAACACGTTGAGCCCAGGTTAGTGATATAAAGATAATACCTCCCCTCAGGGCACAGGAGCTCTGACCAGGAGATCTCTTGGAAACCCTGCTTTATGGGGGAACTTGCATAATAAATGCCAGCCTCACACCAGAGTGTTGAAAACTAAAGGGTCTTTGAAATCAGCAGACAGGGGAAAGGGGTTCAGTTAGAGTAGCCAGAGAGGACATGTGACCTGAGAAGAGGTTTCACCACCTTGGTTTTCCGTTAGGGCTCTCTTCTTTCTTGTCCCCATTCCCTCCAGGACAAAGCACTCTAGATATGAGGTCATAAGGCATGGGGCACCTACGACAGGAACAGGGATTGGACCCCTTGCAGCAGTCTGTGGTCTGTGACAATTTGCCTTTTTAACTACAGGGTCTCCATCTCCTTTCTGCGTTCAACTGTAGACAAGAGGATTAATACACCTTTCAACCATAGCTCAGAGTACAACCCATTCCAAGGTCCCCTGACAAAAAGGTGAAGGCAGAGGCATCCAAGGCTTGAGGAGTGCTCTTTCTCCTTACTATCCCCATGGAACATTGGGGGTGAACGACTGTGGACCAAAGTCTTCCCCTCTACCAGCTTCACTGGCACCAGTCTCCTCATTGGAGGTGAAGGGACTCTTTTAGGTGCAAGTCAAACTCTCTGGACTAGGAGTACAGAGCCAGAAGGACCCACCTTATCCTATAGCCCCTGGATTGGGAATTATAGCAACCAGAGAACTACAAAACAGCCTGAAATCCTCTTTTGCCACTTTAAGCCGCCTCAAACCTCTTCAACATTGCTCGACACCTTTAAGCTGTCAGAAGACTAATGGTGCTGTTTTTGTCACTCTTCTGTATTTTGGAACTGTTGACCGCATCTTCAAACTAGTACAACACTGTCTTGCACCAGTCGTGCTCCTCGCCACCCTCACTTAAACTCTGGCTCATTGCTGTGGAGGTACCTGACTCACTGCATCTTCGAGCACTGCTTCGATTCAACAAGGCCTGCCTCAACCTGACTATATGACCAGCTCGAACCACTGGAAGCCATCCTGTCACGTGCTGACTCGACCCAGCGGATCCATTGGCTTGTCCCTCCTTGTAGCTGACTTTAACCAGTTCGATCCATCAAACTGCATTGTTTTAATTGCCGACGCAAACCTGACGCCGACTCCCTGCTGGATCAATGTGACCCACATCATCTAGAAAGTGGTTTGTCCTATGAAAATATGTCAAGAAGCCCAGCTCGCTGCTGTTGAGCCTACCAAGACATGAATAACGCACTGTTGAGAAGCCAACTCCCATGTCAACTTTTCTGAGACTATAGACTTGTAAGCTCTCTTGTTTCAGCTTATTCTTCAATAACATATCCTTTGAACAGTGACTTTGCTTCTATTGCCTGCTTGATCACACCTGCTCAATTACCCAGAGTGCTATACTATACCAGTTCTATATCTCCTGTGTTGTTTTCACAAGGGTGGGATTTTGTTAGTGTCTTTAGTTAATTGATTGCATTTTTGATTGTTTAATTAAAGTATATATAATTGTATAGGACCTTGATTGGACATTCTTTTATTTTGGAGTCTTTGCACTATTGCTGTTTGGGTTGCTACTGTAATCAATTCACACCCCTCCTGAGAGTATAGGCAACCTCGACCCCCGTTACCACAAAAGGAAAAGGAGGTATACCCGTTGGGCTTCTCATCCCTCTGCTTTCATTTTATTACATATTCACAATAGCTTCTACTTGTCTTTGCCATGACAATAAAGTGGTTGCCAATGTGCCTAGATATATTTGACCCCCTGTGCAAAAAAAGGCATAAAAAATCAAAGCAAATAAACTGTAATATAGCATGGCAGTCTTAAGTATGAATATTAACAATACCCTAAATAATGGTGATAGATAGTAAAAGAAATGTCAAGGGGCATGAAGTAACTTAAACACTGCCCCCCTCGAAAGGCCCTAACATAACAAGAAATAATTAGAAAAAAGTACTCACCATGTTTAGCATGTATGTAATGTTATCCAATGTTTATAATATTTATAGTGCACCCATCACCACCATAGTGGTCTCACGGAACCTGGCCTTGTCCGAAAGGTGGCGTATTGCGGCCTTCCCAGGTTGTTGCCAGGCCTTACTTAGTCTGTGGAAAAGAAGGGGAGGGTTCTGGTGGGGGTGATGGGAACAAGAAATTAGGCAGTAGAATGACCAAAATCAGGAAGGAAAAACAAATGGAATGAACAAGAGGGGGTATGGTTGCCGAAGTAGGGATGAGTATTTCTCAAATGTGGAAAGTTATTGGTAAGCACGAGCGTAGGACTCAGGACAGTACAACTCGTTTTTTTGTGATGGCAGTACTTAGACCTGAGGAAGCATGACACTAGATGCACTTACATGGTTAGTGGTTGCCTGATGGACTTGAGAGGTGCTATAGTGGGCCGTAGGTGTGCTAATGCTTTCATCAGATACTTTGTAAGAAACACTCTCTATATTAAAGGAGAACACTGTGTTTGGCAAGTCAGCTGGAGTGTTGGTGCCAAGAGCTCGGTGTATACAGAAGTGTAAGCGTTAGGGGAGGAGAAGAGGAGACATGATGAACTTGTGTCCAGTAAGATTAGATCCTTTAAGGCATGTACTAGTTATAATTCACTGCAACCTAATAACAACATAGCCAGCTATTCCAGATGTGGAGACTGCTACAATCCTGAGGGGAAGCCTCTTGCAGGATGAATTCCATAAACACACTAGATATCTAACAGCTCCATAGCGGACCGAAGGTAACCGTAGGGCGATTTGCCTTCTCATTAATGCCCATTCCGTGTACAAATGACAACCTCGAGTAATTACCCCTTTATGGCAACACACGTTTGCTCTGTGTTCTGCCCAATTAATTTCGTCAATCACAACCCATCTCAAGCCAGCATCTGAGTGTGCGAAAGAGCAAAAGTATTTCTACCAATCTAGAATATGGTGTCCAAGCCTCTATCCTCAAGTGATTATCATTGATCAGTGCCACCACCCAGCATGACAGGCAGGCCACAAAGATTAGCTCACATGGACATTGCAAAACATACAAAACATATCTCCAGTTACAGTTTGGGAAAAAAGGACATGGGTGTTGAATCCCCTACAAAAAAACAAATATCTTTACATTCCAGTGTTAAGGTAAATGACATACGGCCTCATTACAAGGATGGCGGTAGGGATTTACCGGTACCGGCAAATCCTTACCGCCTTACTACGAGGTCCCTTTGCTGGTTGGGGGATTTAACGCCTGCTTTTTGCAGGCGTTAAAATCCAACCCGCTAAGGGACCTCGGAGCTAATTACGGCACTGCAAAATTGCGGTGCCGTAATTAGCGCCTTCCCCATTCCCATATAGCCCTATGGGGCAGAAATGGGAATGGGGAAGGGCAATGGTGGAAGGGGGATTTACCGCCCCTCCAACCTTGGAATGGGGCGGTAAATCCCCTTTCCGCCAAGGCGGTGCCGGTATTTTACCGGTATGAGCCATGGCGCTAATAGCGCCATGGCTCACCGCCTACCGTGTAATGAGGCCCATAGACTTTCCACAGCTATAATGACTTTGAACTCATAATAAACACTGCTGTTAGGTAATAGAAATTACTTCGACTCACAATACATGTGAACCAGCATTTGGTGAAATATTGTCCCTTTATAGCCAATAAGGGACAGGTAGCTTTAAAGATATTGCCCAATATTTACCATTACTGTTTAATTTGTCTACGTATGTATTTACTCACGGTGTTACAAGTACTCGTCCATATTATACAGGTGTTTTAGCGGCTTTCTCAGCATCTAGTGAGCTGCCTATTTTAGTAAAGCATTCCCATATAAATGCATTCTTTACTATATTTTTGAGCTGCCACAATTAAATAACTTGTGTTGAAAAAAGTACAGCACCAATCCAGGTGTTCAGAAACATCTGTTTAGTTACAATTAACACTCAAGAATTGTCCATAAGGTAGGTTGGACCTTGGATTTACCGGAAGGAAAGCTTCGAAGTCTAATAATGTATTTCAACCTGTGGGTTTGGTATATAAATCCAACTCAATAATCATCCTTCATGCTTAATCCTTAAATCTAAGAAAACAGCTTGTTCAGCGTGATGGGTGCTGGTGAACTTCAACTGTTGCATACAGGAATTGATCCATTGCAAGAAACTCTGAAGACTATCCCGATTCCAATGCTGAATCGCATACACACATTGCTGGCATGATCTGCGCTTTCCTCAGTATTGATGAGGTGTTTCTCCAGATGGCCACATGTGGCGGGCTACACTATGTGCAAACATCGCACCTAAAGATGTACATTCAGACTGTGCATATATTTCTTCCTGGAAAATGAAATAATTTCCAGTCATTGCAAGTTCTGCTGTTAAGTAAAAACGACAAGGAAAGCTCTGATGGAAGGGTCATAGTTTCAGGGTTTATTATTTTACCACTCCCCACCCTCCCCCCCCTGCACTTGCGTGATCTCAATGCCACCTGGCCTAGGAAGATTGTCGTCTGTCTTCCCTCTGTCCCCCCTCCCTTGCCTCGTCGCGCCTTGAAACACTTGTGTGCAGGCGCGTTATACATGCCATATCATATCATATGGTATCACTCACGCCTCTTGTTGGAGGATATTTGTATAGAGAATCTCAATGTCAAGGGTAGCAAGAACCTCATAAGAAGTTTCAAATGTTAAGATATGTCATATCCTCTGAATCATTTATAAATGACAGGATCTTAGTCACAAAGGACACAATAAAAAAAAATCCACAACCTTTCATAACAGTTGAAGTACTGAACTCAGGGAATATGTGACACACATGCTTGGGCAGGTTTTAAAGAATTATCCGCCATCATTTCTATTCACATCCCTGCAAGAAATGCCCTTTGTTCGAATAACAGTTGTTCATACTATTGTTAACTGTCAGATCTCCAACATGTACATAAAAAATATGAAATACATGTACTTCATGTGGGTTCTCTATGTTACGAGATGATCTGCACTGGGAAGTGAATTGATGATTCTGGTTTTATGATGATTATATTTTTTAATGAATTTGAGAACTTTGATCTATGCAAAGTATGAATGTTTTCTCTCCCCTTTTGCATTGAACCCAATGAAAAAAAAACATCATATAGTGTAGAGACCAAAGAGGTCTCAACGGCAAAAAAAAAACTTTACGATCTAAATTTAATTGTGGTTAAATGATTGTACTATGTATCTTTTATTATTTTTTATTATGATCATCATTAATGATTGATGAAATAATGTTGAAAAGTGTTATGTAATTGATTTGAAAAGTTGTTTTACGACTAAACAAATAAAAAAAAAAAAAAAAAAAAGATTCTGGTTCCTATTGCTGTTTGTAGGATGTATCTTTTTTAACCCTTATATTTCCGCAGGGAATATATGTTTCCTAATTCACTCAAGAAATTATAGACGTTCTGGTGCTTAAAGGGTTATTCTTGTGGATGCATCTTGACTAATTCGAATGTATTTTAGTTGGCCTACTACTACTTCATAGGCCTGTGAGTCACAAAAGGAAAGCTGCACTCGCACTCGCTGAACATGTGCATTTTACACATAAGTAAAATATACCTGATTCACACAAAGAATGCGTATGAAGCTTACTCATATTACACTGTTGCCTTCTGAGTCCACACAATAAGGCCGAATTGCAAAGTGTACACATTGCACATGTAAAGAGGATGAAAGCGCTGAAAGCGCTGCTTTGCTTTTGTAAATCAACCCAAGTATTTCTTAATCCGTTTGCATTTCAAACTGGAAAGCCTGTTTGTATTGATTTTTTCATACCTTAAGTTTATTACACTGAAACCATCTTGTATCCCATTTGCAAAGTAATGGTTGGAGGTTCTTGGTGGATAGTGATCCCCCCTAACCATGTGCTGTGCAATTTTGTGATTGGCAATCAATATATTTTTCTATATGTATATATGTTTAGGTTTTGTTATTGTTAAGGTGCAAACCTATCATAAGCCTCTATTTTATGTATGGAAAATATGTGGTCTCCAGATAGTGCTTGAATCTGTGGCAGGTAGCCTTTTCCAGTATGCAGATTACTGCAGAGATGTCATTTGGGGGTCGCCAGGAGTCACAGCCGCGACCCCTGTGTTCTCCCTTAATACCCCTGTAAAAATATATATATATTTTAACTGAAGCTCTTGGAGTAGCGGGTGCCCCTGCGGTGCAGGGCCCCTGCCACACCAGGTCCAGGGTGCCCCAGCACTGTTTTCACCCATAAGGGTGAAGGATGGGCTGGGGCTTCCAGTGTGAGAAGGAAGCGCTCAGGAGGGGTTGGAGCTGACCGTGCCATGTGGCACATGTCACATGCCACGTTCAGCTCCAACCCCTTGTCCTCCAGCTACCTCGCGGCTCATATACATGAACCAGGTAGCTCTCCCAGCAGCTTGTTTCCTGTTTATGAGCAGCACGGAGTAGCCGAGGGTGGCCTGGAGTGACCGACCAAAGCTGGAATAACAGGTAAGAAGGCGGTTTTTTAAAACGTGATGTGTATTTTGCATGTGTGAAGTGCGTGTCAGGTGTATGTATGTGCTACGGGTCAGTGAGTGGTGGGTGAATGAAATGAGATGTGATAGTGTTTGTGTTTGAATGTTCTGATAAGGTGGGTGTGCCTGTCTAGATAATGCAGTGAGAGTGGATGTAAGAGAAGGTGTATGAGTGAGTGATTGGTGGGTGAATGAGTATGAATGTGATAGTGGGTGTTTGAATGTCCTGGGTGGGTGGGTGTGTGCCTGTGTAGAGAATGCAGTGATAGTGGATGTACGAGAAGGTGTACAAGTGCGTGGCTGCTGGATGAATGAGTATGAATGTAATAATGTGTTTCAATGTTCTGGATGGGTATGTGTCTGAGTGGAGAATGCAGTGTGAGTGGACGCGAGCGAAGGTGTACGGGTCAGTGAGTGTTGGGTGACTGAGTAGTGATATTGTGTGTTTGAATGTTCTGGGGGGTGCATTCCTGTGTGGAGAATGCAGTGCAGGTGGACGCGAGAGGTTTATGGGTGAGTGAGTAGGAATGTGAGTGTGTGTGTGTGTATACATTTTCTGAGTGGGTGCCAGTCTAAGTGTATGTGATAGATTTTATATGGGTAAATGACTGGTGGATGAATGGGTATGAATGTGATTGTGTGTGTGAATGTTCTGGGTGGGTGGATGCATTACTGTGTAGTGAATGCAGTGTGAATGAATGTGAGAGGAGATGTATGGGTGGGTGAAAGGGGTTGTCTAAATGTGTGTGTGTGTGTGTGTGTGTGTGCGTGTGCGTGCGTGTGTGTGTGTGTGTGTGTGTGTGTGTAAGGCCCTGGGAGACTGGGGATCATTAGAGGATTTTTGACACATCCTTTAGTGACTTGCATGTTTTACTGGTATTTTCGGGCAAAACCAAGTTCATGTGTGTCATTACCTGGCTAGACTGGAATTTTGGTACAGCCAGTCTAGCCATTGCTTACTGTGGCATGACATGTATTACTCATCATCTTTAATAAAGCAAGCACGATAAGTAGCATTACCTCGCTAGGCTGACATTTTGGTTTAGCGACCTGTATATTTATTACTGTAGCATGACTTTTTTTTAACTGAGCATTTTTGATGAAGCAAGGATGTGTTCTTATGGGGCTAGATGGGCTTACATTGGAACCAGTTTGGACATGTTGTCCTATTGTGACATGTCATTTTTAATAGCCAAACCAACAGGAGTATTGTCTTACATAGGAGTAATGGCATATATTGGCAGAGCCAGCTTTGTGGCTAGTGCCATTAATGATACTATAAAAAAACTTCTCAAAGGGAACAATAGTATGTTCTTATATGGGAATACTAGCATATGTTGGTGGATCCAGCATGGAAATGTATGGGCACAGCCAGCATGAAAATGTTTTTTATACTGGCATGTATTGAAGGGACCGGCATGACAATGCATTGGGAAATGCGGTTGTGCACTTTTGGTGACTTGCATCTATTGTACTTTTATTTCGATATGTTACCCTATATCCTACAAAACCGATTGCAAACTGTCTGGCTGTCTACCCATATTTTCACAGAAAGTGTACTGTTTAATGCACCATTCGAGGGGATTGGGTCCTCCGACGTATTCCATATCTATGACAGTAATCACCACAGCTGTGCTGCTTCGGAAAATCGGACGGCGTCTGCGTCCTGCTTCGATGACGTCGATGTGCCGCCCTCGAGGACCTCCTCCAACGGCTGACGTCAATGGATGTTATAAGTAGGATGCACGACGCCCATAGCCTCAGTTCCATTTTTTCTGCGAACGTGTTCGCTTCTGAGATCTCAGCGCGCCACGACTCTTTGGAGTTTCTGTTCTTTATCGGTTCTTCGAACCTGTTCGTTTGTGAAGTTATCCTTCATGATGTCTACCTTGTCTTCCACCCCGCGTCCGGGCTTTAAGAAGTGCGGGGACTGTGGGTCCAAGATGTCAGTGACAGACTCGCACAACGCCTGACTCTGGTGCTTCGGGGAGGCCCATGACACGGATGATTGTGTCGACTGCCAGTCGCTTACGTCCAAAGCCTTGCGGGAGGGCAAGAAGAAACTGTCGGTAGGTAAGGTGTCCAAGCCACGATTCGAGGGGCGACTCTCTGCATCGTCGTCGGAAGTCTGGTGAGTCTCGGAGTAGGTCCCGCCACTCCTCTGCCTCTTTGAGGCACTCCTGGAAGCGCCGTCATCGGTCGCCTTCCCCGTCCTCATCCAAGGACTCTGCCCATCGGCGGGTCGCTTATCCTACCAGGCATGCAACGCCGGAGGAATGGGCTTCCTTCGGTACGAAAATGCTAGCGATTCTCGAATCGCAGGGCACTGGTCCGTCCGCGCCTCCGAGTGGGGTCGGTCATGATCGGTCGGGAGACACCGCTCGTACACCTTCGGGCTCGGGTGGTCGGCACGATTTGCAGGAGAGGTCCCGCTTGGACAAGGGGAGTCGTTCTTGTCATGCCCGTTCCAGGTCCTGGTCCTCGACATGCTCGAGACCGTGTGCACCTGTGGTGTCTTCGAGGAAGACGTTGACGCCTGTGGCGCTGAGGTCGTCGACGGACTCTTTTGAGGCTCCGCCTATGAAGAAGTCGTCGACGCCATCAGCGCCCAGTCTGTCGAGGGACACGCTCGGGGCTCCGCCCTCGAGGCCTGTGTCGATGCCGTCGATCCGGTCGGCGCCACGTTCGGCGTTGACGCCGATTCACACAACGCCCTCGACGCCTTTCGAGGCTGTTTCGACGGGGGTACCCCGGGGCACGGTGGAACCCCCTAGAAAGGCTCTGGCCAAGGTCAAGCATGGCTTTGTTCCCCATTCTGTGCCCTCTTACCGCCATCTTGAGTACATTTCAGAGGTGGATGAGGGCTCTGATGATGGCATGGTTCCTGATACGGTGCCAGATGAGATTCTCTCAGGCCATAGCCAAATTGGGGACCTGCGTCAGTCCTTGCACGACACCAGTGGTCTGGACACCTCTCCGGAGGTGGAGTTTTGTAGGCCTGAGCCTGGCACTCATGCCGACTCCTCGTACCGACACCTTATGTCTAGGGTCACCGAGTACTTGGGGTGGTCTGCTGCCCCAGGGGATTTTCTTCATCATGACCTTACGGATATCCTCGACCAAGGTCCACCAACTGACCCAGTACTGCCGTTCCATATGGCTCTACAGAGGAGGGTGGCGGCGGCTTGGACTGATCCGGAGAGTCTCCCGGCAGTGGGCAAGTCTTTGCTGTGAAAATACCGCCCAGCCAGTAGCGACCCCTGCTACTTGACCAAGCACCCCACTCCGGAGAGTTTGGTGGTGCAGGCGGCTACGGCCCCAGCAAAGCAGGCGTCGTATCCTACCATCCCTCCTGATAGGGACGACAAGCGTTTTGATTGTTGGGTGAAGAAAGTGTTTTCTTCAGGGGGTATGGCGCTTCAGGCAGCCAACTCCATATGTGCCTTGTCATGTTTCATGCACACTCTGTGGAACTGTGTTTCCTTGGCGGCTGAACATATTCCCGAAGTGGACGAACGGGATGGTTTCCTTGCCATGGTTCAGGATGGCAAGGATGCCATGTGTGAGGCCATTCAGTCGGGTTTGGACATGGCAGATTGCGTTAGCCGGTCCATGGCGGCGAGCACCGTAATACGCAGGTTTGCGTGGTTGCGGAAGTCGGGGTTTGCTCCTGATGTGCAGGGCCGATTCCTCAACATGCCCTTTGATGGTGAACATCTTTTTGGCAGCAAGGCTGACGAGAGCCTTGAGAGGTTGCAGACCTCCAAAGCGGCAGCAAAGTCGTTTGGCGCTGCAGTTCGACAACCTCCGCCTTTTCGTCCTAGGGGACAGCAATGGAGGGGAGGTTCCTTTCGTTATTACTCATCCTTTGGTAAAGCGAGAGGAGCTGCCAGTCAAAGGGGCCACCGTAGGAGTGCCAGAGGTGGAAAACAAGGTACTCAAGGTACCAAGGCCACTCGGACAGTTGCCTCTTTGCCCTCAGGCAACGCCGCAGCTGCTTCATCTCAGTCTTGAGGCCATGTCCCATGGTTCACCGTTGGGGGAGGCTGGCGCAGCATCTTGTAGAGTGGCGTGCCATTACTTCAGACGTGTGACTTCTGGAGATCATGGCCCACGGCTACTGTCTTCCTTTCCGGCAGAGGCCTCACGACAATCCACCGGGGAATCTCTCTTTGAAGAGTCCGGATCCGCTCCTTGCGCAGGAAATTCAATCCCTGCTGGAGAAAGGCGCCATAGAACTGGTGCCTGTAGCGGAGCGGAACAAGGGATAGTATTCCCCTTATTTTTTGATTTCCAAGAAAGACGGGGGATTGAGACCCATCATGGACTTGCGCGGTTTGAACAAACTCCTCAGGAAGGACAAGTTCAAGATGGTTACTCTCTCTCAAGTCCTCCAGGCCCTTCAACTTCAGGACTGGTTGGTGTCTCTCGACCTCAAGGACGTTTATTTTCATGTGCCGATCCATCCAAAGCACAAGAAGTACCTGAGGTGTGCGGTTGGTGACTCACACTTTCAGTTTCGGTCCTGCCGTTCGGATTAACCTCCACCCGAGGGTCTTCACCAAGCTCATGGTAGTGGTGGCAGCGCATCTCAGGAAAGGAGGGATTCACGTCTACCCCTACTTGGACAATTGGTTGATCAGGGCGCGCTCTCCCGAGCAAGTCCTGGATCATCTGTCAGTCACCTGCCACTCCCTCCACAAGCTGGGCTTCTCCCTCAATTTAAAGAAGTCCCATTTGACACCAACTCAGAGGCTCCAGTACATCGGAGCAGTGCTCGACATGTCCCTAGGGCAGCGTTTTCCTCCCCAGGTGAGGGCTCATCACATTCAGCAGATGGTGCACAAGTTTCAGCTTGCCCAGAGTCTCCCATCGTTGGAGTTCTTGAGATTGCTCGGCCTCATGGCATCCTGCATTCTTCTGGTGCCAGAGGCCAGGTTGCGGATGAGATCAGTGGTCTCAGTCCTCCGGCAGGATGTCGGACCCTGTTCAGGTGCCGTCCTCGTCGCCCAGGACCTTCTGTGGTGGGCCGTCGAAGGCAGTCTGATGAAGGGGGATCCTTTTTGGTTACCCTAGCCGGAGGTGACGATCATGACAGACGCATCCCTCACGGGATGGGGAGCTCATGCCAACGAGTTGACAGTCAGCGGTCGTTGGTCTCCATCGGAGTCTAGACTCGATATCAACCTGTTGGAGCTGAGGGCAGTCAGGCTTACCCTGAAGGCTTTTCTGCCGACTGTGCGAGGAAAGAATGTCCTGATCCTGACGGACAACACAGTGGCCATGCACTACCTCAACAAAAAGGAAGTTTCGATCTCGGAAGTTCATCTGGCCGGAGACGAGACGATGGACGCTCTGAGCAGGCAGAGCGCTATCTCTCACAAGTGGGAGTTGGCTCATGAGATTTTTCTGGATATCTTCGCCCTTTGGGGGACCCCTCAAGTGGATCTCTTCGCCTCCAGTGTCAACCGGAAGTGCGAAAGGTTCTGCTCACGGGAATTTCCTCCAAAAGGAGCCTTAGGAGACGCGTTCGTGGTGGAGTGGTCTTTCCCACTACTGTACGCTTTTCCTCCAGTTCCCGTCATCCCGCAAGTGCTGCAAAGGTTACGAAGGTTCGGTTCCCGGATGATCCTCATTGCTCCGGCGTGGGCCCAGAGGACATGGTACCCGGACCTTCTCTACTTGTCCATCTGCCCTCCACGTCGTCTTCCCTACCGAGACGACCGAGACGATCTGCTCTCACGGGAGGGGGGTCAGGTTCTCCATCCAGAGGTCAGATCCCTCAACCTTCACGCTTGGTTTCTGAAAGGTTGAGGTATAAGGATTGGGACCTCCCTGAAGACATGATCGAGGTGTTGCTTTCGGCCAGAAGGCCCGCAACTAAGTCCCTGTACCGTTGCCGTTGTCGAAAGTTCTGCGACTGGTGCAGGGTTAAGAATGTGGATCCTTTTGCATGTGACATTTCTGTGGTTCTGTCTTTTTTGCTTTCTTTCGCCCACAGGGGCTTGCAAGTGGGTACAGTTAAAGGTTACCGGCGGCGCATTCTAAATTTCTTTTGCAAAATTCTTTTCCCACCTCCTTACATTGGTACTGCTTTGGGAGTCTGTCATAGATATGGAATACGTTGGTGGACCCAATCCCCTCGAAGAACAAGTTACTCTCTTACCTGGTAACGTTCTTTCGATGGGATGGTCCGACGACGTATTCCATATCGCTCCCTCCGTGCCTTCCCCGCTACAGAATTTCTTATGCGATTGCAGCTTACGTTTCCGCAAGGCTTTGTGTGGTCAGACTGGCAGAAGACTGGTGCCACACATTCTGGGGAAAAAACTACAACTGAGGCTACGGGCGTTGTGCGTCCTACTTATAACATCCAGTGACGTTGGCCATCGGAGGAGGTCCTCGAGGGCGGCGTATCGACGTCATCGACGCAGGACGCAGACGCCGAAAAATTTTCCAAAGCAGCACAGCTGTGGTGATTACTGTCATAGATATGGAATATGTCGTCGGACCATCCCATCGAAAGAACGTTACCAGGTAAGAGAGTAACTTGTTCTTTGAACCCATTCTTCAAAACATGCTCTCTTGGTAGGGGGACAAATCCCCTTGACCCCCCAACCCGTTTTTATAAGTTCGGCCCCTTGCTATGCTCGGTTGCAATCGCATATTTGTGGCAACTTTTTACACCCTCCAATTAAACAACTCACCGGCCACCACTGGTGGCTGGTATATTTTGGGACCAGGTACCGCCTCCTTCTTTCTACACTAGGTGAAACATTACAGCTTTGATTAAAAAACATATATACTTCTTTCACTTAGAGTAGTGCATGCCCATGCAGGAGCATAATCATCATGCACATTGTGCACACATGGTGGTCCGGGCTGGCCCCGGGTTTGGCGTGCCCTGTGCTAAGGAGCTTGAGGGGGGCCTTCAGCATGGCTCGCGGGGGGCCCCACATTATGTGCTACGCCTCTGATTGAGCTCTGCTCCCCTTGAACACATTCAAGTGTAATGTGAATGGTTGAGAGGGGGCCCAAACTCGACCAGGACCCTGCTCTGGTGCAACACTGTTTACGAAAATAAGCTTTGGATAGAGCCATGAAGTTACCCACCCCACCCAACACAAACTCCTTCTTGGAAAGGGCTTTGTGCAGTGGAGTTACTTTGCTGAAAATGTTGGGGGGGACATGGCATGTGAATAAAAAGGTGCCCCAGCCAAATGAATGTGGCCAAAATGGTGTGCCATAAAAGTTGGGGGGGACAAACACCCCTGTCCTCCCCCTAAAATTACACCCATGGCTTTGTGGAAGCTTCATTCACAAGTCGGTCCTGGGGGGGTTCATTGAATAACGCACCTCACACATAGAGCTCTGAAACCCGTAGATGCCTTGAGCCCCACTCTTGAGGAAAGTGCAGCCCCCCAACCCCCACATCTCACCCTGTTAAAAAAGATTTAAAAAGAGTCATGTATCAAAGCCTCGGACATTAAGGTGTTATGTTCGGCTCTGGGTTGCGGGGGATAACGCGTGGATGTTTGTACCATAACTTAAAGATAAATGCACATGAAAACAGATGGCCTCAGCTTACACCCACACAATAGGTTTCTTCTATCGTAGTGGTAGCTGACTCATAGATCACTTCCTGTGATGTCATCTGAGGTCAAGGGGTGTGTGATGTCACTTCTGCTACCCCTGGCATTTTGGTGAAATGTTGTCCCTGGGTTACAGTAGGCTACCTGCACTAGTGCCACTCTTGGGTAGCCTCAGAAAGCTGTATGCCCTCAACTAATCAGACCGTGTAAACCAGATCAGAATCAAGCTAGTTCATTGCCCACTGAGGGGCCACTTTTGGTCTACCACTGAACAAAAAGGGCATGCCTGTATGCATGCTATCCTGCTCAGCATGTTACTTACTGACTTTAATCAGTTCTTCAGGAGAATTGAGACCCCTCCCTATACACACATCGCCTGCCCCACCTACCTTAACCAGGAACAAAAAGAGCATCACAGTAGATAGACTTATTCCAGCTATCCACCCGACCCTTAACTCTCTCCCAGACAGCACCGATCCCGGAACGCTTGTCGACGAGTATAATAAAATCATGACCACATCTCTAGACATTATTGCCCCACTTAAACTGAGACCAAGTAAGTCCAGAACCCATTTACCCCACACCTAAAAAACTTATGGCACAGAAAAAGAAGCTCCGTGACCGCCTGGAGACTACTACTACCTTCAGAAGCAAATAGAACCAAACTTATCAAGATCTCCTCCCTCTACAAAAAAGAAATTTGTCTAGCCAAACGAGAATCCTACAATAACCGGATCTCTCAAGCCAATTCAAACATGAAGGAACTATTTATGACCCTAAAAGACCCCGAACCACATGCCTGACACATGCATTAAAGACAAAAGTTGGTGTACCGACATCCAACATGCGTTCACTTAAACCCACTAACTGCCAGGGCGACCTCTGCCCAGCCCAGTTTATCAAGGATGCAGCAAGGTATCCAGCTCCTTTCATATTTAAGCTTATCAATGCCTCATTTGCATCTGGCACCATCCCCACCATTCTCAAAGAATCGTGGGTACTCCCACTATTAAAAAAACAAACTCTAGACCCATTTATACCAACCAATTATTGGCCCATCACAACAGTACCTTTTCTAGATAAGGTTGCTTACATACAGATTCAGAAACATCTAGAACAACACCACCTCTTAGGAGCTCGCCAATCAGGTTTCCGTCCCAAACACAACACAGAAACCACCCTCATCGACCTGAAGACCCAAATCGATGAGCTAAGGGACAAGGGGAAATCAGCCCTGCTTCTCCTCCTCGACCTCTCGGCTGCATTCAACTTTGTGGACTATGGGGTCTTATGCAGCCATCTAGACTTGGCCGCTCACTTTTCCAAGGAGGCCATAGTTTGGATGAAGTAATTTTTAAGCAATAGAACCATGAGGGTCTTCTCCCCTTCAGCAGCGGCAGACCCTATTCCCATCACCTGTGGGGTGCCCCCGGGTTCTTGCATCTCTCCCACGCTGAACAACATATTCACTAAACCCCTTTTCGATGATCTGGACAGTCTTGGTATCACCTACACTAACTATGCGGATGATACTCAGATTCTCCTCCCACTTTTAGGGGATTACATCAAGGATTCGGCCTTGGTGAATAGGGTGTACCTCAACATCCAGGCATGGATGACAACTCATGATCTATGCCTGAATGATGACAAACCAGAGCTCATCATCTTGGGTACCCCTTCCAACCTCAACAAACTAGGATATGAATATTCCTCCATCATAATTGATGTCACCCTCATCAAGGTTGGCAATGAGGTAAAACCCTTAGGTTTTTACCTCGACTCTACTCTATCCTTTACTAAACAAGTGAATGCCCTGTCCCCCGCTACTGCCTACACTTGTAAGCTCATCAGAACCGGCAAACCTTTTTTCTCCAACAATAGTCCTGCGTCACCCTGGCCAGAGCCCTTATCCTGTCCAGGTTGGATTACTGTAACGCCCTATACATCAGATCCAATAAAACTATCATCAGGAGAATCCAAACCCTCCAAAATAATGCCCTAAAAGAGGCCCTTGGAGTAGCTAGGAGAGATCACATGTCCGCGATTAGGCGACAAAATAACTGGATTTCAACTAACAACAAAATCCAGCTAAAAACTGCATCACTTATCCATAAATCTTTGAATAATTCCGCTCCCAGCTACCTTACTGAGAGATTCCAGAGAAGGGCTTCTACTAGACCCACCAGACTAGTCAACATACACCGCCTCTCCATTCCCAGAATTAAACTATCCAAGATGGGAGACATGAGCTTCCCCGTCAAAGCGGCTCAATTATGGAACTCCTTACCAACCTTACTCCGAGAACACCAATCTTACCAGAACTTTATACTCAACTGCATCAATTGGCTTAAGTCAACAGATCATTAAGGTATGTCTGTTATCTTGCTGTCATCAGGCTTTCTATCTTAGCCCACCTTGCTCGTGCGTCCATTTCTTTTTGCTTGTAAAGACTTGTATTTGTCTGCTACCTATGCCTACTGTGTTCACATGTGTATCCTGTGTGTAATTTATTTCTGTAACCTAAGCTGTGAATCTCCCTGTAACCTCTGCACCTTGATACCCTTGGGTCTGGTGCGCAATACAAATAAATAACCAAACAGAGAGGATTGTTGACACTTTAGCAGCAAATTAATGAAAGGCACATGATAGGTCTTAGGTTTTGTGGGAGGGACATCTCAAGAAGAGTATTTTATTGTCACAAATATTCCTTTGGTGATATTTCTTTAGGGATCTTTCTTTCCAACCAAATTAGCATTGACCTTTTGTGTATGTATCATTTTCAGTCACTTTAAGTAAGTATAGGAACCAAAGGTTCTATAAATTGAAGATCTCCTTCAGTGTTTAAGATCTCATGTGTGAGGTTTTGGCACCAACGTTAAGTCCCCCAATTCACTGAAGATCACTGATTCAAGATGAGGGAGTTTTCATTGTTGTTTATTTGGTCGACCAAATGCAAGATGTTCTGCCTTATTTATTTAAGATGTGGTCACAATGCTTTGTAGTTTTAGTGGGTGCAGTAGCAGAGGTAAAAGGCATTGGCCCTGTAACTGTAGGGTTTGGTTTCATGGTGCTATTTTGAGCTCATCTTCTGATGCCGGTTTCATGGGAATCATTGTGGGTGAGCAGGAGTAGCAGCTGCTACCACTGGCTATACCCGTGTTACCCCGTATATCGCCCCTGCAATCCCTCGTCACAGAGAGAATGCCAGTGAAAGAAATCGAACATGGTTGCCAAAGAGGCATGCTTTCGTTCTGCAGTTCCCACGCATTCTCTCCCACTAGTCTCTCAGCATCCTACTGATGGGACTAATGATGGGCAAAGGTTGGAAATCATCCTTTCATCCTCTCTGTACTCCACATGATAATGTAGATGCAGCGCATGAAGAGAGGGCACTGAGAGGACAGAACAGTTCTGTCACCAGAGTTATGCATGTGCTGCAAGCCAGACTCTACTACATGTCTCCTCCAGCCCACACTATGTAAAGGGAGCATGCAGCGTAGGGGGCTTCTGGCAGCCTGCCTTCCCAGCTCCTGCACACTTCAGGACTCAGACAATCCCTGAAGGTGATAGAGGCAACAGGGGAAGGATATGTCATTGCTCAAGACTGCATCGTGGCTGTGTTTGCCATGTGAGGCTGTACCTGGCATACAAGAGCTGCACCTGAGCATTTGAAGCTATAATGGCCATGCACCATGCAATGGCATCAACTGTGAAGATCAGACTGATTATATCTATCACATGGGGCTTAAAATGGCATATGATGGCAGTAACTGGACATTTGTGGCACATTTGACATATGATGACAGCACATGGAAAGGTGAGAATGTATCTTCATGTGATGACCATACCTCAACAATCAGGTTTTACCGGACATAAGATGCCACTATCTGGGCATTTGAGACTGCACTTGGAATACAATTGCATTATCTGGACATGGCAGGATGTACCTCACATCCGATAACTAAATATGGCATGTGAGGCTTAATCTGCCCTAATATGGCAGTTTTATGACATTTGTGGCTGCACTTGGCATATGATAACATCACCTGGGTATGCATTTGTATACCTAGTATGAGGGTATTTAGCTGGCATATGATGGTAGTACTTGGCTCTATAGTGGTACACATGGCATATGATTGCAGCACCCACCCATGCGATTCTGTATATAATATATGGATAATGTACCAGGCCTGCAAGGATTTAACTGGCATCAAATTGCATAAAACATGACAATGTGAATTGACTTGCAAAAAATACCCTTTTGTCTATTTTTATAACAATGTTCTATTTGATATAACTTTTTGATTGCATTTTACATCAGTGAGGCTACTTCCTTTGATGTTATCAGAACAAAGGTTATATGACATCACTTCCTGCCATGTGAGGAAATGGCACTGGGACAGCCCGTGGCATTTTGGTGAATGAACATGTTTGGGTAGTATATCATAACCTGCAATGCGTTTTCTTTGTGATGGAATGGAGTGCTAACAAGACAACCACTATGTTTGGAAAATGTTTTATATGACTACCTACTCATCAGTTTTAGGTGACATGGCAAGTACAAATTCTGCACCCTGTGGAAGTAACTTAGCTGTAGTGTTTTGCCACAGTGTAGTGCCAGTTATTTTGGGCATGAGGGATTAGAATATAGCTGATAACCTTCAGTAATTGCATCGGTAAGGGCGGTTCAGAGCTCCATCATGGGCCGCCAAGCCTGGAAACTATATGACCCAGTGCCGAGGGACGAGATCCTATGGCCCTCATTACGACCCAGGCGGTAAGTATCGAACATTACCACCATGGCGTAATTTACGTTTACGCCCTGGCCCCATGTCATAAAGTGCGGCACATTCCGACCCATCGCGCACGAGCATTACGCCATGGCGGTAATGTTAAGTACGCGATGCCATAAATGACCCCAAAACGGCCCCTACCGGCATTGTACGCCGCGCAAGGTGCACTTCCGCCACCCATCATGGCGGTCACCGCAATTAGCGGTGACCGTATATTAGCGGTGACCGTAAATAAGTGGAACCGGAAGTAGCGTCATCACGGCGGAACGGGAAAGAGCACGGCGGCCATCTTTAAAAACACAATCCATTGCCATCCTCCCCAACCACTCCACATCCGACCCTGAGACCCGTCATAACCCATTACCCACCCATTTACCAACTTGAAAATGCCAAAAGCAGTCAAAAAAGCCTGCGATCGGCAGCGCCAGGACCGCTTCTCCCATGAGGAACTCACCATGCTTGCGGAGACCCTCCAGGACAATGCTGCGGTGGTCTTCTCCACGCAAATGACCAGGCCGGCAATGGCAAAGAAGAAGGCCATATGGGCCCTGGTGGCAGAGCGTGTCAGTGCGGTGGGAACCGTACCCCGCAACGCACAGCAGTGTAGAAAGCGGTGGGACGACCTGAGGCTCCGCGTCAGGAGCATCCTCTCGGCGAATAGGAACCTGGCCCCGGCAACCGGGGAAGGATCTGATTCACCCATCAAATTGCAAGCATGGGAGGAAATCTGTGCCTCCACTATTGGAATGGAGAGTATAGAAGGAGTAGGAGGGATGGAGAGAGGAGCCCCGACATCAGGAGATGCAGGTAGGTGGCTCAAATCAAGCCATGCAAAATTCACCAAAGTCCAATCATGTGAAGTACAATGTTGCCCCATAGTGCAAATGCAACACAGCAGCAGGAGACTGCCCACAGATACATCCGATCTCCACCCTGTACACATGCAGCATGCACACCCTAACTGCCGGCACCCACATACCTCCATGCTACTTCCACACAAGAGGCAGACAACCTGTATGCCCCTGCCTCAAATGTGCTGCATGTACTAACTGATAAGATGCCATTTGTCACAATGCAGGCCCAATGTCCGCTGACCCATCAATAACACTATCCCGCCTTTGCTCCATCAAGTGGATCTCTTCGCCTCCAGTGTCAACCGGAAGTGCGAAAGGTTCTGCTCACGGGAATTTCCTCCAAAAGGAGCCTTAGGAGACGCGTTCGTGGTGGAGTGGTCTTTCCCACTACTGTACGCTTTTCCTCCAGTTCCCGTCATCCCGCAAGTGCTGCAAAGGTTACGAAGGTTCGGTTCCCGGATGATCCTCATTGCTCCGGCGTGGGCCCAGAGGACATGGTACCCGGACCTTCTCTACTTGTCCATCTGCCCTCCACGTCGTCTTCCCTACCGAGACGACCGAGACGATCTGCTCTCACGGGAGGGGGGTCAGGTTCTCCATCCAGAGGTCAGATCCCTCAACCTTCACGCTTGGTTTCTGAAAGGTTGAGGTATAAGGATTGGGACCTCCCTGAAGACATGATCGAGGTGTTGCTTTCGGCCAGAAGGCCCGCAACTAAGTCCCTGTACCGTTGCCGTTGTCGAAAGTTCTGCGACTGGTGCAGGGTTAAGAATGTGGATCCTTTTGCATGTGACATTTCTGTGGTTCTGTCTTTTTTGCTTTCTTTCGCCCACAGGGGCTTGCAAGTGGGTACAGTTAAAGGTTACCGGCGGCGCATTCTAAATTTCTTTTGCAAAATTCTTTTCCCACCTCCTTACATTGGTACTGCTTTGGGAGTCTGTCATAGATATGGAATACGTTGGTGGACCCAATCCCCTCGAAGAACAAGTTACTCTCTTACCTGGTAACGTTCTTTCGATGGGATGGTCCGACGACGTATTCCATATCGCTCCCTCCGTGCCTTCCCCGCTACAGAATTTCTTATGCGATTGCAGCTTACGTTTCCGCAAGGCTTTGTGTGGTCAGACTGGCAGAAGACTGGTGCCACACATTCTGGGGAAAAAACTACAACTGAGGCTACGGGCGTTGTGCGTCCTACTTATAACATCCAGTGACGTTGGCCATCGGAGGAGGTCCTCGAGGGCGGCGTATCGACGTCATCGACGCAGGACGCAGACGCCGAAAGATTTTCCAAAGCAGCACAGCTGTGGTGATTACTGTCATAGATATGGAATATGTCGTCGGACCATCCCATCGAAAGAACGTTACCAGGTAAGAGAGTAACTTGTTCTTTGAACCCATTCTTCAAAACATGCTCTCTTGGTAGGGGGACAAATCCCCTTGACCCCCCAACCCGTTTTTATAAGTTCGGCCCCTTGCTATGCTCGGTTGCAATCGCATATTTGTGGCAACTTTTTACACCCTCCAATTAAACAACTCACCGGCCACCACTGGTGGCTGGTATATTTTGGGACCAGGTACCGCCTCCTTCTTTCTACACTAGGTGAAACATTACAGCTTTGATTAAAAAACATATATACTTCTTTCACTTAGAGTAGTGCATGCCCATGCAGGAGCATAATCATCATGCACATTGTGCACACATGGTGGTCCGGGCTGGCCCCGGGTTTGGCGTGCCCTGTGCTAAGGAGCTTGAGGGGGGCCTTCAGCATGGCTCGCGGGGGGCCCCACATTATGTGCTACGCCTCTGATTGAGCTCTGCTCCCCTTGAACACATTCAAGTGTAATGTGAATGGTTGAGAGGGGGCCCAAACTCGACCAGGACCCTGCTCTGGTGCAACACTGTTTACGAAAATAAGCTTTGGATAGAGCCATGAAGTTACCCACCCCACCCAACACAAACTCCTTCTTGGAAAGGGCTTTGTGCAGTGGAGTTACTTTGCTGAAAATGTTGGGGGGGACATGGCATGTGAATAAAAAGGTGCCCCAGCCAAATGAATGTGGCCAAAATGGTGTGCCATAAAAGTTGGGGGGGACAAACACCCCTGTCCTCCCCCTAAAATTACACCCATGGCTTTGTGGAAGCTTCATTCACAAGTCGGTCCTGGGGGGGTTCATTGAATAACGCACCTCACACATAGAGCTCTGAAACCCGTAGATGCCTTGAGCCCCACTCTTGAGGAAAGTGCAGCCCCCCAACCCCCACATCTCACCCTGTTAAAAAAGATTTAAAAAGAGTCATGTATCAAAGCCTCGGACATTAAGGTGTTATGTTCGGCTCTGGGTTGCGGGGGATAACGCGTGGATGTTTGTACCATAACTTAAAGATAAATGCACATGAAAACAGATGGCCTCAGCTTACACCCACACAATAGGTTTCTTCTATCGTAGTGGTAGCTGACTCATAGATCACTTCCTGTGATGTCATCTGAGGTCAAGGGGTGTGTGATGTCACTTCTGCTACCCCTGGCATTTTGGTGAAATGTTGTCCCTGGGTTACAGTAGGCTACCTGCACTAGTGCCACTCTTGGGTAGCCTCAGAAAGCTGTATGCCCTCAACTAATCAGACCGTGTAAACCAGATCAGAATCAAGCTAGTTCATTGCCCACTGAGGGGCCACTTTTGGTCTACCACTGAACAAAAAGGGCATGCCTGTATGCATGCTATCCTGCTCAGCATGTTACTTACTGACTTTAATCAGTTCTTCAGGAGAATTGAGACCCCTCCCTATACACACACCGCCTGCCCCACCTACCTTAACCAGGAACAAAAAGAGCATCACAGTAGATAGACTTATTCCAGCTATCCACCCGACCCTTAACTCTCTCCCAGACAGCACCGATCCCGGAACGCTTGTCGACGAGTATAATAAAATCATGACCACATCTCTAGACATTATTGCCCCACTTAAACTGAGACCAAGTAAGTCCAGAACCCATTTACCCCACACCTAAAAAACTTATGGCACAGAAAAAGAAGCTCCGTGACCGCCTGGAGACTACTACTACCTTCAGAAGCAAATAGAACCAAACTTATCAAGATCTCCTCCCTCTACAAAAAAGAAATTTGTCTAGCCAAACGAGAATCCTACAATAACCGGATCTCTCAAGCCAATTCAAACATGAAGGAACTATTTATGACCCTAAAAGACCCCGAACCACATGCCTGACACATGCATTAAAGACAAAAGTTGGTGTACCGACATCCAACATGCGTTCACTTAAACCCACTAACTGCCAGGGCGACCTCTGCCCAGCCCAGTTTATCAAGGATGCAGCAAGGTATCCAGCTCCTTTCATATTTAAGCTTATCAATGCCTCATTTGCATCTGGCACCATCCCCACCATTCTCAAAGAATCGTGGGTACTCCCACTATTAAAAAAACAAACTCTAGACCCATTTATACCAACCAATTATTGGCCCATCACAACAGTACCTTTTCTAGATAAGGTTGCTTACATACAGATTCAGAAACATCTAGAACAACACCACCTCTTAGGAGCTCGCCAATCAGGTTTCCGTCCCAAACACAACACAGAAACCACCCTCATCGACCTGAAGACCCAAATCGATGAGCTAAGGGACAAGGGGAAATCAGCCCTGCTTCTCCTCCTCGACCTCTCGGCTGCATTCAACTTTGTGGACTATGGGGTCTTATGCAGCCATCTAGACTTGGCCGCTCACTTTTCCAAGGAGGCCATAGTTTGGATGAAGTAATTTTTAAGCAATAGAACCATGAGGGTCTTCTCCCCTTCAGCAGCGGCAGACCCTATTCCCATCACCTGTGGGGTGCCCCCGGGTTCTTGCATCTCTCCCACGCTGAACAACATATTCACTAAACCCCTTTTCGATGATCTGGACAGTCTTGGTATCACCTACACTAACTATGCGGATGATACTCAGATTCTCCTCCCACTTTTAGGGGATTACATCAAGGATTCGGCCTTGGTGAATAGGGTGTACCTCAACATCCAGGCATGGATGACAACTCATGATCTATGCCTGAATGATGACAAACCAGAGCTCATCATCTTGGGTACCCCTTCCAACCTCAACAAACTAGGATATGAATATTCCTCCATCATAATTGATGTCACCCTCATCAAGGTTGGCAATGAGGTAAAACCCTTAGGTTTTTACCTCGACTCTACTCTATCCTTTACTAAACAAGTGAATGCCCTGTCCCCCGCTACTGCCTACACTTGTAAGCTCATCAGAACCGGCAAACCTTTTTTCTCCAACAATAGTCCTGCGTCACCCTGGCCAGAGCCCTTATCCTGTCCAGGTTGGATTACTGTAACGCCCTATACATCAGATCCAATAAAACTATCATCAGGAGAATCCAAACCCTCCAAAATAATGCCCTAAAAGAGGCCCTTGGAGTAGCTAGGAGAGATCACATGTCCGCGATTAGGCGACAAAATAACTGGATTTCAACTAACAACAAAATCCAGCTAAAAACTGCATCACTTATCCATAAATCTTTGAATAATTCCGCTCCCAGCTACCTTACTGAGAGATTCCAGAGAAGGGCTTCTACTAGACCCACCAGACTAGTCAACATACACCGCCTCTCCATTCCCAGAATTAAACTATCCAAGATGGGAGACATGAGCTTCCCCGTCAAAGCGGCTCAATTATGGAACTCCTTACCAACCTTACTCCGAGAACACCAATCTTACCAGAACTTTATACTCAACTGCATCAATTGGCTTAAGTCAACAGATCATTAAGGTATGTCTGTTATCTTGCTGTCATCAGGCTTTCTATCTTAGCCCACCTTGCTCGTGCGTCCATTTCTTTTTGCTTGTAAAGACTTGTATTTGTCTGCTACCTATGCCTACTGTGTTCACATGTGTATCCTGTGTGTAATTTATTTCTGTAACCTAAGCTGTGAATCTCCCTGTAACCTCTGCACCTTGATACCCTTGGGTCTGGTGCGCAATACAAATAAATAACCAAACAGAGAGGATTGTTGACACTTTAGCAGCAAATTAATGAAAGGCACATGATAGGTCTTAGGTTTTGTGGGAGGGACATCTCAAGAAGAGTATTTTATTGTCACAAATATTCCTTTGGTGATATTTCTTTAGGGATCTTTCTTTCCAACCAAATTAGCATTGACCTTTTGTGTATGTATCATTTTCAGTCACTTTAAGTAAGTATAGGAACCAAAGGTTCTATAAATTGAAGATCTCCTTCAGTGTTTAAGATCTCATGTGTGAGGTTTTGGCACCAACGTTAAGTCCCCCAATTCACTGAAGATCACTGATTCAAGATGAGGGAGTTTTCATTGTTGTTTATTTGGTCGACCAAATGCAAGATGTTCTGCCTTATTTATTTAAGATGTGGTCACAATGCTTTGTAGTTTTAGTGGGTGCAGTAGCAGAGGTAAAAGGCATTGGCCCTGTAACTGTAGGGTTTGGTTTCATGGTGCTATTTTGAGCTCATCTTCTGATGCCGGTTTCATGGGAATCATTGTGGGTGAGCAGGAGTAGCAGCTGCTACCACTGGCTATACCCGTGTTACCCCGTATATCGCCCCTGCAATCCCTCGTCACAGAGAGAATGCCAGTGAAAGAAATCGAACATGGTTGCCAAAGAGGCATGCTTTCGTTCTGCAGTTCCCACGCATTCTCTCCCACTAGTCTCTCAGCATCCTACTGATGGGACTAATGATGGGCAAAGGTTGGAAATCATCCTTTCATCCTCTCTGTACTCCACATGATAATGTAGATGCAGCGCATGAAGAGAGGGCACTGAGAGGACAGAACAGTTCTGTCACCAGAGTTATGCATGTGCTGCAAGCCAGACTCTACTACATGTCTCCTCCAGCCCACACTATGTAAAGGGAGCATGCAGCGTAGGGGGCTTCTGGCAGCCTGCCTTCCCAGCTCCTGCACACTTCAGGACTCAGACAATCCCTGAAGGTGATAGAGGCAACAGGGGAAGGATATGTCATTGCTCAAGACTGCATCGTGGCTGTGTTTGCCATGTGAGGCTGTACCTGGCATACAAGAGCTGCACCTGAGCATTTGAAGCTATAATGGCCATGCACCATGCAATGGCATCAACTGTGAAGATCAGACTGATTATATCTATCACATGGGGCTTAAAATGGCATATGATGGCAGTAACTGGACATTTGTGGCACATTTGACATATGATGACAGCACATGGAAAGGTGAGAATGTATCTTCATGTGATGACCATACCTCAACAATCAGGTTTTACCGGACATAAGATGCCACTATCTGGGCATTTGAGACTGCACTTGGAATACAATTGCATTATCTGGACATGGCAGGATGTACCTCACATCCGATAACTAAATATGGCATGTGAGGCTTAATCTGCCCTAATATGGCAGTTTTATGACATTTGTGGCTGCACTTGGCATATGATAACATCACCTGGGTATGCATTTGTATACCTAGTATGAGGGTATTTAGCTGGCATATGATGGTAGTACTTGGCTCTATAGTGGTACACATGGCATATGATTGCAGCACCCACCCATGCGATTCTGTATATAATATATGGATAATGTACCAGGCCTGCAAGGATTTAACTGGCATCAAATTGCATAAAACATGACAATGTGAATTGACTTGCAAAAAATACCCTTTTGTCTATTTTTATAACAATGTTCTATTTGATATAACTTTTTGATTGCATTTTACATCAGTGAGGCTACTTCCTTTGATGTTATCAGAACAAAGGTTATATGACATCACTTCCTGCCATGTGAGGAAATGGCACTGGGACAGCCCGTGGCATTTTGGTGAATGAACATGTTTGGGTAGTATATCATAACCTGCAATGCGTTTTCTTTGTGATGGAATGGAGTGCTAACAAGACAACCACTATGTTTGGAAAATGTTTTATATGACTACCTACTCATCAGTTTTAGGTGACATGGCAAGTACAAATTCTGCACCCTGTGGAAGTAACTTAGCTGTAGTGTTTTGCCACAGTGTAGTGCCAGTTATTTTGGGCATGAGGGATTAGAATATAGCTGATAACCTTCAGTAATTGCATCGGTAAGGGCGGTTCAGAGCTCCATCATGGGCCGCCAAGCCTGGAAACTATATGACCCAGTGCCGAGGGACGAGATCCTATGGCCCTCATTACGACCCAGGCGGTAAGTATCGAACATTACCACCATGGCGTAATTTACGTTTACGCCCTGGCCCCATGTCATAAAGTGCGGCACATTCCGACCCATCGCGCACGAGCATTACGCCATGGCGGTAATGTTAAGTACGCGATGCCATAAATGACCCCAAAACGGCCCCTACCGGCATTGTACGCCGCGCAAGGTGCACTTCCGCCACCCATCATGGCGGTCACCGCAATTAGCGGTGACCGTATATTAGCGGTGACCGTAAATAAGTGGAACCGGAAGTAGCGTCATCACGGCGGAACGAGAAAGAGCACGGCGGCCATCTTTAAAAACACAATCCATTGCCATCCTCCCCAACCACTCCACATCCGACCCTGAGACCCGTCATAACCCATTACCCACCCATTTACCAACTTGAAAATGCCAAAAGCAGTCAAAAAAGCCTGCGATCGGCAGCGCCAGGACCGCTTCTCCCATGAGGAACTCACCATGCTTGCGGAGACCCTCCAGGACAATGCTGCGGTGGTCTTCTCCACGCAAATGACCAGGCCGGCAATGGCAAAGAAGAAGGCCATATGGGCCCTGGTGGCAGAGCGTGTCAGTGCGGTGGGAACCGTACCCCGCAACGCACAGCAGTGTAGAAAGCGGTGGGACGACCTGAGGCTCCGCGTCAGGAGCATCCTCTCGGCGAATAGGAACCTGGCCCCGGCAACCGGGGAAGGATCTAATTCACCCATCAAATTGCAAGCATGGGAGGAAATCTGTGCCTCCACTATTGGAATGGAGAGTATAGAAGGAGTAGGAGGGATGGAGAGAGGAGCCCCGACATCAGGAGATGCAGGTAGGTGGCTCAAATCAAGCCATGCAAAATTCACCAAAGTCCAATCATGTGAAGTACAATGTTGCCCCATAGTGCAAATGCAACACAGCAGCAGGAGACTGCCCACAGATACATCCGATCTCCACCCTGTACACATGCAGCATGCACACCCTAACTGCCGGCACCCACATACCTCCATGCTACTTCCACACAAGAGGCAGACAACCTGTATGCCCCTGCCTCAAATGTGCTGCATGTACTAACTGATAAGATGCCATTTGTCACAATGCAGGCCCAATGTCCGCTGACCCATCAATAACACTATCCCTCCTTTGCTCCACCACAGGCTCAGATTCAGACCCTCAGGATGAGGACACCACTGCCTCCACAGCCACCAATAGGGCCAGGACAACTGTGCCAAGACCGCAAGCCTCCACCTCTGCCGTCCCGATGAAAACACCACAGCAGCCACAATCCCTGCCAGGGAAAGAGGACAGGGCACTGACAGCCACCACAACTGTCACCACAGAATCAGCAGCAGCAGCGCACATTACACCAATCGTGACCACCGAAGGAACAGGCTATGCTGCAAGCAGCACCCTTGGCGAAATCGCAGCCATTGCAGCCTCCTCCGATAGTGAAGCTGGGATCATTGAGGAGATTGAGGATGCAAGCCCCACTGCCCACCTACATTCCCCCTACATATCCCCAAGCAGCCTGCATGCGGATGCCACACAGGTGCAGTTAGGGGACGAGGATTGGCCAGCCACCCCATCCCCGCTGCCGAAGGTGAGCAGCCCTATGGGTATGCCAATGCCATCAGTCATGAGCCAGAGGAATGAACAGACCCTGGATGAGATAGTCACCCGGCAGCAGCAACTATCCTCGCTCCTCAATGAGCATGTTGCAGAGTGTGGGAGGGGCAAAGGATGCAATGGAGAGATGTCCAGACATAGTCACAGCTGCCATTGAGTCCTCCACGAAGGACATCTGCACAGAACTCGCCGCTGTGCGGCACGTAATCTCAGAACTGGTGCGGACCATTCAGGACCTGTGTCCAAATGTGCATGCAGGAACCTCCTCGTCAACCAGCTCGGCACAGAGCAGCCCCATCCGACGATCAGGGAGGAACCTGCGCAGCACGGGCAGGGGTGCCCCGGGGGCCAGGGGAGGGGACTGTAATTAGTGGCTGGACAGTGGAGAATTACTGCATCACACACTGCTGCACAGACTCACTCACACCTTCGTAGGGATTCCAGGGGGGAGGGGGGAGGGGGGGAGTGGGTGTGTTTGGGTGTTCAGGGGGGAGGGGGGAGTGGGTGTGTTGGGGTGTTCAGGGGGGAGGGGGGAGTGGGTGTGTTGGGGTGTTCATGGGGGAGGGGGGAGTGGGTGTGTTGGGGTGTTCAGGGGGGAGGCGGGAGGGGGGAGTGGGTGTTTTTCGTTTAGCACAAATCAAGCATTGCGTATGTGTGCTTTATTGTTGTACAGTCCACAGTGTGCATGTCCCAGACACACACAGTGCCCCAAGTGCCGTCTCCATGTTACACGCACATGCTGTGTGTGCTAGAAGCATTGGTCAATGAGATTCTGACGCATTTCACGCCCCTCCTGTGCATCGCTGCCTCCTTGAGGTGCTGCCCCATCCCCACTCTCATCATCCTCATCGTCAGGTGGTTGAAGTTCGGCGTCAGGGGGCAGGGGCACATTTCGTCTGACGCACATATTATGTAGCATGACACATGCCATGACAATCTTCGCAACCTTCTCATGGCGGTACAGGAGTGCCCCGCCAGACCTGCTGAGGCAGCGGAAACGTGTCTTCAGTAGGCCGAATGCCTGCTCAATCACCACACGGGTACGTGCACGGGCACGGTTGAAGTCCTCCTCATGCTGGTTCTGTGGGTTCCGGACTGGTGTAAGGAGCCACCTCTTCAGGGGATAGCCTGCATCACCTGTAAGTGGGCAACAATGTATGTGTCAGGGATGAAATTGATTTCTGTACATGACGTGCCACCATGCCTTGCATTCAACTGTTACTTTGCACCACTTTTAGTTGCGCTAATGGATTCACACTATGCAACCGGTATATGTTCATGGCTCTCATGTACAGTTTTGCATGCCAAGACACAATGCAGGGGGGACAAGTGCCTTGTGAGTGCCCATCCACTGTGTCCGTTCAGGCCGTTTCTTTAGGTGACCTGGCACGTGTCCTGTGAGGTCAATGCTCACATGATTGCAACATTGCTGTCTGCCTCATTATGACCCCAGTGAACAATACTGATGTCAATAGGGACAGTTTGTGGGCCTTGCTGTCTGTGTTGTGGTGTATTGATGTTCCTGTCCGTCATGTGCCTCCTTTGTGCACAGTTATGGGGGACAGGCCTTTCAGTTGATGGTGTTTGGTGACGTGCATGTAGGTGCTTTTCGTTGAAGTCACTGTGGTCACATTTTGTACAATGCACTTGCAGATGGTTGTGTCATGGTTGGGAGACAGCTTTGTTCCCATGTTAGGGCTGCTTAGGTCAGGCATCATGTATACAGTTGTCATATGACGTAAGTGCTGCCTCAGGGTATGATCTGGCTACTGCTAGTCGCAGCCAGGTGAAGTATGCATCACCCCCCCCCTTTCTGCCAGGTGAAGTATGCATCACCCCCCCTTTCTGCCAGGTGAAGTATGCATTGGTACGTCGATCACCTACCCACTTCACATTTCCATGCTCATGACATTAGACTCACTGAGTAGCCAGGATCTTGGGCCTGCATGTCGCACCATGTAGCGTGGTTTTGTGGAGTTCCTCAGGACCATTGAATCATGGGTTGATCCGGGGAATCGGGCACAACAATGTGTGAAGATCCTGTTGGAGTCACAGACCATTTGCACGTTGATTGAGTGAAATTGTTTACGGTTGCGGTACGCTACCTCCATGGCATGTGGGACCACCAATTCAACATGGGTGCAGTCGATGGCACCAATGCAACCAGGTATGCCAGCTAGTGCATGGAAACCCACTTTGGTGTTAGCAATCTCCTGGGCAGACCGTGGCAATGAGATGTGGTCGTCTGTGTGCATGAGGAGGGCATCGAGCACTTGGATCAGTGTACGTGAGAATAATGGTTGTGATATGCCATGCAAGTGCCCCACTGTGTGCTGGTAGGTGCCTGTGGCCAGGAAGTGGAGCACGGACACTACCTTCAGTAGGGGGGGGATGGCGGTGGGTGTTTCAATCATGCTGACGATGTCGTTGTGTATCATGTCCACAATGGTGGTGATGGTGTCCCGGTCCACTCGGTACAGGGTGTGGATCTGCTCAGCGGTGAGGTTGAATGGACTGGCTCTGATGCGTGGGATTGGGGGCTGCCTGCGTGGTGCCACTGGCTGTGCTGGTGGGGCTTGCTGGCCCTGCCTTGCCCTCCTTCTCCTCCTGCGTCTCCTCTGTGCAGCCTGTTGTTGTTGTTGTTGTTGTTGTTGTTGTTGTTGCTGTTGTTGTTGTAGTTGAAGTTGTAGCACTTGCATTGCTATCAGGTCCTCCAGCCCCAACATTGCTAGTCCTATTGGTATCATTGTGGAGTGTGACTGGGTCTGGGAAGGGGTTGGGTGTGCTCTTTTTCTACTTCCTGAGTCTGTATTGCCTCCACCTGTGCTGATTCTGTGCACCTGTGGCAGCTGGATTCACTGCACAAGGCTCTTTACGGTTGGTTCGCGATGGCGTAATTAGCACCATGGCGGTAAGGTACTTAACGGGCTGGGTGATGGCGTTAGGTGCATGTCCGCCTGGGTCGGCATTTGCGTACTTTGCGCCATGCCAGTAACTACGGTGTGGGAGGGCGCGTGCGCACGTCCTTGGTGCAGTTAGCGGCAGCGTTAACTACGATGCCACTAATGGCATCGTAGTTAACGGTCACGGGTCATGATCGGTCCTAGCGGAAAACGATGGCGGTAACAATTTACCGCCATCGTTTTTCACTTAGCACCAGGGTCGTAATGAGGGCCTATGTCAGGAAATAGCCGGCGCAATCTCAAACTACTTCAATGATAATAGTGCGGCGGGCCAATCAACGGCGATCACATGGGACGCCATAGAAGCTGTTATATGGGGGGAGATAAGAAGCTGCATGGTGGCATATACTAGAGCCTGAACACTGGCCCGGACGAAGCTAGAAAGAGCAGTCCAGCTTGCGGAGATGGAGCATAAGGAGAGGAGATATTGGGTTGCTCTACGGAAATTAAAGTTGGCCAAAAGTAAACTTGATGAGCATCTAGCAGACAGATCAGCACAGGCTCTGCTAAAAGCCAAACAACACTATTATGTCAGGGGTAACAAGGCTACCCGTCTATTCACTTATAAACTAAAAAATCTCCAGACGCTGAATAATAAACAAGGCCTTAAGAGTGCAGAGGGCGTAATGAAATATGATGACCTGGGGAAGATAGAGATACTCCATTCTTAATTTGAGGACTTAATGTCCTGTGAGAAGTGGAAAGTTGTGGGTCAGTTGAGCTGCGTAGTAAATGCTGGTCTGCCCCACATCTCTGCCAAGCATTATCCAGTTTAGAGGCTCGGATCGATGTGTCAGAAGTTGAATGGGCTATTCAATCCCTTAAGAACCAAACCCCGGGACCTGACCGATTCACAATAGTATTTTACAAAAAATATTAAGCCCAACTGAGCACGCACCTGGTGCGGTTATTCATTCGTTTCTGACCACAGGTAATGTCACGCCATCTTTGGAAGACTCAGCAGCATTTCTAATTCTGAAACCTGTCAAACAGCCAGTGAGTTACGATTCATACAGACCAATCACACTAATGAACAATGACGCCAAAATGTACTGTAAGATCCTCGCACGCGGGGTAATGTCTGTCCTCCCATTACTAATCAACGAGGACCAGACAGGGTTTATAACTAATAGAAACACCCAAGAAAGTATACAGAGGGTGCTTAACATCATTGAAGTTGGCAACATCAAATGCTGCAACTATGCAGACAACACTCAAATCATCTACAAGATCGAAGACACCCAAGCCGATCATTCAAACCTAACCGACTGTCTAAAAGAAGTCTTCAACTGGATGAATGCCAACAACCTGAAAATCAACCCAGGAAAAACAGAAATCATGATCGTATCCAAAGACCAAGAGAAGGAAACCGCCATCCCGTGGCCAACAGAAATGGGATCTATACCATCACCATCTAAGGTAGTAAAAAATCTGGGAGTCCTGATGGACAACACCCTAACCTTAGAACCGCAAATAAACGCAACAGTCAAGAAATGCTTCTTCCTCCTCCACACGGCAAGAAAAATACTACCTTTCCTCTCCTTCACACACAAAACACTCACCATCCTCGGCCTCATCATGTCAAGTATCGACTATGCAAACAGCCTCTACCTCGGTATACCGGAATACCTACTGAAGAAGCTACAATGGATCCAAAACACTGCAGCCAGACTACTCCTCAAACTATCCAGAAGAGACCACATCACCCCGGCCCTAAAAACACTACACTGGCTCCCAGTAAAACAGCGTATCATCTTCAAAACAATGTGCATAACGCACAGGGCAATCAGCGGACAAGGAGCCGAATTCCTACAAAAAAAAATAACAATCTACAAGCCAACGAGACCACTCAGGTCAACCAACGAAATCCGACTGGAACAAAAACCTTACATCAAGAAGAAACTCGGAGGCACCGCTTTCTACCACTTAGCCGCGAAAACCTGGAACAACATCCCAAAATTAATAAGGAACACCAAAGACCACCTTAAATTCAGAAAATTACTAAAAACCTACCTCTTCAACACCGGAGACTAAAACCGAAACAACAATAAGACAAACGAATCATCAAAAAAGGACAGTGACAAACCGCTAGAACCGACAGAAGTACCCTGGGCACCAGCAGGGCTGACGCTGGACACAGGGGTCCACCCGCGAGACCCGGAGAAACGGATACAACTACTCCAGCCAACCCTTACCATCCCCCACCGCCCTCACAGCCACAACTAGGTCCCACGAGGCTGTGGAACAGACAAGATACCACCAATCACCACACAACCGGGTGTATGGACAATAGCAGCGGCGCTAGTCATGTGGAGGGGGGGAGGAGCATGCAAGGTTATTAAGGGAGCGGGCGGAGGGGACAGCTAGACCCTCAAACGGCCTCGAATGGAAAATCGGGCACGTACCTCCTGAGGCTCAGGGTGTACAAGCATCCCGTCGGGTAAGATTACACGAGCCCAACCGGTTTCAGTCCAGGATAGAGATGACTAACGAATACCATTAACAATTTCCTTCTCTGCATCCACCTCTCAAACTCCAAACCAAACACAACCACAAACCTCTAGCGCAGCAAACCGCACAAACTTCACTACACTGCAACAACAAAACAAAAAAACACATAGACTCGCACATCAGCACACGACGACTACCGGCCGCATACACCCCAGGCCCAGCCGACGGAACCACCGGGCTGAGGCTGCCAACAGCACATCACTGCAATCTTGCACTTTTCCAGCCTCCACCCACTAACCCACCATCCCCCCCTCTTTCAGAGCCGCCAGAGCGCCAGGGGACCACTCCGGTGGTGATAGTGCGCGGTACAAATGACCTTTAACATTTAACATTAACAATAAAGGAAAACTCGAAAATGGGATCATATCTTTAGACGCTAGTAAAGCATTTGATAAGGTGGACTGGGTATATGTTTGGGCATCGTTTAGAGACCTTAAGCTTCAGCCCAAACATGAGGAAGCTGAAATTAGCTAATTATAAGTACCCCTGAACGACAATCGAAATGATTGGACTTCTCACACCTAAAATACAGATTATGAAAGGGACTGCAGAGGGATGTCCTCTGTCCCCACTGATATTCACCTTGACCATGGAGGTGTTTGTGAGCAGGGTCCAAGCGGATGACAGGATAAAGAGTATTGAGATCGACAGGGAGGAGTACAAAGTATCTCTCTATGCTGATGATGTTATGGTTCCAAAACATGTTCTTGACACCTCTTTGCCAGCAATGTTAGAGGAATTTTTGGATGGGCTTCGGTGTTTCACGGTCAACTATTGTAAATCCAGCGGGCTTAGTATACTGCTACCTAACCAGGTAAGGGAAAGAGTCTGTTTGTTTGTTTGTTTATTTATTTATAGCGTGCGCCAGACCCGAGGATATCCGGGCACGTGTGCAAGAATGATTTAAGCTTACAGGTTACAGTTACACATTTCAAAGTGGTTCATAGATACATTGGTGACGGGTAAAAAGATGACACTACTTTTTGTACACAGGGTAAAGTACACAGGGTAATATACAGTTTGAGCACATAGTAAAATACAGATTTATATACACAAGTATTTGTACATAGAGATGTATACACAGTATACTTTTAAGGCAAAAACCATGGTGGAGTAAGCTCTGATGGAGGGGCATGTAAGTATGCGTTCGCTCCAGATTAGCAAGTGGGTGGGATGTAAGTAGTCCTGGTGTCTGTCAGTTATGAGTCATTTTCTTTGAGCCATTTAATGCAGTTAAGTCTAAAGTGAGAGTAGGATTGGTCAGACCTTAGCGAGGTAGGGAGGGAGTTCCATAGCTGGGCTGCTTTGACAGGGGAACTGTTACCTCCGGCGGTGCTCAGTTTAAAGGGGGGCACAATAATCTGGTTGGAGTATGCTACTCTGGTGGGTCTATTGGAGGTTCTTCTGTGGAACCTTTCTGTTAGGTATTTGGGGGCTAGATCATTAATACTTTTGTATGTTAGTGAGGCTGTTTTGAGTTTGATTTTGTTCGCTGTAGAGAGCCAATTGGATTGTCTTCTAATGTTAGAGAGATGCTCTCTTTTTGGGACTCCTTGGGTGGCTCTAAGGGCATTATTCTGCAAGGTTTGGATTTTAAGCAGCGTGTGTTTGCTAGACCCTATATATAGGGCGTTGCAATAGTCCAGTTTGGATAATACCAGTGCTCTTGATATGGTCAAGCAGTTGGTAGTGGTCAGGAACTGTTTTGCTGCTCTGATCAGCTTGCAGGTGTATGCAGTGCTGGAGGCCATCACATTTACTTGCCTTGATAGGGAGAGACAGGAGTCGAGGTAGAAACCTAGTGTTTTTACCTCTTTTGCTACTTTAATGGTGTTGCCATCTATGACAAATGAAGAGTAGCTATCATTCAGTTTTTTGATGTTTTGAGTGTTCCATAGTATGATGAGTTCCGTCTTGTCATCATTCAGGCATAGACCATGGCTAGCCATCCATGCCTGAATGATGAGGTATATCCTATTCACCAAGGCCAAATCCTGTTCATAATCCCTGGAAAATGGGATGAGTATCTGGGTGTCATCTGCGTAGTTAGTGTAGGTGACGCCCAGAAGGTCTACATCATCGAACAGGGGCTTCGTGAAGATGTTATACATAGTGGGAGATACGCAGGAGCCCTGGGGAACGTCACATGTAATGGATACTGGGTCAGCTGCTGCAGAGGTAGAGAAGACCTTCATAGTTCTACCACTTAGGAATGATTTGATCCACGCAATAGAATGTGACGAGAAGTGGGCTGCAGATTCCAGGTGGGTACAGAGCACATCATGATCTACAAGGTCAAAGGCCACTGAGAGGTCCAGTAGGAGGAGTAAGGCTGTTTTACCATAGTCTCTCAGCTCATCGATCTGGGTTTTGAGATCGATGAGCGCGGTTTCTGTACCGTGCTGCGGTCTGAAACCTGATTGTCTGGTGCCTAATAGTTGATGCAGTTCCAAGTATTTTTGGATCTGTAAGTAAGCCAATCTGTCTGGGATTTTTAACAGAAATGGTACCGTTGTGATTGGCCTGTAGTTGGTCGGGATGAATGGGTCCAAAGTTTGCTTTTTAAGGAGGGATAGAACCCAAGATTGTTTAAGGTTGTCTGGTATCGTGCCTGAAGCAAAGGAAGCGTTAATGAGTTTAGAAATAAAAGGGGATAAGTCTCTGGCCGCATCTTTTATCAATTGGGCTGGGCATATGTCGCCTCGACAGTTGGATGGTTTGAGCGAGAGTATTATCTTTTCAATCTCTAGGATAGTCACTTTAGTAAAGTTGAATTTTTGTTCAAGTTTGGCAGCAGTAGATAGTTTATCTCTATGAGTGGTTGAGGGAGGAATATTTTGTTTCTTTTTCTCAATTTTAGTTTTAAGTGTAGTTATTTTATCGTTTAATGCTTTTTGGATGTTGGAGAACCACATTTTATTTTTGTCACACTTGTCCGTGGCTGGGATAGGGTTTTCTAGTTCCTTTAGTATAATGAATAGCTCTTTGGTTCCAGATTTAGCCTGCAGTATTCTGTTGTTGAAATTCTCTTTTTTAGCTCTCCTTATTTCATTTTTTTAGGTCTTAGAAGCGTTGATGAGAGCTGCTTTATTGGTCCCAGATGGAGTTAATCACCAGGCGGATTCACATTTGCATTTTACAATCCTTAAGGATTTGAGGCGTTGGGTGTACCAAGTGTTTAGGTGTGCCCTAGGCTTGCTTTTTCACATTTTCAAGGGGCCGATTGTGTCCAAGGCTGTGGCCATAGTTGAGTTGAATTCATTCACTAGCTCTGAGGGGTTAAGTGAATCAGGCGTTTAGAGTTGGGAGGATGAGTGGTAGCAGTTTGTCCGTAGTTATGTTTTTTTGTATCTAGTTGGTAGTGGTGGAGCCAGTATATTTTCCTTAGGTTGGGTGGTGTTTTCATTTATCCGGAAGGTTATAAGCGCATGGTCAGTCCAGATTTGTGGGCTGACATCAGTGATGGAAACATAACAGTTGTGGTTGGCTACCCACTCGAGTGTTCGACCTTTATTGTGGGTAGGTTGGGATATTCTTTGGGTAAATCCTAATTCTGTAATAACATTGGCAATATTGGTCGCTTGTGGGTCTTTGTGGTCATTGAAGCCTAAGTTCAGGTCTCCCAGAAGGATGGCTTGCTATGAGTTTTTTAAGTTATTTGAGAGGATCATAGAGATGTCCTCTTCAAACGTTCCTATGGGACCAGGTGACCTATAGATGAGGTGTATATTAATGGAATGAGAGGGTGAGATTAGGAGTTTGGCAGTTAAGGATTCCCAAGATTTGGTATTAGATCGAGTTTCTATTTTTAAGGTGAGATTGTTTTTAGGGATAATGGCAAGGCCACCTCCTCGAGAGTTGGTTCTGTCTTCTCTGAGAATGTTGTAGTTTGGGGGCAGGGCGAGCATCAGAGCTGGCCCTGCTGCTTGATGGAGCCAAGTTTCCGTTAAGGCTAGGAGGTCATAATCACCTGTTTGGATGAGATCAGCAATTTCAGTGGCGTGTGCTATTAGTGTTCGTCGAAGAGTTGTTTCCAGTGTGGTCGGCCCAGAAAACCATAGATTACCTTGGGGTGAGGATCCCAAATGCTACATCTCAAATCTTTCATAGCAATTTCCTGCCACTTTTTAAAGAGTTCACGGAAGACCTGGACATAGGCAAGAGATATCCTGGTTTGGCAGGATTCAGTGGTTAGGATGAACCTCGTCTCCAGAATGACATAACAATGTTTGGCACTTCCAGTCCGGGTTCCAGATGCAGATCTGCGAAAGCTCCAATCCAAGATAATCTAGTTCATTTGGGGTAAGAAGAAAGCACAGGTCCCGAGTCCATTTTTGCTTAGGAGCGTTAGAGCAGGGGAACTGGGTGTGCTGGATGTTCAAAGGTAAAATCTGGCAGTACAGATTTCGCACATGTTGACGAGGAGGAATAAACACCACACACCTAAATGGAAACTGATTGAACAGTCATTTTCCCGGTGCCCCCTCGCCTGGGTTACTTTTTTTGCATGTGGGATCCTGCAAGGGGGAATGTCCCTTACTATCCGAGAAATGCCATATACTATTATTGGACCAGGGCGGCTCGCAGGTGGGGAGTTCCAGTAGGGCTGGGTCAGCTGACCCACATGTGGGATAACGCAAGTTTCCAACTGGCTAGGGGAAAAGACAGCTTCAGGAACTGGGCGAATGGAAGACTGACGCATCTTTACCAACTTTATGCAAGGGTTAGCCCATTTTTGTTCGAGGTGCGCAAAGAACGGTTTCAGGTTGGGGAAGGTGAAAGTTTCCGTTATGTACAACTACATCACCGGGCTTCCCAACCACATGTCAAAATCAGAGGCACACTGGGCATGTCCACACTAGAGCTCTCCTATAGCCATGGGACTCAGAGAGCTAAGGTATGAACAATGTACAGATTACTAGACAGATGGGACCAACAGGAGAAGCTACCTTACATGGTCAAATGGGAACTGGACCTGGGAGAGGCAACAGATGAGGAGGCCTTGTCTAGGATATGGGCTCGCAAACATAGGGCATCCAGATGTGTGACCGACAAAGAATGTGCAGTCACGATTTGCTACAGATGGTACCTGACCCCGCAGAGGCTTCATAAAATGAGTGGGACGTATTCCCCCTTCAGTTGGAGAGGGTGCATGGGAGGCAGGATCGCTACTGCACATGTTATGGACATATGGAAAGGTACATAATTTCTGGAAGGAGATATTGGCACACATTAAAGAGATGATAGGAACCCTTCTGCCAAAGAACGTACAAACGCTATAGATATGTATGGGGGCCCTTCAGCGACTACTCGGAAGAAAGACCAGGGGTTACTGTGAAGCCACCCCTGATCAGAAGACACTCACTACTGTGATGACACTGACTATTCAGGGCTGACAAGAGTGGTCAAGGCAGGCAAGGCTGGGGAAGCACCGTGGGGCAGGGGAGGTATGGTCTGGGGAAGCACCGTGGGGCTGGGGAGGTGTGGCCTGGGGAAGCACCGTGGGGCAGGGGAGGTGTGGGCTGGGGAAGCACCGTGGGGCAGGGGAGGTGTGGCCTGGGGAAGCACCGTGAGGCAGGGGAGGTGTGGGCTGGGGAAGCACCGTGGGGCAGGGGAGGTGTGGGCTGGGGAAGCACCCTGGGGCAGGGGAGGTGTGGCCTGGTGAAGCACTGTGGGGCGGGGGAGGTGTGGCCTGGGAAAGCACCGTGGGGCAGGGGAGGTGTGGGCTGGGGAAGCACCGTGGGGCAGGGGAGGTGTGGGCTGGGGAAGTACCGGGGGGCAGGGGTTGTGTGGCCTGGGGAAGCACCGTGGGGCAGGGGAGGTGTGGCCTGGGGAAGCACTGTGGGGCAGGAGATGTGTGGGCTGGGGAAGCACCGTGGGGTAGGTTGGATTCTCTGCGTTTAATTTCAGTAACTATATGTAAGATCTTTGTTGTGGACTACGCATGAAGTCTGATAGCAACGCTAATGTTGCATTGTCTTGTGCCTGATTTGTAACGCCACGACGGTTAAATAAAAAGATATGTTGGAACAAAAAAAGAATATAGCTGACAAATAACCAGAGTGTTGAGCTTTGAAAAGCAGCGGTTATTTTTATTTAACGTATCACTCCCGCTAAAGTTTTCCTTCTGAACTACACTGGCAGCCTAGCCAGCAGTCCATTTCACCTGTATTCTGACTTTGTCAGTCTACCAAGCGTGTTCAATTATAGTAGAGTGCCACAATTTGGTTGTATGATGTTCTTGCATTATTTGGATTATTTTGATTCAGATAGGCATTTGTTGGTACGTTTACAGAATTATGGTTGTCCCTAAAGATGGTCTTTTCACTGAAATGTGTTGAGACATGTTTTCTCTTTTGGATGCTACAACTTAAATTGTTTTCTGCCGGGCTCTCACAAGATGTATTTGAATCATATAGAGTTTCATGTGCCTCTGTTTTTGGTTTGCTTGCATAATGCACACATAATCTATCACTATTAATGAACTGACATTAATGCTGGGGCGTCATCCATTGTTCATGAATACTGGATATTTGTTGCTTAAAACAATCAAGACCGACTTGGTTGGAATTTAGCTTGTTATCTGCCTGTCTCTATTGCGTTCACACCTCATAATTATTGCAGTGCCTTGCGGCCATCAAGTTGCCCTTGCGCTACACAAACATGCACTCTCACTCAGTCACTGATGCCAGTACTTTTGCACACTTGGGATTAGCATTCCACTATTGCAAAGCTCCCGCTGCCATTAAGACCCATGAATGTTTGAAGGCACCCTGGGGGCACAGCAAGGAATGACCAGGTTGTTAAGAGGAACTGAATCAAACACCTAAATGGCATGATTTTCTCTCACATAGAGAGCGCGTGGCACTCATAATCAGATGTTCAAGGATACCTTTTCCCTTCTGAACCAGAGTGCATGCCGGGATCACTCCACCACTTTGATTCCTTTCTTGTTTTACTTGGCAAAACAGCCCAAAGGTTATCAAAGTTTGATTGAGAGACTCGGATAGACACTGGGATAATACCACTGGCAAGAATTGACCCAGTGCTAAACAAATGTCCATTAAATGCTTTCTATGCCAGGATGTTGACTGTATCAAGGCGTATTTTCCTCATTGAAAATGTCATTCTCTTCGACTAATTCACACAGAGGTTGGCTACATTTGGGGCTATGGTAGCTCGTCCTGTCTGTTAAAGCAGTTCCCCTTGGAATTGAAAAGAATCTCTTTTAGTACCATCTCTGTACATCAATATGTTAATTCTTTCGGTGTATATGTACCGGGTGATGTGGCGCTGTATACAAGCAGAGTAGCATAATATATCATCAAATTATAACTTTCTTTCCAGATTAGGTAAGAATGGTAACAATCTAGGAGAAAAAGCACTCAGAAAGGTGACAAGATAGTGTAGTTATACTTTCATTGTTGCTCCTGCACACTGCTACAGAAGATGTCAGGTTATTTCATAAGGAGATTTAAAAAGGATTACACACTATAAATATAACACATTCTCTGCCTACATCAAAAGCCCAGATGGTAGTCAATAAAAATGTATGAGACGGTTCAAGAGACATACATGTGCTAAACAATTCTATATTGATGGTACAAGAAAAATGCACTCATAGAATAGATCCATTTAGATAAGTGTCATAATATTTTGTTGAACACTAAACACCAACTCTAAATGATGCAAGACATATACAGCAATTTGGAAATACGCTCCTTGCTTTAACTGGGTCCATAAAGGTGAGCATATTGGTGACACCAGTAACAAATAGTGAATAACTCTCTCAGAATACATAGAAAAGCACTCAAATGGATCAATTCTTACAGCGAGACAGAGCCTTATGCATAAAATCTAGCCCTTTCCTCTCCGGCCTCTTTAATATTTCCACTGGTATCTTCCATGGCTCAAATCCTCCCCCTTTCCCTTTTATTTGCAACATGAACCCCCTCAGACATGTTGGAAGCCTTCGCCACACCTGTTCAGCTGTATGCTGATGACACTCATAATGTCTTCACACTTTGCATGCCAGAGGACTCCCACTGTGCCATCACTAAATGTTTGGACGCGATCAAAGATTGGGCCATCTATAGCCACCTGTCCCTGAGCTCAACCAAAATGGAGATCTTGTTCGTAGTTAGGAGCATCTCAAGGGCCCTTCCCTTGATGAGGCCCCCGACAAAAGGCCCTGTGACCGTCACCGATGTCAGAAACGTAGGCATTTTCTTGTCTATGAGCACTCTTTCATCAGGCAAGTTTGGGAGTTGCGCAAAGCATGGTGTTTCCACCTGCAAATGCTTAAGAGAATCCTGCCCCTTTTGGATATGCACTTCTGAAAGGTTGAAGCTACCAGGGCTATGTTTCTAACTTGGCTGGACCATTGTAATCATGGATGCATGGGCCTCCCAAAAAAACGTATCCACATCCCCCAACTGATACAACACAAAGTGATCGGCTTATTTTAAATCTCAGCATGTGAGACCACATCACCCTAGCCCAAAACACCCTGCACTGGTATCCATTGGGAAACTAGTGCCCAATTGCAATACTCGTGTATAATCTAAAACACACTCCACTGCAGGGCTCCAGGTTACTTTTCTTCCATCGCGAAAAGACACATCAGTCCCAGAACCTTAAAATCCTCTTCTGCCAAAAAACGACAACCCTTTCAAGAAGTAGCATCTTGCCCAATACACAATGCGTGCATGCTGTGACTGCCTCTGAAACAGCCTGCCACCATATATACAAGATAACGAAATAACGAAATCTTCTCTTGATTCTGGAAATATTTAAACCTCATCATTACAATTAAGTTTCCCAGCTTGAATGATTGTACCAGATAACAAATGTTTTTCCTGGCCCTCGAATTGTTCTATGCCTGCGCCTTGCTTGTATGTTATTTTTCTGCCCTCGAGTTTCTGCACTGTTCTTAGTTTCTGCAACCGCCCTTACTCTTTTCGCTCAGCACCTGCTCTGTATTGCCTCTCCAACTAGAACTCTCTCTTCCCCTTGTCCACGCCACTGGCTATGATCTGATGGACCAAGACCTCTCAATGATCATCTCTTTGTAACCCAACTTTTTCTTTTATTTGTCCCCGTTTGCCAAGTTCCTTCTTGGGGTGCCACAAAGGGGAAGCAGAGAAGGGGGCCCTAGCTGCCCAGGCCGCGTGGAAACAGGTGCTTGCACCATTCAGTACAGCCCGCATTCCGAGCCTCCTGATTGGTCAGTGCCTCCTCCAAGGGTGCTAATGAGTTAAACTGTGGAATGTTTCTGCTGGTTTATTGTTGTCAACTGTCTCTCAGAGTGTGCCACTGTCACTGGTAATTTCTAATATCCATTTGAGGGCACTTTCAGATCTGATTTGTGAAGCAGTACTCCCCTTTTCATTCCTATGCAGATGACAGAATATTTACATGTGTGACCCTGGACAAAATGAAGTTTTTATCCTTGCAAGGTTCATGCAAAAGATCATTGAGTTCATGAACCAGAGTGTGGTTGAAGCCATACACCTCAAAGCCAGAGCTTATCCTGCGTGGTCCATAAGACTGTGGGGTTTCCAGAACATTTTGGTGGTGATACCTCTTTCTCAATGAAGGTCAAAAACTTGGGTATCATTTAGTATTTCGACCTTGTTTTGAAATCCCCTGTCAACGCAGTTGTCAAAGGGCCGTCCTTCGACTTTATCGGTTCTAGCACATTTTTCCATGTAGCCACAGAAAGGATTGTCATGTCATTTCCGGTACCTTGGTGATTTCCAAATTGTACTACACAAATGTGCTGTTGTCAGGGGTCTGATTTGCCCTGATTTGAAAATGGCAGCGCACACTTGCCGAAACACGCCTTTGCCCTTATTTGAAAAAGGCTAATTACTACTCAAATAAAACTTTAAGCAGACTGCAACTATTTTCTTTCCGCAATCAAGATTTTTGTGGCACGTGCACATGTGTGAGACAATGCTATAATACTTTCTGATTCACGGAGTAGAGGGACTCATGTCTCCGTCCCTGCCTTCACACGCATGCAACACTCCTAGGCGATTTTGAATAATACATAGGGCGCAGAGGTCCAAAAGTTGATAACCCTAAATAAGGTCCTCATAGGGCGCAGAGGTCCAAAAGTTGATAACCCTAAATAAGGTCCTCATAGGGCACAGAGGTCCAAAAGTTGATAACCCTAAATAAGGTCCTCATAGGGCGCAGAGGTCCAAAAGTTGATAACCCTAAATAAGGTCCTCATAGGCGCAGAGGTCCAAAAGTTGATAACCCTAAATAAGGTCCTCATAGGCGCAGAGGTCCAAAAGTTGATAACCCTAAATAAGGTCCTCATAGGCGCAGAGGTCCAAAAGTTGATAACCCTAAATAAGGTCCTCATATAATCTCATGGGTGTAAAGCAATATGATGAAATAAGAAGAGGTTATGAGCATGCAACATGTAAGTGATTGTTACATAGGTTATTTACACCAATCCGTGTTGCTTTCTCAATGGAACAGAGAAACATGCCACATGTTTCTTAATGTGACATAGTGAGTGGACCTCCCAGTGACCCAGTATGTTATGTGATGAAGATACCTCATTGTAACCACTCAGTTACCAAGGAAATAACAAATCAGAGGTTTGCAATTCTGCAGCATGCTGTTTTCTTTTCTGTGTATTGTGGCCTTGGGAGCGTCGAGCCGAACATCTTGGCAGTGTAGCTGCAGTCGCACCAATGTCGAGACAGTTCGAGTCCGTGCAATCCCAGCGGCTGTTTCTGAAGGGTCCAGAAGTGTGAAGTGAATGTTCGTCACAGTGAAACTGTCTCTTACAATAGTTCAAGTAGCAGTTGAGTTGGGGGCGAGATGATGGCTTTTGCTGTGTGGAGTCTGCATTTGCAATTATAAGTTCGATATCGTCTAGCTGGTTGACGCTCAAGTCAGTTGCAGCCTCGAATGTCGAGTCTGCGTTTCAGGTTGTTCTTATAAAAGCAAAATGTCACAGGGGTTTCACCCAAAACAAGCCTGTTGTAAATGGTCCAATCAATGTTACTGTAACAAGCGACCTTTGTCTCCTGACATCATACCTGGAGTGCCTACAGGAAATGTAAGGGACCAGAAGGACGAGAGCCCTAACTAAAAACCTAGATGGTTGCAACCTTTTCAAGGTTATTTGCCCTCTCTCTCTGGCTGCTCTAACAATGCGACTTTCAAACAATTACTGACTTTAAAGGTCCTCTCTTGTGCTTCACCCTGGTGTGAAGCTAGCTTTGTTATGTAAGTGCTGGTTTTGAAGCACTGACTCCCAGGAGATCTGGGCCTTTAGGGGAGGTGCTGTGGCTATAATAATTGTTTGCTTTTAAAGTATGGCTTCTTCTAGAGATGATCATGCCACCAGACTGATTAGACAGACAATTATTATTATATTTTAGATCAGAGGTGCAGAAGTAAAAATGCTACCTCTGTCTTCAGTGTCTTTGGCTCACAGCAACCATCAGGGATGCACATAAGAACTTTGAACCTGCCCTGTACCACTGGAGAGCACAAGCTGCAGGTGTAGGAGACTGGTGCAGCAACCGCACACGAGTGCACTATGGTTTTGACATGAAGCTTTTTATGGAAACAGGTCTGTTTAGCAGGTCACCCTTTCAGTAAAGAAATAGCCCACATAATTTTATAATTATACATTCGTTCACAGAAGTACCCTACATATTTTTGCTGAAGTTCTATGCCACATCTGACTGTTTTATGAATCCCATTTGTGGTCTGAAATGTAGGGCAGTTGTTAGACTAACTCATTCCAAAAACAGGATTATTTTTAATTGGTCGCTTTGAGAGATACTTTTTTAGGATGTTTCCATAAAGAAAGGGCCCAGCTCAGGATACATGCAAACTGAATGGCGAGTTATTACATGACAATTATTATGTGACCTAGCAGGCTCTGCTAACCGAAGCTGAGCGATGAATCCTGCATCTTGCAAAGCCTGCTGTGGAAGGAAACCCATGCAATGTTTTTAATCTCTGTACCGTAAAGCATCACTAATGTAAAAAAAAAACGCCTGCATGTCCCAAGTACCCATAGCTGCACACAATGTCCAACCAATAGAGCTGTATAACCCGTTGTGAAGGATTTCCATCTGGCAGGGGTGTAGAAGCCATGGATCTTTTTATTTGTATTAATCACAAAAGGATGTGTGTAATTCATCTCAGAAAGAGTGGTCTTCTCAACAGACTCACATGTCAGAAAGATCCTTGCCAAAAGCATTGTGTACCCCTGTGCCCTGCTGCATCAGCCTTCTGATCTGCAGCTCCTACTCTTCAGTGGCACAGAGCAGGTCCAACGGTATTAGGTTACCTGTTTGACAGCTGCTGTGTGAAAGCAAGGTCACTGCAGACAAAGGATGCAGATAAATCTGCACCTATGACCCACAATCATAACAGTTATGAAGAACTATTGTTCTGGTGGCAGGCTATTCTCTAAGGGTAAGCCATGTGTTTTGGTGTGGTGACTGATAGTTCACACAATTAATGTTGTTTTTTATAATGTGGAATTCCCCCAATACCTCCCCAGCCCACATGCCCATCCATTACCTCCCACCTCCTACTCCCTCACCATCGCAATCATATACATATAGATGTATGTATACATGTACATGTAATTGGCCGATTTTTATCATTGGCTGGATAGTGGTGACAAATGTTACTGCCTTATACCTGTTATTTATTTATTCATGTTCACGTGTGGTAGATTAAATCAAACGTATTATGCCACATCATTAACACACATGAAATCATATGTTCACTCATCCAAAAATATATTAACATTATTCACTTCTGTGCAAGTAATACATTATTCTCTACAAATGTCCAATACCTCACACCTTGTAAACCTATTGCTACTGAACTCCAGATCTCACCCCGCACCATAGAAATTCAGAATGTAAGAATAATGTGCCATTTAGATATCGGACAACACGAGCAAATCACTTCATCTGTTTATTTCTCCAGATAATTACAAAATCTACATGTTCTTTGGTCAACAAGGATTTGTAACTCCGGTTCTGATATTTTTCCAACTGATTCAGCCTAAAACGCAAAAATATAATTCTGTACTCAGTGCTAGGAAACAGTTTAATATGGGTGGTTTACATCATATACAGGGACCAGTTTTAAATATTATATAGTCTGAGATTTTGTAATTAACAAATTTACATTTCTTTCCAGGTCGGGTAACAGACCTCTCCCTTTAACCTTTTCCAATAAATCGCATTTCGCTATTTCCTTTGCAATTCACAGCCCCGTTGTCTGCACACACGTGCTGTTTACTTTCACAATTTCATTTAGCAGCATAGCGCTTCCTATTTCTGCAAATCCCTAAAAGGCCCTTACTTTCTGCAAATGTTAAATCAACGTAGGATGAGTATCTCCTCATTCAGCCATTAGTGAATAGGGAAGACACATTCACATATTCAACTGGTGTACCCTTAGAAATAGCCAATGCAGGGTGCAAGAGGCATCCCTCTATACGTGTGAACACATTTTCTTTCATCGCCACTCGACTCTTCATACCAAATAGAATAGATGGGACAAGCTTTTGTTTATAAGCTCCAATTAGTGGAATAAGAGAACAAAAACTCTGTACTGAAGGTTGTCACACATTGTTTATTTGTCCAGTTAAAATCTCGTTTCGCACTAGATTGGCAATGATGAGTTTCAATTTCCGGAAGGACAGTACCCTTATGCCATAAAGCTTCACCCTCATCCTCAGTATACAAAACAAGCAACAGTGGGGCGAGTATACAGTGTGTACTCGCCCCACTGTACACAGCGGTGTACACAGTGCTGTCGCAATCCTTGAGTTGATGAAATAGCTTTAGTGTATTTGATTTAACTTAACCCCAAGACAGGTGTCTGTGTACAGCAATACAAGTACTTTCAAAGGACCTGGATTAAGGCCCCACGCACTAAGCTTGTGCCCATGCAGTTATCTATTAACGCTATTGAATTCGGCTGGGAATTCCATAAAACCTACATACGGCGCAGGGTTCCCTCCTTTATAGTCTGCTGTAGACATTCATGTTCTAAATCCAGGCGAGCGCTGGTCGAGTGCCTATGAGAACGGTCATGCTGCAAGAGTCTCTGGTTTCTTCGTGTGCACAAACAACTTCTTCATTGTGGGATAATTTCTCCATTCACTTTGCTGTAGTGCAGAGTTTGACGCTTCATTGGATCTTCAACAACACTCAAACAATCCATTGGTCGTCTGCAACTATTCCCGCCCTCTGGACCCGGAAACAACTTAAAACTGCCACCTGAACGCGCTGGCACGTGCGCACTGGTCGAGTGCCTGTGAGTGCTGTGCTGCGGTCTCGCTGTGGCTGAAGCTCACATCAATAAATCACGTGAGTCACTGCATGCCAAAAGTTATTCATTTGCTTTGATAACAAGTGAACGAGATACAGAAAGCATTCTAACTGACAGTGGGCATAGTTTCTTTTTGTAAAGACTATTAGTACTCAACTGTTACATGAAAATAGACAGGTCCTTCCTCTGTGAATATTATTGACGCATCATCGCGACCATTACCACTTGACTGTTTTTCTATCTGCCCAAGAAACTTCTCTGGAGTTACATATATCGCCAACTGAAAGGCTCCCAGAAACACTTGAACAATATGGTGATAACATCATAGGTACAAACCTATCTGCCACAGCGGATTTGGAACAGCTGGTATCCATATTAGATCCAACAGAAGCTACATCCTCATCTTATTTAGAGACCACATTTGAGGACGTAGCCCTGCCCACTCCGACCCTGAGTGGAGTCACCACCACAGTCAACGCATGGTTTGGGATATGTTCAGAGATGGCAAGAGAATAAACCGATCTCAAAAGAATACTATCCAGGGTGGTGGATGTAATTTTTGAAAATGATGAGGGCCCCACTACCATCAAAGGTGCTCCAAGCCAACCACATTTATGCGGCTCCACTACTTATGCTCGAGAAAGGCCATTGCAAGTTACAACCGTTCAAACTGACTTTGATCTTGAATTAAATCAAAGTACTCTCCGTCTTTGAGCTAAGTGACCAACGTTCAAGTAGCTATGATCACTGCTCTGCCTGTCGAGGTGGGAAGAAATGAGTCAGTCCCTCCATCATCATTAACTGACATTTGTGAGACTTTACTTGATACTCCATCTGTAAAAAATATATGAAGGACTAAACGAATATGGCGATGGATGTGTCCTAGAAATAGAGTAACTTTGGAAAATATCTTTCTCCAAAGTCGCTAAATCTAAAGACACATGTAATTGTACACAAGATCCAAATATCAACATGGTCCCATCTTTTACAGTTACCAACACCTTAACCGATGGCAATTTCCGTCAGTTGCAATTGCGTGGCCCAATGAGCCGATGGCTTATTAGTGGAGGAGAGTCAATAGGACTGTCCCATCAACCGTTAGATCAGTGGTCGGAACCTATCAGCGGTTGTGAAACTGGCTCATATGTACATGAAATCACAAATGAGTTACCACATAGATCTAATTATGGACAACAATTGACAGAACATCCTGCAAATACGATGTTCGTGGACCCTAAGTCTGGCAATACTTCTAATTCCCACCATTCGAAAATGGGTCAGAAGGTCTGGACGAGACCAGCACAGTACCTCTAACTACAATGACCACTGGGTGGGACAAACTACAACGTCCTACCTCCAACTGGGAAAGTGGGTACAGTTGAGGAACTGCATCCTACATCTGCGAGTCTATTCCTCAACAGAAGGTTTTTGCTGGCCTTTTTTCAACAAATTGCACAACTCAAATCTACAGGTTCAGATGACATTGTGTGTATAGTTACCAGAATATGACAACATGACAAACTGGGTCCTAACTGAATTGGTCTCAACAGTAACAGTGGAACTGATTTGCAAGTGCCATCTAGAATTCCAATCACTACGATATTCGTTTACTGTATGTTGGAAACATATCCTGAGTGCACTCCCGGTAGAATCTCCACAATATTCAACAATGCCTGAGGAACGACACAGACCGACGGGTAACTTAAATCTTGAAAGGGCCAGCCTTCTATGCTCTTTGCAAAAACAACCAGCGAAACAAGCAATACATCAAGAAACTGAGCACTGGATTCCAGAAAATTTGGGGGGCACGATTCAATGACAAACCCACTCTGCCACAAAGTGGATGTCTTGGAATATCCATGAATACCGTACATTTTTGTCTCAACCTGTGGGCTATAGAAAAATGATAAATAGTGATGCATTTCTCTTACAAGAAACCTGGGTGTGAATTAATTTTAAAAAAGATGGCCATACGGTTCTTTGTCGCCCTGCAGTGGCTAAAGATTGTCCCAATGGGGGGCCTGGCCATTGGGGCAAGAGCTTGTTATAATGTAAAATAATTCATGGCTGGGCCCAGAATTCCACAGCTTTTGGCAGCAGTGTTGCAGACCACCCCGAAGCCATTGAGTCGACTATTAATCATACATTTATATGACCCCCGCGCCTCGGGGCAGATCACACACCCACAAAATCATGAAAGCCATTGAGTACATTTTAGAGAAATGGCTAGAGCAGTCCCCGGGCTAAGGTAAAAATAGCCAGAGACCTTAATGCCCATTGTCATCTGTCCTCCTTAGAGAGTAATGATGGAGATCCAACCCCAGGTCAAATCGTCAAAACACAGAAGACGAGTAAGATAGAGGACTTGGAATGGGGAAAATGTATGAACATGCTCGATTTGGTTTGCTTGAACATGAAAGGCCAGAAAGGGCTGACACTTGATCCAACATGGACAAACCAAATGTTTTTGTCCACATTAGACTATGGGTCTTATTTCTGCCAAGCCGGTCCACAGAAAAGTTCTGTCACAATGGTTACCGTCACCTTTTATGGACTGGCATACTTTGTGTCTGCCGGGAGGGGCAAAGAACTACCAGCAGGCCTGACCTGCCGGTAGTTCAGGCCCCTACTGGCAGATAACAATTTTTAGTTTGGCCCTCTGGTTTGGCCTTCCTGATTCGAACTTCCTACGGCAGTGTTATTCTGCCCTTTACTGAAATTTTGTGCCCACCATATTACAGAGCCCAGTTGGGCTGCATTGACTTGTTAATTGATATTCTTGCTTCCGGCAGGGCTGCTGCATTAACAGGCACCGGAGTGCCTGTGCTGCCCTCACAGCCTCAGCCCTGATTGGCCCATCTTCAGCCTAAAGGACCAATCCGGGGAGCTAACAGGTGAAAGCTGGCCCCCTGCCAAGGCCCTCCTTTAAGACCCCTGTCTGGCCCTGTCCAGCGCTGGAGGGTGCACCTTCCCCTGCAACTACTCTGCAGCATTCTCAACCATTCACATACTAATTTGGAGATCAACACGTGTCATCCACAATAATAATTCTGATTCCAATGTCCGTGGTAGGCAATTCTCTGACCTCCCTGATCCACCTCTTTCATGGCACACTTTATCTATTCAAATCAAATTAATGCCTGCTCCTTCTCCTACTTGCCCTTTCTGAAACCCCTAACTAACTCTCAACACCATCAGTACCATGCATCTTGATGTGCATCATATTGACTACAACTCTCTTAATGCCCTACTTCAATGAATGAACTCAAAAATGAATAACTCGTGACTTTAACTCTTCTATTCTCTGCTGTTTTTCAATTGTGCTTCCACCACTCATTTGTGCTGCTTTTTAGTGCGTTTGGATAAAATCGATTCTAGGTGTGCTTCAACTGTGCATCCACCACCATTTTGTTCTGCTTCTTAGTGCTTATGGCTAAAATCGGTTTTTGGTGTGCGTCAACTGTGCATCTACCACCATTGTGTACTACGTTTGAGTGCTTTTGGCTAAAATAGAGTTTAGGTGTGCTGCCACCTCTGCATCCACCACCATTCTGTACTGCTTTTCAGTACTTGTGGCTAACCTCAAGTTTAGGTGAGCTACAAATCTTTTAATTGATTTGCACATCTGGGCATTTCCAAAGTGCTCATTGATCTTTGTCTACTTGGCCCCCTAGTGTGATTCTACTGTTGATAGTGCTTGTCCCTCTCTCCTGCTATCCTCTGGCTGCCTCCCCCCTCCTCTTCTCTGCCCCCGTGGCACTCTCCGACTCCCCTATCTTTTCTAACTCTTCTCCATCTCCTATCCTCCCTCTCTCACAAAGTCTGGAAGAAAGAGACTAAAAAGGCTCTTCTGGGTTCCAACCCTGGTCTGCCCATCGTAGTTGGAACACAGGAAAGTGTCCTTCATTATTCTTGTTAGGCGTGCCTGCATATACGTATTCTGACATTCTGCTGTGATTATTGCAACTTTTTTTTTCTACTTTATGGTATGCACATATTGTGGATTTTTTTCAAAGCATCATAGTAATAAAGTCGCTAGTTAATCTTGATTTGTTTCCTAACAGCTGTACCTTGAATAAAATATTTGGAGATGTAAATAATTTCAGGTTTACCTGTGTCTCTTTTCCAATATTGAATAGTTATTAACGTATACATTGACCAACCATGAACTATGTTTGTGTACCTTCTATATCTGTTCTGGAGTAGCCTCATTCCTCATTTCATCAACACTCACATTGGGTCTCATTACGAGTCTTGCGGTAGCCATGCCGGTAAAACCGGCACAGCTGCCACCAAACTCGTGAAATTACCGGCACCCGCCAATGGGGGTGTACTGGGGCATTCCAAACACGGCGGACCAGGTACTCCCCATTCCCAATTGAGCCCCATAGGGCTCAATGGAATGGGGGGGTCGGATGCACCAGCACCCTTCATTAATGGTGCCGGTTAATCCGATGAATTGTGTTCGCGGGTGCCGCTCTGCCTGGCAGGTCAAACCTGGCAGGCAGAAAGGCACCCGTGAGCACAACTGGTAGTTTGCTGGACTGGTAGTAACAGCGCGGTAGCTTACCGGCGCCGTTACTACCAGACCGGCAAACTTATAATGAGGCCCATTGTCTATTACTCATCGTTATTGGCAAAATCGAAGCCCTATAATGTTTTAGGTGGATGGAAACTGAGAGGGTGAAGGACGTTATTCCTTTATTTGTTGATGTTATAAGTGTTGAATTGACTGTTATTGACGTTAGCCTGTGCATCCAAATGTTTTCCATCAGGTGACTCATTGATCAGTTAGATATGATTAATAGTTTGTTTCAGATATAACAAGAATATTTACAATGTCTCTAAAGGACCTATCCAGATCACATAAAGAATTTTGATTGAGATCCTATTGCAATCATTTTGTATAGTTTCTGTTTATAGTTTGACTGCTTTTATTGTTTTATAGTGAAAAAATGAATAAAACATGTTTTAATTATTCTTACAGAATAACGCTTGTTCTAGGAATATTAAGATACACAATCAACTGTGACAGAAAACAGATTTTATTTGTTAAACCCATTGAGCATACTTATATAGGCAGATAGGTAACACCACATGCGCTAAAGCAATGTTTGTCAAGATTAGAGAGAGGGAGCACTTGTAGAAAAAAAATAATTTAACTTATTTTTTCTTTTCACATTAAGGTCAATTAATGGGTTGTGTGCTCGAGCAACCTGTTAATTGAATCAAATACTCTGTCAAGATAGCCGCCATTGAAATAAAAGGCAAGCCACTGTGTGGAACCCCTGTTCTATTTCCATGGTGGCCTAGGAGTGTACAAGGAGCAGCACTGTGGGCCAGAGAATGAAAAGTTAAGTGGGTTGGAAGACAGGGGAAGTGTTAAAATATAATCTTCTCTTAATCACTACACTAAGAACATTATACTTCAATTTAGTTTTAGACAATCGTCACCTGGCGATTGATCAGAGATCTAAAATGCAAAGAGATGAGTATTGTTTTCCTGTTATTTATGATGGAAAGATTTAAATGAAAACACGAAATGATGACAAATACATGAGTTGTTGGATACTTTAAAAAAAGATCAACATTATACTTCGAAGAGTCACAGGTTTTTTAACCGAGGAGAGTGTGTAGCCCACTGGAAAGATATTAACCAGCCTCATTGCAATTTCTCATTATGCTCCCAGATGCCTGAGTTGTTGGGTGTCTCACCATTTATAAGTCAGCACACTGTATTTGAAAATTGGCTTAGAGATGTTCTTCCAAATAATTAAAGGTGGGGCCCAGTTTTCTGATTGTTTTAAGAATCTAGAATAAGCCAGAATTTCCACCTGACTATTTTACAGGAACATTGTTCTACGCAAATGGCGTAGATCATATGATCTGGCTCTTAAAATCCAATACAAAGCACATTCCGCTGCTTATTCAGCCAAAATTAAAGCTGCCGAAATGTCACATTTTACTACCAACATCGAGTCCTCTCTCTCTCAGCCTAGGCACTTTTTTGCGGCGGTTAAAGATCTCACCTCTGTAGAGAGGCTCACCCCTATTGTCACACCTACTCAGGAGCTTTGATATACTTTATCTCATTTTTTTATTTCTAAGATTGACGTTATTAGACAAACCATCGCACATGCAGTGATAAGGTCTGGACCTGCTGATAACTCCATTCCACTCCACGTTATTTCCGATCCCATCATTGTTCATACTTGGTCCTCCTTTCCGACCTTTACCGAGGAAACTATCCTGACGGCTATTGGTAAAATTAAGTCATGTTCCCCCTCGGATGCTATTCCTTTACGGGTCATGAAAGACATTGCCCCTGATTTGCTATCAGAAATTGCCAAAGCAATTAACGACTCCTTTCAAACAGGATCCGTCCCTCGGGAGTTGAAGTCTGCCAGGGTGATCCCCCTTCTGAAAAAAACGACTTTGGACCCTACTATTCCATCTAAGTTTCGGCCTATTTCGCTCCTCCCTTTCTTGGCTAAACATTTGGAATCACTGGCGACCCCCCCTTCTATCTACCTTTCTAGAATCTTCTAATTTCCTAGACCCTGTCCAGTCCGGGTTCCGTCCTGGCCATGGCACGGAGAGTGTCTTGGTCGCCGTTCTGGACGATATGACCAGACTAGTGGATGCAGGTGGAGTGGGTGCCCTGATTTTGTTAGATCTGTCAGCGGCATTCGACACTGTCGACCACTCAATCTTGCTGTCTCGACTCTCCCAGTTTGGCATATCTGGACAGGTACTTGCCTGGTTCAGTTCGTTCCTTGCGGATCGTAATCAGACCCTCTCAATGCCTCCTTTTCTTTCTGCTCCTTGTCACCTCAGTTGTGGAGTGCCCCAAGGCTCCTCCATGTCGCCTATTCTGTTTAATATCTATATATTGGCCCTGGTGTGTCTTATCCGCTCCTTCGGTGTCAAATGTTACTCCTATGCCGACGACACCCAGATACTGATCAGATTATACCTGGATCAGGCTGAGGTGTTGTCGTGCCTGCGGGGCTACCTGACTGCGGTTGGATGAACCACAATGGGCTCAAAGTGAATGGGGACAAGACTGAGGTGATGGTGGTGGGCTATCCTCCTGATCCTATACTCTGGGTGTCCTCTTTCTGGCCTTCCTCCCTGGGGCCCTTACCGACTCCATTTAAGAAAGTAAAAAACTTGGGTGTGGTTTTATCCACATCCTTGTTTATGGACCAACAAGTCTCTGCGGTCTGTCAGGCTGGTCATTTTCAGTTGAAGATTTTGAGAAGAGTATTACCTCTGATCCCGGCCTCGCTCCCGTGGTTGCCGCTATGGTTTTATCACATATAGATTATTGCAACTCGCTGTACCTGGCCCAACCTAAGGGCCTGATTAAACGGTTGCAGCGGTTTCAAAATCTGGCCGCTAGGGTTGCCACTGGCTCCCCTTTTGGAGCGCACATCTCCCCCGTATTACGGAACCTGCATTGGCTTCCTGTCGCTCAAAGGGTTGAATTTAAGACCTTGTGCATTGGTCAGGGTGCAGAATACCTTCAAGCTAAGTTCATGCGTTAATGCTCCACTCGTCATCTGCGCTCAGCCACCTCTGAACAATTGGTTGTTCAAAAGCACAACAGAGACCGGGTTGGCGGCCGGGCCTTCTCTATTGCTGCAGCAGTTCTGTGGAATAATCATCCTCTTATCATAAAGAAAACTCCTAATTATTTGGAGTTCAGAAGACAGGTCAAAACGTTCCTATTTTAATTATTATGAGGCTGTCTCCCTCTCTCCCAGTGCCAGGATGCCTTTTGGGCGACTGTGCGCTTTACAAGAACTAATAACATAACAGATGTTTTAGTTGCAGATCTGTTTCCTCTGCAAGAAGCATGTGGCAACTCAAAGGGGAAGTTGGAAACTCAAAGAAGCAGTGCTTGTCTCAAATGGGGTTTTTTGCACCGTTCAGTTAAGATGGTCTGAAGATAGGTGATCCCAAGTCATTGGGCCTCATTCCGAGGTCGGCGGTAACCCGCCGGTGCGACCGGTACGTTGCTGCCAACCCGGAAACATCGAATCCGCTGCTTGACTTCCTGGTGCCACTGGGACACGACAAGTCCCGGCGGCACGGGAAGTCAGGCAGCTGGTTTGGTAACTCCCCTTTGGGACTCCACGGGAGTGGGGAGACAGAAGCACTGGCACCGTTGCTAACCAAGAAGGTGCTTCCGTGAAAAGTCTTCCTGTAGGGGCTGTTGCGCCCGGCAGGTCTGACCCTGCCAGCGCAATGGCCCCTGCAGGCAGACTCATAGCATGGCGGTCTGGAAACAAGGGTGCCGGTAACCTTACCAGCACCCTTCTTTCCAAACCACCACACTTGGAATGAGGCCTATTGGCTTTATTAAGAACACTTGAAACAATGCTTGAAGATGTGCTGAACTGTACTTTACAAGACATTGTGCCATATACACAAGGAGGCACCAAGGTGAAAGCAAGTGTTTTTGGTGCTGGACAGATCCACATTTGGGCTTTACTCCCAGGGGACAGGCAAATGCTGTTTCGGTGTCTCATCCTCAGTACACATACAATGATATTCCTGCAACTTTATGGAAGTCAAACAAATAGGAAATCTGGGAAACGAAAGTATGTGAATTCATAATTATCTGTGAGTGTCTGAAGAAGCGCTGAACTGAACCATACAAGACGTGCCATAAACACAAAGAGGTGCCAAGTTGAAAGCAAGTGTTGTTATTTCTGGGCAGATCCACTTTAGGGTTTTACTTCTATAGGCCAGGCAAATTCTAGTTCTGTGCCTCATTCTCAGGACACATGCACTGCTCTTCCTCTGCAATTCTAACTCAAACAAGAAGGAATTCTAGGAAACTAAAGTATGACAATTCATAATGAACTGTGAGGTCCAAATGTGAACAACTAATGGATTCCAGTTAGAGCACATCCTTGTCAGCCACACCTTTCCCCTGCCAGAAACAAGCAACATGAGCACCCACCCGCTCGATTCAGAGACCTTGCATCTTGTTTAGGGCACTGGCAGCAATTGGCTGGGGCCAAGACATGTCCATCCTCTTACTGCCCCTCAAATGCAAGCATATGCTTATTAAATCCAAGGATGCTGGCACATGATGACACCCCTGCTGCTCCCATGTGAAATAAGATTACATCACAGGGTCATAAAATAACTGATTGCAAGTGATGGCCAAGTCAAGCAGAGGACCTTGCACACTGCATTGGTCTCAGGCAGTGTGAACTCCATGCATAGTTCTTACTTCGCCTCAAGACTTCTTTAACATGAGCACCCAGAATACTCTTCCGAATATGTGAAGAGCTTATGACAGACCACCTGTATCTCGCTCCCACATGATTGAGGCACAGTCTCTACCACACATTGTCCTCTCCACTTCTGAGAAAGCCTCTGACCCTTGTACTATCAAATAGACAAAAATGCCTAGTCATAGCTTATGAATATTTTTCTACTGTTCTGCCATTGATTTTGACGTGCCCTTAGAATAAATATTTTATAATATGACCCTGACTCTAAAGCTATGATAGATTAGTGCAACTGTTTTAAACCACAAAGGTCATATTATATATTAGCCCCTGCAGGGGAGGGGGGGCACAGCCAATCAGGTTCTGCGAATTGCGGGCTGAAATCTCTGATCACAGCCCGTGTGCCACAAAACCCACCAGCTGCCTCCCCAACCCTGCAGCACCAACTTCCCCTGGCCCTCCCGTTAACTATTCCCCAAGCCCCTCTCGCCCACTTACGTGAATGTTGTGGCAGCGCCAACTGGCTTTGCTCTGCCCGTTAACCCAAGCCGCCGTGCTGTTACCCCCCACCAGCGTTGCCTGTGTAACAGATGCATAATGCCACTTTCATGTTTTGTTAGGGTGAACTTGCTAGTTTTTTATGTACTTCTGTCTTATGTATGCCACATCACTCACCATACACAGTACAACGGTTATATAAGCGATTACCTCAGGCCTTCTCTGTGTTCGGAAAAGGTTAATTTCATCACAACAATCGTTCTGAAAAACTCTTAATTAATGCATGGGTTACTTCAAGAGATGCTGCATAATAATTTAGAAGCATGAGTATGTGGTGAGTGACTTCTAAAGATGCTAAAAAGCCAATGTTTAGATGGGCAGTTAATACTAACATTGTGCCAATTGCTCCACTCAAACCTAATTCTATCCCTTTGGAGCCCCCTCCTTCCCTGCTTCCCTGTCCATCCCATCTCCTCTGCTGCCCCAGAACCTTTACATGTTACCCTGGGGTGACATCCGCTATGTACATCACTTTGTTTTTCCCAGCTAGATCGGCACTTCATGAATCCCTAAATGTGTATGTGCTGTCTGGTAAGAGTACAGCAGCGCAATTCTGTCTGGTTTGAATCATATGACTATATGGTAGAATGTCCAAGGGGCTGTGCACATACACCTTGGATTTTCCTTACAAATACAGATAAAACATTGATCAGAGGTTTTCATTAGCAAAAAAAACGAAAGGCCTGCACCACAAGCATTGTTCAGTAGATACAAAGAAGCATATCAAAATTGGGTTTTGGCACATGGATCTTCTAGATATGAAGAAATGCTGCAGGACCTACCGTTAGCGATATTAAAGAGGTGCTTGTAAAATTGTGACATCTAATTTCACACAGTTTTAAAGTGCTTGGATAGTCTCCACCAGCTCCTGTATGACACCCATCTGGACCACTGTTAAAGGAAGTCAGATGACTATTGTTTTTTTAAAACCCTTTCTGGAGGGAGTTCAAAAAGACATAAGTATAGAATGGGTGACATTAAATGTGAACTTCTGCCTAAACCTCTGATACTGAAAATATCAAGAAATAATGCATTGCGGTATTGCTTATTGGATTGGGCTGGCAACAATTCACTCAAGCATCAGGATTGGTGCCAATTTTCTCAAGCAATGCCTGTGAATTCAGCTAATTCTCAGACACTTAATATATTGGGGAAATAAGCTTGTACGCCGACCAACCACAACAAACATCAGTTTTAGCCAGGATTGCATCCTTAAACCCAAGCACCTGTTCAATTGGACACACACCAGGTTGACTCCTAAATTACTGGGAAAAATATAAAAGTCCTCCCTGGACCTGCTTACTCACATGGTTAGATGAGATCCCCTATCACTACAAATAAACGGGGGAATGCCCCATGCGCTCCCTAGGGAAGGCTGATATTGAACCTTTACCCCCTCATAAGGAAGAGACTCCTCCTCAATACTAATAACACAGGAGAAGGCCTCAGGTCAAGTGAAATGTGTATTTGTGAGTATAGAAAATGAATAAGGCTGTAGTTTGGGTTGAAATAGTTCTTAAACATGACACAGACAATCTGCTATATTTAAATCACATTGTAATAAATGTTTTTTTTTTGGAAATCACTTTATGTAAGAACACGTTGAAGAAACGTCTCCAAATTTGGCATGAGTGTTTGAGTTTGGCCAGATCAGTTGAAAACTATATCTGGCTAACATTCATGGACGAGAACAAAAGTCTTATACATATACATTTTGCAATGTCCTAGTTATGCTTAACTATACTAATGCAACCCAGCATACATACTTCTAACGAAAAGCTGTTTTTTTATGGGGTTTTTAATGTTAATAAATGGTAGATATTTGTAAAAAATGACACAACACATGTTATAATATGGTTTTCATTTTTAGCTAGCAAGCACAGCTGATTTGAATTGTTGGTCAGGCCAATCATCACTTCAAGAGTGCAGTTTGAAGTTTTTATTTTTTTGAAGTAGTTCATAGGGAAGGTGGAAGTTTTGTAAAGTTTCATACTAGTAGATATACTCGGCATTGCCCAGGCTGCACAGCAAACAAACTTGTCATATGGTTTTCCACTGCTACCGTGGCTACCTCTGTATGCCGAGCATCAGACAACAGCATCAGCCTGCTGTCTAGCTTGTCTCTGTTCTGGTTTGTCTTGCTATCTTAGTGATGCCTGACTTCTTGCTTGTGTTTGAAGTCTTTCATGGCATTTTTCTACTGTGTCAGCTGTCTTGGCTGCCGCTTTTCACTGAGCATCAGACAACTTTCCAAAAGTACATTGCTCTTGAGTGACAAGATGATTGCATTTCAGGTTTTTTGACACTGCGGATGTGTACTTCTTGAATGCCAATGACACTCATTTCCCAGATGTTCTTGTATCAACTTTCCCAAACTTTTAATATGGTTTTCCACTGCTGCCGTGGCAACCTCTTTACAGTGATAAGACTAATTTCCCACATTTTCTTGTATCAATTTTCCCTAACATTTCATATGGTTTTCAACTGCTGTCCTGGATATCTATTTACAACAATAAGACTAATTTACTGCATGTTCTTATATCAATTATCACAAAGATTTCATAGGGCTGTCCACTGCTGCTATGGCTATCTCTTTAGTGATAAGACTTATTTCCTGCATTTTCTTGCATCCATTTTCCCAAACATTTTATATGATTTTCCACTGCTGCCCTAGCTACCGCTTTACTGCGAGCATCAGACGGCTGCATCAGCTTGTTGGCTGGCTTGTATCTGGTCTTGTATGTCTTGCTGTCTCAGTGCTACCTGTCTGCATGCTTGTGTTTGAAGTATTGGGCGTTGGTCGACTGTCTCCGCTGCCCTGTCTGTCTCTTTACACCAAGCACCAGACGACTTTCTAAAAGTAGAATGTCTCTTGGGTGGCATGCTGATTGAATTACAGGTTTTTTGTTATTGAGGATGTGTACGTCTTATGGGTCGATAGGACTAGTTTCCCAGATTTTCTTACATGAATTTTCCCAGATTGGTTGTACTAATGTTTGGTGCATTTCTAGCTTGTATTATGGTTGCTTGCTATGGAAAATATCCATGGTTGTGCTCATCGTTTTTGAAATCCTGCTGCAGTCTCTACCTCTCCTGTCCCCTCCCAGGCCCTCTGCAGGGCACTGGCTTCTCAATTCATCTCTAAAACTCAGGACATCCTGTCCTCATTCTCCTCCTATCGCCTTCCTCCCCCTACTTCTTGCTCTTCCTCTGGCCCTTCTGCAGCTACCTCCCCTCACTCCTTCTCTGCCTTTCCCCTTTTCTGTGCAGACAAGTTTTCTAGACAAGTCTGATCCATGAATGTTTCATTGAAACAGGTTCACCCCTGTTCCTCCAAAACTATCAAGGACCACATCGACTTCCTGGCTCCTGCCCTGGCTGATTTCTGCAACCACTTCTTCGCCACTGGAGTCTTCCCATCCCCCCTGAAGCACTCCCTTGTGCACCCTCTCCTTAAGAAACCCTCAGCCAACCCCTCCTGCCTGGCCAACTATCGCCCAATCTCCATCACTCCCTTCCTCGGCAAACTCCTGGAGAAACAGGCCATCTTCCAGTTTATTCTCCACACTGAATCTGTTAGTTGTCTTCATGACCATCAGTCTGGCTTCAGAGCTGCCAGAAGCATGGAAACTGCTCTCCTGAACATCTGTGAAGACCTGCTGTCCAACCTTGACTCTAACACCCCCTGCGTCCTCATCTTGCTTGATCTCTCCTCTGCCTTTGACACTGTCAACCATGCCATCCTGCTCAACCGTCTCCGTGATAACATGGGTATCACTGGTCAGCCTCTGGCTTGGCAGACTTCTTTCCTCTCTGACCGACCCTCCCAGGTCCAACTTGGGTCCTTCTTCTCCTCTATCCTTTTCTCTACCTGTGGTGTCCCCCAGGGGTCTAACCTCTCTCCCTGACTGTTCAGCCAATACCTGACACTCCTTGTCCACTGCATCGCCGCTCTCTGCCCCAACTTTCAGTGGTATGCGGATGACACCCAGCTCATTTTCAGGTGGCTAAGCTCGGCCTGCTCCTCTCCCTCCCTCATCTCTAAGTGTCTGCTATCCAGGAGTGGTGTGCCGCCAAGGACCTCTGCCTTAATGCCAGTGAGACTGAGATTCTCCTCATTGGCACACCCGCTCCCTCCTTCCCTGTAGCTCTCTGGCTGGCCTCTCTTGGCCCTCTTCCTGCTCCCACCTGCAAGGCTAAAAACCTTGGGGTCTTCTTCGACTCCACACTCTCCTTCTCTCCTCACATCTCTGACATCTCTAGGAAGTCACACTACCAGCTGCACCTCTTGAGAGGTATTATTCTTTTCCTCTCCTTCCCTCAGAAGCTCACTGTCTCCAGAGCTCTGGTTCTTTCTAGGCTGGGCTATTGCAACATCCTCTTTCTAAATCTGCCTGCTTCTACTCTCTGCCCTCAGCAACTTATCCAGAACAGGACTGTGAGGCTTGTCCTTGGCCTCAAGCCCAGGGATCGTATCTCTCCAGGACTGAAATATCTGCACCGGCTGCCAGTGTCTGTGAGGATTAAGTTCAAAACCCTTTGCTTTGTCCACAAGGCCTTTTGGGGCCTGGGGCCTCTGTACCTTCAACTCTCTCTCCCTAAATATCTTCCTTCCCGAGCTCTTCGCTCATCTGCCTCCAACTCCCTCAGTGTCATCGCTTGTCCAAGCAACGAGTTGGCAGTAGATCTCTTTCCTCAGCTGGTGCCTCCCTATTGAACAGCCTCCCTGCCTCCCTCAAACTTGAGGAGAACCATCTCTGGTTCCGGAAGCACCTCAAAACCTTTCTCTTGGCTTCTGCTTTTTCTCCTCCACTCCTTTGCTGACCTCCTGGCTGTAACTGTAACTGCACTGGCTACTTGGACACCGTCTGATCTCAGGACCAGGTCCCTCCCATGCCAGTGCCTCACAACTGCACTGCCCTCCTGGCAACCCCCGCACTTGGGGAGTGTTTCTGTATCCCTACAGCCCCCCTCCCTGCCTGTGACACCTGTTGTCTGCACTTATCCATGCACTTGCCACATGCTGGCTGCTACTTACTTACTGTTATCATCTTGCCATGTACTGCACTGTCCCTGCCCCCTTCCCACGCACTTACGCGATATGAATGACACCTGGCCTAGTAGGATCGTTGTCCGTCCTCCCTTTGTTCCCCTCCCTTGCCTCGTCGCGCCTTGAAACACTTGTGTATAGGCGCGTTATAAATGCCATATCATATATCATATCATAAACTTACATAGTAGCCTGGCACTCAAGGGGTTAAGTAAAATAGGCATCATTTCTACTTTCAGCCACTAGAGGCACCACTCCAGCCTTTACATTGAGCAAAATAAGCATGTGTTCTTATTTTCTCCACCCGGGTCACCACTTTAGGAACTTTAAACCATACTATTAATTTCCTCGTGATAAGTTTCCTCTGCTCGACCCCTTTGGAGCCCACATGATAATTCCCCCTTCATTTGTATAGCGAACAAACAGAGACACTTTCAAAAACATCTATATATTTATAAAATGCTTAAGTATGTTTCCGTACTCAGCTCATGCAATGTATCAGTTTTAGGTTGCCCTCTGCTGTCCAAATGGCAAAGTGCACCTCTGTGTGCCCCTCCAATTAAACAACAGCTATCATTTTGAGCACGGTTCTACGTGGCCACCTTCCACTACTTTGGAATAATTTCAAGGTACATCTTTCCACCCCCACTTCTCTTCACAAAGGGCACACCGGTTCCAGTGTAAATTAACAGTCAATTACCAGCTCACCGTTTCAGTCTCTAAAGAGTGAAACGCTGCAGGATGAATGTCTCCTCATGAGCTAAAACTGAAGGTAGGTGCTGTAATTATGCTACTACGCAATCGTATGCCATCACGGGGACTCTGCAATGGAACAAGGTTGACAATTGCGTGTCTACAAAGACACATTGTAGAGGCCTGTGTAATCAATGGAACTCGGATACTGTTCTTATCCTGCACATACATCTCATTCCATCTGATACAAATATACCTTTCAAATTCAAAAGAAGACAGTTACCTATATGTGTAGCCTTTTCAATGACCAATAATAAGTCACAGGGACCTACGGCCACTGCCTGGAAGCGATCAGTGGTGACCATTAATAAGTCACAAGAACCTATGTCCCCTTCCTGGAAGCGATTGGTTGTAATTCCAATATTTAAGAAGGGAGACTGTTTAAGAATGGTGACTATTTTATTTTTAGTTTCTTGTAATGTCACTATTTCATCCCAGTCAAAAGAGTTGTTGCTACTAATTTCTTGCATTTCTTTATGAACTTCAGGGGTATCTTATGGGTTAGAAAGGAAGCTTCCTTAAAGGCTTGGCAGGACTTTTCCTCCATATCTACTTTTTCCTCTTCCACTAGGACAGTATTGTCAGAATTGTTTGCCTCTTGTCATTTTGGCCCTAGGGCACCACACCCAGATGTTGAGATATTCTGGCGAATGCTGGTAGTCTGAGGGTTCTGTTGGGTCATCTGTATTTGTTCAAAGTTCTCTGCCAATTGCTTGACCTGTTGCTCAAGTTGAGAGACCGTGTCTCCTCCCTCAGAACTGTAAAGAGGTATTTGATCATAACTTTGTTATTCCCTGAAATAGTATCTATCCCCCCTAGCACATTAACTTGGGCATTGTTGAACATTACTGCTGTAACCTTTATTCTGGGTTCTATTGTCCTGGAATTTACATGGAGAAGGTGGGAAGTTGTTTTGAAATTTTACCTCAAGTCAACAGGTATATTTGCATTTCGACTCCTGTCCCCTCCAGACATACAGAATAGGGCACCATTCTCACTGTTAAGTGTGAGAAATCATCTATGCCTGATAAGGAATTCTCTATTTCCTGGTCAGAAATTCTTCGGGGAGTGGATGTTAGAAACCTTGCAGCTCCCTGTTCTCTAGAGGTCTCAGGTATATTACATCCATCAGCAGACATATGGAATGTTTTAGGAGATGGAATGAGGCCTTTGGCAGAAAGGAAAATCCCCCATGTCTAACGCACCTGTGTTTGTCTGGCAGGTGGTTGTAATACAATTTGATGGTCCCTTACTACCAGGCATACCTTTTAATTTGTTTCCATTTCAATAATACTTTTCGGCTTATAATCCACTAATTGCTCTCTAATATCATACACACTGTCCCAATTAGCTTCCAGTGTTTTACTACAGAAGTTAAGAAGTCATTATTAGTTTGTAGAGCCTGTTGTCATTTTTCATTCCCATGCTGGAAAGTTTGAATTGCGCTAGACCGTTCATGATTGTTCTGTTGCCAGGGCAGCATTTGTTTTTCATAGGACTTATTTTGGATTGCCTGTTTCAGGTCAGTCTCTATTTGTTACAATTTCTTCCTGTAGGAGAACATTTGTATCTTTCACTTTGGCTATTTCTTGGGAAGAGACTAAGCTCAAAACCTAGTTTTCATGTGCCTGATTTACATTTTGAATCAGTTGCTGTTTCTCATGAATTAGAACATCATGTATTTCTGTAAGCTGATCCCTCTGTTATGTGATGCTAAAATGATGATTCATTTGATACAATTCGTTTTGGAAACGAACATCCTAGGACTTTAAAAATAATTTGTTTGTTTCTTGTTTTAATTCCACAATATGCTGTTTCAGATCATAATGTTGTTTAACAGGGCCTTAGTATGTGCAGATTGGTCTTTATATTATCCCTGAAGCTTATATTTGTCCTCCATACACTGAAAAGTGTGCTCGATACTCGGAAAGCTATCACTTGGTTCTACAGTTTATCAGGCTTTGTTTTGACCTCACCTTGTATTTGATCAATGCCAATTTAATGTTGCAATACCGAAAACTGACATTCTTACAAGTTTCTTGCAACACCAAAATGTTCTCTATTTTCTCGTCACACAATTCCTTGGCTCTCAGCAGCTCCTCAGAATTTGCATTGGCCACTTTTTTGCACTATTTAATCTGAATGTCCCTGTCTTCCAACCTGCCCTCTACAATAAATACAATCACACCTAAACATACATACATTCACACATAAACATAAATACAATGTGCTAAAATACAGTCTGCATGGGGGCATATCAGCTTAAAGTGTTTCTCTTTGACTGTTGAAGTCATATATAGCCTTTGTAGGGAATAATATAATGGCCCTTGTTTGTCCGAGATATCTTAAAACCAACAGATGCAATTCTTTCCATCATTTCTGTCTTCCATAATTCAACATCTGGGGATGCCCAGTCCCCTTTCAAACATAATTGTCAAAGAGTGTGGGCTTTAACAGCAGGCATCACCATGTCAGACTTCCCTCTAATAATATGTGCCAATCTACCTCTAGCATTCTTGCAAAACAGACATGCAAACATTTCTTACTCCTATTTTACCACTGTCACTTCCAACTCCTAATTCAAATCTTATTCCATTCTACACAACAGTCACATTTCTAGACTCCTTAATATCTCCGTATGAGTCAGTGGTGTCAATACCATGTAATTAAAATAAAACAAAAGTTTTCCATGCACAATTTGGGTTAAAAAGTATAATGTTGCGATGACAATAGTAATCCCAGAAATCAGATCTCAGTGGTGCCTCTAGTTGTGTAGGATGTTTTATTTGGCTGACAACTTAGTTCAGGGGAATCCCCCACTGTAAATCAGGTGCGCACAATTGTCATTTTTTTTACAAAGTTCTTTTTTATAAAACTGGACCTTCAATTTAACAATATTGATTACCTACAGCCACCCACCACCCCCCCTTTTCGGTATCAGAAATGCACAGGGTTGCCCAGATGGTCTATGTATTACTAAATAAAATTAATTGTAATTGTTTATTTATACATCGCTTATACATAGGTGGAGTGCTTCAAAGTGCTTCAAGGCGACAAGGGAACAAGGGAATACAGTGATCATTCTTAGGCATTGAGGTTTCTGAATAATCTAACATAAAAACAAGCATACTAGGCCTGATGTTATTTGTCCTAATGCAAGTGCATGAAGTGTTACAGTTGCGACCAAGCTAGGGAGGGTGGACAAAAAAGGGAGATGGTGGGGGGGACGGTACAGACAAACTTACTAATCCTAGTACATTTAGGTCAAGCATACGTACAGATGGAGGTGCAAGGAAGGGAGTGGGGGAGGAGGAAAACACGTTCAGTCCAGCAGGGACCTGGTTTAAGTGCAGAGAGGATTGCCCCACTCATGGAGCGTAAGCTAAAGTACAGTAATGCTGAACATAGTGCAGCTGCCCAGAGGCAAGTGCAAACAACTGGCGGGAAGCCTGGGACCTGTAGGCTCTGGAGGTGAACCCAGCAACCAGTCAGAAAAAACTGAACAGAGTTAGGGAGGAGAAGGAGGAAGGAGGATGGAGAGATAGAGAACGGAGGTTAGCAGGGGAGAGGGAGAGAGAAGAAGGAGGAGAAGAGGATTTGAATCAATTTAAATGTGAACAAATTATGCTTCTATGAAATTCCAACTTCAAGGATGAATGATCAATAAACTGGTTGCATCACTTTTCCATTGCACATTTGCTTGAATAGACTTCGCTAAACACAAACATCAGCATATACATTTGGTTTACCCTGAGCCCCTAGCCACTATGGATTGAAAATGGAATGAGGACTCCCAATAAAGCTTTAATTTGATGAAACAAAATTGAATCAGAATTTCAATGCCTATCCAAGTTTCTCTACTTCCCCTTTATTGAAAATAGATACCTCCCTCTAACTCAATGTACATGTCAGAATTTCAAACAGCGTTCCAGAAAACTCAATTCAAACAAGGTACTTAACAGTCCTGCATGTGGATCACTTGTAAAGAGAAAAAGGACTGTTTAACATGCCTGTTCGCTAAATTGCCTTCAATTGTGCTTCTATTGTATTGGTGTGTAAAAGTGTACATTCCACCTTTTCAAGGGGCAACATAAAGTTAGGACAATGGGTAGCAGGTAATAACCCTTTCCCTTTTATCTTCAGCGGTTCAGTACTCATAACATGATTCTGCTTGGTGGTGTAACTAGGAAATTACTTCAATTCAAATTATTTGTCTAGGTATGCACACAGTAAGATATCCTTTTTGACTCCCAAAATAGGTCTTCTCTGTTTGATCATTATACAGAGAAGCAGGCTGTGAATCTCCCAGTATACACACAATAGCCACTATTCTATCAAATCTATAATTCCAGAAGCACAAACACTTCTGAAACATGTATTAATTTCTCAAGATGCATAGTCAATGTATCTACCCAGTCACCTCAGTAATTTCAATATTGAAAAGGACTGGGGTTCAATATATTCCCCTTCAGAGAATTCCTCTCTTCATGATTATGTCCCCTAAATATTATATTTGTATATGAGTTTATTTTGGCTCTCTCACATACAGTTAGGCACGCTCTTATGGACTGGTTCAATTCGCCCCCTGAGGAACAGGTTGGCATCAGTCAGCAAGGCAGTGGCATCTTCCCTCCACAGTCTGCTTTCCTTCTTTCTGTATTTGGACATGTCTGCTGTCTTTCCCACTGCAGAATGTCAGGGACTTTAACTCCAGCTAGGCATCTTTTGCAATGTACTGCTAGTAATCCAAAATGAGTCCAAAGGAAGGTAATCTTTGCCAGTCCTCTTTCTGTTGTTATCAATTCTCCTTTCTCTCCTTCTTCCCCTCCATCACTCAGCCAGTTAGTGAGTGAGCGGGTGTGTGTTCCCTGAATCTATAGGTCTGAACTTTTATAGAGTAGAAACCGATCCCTTTAGAGGTGTGTATAATTTCACTAATCTAATTGGTCAATGTATGTGATTGGACAGTGTTCTTAAATTGAGGTCACACTACACCATCCTCTGTGTACTCGTTGGACACATTCATTCATGAAGAAGGCAGTCTAATGGGAGTAACTTCGAAACCCAGTTTTCCTCCTATTTGATGTGATTTATCTTGGAGATGTCTACATTTAACAAATGTAGGTTTCTAAAAAACCATATTCCTCACATGTGAGCATGTTACTAATCAGTTCATCAGATTGCTCTCACTCATGTTAATCCCTTCATACGATTCTCATCTCGTCACAACGTGTTATGGATGTTTTACACATTTTGGCCTTTTTCGCTCTTATTCTTTTACACACAAATTCCATTTTCAACTCTAAATAACATGCTCACTAGTACAAAGGCGAGGATATGTATATCATTAATGCACACTATTTCTGCGCAAAAATATCTTAACATAATGAAATAACCATAAAAAATATTGTTTTACTTTCAGCTGGCTAATAGCATGAATATTTGTAAACGAAAAGTTGAGTCTATGACTTTCTGTTCAAGAGTTACAAGTGAAATGTGAAGCTCAGAGGCATATATGGAAGTTGTAAATGGGAAGCATTTGTTTTTATTTTAAGGCCTGGTTGAGAACCAACTCCAGGCAAAGTCTTAAACCTGTATAGCCAGTATTCACACTTCTCTCCTGGAAAAGCATCCTCCATATCATGCAGGTTGTTGGGGCATGTTTTATATTTTACCTCCTAGGCCTGAAGCTGATGATTGCAGCCTTCAAATGTAATTTTACTTTCCATCTTGTCACTTTCAACTGTGTAACATAAACATTTTTTGCAATCATACCCCTGTCAAAATGAAATATTTTGGTCTATGCAGGTCTTATAATGCTGTTTCTTAATACTGGATGTAAATAAAAACAAATACTGGCAGCCCTGTTGATTTTTATTCTGCTATGAAATGCTGTGTTTTTCATCCCATGTTGAACTCTTTTTTGCATTTTAATAGAAGATTACTGGATACTTTCCGGTAACTGGAAGTATTTCTTGTTTTGCCCTGTTATATAATGTTGGACATTTACTCATGTTGTAGATGGGCTGCTAACATCGCACATTTCCCCGCAGATGTCCTTTTTCAGATGTGGTGCGCAGGCTGCAGCTCACATGTTTGTTTTTAAAATGGCACTTTTCCTTATTTGCCTACTTTTCTTTGGTATAGATTTCCTTACAAGATTATCATTTTCTTATTATCTCTATATATATAAAAAGGGAAATGTGTGGATATGTGTGTGTGTCTGTTCGAAATTTTCAGCATGCTTCCCAACATGCTAAAAACCTTCAATTGGGCATGTGGATAGGCCCGATGGTGTAGACAATGTAAATAGTATAAAAAATACATTTTTCACTTTTCATGTAGGCATTTTTTTTAACCGGTCTGCAATACTTGGATATGTGTGTGTGTGTCTTTTCGAAATGTTCAGCATACTTCCCAGCATGCTACAAACCTGAAATTTGGCATGTGGGGTAACAAGTATAAAATATTCCTTTTTTGGATTTTTATTTTTTTAAGCGGTCTGCAATGCTTACCCCTTCACGGTGTAGTTCTGTCCTGACTCTAGGTTCATTGTTCCTAAACTTCACCAGTTCATGAAACCTTCAGAAGCTCATTGTTCCTAAACGTTCCACACTATCAGCTTTCTAGCTGACATTAGTGGCACTCACTTTTGAAGTCATGCCTCAGGAGGATATATCAGCTGCAACGTGCTCGCCTTGGAAGCAAGACGACACAGAGCAACACAGGTTTGATCCCCAGGTCCACGCTTAGAAACCTCTGGGTATTAAGCATGTTATAAATAACATATCAAATCATATCATGTGGGTGACACAATATGATGCTTTTGTAGTAATACGGGTGACAGGAAACGGTGCATGTCTCATCAATAGTGTCCACAATGACGTTGTCCATCCCATCGTTGAAAATCTCTCATAATAATTACAGATTTTTTTTCCCACGGAAGTTGATGTAAGTATGCCACCTCAACAGTACAAAGATTACATGCTTCAGCAGCTGTACATGTCCGGTTACGGCACTTCAAGCTTACACGCTTCAGCCGTACACATACAGCACTTATGTTGAGGTCGCTGCTCCCTCAGCTGTAGATTCGCACACTAATAATGTTACTGTGCAATCTGAACCCTCCAACTCAAAGTAGCTGGAACCGATTTATGGGATTCATGCTTTTCTCATGGTCAGCTTTATGTGGCTTGCTAAAAAGTTGGAAACAAAGACAATGTGTTCACACTTGCTGCTACATGACTAGCAGTGTTGTCTACACAGAAGCATTGGTTTACTTCATTAAATGAACTTCAAGCTAGGACTGAAGTAGGAATTACTGTGCAAAGAGTATATAGCTTCAGGACGCAACAGAGCGCTTTACAATCATATGAGGAAGAACACAGTGTGGGAAACAAGGAAAAGAAGAACTAACAACAGGGGAGGGTGGGCAATGGGCAGCAAAGGATCTACAAACAACTCAGAGAGGACACAGTGGGGAGCAGACAGTCATGTCGGGTGAGGAGTAGAGGGTGTCTGGTACTAGGTGTTAGGGAGGAGCTATTCCTTTAAGAGGAAGGTTAGGGTGTAGAAAGAGAAGGCCTGTTTTCTGCTCCTTTCCTACCTGCACCTTTGGAGTTTAAGTCTACACATGTCCTTACCGCTGGTGGATCACAGGCCTCCGGAGATGCTGATTTTCTCAGTGAGGTTGCTTGTGGACTTCAGGGTAACAGCAATATAGATGATGCAATATGAATTTCAGATAATACTGGCTAAAAGTGGGAGCCAGTGCAGTTCAATTAGGGTCAGAATAATGTGGTTGAACTTGTGGAGTCCTTTGATGAGTTTTGCCACAGCATTCAGGACACATCTCAGGGGTGCCAGGATAGTCGCAAGGTGGCATTCCAAAAGAGCATTGCCACCATCCTGGTGGGAGAGGACCAAGGCTTGGATGAAAGATAGTGTCATCATATTTGCAGGAGCTCACCTCAGACAGCTGGCATTGACATAGATTCCTAGGTACTCAAACCATATGTCATTATTTCCATCAAATCCACAGACACTCACATAATATTATGTAATTCTACTTAATGCCAGATATCCACAACAGAAACCAGCTGCTCTCATCAAATGTCAAGGACCCACCCACATCAGATTCCCACAATTGCCATAAAATACCTACTTACTCACATTACATATAAGGTATTCCCATCAATTGGCTGAAACTTGCATCATATGTTTACAATGTTCAAGACTTCATCTAGAGTCTAAGATCTCTGGACTATAGTCACAGGTAGAATAGCTTATAAGTTTAACACTCACCACTGATATGGGTGCCAGTCTGCACTAAGCATATCCTTATTATCCAGGCAGGACCGTCTCAGGTTTCATCTTTTGGGATTGAGAAACTGAGTAACATTAAATAATAGTAATAGTTGCAGCTAATATTACAGTGCTTAGTAGCATGAGGAATCTTCCATGAACCAGTATATAACAACATGGTATTATTATTATTAGTATTATTCGTATTAGTTCAAATTTCATAACAAACTAATCAAAAGAATGAAAGACTAAGGTGATCCTGTCAAGATTTAGGGGCTGATTCATGGAAATATTTGCGCCGAAAAACAGGGATTTCTGCGCCATTCTGCCCGCAAATCCCTGTTTAACAAATGGGGATTTGGAGGCAGAATGGCACACAAATCCCTGTTTTTCGGTGCAAATAATTCCATGAATCAGCCCCTTAAACCGATCACTTGCTAATACTACACAAACCTCTACAACAAATACATGAATAGACTATGGGCCTCATTCCAAGTTTGGCAGTGTGGGTAAAAAATGTAGCAGTAATTCCATTACTGACACTTTTTTGTGAGGTAACAAAATTACAGCTTCTTTTCCTGCACCGCCAAATTATAAATTTTGGAGGATTTACCGCTAATGGAATTAATGTTCAGTAAATCTGCCAATTTCTTTTTTAGAAACAGTGGCAAATTAACCTGCAGCTTTTTGCTGGAGATAAATCCTTCACTTTACCTCCAGAAATCAGTAACTCTGCAGGCAGTAAATCCACCAAAAAATCCCCTGGAATCCTGCGGACCACAAAACTGGGAAATTACACTGTGCAACCACCACTTTTAATCCTCTGGTAAACCCACGGTACCAAGTGGCAGTAAAGCTAATCGATTTTGGTGATAAATTGGTAGATTTGCTGGCATGCTCTGAATGCATACCCACATAACGTTAGTCTCCCCATTCTTTAATAGCCTCCATATTGCTTCAGACCAGTTTACGGAGATCACCTGTTGTAGAAGTGCAGCCCCAATGGGAAATTCGAGAAAAATACAAAATTAATCAAAGAGAGAGAACACAGCTTTATTGTTCAACCAGCTGGGAGCAAAACAGACAGCTTGGCAGAACAGAACTGGGAAACATGTTCTCATTCCCACCCAAGCGGGCTACAATATTTATGCGACAAAATCACACATTAACATAAAACACAATTGCATTTTTGGGGCTGTTCTAATACATAATTGGATGCTTGTCAATGAGCCCCTAAAGAATGCTGTACATTGTGTATTCTGAGTAGATAAAACATTTCATGGAACAAAAACCGTAACACCCCTTCATGACGTCATGACATTAAACTTCCCACCCCTCATTGACAGAAAACCCTGAAATAAGGATTGACTGGCACAGTTCATTTTACAGGCATGATATTTTATGATATGATATGATATATTATTTATAGCGCGCCTTTACACTTGTGTTTCAAGCTGGTGGATGAGCTGTGAAAGCTAATTGGAACCTTATGTCTGGAGGGAGCACAGGTGAGAGCAACCCACAGACACCGACCAATTATATTGAACATGACCATCAGCAAGGTCAGGAACATTTTTTCAGCCTCATTGTTTGGTTACCTTTGCCTCTCGCCCATCTGCACCTGCTCTGCCCACTACCTCCCCAACTTCCTTTTCACGACATGCTACCAATTGAAGTTAAAAAGAAACTTGCTAGTCACCAGTGCTGGAAACCAGTTTCTACTATTTTATTAATCCCGTCATAGCAACTGCTGCCTGGGCCTTATGTGCACTGCACTAGGCATTGTGCAGGCCCATGAGAAACTTCTATATGCAACAACTCAACTGGACACTATCTGACACATTCCTGCATTAAAACCTTGGCTACCCAGCATTTCTCTGCACAGCATCAGGAACAACATTAATTGAATGCAAGCTGCAGCCTTTCGCTAACTGTTGGCCAGCTCTGCAACTTATACCCATGGCAGGTAACAGGATGGTGGGCGTCTTGATCACTGCTACATCTAACAACTATACATAGTACAGCTCTAGCTACCTAATGAACCCTACCTACCTCTAAAGACTAGCATACGTGTGTTAAAAGAGTGATAAAAAGAAACTAAAAAGATATGCTTGGTTGACAAAACCTCGAAACAAAAGCTTTGCTACACATATAGTGCTGTCTAACAGAAGGATAAAGAGGAAATGCTCTGCTGAGAGTGTTCTATAGAAGAAAGTAAAGAGGAAGAAAGCACAGAGAAAATGTGTTGTTCTGTGTATGCTTTTCTCTGTAGCACCCATGGCTGCCCTCTCACTCCCTAAAGCACATGTCATCCTTCCTAATACAGCACAATTTATATAGCTACACAAGCCCCCATCTGGGCCCTTCACCTACCCCTATATGCTAAACCAACTGCCATGAGAAAGGTGTCTTTTTGCGCATGTGTTTTTCTGTGCAGCGCCAGCTACCAGAAATGTGGCATGACTAAATGTACTTTAAATATTCAGTGATGTCACCAAACCCATGGCTCTTGCGTCACAACGTCACGAAATAGCTTGTATGTGCACCCTCCCCCCCCCGTGGGACGCTATATCTACCTCTTTACACTCCCCCTTCGATCAGTATATTTATCGATAACTCCTTCTCATTCTTCTCTGGAACACAAACCATAACATGAAACATCCCACCCCTCTATGACATCAGCATGGGCTAACTGTTAGAAAACTCTGAATTCGGATTGGCTGGCACAGTTAATTATACAGATGGATAAGCTGGTGAAAGCTAATTGGACCCGTGTGCCTGGAGACAGCACAGGTGAGCATCCCACAGAGACTGACCAATAATACTCTGCATGACCATCAGCAAGGTCAGGAACATTGTTGTAGCTCCTGGAACACCCAAACCCGACCTCCTGTTTGGTTACCTTTGCCTCTCGCCCATCTGCACATGCTTGGCCCACTACCTCCACAACTCCCTTTTCACGACATGCTGCCAATTTAAGGTAAAAAATAAACTTGCCAGGCACCGCTGCTGTAAACCCCTATATGTTAACACAACTGCCATGTCAAAGGTATTGTGTGTTTCTATGTGCAGCGCCAGCTCCCTGACGTTTGGCACAACTATATTTATTTTAAATATGTTGTCACATCACCAAACCCACAACCCTTGCATGCCCACGTCACTCCCATAGCTTGTAGGTGTGCTGCCCCCCCCTGTTAGACGCCATATCTACCTCTTTACACCGTGCTCTTTCTGACTACCCACGCGCTCATTCAAAAAGAATAGGTCCCATGTTGCACCTTTCGCAGGTTTGGCCAGTAAATAGAACATTCTGAGACGCGTAGACCGTTTTGTTTTTATTAGTGTAAGTATGCGTTTAGAAGTCACAACTTGCGAAGTGATGTTGGATAAAAAAACAGAGCCGGAAGAAGGTGTCACACATGATTGAAGACCACTTGGCAGGCATGGAATTGACCAGCCATTCTTCCATCACTAGAGAAACCACCCCTCCAATTCAGTATTTTAGGTGATCCTGTGGAAATTGTCATTTCACATGGCTCCTTATGTTTACCTTCATCCTTATGTATGTTCAACCAATCTTGAAATCATCGGGACTCATATTTAGGAATGATGATCTCCCTATAATTACTATTGATAAATCCGATTAATTGGTTTATGCTCCTGCTGCAGTTCAAAACACACACATACAAGCAAGCAGCAATTTGGAACCCAGGAGATGTCCCAAAAATGAACAGATGGCAGCTAGAGATCTGCACACTCTATTATGCCATTTTAATGCCACATCTTGAACTTATTATTGAAAAGATTAGGGTTGAAGGACTATAGACTTAGATCGTGGTAGGACAAATTGTCTAATTAATATCGGTATCTGCCCATCTTTCTCAGCTGGCTGACTGCATTGCTTAGGGGGACAACCTACTGCATGTTACTGTGGTAAGTTTTCGGGGGTTGTTGGAGCACATAGGAGCCACAAAATTGGGGTTGTGGTGTGGGAGGTTAAGAGGGATAGAAGAGCGTTATGGGGGCTGACCCCACATAAATAAAATGCTGCAATGAGCTGGCTCATGCAGCCTGGTGTAAATGGTTCTAAATATCAAAATAAAATCTGCCCCAGACCATAACCTACATACATGTCACTGGAGATCTATGGCATGTGTGTCACTGTCTAAGTCTAGCATTGTGTTTCTGTGAGGGGTTCAGTATTTGTGTTTATCTCTTGATCTTTTTCTAAATATCTGCCACTGTTTTCATCACTATGAGTCTGCCACTGTGCATGTTTTTTATGGTTTATAGTGAAAATGTCGACTGCAAACATGTAGAAAAAAAAACATTTTGAATGTGTTTTTTTTAAAAAGAACATTTTAATGGGGGTTCCCCTCCAACCCCCCATTTACTTTTACTACCTAAACCCCAAAAAATACAAATAAAAAAAAGACACATTCAGATTATTTTTTCGACATTATTTCTTTCGACATTTTTACATTCAACTTTTTTTTTCCATATTATAACGGGATACCGTTTTTTTTTATCACAGTTAAAATATAATGGGCCTCATTACGACCCAGGCGTTGAGGGTTAACGCCGTCGTTAACCCTTAACGCCTATTCTGATTTTAACGGCTGCTTTTAGCAGCCGTTAAAATCCATGGCGCTAACCTGCCATGATGCTAATTACGCCACCGTAATTTACGGTGGCGTAATTAGCGCCTTCCCCACTCCCATTATGCCCTATGGGGCAAAAATGGGAATGGGGAAGGGAAAATGGGAAATGGGGATTTACCGCCCCACTCACCTTGGAATGGGGCAGTAAATCCGCCATCCACCATGGTGTAAACAGAGTTTACACCATGGTGGTAAAGTTGGCGCAATTAGTGCCTGGGTTGTAATGACCCCCAATGTAATCTAATGTAAAGCGGTATTATATAGTGCCCTTCTGCCAATAACGTTGGCCTCGCTGTGCATGGCTCTGTAAGAAAAGCAAGAAAGGTTGTGTTAGTGGGATAGCAGGAAGGCAGATACAGAACCTTGGTGGTTGGTGATGGACGCAGGTCGGAAGTACCCATTTCCTATGTGTCGATATGGAAATCTCTGTGTTTTTGTGGTTGATACCGACCGGGCAGGTTAGCCATATGGGCAGCCCCCGGATTGTGTAGTGCAAAAATTAACAGCAAGTTTGTTGATAGAAGATGGATAGGGTCTGAATCTGCTAAGTACACTAGAACTAGCAAATCATCTATGGTGTGTGGAAGGTGTAAGGATGCAAGATTTTAGTAGTGAGGAGTTAGTTGGGGGATGAAGTGGGTAGAAAGTCGGGGAGAGGGTGTTGTCACCTCCTAGCTCTAAGTGTTAGATTTCACTGAGATTAAGGTGCAGGCCAGTGTCATGCAGGAGAGGTTTCAGCTTGGGTTCCCACAGATGGTAAAAGGCTTGTAAATTACCCCCCGTTTCTGGTGCACAGTTTGTACTTAGTTGCTATTATCTTTCATTCCTTTCAAAGTGGTTGGTTGAAAGGCCAAGTCTTCAGCTGTTTACTGAAGGCCAAATGGTTCTCTTGCAGGCGGGGTGGTTTGCGTAGGGTGTTCCACAGTTTCATGCCCAGAACTGAGAAAGAGGATCTTACTTGCCGTTCCTTAGTGAAATTTGGTACTAGTCCTAGCGCAGCATTGCTGGAGCTAAGAGACCCGGAAGGAGGGTAGTTTTGAAACTTACTTCTGAATGAGCAAGGCCCCCCCTCTGAGGTTTGAATGATGGGCAATGCACAAAGTTATGAAATGAACTCTGTGGGTAGCCAGTGGAGAGTATATAATGCTGAATGCTGGAGGGATATATTCATATTGCTTCATTCTGATAAGTAGTCTTGCTACTGCATTTTGAACTCTTTAAGGTTTTCTAACAAGGTTATCCTGGAGTTCGAGATAGAGGCTGTTTGCATAGAATAACAACACCTACTTCCATTTGAGTTTCTTAAAAGTCCAGAGATCATCAAATTAATTTTATGAGGAATTTCATGGCAACTTTTTTAAATACACATATATATAAATCAATGAAAAAACTTTGTTAAAGGGACGTTATGGTTACAAGTAAAACTGAAACACCCCAGGAATGTGCCAGTTATAGTAAGCTAAGCAACCATAACTTGTGCCACCACTGTGCACTGCTAAGACAAACACCCAGTACATGAAATATGACATCACAAATATTGCTGATGACATCACCTATCTGGGCCACTTGTTTTTGTTCACTGACATGTGTAGGCTAGTTTTTCTTTCTAGTGAAAATGAGAATTAATACAATTGAGAAGGTGCTATATATAAACATTTTCCTTAATTCTTCTTAACGCACTTTCTATATATATGATATGACCTCATAATGCACATACATTGGGGCAATAAGCAGGCTTCAAACACACAATTCATTTGTGTACATGATAATCAACTCTAACGTTTTTGTCATTTTCTTGGTGCCGTTGTTTCTTTCTACCTTACTATAGTTTCCCTGTGTGTAGCTCTAATTTGTATGCATTCTGGGTTTTTGTATTTATTTTTTGTACAAACACAAGTGTGTTGGAACTTTGAAATTGTTGCCTATTTATTTAATGTTTAACATTACGCAAAACTTTGATAACGTAGCATTTACTATTTTACTATTGGAAATTACCAGATTAAAAATATTGTACTTCTTTAGTACATGCTGCAACCATTGCCTAAGTGTATGTATGGTTAGGTTCCTGTATTAACACTAACACTTGAATATGTTTTCTTTACATGAGAACATTCTTTTATACATTCCGTAGTTTATGATCGATCTCCCGATCACCACTGACATCTTGTTACCAACATTATAAACAATACCCCTTATAGGGACTGCTCATCAAAATTATTTTAATATGTGATATCACCAGTGATGTCATCAATGACATTTGTGATGTCATCTTTCATGTACTGGGTGTTTGTCTTAGCAGCGCATGGTATTGGCACAAGTTATGGTTGCTTAGCTTACCATAACTGGCGAATTTCTAGGTTTTTTCAGTTTTACTTGAAACCACGATGTCCCTTTAACAACGTTTTTTCATTAAATGTTATCAGTTTTCATTAGTGCAACTTAACCATAACGTCCCTGTAACAATGTTTTTTCATCGAATTTCACAGGTTTGTATCAGTTCAATTTAACCATAACATCCCTTTAACCCTATTTATTTCAGTGAATTTCAAGGGTTTTTACCAGTGTACTCTAATTTGCTACAACTTACTAATATAATACTTACCCCAACATAGCACTATTGTTGTCCAATTTAGAAAATGTCACCTTAAAACTCTGCCATTCCCCACCTTCCAGCATAATTTTTAACCATTCTATACACTTTTTGCAACTTTTTCCATCGCTTTTGTGGTCGCCACTGTTCTTGAACGTCCAATGTCATTGCAGACTATCTGGATAGTGTTACGTGGCCATGCACTCGCACGCATCATGGTGACGTGTTTGCGAACGCGTCCATACTTCCCGAACGCATCCGTGCTTCGCGAACAGTTCGAAACTGCAATTTTCTGCTCATCTAGATACTGGAAATATGAAAATGTACCCTTGCACAGCTCCTACACCTATTCTTACTCATTACAATCTAGCACACAGCAAATATTTGGAAGAATATTAGGAAAACTGCTCTTTATGTTAAAAATGGCATCATCTATTGCCATTCCTCCTCCCCAAGAGCAACCACCAATACCAGCTGAAGGACCTACACAACAAAAGAAGTGCATACCTCAAAAGGCAATCAAGACGACCAGGAAGATGAGGTAGAATAAGTGCCTACCTCTAGCACCCAGAGAGAATCATGGGTGTGGCAGTTCTTTACCACTGTTGGAAATGTACCAAAGGCTAAAGCTACCAAAGTGAAATACACTGAGTTCAACGTTGTACTCAGTCACGGACAACCTGGTCCTTACAGGACCACCTCCATGTGCAACCACACCAAATCCAACCACTGCAATGCTCTCAGAAAGACTGTTCCTTTCCTAAGAAGTAGTAGACTGTCTTCCTCTACCTCATCTTCCTCAACCAATGCTGTAACCACAGAGCCTCCTTCTGAGGGACACAAAATCCCACAAGCTACATTGCAAGCGATAAAAGAGGCTGTTGATCCATATATTTCGAAAATAACAGCACTCTGTGTATCCTGCAACACACCACTCTGCAGGGGGGAGCAATTTTGAAGTGCTTTTGAAGCTGTAATCAATGAGCATGACAAACACTGCCCTCTACCTTAGATTTAACACACGTGCAACATCTTCCCCTGTACACCTGTGCCTCCATATCTGCAGTTGGTGTCCCTTCCCTCATTTCCCTCCCCATTTTATTTTCTAGCCTCTCCTGCAAAATAAAAACATAAAAAGGTTCCTTTAGAAACCACCTTTCACAGTAAAAAAAAATAGAACTAAAAAAAGTAAGCTTATAGACTCCATCTACTTTACATTTTTCAGTAAAGTTGTTAGATTCAATAACATTCTTCAATAATGTACAATTGTACACTAGAGAAAAAGAAAAAACACAGAAACAAATTTCTCTCCGAAATTCTTCTCTAGCACACAATAAACACCATTATCCATTGGTGTTTATAACTATCCACAGTCCCTGCATTCCCCTGTCTAACCCATGCCTTATTAGAAAACCCAGATTGCACATGCACACCATGACACAAAACAGCCCTTCTACTCTTTTTACTGTTATGTTTGGAACACCCCCTCAGTGCCTGCTTTAAACCATTCACTCATGTATCCACCAATCACTTAAAAAACTCTACATATAGCCTTATCAACATATTAAACTTCCACCCACCAACTGCCACTTAACTATATTCTACAAATATTTTGCATCTACATTTTCCATACTTATTCAAAGAAATTGTACATAGTGCTCCTATAAATGCACATATGCATTGTGCAGTGAAGGAAGTGCATAAATAAAAGGGGCAGTATGGATGGCCAAGTGTTCATGGGAACCCAGGAGGGAATTGCAAAGGATCTCAAGGTGGGAGGCTAGTAGCTAACTACTAGGTCAGAGGATTCCCAAAGGCAGGGTACTCTTAACCATAAAGTCCCTTGAACAGAGATGTTTCTGTTCATTGAATACGTTTTCATAAGTGAAAATGTTTCATAATGTTACATCACTGTATATAAGTTATTAATAATTCCTCTTATATATGACATAACATATATGAAATAACTATAAGCCTCCTTTAACAAACCTATTGTTTGCAACACATACTTATGTGAGTCGCTATTAGCAGCGCATACCCCAACAGGCAAATCAGAGTAGACATGTGTCTTTGCCGAAGGCCAGGCCCTCTTCCCACGGCAGAAAAGTTATATCACTATTTTTGTACTTACATTTCGACAATTTTAAAAAAGTAAAACATAGATTTCCAAGCATCCTTTCAGGCCCTTGCTGATGCTCCTCCCACAACTTTGCTGCAATCCCATCCAGCATTCCGAGCTGCAGCCGCAAGCAGATTATTTTCTTCCCATTTATACCTAGACTCGGCCAGGCTGCATGCCCCAATAAGTAATCCTACAAGGCATTCTTCCTTGCCGAGGCCAGGCCCATTGTCCATGCACCAAATGTATATAACTATTTTTGGTGCTTACATTTGGACACTGGAAAAATAAGACGCAAAACACATTTGCAAAACCATGCTTTCAGATCCATGCTGATGCTCCACTCAGAGGTCTGTAGCCGCACGCAGAATATTTCTTCCCATTCAAACCTAGGGTTTGGCCATGCTGCATTGCCCAATAATCAAATCAGATTACACGATTATCTACTAATTACAGGGCGGTAGAATGGGTAGATCAATGTGCTTCATCTAGTACTTTAAACAGATTACCCTGCTGCTGGCAAAGTGGTTCTTTTGTGAAGGTGCCCTTACTTCTTCAAGTGTTAGGTTTCGAATAGGATAGGTTGTGGGAAGAATTCTGACAGCCAATTCCAATATCTTTTCCCACTATGGTCACAAATAATTGTGGTTAATGATTTCAAGGGGTGTCTCGCTGACCACGTGGGCACCTGGTACCGTGTGCTTGGTCTGCTGATTAGCATTGTCTGGGAGTGTATGCTGCGATAGTCACAGCGATATGTTGATACAATTCTGTGCAGCACTTTGGGCTGTAGCAACGTACAGAATTATAGCCATGGGCAGAATTTCTTTTCCGATTCAAACCTATCCCGATTTTGAAAAACTTCACCACATAGCCAGTCCCCCATAGTGGCCATGCCCACTTTAACACCATTGCCAGTCTCTCATGTTCATGGCCAGTAACCACATTATCCGAGTCCTGCCCATGGTCCAGGCCATGACTAGGACAATCTGGCCACTGCCCATGGCCGCAGGCTATATATACCTCAGTGAACAAAGGTATATCACAATTTTTGTACCTGCATTATGACACTTGTCAAAAAATAAAACACAGGCACATTTGCAAAACCATGCTTTCAAGTCCTAACCAATGCTCCCCGCACAACTTTCCTGCAAATCCATCCATGTTTTATTTTTTGAAAAGTGTCAAAATGTATGTACATGAAATAGTCATATAAGTTTAGAATTTGCAGAAAAATTCAAGGTTTGGTCTATAATCTTTCCAAATTCTTTTGTGTACATTCGTCAAATGGAAACAAAATGTCGATTAAACCACCCTCTAATTTTGTCCCCTCTTCACCAAATCTCACCAAACTTTGCAGAAACATTCAAATCTGGGTTTTAAATCTGTTTGCAAATATTTGTGCAGATTCGTGAAACGGCACCAATGTTATAAGCCTTCCAAATATTTTGGGTCACCCCTCTATGTTTGATCCCTCTTTGCAAAACAGCACCAAACTTTGTAGAACCACGTCTAGAATGATATCACAAAATGTCATACAGCTTCATTCAGTGGTGGCAAAGTTATACACTATCCAAAGACTTGTTTTCATCAACCCTGCAATGCAAAAATATGTATTGATGCCCCCGAACATATGAAATGTTCACGAACATCAAATGGCTGCCCTCCCAAACTGTTCGCAGACATTGGAGATGAAAAACCGCCTGTTGATTGGCTTTTTATGGCCATATCCCATCCCATCCTCAGCATCCCTCACCTCCCCAGAGATGTTTTCATTAGTTTGGCAAGTGCAATGTTGTGTTTTTTAGTATTTTTTTATTGCAATGTTTGCGGACACCGCCAGCTGGCTGCGAATCCAGCATTGTGGGCATTTTCCAAAAATATGACGCAGCTCATGTTTTTCACCATTCAATCAGTGGGCGCGTCTGATGTCCACGGACCTCATGCTGCCCTCTGGACTGATCAGAGGCCTATCCGCTGACCAAACAGGGAAGTGAGTCAGTGTACCGAACCCAGATATCACTATTTTTTTTTACCAGCTTTTTGGTTGTTTTAAAAAAAACTACTGGATGCATTTGCACCAAATTTACAAAAGCAGGCTTTCGGGACAAAGCTGTCGTATCAGCCACAAATTTGGTTAAAATCCATCCAGCATTGTGTGCTGTAGGCGAGAGCAACATTTTTTTTACATTGTGTCTGCGGGAAAAACCACACATTTTTGGACCACCACTATAACTTTGCCCCCCCCCCATCCCTGTACGAAACCTCACCAAACTTTGCAGAATCAATCTGACAGGGCCTTATACTTGTTGCAAAGGTTTGTGAGGACTCGTCGGGGGGGGGGGGGCAAAGTTATAAGCTGCCCAAAAAGTGTTCTTCCTATGGGTTGAACAACTGAACCGTAACTACAGGGCTGCTACTGCAGGCCCTGAAATATGTAGAGAGAGTGAGAGAGAGAGAGAGAGAGAGAGAGAGAAAGAGAGAAAGAGAGAGAGAGAGAGAGAGATGAACGATATATACTTAATGCATCAATGTATATTAGGACCTGGAGTAATTACTTATTGTGTATACATATATACGTAGATGTGCATGTAAAGTACCCCCAGAAAGAGCATCATACAACCAGCATGATATTGAGTGGTTCTTGTTATTTTTTGATAGTTTAATGTTAATTATTTTCCCAAGAACCACAACATCTCTGTTTTGTCATGGGAACCTTTTGATGTGGTGAGAACCATCAAATACAGGTGGTGAGGTTTAAGCCATTCCTCCCATAATAGTTATTTCTTGAAGGCGAAATGGAAAATGAATCTCCTTCCACATTCAGGTTTTCCCTACCTTAAGTCAGAATGATGTGATACCATCTATGATATTCAGATCTGAGACAATAAATGGGCAACTTCGTCAGTGTTGTAAAAATAACTTTCTGCTTTTCTTTTACTCCGCCCACTAGACAAAAATTGATTGACCTTGTCCACCAGTCGACGTGCTCACGTTCAGCGTCGGGTGTCAACGTTATATACCTTCTGGTGGTTTGTAGAGTCAGCAACCAAGTGATCTACAAGTTCATCCTCTTTTAGAGGTCTTCAATAAAACACCTCAACCAGTGGAATCCAAGCAATAGGAGCACAGCTCTCAGTATTTTTGCGTCAAAGCTCGTTATGTGCAGGATTTCCTTCAGCCATACACCATTGGCTTTTGCACAATGGCATCCACAACGTGCCACAGTTATCTAATGTGGACCCCCATTTTTTGGACGGATCTCTTTCTGAATAAGGCATCCCATTTCGATCGAACTTGCAAACAAAAATATCAAGCTACTATTATTTGAAAAAAAAATATGATTAAACCTAAAAACACTCGAGTATCTTCATTTAAAGTATGCTAACTTAACAGTGTGTGCCGATTACTCAAAGCGATATGGGCAGGACCTGGTAGACTAGTGTCACAGTAGTCTTGACGATTATCAGGTTGCCTGCAGTGTAATTACGTTTGTGGCCAGGAACCCTGCTTTATCGCTTTGTATAGTTATTAAAGTAGTTTAAAGATTGAATAACATAAAATAACATAATATAATGTTATTTATGTTATTTCCCACGTGAAGAACTCCTGTAAACCTTGCAGTATTGAAACTCAGTGAACAAGGCATCTTAGACAAGCTGAAAAACAAATGGTGGTACGATAAGGGTGAATGTGGAGCCAAGGACTCCGGAAGTAAGGTCAGTCGCAGCAGGTCTTTTTGTACTGCTTAGAAATCACATTTTGAACCACTGTTCATGCATATCTATGCATACATACACACAGTTATAACTGTCCAGATATAGAGACATTATTAACACTCGTGGACACTGTAGAGAAAACTTTGCACCATATCACTAAGGTCCTTTTCTTTAACACAGTCAAGGATGTGGGTGGGAGTAGAGCCATTTGCTTACCTACTGTATTATGGTAGAACATTGCCCAAACATTTCAAAACTCTTAATATGAACACACACTTAAACTGCAAACTGCAAATCCATCAATCCATGCTCCAAATGTGGTCTTCTCCATCACACACATATGTTAATGAGCAGCATGGGGTCATAATTACAGGAAAATGACTCCAGCCTCTGTTCAGTGGCTCTTAAATCTAACAGCATGCTTTCTCTGGGTGTACAGTACCTTTTTCAGGGGAAACATCCCATTAATGACCATTTAAACATTACCTTTTCAGAAAGTAACATTTTTGTCATAATTTGTCACTGATTCTTTCCTCCATATATTTTTTACAATTTCATTTTTATTGTGTGCAAATTCATTCTATGAGTGTAAAAGTAACTGTAGATATCACAGGAACTGTTCTTTTACAAAGAACAAATAGAATGCATGCACTTAAAAAAGTAACTTGTGAATGGATTGTAACATTTTTGAATGCAAACGCATGCTATTGCTGCAGTACGCGGGTACTGTATAGAGTAATATATTGATTTGCAAGCCATACAGGATTGTCCCGATAGGGAGCACCGTTTAATGCCTAGAAATAAGTATAAATGAGCACAGTAAGTCAAACGCATCGGCTTTTTTTCTGATTTCCCTTGCCACTCTACCAATGCCCATTATAGATGATGGAACAGGGACAGCTAGTGTGGGCCGGCTCAAACCCCAAAATGTAAATGTGCGAGGTGTTTTCTGGCGAGATATTTTCTGGCGAGGTATTTTCCATAGTGTTTCACTAAAGGAAAAACGCTGATATACACACCACTGCAAGAGCACGTATTGTTGCTGTCAGTCTTTACATAAAAGCCAACAAGGAGAGTCCCCACCCCTTATCACATCTAATGCCCGGGCCCACTGGCACCACAACCACATAATAGGGCACCCCAAAACACACACACATGCTCACTTTTATTACAGTGCATTTTGATTGCGTGGTGAAGTTGCCAGGGTAATACCAGATTGTCTGGCCCTAACTGGACCATTCTGAACAGTCACTCCGCACTACAGGGAAGAGGCCTTGATTCGGTGCATGTGTGCAAAAAGCCACGAAGGAGCACTGCCATTCAAACAGGGAGTCACATTGTTTCTCCACGTGCATCGAGGAAACATGGCAGAATATTGAAGACAAAAGCCTCTCGTTCCATTTTTTCCATGGATAGCGTGTGCCCCCCTCCCCGCACCCACACACCACAAGCCCTCTCACTCACGCAAAAACTATTTGTCAGGGAACATATGACCTCACAAATTGTTTCACAGAGTGCTGTACAGGGTCTAGAGTGGAGTGAGTGGTCCTCCCAGAAAAGCCTGCACAATCATAGTGCTGCCACTGTTCACATAGTCATGCCAACACAGTCTAAAATGGAAATTCTATAAAAATTGAGAGGAACATGCCAACACACCATACATGAAATTCAGCACTGACCTACATATAATATCTATTGGAACATACTATGCATAAATCCCTTCCCTGTGTCAATCAATATTTACTTTCCTTTATCCAGAAATGTCTAGTGGACTTTTTCAGGGAGAGTCATCCATTGCTAGTCAACATCATAACTGCATGTATACACAGGTTTTTTAAATGGGGTATAATATTATAAAGGTGACATGTGGCCTTTAGTTACAGTCTGGGTTGCCCATTTTTTTTGTTTTAGAGAACACTAGCATTATATTAATGGGGTACAGGAGAAGCACTTTGGGGCATGATTAGTTCTATGGCATTGATCCCCAGTAGCATAGAGCTGCGCGTTCTTATTCTCCTCTGCTGCTCCCCCAGTGTAACTAATCAGTTTGTCGATTTTTCATAGGACAAGACCAGTGCTCTAAGCCTGAGCAATGTTGCAGGAGTGTTCTACATCCTGGTTGGGGGGCTTGGACTCGCTATGATGGTTGCCTTGATAGAATTCTGTTACAAATCGCGAGCGGAAACCAAAAGAATGAAACTAACAAAGAACTCACAAAACTTCAAACCTGCTCCCCCTCCCAATACCCAGAACTACGCGACATACCGGGAAGGATACAACGTATATGGAACAGAAAGTGTCAAAATATAGTGGTAAGTATAATGTCTAGTGCGCTAATAGGTAACATTGGGTATCAATGCTGCTTTTTTTCAATATAGAATGACTTTCACTCCTATTATGGTGGTACTGTGCAATTTGTCTCTGTATGTTCTCAAATAACTAAAAGTGTTTAAGAAAAAAGTTCCTGATAATTGAAACTTCCATGATTCGTTACCATTAATCTTCATTACTGTTCATTGTCCCAGTACTTGCACTTGAAGGTGATCCTTCTTCTGACAGAAGAACCCTTTGCTAAAAAGTCCTTCTTTTTCTTGCATAGCCCCTCTCCCACTTATAGAGATATAAAGCACTTCAGCAGTCCCAGAATCCCCCCTGGTCATACCCAAGTATCAGGGACCACCAGGGAGGGAGAGGCAGGAGCCAGAACTGGGACGACGAAGAGTAAGATTACAAGTAATGAAGATTCTGGTGTCAGGCGCGTACCTAAATGTCCATCTTCCTTGCCTCAATACTTACTCATGAACTATACAATAAACTAAGCTCGAACCAGCCCAAAAAGACATTCTTGATATACCCAACCGTGGTAATCCCAAAGAAAATCACAGAAGATTTTCTGGATAGGAAGGAGAACCAGTAGATGAGAACCCAATAGATGAGAGTCGGCAATCACATTACTGAGGGGCCCATCAAGAGTAAAGCAGGCACTTCCTATAAAATCAGGACTCCTTGAAGAACCGGGTTTTAGAAATTCCAGAAAAGGCGGGATAACAGTTAAGACGGAACCACAACCACTAAATCCTGACAGGCAGAAGACATCCACAGAGATTGCAACATCAAATTCACCCGATCTAAAGGAAGCATCCCCTGAGAAGTAGTCAAGATCTTCAGCTCAACTGAGTGAAAAAGCATGCCAAAAGTAAAGGGTGACTAACAGCTAAGAGCACACAGTCAACCACAGACAGTCACATCCCTTGTCAAGACGATGACCATCACCTCACAGAACAGGCCAACAGGGGGGGTGACACTGTCCTGGCATCCAGCAACCAAGAGAGGAGAGCAGCCCAGGGAATGCACATCCAACCTACTCACTTAAAATATTAAACCGGAATCCAAAAGACAGAGAAGGGGCGGCCTGCCTGGGCACTACCCTTCCCCTTATTAGAACACCCAAGGGCTCGAGACAATCTTAGCTAAACATCATAGGCCCACATGCCAAGATTTCCCCAGGGGGACCCTGCCAGAGAGAGACCAGCTAAGAGGGGCTCTCAGCCAAAACCTCAAAAGTAGAAAGCGGTCCTGGAAACAATACTAGTGAGAAACCATCCTCCCTAGAAGGAAAGGGCAGGTGAAGCTATGTGGCCCAACTTCGGAAAGAGGGAACAGGCTATAGAGTGGGTTTGGAAAAGCAACCACTCACTCAATAGGCCTGAAATTAGCAAACCTAGACCAATGGAATCCCCCTCACATCAACAAATCCCCAAGTGTGAAAGCTAGACCACTATACTAGCCTGTATCACTGTACTCAAGAAATCCACACTGACAAAATGGGTGTCGTAGTGTGTAAACCTAGATTTGCAGGTGATATATGATATGATATTTATAACACGCGTGATACCCAGAGGTTTCTAAGCGCGGACCCGAGGATCGTCTTGCTTCCAAGGCCAGCACGTTGCCACTGAGCTATCCTCCCGAGACGAGGCGTGGAGCAAACCTGTCAACAATGAACCAAGATGACTATCAGAGTGAGGAGATGCAGCAATATCTTTCATGAGAACTTAACTTAAGGTGATGATGCTTCATTCTCTTCTTTCACCACTTTAGTAGGGTGGGAAAGGAGAGTATGACTCCTCCGAGCAAGACAGATCCAAACTAGCAGAGGGCCAGCCCTGGAGTCCTCAATGCCGGAGTCCAGTGGGTGAACACCCACTGTGTTTACTTGCCATTCAATCTTTGAGCCAGCTAGCAACGGATACCCAGCCACCCGAAAATGCCAATAGACAACCAAGGGAATTTCCTTGTATACAGATTAGAGAGTCCCTTTTATAAGGCATGCATGCAGAAGTCCACCACCCTCTTAATTGAGGGCAGGGGAGCAATCATGTTAATTGACCATGAGGAGAATCAACAGTGCACATTCATGACCAGACAAGCATGGTTTTATAATCACTAATTCGCTAATTATTCATCGTCAAGTGTATGAGACAGCAAGCATTATCCAAGTACTATAACTTCAAATAGTTCACATTACTTTCTAGATGGTCCAACGTTCAACCTCTCTGTAAACACATTCACGAAACACTGCAGACGTGTGGGACATGTAACCCTTGAAGTGCCGGGACAAAGCCTGGGATGTCTGCCATACCTAGAGGGTTGCCCCTCTTGGGCTTAACTCTGTTGTGGCCACTTCTGTAAGCCCTGCTCAGCACAACACTAACCAGGTACTGGTCGGCAGCCGTTGTGTGGCTCCTCATACAGGAGGAAAAATATTCTAGGATTTACCATATGTTGTAGAATGCACCCACAAATGCTGGATGTGCACAAATATGAACAGAGCAAGACTAAGCAGCAATCGAACCCATCTGCAGCAGACTATAGCGTAGGATCCTAGGGAAGAGAACAGACAGCAGGTCCAGCGAAGGAAGAGCTTTGCTGAACACATGCACACCTCATGCCAACATTCTGCCAACTGTGTCCAAAAAGTATGTCTTATGTGCATTGATCAACTGAAGAATCATCATTGTTCTGGTCATGAATCCAGGGCTGCAGGTTCTCAAGTGAGTGAAGTTTAGTGGTGGAGTGCCAATTTAGTACAACAGCACAGGCACCTTTAATTGAGGTGTGTAAAGTGTCTTAATTCTTAGAGGACTTTGCATTTACTGAGATTCCCCCAGGGGGCTATAAGAGCAGACCCAGATCTTCCCAGGGACAGCCAAGCCCATTTTTAAATCATCCCCCGTGTGTTCCATACCTCAGGTGGAGGATCAGCTAGCACGCCCTGCATTCTCCTCCTCCAGACTTAGTCAAAGATATCAAGTGCCTTCCATCAAGCCTTTTAAACCTACCATATCTTTGCTGGTGTTTGGTCAGTGTTCCCCTATGCCCCAACCACAAGTGTTCAGACTATATTGCAACGACATTTGCAAATAAGAGTGAAATAGATATGCTGTTGTCTGATTCCTTGAGAGCAGACTGTCGTGGGTTCAAAAATACTATGCACTGCCCTATAGACAAAGACATTTTCCTGGAGCAAAGGCTTAACATTTGAGCCAATGTGCATACCCACAATGTATTGCCCAGAAATGAGTGGAACTTCCAGTGATGGCTACGGGATGGAACTGTGCTGTGTGCAACTTGGCTGAAATGGCCAATTCTGTATTTCTTATTACAAATAAGAAATTCTAGGATAAGGTTAAGCACATCACCAGGATACTGAATAATCAAACGCTATGTTCCTAACAATTGTTGCAAGAACTCCACGACAGAAAACCATCCCAGTATTGATTTCAAAATCTTCATTGAGTAAGCTCAGAAAAGAGCAGGGCCAATGTGGGAGGAGCTACTTAATGGTTTGGTGCCTTGAGGGCCATTTAAGGGATAAAAAGTTGAACTCTGATCGCCCCCCTCTCCTATCATGAACAGCCATAGGTTGAATCAATGTTGCAGGCCCAGTGATGCAGTGATTGCAGTTTTGAAGTTCAAATCCCTTAAAACCTCACAGAAATACAGCTTCAGCAGCGCCTCTTGTGTTTTATTGCTCACTGAGAAGTTTAAATTATGCCTATGCTCGCCTGTTGTGGCCCTTGCCCTCCTCTTTACCCGCTTCGCTCCCTAATGCTGCTTCTTACCTTCTGATCCCATCGTTATGTTCCCCGATACGCTATGCTTGTGGCAGTCCAATGTTTTCCACGTCTTCCTGTTTGCATCTGGATACTTGCTGTTTCCTATTACAGTGTTGTTGTGATGGGCTGCATCCGAGGACGGCCTCTTTCTTTTAACCTGTTTTTCACTTCTTAAGTGTAACCCTCTCCTTTCTCCCCTCCTGTACTTCCCTTTCTCCCCGTCTCCCCTTTTATGTTTTAGCACTTGCACAAACCAAATAACCAGATTGTTTCTGTTTGTTTTCATTCCCTCCTCCGCTTCCTGTATTTCTCCTCTTCCCCCTCTCCCACTTGCTTTCTTTTTACAGCACTTGCACGTTCCGAATGTCTCAAGAACTTTTATGAATGTTTTGTTTTTATGTTACACCTCTTCCTCGCCCCCCTTGTCTTGATGCGCCTTGGAAAACAATTCTTGCTGTATAGTGCGCATTACAAATAACCAATAAATGCATAACAAAAATGAAATAACAAATAGCATAGGTCTCCTTCCTCTTAGTACAACTCCTCTAACTTAAGCACATTAACAGAATATGAGTTGCATGCTGCGGGAATACTGCATGTCTTGCATGTTTCCTGGTGTTCAACCATCACACATCTTCAGATGACTCAGATAAACCCACCCAGAGCCTGTTATACGTGTGGGAGGATAGCTTAGTGGAGCGGCGCCCACTTCTGAGGTGGAGGCAGAATGCACTTTGCAAGTTCATATCCCAGCAGTGCAGACTCAGCCCCTCAACCTTCCAAGTCGGTAAATTGAGTGTCATTAAATGGGGAAATAATTACACCTACTGTTACACCACCTAGAAGTGGGAGGAATCTGCCATTAAATGCTATCTGAAAACTGGACATGTTATTATTTTAGCGTTTACTCCCAATGGTGCTTACCCCAAGACAATTGATGATTAAAAACTGGATGCACTTCACCAAATACGATCCTTTGGGTCCATCAAATGTCCCCTGGCAACGATTATTCATCTCATATTTCATCCTTATTGTAATTCTTTGTCCAACTAGAACCCCTTGTGTGTTATTTTCCATCCTCATGCCTAAAATCATGTGTACTTCTTTTACAAAATCAAAAATTGAGGGTCTAATGTCTAACTGTGTAGGGTACGTCAGGGCTTGAGTTATTCTGAAGACAGTTTTTTGAGTATTTAAGTGAGCTTCATAACTAACGGGAAGCCTGGTAGTGGCTTACTTCTTTGGTCACAGTCATCAAATTGTGTTTTCAAGTCATTATTTGTCAATCAAGTCTGGACAGCATCAATCATACTAAATCCAATCATACTAAATCTAGAATGTTGGGTGTACCGCAGGGGTCAAGTCCTAAAAATTAAAATAGGGGGACTCATCAACAAACGCAATGGAATGTGACGTCGCCAGAAATTAGCACATCAGAGTGAAATATGCGCATACAATTAAATTGGCTTTGCAAACCCACTGAAATTGAACAGGGCTAATGGGGTTTGCCTTTCATAAAATCAACACACGCACGAAACCAAGACAGGATATTTTCTTCTAATAGCATTTTTGGAAAACATGTGTGCATTTTTTAAACTCCAAGAACCAATACAAATGTTTTCCCTGGGACTTGCAGTACCGAAATGGGATATTTCACCTTTAGTCGTTTGTTATTTTTGATCAGGTTATGTAGTTCAGTGGTGAAGTGGCCTGCCGGCAAACCTGACGACTGTGGTTTGATCCCCGAGGTCTGCTTTAATTCATAAATTCAAAGAGGACATTCAATGTTTCTCTTTTAGCTGGGGGGGACTGAGTCCACCCTCTGAATAAAGTGGTGGGACTCCGTCCTCCCACGTGTACCCCCGACTTGAGCCCTGGTGTCCCAATATGTAATCTACTAGTAGGTAGGTCATCAGCCGTTCAAATTACAAGGTTAAATGGACATGTTCTTAACTAATCCTGATAGTTCTCATCACTGTCCTAACAGCATGTGACAAGCCCCTGGAAACAGACACTGCCATTGCCGTGTTAATATAATCACCTCTCCATCTATTAGAAATGCTGTACGTAGAACCAGCAAATCACTCCTTACTCTCTTAGACATTTATTGAAGCCAACGTTATATAACAGGTCAAGGTCTTTTGACCACTCTTAGGCAGGGTGAAAATAAATCAGCAGTGCATTATAAGAGCATTACCACTCCTCCTTTCCTCCACTTGGTCCCAGAGGTACGAGATATATTAGAGAGTGCAGTTTTAAACATCTTAGGAAACTCAATCCTGGATTCCAGTTGGCCACACAAAATGCAGTGAAAAGATGCTCGTGTGAGTCGAAATCTAACATCAACCACCTCCCTACCATGAAGCTTATAATGAAACATGTATGTATTGTAAGAAGTCTGGGTCAGGGGTCTAAATCTGTTTGTAAGAAAGGCTCAAGCAAGGATGCTGCCATGCCCCACTGAATTACCTTCAAGCAAGCCAACAATTTGAAAGAGCCAACGACGTCGGAAAAGAGCCCCGGTAGGACAGTATCCTGGTAAATGTGACCTCTGAGAGAATTTTAGACACAGAATTTAAAGTATGGCTTGCTATAAATATGAGTAGCTATTTGCCCAGAGCTATCTAGCTGAAGTGACTTCCACCAAGGAGAGAAGAAACATCTTGAAAGAGATGCCACCAGCAATACAGCTTAATACTTGAGGATTAACTGTTGGGTCCCTAAAAACCCTAGTGGGTTCAACAAGTAGACACTCCCAAGCCAAGAAAATGGGCCCACCCGAAAATGCAAAGTCTGAAAAGGGGCATATGAAAGATGACATAGGCCTTTTTGGATATCTCAGTTAAAAAAAGGCTTCCAATGGTGGCCACATAACTTCAAACCTGGTAAACATGTGATCCTTTCTTTGAATACAATGGTGATTCCTCACCATTTATCATCTAGTTCATAGTGGCGAGCGGTGAGGCGCTAAATAGAAAGATTTCAGGGAAAATCAAGAAATCAATACTGTCCCAGCACTGTTGTACAACAAGCATTGCCAATTGTTCACTGATTTGTTTTATTATGCTGTGTAGGGATGGCACTAAGGAGTGAGTTTAAGCTCATGCAACAATGTGCAATTACTCATTATGCAGTACTAGGCAGAGGTCTGTCCTAAAGAAATGTTGGTTGAAAGAGAACAAGGCTTTTTTTGCCAATAAAGCGGCAGATCAGTGGCAGATACCAATTTTCCAGATTTCTTGAGCAGCTGGGATAGCATCTTCAGATACTTGTGGTCCCAAATACAGTAAGATCTGTGCATCATTCACATATGAGAGCGACCATACTAAGCATATGCAGTCAAAAATGAGCCCTATCTAGCTATCTATCTATGAATTTAAAAAAAAGAAGATGCTACATATGCCAGTGTAGCACCATGCCCACAAATGTCAGTATAACCTAGATATCTGGTTTGCTTCTGCAGAAAGCCCCACGCTCAGCAGAATTCCAGCGCAAGCCTAGAGGAAGTTGAATTCCAGTGCGGTCCTGGGGAGAACATTTGGTCTCTGTCTGCTTTTTGTGGCAACTGCATATTACAGCTATCCACTCAACGGGCATTTATGTACTCTCTTGGGACCTACACAGCCCTTAACCACCTATTTTTACATGGCCTGCTCAACAGCGTCTGCTCCTGCGACAGGTTCTAGAGCCTAGCAGTTTCAGATCTCACCCAACAAAGCCTCGCAGAATATTAGAAAAAGACACCTACTAACATTTTGTCATCAAAAATAATTGTTCACCCACTTGGATGCGGTATAGGAGGCAGGAAACAGATTGAGGCAAGCTTGTTTTATTCCTTAGACAAATTCATAGAGAATTCCAAAGGCGGGGGAAAGCTGATTCCTGAGCTTCCTACCTTTTCTGGTTTGGTAAGGGTATTGAAAAACAATAGTTTAATTTACCAGACAATCAATATGTGTATACAGGAGTGGACACACCATCAAATTGTTAGAACTGTGACAAAGAGGAGGGACAAAGTGGTAAAAAAATCTTTGGCCATGGAACATAGGATACACCAACACATTGCTGCCTTTAGTAAGTCTCAATTTTACAGTACATCTCTGTCCTCTCATCTAAACATATACAGGAAGAGTCAAGATACAAAAGTTGATATTGTTTAGTCATAGAGGAATACAGCCTGTAAACATGGTTTATTTCTGGTCTTGGCCAGGCTTAACTTTGTTCAACTTTGGCGTAACTTTGGTTTATCAATTTCCCAACAGATGTCATATCAATTGTTTTGCAAGAACTGCCCCTACGTGTCCTAATACCTTCCTCCTTTCTTTTACAGAATGCTGATGAGCGCAGGCAGGCAACAGGAGGGGGAACTGATAATGTGTCTTCTAACTGGACCCGAACAACACAAGGAGGTTATACTCTCTCCTCTGGGGTCGCCCATTAACCAGAAATTGCTGATGGTGCAATGAACTCTTGCGAAGAAGAACTGAATTTTCTTTCCGTCAGTGCCTTATGGAACATTCTGAGACTCACAACAATGCAAAACCATCACTGAAATATTCGCGCTTTACTCGAAGAAAGAAAAACTGGTATAAGAACGGAATCCTTGTATGTGAAAATATTCTTGTAAAGAAATCAGTTCAACAAAAGCCATTCTTTGATACCACTGCACAGACAAAGAACGTTTGATATCCCAAACAATGTCCTTGCTTTAGCAGTATTTCTGCATCAGGGTTCCGCTCCTAGTGCACACAATCCCGAGTATGCCGTAATCTGCAATTTTTATTTTGTTGGTATACCTCATGCATAATGATTAGTGCTGTTAATTTATGATTACCTAGCCCGTCCTTTGGCCGGTTTTTCTTAGTGCTCTTCTGCAGTGTAAGCACTGCTTATCAATGAGCATTGAATGTAACACCCTATGATGAAGAAAATGAAATATGGCATTTACAAATCTCCTGGCTTCCAGAACAGCTCATTTATGAACTACAGAATCGAATCATTGCTCTGCTTTAATTTCACTCCATTCAAAATCAAAGGTCAATCGTTTGACCCTGTGTTGTATTTTTCAGGCTACCACAGCATTTTAGAAAAGATGCCAAACAATACAGTTTCAAAGAATAGGATAGATTTCTATGGGCATTTTTAGAATCACTTTTGTCCGAACTGCTCTCTATTGCTACAGTGGGTTGCTCAATTGACCTTAAAATTTTAAGCGCATAAAATAAAAAGCCTGGTTTGTCAGCTTCGTTCTAAAGTTAGTAACGAACAGACCGAACATTGTTATTGCTTGTACTGCTACTTCAATTGCTTCAAACTATTTGCTGTTAGCTCTTTCATTCAGGAATGCTTGTGTCTTTTTTCCTAGTTTCTAAAGACTAAACTGCATAGCCATAACGTCAGTGCATAAGGATACATAATCAGAAGCGCCCATTTCCAGTTCCTCAAATCTGAGACATTTGTTGAGTCGTTCTTCTAGATAAATGCTGAACATTGCCTTGTGCATTTCCAGATGCGCTTTACACCTTCTCTGAAAAACCCCAAAGTCATTCAAGTTATCGATTTCAACAACGCAACATTTTCATAGCACAAACAGAAACTACAGATCATGGTCCCCTTTGTTCCAAGGTTCTGGGTCAATGTCCAGGAAGGATGACAGAAGTCATGGACAGAGTTGAAGCATCTCACAAACTTGCTGATGTTGCATCATGGTTCGAGTTGTTGACCGGGTTGCCGTGGTCAGAAGGAGTCTCTGCTGATCCCATGCAGACAAATCCAAAGTACAAGAACAGCACAACTAAAAAGCAGACTTCAAGGGCAGAAGAAGGTGTTCTGTGTGACATGTTAAAATAGTAGTGAGATCCATCTTAATCCTTTCTAACAAAATGGACAATTATCAAATACAAATACTTTTTGACAAAGTCGACAGCTAGATCATAGGAGTCAGAAAAAATCAACAACCAGGATTACTCATATTTTGGAAATATATATACAATCTCTGCTTTAAAAGAAATATTTTTATGAAACTGCCTTCAATGTGACATTTGCTTTCTGTAGTATGTTAGAGTTGTGCTTCTTCCAAGACCAATAAATATATATATATTGGACAGTAATTGGGATCTAGAGATAACAGGAAATCCACATTGAGTAGTCCTTTCAGCCAGGGTCATCTAGTTCACATGGGGAAACATTAGATCTTTCTATTTAAAAATACAATAAAGCAGAGTATTCCTAACAACACCATTCTCAAGTAAATGTAGTGTAATCTTTCATTCCAAAAAACAACCCTATTTACAAGAGAAGAACTCTAATTTTAAGAGTACAGAACATAAAACTGTGATTTTGAATTTCTGAACGCTATGATATCCCACTAAGGGAAGCTAAAGCTGTGTGATTTAAAAGTTGTATTAAAAAATTAAAAATAAAATGAAAGAAACATTTTCTTAGATGCTGTACAAAAAAACGAAATGTATGTTTATTGAATGAAAAAACAATTTTTATGAGTGGGAGCTTCACAAAGGTGGAGATGTTTGGTAATTGGTTTGTTATTTTCTAAAAAAAGAAACCTGCATGTAAAAAATGTTGATTGCTTCCATATTTTTGCCACTAACTTCAGGCAACCGAAGTTCTGCAGTAGTCACTTCAAGATTTTCTTTTCTGTCTATGTTTTATGTTTATTTCTGTTTTGTTAAAACTGCACTTCAGTGACCAGAAAAATTGCCAAGCAAACTAATGGCTGTAAAGGCGTAACTCTGCATGTGTGGGCATAAATTTACTTAGCCTCATTTCAATGAGGTGTTGTACAAAGAGTTTTAATACATTTTTGTAAATAAAAATGTAAAGACAATAATGAATGTGTGACCCTTTGAGACACTGTTTTTGTTCAGGGATTAGAGTTCACTAACCTTTGTGTGTGTACACGGTGAGTGCTGTCTTCAGTACATGTACTGATAGCTTAATTACGGGGAAACCCACCAGAAAAATAATGTTAGAATACTTTCTCAAGGTATTATGGTGTAGATGAGAGCTCTCAAGACTCACCTGTTTTTATACTGCCTTTGGATGCCTGGCAATGTAGGATGCTTGTAATGCTCACTAATAGTAAACCTGAAAGACATTTCATCATTCACCTGCACAGGCTCAGAACTGGGCATCAAATATGCCTGTTATGTTTGCTGCCAGCTCACATGTTAATTAATGTTAACGGAAATGCACCCTGCGTGCAAACGATGAAGAAGTCACCGAAAGGATTTTACCCGACCCACCATATTTTGTAGCTCAGAGTGGTATGTGATGGATTTGCTGATCTTTTGTTCCCCCTCCAATCATGAACATGTACGGACAGATGAGACTTTTGTTTTTACCCAAGGTCATGTTTTTTCCTGAGCAAACTGGGTAAAGCCATGCATGGTAAGTGTAACAGCACTGAGTCCCTGGAAAATGGAACCAACTACAATCAGAAATATTAATAACCAAATTTTAGGTGTGGTGGTTTTGAAAGACTCTGTAATGACCAAGTACGGTTGTTGCAACAGTTCATTTGTATTATTCACAGAGCGCTTTTCAGTGGGATTGCGCCATTATAAAATGCTTCTGTGAATCAGACATTAATTTACTGGATAACTATACATGCCCACTGACATCGGAACACAGTTCTGTCAATAGCCACCAATGGATTAACAACAGACATCATTTATGACCAATGTGTTATGGGATTTATCTTGTAGGAGATTTATTGGGTTATATTTAGTATCTTGTGGTATTTTGCAGTATTTCTGGTATACTGGTGAGACTCATTTCAGAACACTGTCTGATAATTAGTTCACTAGGGTCACTGACAGTGAACAAATAATGGACTTAGTACACTCTGAACAATAAGTTCATGTTCTCCTGTAATATTGTATCTATAATATCACTCTTATGCCCTTTTGGCTGTGTTTCAAACATACTTTAAACATGCAACTGAAATACAAAACATTAATTCAATCTCTCAAACTAAAACAATTAACTGTTGCTAACTTTGCTTTGAGATTTTTCTTAACGCTCGTGTTATCTCTGTGTGCATGCCAAATCAATGAGACTGAATACAGAAGAAATACACTGAGACAAAATTACCTTTTTGAATTATTGCTCTTTAACATAAACTAGAACTATACAAGTTGCACAGAATGACATGTGCGCCCACATTGTAAATTCATCATAAACAAGATTTTATCTGCGATGAAGTCCAGAGCCCTGCCTGTTGTCGCCCTTGAATTTGCAACAAAGTTGACATAATAGATGCACTCTGACTTGCAGCAAAACTTAGAGAAAGATGAACACAGTTGTACATGCACATTTAAATTCTAATCATGAATGCAGCGCCTAAAAATGAACTGAATTATTTAACATATGCTACATAGTTTCAAACAGCCACTTCACACGCCCCTGAATTAACAGCATAATTACCTAGCACTGTTGGTGATATTCCCAGACACAGGTTGTCAGTGACCCAGGGCCAATTACAGATAAGGTCGCTAGAGACTTCAGCTCTGGTAAGGACTGCCAATCCAGGAGAGAGAAAGCCCTGCCCTCTCTGCCTCAAACCTTTTTCACAAAACTCTCTGTCTCTCAAAAAGCACCTCCCATTGAAAAGATCATCCCACTAAAATAGAAGGCGATTTCCTCAGTGCCATTACCTGAAACACAAACTGCATTTCTGAAGAGAACTTGTTACATCTCTGCGCCGCTTCCTGCCCCAAGACAATGCCATGTCTTTAGCAGAACAGATCTTACATTCCACATCTTACAACACGGCGCAGCTTTTCACCTGCATGGTTAAAGTGTATTTTTTCCTTTTCCAGAGCATCATACATTTCCATCAACCCGCATCCAGTTTATATAATGGACTAATTTGCACTTAATGTTATTATGGGAATCTGTTAGATGTTACATGGGTAGGGTAGTATATTAGCTTCATGTTAGTTTCATTTTTTAGTGCAACTCAGCCCATTAACATAGCATCGTGGAGCAAAGGGATCATTTTCTGTATTCTGTGCATTGGCATCTATTTAGATTCACCCTGAGTCTCATACCCTTGAATCCATCCATGAGCTCACACCCTTGGCCCTAGTTAGAATTCAAACCCTCTCTAAAATGTGACTGTTGAAATGCAGAGCCTGGATGTTGAAATGCGGAACCTACATTCTGACAATCCTAAGGCTAAGCCATTATCTAATATATTCTTCATTAACCTTGAACAAATGCCAGAGATTACTTTAATCCAAGCTGCATGTGTCTTGTTGTCATTGGTTAAAAGGTTGGGTATGCACAAATGCTATTTAGAGGTCTAGGCTTCCCTTCCAACTGGCAAGGGATAATTTTACTTTGAATTGAAAGTCTCCTCTAATTACCATCTAATAGCTCCTAAAATGCCTCCATTTATGAACTGATCATGCACAGTTGCTTCGTAGTGGTGCCCTTACCCTGTACAAACATTCTCCCCTATTTCTGATTTGAACCCACTTCCTGTCTCTAGAAAAACTTAATAAATGTCGTATATTGGGAAATGTTGACCCCCAATCTGAACCCAGGTACATTTTGGGCCTCAACATGTCCCACAATGCATTGTTTTTGTTATTCGTCATAATGACGTGTGCTTAACAACACCAAAATACACACAATGGGAAAAAACATAATCACATAAGGTGGAATGTTTGTTAAACGCACTTCATGCTGCTGTTTTGCATATTATTATTATTATTACAATATTTATTGAGTGCAGACCTAGTTTTGGGAAGCAACAAAGCGTTTTACAATCTTAGGGGGAAGAACACAGAGAGGGAAGCATAGAAAGAGGGAGCTGTGAGCTAACAGGGGAGGCAAGGGTGAGCAACTGGCAGCAAAGATCTACAAGCCACCAGGGGAGGAGACAGTTGGGATCAGATTACTGAGTCTCAGATAGGGTGGGGAGTGCAGGGTGTGTGAACCTAGGTGTTAGGGAGGAGCTCCGGACCAATAGAAGCAATGGGGCAAGTCTGAGTTAGGGTCTAAGGTGTTTTTTTTAGTACGGGAGTACCCAGGCGTCTTTTAGGTTATTAGGTACAGTCTTAGAATCGAATGAGGCATTTTCATGAAAGATGTAATTAAAGGGGCAAGTTTGTTGGCTGCCTCCTTGACAACCGAGGCTGGACAAGTGTCCCCTTGGCAGTGAGATGGTTTGAGTTTCGTATATCTGCGTCCTAACAAATGTGTAGCGTAGACAGAAGGCCTGAGTTCTGGTTCTTTCTTTCCTGCACCGTCATAATTCAAGTCTGCACATTTCCGTACTTCTAATTAATTGCAGGCCTACAGGGATGCTGAGTTTCTCAATGTACTAACTTGGAGACTTCAGGGTGAAAGATGATGCAACAGGATATGAAGATTATAAAGACTTGCAGCGGGAGCAGTGCAATTCAATGAGGGTCAGGGTGATGTGGTTGAATTTGCATAGTCCTTTAATGAGTCTTGCTGCAGCATGCAGGACACATCTCTCAGGGGTGCCAGGGTAGTCACCGGAATGCCTTCCAAAAAGGCAGTGGGAAAGGACCAAGTCTTGGACAGCAGATCTGAAGTTGTTTTCTGGGATGAAGGGCTTGATTTTCCGCAGTAGAGAAAGTTTATACCAAGCCATTTGTGTCTTCCTCGCAATGTGCTGTTTTGAACGTGAGGTGTTTGTTGATGTTGAGCCCAAGGTACTTAGCACTGGTGGCCAGGTGGGGTGTGAAGCCATTGAGGTTCAAAGCAGAGAGCCAGGTCTGGATGTCAGGGTGTTTGGTGTTGTTGGTTCACAGTAGGAATTCAGTCTTTGGGGGGTTGAACTTCAGGTAAGCACAGGACATCCGGGACTGCATCAATGTGAGGCAGGCCTTGAACCTGTTGACGTCTTCGATGGAGGAAATCTTGAGGTAGATCTGCGTGTCGTCTGTGCATTGGTGGATGTGGATGTTGTGTGAAGCGAAGAGCGTTTAGAGCGGTTCCAAGTAAAGATTAAGGATCACATGGGACAGGATGAATCTTTGCAGGACTCCACAGGGGATGGGTAGAGTTTGTGATCTAGAAGAATCCATTCATACAAACTGTTGGCAAGTAGCAAATTGGGATTTGATCAAGCTGGTGTCGATCTCACTGATCTAGAGTAACAAACTCTTGTGAGGCAAATATGCCCTTTGAAAGGCTATTGTTTGTGCAATTCTCCCTTCACATCTCCCACAGTTGGTGCATTGTCTGGTGTTTTTTGTATCTACTGATCTAGTGTAGAAGTTATAGCGCCCTTTAGATCTAAAGCGATTTACAGGTGGAGGCCAGAGAATGTGCATTAGAACTGATCCTTGCACTAAGATTTTACGTGACAAGTCTTGCACCCTTTGCTGCAAGTTGGGACAAATAAGTTCTTTCACGAGTGCTCTGAAGAACATGCCCCTTCTTTGAACCTTTATGTCGCACTTGAATCACTTCCTCAGGGTGTGTATGGATCCCCAATATCGAGGATAGTAGCAAAAGCTACTATTGGTCACTTGTTAATCTTATACTCACAGGTGTAGTTCCCAACAAGGTAGTACAGGTTATCCAAACAGCTTTTGCTGGCTTTATAAAGCACTATTATGCCTGACTTGTTTAAAACCCCACACACCAGTGTTTCATGATGCAGATAAAAGAGGAGAATGACACGTTTCACTCTTTTTAGAACTTGCATGGCCACCATCAAAACATGAGTGGGACATGTATTTGTCATGGAATGTGGCTGCATATGGAATGGAATGTATGGTTTATTCCAGCTCAGTTTGTCTGCAACAGGTAGGAGTTTGTTTATGAATGCATCAGTTGAATATCAAAATTGTGCCCACTACCTTTCTCCAGGTAGTGGGCACAGTCTGCTGGATCAGCATTGTAGCACCACCAAACATTTATGCCATATTCCCCTGGTTTACTTGGCATGTATTGCTTGTATAGACACTGGCCCTGACCTCAGCCAGCTGCTCAATAAAAGTGAGGTTTGATTTGTTGCTGGTGTGTACCACTTTGAGAACTGCACCACAAACATGGTCCAGAAAATCCCCAAAGCTTCTCTTATTGCATGATAAGGACATTTCATGAACCTAGTGGGGTTTAAAAATCCTCCATAGCACCTAGTTTCTCTGAAGAAGGTACACAATGAAGATGGCTTCCAAAGTCCCTTCAAGGCTACATGATGTCCAGAGAATAACCCCTTACAAAAGCTTGTCTTTCAATTCCATAACATCAAGGGTCTTCTGCTGATGTATTTTGTTACGGTTGCCCTTGTTCCATTCTCTGGTAACACATTCCACCTCTCTGTTTGAGTCACAGATAGATTAAGAAGCTAAGAATATGCTCTGTAAAGAACAACACAAACATTTCTGAAACTGTACCTTTTCTGGCACATCTTTTTGTCCCTTGTTATTCACAATGAGCCTCATTAAGAGCTTCCCGGAATCCTGCAGGTAATTTTGGCGGGATACCAGGAAACTGTCCTTACCATCCCTACCAAATAATATCTCAGTATTGCCGGGATATTACAGGCAATGGGGTGCTGGTAAGTTCTCCTATCTTTCCCTGGGTTCCAGGCCAGGATAAAATCCCCTGCTAAAATTAACTATCCTGCTGCGAATTTCTCCAGTTTCCTCATTACCTCTCGTATGAACCCCTCGTGCCCGGAGTTAGGGGCTCATACTGTTCCCAGGGTCACCATCTTGTGTCCCAACAATACCCGAAGAAAAATGTATCTACCTTGTGGATGTAATTGTGTACATGCCACCTTGGCCCTGAGGGAATACCTAATACCTATAAAGACACCAGCCTGTGTCGCCATTCTTTCTGAATACAAAGAACTGCCATGTTAAACCATAATTCCTGGGTATCCATGTCTTTCTCTTCTCTTTATCTCTGCAGATCAACCCCTCCCACCCCCCCTTCCCGTGCACATTACCCTCTCAAAAAACCCTCTGGGTCCAGTATCCTAGAGGCCCAGCCCGGTCGTCGACCCTGGTCAGTACTAATGAGAGGATGTACTAATGCTTAAGGTGAACTTCACGTTCCCAGACGGTTATCCATGCCCCGTCCAGGCCTGCTAGTTTACTAGAGAAATACAATTGAACTTCCCCTTCTTTCTCTCCTCCTCCCCCATACATTACACGCTCTCCATCTCCTTTCCCTCCGTCCTCTCCCCACCCATCTTATGTCAAAGCTTATGTCACCTCTTCATTCTGCCATCCCCCTTACTTTAGATAGTGGTCCCCTAAGTTTCCCCCACGCCACCCCCCAAGTGTCCTCCATTCCCATGGTCTATTCCCCTGTCGGGTACCAATTTCTTGCATCTTCCTTGTTCCCTCCTCCTCTTCCAGGCATAGAACTGAGAGGCCTTCTGAACAGGCGGTGGCTCTTTGTTGCTTACCCTCCCAAGAGAAAAGTAGTCAGAACGGAAATGTCCATTTATACAGAATGTTCTTGGCGATCAATTCCTTAGTTACCGGCCCCATCACCCTTCTCTTCTGTAATGTTGACACAGCAAGGTCATAGAATAGGTGCATTTGCAATCCATTCACTGATATGTTCGTTACGCCCCTTGCCACCCAAAGGATTCCTTCTTTCACTTCATATGAATCAAGGACCATCAATGCATCTCTTGGCCTATCCCTGGGCCTGACCATTTTGGACCCACTCTGTGAATTCGATCAATACGGATGTTCTCTGTCTGGGTGTCTGTCAGCAGGCTCCCAAAGCATTGTTGCATCATGGATTTAAGGTTGCTTCTGTAAGACCCATGACCCTAATGTTAGACCTACGAGACCTGTTCTCTAAATCCTCTGCTTGCAATTTGAGATAATGAGTAGCCGTAGAAATCTGCTCCAGGAGTTCTGAATTTTACCTTACTTCATTTGAAATGTTTGATAGTCCTTGTTCCGTGTCATCTACTCTGCTCCCCAGCGCGTTCTCTTCTTCCCTAAGCTCTTCCAGAAATCTTTCAGTTCCTCTTACAGACTCATGAGCTGGTCTTGGAACATAGAGACCATCCACTCTTCCAGACACTTGATGCAGTCTTTTCAGTCCTCCTTGCTGAGAGCCATTTCTCCCAGATTTGAGGGTGCCTCTCCGCTCACCTGATGTTGCACTTCTCCACCTCTTAAGCCCTCCCTTCTTTTGTAGGCACCTGCACCGCTCCAATTGACCTCCTTGTTGGCCTTGAGTCGTTCCTTGTTTGACTGGGGTCTGCTTGCTTCCCTTTGGTTCATGGCATCTGGAGGAATACTTCGGCCCCCTCTGTGTCCCCCTTGACCTTGTGGTCTTCACTTCCCTATCCTGCAGGTTGCTTATTCTTCCAGGAATCCATCCTTGGTGCTGATGTTTTCACCTTGTTCTGCCTTGAAGTGCATTTATAAGGAACACAACAATCGCATAAAGATATTTTGAATGGGGGCCCCTACACGCTTGGGGCTCTCACCCTGTCCAACTCTGCCTCCAGTTCACCACTGTCAGGCCTCACGGTACTGTGGGGGAGGCCTGGCTTTCTCTGGAACACTGGGCCCAGTGTATGGTCTTACACTGGGCCTCTTATCTATCTTCCTCAATGGCACCCCTTTTTGGGAAACAGGATGTGGTGTTCCCTGATTGTGCCCAGGTCTGTCTTTTGTAGAGGAGTTTATTATCTCCAAGCGCTTATTTCTTCCTCTTGGTACTAAAGCAAATGGGCGTGGCGGAAAAGGAAACTCGCCCACACCACCCCGCTGCCAGTCTTCAATTCCCTTGGAGCATCCTAATCCCTTACTACACTGGGGGTTGAGAGGGGAGGGGAGACAAATCACATTTCTTCTGTCGGATAGAATGCTGACCTGCAGGGCATCTGGCACCACGCTTCGCGGCTGATTCCTTCCGTCTCATGGAGCTACGCGAATACCTTGTTGCTTCAACTATAACTCTGTCATGCCATCTGATGCATTGCACAAGACAGTTCCCTGTTGCTTCAACAAAAATCTGTCAGCCTCTTACTGGATTCATATCCGGGGGGGCAAGCCACCATTACACCCATCTGGGTGAGGTGGCTCCCACACACTTCATTTGTGTATTTGTCAGGGGTGGCTGCATGCAAACCTCCTTCCCCTGCAGCCAAGGTCTATAACACAGCTTCCGACCTACCACATGGCCGCAACGGTGTCCCGCCTGCAACTCGGGGGGCCGCCACATCGATATCCTCTGTGAGCGTGCTCCTTCTTCCTCTCAGATCTCATTCCAGAGCGTCAAGAACACACAGCGAACCGCTCTTCCTTTTATTGATGGGGGGGGTCTACTGGAAAGCATGCCTGACTGTTTTAGACCCCACTTCTGGCACAGTTTCTCAGCCTTTTTCGTTGTTTAAGTAGGCCCAAAATGGAGCGAGGAACGGCACGTCCTCACTCTTCCTCCACAGCCATCTTGAAGTCCAACGCCTACATTTCCACTGGATACCATTGAGGAACATGCACCACTAGTGCTTTTACAATCATAAGGGTAAAACAGATAGAAAGTGGATAGCATACGTCCTTTGCAAAGGGCAGGCTATTCCCTTTATGGATGTGGTTCAGAGGTGGAAATCTTGCAAACAACAGGACAGTAAGTACCAAAATAAAAGGAATGTGCAAGCAAGGTTTTGTGAAAATCACAGTCTTTACTAAAATCACAGTATCCCTAAACACATTAATTTCTCACCTCTGAAAAGCAAAAGCATACAGTGAAACATTTATTTAATTTATTGGATATTTGTAAGGTACCTATAAAACAAATGGTGTTTCAAGGCGCCACAGGACAAAAAGATAGCGATAACGGTCCCACTAGGCCTTGTAACATTCGGATCATGCAAGTGCCGTAACAAGAAGTGCGAGGGACAGGGTAGGGGTGCCAGTTTGCACAAAATGAGAAGTGCTATGGTGGGAAGGGGAGTGCAGGGCAATAGGAGAGAGTGAAGTGAAAAGAGTGGGTGGAGGAGAAGGGGGAAGAAGGCCACAGATGCTAGGTGAGTGCTAAGGGTGGGAAAGTGGGAGGGTTTGCATGGGGTGCAGGGGGTGAGGGTCTGCATGTTAAGTGTGAGGAAGGGGTGAACTGGGCAGGGGGTGGGAGGGCTGGTGCCCTGTAGAACCCAGAGGGGAAACCAGACAGCCAGTCACTGTGTCAGACAGAGGCATTAGCAGGGGAGGGGAAGATGGAAGGAAGTTGAGAAGAGGGGCGGAGGAACTTACAGAACTGAAGGAGATCCAGCTCATGCCTGAGAGGGGCAGAGAGACCATTCCATAGGGAGGCTCTGGCGGAGGAGACAGATCTACCCCCCACTCTCTGCTTAGAGAAGCATCTGATCAGCAGAGAGTTGAGGCCAGAGGACTGAAGGGCTCTAGCAGGGAGGTAATTAGGGAGAGATAGTTGGGTGTAGCGGGGTCCCAGGCCCCAGAAAGCCTTGTGGATGATGCAGAGGGTCCTGAACTTTATTAAAGCAGCAACCAGGAGCCAGTGGAGCGATTTTAGTGCTGGAGAGATGGTCCCTGGGCTTGAGGCCAAGCATAAATCTCACAGTCCGATTCTGGATTAATTGAAGTGGGCAAAGGGAGGGCAAAGAAAGATTGAGTAAGAGGCTGTTGCTGTAGTCCAGCCTAGAGAGGACCAGAGCTATGGAGACGTTGAGTTTCTTTGGGGAAGGTGAAGAAAGGGAGGATGCCTCTGAGGAGGTGAAGCTGATAGTGGACCTTCTTGGCAAGGTCTGCAGTGTGAGGAGAGGAGTCAAAGATGACATCAGGGTTTTTTGCCTCACAAGACGGTGAGGGGAGAGGAACCATAGAGGACGGCCAAAGGGCAGGAGGGATCGAGGGAGCTAGGGTCCCAATGAGATGGATCTCAGTCTTACTGGCTTTAAGGCAGAGATCATTGGCAGCACACCATGCCTGAATAGCAGTCAGTCAAGGATGAGAAAGGAGGAAGAGGAGGCAGTGGAGGGAAGCTTGAAGGAGAGCTGTGTGTCATCTGTATAACACTGGAAATGAGCGGAGAAAGAGGAGATCAGGTTGGCCATAGGGGCAAGGTAGATGTTGAAGAGCCACAGTGAGCGGATAGAGCCTTGAGGGACACTGCAGGTGGAGAAAGTGATAGAGGAGAGAAAGGGACCGGTTGAACCTGGGAAGGTTGGTCAGAGAGGAATGAGGCCAACTGGTCCAGTGCCATGCCCGTGATGCCAAAGGTGTCTTGGAGCCAATTCATCAGGGTCGCATTGAAGGCAGAGGAAATATCTAGAAGGATAAGAAATGATGGAGAGTTGGGATCAAGATTTGAGAGCAAATCATCACGGGTGTTCGGGAGAGCAGTTTCCATGCCTCTGGCTGCTCTGAAGCCGGAATGGTGGTCGTGGAGACAGCCAACAGAATCACTTCTCCAGGAGTTTTCTGGGCAGGATGGGTCGCAGGGGGCTGTTTGAGGAGAGGATGCACAAGGGAGTGCTTGATGGGAGTGCATTGACAGTGGCAATGGAGTGATTACAGAAATTGGCCAAGGCTGGTGCAAGAGAGGCGATGTTGTCCTTGATAGTTCTGGAGAAGCAGGGGAGCACTTGTTTGGGGGAGTTTTTCATAAAGAGGACTTGTCTAGAGACCTTATCTGGTGCTACGGGCAAGAAAGAAGAGAGTATGAGGGAAGGGGAGAGGGGGGCCAGGGGAGGCCTGAGAGCTAGGGAGGTATTAGGGAGGGGTATAGATGAGAGTGAGGACATGATGTCCTGAGTTTTGGTTCGGAAGTGGGAGACCAGTGAAGTACAGAGGGTCAGGGATGGCAGGGGAGATGTGGAAACTGCAGTAGAATTGGATAGTTCCTTGCATATTTTAAACAGTTAGCCTGTGTTGTTAGTGGCCCCAGAGATGTGGGCTTGGATATGGGCCCTCTTCTTTGACAGTCTGTATTGCCTTTAGAGCAGGGGCAGTCCAGTCTGTCAGAGGATGTGCCGAAGCCCGCAACTTCCACTCAGCAACTCTGCACTTGCATTTAAGAGAGACTAGGTCAGAGTCATACCAGGTGTTGCGCTTGGAGGCAGGCTTCATGCGGATCAGCATGACAGGGGCAAGATTTTCCAGGGTGTTGGTGATAGAGAGGTGAAGATTAGCAAGGGCAGAGTCAGTGTGGGAGTCTGTGGCTGGAGTGCGATGGGAATGAAAGTGGTGGCAAAAGCAGTATCTGACACACGCTTCATTGGTCGAATGATGGAGATGAAGACTGACAGTGCAGGCAAAGGCTTAGCTAGGGGACCTGAGAGATCCAGGTGAGAGGACAGTAGAATATGGCCCAACCAGGAGAGAGATGTAGTGAGAGGGTTGTTTGGAGATGTGATCTGCTGAGATGAGAGCATCGAAGGTGTGTCCGGCCGAGTGCGTCAAACCAGAGGGAAGAATGGCGAGGGAAAGAGAGTTGTAGAGACTATAGAATAGTCCAGTCCCCAAATCAGGAGAGTTAAGGTGAATATTGAAGACTCTGGGAAGGAGAAGCTTGGAGGTAGAGCCAAGAAGAGAAGAGGTGAGGTCAGACCACTCCGAGAGAAAGAGGGAGACCGGAACAGTGGTCTGTATTGATATTGATATTTTATTTCTATTGCGCTCGTACACAAGTGTTTCAAGGCGCAACAAGGCAAGGGAGGGGAACAGGAGAGAATACACCAGCGATCTTACTAGGCCCAGTGAGTGTGCATTTGAGAGGGGGAGGGGAAAAGCGCATGGAAGGGGGGAGAAGTGGAAAGTGTGAAGCAGAGGAGAAACAGATAAATAATTATAAATAAATAATTATTAAAGGCAACAAACAGTGGTAGTGCAGCCAGCAATTTGCAAGTGCTAGGTTTAAGGCAGCAGACAGGGTAGGTCTCATAAGTGCAGGAAGAAAAAGAGGGGGCTGTATAGGTATAGATACAGACCCCAGTGCAAGGGGTGGCCCGGAGGCAGTGCGGGAGGGTGGCAGGGTGAGCAGGTACCTGGGCCCGGAGGACAGAGGTGGCGAGTGTCAACGAGAAGGTTGGAGAGACACTGAGCATGCAGACAAGGCATTCCAAGGAAGAGTAGGTCTGAGTGGGAATGATAGTAGCAGGTACCCATTCAGGGAAGATCAAGGCCACTCCGCCTCCAGAACGGTTAGGCCGGGTCTTAGAAAGGATCTTTAAGCAGTCAGGGAGAAGTCTTTCAAAAGCAATGATAGAGTTGGCAGTGAACCACGTATTGGTGAGAGTGAGAACATCAAGGTCAAAGTCTTCAAGAAGGAGACAGATATCAGATGATTGTTTAACAGCAGAGCGAGAGTTGGGGGTAGCTAGATAAAGCTGGTTGCCACCTTTAAAGGCATGTCGAGGAGGGGTAGAGGGATGTGTTACGCCTGTCGGTGGTGAAGAAGGGTCAAGAGAGGTGGCAGACAGAGGAGTGGCAGGATAGGGGAAGAAGTTGATGAGAGACGGAACAAGAATGGGGAGATTGGTCTGAGAGCCCTGGGCCATGGCAGTGCCTTTCTGATAGACATTAATGAAGCACCTAGAGGATGGAAAGCATGCTAAGAGTACTTACCATCATTCCACCATTAATGGGCGATGAAGAGAAAGGGGAGAGGACTGAGCCCATGTTGGGGAGTCCATAGGTCCGGAGAGGGAGTGACAAAGAGAATGTCAGTGACAGCCTGCCTGGAAGAAGCTTTGATGTAGATGTCAGTGATGGGAAGGACTGGAGATGTTTTGTGACCTTTTTCCTTCCAGGCTTTGAAAGAGATGCAGGTGTTAAAGTAGCAGGGGAGATGGGGAGCAACATGTAAAGCGGGTGCAGAGAGACGGAAAGGGGGAAGATAGAGACAGAGAAAGTGGACAATGTACGACGAACTCACCATCCAGCCAAGCAGCAAGACAAGCGCGGATGAGACAGGTGCACGAGACGTCCCAGGGCGCGCTACTATAGCAGTGAGAGGTGGGGGAAGCTCCAGGGCCAAGCATGAGGGTGGAAGGATCCGCAGCAACTCTTGATGGTGAGGGAGATGCAAGGTGTCCAGAGCCAGGGCCTGCAGGGAATTCAGGCAGATCCGGGCAACCTTCAATGTCAAGTCCCCAGCTGCCTCCAAAACCGTGGGTCCAGCAATCAGATCTGCAGTGGACACTGGTGTCAGCCTTTGTTCATTGTCAGGAGTGTCATATAAACATTGCCATGTTAGCAGCCTGTGCAGAAGGGCCACCTAATCTTCTTCCTTTGCTGAAGCTTCACATGGGGTATTCTACACCGATCTCATCGTATGAAGGTAAGCCCATGAGGACACCGAAGTTTCACTAAGAAATGTGCATTTTTAGGCACGCAAATTACATCCATCCGGATCATTGTGCTGCATGAAGCTGTACAACTTGCTTAACCTCTATCCGGCATGTAATGCTGTGAAAACATTATATGTTATCTGCCGCACCTATGGGCCTTGTGATTGCCCAGATTTCATTTTCCCTACGTGTTCACGGCCATCCCAAAATGGCCGCCCCATGCGCACTGGAGTACCCCCTAACCTGCTAACCAGGCTGCAGTGGCTGCCACATCCCCATTGGCCAGCAACAGCCTATACCAGGCCAATCCCAAGCCGGCAGGTGCAGCCGGCTCTAATCCCAAAGGCCAACACTTAAAGCTCTGTTGGCACCCTGTTAGTACACCGGAACGCGAGGACAAGTACCCCTTAGAATTTTCATCCTACACCTATCTTCCAGAGTTCGGACATCTTTGCCTGTGCCCTATTTCTCCAAGGCAGAATACGGTATTGTATAGCCCACCACCCTAAACAACAACACTAGTATCCAACACCCCTATGTCTACCACTCTACATACCTCGCATAGTCATACAAAGAAAACTACTATGTTTGCTACTCACTGTAACCTTTGGCTAACACTAACTATGTAAGTTCCATTCTGCCCACACACTTGCTTTGATATAGACCATGTACAGTCATTACCCAATGTTTCACCAGTCCCATGCTGATATTAGACCTAGCAATCTCTGTACTCACGTTGCTGGTCTACTGGAATTTATTGTCAACTGTAAATAACTCGACTTACCGCCAATATTCACTGAGCCCTCAGCTGCCTGCCATTTTATTGTTGAACTAAGCCTACAGTGCCTGCCATTTGATTGTTGAATTTAGCCTACAGTGCCTGCCATTTGATTGTTGAATTTAGCCTACAGGGCCTGCCATTTGATTGTCGAATTTAGCCTAAAGGTGCCTGCCATTCGATTCAGATAACCTTACCTAAAGTGATCTTAGGGCACTTTGAAACTAACTCCACCTATTCACGTGCCATTATCATGATCCCTGACCCCATAGTACTCTTAAATGAAAGTACTATAAAGCAACCCTAAACTAGTCAGAACTTGATTCCAGCTTACTCTGACACCAAACCTCTGCCTGACCTCCAACGTCTTCTACTGACTAGTGACCACTTACAATTTGTCTGGCCTAGCTCACGATCATGAGTAAAATCTTAAGGACCCAGATAATCCAATTTATATTAGGCCTACTCGCCATTATGGCCACTGCATCTCTAGCCTCATGCCCACCTAAAGACAGAAACATGAGATTGAGATCAAGACTGCCATGTCTCTATGAACCTAAAATAAAGGAGAGGCCTGATACGTAAGACTGCCCAACCTACATAACTACCCAACAAACTTACAAAGCAGTATAACTATAATAATCTAACCTCTGCACCTCTAACCACAATGCCAACTAACCCCCGAAGAGCTAACCTACCTACAATTAAACATCCTCCCACTACTAAACCTACAAGTACCCTATCTCTATCTGGGTCGCTTATCAACGCCAGATCTATGGTGGCTCACTCTACAGATATCGCTGACATCCTAACTAACGAGAACCTGGACTTACTTGCCATAACTGAAACATGGCTCTATGAGGCTGCAGGCCCCGCCCTCATGCTATCTGTACCGGATGGCTACCAGATACTCAGAGCTCACAGACCAAATGCCACAGGCGGTGGTCTAGCCATTATCCATAAAACTAACCTACCTATCAGACTGGCTCCCATCCCATCATACCAATTCTGTGAGCTACTCACAAATAAACTTCACCTTTCCAATGACCGTACCCTTAGTATCCATGTGGTCTACAGACCGCCGGACCATTAACTCCTTCGAGGACAACTTAAACTGTATCCTAGCCAAAAACACCAAAGACCATGCGCAAACCTTGCTTCTGGGAGACTTTAATCTTGGTTTCAACGACAATGATGACAAATGTGCCCAATCAGTAGCTGTATTACTGAAGAACAATGGGCTGACACAAAAAGTCACCACCCCTACACATGTGAAAGGGAGGACCCTAGATTGGGTTGCCGACATGAACTGTAACATTATCATTACCAACATAACACCCCAATCTTAGACTGACCATTACTTAATCTCCTTTTCGGCATCGCTTGACCTCATCCGCCCTAATACAATAGTCATGGCACCACCACTCCCACTAGAAGTAAAAAGGACATTACTGCAGAAAAGTTACTACCACATCTTCTCCCTGTTCTCAACAATATTGCCAACCTTACAGACCCCACTTCTCTAGTGGAAGTCTTCAATAGCGCCATGACCTAGGCACTAGACACTATTGCACCTATCAAAACCCGCAAAGGTAGACAGAAATCTCACCTCAATGCATGGTTCACGCCCCAATTGAAAGAACTAAGGATCCAAAAAAGAAAGCTGCAAGCTATCTGGTGCCACTCGCCCACTGAGGAGAATAAAGATAAACTAACAAACTTGTCCAAACTGTACAAGAAGGAAATAATTAATACTAAAAAGAACACATTTAATGACAGAATATCCAAGGCAAAATCGGACACGAAGGAACTATTCTCTATCCTCCACGAAATGGAGTCACCAATACCTCAGGTTGATAACACTCCCAAGGACAACCCTTGGTGTACCAACATACAAAATGCCTTGGCGAATAAAATCACCTCCCTCCAACTTAAAATAGCTAAAAAGAAAGCCTCTCTGCTCTTACCTGTGGAGCCCTTACCTCAGCAACAACTACCTCTCACTACTAATGATAGTACCACCCTGCCCTTCAGCTTCAAGAAAATATCTATCATTGAAACAGAAAAAATTATACTTTCACTCAAACCTTCTAATTGCAAAGGAGACAATTGCCCAGCCCAAATTTTAAAGGATGCAGCTAGAGACCTAGCCCCTTTCATCACAAAACTCATCAACTCTTCCTTCAAGACAAACTTAGTGCCTAATAACCTCAAAAAATCCTGGGTGCTCCCACTGCTCAAAAAACAAACTTTAGACTTGTCTATCCCAACTAACTACCAACCCATCACTACTGTCCCTTTTCTACTTAAAGGGCCTCATTCCGAGTTTGGTGGTAGTCATGGTGCTATTTGCGCCATAACTGCCACCAATAACGGGTCCGGCACTGGTATAGTTCAATGGGGACTTACCGGTCTAGTCCGACCTTTGTGGGACCGGTAGGTCCCCATTGTAAATACCATTCCCCATTCCCATTTGAGCCGCCATAGGGCTCAATGGGAATGCGGAGGGCGCAAATAACGGGCTCATGAATGTCAAGCCCGTTACAAATAACAGGCTCACGAATGTCAAGCCCGTTATTTGTGTCCTGGTCCCTTAACGGGTCCCGTTCACAACAGCTGGTCAGACCAGCCGTTAAAGGAGGGACCCGCTTAAAGGACCTTGTACTAGGGCAGTAAGGGATTACCGGCACCGGTCTCCTTACCGGTGCCCGGTATCCTTTACCGCCCAGCTTGGAATGAGGGCCAAAATCATTGACAGAGTAGCCTACTTACTAGGATCATGTCAATCCGGCTTCCGCCCCCTCCATGGCACAGAAACAGCCTTGATTGACCTTAAGACCCAAATTGACGAGTTGAAGGATAACGGTAAATCATCTATGCTACTCCTCCTTGACCTATCGGCTAGCCTTTGACCTGGTGGATCATGCAGTCATATGCAACCACATTAGGTCAGCTGCCAATTTCTCAAGTGATGCTATAACCTATGTTCAATCCTTCCTAGCAAACCGTACAATGAGAGTCTTCTCCCCTCTAGCAGCTGCCGACCCCATACACGTCTTCTGAACCGTACCTCAGGGATCATGTGTATCTCCCACCATGTATAACATCTTTACTAAGCCCTTGTTTGACAAGTTGGATAGACTGGGTGTCACCTATACAAATTACGCAGATGGCATCCAGATCCTCATTCCCCGTTCGGGCAACTTTTTGGAAGACTCGGCCTTAGTAAACAAGGTATATCTCCTCATTCAGGCATGGATGGCATCTCATGGCCTATGCCCGAATGATGAAAAAACCGAACTACTGATCCTAGGCTCAGAGACGCCTTTTAAAAACTTAACCCTAGCTATACCTCAACAATGTCATCAAAGTGATGCCTGTAGTTAAAACCCTTGGCTTCTATCTTGACTCTGCACTCAACCTTAACAAGCAAGTTTATTCATTAGCATCATCAACAACTTACACTTGCAAATTGATCCGAGCTTGCAGACCATTTCTCTCTGAAACTAGCTGCATTACCTTAGCCAATGCCCTTATATTATGAAGACTGGATTACTGCTAAGCATTATACGCGGGATCCAATAAGTACATTACTGACAAAATGCAAATACTCCAAAACAATGCCCTTAGAGCAGCTCTAAATATTCCAAACAGAGATCATATCTCAGCATTTAGAAGAGATGTCCATTGGCTCAAGATTAAGGATAGGGTCCTCCCTAAAACACTCTCCCTCACATCTAAATGCCTAAACAACATAGTGCCACCCTACCTTGTAGAAAGAATAAACAGGAGAACCTCTGACCGACCTATGAGATCTGCCAATGCCCACACTTTAGATGTTCCCAGATATAAACGGACTACAGCTGGCGGTTCTAGCTTCCCGGTTATAGCCGCTCAATCCTGGAACAAACTCCCTTTAGATATCTGTATAGACCAACCCTATTCCAGTTTTAGACGGAAAGTTCTCACCTGGCTACCGACCAATGATACTTAATCCTGCCGACCTCTTCGCATCCCAATTGATACCCTGCTATACTTACACCTTGACTGTTTTTTTTATACTGCATATATTCCTTGGTACAACTATCTGGACCATCGACGTCACTGTAAAACATGCGGCATCCAATATGCTTTCTTTGTATGTAATTATGTCTATCACCTTGTATGTACTCACTTACCCTGTAACCAAGCTATTCAGTAAACTTGTATTGCTTGCACCCAGCTACCTGAGGGTTTTGGTTGCGCTCTATCAAATAAACAAACAAACAAACAGATGTGACTCCCTTATATTGCACACATGGCAGAATCCAGCTCACAAAGACCTTCTTCCATAGGGCACAGAGACACCAGAGTAGCGACCATTGCAACACGAGTATCCCATTCAGCACAACCCACTACAGTGCACACTTCCAGGGAAAAAGAAGCCTATGCAACCATGATACTCCAAGCCTGTCCCATGTGAAACATGCTGGTTATATATTATCGATACACATATGACATTTGTTATCTGTATACAGGCAAAGATACCCACTGAGGGGCTGCGGGAGGGATTAATGTGTGCTCTACAAGTACATGTTATGTTATTTTAAGGTATGTTATGCTGTAGGAATATCAGTAAACTGGACTTGCTCTGCAGGAGGGATAGAGATAAATGGAAATTAGATGAATTAAAAAGAAATACTAAAGACTTCATTACGAGTTTGCCGGTCCGGAAACAAGGGTGCCGGTAAGCTCACCAGCATCTTTGTTTCCAGATTGGCAAACTCTGAGTCTGCCTGCTATTGCTGCTGTGCCTGACAGATCTGACCCTGCCCAGCTCTGCTGTCATGGTAGGCAGACTGTTCACGGAAGCACCAGCAACATTGCTAACGGTGCCGGTGATTCCGTGTCCCCACTCCCATAGATTCCAAAAGGGCTCTATGGGAATGTGGACTTACAATTCGCCGACGCCTGAATTCCCGGCCCGCCGGACTCGTAATTAGCCGGTGGCACCGGGAAGTCAGGCACCAGTAAAATATTACAGGTCCGGGGGCAATACGCCGGTAGCACCGGCAGGGTTATCGGCAGCACAGTAATGAGGCCCAAGGAAAAGGGCAGGTGGTCGGTGTACCTAGGAAAGGCTTTAAAAGGCGCCTAGGTTATGTGTTTTCTACTTTAGTGTTATGCAGGCTTCTTGGTGCTTCTCTTTGCAGTGGAAGATTCGGTCCAGGCATCATAATGTCGTGTGCAGTTCAGAAGACAACCAGGTGTATGAAGCATCACGTGGCGCAATCAAATGTCAGAATGTGGCTTTATGTCATGAGAGAAGCTCAAATTCTTATGGATGAAATATTTCAATGCTGAGCAAAAGCAATTTCCGGGGTAATGTCCTTGACTTTAAAATGTTGTTGGTTCCAAAACAGGTTCCATTGAAGAATTGGGGCACTCTTCTCTTGTTCCTAGTCCAAGGATGGCTGCTAAAGTCACTTGCAGGACACTTTCCATGAAAGGTTCAGATGGGCATCCTGGGTACCAGTTCTTTAGAAGCATTGAAATGCTGGCTCTTCCAGCAGGTAATGGCGCTGTCTCAGAGGTTGTTGAAGAAAACGTCTTTGAATCCCTTCTGTGAACCCCTCTTTAGCCACATCAAAGGGCTAGTGAAATGACAAAAGCTACAAGTATTACCCATGGTAATGGGACACCGACCCAAATATAATTAAATACTATCAAGCCCTCTGCAAACAACCAACCAGTACCACTTTTTAATAAATTGTCCTGACGTATCTGTTGTCATAGCCACATTTGTGATGTCATCTTTGAAGTCCTGGGTGTTAGCTTTAGCAGTGCACGTGGTGGCGTGAGTTATGGTAGCTAAGCTTTCCATAACTGGCATATTTTGGGGGGTTTTGATTTTATTTGTAACCATAATGTCCTTTTAACAAAGTTTTGTCACTGAATTTCATACGTTTTTATTAGTGCAACTTAACCATAATGTCTGTTTAACAAAGTGTTTACACTGAATTACAAGGGCCTGCGGTAGTGGCTCTGTAGTTATGGTTAAGTTGCTCAACCCAGAGGAAGAGCACTTTGTGGGCAGCTTATAACTTTGCCCCCCCTGAACGAATACTCACAGAACTTTGCAAAAAAAAAGTATATGGCCCCGTCAGATTGATTCAGCGTAGTTTGTTGAGGTTTCGTTAAGGGGGGAAAAGTTATATGCTGGGGTCCCAACAAAAATTGATCTTTCCCATAGATGCGGTGGCAAAAGAACCTTGCTCACCTCTACAGCCCAAACCGCAGGACGGATTTTCAGCAACTTTCTGGCAAGAGTGTCGGTTTGGGCCCAAAAGTGAGCTTTTGTACATTTGGTGTAAATTCAACCAGTATTTATTTATTTATTTATTTATTCATATTTGTAGAGCGTGCAACAGCCCGGAGGCATTGTGGTGCTTGTTACAGTGAGTGATCAAAGCTTAGTTACAAATAACAACAGACAGGCATACTTATAGTACAGTTTGTGTAGAACAGGTTGTAAAGCACATGGTGAAAAGTGGTGGGGCAGTAGAGAGTGTTTAGTTAAAGAGGGCAGTTTTAAGGTTTGGAGAGAAGTTTCTGCTCTGAGGGCAGTGGGGAGCGCATTCCAGAGCTTTGGGGCTAGATATGGGAAGTCCTCCTGCTTTGGCTCTGTTGATATGCGGCACAGTGAGTTGGTTGGTGTAGCGTGTTCTAGTAGGCCTAGTTGAGATAGATCTGGATAGTGTGTCTGAGAGGTAGGACGGTGCTGCAAGGTTAAAACATTTGTGTGTGGTCGTGATAATTTTGAATGTGATGCCATCTTTGACTGGGAGCCAGTGAGCAGTATTTCTTGCTTGTGAGATGTGGTCTCTTTTTGGAATGCTTAATGCTGCTCTTAGAGAGTTATTTTCGGTGATTTGGGGTCTGTTTATGTTTTTTATGGAGGTGCCGGCTAAGAGCGCATTGCAATGGTCAAGCTTGACCCTTATGGTGGCTCTGGCTACTGAGAGACAGTTGTCCTTTGTTAGGAAGGGTTTTATGGTGTCAAAGAGTTTGGTACCTAGGGCGCAAGCAGAGACAATAGCACTGACTTGCTTATTTATGGACAGTATAGCATCAATGTGAACCCCTAAAGTCTTAACAGAGGATAGGACTGGGTTGATGCAGTCGTCAATGTTGAAGTTGGAATAGAAACAGTCTAGCTTTGCTAGAGTGGACGTTTGGCCAAGAATAATAATCTCAGTCTTGTCCCCATTGAGGCATAGGCCATTTGTGGCCATCCAGGCTTGGATAGTGGAGTAGATTTGCCATAGGGCTGTAACGTCTTGGTGATATGAATCAGTTACAGGAAGGAGCACCTGGGTATCATCAGCATAGTTTATGTATGTGATCCCAAGTGCATCCAGTTTGTAAAAAAGGGGACTTTGTGAAGAGATTGTATCACGTTGGGGCAGCACAAGATGCCTGTGGGACACCACAGTGAATGATGGTGGGAGCTGCATTTGTTATGTTTGAGAAGACTTTCATTGCTCTACCTTCTAAGAAATCCAGGAAGCTGCTTGGTCGGAGAAGTGCGTTGCTTGCGTGTGGTGTGCAGTGAGGGTTTTGTGATCAACAAGATTGAACACTGCAGAGAGGTCTAGGAGGAGGAGAAGGGCAGGCGTGCCACTGTCCAAGATTTGAGTGATTTGATTTTTTAGGTCTAGCAGGGCGGTTTCGGTTCCGTGCCCTTTGCAAAATCCAGGATTTCCTAGGATGGAGTTGGTTTCTAGGTAATGTTGGATCTGGCTGTGAGTGGCCTTGTCTAATATTTTGAGAAGAAACGGGACAGTTGTTATGCCCCGGTAGTTATTAGGCTGGGAGGGGTCTAGTGTTGGCTTTTTTAAAAGGGGACGCACCCAAGCCTCTTTAAGGCTGTCTGGGACAGTGCCTGATTTAAATGACGGGTTGATGAAGGTGGTCAGGAGTGGAGCAAGTGGCTCGGCGCACACCTTAACGATCTTGAGGGGGGCATACATCGCCCTTACATTGCGAAGGTTTAAGGTGTTTGAGGATGTATTTGACTTCTTCTTCAGAGAATTTGGGGAAGTTGATAGTTTTGCGGTTGGGCAGGGTCTATACTGGCTGGTTCTGGTTCAATAGAGCTTTATAATGGTCTAGAATTTTGTTTTGTAGAAGATCTATTTTTTTGAGCATAGCAGCGTGTATGCTAGTGCACCAGGTTTCATCTTTAACAATCTCATCTGTGCAGAAAGGAGGATCTGTGAGTTCATTAAAGATGGTAAATAGTTCTTTGGATTGGGAGTTGGCGTCGGATATTCAGTGATTATACACTTCGAACTTGGCAGTGAAAATTGAGTCTTTGTACTTTTTGGCAGTTGTTTTGAAATTTTCTTTAGCGGTGTCGCAGGGGTCAGCCTGCCAATTTTTTAGCGCCTGGTGTTTGTTCTTACGTAAGGTTTGGAGCTCTTCTGTGAGAGTTTGAGTGGAATTACTTTTTTTCCTTCTTTTCTTCTAGTAGGGCAATGGTGTTGACTATGTGAGTGAGGGTGTTCTTAAATATATCTGCTAAGATGTTTGGGGCTTGCGAGAAAGGAGGTTCTAGGCACGGGAGGTCAAGATAGGGTCGGAGGTTATCCGCAGTTAGCTTTTTAGCGCTTCTTGCTAGAGTAGCATGTGCATGTCTCGTAGTCTTAGTACTAGAATTGTATGCAATTATGGTCTGTCCAGGGGTAGACAGTGTTAGAAGTGATGGTGGAGTCACAATTGTGGTCGACCACCCAATCAAGGGTGCAGCCTTTGGAGTGGGTAGGGCCTATTAATTTTCTGGGAGAAAATATAATTAAGTTTTTTTTAAAAAGTATGTAAAATAAATTGTCATATCTGGGTTTGGTCAGCGGGCTCACTTCCCTGTTTAGTCCATGGACTGGCCTCCGATTGGCCCAGCGGGTGGCGTGATGTCCACGGACAACGGACCCTCCCACTGATTGGTTAATAAAGAATGTGAGCTGCGTCAGATTTTTGGAAACGCCTGCCATGTTGGATCCGCGTACAGCCGCCGGTGTCCGTGGACTACACACTTGGGAGAAAGTCTGTAAAACACGTTTGGGTTATTTGGTGGTGGAAAGAGGAGCTAGGAAGGGTGGGAGAGTGGGAAAAAGATGATATGAGGCTATTTTTGTAGGTGGAAAAAGTTCAGGCAGTTGTCGTAGCTGTCCACGGACACTGCAGTAGTTCGCTAACAGCGCCGTGAACAGACGGCTTAGGAAAGACATTTCGGGTTACTTGATTGCTGAAAGAGGGTGCAGACATGGTAGGGAAGTGGTATGAAGACAATGTTGAGCTGCATTTATAGGTGAAAAAAGGGTTTGGAAATGCCACAGAATCAGCAGTCAATTTCGGTGTCCATGGACATCATTTTGATTGTGGGGGGGTCAGGGTGAGATTTATTACTTTACGGTACGTACTTCTTACATAGTTGTATTGTTTTGTGGTGATTGAAGTCAGTGTCCATATTCTGGGGAGCATGTCCACTGGCAACAACCACCACAGCAGTAATATGTATATAGTAATTATAGGTAATGTAGTAGAAGTATGTCAAGAATCACCATAGTAGTAATATGTGTATAGTAATTATAGGTAATGTAGCAGGAGTACAACGTGTTTGTAATATGGAGGAATGATATAATTGAACTGTATATGGTTCTTATGATTGTAGTACAATTGAGGATAGTGCTCATAGAATATGTATTTGATTATAATTTCTATGGTTATTAAGTTTTATAGCGGTATGAAGCTGGAATCTGTGGTTTATTTTCTGTGGGAAAAAACTGTACAATTTGGTAAGCAGGATCATTTTAAAGTTATAGTTGTATACAATTTTACACACTTTTTTTAGACCCTCATAAACGGTACATTCTAAGTACTATGTTTGGTACAACTTTAGTGTATGACACACTTCTGTTGTTATAAAATTAAAAAATCATTGAGTCACTGGGAAAAAAATCTGTACTGGATTAAAAGAAAACTGATTACAGTTATTGGAGTGTAAGTGTGATAGTATGTTTGTTTGAAGTATGTTGTGATTAAGGGAAAGCTTGAAGTAGTTAGATACCTGGTGGGGTATTCTAACTACATTAGAGGTTAGAAGATGTTTTATCGTATAAGAATTTAGATGGCGTTTTTCAAGTGTTTTGGAATGAAGGGTATTTTTCAAGTAGATAGATACTTGTTGGTGCATTCTAACTAGATTGAAATTCAAAAGTACTATTGTAGTATTATGGATGTAGCTAGATACATGCTGGCATATTCTAACTGTTAATTGTGCTATAGTTTAGTAACTAAATTTGGGTTGAAGGAATATTAATAAGGCATTTGTTAAATTTGCTGGTAACCCATGTTTTGGAGAAACCACTGTCTTGATATTGGGCAAAATCTTCCTCGGGGCCAGCCCTTTGAGAGCAAAAATACCCAATTCAGCCCAAAATACAGGTTCTATTGTGCTGAGCAGTGATCTCATGCAAGTGACAAATGACACCCTCAAAGTGTTATTAGCATATTTATTCTAAGCAGTGAATTTCATATACATTTGGGATTCAAGTTACAGAATATTACAAAGCATAACACTTAGAGCAATGCAAAATATAGTGAAACATGGAACTTAGATAAACATAGAGAAACATAGAGAAATATAGAGAAACATAGAGAAACACAGTCTTACGTCCCTTTAATCAGCACTGGGGAGACCTTGGGCCCTCATAAGCTAGCTGTAAACAAGCCCCGCTCAGAGGACAATGCTGAAGGACACCGTATGAGCCAATGCCGGGCACCTGTTTCTGCACGAATCAAGTCCACAGGCGATCTCCCCCTGATCCATGTGTGCATGGATATTTTATAACTTCTTGCTGTCAGTCACCATGACGCACAGTTCCAGAACTTTCCCTGTGCAACTGGCTCATGGAAAAAACCCAGCTCTCTCTGAGATGCTCCCTGCTCGCTCCTACCCCCTCCCTTGTTCCCATCTGCGCTGGCTGAGGAATGTCTTATCAGTACCTTCCCAGAGAAAAGGAAGATTAGCTTGGAGCCAGGGCCAACGTTAGTGAGGCTGAATATTCTAAGGGAAGCAGGGATGTATTAACCCCATCTGCAAGCTCTAAAAGGCATGCACTCATAGCTTAGTGTTTATAGCGCTTAAGACTGGCTATCTAAGCGCTATATAGGTGCCATGATGTTCCAAACACTCCAAAAACCTATTAGCTACATAGCTGGGGGCCCTCCCTGCCTGTCTATCATATTCCTTGTAGCTCACTACTGCATAATGGAAGTGCTACAACAGACTACTGTCAGCATTTTTAGCACATACTTTGAATACACTATTGGCTTTCAGCGGCTAATGCTGTCATCTAAAGCCCTGATTGGCAAGGTTGCAATTTCGTGTATCACTACATTCCACCCCTATTCAACGTTTGTGCGACAAATGCTGACTAATACCTATCAACATAGTATTTAGTGCAGTGATAAAGACCTAGGGGCTTTGCAAGAGGTTTAAGCAAACTATCTTCTAGCGGTTAGTTAGCGTGGCATGCAAGGTAAAACACTACCTAAACAAAAATGTACACAAAGTGAACAGTGACATATACCCTTGCCAGAACCTGGCCTACACAAAAATACCTACGCCAAGTGAACATGGACATTTACTCTAGCCAAAACCTGGCCTACACAAAAATACCTAAATCAATTTTGTATAACTGATTGTCAGTTAAAAAGCAGCATGCAGTTAAAATGTCAAGGCAATCCAGTGTAGTCTAATCTACAATGCACTATTGCATTTATGTATGGTTACCAATTCTAAAACCTGGCAGCCTTTCACCCTAAGGGCCTACCCTCCCCCTGATCCCAGGGCATTCAAGCGTGACTATGGGCTGTGTGACTAGACACTTCCCCCAGGTAGGTGGAACCCAACCAGAAACCATCTAATTTCGTGAACAAGGTGAACCCATGGGCACCAGGTTGTCTAAATAAAAACAATTCTACTAATTTACATCAAAGCATGGCATGTGTTATTCATGCAATCAAAAGCAAGCAATTCAATCCATATGTATGCTGGTAACTGTAGCTCTGCGTGCCAGTGTGTGGAGGATGGTCGCCCCCACCCAGTAAAAAGCCAACACCTGCTGATTTAACAATGTTTGCCATACAATGCATTGTGTGTATTTAGCAGTCTTGTTGACCTGCCCTATGGCAGACAAAAATGTCTCCATGTCTAAAATACTGTTATCTTCAATTGGCTGTCAATACTTGTAGCAGTGCTGGGCATATCAATGGGCCCCACTAGGCCAGAAGTTCTATAGCAGAGCTGGCATCAGAACCCATAGTGGCTAGCTTATAGTGCACAGTTTCTATGTCACAAGCATATAAAGCTCCTGTTATTAATGAATCTAGCTCCCTAGCTACGCGCACTCTAGTGATGGGCCATAGAAATGGACTCCATTTGTAGCAGCTTGGTAGTATTAAGGAAACATTGCCTCATGATAAATCTATGTCTAAGTGTAGCACTGTAATAATGAAGGTGTGCATTACCAGTCTACAATTTACATGTTGTCTTACTACTGGAAAATCTAACAGGTTCACAGTGTCTACCTTCTGTGACTTGGAGAATACCCTTCTTCAAGTGGGATATCTACCATATACAATATTAACTTTAGCCACAAACACCATACTACTATCCGGCAGTGGCTGTTTCATCACACCATGGAAAAAATTCATTTAGTCAAGTTATAGTTCATTAAATCTTGGCGAGAACACTCGCTGCAGTTCTTGGTCAGAAAAACATCACATTAGACAAATTAAACAAATGGTATCCATTCAGTGACAAAAGATGCCTGACAATGTGCCAGGCCAGTACTCTAGCAATTCCATGTGGATACTCATTTGCAGCGCTTTTCCAAAGAATTATTCCAAATGTTTACAATCAAAAGGTGACTCTTTGCATTAGTGTGCTGGAGACAGCTGTCCCCACAAAAACATGAAACTGGTTGGTTTAACAAAAAACCGTGTCACACTCTGTGTCATAAAATCAAACATCAAGTCAGTCATGGTTTCATTTACCTGCCTTAAGCTGGCTGTAAAAGTATCCAGTGTTTCAAAGATTACCATTTCAAATTATAGCTCATACACTTGGCAGCATTACTTCAATTAAGAATCTTAACCTACGCACAGGTGACTTTGATGTGCGCACCCATCTTATCTCAAAATAAATTACGCTCCTGCTTGCATAATTCTGCTGCCCCAACAGTTCATAAATCATTCTCCTGCCTACGTGCAATGTAGAATATTTTTTTTTCAAAAAACAAAACATCTCTGGTTAAAGCCATTCAGTTGGAAGAGGAAAACCATTTGGTTTTTTCAGATTCATCTCAACAGTGCATTTAAAAACCATTTTTCAATGTGTTAGCATTCAATTGCTGTGTCACACAGCTGTATGTGGTGCCTGATGTTACAGTCCACAATTCATTGTCCATAGTCCTTTAAACAAGAAAGGGCAAAACATGTCATTTAAATGTGTAGCATCAAATACTTGATAATTAGCCAAGTCTGCATCGTGCCAATTCAGTAAAAGTTATTACTCTGTTGAACACTATTCGCAGGTTACAGCATTGAGTGCGGTGCAGGGCACGTTAAAGTTGAAATAGCATGTCGCAGTGGCTCGCTTTCTCTGAGAATGCGTCTGACCCTTCTTTGATCAGTGTCACCCACAAACTGCATATTATCTTCCTATATTATGAAATGTCTTGTCGTGCTTTGCCTAGGCAAAATACAAACAGAAATGTTAGGATGTCATCAAAACTTCAATATCAGCGTTATCCACCCCTTCCCATAATACCACCCCCATCTTCAAAAAGTCTCATCAGGTAACTACACACTTTGTCATTGCTACTGCAATTATTTATCACCTTTCTGCATGTTTCTGGGGGCTTATTTACACTCAACCATACGGGGTGTAACTGCCTAATCACAAACTCATTTGTGCAATGCAATCATAGCTGGTCAATGGTACCTCAGACTGATCTGTGCTTTTACAAAGCCATATAGTAAGTACCCAGGTCGCACAATGCTTTTCTTTTTCACCAAAGCGATCACCAATGCCAGGCGCCAACTTGCTTCCAGTGTCCCATGATCTTGGTTTAGGTTGCCCTGCTGGCATCACTCCATTTTTCAAGGGTAAAGTCTTTCAGTATTTATCTTTCTTTTCTTAGCAGTGTCTTTTCAAGCCTCTGGTTTTTTCACTTGTCATTTTTTTTTCAAAGGGCGTTTGCTGTTTTTGAACCACTCCTTTGAGTGCGATAGTCTGAGTCAGTTTCTTTTGTTGCTTCAACAAATCATTCATTCTTGCACTAAGCCGTGTGGCTTCTGGATCATGGCTAATGTGCAGTGTTCATGTTTTACTTCAAAGCCCCGCTCTGCATGTTGTCTCTTGCAAAACGGCTAAGCACTTTTGTCAGTTTTGCTTCCATCTGGAAGGCCATAATGTCTTTGTCAGTTACTCCATCCCCTGGCAATGTAGCTTGCAGTTTGCCAGATGTGTATTTTCTCTTCTCAAAGCGCCTAGAGGTTTCTTCTCCAGTGCACAGCGCTTTACTTCAGTTCACATCACATGGAGCATTGGAATGCAGCTTGCACAGCAATAGCGCTTTACTTCACTTCACATCACATCACATGGGAATGCGGTTTGCACAGTAATATCTGTTGGAATGGGCAGCTGTCTTTTCTTGGCCCATTCACAGATGCATAGGTAAATGTTCAGATGTGATGTGCCCGTCTGCCATCCTGCATGAAGCCTTTGCTCCGTACCACAGTTTACTAGGCAAATTCTTTACTTTTTGAACAGCTCTCTGTTTTTTGCTCCCCCTTCCTCAGGAATGCAGGCATGTTTATCTTTCGTGTGCACCTGGCAGCGCCATTAGCACGCAGCTTATCTCTTTTGCCTATAACTCTTATACTGTGGCGGCTTCACTCGTTTCAGACAATTCATCCAGATTACCTCTTTCTTGTACTGTTTCTGCTTTTGTTTGCCTTCACGCACCTCGCCCAAGACAGCTTCAAGGCACAAGCTCTGCACACACAGCAAGACTCTTGTTTTCAAAAGCGGCACTTTTCTTGTCATTTTTCTACTCCATGTAATTTTGCAAAATGTCAAAGCGTCTTTTTTTTTCTTGTAATGTGCGATCTTTCAAGAGAACTCACAACCCATTAAATCTTTGTGCTATCTTATCACACACAGATGTTTCATTCTGTTGTACCATTGCCAAACTATAACCACTCAGTTCAGTGCATTTAAAAAATAAAAATGCCATATTTAGTGCAGCTCCCTGCACGTTTTTTTTTCTGCAAGAACAACCCACACTCTATTGCTTGTGGGCTGTTTAATGTGTCAACAACATTTTTCCCCATGTATCACAGTCAACAGGTCACTATTTCCAAAGCATACATCACTAATGAGGCAACAGCACAAATCCATGGCATAGCATGGGGACAGTCAAAAATACTCCAGGGGCAATTTAGAAAAATATAAATTGTTTTTCCCCCCAACCATTGCAAGCTGGTTCTGCAATTTCAAATCAGTACACAAAAATCGAAAATCCAAATAACATTCACTCACTTTCCTTTTAAGTGAGTCTCTCACCCAATAAAAGCATGGCACAGCCTAAAATGCAATATAACCATTTTAGTGTGTTTCCTTTAAACAGAATTTGCCACCATTAGCACATGGAATTTTACAGTTGCCAAAAGAAAGAAAAAAAAACTCTTTAGGCTCTCAGCACAGATGTTACTCATTCTCCTAAGCATGGCTCATTCCCCTTCCTCATTATTCAGGAATGCCAACCCTTCAAAAGCATACATCAAAAAAGACGAACCTTCGCCTCCGAACATTACAGCCCCCACTCGCTAGCACACTGGGGCTGAGTCAATGGTTAAATCACTATTCACAATTTGCATGTCAAATCCCTGCAATTATTATTTTTTTTTCCTGCCCTCATGACAGAATAGAGATGAGAACTCCGTCTCACTATGCATTCCAAATTACAACTTTAAACTTGGGAAACCACATGATAAAATTCTTTTCTAATTGAGCATACATCTTTCTTAACCATTCATCGGAGTGCTTTAAACAAAGCCATTTCCCGCTCGTTTATTGGCTTGTACTCCCTGGCACCAATCCCATGAAGGGAGTCTTAACCACACAAGCTATCGGCCACGGCAAGCCGACACAACATTGCTGCCTTTTGAAGTCTCAGAGCTGCAGTGAGACCATCAAGGAAATGCGACAGCCTGCTCCCCACTCTACACTGTGTTCTCTCACACCATTTGTCATGTCAGCATGGCACTGCTCTTCACAATCCCACAAAGCTGCCACCAAATGTCTTGATATTGGGCAAAATCTTCCTCGGGGCCAGCCCTTTGAGAGCAAAAATACCCAATTCAGCCCAAAATACAGGTTCTATTGTGCTGAGCAGTGATCTCATGCAAGTGACAAATGACACCCTCAAAGTGTTATTAGCATATTTATTCTAAGCAGTGAATTTCATATACATTTGGGATTCAAGTTACAGAATATTACAAAGCATAACACTTAGAGCAATGCAAAATATAGTGAAACATGGAACTTAGATAAACATAGAGAAACATAGAGAAATATAGAGAAACATAGAGAAACACAGTCTTACGTCCCTTTAATCAGCACTGGGGAGACCTTGGGCCCTCATAAGCTAGCTGTAAACAAGCCCCGCTCAGAGGACAATGCTGAAGGACACCGTATGAGCCAATGCCGGGCACCTGTTTCTGCACGAATCAAGTCCACAGGCGATCTCCCCCTGATCCATGTGTGCATGGATATTTTATAACTTCTTGCTGTCAGTCACCATGACGCACAGTTCCAGAACTTTCCCTGTGCAACTGGCTCATGGAAAAAACCCAGCTCTCTCTGAGATGCTCCCTGCTCGCTCCTACCCCCTCCCTTGTTCCCATCTGCGCTGGCTGAGGAATGTCTTATCAGTACCTTCCCAGAGAAAAGGAAGATTAGCTTGGAGCCAGGGCCAACGTTAGTGAGGCTGAATATTCTAAGGGAAGCAGGGATGTATTAACCCCATCTGCAAGCTCTAAAAGGCATGCACTCATAGCTTAGTGTTTATAGCGCTTAAGACTGGCTATCTAAGCGCTATATAGGTGCCATGATGTTCCAAACACTCCAAAAACCTATTAGCTACATAGCTGGGGGCCCTCCCTGCCTGTCTATCATATTCCTTGTAGCTCACTACTGCATAATGGAAGTGCTACAACAGACTACTGTCAGCATTTTTAGCACATACTTTGAATACACTATTGGCTTTCAGCGGCTAATGCTGTCATCTAAAGCCCTGATTGGCAAGGTTGCAATTTCGTGTATCACTACAACCACTTATTTTTTTTTACATATGCAGTGCAGTGGCCTGAAGTGGTTGTGGCACCAGTGTGATATACTATACCTACTGTTTTGAAGGTTTACTTTTCAAGAGATACTTGGCTGTGTGAAGCCTGTACGTTTACAGTTATTTTTGGTACTATCTGCATTGTACCTTAGAAGCATTAGTACAACATATTGTCTATATGTGAGTTTATTTGTATGGTGGAACGATTGTCGGAATTACAAAAAGGGCATAATATGCCATGATGCTATGATTTGCATTCTGCAGAAGCTGATGAAACGGAATGGATACATATAAAAATCAGTCATTGTGGATGTGGTCTTGTTAAACATGGTTGCGAAGAGTGCATGTATGTTTCCATGTGTATGAAATCTGGAAGATTTCATTTATAGGAATGTTTTTGTTTTCCAGTACTTATTGCAAGAACATTAGGAATTCATCTGGATCTTCCTGTGTGTTTATGGTATATTTTACCATTCCTGCAGAGTAGTCCAATTCTTGCCTTATACTTGACACACTCTAAGTGGTGTCAGGATTATTTGTGGCATTTCTATGAAGGACAAGCATTTGCAAACACAACTGGCCAGAGCCGTTTAAGTAAATGTTGTGAACAATTGGTAGCAATTGAAAGAGAAGATTCATTGTCACATTAGCAGAACAATTTACTCCAGTTGTGTTGCTGAATTTAAACGGGCCAGACAGTTCTGTTTGTGGATCGTTTGATGGGCCTGCAGGTGTTTATGGAGAAGAGAAATGTGTGTCTTTCTTTTCTGAGGGACGTGCAGTTGACTTTGTACCAGACTGTTTTGTTTTATGGTTAGATGCAGAAGGAGTTGGTCATTGTTTCTTTCACAGTATTGTTGGGAGATTTGCTATAGCTTCTGTTTGTATTACTTGTCTTTTTAAAGGTTTCTTTTCTGAGGTACAAGGTATATATCTAGATGGGGGGTGTATAGCACCCATAGCCTGTTGTATTCCAGCATGCAAGGAATGTCAGCGTCGACTCTGTTTGCATCAAAGTTAACTAGGAATAGACCATTGTGTGTACGCAGTTGTGAAAGTGCTACGTAACTCATACCTTCTTTAAAGACTATACTGCCAATGTTAATCACTGCTTGATCTAGAGTTAGACCTTGTGATTTGTGAAAAGTGACAACATATGCAAGAGATAGAGAAAATTGCTCTCTGCTTGCATACATGTCTTTGAAAAGAATGTTAGGCCAATTATTTTAACTCCTGCAAGTTTGTCAAAGTGGATATTGACAAACTGAATGTTGTTGTCATGTAGCTATGTTTGGAAGCCAACAACTGTACCAATTGCTCCGTTGACTAAACCTTGTTCTATGTCAAGGTTACGTTTTAGAATTACTCTGTAGTTTAGTCACAAAGTTAATATTTTCTCCAATCCAGCTGTGTTGGAGATACATTTTTCTAAGCTATTTAGTCATGCTGTTGCTCGTTGACACGTAGGAAGTGTCATGCTGTACACTTCTAGTTTGTCTGTGGAGCTGATATGCAATATGGGTTGCATTTCATTTTTCAACATTGTCTCATTGAATTGACTATAGCTTGCAAGGGTTGGATTTAAGAACATACATTTTGGATGTGTTCCATGACATCAGGAGCAGACGTGTTTTGTCCATATAGTTCATGGATTAGTTTACTATTTAAGATGGATTTTGCATCTTTAGTAAGCATACCAGTTCGAATGCTTTATTTTTTTTAAATGTTTCTTTTAATTTACTTGTGTGTAATCAAATGAAATGATTTTTACAAGAGAGAATCGTTCAAATTTTTCAGAAATGTTCTTTTTGTTTGTGTTTCCGAAGTTTTCGAAGGTCTAAGATAAAGTCTTATGCTGTTGAGAAGATGACTTGGAACAACAGGTCTGTAGTGTATCTAATTACAGTCTTTAAGACATTTTGCACAGAGTTTGTTGCCTAGTAGGAGAGGTTATACTTGGTCAGGCCCATCTGACGGCCGGACTTCCGAGACATTTTGCTGCCCATTGACACTGATTTTGGTGAAGGCGGCCTCCATTAATTTAGCCGTAACAACAGCCCAACCAGATTTTTCCCCAGAGATCAGACGACACCACCATGTATCTTCTTCTATCAAGACGGAGTCAACCCATAATGGAGCCAAGAACGCGATACGCTCTTGGGTAAGAGCTTGGCAGTTTAACAAGAGATGGTGAACTGTCTCGACGGAGTCTGGGATTTTGCATAGTCTGCAGGTTGGGGTGGTAGATAAACTTCTTATTCCCAGAATTTCTCTTGTGTGGAGCAGATTGAGTCGTGCTCTTAGAAATGTAGAACAGAGCTTTTTGTCCGGAAATTTTGTGCAGTACACAAGAGGAGATTTCAGCTTGTTGTACGTTGGAGGAAGGTGTTTAAAGAACTTGATCGCAGCTGCTTGATCGATGGTGGCAATCCAGTCTTGGATTTTCAGTTTTTCAGTGACTCTTTAAGGATTGGTAATAAGATTGTCTTTTGAACATACCAGGTCTTCCAATTTGCTTTTTTGGAGGTGTATCCAATTCTGTATGACCTTGCAGTTCGTTGAGGCCAGCTCTTGGCCAATGATGTTAAAGATAGGCAGGCCATCTTCGATTAGGGTCTTCCTGTAGAGGGCCAATGAGGCCGCTCTGACGGTGGCGTTTAGCGACAGAAGCCCCAGCTCTCTTCTCACCGCCGCGATTGGAATTGAATTCCGGAGACTTAGGATGGTTTTCCAAATGTACCCCTCCAGTTTCTGCCAAAACCTATTTGGGATGGTGATAGTAGCGTCCATGCCGTAGGTGAGAGCGGGGACCATTTTTCCCTTGTAGAAATTGATGGCCGGGGTTAATGAAAATTTACCAAACTTTCTATCAATCGCTCTCAGTTGGGATGTCAAGTGTTTGGTTTTGGTCCAGAGATGCTGTTGCATTTTCGACTCTTGTGGCGTCCCGTCGATGATATCTCCCAAGTATTTGAAGTGAGGCACCACTTCGATTCTAACTTTGTACACAGACCAGGGGAAGATGTTTTTCAGGGACGGATGGTTTTTGGAGAAGATCATGATTTTAGTTTTGGTCTGATTTATTTGGAGATTGTTGATGTTCATGTACTCTGCCAGATTATCCAGCTGATGTTGTAGGCCTCTAGGCGTCTGGTCGAGCAGAATCATGTCATCGGCGTAAAGTAGACGGGACAGGTCAGTGTTTCCCAACTTCGGGTGGAAGCTACGAACCGTGGCTTCTGAATCCTTGTAGTCCCCCAGAAAGGCAACGAAGAGTGCGGGGGCCAGCGGGCAGCCTTGCTTGACTCCTCTGTATGCTTGAATTTCCTTGGAAAGAGAGCCTTCCTGTTCAGTAGAACACTGAGTGTCGTGTTGGTGTGAAGTGTTATTATCGGATTTAGAACAGCGTCTGGGCAACCCCAGTGTTTCAGCTTCCCCCATAGTCGCATTCTGTCGACTTTGTCGAACGCCTGCGAAAGGTAGATAAACGCAGCATAGACTGTCCGGGCGCCTTGTTTTATTTTAGCCTTTAAGATGCTGTGTACAAAGATGTTCACTGTGGTGCTTCCGTTCTTCTTAAAGCCTAGTTGAAAACAGTCGCTGCAAGGGGCCATTTTCGCACAGCGTTGAAAGTGGTCCAAGAGGAGGGATGCAAACAGTTTGCCCATAATGTCCAGTAGGGCTATCGGACGATAGTTGCCCGGGTCTTCCCTGCATCTTTTCTTGAAGATGGGGATGACAGTAGCTTTGCACCACGATGATGGAATTTTCCTGCTGGCTCTGCAGTGTTCGAACAGGAGACCGATGAAGGTGGACCATTCGTTAGGGTGTTTTTTTAAATCGATATTGGTCAGGCCATCTGGGCCCGGAGCTCTTGAAGTTTTTAGCTTCTGAATGGCTGAACTTATGTCTCCTGTTGCCGAGAGGTCAACCCAGGGAGCTTGGGTAATCGCCACACAGGTGTTCGTGGGCGGTGTCGGGCTGGCAAAAAGGTTGGTAAAGAAGACAACCCAGGCTTGTTCTGTAACTGAGTTGATCATGTTTGTAGTTGTAGGGCCTTGAGATTGGTTTATCAAGGACCAGAAGTTGGCAGTTTTTTTTGTCGCAAGGACTCTCAACATCATTTCAGCATCATGCTGGGATAGGGCAGCCCGGCGAGACCTGATCCATGATTTGTAGATGTTATGTTCATTTTTCCACAGATCCCGTGCAGCCATGGAGTTTTCCGCCTTCGCGGTACGTTTTAGTTTTCTTATACCCTTTATTTTTACAGCTATTTGTTTGTCGTAGTTATGGATGTAGGATTTGAGACTAAACTGTCCAGTGGGCAGATGCTTCTTGTATTTGAACAGCAGGGGAAGGTAATTCGGTCTAGAGGCTAGAACAGAGGGTGGCTGAGCCTCAATTTCTGCGGCATATTGTTGAGTGATTGATCTAACACTGGCAGATGTCAGATGAAGCCGAGATTGTTGGGGGTTAGTCTCCAACCAAGGTAAGTAGTACTTTGCCATTCGGGCAGTAGAGGACCATGCTACTGTTAGCATGTTATGGTCGCTTGCTGTAGTTTCAACCACCAAAAAATGTTCGATTTCTGAACACATGGCTTGTGAAGCGAAGATATAATCAAGGGTAGCCGCCGAGTGACCTCTTTTCCAAGTTGGTATATGTTGCTGCCCGTCCAAAATCCATGCAGTGTTATGAAGATTTCTGGTTGCCATGAGGTTCATCCAGGCTTGTCCTCTAAGTTCAACTTGTGTGGACTGGGTGGGGGCTAAGAATTGATCTTTTGGATGAAAACACTTTGCATTAAGGTCTCTGCAAACTAATACAAACAGAGTGTTCCATTCGATAAGAATAGCATCAATGGTTTCGGCCATGATTTGGCAGAAGAGTGTTGTCGTCGTCCTTTGTGGGTTCCAATATGTGGTAATCAGCACGAGTGGAGGCGTTCGGCGGAGCTTTGGACTTGTCTTAGTCTTTTCGGCAGCGCGGTTCCAGTCAATTAGAACCGCAAGGACCCCATAAAATCTAGCCACGGTCCTGATGATTTTTAGATTCTGGCCTGACCGTACGGCGATGAGAAGGCCTGCGGAGGGTCGGCCTAAGAGACCTTTGACAGCCAGAGAAATCACAATTTCGAATCCATCCATTGACGGTGGCTCCTGTAGCCATGTCTCTTGGAGGCAAAAAATGTCGTACCGACCCAGATCCACGGTGTTGTGATCGGCTAGATGGGTATGTCCTCTAGTATTCCAAGTGACCAGCATCAGAGGTTTTTGATGAAGAAGGTCGCTGGCGTCATTTGGTGGTTGCTTTTTAACTCGATTTACGGTTAGGGCTCCTTTTATCCAGTGCCATGGGCCACCTGGTGTCGTAGGTTTTTTTAAAGCGGCCGTTGAGTCTGAGGGAGACAGGATGGATGGATCTTGCCTGTGTGATCTGTAATTATGTGGTCTTCTCTGTGGAGACTGGACTCTCCAACTTTGTCTTCTTTGCTGCGAGCAAACGGTGGAACGGTATCCGTGGAACGGTGGACCGGACAGTGCCTTCTTGTCTCCTGTCGGCCTCTGGTGGAACGTGAAACCGGCTGGTCGGACAGTTCAATTCGGTCAAATTTGGGTGTTGGTCGGGTCGGACTGGGATGGGCAAGTACAGTACTGGAGGCACGCTCAACTGATCCATGGCGTTCCTTCCGGTTCTTTGATGAATCTATGAAATGGGCCTTCAATTCGTCTCTTCTAGTGGTGAGTTGGTTAGGTGTATCACAATCGTGGTTTCTTCTGTTTTTTGGATGATCTTCCCTGGTGTTACTTTTGTGGGCCGAAGTGTTTATTTCAGACCTTGTAGTTTTATTTCTTCTCCAGCTTGTAGGCACAGTTCTTCAATTGCGGACGCGTAGATGTGCAGGTAGGCTTTGGCCTTGCTGTCGCTGTGGTATGGCTCAATCCGCTTGAAGTCATCCAATTTCAGTTTCTTTAAGCCAGTTATAGAGGATGCTATTTTTAGCACTGTTCTTCTGTTCAAAATCATATATTTATCTTTGTTGGAGATCTGCTCGATTTTAAAAAGACGGATAGAATTGTCTCTATTAGAAGCAGCCTTGTGGCTTTCTATTAGTTCGCGAGTGGTATGGTGCCTGGCAGGTGAGGCTCCAGTTGAATGAGTTCTGACGGTGGATCTGCTCTGTGGAACAGGCGAGGCTCTTAATGGAGTGTTCGAACGAGGGCCTTGGCGCGGTCTTTGTAGTGTTATTCCCAACATTGGGAGAGGTTGTGCGTAGGATGTTACTAGTGGCTTGGGCGAAGAAATAGATACTTTCTGAAAGCTGTTAGAAGGGGTGCCTTTGTCAGGCGAGTCTTGCTCGGAGTGAAGAGACGTGGTAGATAGAAGACTTGAGTCCATAAGATCTGTCGTTGATTTGGGAGAGTAAGTTAAGTCAGTCACAGAGCCAGCCCGGGTGATCTCTGCATCTGCGTGCACGGGGGATGTATGCTGCTGAGAACCTGACTTGGCCAAATCGGGAATGCGATGAGTCGATTGACAAGTAGAGGACTTCGGTTGATCCGTCATGGCTTGATGAGTGGAGGTCTTCGGTTGGTCCTTCATGGCTAATTTTAAAATGTTTGCATAGGTTAGGTCTGCAGACTGACGCATGTTTTGAGCTAGTTCTCTGTAGTGAAAATGTGGCAATAGATCTACATTTGAAATGCTGCCAGGCATATTGCAGCATTGTTTGTGTCCTAATGTTTTGAAAATAGGTTGACCTTTCACTGGTGTTAACTGTAGGAGGTCTACAAAAACAACAAAATGTTTTCCTCTAAACAGTCCTTCGTAGTTGGTTTTTAGGACTTATTGCATTCTGAGATTAATTAAAACCAACATGAGGTTAAAAACCATGCTTACTTCATCTATCAAGAGCACTTTCATTTGTTTTAGAATTCTGCGTACTTCAATAGCAGCTTCTGCTGATAATTTGTAGTATTCTAATTTGTATTCGTGTTCAACAGGGAGGAGCAGTAGTCGGTGTAAAGTTACCCCTCCTATGTTGTAGGCAGCTAAACCTGTAGTGGCTGTTACTACAGCTTAAAGATTATTGTTTGTTAGGTTTTGTAGAAATTTGCTGATTATTTTACTTAAGAATGTTTAAACAGAACCAGCTTTACAACTTACATACAGGAGCAGAGGTATATAATTTTTACAGCTACACATTTTAGTTTCATGTTTAAAACCATGTTCAATTTCTTTGGTGACTTCTAGATAAATGGGGAGTTGTTCATAATTTAACTGTTATTCGAGCACTGACATGTCTTCCTCAGATTGTTTACATTGATAGGTGGTATTTTCTACCTACGTCATGGCTATTTCTGTTTCATTTAGAATGAGTGGTTCTCCAAGTAGTTCTTGGCTTCTTGTAAGGGAAGGTTGACTGCCCTCAGCAGTGTCTTTGTCTAGCTGAGCTTCAATTTCTTCCTCTTGTTGGCGTTCATTGTCTAACATTTGTTTTAATTGTCTGAAATTGTCATTTGTTATACTGCATTAATTTGCTTTGAATGTAGATTCAAATGTGTCATGGTCACCTGATAATTATTTTTCTTTACTCCAAGGTTTAAAAAATGTTGTAGTAGGTCCGTGTAATACAATTCTCTATTTTGTGGACATTTAAATGATACCTTCATGTGATTAATTAAACTGGGTTTGGTGAGTTTCCCTAGGCTTCCTTCACAAATTGAGACTGAATAGTTGCCAGTTGTGTCATCTGGTGTGACATTGTTTTGTTGGTGTAGTTTTGGATATGTCATACAGACACATGCTTTCCAAAGCAGTACTTCTGTTTGGGTAGTATAGTTTTTTAAAATATCCTGGCTGTTCGGATCAGTTGAGGCTATGTTTCCATCTCTTGTTAGGATTTTAGTACTCTTATATGGGATGAAGCTGGTCCAAGGTTCAGCCAGACATTGGCCCTCATTACGACCCTGGCGGTAATTTGCAGACATTACCGGCATGGCGCAATCAACGTGTCTGTGCTGGCCATATGCACTAAAAACGGCACATTACGACCTCTCGGGCATGAGCATTGCGCCATGCCGGTAATGTAACAACCGCCATGGCGGTAAAGCCCTAAAAACGCCACTTACCGGCATCTTATGCCATGCAAATAGCACGTCCGCCACCTCGGCCATCGATATCAACGATCACCGCCATTAGCGGTGACCGCAAATAGCAGGGACCGCTATTAGCGGTGACCGCAAATAAGCAGATCCGGAAGTTGCATCAACGCACAGGAACGGGAAAGAGCACGGTGGCCATCTTCAAAAACACAATCCATTGCCATCCGCCACAACCAGTGGACACCTGACCCCCACAACCTCGGCAAACCTTCCTCTACATCAATCCTTCACCACAATGCCAAAAGTTGTTACAAAAAAAGTGGAGAGCGGCTGCGGCAGGAGCGCTTCTCTAAGGAGGAGCTGAACATGTTGGCTGACACACTTCAGGAACACGCAGATGTGGTGTTCTCCACTGAGATGACAAGGCGAGCAATAGCCCGTAAGAAGGCCATATGGGCCATGGTTACACAGAGGGTAAGTGCAGTTGGCACTACACCCCGCAATGCACGACAGTGCAGGAAGAGGTGGGATGACCTACGGCTCCACGTAAGGAGCATTTTTTCTGCCAACAGGAACCTGGCCATGGAAACTGGTGGAGGTGCACATTCCCCAATAAAAATGCAGCCATGGGAGGAGACATGTGCCGCACTCATTGGCACCAAATGCATCAAGGGGGTCGGAGACATGGAGAGAGGATCCCCGACCTCATGTGACGCAGGTAGGTGCCTCAAATCCAGCAATGCCAAAGTCACTGAAGTCCACTTTGATGGGAATTGCAATGATGCCTGACAGGGTTAACACAACACATCTGCACAATACTGCCAACAGGCAGTTCTGACCTCCACCTTGTACACATGCAGTATGCACACCCTTCCCGTAGCCACACACATGCCTCCATGCTTATACCACCTACAAGTATGTCACTGTCTCCAACGTGCAACATGTAGAAATCAAATTGAATGCAGCCATCACAAGGCCTGCTCAAAGTCCACAGAGGCATCACTAACCCTTTCCCCCTTTGCTCCACCACAGGCTCTCATTCGGACAGTGACGAGGAAGACACTGCCACCACACCTGCAAAGAAAGCCAGGCCCGATGTCCCCACACAACAACCCTCCACCTCTGCTGTAAAAATCAAAATCCCTCAGCAGCCAGAATCATCGGTGATAACGCAGGCCAGGGCACAGATGTCCACCAGGCCAAGCACCATGGTAGCACCAGCATCAGACACCCAGCAAGTGTTGCCCACCGAAGGCACTGGTTCTGCCGGAAGCAGCACAATGGACGCGACTGCTGCCACCGCAGGTGGCTCGGACGATGATGCAGGGAATGCAGATGTACTTGTAGGTCCCCCCACTGGCCACCTTCATTCCCCCTACCTGTCCCCATGCAGCCTGCAGGCTGCAGGCATACAGGGACAATCCCCTGATAACTCTTGGCCAGCCACTCCATCCCCAGTTGAAAATGTGCAGGAGGGGAGCAGCACATTCGACACGCCACCGGCATCGTCGTCGGCCCAGAGAAACCAGGAGTCAATGGAACAGATAATCCAGCGGCAACAACAAATGTCCTCACTGATGAACCAGCATGTAGCTGAATGTGGGAGTGCTAGGCCGAAATGCAAAAAATTCTGATACAGTGAAGGCGGCAATAGAATCCTCAACCAAGGACATATGTAGGGAATTAGCCGCGGTGCGGCACATGCTCACAAACCTTGTTCAGGTTTTGAGGGGCCAAGTACCTCCTCGGCTGCCAGTTCTGCCCCATCCATCCCCGTCCGCAGATCTGCCAGGAAACTGCGGAGTACAGGCAGGGGTGCCCCGGGTGCAGGGAGAGGGGGGGGCAATAGAGTCTGCCCAGTGGGACAATCCCACATGATGCATCCACACACTTTTGTGGGAAGTTGAGGGGGAGGGGGGGATGGGGTGTGTTGGGGAGTTGAGGGGGGAGGGGGGATGGGGTGTGTTGGGGAGTTGAGGGGGGAGGGGGAATGGGGTGTGTTGGGGAGTTGAGGGGGGAGGGGGGATGGGGTGTGTTGGGGAGTTGAGGGGGGAGGGGGGATGGGGTGTGTTCATTCAAATCACAATTTCAATACTCTTTTTGGTTATGCACAAATCACATATGTGGACATTGCTCATTGTGTATGTGTGCTTTATTGGTGAACAGTCCACAGTGTGCATGTCCCAGACACACACAGTGCCCCAAGTGCCATCTCCATGTGACACCCACCGTCCATGTGTGCTAGAAGCATTGGTTAATGAGAGCCTGACGCATGGCACGTCCCTCCTGTGCATCGCTTCCTCCCTGAGGTGCTGCCCCATCCCCACCCTCCTCATCCTCATCGTCAGGTGGTTGCAGTTCAGCGGGCAGGGGCACATTCCGTCTGATGCACATATTGTGTAGCATTACACATGCCATGACGATCTGTGCCACCTTCTCATGGCGGTACAGGAGTGCCCCACCAGACCTGCTGAGGCAGCGAAACTGTGCCTTCAAGAGGCCAAATGTCTGCTCAATCAGCACACGGGTTTGTGTATGAGCACGATTAAAGTCCTCCTCGTGCCGGATCTGTGGGCAACAATGTATGTGTCAGTCATGACATCAGATTTCAAATCATGACGTGACACCAGGGCATGCATTCATCTCTTACTTTGAACCCCATTTCCACGAATGGAGTCACGCGATGTGACCGCTATATGTGTATTCCTCTTATGGACTGTTTTGCATGCCTTCAACCACTGTATGCAGGGGGGACCAGTACCTTATGAGTGCCTATTCACTGTGTTAGTACATAGCGGTTGTTTTGGTGATCTGGCCAATGTCCATGTGTTATCAATGCTCTCATCATGGCACCATTGCTGTCAGCCTCATGATGACCTCACTGAGCACTTCAAATGTTGTTATGCAATTCATTTGGGCCTCTGTGTCCATGTATTGGTGTTTTGATGTCCATGTCCGTCATGTGGCTCCTTTGTGCGCAGTTATGGTGGACTGCCCTTCCAGTTGATGGTGTTTGGTGCCATGTATTGGCTGAAGTTATTGCATGTAGGTGCATTTCTTTGAGGTGGATGCGGTCTGATTTTGTACAGTGCACATGCATTTGTTTGGGTCATGGTTGGGACACATCTTCATTCACATGGTAGGGCTGCCTACCTCTGGCATTATGTGGTCAGGTGTCAGCTAAAGTATGGTCTGCTTTAGGGTATGAGCTGGCTCCATTACCTCTGCTACTCGCAGCCAGATGAAGTATGCATCCTTCCCACCCCTGTCAGCCAGGTGAAGTATGCATCCTCCCCCCCTGTCAGCCAGATGAAGTATGCATCCTTCCCCCCTGTCAGCCAGATGAAGTATGCATCCTCCCCCCTGTCAGCCAGATGAAATATGCATCCTCCCCCCTGTCAGCCAGATGACGTATGCACCCTCCCCCCTGTCAGCCAGATGAAATATGCATCCTCCCCCCCTGTCAGCCAGATGAAGTATGCATCCTCCCCCCCTGTCAGCCAGATGAAGTATGCATCCTTCCCCCCGTCAGCCAGATGAAGTATGCATCCCCCCCCCTGTCAGCCAGATGAAGTATTCATCCCCCCCCTCTCAGCCAGGTAAAGCATGCATTGGTACGTCAATCACCTATCCACTTCACAATTCCATGGCCATGACATGAGACTCACCAAGTTGCCAGGATCTCGGCCTTGCATGTCGCTCCATGTAGCGTGGTATTGTGGAGTTCCGCAGGACCATTGAATCATGGGTTGATCCGGGGTATCAGGCACAACAATGTGTGATGATCCTGTTAGAGTCACATACCATTTGTACGTTGATTGAGTGGTATTGCTTACGCTTGCGGTACGCTACCTCCATGGCATGTGGGACCACCAATTCCACATGGGTGCAGTCGATGGCCCCAATGCAACCAGGTATGCCGGCCAGTGCATGGAAACCCACTTTGGTGTTTGCCATCTCTTGGGAGCACGGACACTACCTTCAGTAGGGGGGGGGTGGCGGTGGGTGTTTCAATCATGCTGACAATGTTGTTGTGTATCATGTCCACGATGGTTGGGATGGTGTCCCGGTCCAAACGGTACAGGGTGTGAATCTGCTCAGCAGTGAGGTTGAATGGACTGGCTCTGATGCGTGGGATTGGGGGCTGCCTGCGTGGTAGCACTGGCTGTGCTGGTGGGGCTTGCTGGCCCTGCCTTGCCCTCCTTCTGCGTCTCCTCTGTGCTGCCTGTTGTTGTAGTAGTTGTTGCTGTAGCGCTTCCATTGCAATCAGTTCCTCCAGCCCCAACATTGCTAGTCATATTGGAATCATTGTGGAGTGTGGAAAGGGGTGGGGTGTGCTCCTTTTGTACTTGGCCAGTCTGTATTGCCTCCACCTGTGCTGATTGTGTGCACCTGTGACAGCTGGGAACACTGCACATGGCCATTTACGGTTGTCCGCGATGGCGGTATTAGCACCATGGCGGTAAGGTACTTTACGGCCTTCGCAAGGGCGTTAAGAGCATGTCCGCTCGACTCGTGATGTTTCCCAATTTGCGCCATGCCACTATTTCCAGCATGGGGGTCGCGTGTCCGCGTCCTTGGTGCTGTTAGCGACACCGTTAACTACGGTGCCGCTATTTGCACTTCCTCGGATCATAATAGGACCTAGCGTTAAGCGATGCCGGTAATCCTTTACCGGCATCGTTTTTCACTTACCGCCAGGGTCGTAATGAGGGCCATTGTGTTCAGATTTTCCATATAAGGCTGTACATGTTAAATGGTCCGCAGCTTCGTAGCACCCGCATTCTCTATGGGAGAACATTTTTATACCAAAGCTGTACAATTTTTGTGATAGTCATTTGCCAGATGATATGTCATTCCAGAGGTCTTTTAGCTCTGTTTTCTCAGCTTTGGTGAGATAGCCTCTAACATATCTTGCAACGGCAGTGGAATAGTCTGCAATGTATTGTATGTCTATGTTTGCATTCCACAAGAGGGCAATGATTGTATTGTAATCATTGATATACTTGGATGCTTCATCCCTTTTAATGTTGTATGTTTTTTTAGGGGATTTGCCTTTTACGCTGTGTCTCATAGAACACATTAAGCTATTTACCTGCCCTTTTTTGCAAACTGGTCTAGGGAAGTCAAAGCGCCAATTGGTATAGTATTTGCTTGTGTTTTTATATCTACGTCAGCAGAATTTGCCACACTTATCTTTTTGGAAGCGTAACACTTGGTATGATATGATGATATGATGATATGATTGGTATGATTGGTTATTTTTTAACGCACTTAATACCCAGAGGTTTCTAAGCATGGACCGGAGGATCAAACCTGTGTTGCTCCGTGTCATCTTGCTTCCAAGGCAAGCACGTTGCCCTTGAGCTATCATCCCATGACCATCAGACTTGTATATGCAGGTCAGTATCTTTAGTTTCTGGAGGGATGTCGCAGGTAATGTATTTTTCAATAAACTGTTAAACAGTGGTGTCACTATAATGACTAAAATTAGGAGCATCTTTTATCCACAAAAGCATGTGGATGTGTGGTGCTCCTCTGGATTGAAATTCTTTTCTCCAAAAGAAGCGTTGCACTTCTCCGAGCAGAGGGATAGTTTTATTGCAGATAAAATGCATCATGACAATGAAACTTTATTGCAGATAAAATGCAGCATGACAATGAAACAATGAGAAAAGTACCTTGATAAATTGACAGACGCAAGAGAACAGAGTTCTCCTGTTTTTTTTATACCTATTCAGTCTTTATTTCAGTATGCAGTGCGTAATAAGTTGTGCAAATCTTCCCATGTATACGCTACATAACTTAAAGTAAAAAAACATGTGGGTGGGCATAGGCTCCTTAGCATACAATGTACATCAACCTGATATCCAAACCAGTATTCTTTTGTACCACACATGTTTGCCAAGAGAATTGTGATACTTGACTGAAAAACTTCATCTTTTTCTTTTATTGTTTGAAGCAGTTGGGTAGCGGTATGTTTTAAAAGTTAGAGCCTGTTTTTAATGTGTATGCAACTCCATAACATAGAGTTGCTAGTTCACTTTCGGAGAGGAGGTGGAAAATGTATTTGACATTTTGTCTGAATCTGGGGTCTTCAGAATACATTCTTAAAGAGCGATATTCTAATGCACTAATTTGTGTGGAACTTTCATCATCTCTTCCTCCCTTTCCTGCAGGAAAGAATAGAGAAAAAGAATGTGCTTCTACAATTTTCTTCCCATATGCTCACTGGGGATCCTTTGGCTTGATGCATTTGATATGTTTCTAATGCAACATCAATGGTGTCTTTAGAGTGTAGTGGGTGAATTGTATACTGGTCTAAAATGTTCGCTGCTGTAACAGGATCTACACGTTCAAATTGGCCAGTTGCTGGTGAGTCTTGAATAACTTGGGTGATTCCTCTTAAGTTTTCCTCTATGGTTATATCTTTGCAGAATTCGTTGTTTTCTTTTAGATATTGTAGGGCTTGTCTAACTTTGTTTAAGTTGACTGGTTGTTGCCAAATTATTTTGTCTTTTGTTGGTACACTATTAACTAGTATAATCAAAGATTGATCTATTTGTCATTTTACTCCTAGAGTTTGTACATTTTCTTTTAGATCTAATGGTAAATATACTACTTTGCACTGATGCTCTTTAGTAACTCGGCTGGAGGTAATTTGGCTGATTCCGGTTGAAGGCGTATTATAGTTTGAAATGGGTAAACTGTTTGTATTATAATTCTCTCGTTCAAGTTAAGTTGTTGGAGAGTGGGAATATTTCTAAGTTATTAATGATAGCACCTGATGGCATTTGGTTATTGTCAAGCTGGGTGTTGCAGTGCATGCAAACTGTTGAGAGGTCAATTATTTTGTATTTAGTTTCTGCTGTTAGATATAAAGCTAATTGGAACCATTGGGTTTCTTAATTTTTTTATATTTTGTAGGCTAGATCATTTTTGTGCCCTTTTCATAAAACATTCTGTGACAACAGACACATATTTGGTCTGATATTTCAGCAAATGTGTTTTGAAATTTAACTATTTATTTTTTGTATGTCTTTATAAGGACGTTGGTGTTGATGAGGTTTTCAGTAATGTTTTCTGAAGGTATAGAATTTTCTAAGTGAACTTCAGTTTCAAAGTATTTGCGTTGGATGTGCTCTATTTCTTGAAGCAGTTCTTTGGCTGCTCCATGTAGGAGAATGTTATTGAAATTTTGCAGTTCTAGAGCAGGACTTCTTGCATAGTATAGTCGATGCCAAGATTCCGTAAAGTAGAATGGTGTGTCACATACATTTTGAGGTTGCGGACACTGCTTTTGCAAGCAGTTCCGAAAATGCAGGCCAAATGAATGTTTTCCCAGAGCAGTGTGGCTGCGCACTGGACAGGAGTCTATTTCCTTGTAAAGTTTTCATTTTACTTTTTCTTTTAGTTTCACACAGTGATTGAGTTATAATTGTTGCATACATTACACATTGAGCTGCATGTCCATTTGTACACTGGATGGTTTGTTTGGGTGAAAGGAACATTTGGTTCAAAGTTTGTTGGGGACTTTTTTCTATAAGGGTTTCTTTTGCCATAATGGTTTGTTCCACCATCTCATACCCTCGGACATTATTGTCTGTCGCAATTGTTTTTTGTTGTTCTTGTTTATAAGATTCTTCATTGAAATATAGTTCTGTGCTGCTTGTGTGAATCCATTCACCATTACAGAAGTTTAAAGGTTTGTATATTGACACTGCACATGTTTAGAAGTAGTTTTTGTAATGCATTGATTCATTTAGTTAGTGGTTTCATTCTGTTTAAAATCAATACAAACAATGTTCTCTTTAGTAGAAAAGCACTGTCAATTAGCGCTTCCAGGGTCAGTCTCCTGCGGTAGTTTTTAAGGGTAGATCGTGACTTTTCAGCTGTTTTTATAAGATTTTGAAGAACTCTACTGTGGAACATTTTCTGTAACATACATTTTTTGGATTGCTTTACCGTGACTACGTTAACACTGATAGATAGAGGGTTAGGTTTTTTAGTAGGTCTGCTTTTCTTTAAACCTATTTCTTTGCTTTTAGTTTTTGCAAGAGGGGCCGTACCTTTTTTTTTAATCATAGCTGGTTTAGTTTTGTTGAGCGAGCTTACTAGTTATTTTGTTTTAATGCTTTCTATAAATTGTTTTAGAGGTGGGTGACTATAAGGCGTAGTTTTATTCTTATCTTCACTATTGTTCCTTTCTTTTCTATAGAGTTGTTTTTTTTAGGCATTTTGTTGTGTCTGTTGGGAAAAGAGAAAGTTTGCATTGGAAAGTTGTGCAATGTATATGCATGTATGGTGCATGGGTTTGTGGGTCTGATTGAAGTGATGAATAGAGTGCTGTTTGATTGTGAGGTGGTATATTAGGTGTGGTTGGGAAGGTTGTGATAGTAAGAGTCTGCAGAGGTGTGATGGTGTTGGGTTAGTGAGTAAGACAGTGGTGGTGTGATGGAATCCGTAGGGTGATAGTGCTGTTTTGAGCAACATATTGGGTGTTGCAATGGTGTTGTGTAGATGGGAATAGTAAGAGTATGAATGGTGGAATATAATGGGCTAGAATGAAAGAAATGTTGGTTTGAAAAGAGTAGTCTGGGTAATATATAGTGGAACTGTGCTGCTGTAATTACATACATATGTATGGTACATTAATGTACTTACTTTGTTGGATGCAATGGGTATTCATGTTTCGGTTGTTGTCGATCTACGGTAATGTGCTTTTTTCCTGCAATTGTAAAAGAAAGTGAGTGTAGATATGTGGTAATGGGAAGTACTTTTAGTAAGCAAGGTTGATATTTATGAAGGAAGGAGGAGTGGTGGGGAAAAACAGTTAATACAATTTGTGGACGTTTAAAAGGGGTTGCTTTTAGGAGCCTTTTCATGAAAGTTAAGAAATTTGTAGAAGCTCTGTAACGTTTTGTAAAATAGAATAAAAGTTGATAGAAAAGATTTGTAGTACTCTTTTAAATGGCAGTTGGTGTGTGGAAGTTTAATATGTCAGGAGTGTTTGCATACTTGCCAACATGATGCATTCTAATCAGTAGGTGTTTATGTAGTCCGAATTTTTTTGTTTGCGTTCTGGGACTTGTAGTTCCACTTTTCCCATTGTGAAAGTTGGAGTACAAGTTATAGAATGTAAAGTAAATAGTATGACTGCATAAGCAGCTGAAGATTGGAATGGGTTATGTTAGGAAGTATACATGTACTGTCAATATATTAAACTGGCACACGCTGACTTTAACTAAAAGTCACATTGAGCGTCTTAATGAAACTATGGAATGGCATAATGCCATACAACATCTCCCGTTCGCTAATCATCCTGGTTACCAATTGGGTCTCTCAATTATGGTGATTGCATGACAATTAAGGTGTTTGAGATGTACCTGTATGCTTACACTAGGGATTGTATATAGGACACAAATGTGATAAATGGATAACTATCATGTAACTTTAGGAACAATAAGGTTGCAATTGTGGTCCAATTTCTATACATGTGAGTTTGAAAATGAACAGGAGATGTTAGCCCATATACATGGAAATAAGGCACAATAAACATATCCCAATGGCACGTCAGTTGTGAAGTTTGATTTCCAAACAAGTCTGGTTTTATTCAAAGTATTTCAGTCAGCCGACTGGGTCTCAACGCCTCACGACGTGTGTTCCCAGACACTGTGAGATGCGAGAGAGAGCGGGCAGCGCTCAAGCAGGCATATATATACATAATATATCATCATTTGTTAATGTGGTACATCCCACCCTTATTATAAACATTAGAGGTAGTTAGCTCACATCAACAGCTTACAGTCAATATTCATTATATCAATGCTATGAATAATACATTTGAGGTCATCTTTGAATGTTCAATAATTTTAGAAAAAATACATTTCTGGTTTAAAAAAATGATGGGTCAATCCCATTCACTTAACACAGTAAAACATTAACACACTGTCTAAAAACAGACAATTAGGTCGTGACACATAGATATGTATAGTCCAATAGCAAATATCTAGTTTGCTTTTGGTGAGTTTAATGATCTCTGTAGGGGGTTAGTTTCTACCTTACACTGATCATCAGCCCCTGTTGTGGGGTAGTAATTTCATCAAACTAGTGGATTCTGAACTAGATGGAGAAAACTCGACATATTTCGGTTCTCTGATCTTTCTCTGAACTTTCTTCAGGAGTGGTGTCACTGTATCTAAATAATTACAATAAAAACATCAATCGGAAATGCTTTAAATGCAATTTTCATTCGATAAATATTCCTGTTGGTGGTGTTAAGTATCAAACTTGAATGTTCTTTCTGCAGCTGTTGATATGAAACAGAAAAATAAAAGAGAGGAGGTGTAAATACTCTTTGTTCTTCTAGGATAATTTAATTTTATCGGACCTGGCTAGGTTAGTTACTTACCTAGTCTTGTCTGGGTGAGTGGCTCTATAGGAGATGGTTTCCTGAAAATAACAGGACTTGTATCCCCTTGGTCTGTCCATGATGTCCCACTCTTATACAAGTCATTCAAGCTAGGGTTCAGTAATTGACAGTTCATGACACGTCTACATTTAGTGTAAACATTAGTTATTCTAGCAAAGGCTGCAGAGACACTTTTCTGTTATGAGGAACATAGAGCGGTGGCACAGAAAGGATATCTTGTTCTTAGCAGAGAAGCATTCCATACAACATGAGCTAAGGGTCAGACAGTTCTGAGGCAGAAATACATTCTTCATGAAGGAGCAATGTTAGTTGCATATAATTCATGTTTAACTGCCTTTTACAACAGAGCTTGCAAGACAAACCGGCACCTGGACTACTGATTAAGGCGCGGCTTCTGCAAAGCTTCAAGTCCTCAGTGAGAGGGAAAACAATGTATTTCTGCATGGCTCTACATTCCTGCCTACGTTAGTATTTCAGAGTTCAAGCTGTGGCCTCGCACCATGTGTCAGTCTAAAGCATATAATATACTTTGCAAAGTGTTTTACTAAAAAGAAAAACAAAACGGCCGGCATTTACAAAATGGACTCCCTATGGTCACATTCAGGTTTCTTGGTTTGCGAAGTTTATCACATGATGTGATTCGCTTATGGCCAACATACTATTCATATCATTCGGGCTATGTGATTACTTTTACGGTATAATAGAGAAAGTGGGATCTATTTGCAATGTTGAAGGCTCAAATAATTTGTTTGGATTATGACCAATCAATACCCAGTACTGCTACCTGAGTTCTTCAATGTAATGGAAACAGTGTTTGATACATCTACTATGGCAAGGCAGGTTCAACCACAAAAATAATAGAGATGCCCCTATATGTTTACATCTGTGACTGTGTATGAGGGATAACCATTATGTATTATTAGGAGTATGAAGTTTGTTAATAAGGTTTATTGAATATATTTATACATTTGTGACGGAAAACCAATAAGAGAGGTCGAGATTTGCTCTCTTTGCTGAAGGCTCTTATTAGTACATTGGATTAGGACCAATTAATCCTCCGTACTTCAATCTGATATCCCCTACACAATGGAAGCAGATTATGATTACATTACATGAGAATATAGGTGTAATCTCTACAGTATGTTGTACTTGGCATACCAGTTGTAAGGCTGAGGGATCTTTTGCCTCAAATAGGTTTGTGAACTATTTTGCTTATTGGTTCACCCTCCCCAATGTAGTAATTAGCCTAGAAAAATTGAGATATTCAGTAGGATGGGATGCAGTCCCAAAAAGATTTCTCTCCCCTAAACCACTTCAACATGTGGCATTATACCACCTATCCGGAGAGAGGTAGGCTTGAAGCAGTATGAGTATGGCCTCTAAGTTTTTCGTGGGTTGATTTTCATGGGACATTAGCGTGTGACATAACCGCGTTCTACGCGATGATGTCACTGCGTGACGCGCTGAGCATCATGAGGTTATGACGCTAATCATACTTATAGCGGGCAGTTTCAGTGCCGCAAGTTTCTCCCCGTGGTTACTGAGGTTTGGCGCTGAATGAATGGTACTCAAAACTATTCAGGTAAGATCTTGTGGATGCAGGATCCCTCTTGTGGTATTTGGTATCTGCTAGGTTAAAGTTGCCATTGTTTACAATATAGATTCCACTGACTGTACAGATATTTGACAGTGGAAGAGTTAACACTCCCACCCATTCCTACTACTCTCTCTAGAGGCTACATACCTATAGCCCCCAAGTAAGTGATACATATTTTCTGTAGGTCTTTTTGATAAGACATGATATACCTATCTTCGCAGAAAATAAGTCAATTAATGAATAACCTTATGGTGTGATCCATAGGTCTCTTACCTGTAGATCAAGACCCTAATGTAACAGAGATTGGCACTCCTCCACCATTGTTGACAGGAGCTCCCATCATTAAGGATATATAAGACACCTTAGGTAAGACCTTGGTGACGATATCCATGTAACATTTGATTTCAAGTCCATTATAGAGCTTATGTCTGAGTGTAGATTTTATTATTATTTTTTCTAGGTGAGAAAGAGGGAACAGACTGACATTCCTAGATTAAGGAAGCCAGCCAGTGCAACTGGTTAAGGTTGCCCGGGGGCACTGGAACCTATGCCCAAGCTGCCTATTCATCTAATTATAAACCTCAGTACTTAGGGAATGGGGACAACATAGATCTAATTACAAGATCCTTAATGTTATACTAAATAGTGCTTTTTGCTTGACAGGGCGACAGAGAGAAAGAAAACAATTTGTTTAAACAATGCAGGTGTTTTATAATAGACACAAGGGAATTTAGCCGCTGATGAATGTCCGCCATTTAATTGCAGGTGAAAGACAGAAACATGTACAACTAGGGCATTAAATGTGCAAAAAAGAAATACCACGAAGAGTGACTTCCAAAAAAAGAGTATAGTGTAAACTGTTAAACTGACTATCCATACTGTGAAAATTGTGTTTACATTTGTGTATCAACTTGTGTGGTTTATATTAATCACTATGTTATGAATGTATCTTTTTAGTATATGTTTTATGAATAATAACATGTGTATTTTTATAAGTAAAAATGGTAGATGGAGGAGTCAATGCTAGCTTGTGAATGTTTCATACCACAGGGCCGGTTGGCCATAATTATTCACCTTTATGAATCGACCTTCATTCAAGTTTTCTTGAATTTGGTGGGTGATTTATCCTCAAATATTCCTACGAGTAAAGGTGCGAGACAGGGTTGCATAGTGGCTCCCTGTCTTTCAAACTTGTTTATGGCAGACCTGTGGAATTACTTAATGGGTTTCTCATTTGCAGCTCCATCGATGGGAGATCAAACAATTAGTGGATTGGGTTTATGCAGATGATGTAGTCCTGGTAGACTGCACGCCAATTGTCCTGCAATGATTGCTTAATTCATTTGCCAGTTACTCTAAGGACAACTATCTATGATCAACCCTTTCAAAACTGCTGTAAACTGCTGCAAAGGCATTAAATTCAGCTAATAAAGGAAGTGTGCAAAAGTTTAGGTGGTGCCTTAATGACACCAAATTACCCTTAATGAAAGAACTAAAATATTTGGGTTTTCAAATTAGATCCAACCCATCACTGTCTGCAATTGAAATTTACCTGTCTGGGAAAATGAGACAACTATGTAGTCAAATGAAATTAATTCTACATAGGTATTGTAAATGTACTCTTGTCCCATTGCTAAAATTCTATAAGGGTATTCCAAATCTAATGTAAAGGATCAAATTGGAAACACTGGTTTCAAAAGTCAATGGACACGGCTGGAGGGTGGACTGTGGAAAAAAGTTCTTAATCTGCCACCCTCTTTGTCAATGTCCAGGTTGCGTTATGAACCACAAGCCACCTGGAAAAGAATCGCTTTGTATAGGCTAATCTTGGTCCCGAGGCAAAAGTCATTATATGTGGATGCAAAGAACCAGATGGATTCAAACACACATTTTTTCCTGAACCAGTTAAAGCTGGAGGTTCTCAGTCATCTAGGAGCTTGCAACTCATTGGAAAGAGAACTGATGGAATATCCATCAAAAGTTAAAAAAGGGTGGCCCAGTCAGATTGGATTGCAACTAGGGCTCAGTTTGTAAACAAGAAACATTTTCATTGATGTTACCTTGTGATATACTACTAGGCCACCTACCAAGATATCTTGGTAAGTTTCCAAAAAAACATTGGTGTGCTAATTTCTTAAGATTTAGAATGAACCTAGTTGTTACAAGGGACCTGTTAAGGATTGGAAACAAAGGTCCAGAAATTGATGGTATCTGTAACCTTTGTGATTTGAGGTTTAAACAAACTGTTAAACACCTGTTTATGGACTGCCCAGGCACAAATGCCCTGAGAAGCAAGTACTTCTCTTGCTTTGTAGATAACAGTGATTGGTTGGCAACAGAGGAATTTTGGTTACATCTGTGGGTGGGGAAGGAGACTTTTCTCTCCTTGGAGGTGCTCAGATTTCTAAAGGAGATTGAGACTTCTAAAGCGAGTTGAATGTCCTGAGTTTCTTGTTTTTTTTCTTCATTGTGAAACGATGTGTAAAAGTGCCAGGGTATTTGTGTTTTAAATGTGGTGTATTTTAATTGAATTTAGGGAAGTATGAGAGAACCATAATGGATGAGAGGTATTTTCTTTCATATCTTTCATCCTTTTTCTCACTCATCAGTTCCCTTTTCCTTTAAATCTTTGATGATTGTTTGAATTGTATTTAATTTGTATAATTTATATAATAATTGTTTACTGTTTGTGAAAAGTCAAACTTTGACTATTACACAATAAAAAAGAATGTTTCCCCCTCCCACATATCGCACAATCACTTACCTTACACCTCCCTTTGGTAGATTTAATGGTGAGGCACCTTGAGGTACACCGCAAGTAACCGGGGCTGGAGTAGCCAAGTCAAGGGGGGAGAATACTCTCATGGACCTGTTAGAGAGGAAGGAGCATATCCAGGCCGTGGCTTTATCTGAGGAGTGGATTTCTGAAGTTAAGTGTTGGCACAGGATTTGGTGATCCACCAAATCAAAGGCAGCAGAGAGGTCTAGTAATAGTAGGAGAGATATCTTACCAGCGTCCTTGAAATCATCCATTTGATTCTTTAAATCAAGGAATGCGCTTTCAGTACCGAAACCAGGTCAGAACCCATATTGACGTATGCCTAAGAGGTTGTTAGCTTCCAAATGGTGCTGAATTTGAAGGTGTGCCACTCTATCCAAAATTTTGAGAAGGAACAGTAGTCTAGTGATCAGGAGGTAATTGGTGGTTGTATTGGGTCAAAGGTTGGTTTTTTAGTAGGGGTAAGACCCATGAATGTTTTAACTGAGTCGGTCCTGAGCTAGAGGCAAAGGTTAATGAGTGAGGCTATGAAAGGAAAAAAGAAACCCTTATAGAAAAAACGTCCCCAACAAACTTTCAACCAAATACTCCTTTCACCCAAACAACCCATCCAGTGTACAAATGGACATGCAGTTCAATTTGTAACATACACCAACATTCCTTTAAATCTTTCCGACAATTCCTCAATCAGTATGTAAAACTGACAGACAAAAATAAAAGAAAAACTTTACCAACCATGGACTCTTCAAGGACATTCATTAGACTGCATTTTAGGAACTGGTTGCAAAAGCACCTTACACCACATCAAAATGTTAACAACTCACCATTCCGCTATACAGAATCTTGTGCATAGACTATACTATGCAAAAAGTCCTGCTCTAGAACTACACCATTTAAATAACATTCTCCTACATGGAACAGCCAAATAACTGCTTCAAGAAATAGAGCATATCCAAAGTAAACACTTTAGAAGTGAAGTTGACTTAGGAAATTCAGTAACTTTAGAAAACATTACCGAAAACCTCACAAACACCAACCTCCTAAGAACCACATACAAAAAAGAAATAGCCTAAATTTCAAAACTCATATGCTGAATAACCAGACCAAGTATGTGTCTGTTGTCGCAGAATTCTTAAAAAAAGAGCAAACAATTAGAAGATATAGCTTACAAAATAGAGTACAATGAGGAATCCCAATGGATGCAATTAGATTTGTATCTAACAGTAGAAGCTAAATACAACATAACTGACCCCTCAATAGTTTTGCACATACTGCAACACAAAGCTTGACAATAACCAAATGCCATCACGTGCTATCACTAAAAATATTCCCACTTCCGAAAGCTCTTCAAAAACTTAACTTCTATGAGAGCATTATAAACCAAACAATAAACCAATTTTTTTAGCTACAATAATCCTTCAACTGAAATCAGCTAAATTACCTCAATCCGAGTTTCTAAAGGGAATCCTTGGCAACGCAGATTATTTGCCATTAGATCTCAAAGAAAATGTAAAAACTCTACGAGTACCACGACTAATAAATCAATCTTTGTTCGTACTAGTTATTGTACACCAACGAAAGACAAACAAATGTAGCAACAACTAGTCGACGAAGTTAGACAAGCCTTACAATATCTTAAAGAAAACAATGAATACTACAAAGATATAAAGAGGAAAACCACCCAAATACTTCAAGATTCAACAGCAACTGGCCATTTCAAACATATAGATCCTGTTACTGCAACCAACATCAGTACACAATTCACCCACTACACTTCAAAGACAGCATTGAAGATGCATTAGAAACATGTCAAATGCGTCAAGCAAAAGGATCCCCAATTAGCATATGGGAAAAAAGTGTAGAAGCACATTCTTTTCCTCTACTCTTTCCTGCAGGAAAAGGAGGAAGATATGATGAAAGGTTCACACAAATTAGTGCATCCGAATATTTCTCTTTATGAATGTTTTCTGAAGAACCCAGGTTTAGACTAAATGTAGCATACATTTTTCACCTCCTGTTTCGAAAGTGACCTGGCAACTCCATGTTATGGAGTTGCGCACACATTAAAAACAGGCTCCAATTTTTTCAACATGTCCACTACCCAACTGCTTCAAAAGATAAAAGACAAAGATTAAGTTTTGCAGTCAAGTATCACACATCTCTTGGCAAACATGCGTTGTGCAAAAGAATACTGGTTCCGACATCGCAATGATGTAGGCTGTATGCTAAGAAACCTAGGCGCACCCACATGGTTTATTACTTTAAGTTGTACAGAGTACACATGGGATGATTTGCACGACTTCTTATGCACTGCACACCAAAATAAAGAGGGAATAGATATAAAAACACCAGGAAAACTCTGTTCTCTTGACCTGGTCAATGTATCAAGGTACTTTCACCATCGCATTATTGCCATGCTGCACTATATATGCAATAAAAATACCCCTCTGCTCGGAGAAGTACAACACTTCTTTTGGAGAAAAGAATATCAATCCAGAGGAGCGCCACATATCCACATGCTTTTGTGAATAAAAGTTGCTCCCAAATTTGGCCATGACAGTGATGCCACTATTTTACAGTTTATTGAAAAATACTTCACCTCCGGCATCCCTTCTGAAACCACAGATAGTAACCCACGTATGCAATTCTTATGCTTCCAAAAACATAGGTGTGGCAAATACTGCCGATGTAGATATAAAAATAAAGGTAAATACTATAGCAAACGTTGCTTTGGCTTCCCTAGACCAGTTTGCAAAAAAGTACATGTAAATAGCTTTATGTCTTCTGCGAGACACAGCGAAAAGGCAAATCCCCTAAAAACACATACAACATTAAAAGGGAAAAAGCATCCAAGTACATCAATGATTACAATGCAATCATTGCCCTCTTGTGGAATGTAAACATAGACATACAATACATTGCAGACTATTCCACTGCATCTGCAAGATATCTCATAGCCTATCTCACCAAAGCTGAGAAAATAGAGCTAAAAGACCACTGGGATGACATATCATCTGACAAAAAACAAACACAAAAATTGTACAGCATTGGTATAAAAATGCTCTCCCATAGAGAATGCAAGTCCTACGAAGCTGCAGGCCATCTAACAGGTACAGCCTTACATGGCAAATCTGAATGCATTGTCTGGTTAAACCTTGGTCCAGTTTCATCCCACAAAAGAGTACTAAAATCCTACCAAGAGATAGAAACAATAGCCACAAAGGATCCCAACAGCCAGGACATTTTAAAAAACAATTTAATTGACACATACTAGCCAAACAGAAGTACTGCTTTGAAAAACATGTGCTTTTACAAAAATGACTCCTACAGAAACAATGTCACAACAGATGAGACATGTAGCAAATAGTCAGTCTCAACTTGTGAAGGAAGCCTAGGAAAACCTACCAAACCCAGCCTAATTAATCATATAAAGTTATCATTTAAATCTGCACAACATAGAGAACTGTATTATATGGCCCTACTACAACTTTTTAAACCTTGGAGAAAAGAAGAATTATTATGTGACTATAACTCATTTGAAACTGCATTCAAAGCAAATTAAAGCAGTATAACAAATGTCAATTTCGAACAACAGAAAGAAATGTTGGACAATGAATGGCAACTAGAGGAAGAAATTGAAGATCAACTAGATAAAGACACACTCTTAAGGGCAGTCAACCTTCCCTTACAGGAAGCCAAGAACCACTTGGAGAACCACTCATTCTAAATGAAGCAAAAATAGCCATGACTGAGGTAGAAAATACTCTGTGTCAATGTAAACAATCTAAAGAAGACTTGCCAGTGCTCAAATTACAGCTAGATGATGAACAATCCACCATTTATCTAGAAGTCACTAAAGAAATTGAACATGGTTTAAACATGAAACTAAAATGTGTAGCTGTAAAAATGATAAACCTCTGTTCCAGTATATAAGTGGGGATGCTGGTTCGGGTAAAACATGTTTAATTAAAATAATCAGCACATTTCTACAAACCTTAACAAACAACAACTTATCAACTATTGTAGAAGCCTCCACAGGTTTAGTTGCCTGCAACATAGGAGGTGTAACATTACACTGACTACTCCCTCCTTCCATTAGAACACCAAATTAAATTAGAATACTACACATTATCAGCAGAGGCTACTACTGAAAAACGCAAAATTCGGAAACAAATGAAAGTGCACCTAATAGATGTGGTAAGCCTGGTTTCCAACCCCAAATTGGCTTTAATTCACCCACAAGTAAAAGGTCAACCTATTTTTAAAACATTAGGTTACAAACAATGCCGCAACACACTTGGCAGCACTGGAAATGTAAATCTCTGGCAACATTTTCAGTACAGAGAACTAACTCAAAACATGCATCAGTCTGCAGACCTCACCTATGCTAACATTTTAAAAAGCATTAGAACTGGTCTGCTTACAAAAGATGCAAAATCCATATTAAATAATAGACTGATCCATGAGCTATATGGTCGAAACACATCTGCTCCTGATGCCATGGAAAAATTAACTCAACAAAATTTAAAATGCATAAATGCCAATGCTTGCAATCTGTAGTCAATTAAATGAGACATTGTTAAAGAAAATGCAACCCATACTGCATATCAGCTCCACAGACAAACTAGAGGTGCACAGCATGACACTCCCTATGTGTCAACAAGCAACCACATGACTAAATACCTTAGGAAATTCTACCTTCAATACAGTTGGATTGGAGAAAATATTTACTTCATGCCTAAACAGCAGAGTAATTTTAAAATGTAACCTTTATGTAGAACAAGGTTTAGTTAATGGAGCAATTAGCACAGCTGTTGGCTTCCAAACATATCCACATGACCACAACATTCAATGTGTCAACATCCATTTTGACAAACTTGCAGAAGCTAAAGGAATTGGGCACACAACAGCACATTTCCTTCTTTTCAAAAGACATGTACGTACGCAGAGAACAATTTTCTCCATCTCTTGCATATGCTGTCACTATGCACAAATCGCAAGGTGTAACCCTAGATCACGCATTGATTGACATTGGGAGCACAGTCTTTAAGGAAGGTATGAGTTATGTAGCACTTTCACGTCTGCGGGCACTCAATGGTCTATTCCTGGTTAACTTTGATACCAACAAAGTCAACGCTGACATTATTTATATTCTAGAATACAACAGGCTATGTGCTGTGTGCACCCCATCTAGATATGTACACTGTACCTCAAAAAGTAAAACTTTAAAAAAAGAAAACTAATGCGAACAGAATCTACAACAGATCTCCCAACAATATATCTAAAGAAACAATGACCAACTCTTTCTCCATCAAATAATACAACCACAAAACTCTCTACTACAAACTCTACTGCATGTCCATCAGAAAAGAAAGAAACAAATATCTCTTCTCCAAAAAAATCTGCAGGCCCATCAAATGATGCAGACACACAACTCTCTGGTCAATTTAAATTCAGCAACACAACTGGAGTAAATTGCTATGGAAATGTAGCAAACAATAGTCTCTTCCAATTGTCACCAATTGTTCACAACATTTACTTAAACAGCTCAGACCAGTTGTGTTTGCGAATGCTTTTCATTCATAGAAATGCCACAAATAATCCTGACCGCACATACAGTGTCTCAGGTATGAGGCAAGAATTGGACTGCTGTGTAGGAATGGTCAAGAAGATCCTCAAGAATTCCTAATGTACTTATTACTGGAATCCAAAAACATCCCTATAAATGAAATCTTCCAGATTTCATACACGTGGCAACATACATGCATTCTCTGCAACCATGTTTCACAAGAGCACAACCCTAATGAACGATTTGTATCACCAGCTTCTGCAGAATACAAATCATGGCATATTATGCCATTTTTGCAATTGAGACAGCATGCAAATCAACTCACATAGCCAATATGTCATACTAACGCTTCTTAGGTACAATGCAGATGTTACCAAAAATAAATGTAAGATTACTATCTTCTCACATGGCCAAGTAACCTTCACATCAGTGGGTATAATACACCACACTGGTGCCACAACCACTTCAGGGCAATAAACTGCATATGTCAAAAAAGAAGTGGTTGGTTTGAATGTAACAACACCTCCATTACTCCAAAACATAGGTTACCAGCAAATCTAACAAATGCCTTCTTAATATTCCTTAAACACAAATGTACTCACTAAACTGTAGCACAATAACCAGTTAGAATACACCTACGGGTATCTCACTTCATCCATAATAATACAGTACTACTTTTAAAAGTCAAGAATACCCTTCATTGCAATACACTTGAAATACGCCATCACAATTCTTGTTACTACAAAACTTCTTTTAAAGTCTAATGTAGATGTAGTTAGAATACACCAACAGGTACCTAACTGCTTTAAACATTCCCCTAATAACAACACTCTTTAAAACAAATACTATCACACTTACAGTGACATAATTGTAGTAGTTTTTTTTGTAATCCTCTATGGATTTTTTTTCCCAATGACCGAATGATTATTGGAGTCAATACAACAACAGTGTACTTCGCACTAATGTTGTACCAAACATAGTACATAGAATGTTCTGTTTATGAGGATCATAAAAGTAAATGTATATGTAAAATTGTATGCTATTAAATCTTTTCAACTATCCTGCTTAACAAATAATATTGTTTTTCACAGAAAATGAACCAGAGATTCCAGCTTTACCAACTGTAAACAAATCCATATTCCATAAGCACTATCCTCATTTGTACTACAATCATATCACATATTTTCTACTCCCCCTATAATACCTACAATTACTATACACATATTACTATAATGGTTGTGGCAGTGGCCATATTTTTGGGGCCATGGCCTACTGTCATGCCCCCAAAATCTGGCCACTGGCCACAAATACCACAATATAATTAAACCATGTAACAAGTACACACAATACACCTGCAAATAACAAAACTCTCCCTGAACCCATAGCCATTGAATTGGTGTCCGCGGACACCGAAATTGACTGCAGACTTGGTGACACCTGCATATCCTATTTTCACCTATAAAAACAGCTCCATGTGATCTTCATTCCATTACCCTACCCTTTCTATGCTCTCTTTCAGCCATCAAATAACCTAAATGTGTTTTCCAAGCTGTTCGTTCATGGCACTGTTTGTAGACTACCGCGCTGTCCACAGAACAGGCGGCCATGCTAAAAAAAGAATTCTAGAAAAGAATGAAGATGTATAAGAAAGAGGACTGGTGACGTCCCACGAAGCAGAACTGACACACCCGGAGAAGACACAAATGAAGAAGGAACATAAAAACATTCTATAAGATCTGAGGAGGAGGTGTTGAAGTTAAGCAACATTTCGGGATCACAATGAAGATGCTCGTGTGAAGCAACACTGAAGGGAATTCAGTAGTTTTACACTTGTACAGATGCTGTAATGCAAGTAGACAAAGTAATCCTGAGGCTGGCTACATAGTTAATAGATTGCGGCGATGCGCCTATGCATATACATAGGAATGTATAGAAGTTTAATGTTTCACAATGCACTTTAGCAAACTTAAAACCCTGTGAACAGAAAGAGCTTGAGTGTGGCGCAGTTGGAAGATAACTGATGGCGAAGGAGAATCCAAGAAAGGCTGGCTGGCCCAGCACCAAGAGACAGGGCCACCGTGAGTCTGGTTGTCTGTCAAGGAGCTACATGAACGTGAGAAAGAAACAAACTTCTGCTTGAGGTGGAATGAAAAAACACTGAAGGCGTCAAGAGTTCATCATTTAATAGTATTATATGCAGCGAAAAGCTCGAAAACAGGGTCTCCAGACACATGGTCAGATAGAAATAGACTTTGGGTAAAACTACACCAAAACCAGAAGATAAGACCATGCCACACTCCCTTTAATTCTCAGGCACAGCGAGCCTCTACAAGGCCAAGTTCAAAGCCTTAATTGAATGACAGACTGCAAAAGTGATGATAGATGTTGGGCTAATTGGGTGGGGAGGCATGACCAGGCCGACCCCCCCAGCACCTGGGGTAACCAGCTTGCATGCTGCTAACAAGTGGAATATTTGAGAAGGGTACAAGCGTGCCAACCAATTGTAGAGGGCCATGTATCAGAGAGCCCTATAGATTGTGTAACCAATAAATCGTTGTGTATTTTACGATGATAAAGATGACTTGCACTAGAGGAGGGCTTAGTTGTCCACCTAATCTTAGAGGCCCAATCACAACCACCGTCAGTATGGAATGTATACCTAGATGTTCCCTGTAAGCCTATCACATCCACAAGTAGGTTTTCTTAGTTTGCCACGCAGTGTGACGTCAATGATGATGAGTTGATACTATATAACTGTGTTTTTTCATGTAACATGCTGGGATTGCTTGTGCGACGTCGATTGATGTCCGTTGTACTCCCTGTTTTAGATAATTGCAATTAAAGCAGTACTACGTTTTACCAACTTCCTGAGTCGGTTTGATCATTGATGTATGAGTAAGTTCTGTATCCCCATCCATCTCTAAGTATTGCTACCTCGTCCTAAAGGACCCCAGGTCTCGGGGTTCATATGCTTCATGTCTCATGCGTCTACGTGTGTTAGCCTAGCAGTGCTGTCACTTTGCGTTTTGTCATCTTTGGTTACAGCATGTGCATCTGCTTGAAGTATGAGTGATACGGTTGTCTCAGTGGCTAATGCCTTTCATCTTTTCAATATTGGACCGGGGGAGCGGGGGGACAAGAGCTCTAAGTGACATGCATGTTGTCTTTAGATGTGATTAAGAATTTGGGATCCGATAATTGCTTACATGCTTGCTCTTGAGTCTACTTTGAAGTAAGCAGGTGCAGTACATTATTTGCATGTTAACGTGGGAGCACTCAGTAGTTCCCCTGGGGCAAGAACAAACCTGGGGACCAGTGGTCGAAAAGGGTGGGAGTGGTTGGGAAGTGGTGGTCCTCTACCTTTTTAAATTAAGTTTTACTGTTCCTGTACTTTTATGTTAAAAAAAAACCACTGGTTTCGTTTTAAAATAAAAGTGTAGGAAGAAGTTGAAACTTGCCCTTTCAGTGCACTGCACTGAACGTTCCCTTAAACAGCAGGCACATGTGTTTTGGGGTTTGTATTGTGCGTGGAAGGGGGCGTGTCAATGAGTTTTGTGGGGATGGGGTCAGGCGAGTAGGGAACATAGTTCCATGACTTCTTTTCATACACTTCGACCACTGCTGGGGACATATTGCAACCTCCTTTACAAATGTTTCTAAAACTGAAGTGAAAAGGGTAAATAAACAAGCATTGGCAATGGCAACTGTTTTGGCTTTTGTCATGGCAACAGCATGTTAAAGGCACTGCTGTAGTGGTATTAACTGAGCTCTGCTGCAAAGAGCTGCGCTAACAAGATGTGGCAGGGGCTACTGGATAGCTTGCCATACATGATTTATGTTGATACAGAGCCACCCAGAATAGAGGATTTTTTTAGTAATCAACCTGTACCAAGTGAAGTTCATTCAGAGGAAATGAATGGCCCACAAACATCACTGCTCCTTTGTGCATTCAAATGTGACGTTATAGAGTGAATGGAAGATGAGTTTGGGCCTCATTATGAGGTTGGCGGTAAGGGGTTAACGGCGCCGGTAAAAGTGCCGGAGCCGTTAACCCCTTACCTCTCCATTACGAGGTCCACTCGCGGGACACGCTCTGGACCCGTGGTTTTACTCCAAGTGGCAGGAGTGGGATTGTGGGATCAGTTCTAATAATTGCACAATTCTTGTATTCCTCCTTACAAATGTCTGTGAATGCATGGAACAACCTTCTCTGGAAGAAGTGAAGTAGAGAAAAACAATAAATACACTACAAAGTTTACATGAACATTGCAAATGTGAGACTAATATTGAAGGTAAACAAAAGGGAACACGCGATATACACTCTACTGCACCCATCCTACCGCCTCATCCTTCCTCTCACACTCTCAGTTAATTTTTTACCCTCTCTCGCCCTTTCTCGCTCATATTTCCTCTTGATCATTATCGATGGCTCCCTCTCTCAATGGCTTCCTCCTTTGATCTGTTCCCCTTCGCATTCCTTTGCACACCTGCAGCGCTTCTCACATCCTCCTTTGAAACATTATACTCTCCTCCTGCAAAGAACATCAGTCATGATGTTATGTTATGAGAGGTTATTTATAATGTGCACAATACCCAGAGGTTTCTAAGCACGGACCCGGTGATCGAACCTGTGTTGCTCCGTGTCATCTTGCTTCCAAGGCGAGCACATTGCCTCTGAGCTATCTTCCCGAGACAACAGTAAACGCCAACCCTACCTCTTCCCTCTTACTCCACCATGTATTCTAAAACCATATCTCTCTCTAGCCCCACCCACCCTACACCCTTCCAAACCCACCCTAACCCCTATATTCCCCTACCCACCAACCTTAGCCCCTTTGCATATCCCATCTCATCCTCCATCCCACACTCTCTTCATTTCTCACACTCTCACCCTTTCTTGCACATATTTCCTCTTGCTCATCACCAATGGCACCCTCTATCCATGGCCTCCTCCCTAACTCAATTAATCTTCTTATTCTATTGCACACCTGCACCCCCCCTATCACATCCTCCTTTCAAACTTTGCACTCTCCTGCGGGCCCCCTGGTGCCCATAAATGCAAAACGCAAAGATCAGCAGTAAACGCCAACCCTACCTCCTCCCTCTTACTCCACCATGTATTCTAAAACCATGTCTCTCTCTAGCCCCACCCACCCTACACCCGTTATTCCAAACCCACCCTAACCCCTCTATTCCCTCACCCACCAACCTTACCCCTTTGCGTATCCCATCTCATACTCCATCCCACACTCTAGCTTCATTTCTTACACTCTCACCCTTTCTTGCTCATATTTCCTCTTGCTCAATACCAATGGCACCCTCTATCCATGGCCTCCTCACTACCTCGGTTCCTCTTCTTATTCTATTGCACACCTCACCCCCTATCACATCCTCCTTTCAAACTTTGCACTCTTCTGCTGGCCCACTGGTGCCCATAAATGCAAAATGCAAAGAACAGCAATAAACGCCAACCCTACCTCCTCACTCTTACTCCACCATTTATTCTAAAACCATATCTCTCTCTAGCCCCACCCACCCTACACCCGTTAATCCAAACCCACCCTAACCCCTCTATTCCCTCACCCACCAACCTTACCCCTTTGCGTATCCCATCTCATCCTCCATCCCACACTCTCGCTTCATTTCTTACACTCTCACCCTTTCTTGCTCATATTTCCTCTTGCTCATCACCAATGGCACCCTCTATCCATGGCCTACTCCCTACCTCAGTTCATCTTCTTATTCTATTGCACACCTGCACCCCCTATCACATCCTCCTTTCAAACTTTGCCCTCTCCTGCTGGCCCACTGGTGCCCATAAATGCAAAATGCAAAGAACAGCAGTAAACGCCAACCCTACCTCCTCCCTCTTACTCCACCATGTATTCTAAAACCATATCTCTCTCTAGCCCCACCCACCCTACACCCGTTATTCCAACCCACCCTAACACCTCTATTCCCTCACCCACCAACCGTACCCCTTTGCGTATCCCATCTCATACTCCATCCCACACTCTCGCTTCATTTCTTACACTCTCACCCTTTCTTGCTCATATTTCCTCTTGCTCATCACCAATGGCACCCTCTATCCATGGCCTACTCCCTACCTCAGTTCATCCTCTTATTCTATTGCACACCTCACCCCTATCACATCCTCCTTTCAAACTTTGCACTCTCCTGCTGGCCCACTGGTGCCCATAAATGCAAAATGCAAAGAACAGCAGTAAACGCCAACCATACCTCCTCCCTCTTACTCCACCATGTATTCTAAAACCATATCTCTCTCTAGCTCCACCCACCCTAACCCCTCTATTCCCTCACCCACCAAGCTTACCCCTTTGCGTATCCCATCTCATCCTCCATCCCACACTCTCGCTTTATTTCTTACACTCTGACCCTTTATTGCTCATATTTCGTATTGCTCATCACCAATGGCACCCTCTATCCATGGCCTACTGCCTACCTCAGTTCATCTTCTTATTCTATTGCACACCTCACCCCCTATCACATCCTCCTTTCAAACTTTGCACTCTCCTGCTGGCCCACTGGTGCCCATAAATGCAAAATGCAAAGAACAGCAGTAAACGCCAACCCTACCTCCTCCCTCTTACTCCACCATGTATTCTAAAACCATATCTCTCTCTAGCCCCACCCACCCTACACCATTATTCCAACCCACCCTAACACCTCTATTCCCTCACCCACCAACCTTACCCCTTTGCGTATCCCATCTCATCCTCCATCCCACACTCTCGCTTCATTTCTTACACTCTCACCCTTTCTTGCTCATATTTCCTCTTGCTCATCACCAATGGCACCCTCTATCCATGGCCTACTCCCTACCTCAGTTCATCTTCTTATTCTATTGCACACCTGTACCCCCTATCACATCCTCCTTTCAAACTTTGCACTCTTCTGCTGGCCCACTGGTGCCCATAAATGCAAAATGCAAAGAACAGCAGTAAACGCCAACCCTACCTCCTCCCTCTTTACTCCACCATACGTTCTAAAACCATATCTCTCGCTAGCCCCACCCACCCTACATCCATTATTCCAAACCCACCCTAACCCCTCTATTCCCCCACCCACAAACCTTACCCCCTTTCCCTATCCCGTCTCACCCGCCATCTTACAATCTGGCTTTATTTCGTACACTCTCACCCTTTCTTGCTCATATTTCCTCTAGCTCATCACCAATGGCACCCTCTATCCATGGCCTCCTCCCCACCTCAGTTCATCTTCTTATTCTATTGCACACCTGCACCCCATACCACATCCTTCTTTCAAACTTTGCACTCTCATCATAGACCCCGGTGCCTGTAAATGCAAAGAACAGCAGTAAACGCCAAAGCTATTAGCATTGCCAATGCTTCTTTAATTGGTATTCTGCCCCTGGCCAAAATATTGAAGATGTCCAATATGCTTCCAGAAACCTTGGCAAAGATCTTGCGTTGTGCCTATTTGAAAACATCTAATTGGGGGCACATTTTGGGGGAAATAATTGAATATCATCACATGTGCTAAAAATATGTGCATGAGAGAATGGACCTGATTTGCAAAAGCGTTTATCAGTGGGAAAGTGCTCTTGAAGAGCGGTTTTTCAATCAGGCCCAGTGTGCCTGATAGGGGTGTCAGTCCTGCGAGCGGAACTGTGATTTGCACAGACTCCCTGTAGCTGTCAAGATGTCTGTTCTAAATATTCTGACACATCAGTGGCAGAGTCATCAGATTGCAGCCAACGTAACGTGAAGGCTATGACATCTTTCTAATGGAAAAATCAGGTTTTCTTGCGGTGCTCTATGATAAAAAATAAAAAAAAAACGTTGATATGTGCCTTTCATGGCAACGTTTCATTTTGCATAAAATCTGACACTTCATTCAAATACAAAATCCTATGTTGAATATGTGCCAATTCATACAATGATCGCTGAGTCCTGGTGCCATCCATCAAAATGCACACGAAGCTGTTGGCATAAATGAAAAATGACTAATCGATGCATCTCACAAGCAGCCCCTGTAAAATGAGATACTCATTGTAATCGCATGAAGATCTTAACGCACGCCATCTGTGTTCAGGGGGAGGCCACCGAGAAGCAATGCAAGGTAGGAGACCAGAGCCGCAGCAGCCAGGTGACAGCAAAGATGGCATTAATGGCCGTACTTCTGGTCCCATTGTAGGCCACAGGGCAGGGCCTAATTGGCACTTCAGGAAGGAACTAAAGATGCTGCTCCGCAAGGAACCTTGTTGCCGGTTGATCCCCTGCCATCTCCTTTCCCTCCACCCAGGGGAGCCAATTCATGAATTCCCTGGAGCTTGCCACTGGCCAGATTTTAGGACCGTGGCATTGAAAGGGTATTAACAATGTTAGAGATTGGTTTTCCTGGGGGTGTCCGGGTCCTCTGCCTCTGCCATCATCTCCTTCCTGAAGCTCTCAATGGCCTTCCCTCTCTGTATACATTACAAATGCAAGCCCACAATCGCACACCGCCTCAGTTGTTTTCGCCCTTCAGTTACCATGGAGAGCACTGTGTTGTCAACCAGTGGACCCTATTCCTGTATCACATCCAGTCCATTTCCGGTGGCTGTGCAGGGCTAGGATAAGAGCTCACGGGCAACGTGTTTGTCTTGGGAGAAAGACAAGGCAGAGCAATAAAGGTTAGAATCCGGGCCCTGCGCCAAGAGACTGGTGTCTGATATTAGGCGCTTAATAAGTACCCCAATCCTTTGCAGCACCAGTGGGGACTTCCTCCATGTGCAGCAACTGGATTGATTGCAGGTATTGTCAGTACGTGTGCCTCCTTCCTTCCTTCCTTCCTTCCTTCCTTCCTTCCTTCCTTCCTTCCTTCCTTCCTTCCTTCCTTCCTTCCTTCCTTCCTTCCTTCCTTCCTTCCTTCCTTCCTTCCTTCTTTCCTTGCTTCCTTCCTTCCTTCCCTCCTTCCCTCCTTCCTTCCTCCCTTCCTCCCTCCCTCCCTCCCTCTCTTGCTTCCTCCCTGCCTCCCTCCGTCCCTTCCTTCCTTCCTTCCTTCCTTCCTTCCTTCCTTCCTTCCTTCCTTCCTTCCTTCCTTCCTTCCTTCCTTCCTTCCTTCCTTCCTTCCTTCCTTCCTTCCTTCCTTCCTTCCTTCTTTCATTCCTCCTTCCTTCCTTCCTCCCTCCTTCTCTTCCCTCCTCCCTCCCTCCCTCCTTCCCTTCCCTTCTCTTTCTTTCTTTCTTTCTTTCTTCCTTCCTTCCTTCCTTCCTTCCTTCCTTCCTTCCTTCCTTCCTTCCTTCCTTCCTTCCTTCCTTCCTTCCTTCCTTCCTTCCTTCCTTCCTTCCTTCCTTCCTTCCTTCCTTCCTTCCTTCCATCCCTCCCTCCCTCCCTCTTTCTCTTCCTCCCTCCTTCTCTTCCTCCCTTCCTCCCTTCCTTCCTTCCTTCCTTCCTTCTTTCCCCAACAAACACACCTGGGGTAAATGTGTAAAAGCCCTGGATATTTTCTGCAGTGGGTGGAACATTTCTTTGGACAATAAGGTATTCTCCCCTCCCCAAGTCAACTTCTCAGGTGTAGCATATGACGTCTCCTGTCTCCCTGACATGTGTACGTGATGGCATTGATGGCATGTGTGCCCCACAGTGTTCCACCCAGGGCCCTTGGAGATCAGTAACCTGATTGGTGGTGGGCACCTTTGAAGTCTGCATGTATGTAGTTACATATCCGGGAATTACACTTAATGAAAGAGCCTGCCTGAGACTGAAACTTACCTGGGCTCTGTAGATTTCCTGTGTAGTCCCACACAACAATTCGGAGACGTCTGGTCGACAGAGAGGCCAGAAGATAGACCCAATAGTGCTGCGGTGGAGCAAGCAGCCATCAGAGGACGCATCGCCCCCCTCCCCAAGAATCCCCATCACACAGGGATGTGTACTAGAGACGTGATGAGCTGAAAGAACGTGGTGTGCCTGACAGTATGGTGAATGCAGCGGAAGTGTGTTGAATGCAGTGAGCCCACAGCACTGTGCTGGAAGTGTGCATGGCATTGAGTCCAGCATGAGGGTGCCTCAAGGCCCCCAGAACTGCACCTTCTTAAGGTCTTTAGGGAAGCTTGAGGGATGTGAAGATGGTCCTCAGAACTGCACCTTCTTAAGGTCTTCAGGGGAGTCTAAGGGATCTGACGGGAGTCCTGAGAACTGCAGCTTCTTATAGTCTTCAAAAGCACAGGTGCTCCGTCACGAATGTTGGTCAACAGGTGGTGATTGCAGTAGGACTGTGGCAACATCAAGTGACTCTTGTGAGGCACCTTGTTTACACAGAGGGGAATACCTGCCACATATTGCCTCTAACTGAAGTTGTTCGTACGAACATATCCTTCAATGATTGGGGAGAGGTAGGTATGTCTGGCAGGAAGACGTCTCAGAAATGGAAACTGAAGATATAACAGATGCGACTCGGTCTGTCGTGCTAATTCTGTGAGCATAAATTTAGTAACAAGCACATCCCCTTAATGTGAGGCCATGGTCTGTTCTGGTGAACATTTGAAGTAGACCAAGAAAGACTATGAGGATGACCTGGGGCCAGAGATATATTACTTTAGGGGGTGTCATCCTTCCTTGTGCAAAAACTGCCCAAGGTGCTTATGCATTCAGAGCTGCACCTTCTTGGGGTGGAAAGTGTCCATACAGAGCGGCCCTCCAAGAGGGGACGGTGGTACTCTGTGTCCTGTTATCCAGGAGTGTGATCCAGAGTTGTCAAGCCTATAGCTTGAGAGAGAATTGTTAGCCATGAATGAGATTTGGCAAGACATGGGACAGTTCCCTAAATGTTGTGTGGCTTTCTTTCAGGTTTACCTGTTTACAGCCAGTTGTTTTGTTTCGTTCTTAGTGACATTAATGGGACCCCATTATGAATTAGGACTCTGTGGGGATTTTTGGTGGATTTACCGCTGGTGGAATTACTGTGTGGTAAATCTGCTGATTTTGGGCAGTAAAGTGAAGGATTTATCTCCAGCAACAAGCAACGGCAGAGTCACCATGAGATAATTCCACTGGTAGTAAATCCGCCAAAAAAATTGGCAGTGCGGGAAAGTGGTGGTAACAGAATTACGCCACTTTTTTCCCGCAGCACCAAACATCTTAATAGACCCATAGTGTTATGTTTTTAGCATTAGATTTTGAGTTGCCTGCCAGCATAAAGGTATGACTCTCCACGTTTAGAATACAATGGCAATACGCAACGCGTATATCTGGGCATAACCAATTGGTAAGTGTTAAGTACCCAACGTGCCACTAGGGCAAATACACATTAACTCCAATTTGGCACCCCGCTTTTAAGGAGATTTAGGAATGTCTCTGTAATACTTATTACACTTTAGTCTTCAGTATCTGAGTGAATGTTCACTCATTGGTGCAGAGCCTGTAGGATGCATGTGAGCAAAGCAAGATTATGCACTTTTCCGGATGTTCAATTCGGCCGCCTATTAAATGTGATGCAACGTTTTTATTTTACAGCAGATGGTCTTGCTATGTCATGGTATTGTTGAGATTAATAATTCCATGTTAAAAAATGCAGCATCAAGAACTCATAAGAACCAAACATTCATCCGGTGAAAGGCAACCACTCTGACATCCATTGCCATCCCCAAAATTGGTTCAGGATTATTTGCTTTGTGACCATAACATACGCATATACACAAGAGCGAGAGAGAGAGAGAGAGAGAGAGATGGATCGAGGGAGAGAGAGAGAGAGAGAGAAAGAAAGAGAGAGAGTGCGTGTGTGACGTTTGAGTTGCTTTTGTGTGCATGTGTATGTAACATTGGTTGTGGATGAAGGATTTTAACTGTGATTTCACCCGTTTCATATGAGGATAATGAGAGCAGCCAAAAATGGGCAATTGCAGGCACTGAAAATGAGTGCTACAACCACAAAGGAGTAATTGCACAGAACGGTTTGCCAATTCATAAAGGGTGCTTTTCTCAATGTTTCCTTGCCCCTACCTGCCCTCGGCTAAACCCGACGCAAGTATCGAATAAAAAGCCCGCACATTCTTCTTGCACCTCAAGAGGTTTTCTTCATGCTCGTTTGTGTGTCAAAGATGTTTTAAAGAGTAAATTGTCTACAGAGCAATGGCCAAATATAGGTGCCCGCGTTCAAGTGCCACGTATTTCTGAAAGGCATGCCTCTGCATGCACTTCTTAGCTCGCTGTGATTTGCACACACTGTGCCCACAGAAATGTTTACGAATCACGAAACCGTGCAAACAAAGCAACGCATGCAGCCTACAGGTGCGACTGACACGGGTTGTATCCTACCACACAAGAATAATGTGTTCTTTGATATTCCGGCCTGCACGCTGCAAGATCTCCTTCCTCGCCAGCTCTTTGCCATCCATTGTTTTCCTCTGTCAAGGGCGGTCTCTCACTCCTTGGCTGCTTCCCTCGCCAGTAGCCTGCACTCCGGTGTTGCCTCCCTAACCTGCAATCTGATTCTGACCGGTTCTCCTAAGGGAGAGCCTCGTGCTTCCTTCTTCCAAATCCCCCATGACTCCTCCCTTCCTTTCCTTTTCCCAGTGTTGGCAGCCAACTACCTTCCACCAGCCCCCAATGTAATCTACACAATGGGAGTACTCAATAGACAGAGGTCATGTCTCAGTGACCATGTAAACTGACTGTAGATGCCAGTGGGTGGAGAGGGGAATTGGGGGTGAGTGAACAGTGGGGGGTGAGGTTCATTGGTAGCAAAAGTTCAGAAGAGGAGGTTATTCAATCTCCAGTTTCCATTGAGCACATTTATATCTGTTTAAGGAATCATCCTTTGCCTGTACACGAGGTTGCTTTGGTATCATCTTTCACCAAACACTAACCTCTTATCCTCATCCTTATAATAACAATGGTAGGTTGTCCTATAGCATATCATGCTGGATTCCACAAGCTTCTCAATGCTGCAGTATTAGCTGGTAATGTTTCCCAACTTAATGGTACTCAAATTATCAAACTTGTACGGATGAAAGGTTGACTCGGCGTAACCAGGCAGTTGATGTTGGAAAGTGCAGATTTGCTCCTTGTCTGTGGAGAGTGCTTACTCCATTAGCTATCCACCCAGCTCTCAGAACAGAGCCAAAATCCATGTTCCTCTGCACTGTCACACAACGGAGAACCTTTGTCTTTAGCCACCACCTTCTGCCTCACACTACTCTACACTTCAAGGATTGCAATTATACACTCATACCCAACACCCTCACCCCCTCCTTAATCTTCACAACACTGATTGGCCAACATATCTGCTTACTCCCCATAAGTATGCTCTTGCAGGCCAGGAGAATGTACCTCCAGGTGCCTTGAACACCTTGAATTTTCAGACAGCAAAACATGCATCACAAAGTTTCTTTACAGATAGACGATAACACAATATGGTGATACACCCCATGCTTCAGTTCCCATGGCCATTATTGGCCTACCAGACTGAGCCAGGCAGGCCTTAGCCCTGTTCATTCCAGAAAGTGGGACTTATCGCTAAGAGCGCCCCATGGTTTTCATTCAGGGTGCTCATAATTTGTTATGTTTTAATGGGAAATTGTGCCCGCCATGAACATGCATGCCCAATTTCTTGTAAAAAAACTCCCAAACAAGATGGCCAAAATAGAAAATAGCAAAATGACTTGGTTTGGTTGGTAATAACAGTGAAATGCTGCTGCATGGGCCTGAAGCAGCCATGATGATCGCAGTATTGGAGCCTGGGTGTTAGTGGGTTTAGGGCGAGGTGGCACACAGGCAGAATAGTATGCCAACATCTTTCAACAGGCACCTGGGCCTCCACTCTGGGAAAATCCACTGTGGGTAGGGGACTTTGTTACATGACCCTAAAAGGGTCAAATCCAGGCCAGCAGCAGTCTCGAATGTAGAACAAATTTATTCGCCACGGTTCTTTAGATGCTTTGTAGGCTAGCAATGTTCATGCTTCCCTAAGAGGGCAATCCTGGGCAGACAGTAAAATCACAGGTGCTTTTCGGGTGCACTGTGCACCGACAATTGAAATCTTGGCCCATACCAGTCATCAAAGTAAAGCAAATAACAAAACATATCAACACTGGAATGTAGGTAAGGTTCAGGAACGCATCATCTAAACAGATTAGCTGAGCCATTCCCATTTTGGGGCCATATCAATTGCAAATATAGCTGGTACAGAACTTGATATACTGGATAACTATGACAACGCAGAAAAGATTTTTGTATAAATAATTCCTGGAAAAATGGATTCATTCTTTGCCTCTTAATACTCGATTTTCATGTAAAATTGAAATCATATTAATTGTGTTGGTTGGTTTGCCCTCTGCTACGGAAAGCTCCCATTTATTTTCAAAATTTCAGGCACTCAAGTAAATTGATTACGCATGCAAGTCAGGCATGGTAAAAAAAACGCATAGGTTACATAAATAAATTGCTAACATTTATATAGAACATTCTGATGTACACTTTCTGCTGTGCCTTACTTATGTAGTATGTCAGCAGCTTTGGGCCACTTAGCTTCCTAACATGAAAGTATACACTGCAGATGAAAAGGGCCCAGAAATGCTTAACTCAGCTTTCTTGTACTTTGTTTTAATTATTTTATTTATTTATTTTCATTTATAGTTGCTCACAAAGCCTATTGGCATTTAGGTGCTGTTACAGTGTGGTGGGTAATTGGTAGTGGGTAATCCGGATCAGTGTGCTTGGCTGGCCAGCAGATACAGTGAAGATTGTCAACAAATAGGTAAAATGAAGTTAGTTAAACAAGTGAGTTTTGAGTTTTTTCCAGAACAGGTGGGAGGAAGGCTCTCCACGCAGAGGTATGGGGAGGTTGTTCCTGAGGGTGGCAGTGCGGACAGGAAAGCTGGAGCCACCACCAGCTGGTTTATGCTTACATCTCGGTGTAGTGAGGCAGTGGGCCTGAGTGGATCGAAGGGCTCTAGTAGGCACATACATTTTGAACCTCAAAGCCAAGTAGGAAGGCGCACTGTTGGACAGAAATCGGTGCGTGATGGATAGAATTTTGAAAAAATTATTTCTCAGACAGGTAGCCAATGAGCAGATCTTGTTGCGTCAGAGATGTCATCGTCCTTACTCAGGTCTGGAGTTGCACGGAGAGCATTGTTTTGTATCACTTGTAGTTTGGTCACATTTTTCTCAGAGGTGCCGGAGAGTAGTACATTGCAGTAGTCCAGCATTGACAAGAAGGGTACCCAGTAATATAGTTGCCAAAAAATTGGCCCTGCTCCCCTTTTGTGGTATAATGGGTCTGGTGTTGCGGGAGTGTCCGACACATCCATTAAAAGGATTGCGGGGGCCACACCACAGCCTTTTTGCTGCAATTTCTTTTACAACTGCCATTTTCGCAGAAACTTTATTACATGGAACCACAATATGTTGGCTTGTGCGATTGTTAGACGATTTTCAGTTGAAAGGTGAGGTTTACATGCAGTGATGAACTTCGTGGCATAGGCTGAGGAGGATGCAGTGTGATTCATTTGGCGTGTCATGGTGAGAGATGCGTCTAGGTAGACCCCAGTGTTTTCACAGATGTAGCGACTGGGAATGTGTGGCCATCAATGCTGAAGTGGCTGAAAGCTGCATCGAGCTTTCCGAGATCGGCAGAAGATCCGATGAGAAGTAGTTCTGTTTTATCAGCATGCAGGCAGAGGCTGTGTGAGGCCAACCAAATTTAGATGGTCTCATCGATAGAGTTTATTTTTAGGGTGTACTGTGTATGGTTACAGAAAGGGGGATGAGGATTTGGGCGTCGTCTGTGTAGGTGATACCCAAAGAGTCGAGGTGGTCAAATAAGGGTTTGGTATACATGTTCTAGAGTGTAGGTGAGACACAGTAGCCGTATTGGACACCACACGCTATTGAAGTAGGAGGGGCAACAGCATTGTCAGCGAAGACTCTGGAGGTTCAGTTGGCCAGGAATGCTGAGATCCATTTGGCCGCCTCAGAGGAGAAATGGGCAGCAGATGCGAGGTGCTGGCAGAGTGTCTGATGGACGACTAGGTCAAAGGCGGCAGAGAGGACAAGGAATTAACTGTTTGCAGAAAATAAGGCAAATAATATCCCTTGCTAATTGGTAACCTGGATAATGACTGCTAAAAAGCTACTGTGAAGGAACCGTACATTATTAACTTTTATTTATTTATGTATTCATTCATTTTTGCTTGTTAGGCACTTTACAGGAAGTAAATACTGTTTCAAAGCGCCCACAGGGCAACAGGGAGGAGACAAAGGATGAGAAACAATTTAAATACATGAATATATTACATATAGTGGGGGAGTGGAAGGACGAGCCTACTATGCCTTGTGAGTATTTAGAATGATCAAGTGCAAAAGGGAGATAGGTTCTGTGTTTCTCATGGGTGAGCAACAGATGAAGTGGGCAATCCTTGTCTGGCCTTGATCCTGTAGTTTAATCTAATTTTCGGCCTATTCTCTTCTACCATGCCTCATAAAACTTATTGAATATTTGCTGTCCCCTCTTCTTAGTGCCTTTTTAGAATCCCCTGGCTTGTTGGACCCTTTTCAAACCGGCTTCCACCCCAGCCGGGGCACTTAGTCTGCTTTGATCTCTGTGGTGGACGATCTGACTCGTTTGGTTGATCAGGGTGTGGTGGGGGCCCTGATTTTGTTAGATCTGTCAGCAGCTTTTGATACCATCGACAACCCTACCTTGATCTCCCAGCTCACCTCGATAGGCATCTCCAGCCAAGTGTTAGCCTGGTTTACTTCCTTTTTGACAGGGCGCTCTAAATTTGTCTCTTTTGTCTCTTTACTTCCATTTTGCTCTCAGTTGATTTCTCTGTTTTGCCGTGTCCCCCAGGGTTCTTCACTCTCTCCCACGTTGTTTAATCTTTATATTCAACCGCTCCTGCTTTTGGCTTCCTGTGTTACTCTTATGCTGACGATACACAGTTAATTGTGCGGCTCATCATTGCAACTGTCTTCAGGCCATTGTTGACTGGATGGTCTCTAACTGGTTGAAGCTCAATAGTGGAGAAACTGAGGTGTTGGTGGTGGGGACTTCATCTCCCTCACTGATCTGGACCCCGGAGGGTTGCCCAGAAAGTCTTGGCCTGTTCTCCATCCAATTGTCCTCAGTCAAAGACCTTGGGGTGAAAATTGTGTCTTCGCTATCTATGACTGATCAAATCTCCTCAGTCTCTCAAAAAGCCCATTACAAACTCTGGACACTGCGCAGTCGTGCCAATTATCCCCCAGAAGTTCCATGCTCCAGTGTTCTCTTCATTAGTCATTTCCAGCATAGACTACTGCAATGCTCTCTAAGAGCATCTGCTTCGTCACCTTCAGCTATTGCAGAACTCGGCAGCAAGGGCCGTTCTCCACCCCTCTTTTGGAGCCCATATGTCCCCTCTGCTGTGCCAACTACATTGGCTCCCAGTGCAGTCTTTGTGCCTGGTACACAAGGCTCTACAAGGGGTGCGTGCAAAATTTCTCCAGGCCAAGTTCAGTTTTTATAAACCGGCCAGGTCACTACGCTCTCAAGCCGTGAGGACTAGTCAGCCCCCTAGGGTTAGGTTTGCCTGCGTAGGCGGCCGAGCCTTTTCTGTAATGGCTGCTAAGGCTTGGAATTCTCTTCCTTTTGCCTTGCGTAACATCAAGGCTCACCTTCCATTCTGGAGGACTCTGAAGACTTTCTTCTTTTAATTTCTGGTTGTACTCCTTGGTTTGACCTTGCCTCGTCTGCTTTAGTGCCAAGATGCCTTTGGGTTTATGTTGCGCATTACAAATATTTTTTTAAGTTAAAATAAGAAGTGCAATGTTAGGTAAGTGCGTTATTCCATGGGTGGAGAGTGAGTTGAGGCTAGTGGTGAGGCGAGGCAAGTGCTGAGGATAGACAGAAGCTGGGGTGATTCAGTGTGGAAGGTCAGTGCCCTGAGGATGCATAAGGGCCCTGAAAACCAAACAAGCAACTGTGAGATTAGCAGAGGAGAGAGGGATGGAAGGAGGAGTTAAAGAGGAAGGTATTGATGATCTTACGGAATTTAAGAAAGTTCTGCTCAAGATGAAGAGGGAGGGGAGGCTGTTCCAAAGAAGGGAGCCAGCTGAGGAAAGCGATCGACCTCCTGCCCTCTGTTTAGCGAAACACTTTACACCCAAGGAGTTGGTGCCAGAGGACAGGGGAGATGCGGTCCGTGTGCTTGACACCAAGGATAAGTCTTGCTGCCCTATTCTGCATTAGCTGGAGGGGTCGCAGAGTGGACAAAGGTAAATTCAGGAGGAAGCTATTGCAGGGAACCAGGGCTTGGGTAACATTGAGCTTCTGGTGGAAGGTGAGAAAAGGTAGAATTCCTTTGAGAAGGAAGAGCCAGTAAAATTAGGTTTGTTTTAAAAATGCAGCCCTGACATTTTTTGGGTGGTATTACGTTTTTGCTAGGCAGACCTTATAGAAAAGCCCTAACATTGCTCAAATGTAGTGGTAAATTCCTGAGGAGAGAGGGAGGGAAGGAGGAGGTAAAGAGGAAGGTCTTGATGATCTCTAAACTCTAAAAGAGGACAGGTAAAATAACCCACAGTGTTTTAAAGTTTGACTAGAGCATTTTTGATTCATGATTCCTCGAACCACGTTAAGCCAGGTTCGACCCACCGATGAGACGCTGAGGTTTTTTGTCTTGGACCACCGCCTGTGCCCTGAGCCAGTGCATAGTCGAGCTGCCCGGATCACCTGTCTGGACACCTGTGGTGAAGCCGTTCACCGAAGGTGGACCCCTTCAAGGCAACTCTTCCCATCTGGACATGAAACTGAATCTCCTGCTTTCCTCAATTCTAGATATGGCTCAGAACAATTGAACACCACTTTGAATCCCATCTCAACACAGTGAAGAAACAAAGGCAGACTAAGATAAAGATAAAGTGGGCTAGAGGCCCCTTATAATTATTTTTCAGGTTCTGACTCCGTGGCCATGTAACTTGGGCCACAGAGACAGTCAACGCCATATCCTACCTTAACAAGCCCAATTCATGGAATTTGTGGCATGGTTCAAACTGACTTTGCACCGCTGAAAAGTGACTGTGCACTGCCGACACAAACCCTGATTGATGGAACTGTGCAAAGTGTATTTTTGCAGTGCAAAGTCTGTGCAAAGTCAGTGCATAGTAATTTTGCAGCAGACTTACACTGTTTTTGTCATTGCTGCCTGCATTTTCCCCTTGTATTACCCAGAGAGTGCATCCTTTGGGTGTGTGTCCTTGCCTTGAGAGGTGGGTGTTTAGTGTTTTACTTAGCTGTCTATTTTTAAGCTCAGTACATATTTTTTAGAGGACTTTTGACATTTCTTTTGTTTGCGGGCTTTCATTGTTGACTCACTTCTTTGAAGAGGTTAGCCTGCCCATGGCCCACGTTACCAAGTAGAGGAGAAGCAGGTATACAACTAATGTTCTGCCTTTGTGCCCTATATGGATGGAACACTACTTTGTTCAGTTGTAGTACAAAGTTTGGCATAGCTGGTTTCAACATGCCCAGGCACACCATGACACTGTGGAAGGCTCACAAGCCTGACCACTGCTGAGCGAAAGACAGTCTTTGTGTCCTTAAGCACTTTGCCGAGAAGTGCAAGCCTAGGGTTTGAACAGGTATTGAAAACATCCTTGTGGTAACCATGACATAAATAAGGGAGAAAAAGAACCAAGGTTGTTTCATTCTCTTTTCAAGGTGCTTCTCCAAACTTGGCAAATTAGAATTTCTGATATCCATACAACCCCTCCGAAAGGTTATTGGGACATAGGGAGCAAGCAGAAGGGATTTGCAGTCTGTGTTTTCTTTGGCATGGCTGCAGCGTGCCTAGTCTCACAATGACACTGTGGAAGGCTCAAAAGTCAGACCACTGCTAAGCCAAATACAGGCTGTGTGTTCTTAAGCACTTTGCCCAGAAGCACAAGCCTAGACATTTGGTCAAGTATGAATAACAAATGCATGCGGTCATCATGACATAAATGAGGAAACCTAAAAAAACAGAGGCTGTGGTATTCACTTTTCAGTGAAGTTTTGCAAACCTGGCAACCTCTGATTTCTGACATACATATAACCCCTCCCAGATGTTGTTAGGTGTCTATGGAAGTAAGTAGAAAAGCTTTGCCATCTGTGTTTTCTACGGCATGAGTTCAACATGCCCAGGCTTACCATGCAGAGAGTATATTCCAGACATACCCCTTGGCACGGCGAACCCCCATATCCAGCTATTTCTCCTTTTGGTGCTGCGCTCCTTAGAATACAATCGAGTGCTATGATAAATTCAATACAATTGTACACATAGCTCTCTTTCGCCTTTTCCTTCTAATGGCCTCCTGAGTTATGTATCCTCTGCCAGCATCCTAACTACCTACTCCTGCCTACCACTTCTGCATGTTCTATCATACTTCTCCTTTGTCTCGCTGACAGACAAGGTGCTTCAGCTCCATAACCTATGGCAGGTGGTGCTCTACAAATGCAAGATAAAATAACATAACAAAACCTAACACTTTGAAGTCTTTGTTCTCTCCTGCACTACAGCTTGCCAGCATCGACTTCTTTACAGTGCATGTTAGTGTTACTTAAAACATAGATAGATGTTAATGTGTACATTCATTTTATGGATTTGTTGTGATTAAATGGATAACCTGTCAAATATTTACAAATATATGTTTAAGACCATCTGCTGCATTAGCAAAATCACATATAGTGGTAGGGATCCAATGTAACGCCAAAGTTCGAGTTACTTTTTGGTGGGCAATTCATGTCACTACAAACCTTACTTTAAAACCTACGACACTCCAGGGAAACGTTCTCCTGGTGGTGACAGAATCTATGAAGTTTACCACACTCAACAAAGGTCACTGAAAATGGATGTCACCAACCGAATTGTGTCTGCTATTGAAAATGTTTTCATCCAATTGAATCGAGAATTTCTATGAAATAGAACGCATTGGGCCTCATTATAAGTTTGCCGGTCCGGTAACAACGGTACCGGTAAGCTTGCCGGTACCGTTGTTACTGGATCAGCGAACTACGAGTACTGCTCGCGGGTGCCTTCCTGCCCACCAGGTCTGACCTGGCGAGCGTACCGGCACCCGCGAGCAGAGCATGTCGGATGCACCGGCACCATTCATGAATGGTGCCGGTGCATCCAACCTCCTCATTCCCATTGTGCCCTATTGGGCTCAAATGGGAATGGGGAGCACTTTTTTTTCCGGCACCCGCAAATGGGCAATTAACGTGTCCGGCAGTGCCGTAATTAGCTGGTAATTGCCCATTCGCGGGCGCCGGAAATAAAATGATACCGGCAGCAGCCGGCTACCGCGGTATCATAATGAGGCCTATTGTGTGTCTACTTGAAGTAGGATATGTATAAGGGTTCTGACCAGTTTTCTGACAATGGGCTATGCCAGTACATTCTGTAGATTTGACATAATCCCTAGTTTAAAGAGAGTTCTTCTATGAGCTAAAAAAATGTATAACTAGCAATGGAATTTAGTTTGACTTACCTGAGTGGTGCCCACTTCAACTCATAGGGATCCAATGTAAAGCCATTGCATTTAAATGACTCAGGGATTACACCAGTGAAGTGTGAATGCTTATGTCAGAGTGGTATATTTCCAGAAGTTTTAACTGCAAGTTCTTGAAATCATTAGCCAGGCATAATGGTGGGAAAAATGTTACAGATTCATGCCCAAAAAACAAAAAACATAATTTTAGATTTGTCTTCAAAAGCCTTTAAATAGTACAAGTAATACAAGGGATGAAGACCTATGTTAAAGATTAAAGGATGCCATTTTAGAAAGTCATGGGATTGCGGCTCAAGTGGTCTGCCGTGGGACGCTTTTGGATCTGTTTAGCACTGCTAGCATGGAGTATTTCCTTCATTGCCTTCAAAGGAGGCGTGGCCTGCTGGAGCAAAGTGCTGCTTCTAACTTTAAAATCTTATTAGACCACGCCACGCAGAGCGGCAAAGTGGTGCGGCTCAAGTGGTCTACTGTGGGAGCTTTTGGATCTGTTTAGCACTGCTAGCACAGAGTATTTCTCCATTGCCTTCAAAGGAGGCGTGGCCTGCTGGAGCAATGCACTGCTTCTAACTTTAAAATCTTATTAGACTGCGGCACGCGGAATGGCAAAGTAGTGCGGCTCAAGTGGTCTGCCGTGGTCTGCCGGAGAACGGCGCGCAGTGCCCCTTTGCTTGCCCTGCTCAACGTTTAATTGTTTATGTTCCCCTAGCCAGGTGGCTATGCTCAACGAGGAAAGGTACGGTTAACTACTTGCTTTGATTTTCCCCTTTGACTGAGCCTCTGCTATTTATAAACAATGCTGGGTCTGCACAGTGGTAAAACAATAGGCAGTAAATCTCAATTTACAGATGAACACATGAGGCCCCCCACGGATGTCAGAAATTCCATTACTGAGAAGAGTGTAGACAGCTCAGTCACTTTGACCCACGCTGACCCAGAAGACTTAATTGATCAATCAGGGTCTAACTTTGTTTCTGATGTGTCAATTCTGGCCTCATTGGAATTAGCAAAAAGTGTGCGCTTATCTTTGGGTGGTCTAGTGTCAGAGTCTCTTCCGGATCCCCCTTTCAAGTGAGGGGTATGGAAGAGGTGAAATCTTTTAAAGATTCATATGTGCAGCCGGAGACCAGTAACACGGAGGCTGAAGTATTTCCTAGAATTTGTCATGGCTCGCCAATTCTGTCAAACGCTCATAACTTTTTTAGTCAGCCTGGCCCAATGCCAACACATTGTTCTTCGCCGTCCTCCGACGAGAGGCCGGTTTTTGGCCCTAAAATTGGTATGCCGATGACACATGATGATCACGCTCAAGATGATCAAGTGGCTGATGCTTTTTCATTTCCCGTTTTGTCCAGAGTTTTAGACACTATGGACCGGGGTCATGGCCTGAACATGTATGAACTGAGAGAAGTATGATCTAAATTGAAGGATCTGCTTGTATAAATTAATTTTATTGAAGGTTTCATCTTGGCGCTGAGCGCCCCAGGCGTCATATGTAAAAACCTCTTGACTGGGGGTGCTTCTACGGTTATAAACTCAGTCTCCGTAGCTGCCCAAACATCTTTGACTGACTGCACCGTGTGCCCGTCAAAGGGGTGCGAGCGTGGCACCCCAGATGAGGTAGTGGCTTTGTTCATACAGAGCAGCTCACAAAAGGATACTGAATCTCAGGTTTTGCTGACCCTAAATAATCCCCCCTTCAGTCCGCCTGTGGAGGTGGTTGGTTGGCTAGCGCCTTCTCCTAAAATGGCTGCTGTTGGTGAGTTAGCAGCACCTGTGGAAGTCGGTCGTAGAGGGAAAAAGAAAGCCAAGAATGGCAAAAAATCTACCTGGCTACTTATCACAAATTACAAAGGTTCTTTTAAGTTTGTGACTTCTATTAAGGCACAAACAGAAGTATTCACTGATGATTCAGAGTTCCTAGATGGGTTCCCAGTCTCCGAGCCACAGGTTCCTGCACTTAAGGTGGTTAATAACCGATTGAATGGAAAGGTTTGCTTACAGATGCAGGCTGAAACTTCTGTTCAGCTGTGTTCTACTGAACGAGAGGCAAATAAAAAGTAATTGATTAATGCATACCTTAAACCTAAAACAGTAGTATCAATTGACAAGGGTTTAAATGTTTCCTCTCTCTCCACTTATTCTATTGAATCTGATGAGGAGGCGCTTTTGGTTGCTTTGCCGGCAGAAGGGGGTTCTCTGCCGCAATCCATGATATTGGGTGGGGATAACTTAAGAGTACTTTACAACCATACATCTACTAATTCCGCCTCACAGAAATTGTAGCCTACTGCAAAACCCTTTGAGCCAGTTGCGAGGTTTGCCGCTGAAATGACCTCCTGGTTTTTCAACTATGGAAGAGCGGAGGAAGGCGCTTTTGCAACCTATTGGGACAGGCTGCCCTTCTCTAGAGCCAAGTAGGTTCCCCAATGTCGATTGGGGGGTTTTACATTTATACTACCTGTGAAGGGATAGGTTTCTAAGAACACCCAAGTATCCGCATTGTCTGGCTCGGTTTTGACTGCAGGGGAACAATTGAGTTATTTATGTTTGAGTCGCACTTTTAGGGTCAAAGAGTACTTTCTGTTGAATCGCCAATATATTTTAGCATTATTTTGTCAAATAACTAGCCTAGAGTTACTCTGTTCAAAGGACGATGGCGGAATCTTTTTTATGGACTTTAGGCGTGGCGACTCGGTTAAAATAGTTTTTTATTCTAAAAGTATGTACAATGTTGATGTTGCCGCGGCTGAATGTTTGCTAAATATGGTGTAATCTTTGTCAGACGATTGGCCTCCAAGATACTTCAGAGAGACCTATTCAGGGGGGCATTGCGGACCAGAACTTATCCCCCAGGAACCTTTAAAAATAAACGTGCTATTGGCTGCGCAAAGCGCATGTAATGAAGTATCCCCTCGGAGGCTGAGTAGTCAGGTGACATACGACTGGTCTCATATTATAAACTCTTTACACCAATGCAATTCTTTGCAAAGGGGTACCAATTGAATTTCCCGGTCACAATTGTTTCCTGCAATTTCGAGGGGCTTCTGCCATCTTCGCTCTAATAGGGAACTTCGGACAGAAGCCGATCTAATCTGCATCCCAGAATCTTTTATCCTTGATACTCCCCTTGTGGATGGCTTCACTGTCATGTTTGAGCCTACCAGGAAGGGATTAAAGGGCAGGCCGTATAGCAGTCTAATTTGTGCATGGCGTGTATCCGCTGGTTCCAATATTGAAAACGTATGTTTGGGCCATCCTGACATTTTAGGATGTAAGATATCATTGTATGGTTGGTTTGAACATTTATTTTAATCCTGTTTCGACGTCTTTGTCTGATTTTATGTCATCCATTATTAACATATTTGATTCACATTGTTTACTACCAAATGTCTGTTTTATGCTTATGGGTGATTTTAATTCTGAATATTTAGACTCTCAGTCGTACTGTCCTGAAATGTCTAGAGGTTTTTCTCAATCAGCTCGAGTGCGAGGGATAGTTTTTCGTGCATGTTTGGATAGTTTGGATTTGGTACTTTTAAATGGGAATACCTTGGCTGACAAACCGCCCAATTATACTTGTTCAGATGACTTCTATAGATCCACTTTGGACTTTATATTTGTTTCTGCTCATATTTTTCCAACTATAACATTTTTTAGAGTTGATCCTCATACTTGTAGTGACCATTCACTTCTCTGGGCATCCTTGGGAGACATTTGGGCTTACTGCACAAAAACCCAGACTCGCTGAAAGGGAAAAGGTCGCTTTAATGTGACAGGCCAAAGCTCACAAATTAACGCTAACCCGGCCCCTGGCCTTACAGACTAAATTAACCGTTTTAACATTTCGCCAAACATTAAATAAATAATTAAATCTTAACGCCCCCCCCCCAACAATTGAATGAATAACCCCAATTTCCTCCCTACCTATCTCCAGGTCCTCACCATCCCCTAACCATCTTCTCCAGCCTTCGTCCCCGCTTTCTGCCACCATCTCCCCGGGGCCATGCCCCTCCATCCTCCAGACCTGCTCCCCTCTCTGCATCCCCGGGCAGCCCGTTTGTGCAAACAGCACCACCCCCGTCCTTACCTGCACTATTCCCCCCATTGCTTGCCTCCCCCCTCATCCAAAGGGGCCATGCCCCCCGCCAGCTACTTCCTACACCCCCCTACCCCTCAATTCCCCTCAACACAAATCTCCTCCTACCTCGGACCCGCAGCCAGGCGACCTGTCACATCAGCAACAAACCTCTTAACATTCCTCCAAACTAACGCCCCGACCTGTCACACCAAAGCTACCAACAACCCCCTTTTACCTCCTGACCTAGACACACATTAACGACCGTAAAAAATCCAAAAATGGGGGAAAAATAAAAACCTGTCTTCCCACTCACAAATCAACCACCCTTGCCTCACCCCAATGGACCTAACACAATAAATGGGGGGAAGTGGGGACCAAAACTCAGAGCCGACTAGGGAACCAGTGAAGATGATGCAATTGTCAGTGGATAATAAGGGTCTGCTGGCATTGATATGTTTTGTGGTGTATGCTGCTGACGAGGCGATGGCATTGACATGGTGTGACATGTTTAAGGTGGAGTCTCAATGGACGCTGAGCGTTTTGATGGCCCAGGGAGATGTGGATAGTGTGATTCACAATGTTGAATGCTGGGTAATATGGGATACGTTTGGAAAGGCGGGATGGGTTGCCTACAAGAACAAGCTCTGTTTTCTCATCGTTGAGGCATAGGAGGTGGGTGGTCATCCAAGTTTGAATGGTTTCATAGATGGTGTTTACTTTCTCAGTGTCAGTGTGGTAGTTGCCAGTGGGAAGGATGAGGATCTCAGTGTCATTAGCGCAATTTGTATATTTGATGCTGAGTGAGTCCAGGAGGTTGAAGAGGGACTTGATGTATACATTATAAAGGGTTAGTGACACACAGGAGCCTTGGGGAACTCCACATGTGGAAGATGTAGGGCTGCAAGAGTGGTTGTCAGAAAAGACTTGGGACGATTGGTCAGTCAAGAAGGATGCAATCCACTTAGTGGCGTCTGGCGAGAGGGTGGCAGAGGCAGTGAGATGGTGGCATAGGATGGAGTAGTCAACAAGGTCGAATGCGACATACAAGTCTGGCAGCATGAGGAGGGAGAGAATGCCGGAATCTCTCAAGTGGTCAAGCTGGTTCTTGAGGTCGAGTAATGCGGTTTCCGTATCGTGTCTGGGGTGGAAGTCAGATTGTCGGGGTGAGGATGTGGTTTGTCATAGGCAATCACAGTAGACTCAAGCCCCTTCTATATACCTTTTCACACCAGTAAGTATACATTGTTTTTCACACAGGAGCGACATTTAGCCCGAACTGTTTCTTTCAAATTACCCATTTCAAAGAATGCAGAAATTACAATTTCCTTAACTCATTTACTGCATAAAGAAACATGAAGATACAGTGAAGTGTATACTTGCATCGTTTAATCAATACCAATCCCTGTTTGAAAAAGCTTTGGTCTTTAGGCCCTGAACTATTTTAATTAACTATTTCTGGCACACTTTCAATAGACCTTGTTCTAAGGTGATAGTGTCTAGGTGATAGTGTCTACTTCCTCCGATAACAGCTTGTCTCGGGCAGTATTTAGGTCACCCTAGAATTTTGAACCATACCAAGATCCTTCAGTGCAAACAAATATATTATGGCTCTTCTAAAGAAAGCTCAGAAAACAACATCTAGATCCCTGAGTTATTACTTACAACTAAGAGCACACATCAACATGTTTATTTGGGTATAGCGTTCTTTCATCGATGGGTGAAATTTTGATGGGTCCTTTTCCAAGTACATTTTACTGAAAAAACACGTCGAAATATATAGGGGTGGGTGGAAAAGTATACATAAGGGACAAGGGAGGTTGGGAATAGGTAAAAAGAGAAACAATAGGGGATGGTGGTTGGGGGAAATAAAAACAATGTTGTGGAGTTTTTTCAGTAAAAAATACTTGGAAAAAAACATTGAAATGTCACCCATCGATGAAATGACATAGAACTGTATATTTGAGTCCCTATTTATTGCTAATTAATTTAGTCAGAAGATAAGCCCAAATTGAGTTACCATCCATCCATCCAGTTCAATACAGTCGAGTCGAGTCGGTCCAATGTCGACCATCCTCACCCCTGGTGCTCTTCTCCTGAGTTCATCTCCAGGGTCCTAATGCTCCAATGAGCACCTTGACCAGAGTCAAACAGGAATCCCAAGACTGTGCATGTCACTGGCAGTGTATGCGTATTGAAGATGGGCCAACTCCTGAATACACGAGGATGGTTTTGGTTGCAGAACTCTGAACAAAAGCCGAGCTCGGCGGACCCGGTAATTGCCCATTTGCGGGTGCCGGAATGAAGGGCCTCCCGATCCCCATTCTGCCCCAAAGGGCTGAATGGGGATGGTGACGTCGGATGTACCGGCACATTCAGAGGGTTGCCGGTGCATCCGACATTCTCTGCTCGCGGGTGCCGTTACACCTGCCAGGGTAAACCTGGCAGGTGAGACGGCACCCGCGAGCAAAGCTCACAGTATGGCGGTCCAGGAACTATGGCACCGCCATGCTCGTAAAGAGGCCCAATATCTTGGTCATGTGCTTGATTCTTCAATAATTTCAGATGTAGTCCCATGCATACAAGTCTCACTCTTATTTAACAATCGGCATGTTTCACACTGGGAACCATGTGCGCTGCATCCAAAATATGTCAAAGCTCTCTTGTTCCTTTGGTTCAAAACGTGCAAGTGTAGAGTTGTCGCATGTGTCAAGACAATCTAAGCACTCTTTCAATCTGAGATTTTGGGGACAAGAAGAAGTTTGCAGATGAACTCAGGCTACATTTCTACACCAGGAACTCAGTTTCCCTTGCGTTGGCTTGCCAGGCAGAAACACTGACTGGTGCATCATTAGAAAGATATACAGAACCTTGGCTATATGCTTTAAACTAACTTTGTGCTCTGTTCCCCGTGGTTTTCCTTGGACTTTTGATCGGCCAGGAATATGTATGATTATTCCTGTATGTATGTCCCCTGCTGAATTCCTGGCTGAAACTGCACTGGTTACCTGGCCACCCTTCTGATCTCGGGCCCTGGCCCCGCCAATTGCACACCTGCACTTCCTCCCTGGCAACCCCCGCACCTGGGCACTACCAGCACTTATGTTTGCTCTTACCTGCACTTGCCACCATCTGGCCGTTCTATTATCTTATTTATTCTACTAGCCCATGTACTGCACTTTCCCCTCTGCCATCCACCCCGCATTTATCCCTTTCCCCCTCCCCATGCACTTGCGCGATCTGAATGACACCTGGCCTAGTAAGATCGGTGTCTGTCTTCCCTCTGTTTCCCCCCTCCCTTGCCTCGTCACACCTCCAAACACTTGTGTATAGGTGCGTTACAAATGCCATATCATGTCATATTATATGATTTCATTAATGCTCTCATTGTCAAAGGGTTTCTACTCCACTGCTTGTGGAACAAGATCTTCTCATTGGTTTAGGAACTTTCAACACAATAGTTTGCACTTTACAGTGGCACTATCAATTCCAGATGGAAAAGCAATGTGTCACACCGCCATGAAATGCTACATGGCAGCAAAAGTGTCTCTTTCATTTGTGTCATTGTCAAATTAATATTGGGCACAGTCTAACAGTCCACATGTGGTTAAAACTCTTCTAGAACCTACTATGGATGAGTATATGACTGCTCAATGGTACATTTCTGTGCCTCCCCATATCGCTGCATTCACATGTGCATGATCCACCTATGGAGAGCTGTAGCTGCCATTTTGCAATGATTGCCATGTTGTTCGAAAATAGCCATCATAACACACACCAAACTCAGTAAAACCTCATTCGCACCCGGGGAAGTGCGCTCAGCCACTCAGGTGGCTGGAACGCTGGCAAGAATACACAATCCACACCTGCTGTCCCAGCTACACAAGGACCTTCCCCAGATGGTGCTTTTTTTTCTTCCTTTTTTTGTTCCTTTTTTTCATTTGGAAAGCGAGAATATCCCTGTTGCCTTTCCACCCCCTCCAACCCCTCACATATCTGCATAACAGGAGAATTGCCCTCCTGCCCCAGAGCTCCTCCAGTCTAGCCCTTTTCCATATGGCGGCCATCTCATTGAAAACATTTTATTTTTCATTGGGCGATCTGTCTCCCGATGAAAAATTGTACAAGCCATTTCCACCTTGGATGAAGCCCAGGGTGCGAATGGCTTTCATGCCCCGCCATTCAGGCGCACATGGTCTTTGATGGCCCTCAGCCTCCCTTCACTCGGGCCTGGCTTAGCTCGGGCTGGTAGGCAATTGAAGGCCATGTCCGCCCTCCTGCCAGGGCATGAAAGCCATAAACAACCATCTGTAAAAGTCATTTGAAATAGTCCCCTCATTCTAAGTGTGCCAGCCCAGAAACAATTGTTCCGGTAAGCTTACTGGCACACTACAACTCTGCGTGCGGGTGTCATCCCACCTGGCAGGTCAGACCTTCTTGATGGAATGGCACCTGCCCGCAGAGTCTTCACGGAAGCACCGGCACCTTTATTAATGGTGCTGGTGCTTCCATTGTCCCCACTCCCATAGAGTCCTATAGGACTCTATGGGAATGGGGACTTACAATTTACTGGTGCCTGACTTTCCGGCACGGGTATCGCTGGACCCGTAATGAGGCCCTATGTCTTTAGGAGAGGATTTGCTTGAGCTCACCAACATCTTAGTGATCCATGCCTATTGTCCCCCTCTGATCAACCTTTTCCCCTTGGACACTCCTGGGGTTACATGATGACTACAAAGGTCTCTCTGTACCTCCACACACCAGCACACCACTGCACAAAGAGGAGGGCATCAGCAGATTGCACACTGCCAGGCATTTTTATGGCCCTTATGAGTTATGGTTGAGAGATAGCTGGAAATTAACAGATCAGATGTAAGCTAAGGCCTAGACATATTCATTAGCGTTGACAAAATAACCACCCGCATTGTAAGCTCTGGATACTGAGGCTAACACAACTGTGGACAGAAGTCTTGGTCACCCAAGCACATGAAACAAGACAATGGTCTCCTCGTTCACAATGTTCAAGGCAGGTAAATCTGGTACCAAGAGGGTCACATTCACCTTTGTATGAAGCACATAAAGCCAAGTGAGCAAAACTTTGGATCAATTGGTTGGTGTGAACAGGGTCAGAAAGGGAAATGGGAATGGAGGTTGGTATTTTTACTCTCCCTTGGGGAAGATTTTACCCACCTGCACTGATGCAGTCATGGAGGGTAAACCAATGAATTCATCAATTTGAATTGTCCCCTATACACCACCACCCCTGTATTGTGACATCAAATTGATTGCTTAGATTGGCACTTTAGAGAAAACTGTTGGACCTGGGGTCTGTCGTTTACTATGCCCCCTCAATGGTTTACAGTGCAGTAAAGGTTGGGATAGAGACAACTCATTGACAAGAAGGGCAGAAGAGATAGGCCTATGGGTAGAAACCAACCTCCCTAAAAACAGACATTATCTCATTCCTGGCCCTGGCCAGATCCATTTCTTTTTTAACGGAAACCCAGTTATTGCTTTTCATCCACTAAAATTTGGTAGTCTTAAATTGGGTGGCAGGATGCGATGAGCAAACCCACCAAAGTATAATGGGTGGATTTGCTATGAGATTAGAGGGGGAGATTAGACTTAAAGTAACTAATTCATGGCCACCAATCAAGGCAATAATCCTGTTGTGCATTCCGACCTGGCCAGGCATTTAAAGCTGCCAAATCCGACGTTTACTCACACTCCACCACCACAGAGTGAATATCAGACTGTGATGTGCAGAGATTGAACTTCAAGCATTGATAACATGAAGTCCATCCAGGAGTACCTCTAACAAGCTTTAGACCTCCACCCACAATTAAAAACTTGAACCATGCAGAACTATTTGCCAAAGCACGGTAGCACACTTACCGAACAGGCTCTCTTCACAACTCCCTTGTCGTCCTGATGAAGGCCCGTACAAGACAGGCTAACTCAGTAGCCCAGTAGGACCGAAACACACCTGTGTAGACCACTTTACCCTTTGTGTGCCATGTATTCACACTGTTTTATTTGTTGTTCTTTTCCCCAGTTTAGCAATTGTATGAATTGTTTTAACTTCAGTTCTTCACAACAGTAGGTGGTTATGCATTCAATGTCAATTTGTATCAACAAATTCGAACAACTTTTCTCGAATATGTATTTCCTACATTTCCATGTCCAGCCAGAAATAACTTGTTCTATGTTTTATGTGTGCCAATAGACCAATAGGTCTTTCTTTGAATATAAAATAATTGTTGAAGAAACAGATATGACTACTATGATATGTTAATAAATCTGTGGGGATATTCATTTAGGCAAGACTGACCCTTTTCACTTGTGTTACTTACTATATTTATAAGAACTACATTTTAAGGCCAATCAGATGATGCTAATCTGAAGTTGGCACACCCTTCATATGCAGAGATATTTATTGTCTTCATTTACTCAGGAGCCGTATCTGTGAACAATATGCCACTTCACAGTTCCCATATTAATTTTGTCCTTCACCCTCACACCAACTTTCAAATCTCTTGGAATCAACAGAAGGCCCACATCAAATTGCTATTAATAACTTCTGTTATGTTTATCACACACCAACCTTTTGGTTATGGTTCAAAGGGGGTTAATGTCACCTTTAATAAAAGTCTGGAATGACCGTTGTGGCATATACGCTGCCCTTTTTATGCAATAATATGTATTTTAACATTAACTAAACTCCAGCCTTTCCTTTGTTCTCTTAAGTTGCAATTCCCCTTAAGCATGTGATCAGCCAGAAGCTGGCTCATGTTTATCTTTGCATGTCCCTTCTTAGCCTTGTAATGGCCCTGGCTGCAACTCTGATGTACATTTTATGGGAGTTGTGACCTGGAGGTCACTTCTGCTGAAAGAACAGGCATGGCTTTATCTATTTCCGCTGTGGTTTAAATCTAGGCAGTATATTTCTTTATATGTTTTTAAGAAATTGACCTGATTGATTGTCCAGGACCAGCAGAAGAAAGGTCTTGGAGGTTAAGTTTCATTTTCAGGAGAAATTCCCAGCTGCATGTAAAATTCTGCAAGGGATGGCTTTTAAATTCACACACAAATGCATTTTACTTGACATTTTATAAGGCATCTGGACCTTATATCCATGTGTAATGTACTTCTTCAATCTTATAGTTGCAAAAGACATGAGTAACACTTCTGGATTGTCCATATGTATAGGGCACTTATGAGAAAACCATGTTCAAACTCTGAAAGTTTAGTAGGCACTTCTCTCTGCATGCTGTCATTTGGATGAGGAAAAAGGAAGTTCCTTTATTTCTTATGATTGCAATAAACTTGTTTCAGTTGAAATTACTGGAGCACAATCTGGTATAAAATTGAAGATAATGTGCACACAGCTATCTCTCTCTTTAAGTAAAAAGTGTAGCTTTCCATGGATTTAGTAAAACAGCATTGTCAGTCGCATGTCTTTCTTTTCCTTGCCAAAATGCACTGCACATATCTTCACATTTTTGAACTTCCCAGCATATGTCTCCTTCGTTTGAGATTCAGGCCTGTCTTTAGTTCAATAGGCCTCATGTCCAACATCACCATTTATTTGCTGACTTTACACTTCAATGGGACTTGAGAAATCACTCTGGCCTCTTTATTTCTGGCATTCAAGGGCTATATTTCACCACACATGCTGCCCGCATCTCCAAACTAAATAATGTGTGCAGACCTTTCCTCACAGCGGAAAACTGCGTTACCATTGCTGGAGCCCTAAAAGGCTCAAGATTGGACTACTGCTATGCCTCATTCACAGGACTGTCCCTGCGCAATATTAACAAACTTAAAATCATTCAAAATAATGCACACAGGGCAGCACTTAACATCCCTAAGCGTGAGCATATCTCGGCCACAAGGAGAAGTGCACACTTGCTACCTATCGACGAGTGTATCATATTTAAATCCTTAGCTATCACACACAAATGCCTCTCCAACAGGTCTCCAAGGTATCTTTCCTAGAGATTTGGCAAAATGCAATCTACCAGACCGAACCGCTCCTCCTACTCTCACCAATTTACCATCCCAAATTACAGGCGGAAGACATGGGGGGCATCCAGCTTCCCAATTATTGCCTCCAAAAATTGGAACTCTTTACCGCTGTCACTTAGAGCTGAACAATCTTACTGGACGTTCCGGAAACAGCTCAAGAACCTATTCTTTTCTACAAACTTGCCCCTTGTCTGAGCCTAAATACTGTCCAATGTACTCTGCATATGTAAGTAATTAATCACATGTGCTTTGTCTGTATGTACCAGAGCCTTGTAACTGCGGGTTTAGTGCACCTAATAAATACAAAATAAAATAAAAATAAATGTAACATTATTATAGGAATGCAAGGGCTGAACTTATATGCAAGAACTGGATCCCTGGGAGGTCTGAGGGACAATAAGAAATCTCAAAAGGAGAAATAAGAGAAGAAAATTAAATTTGAGAGGCCATTACCACTACCTTGCCCATATAGTGCATATATTCTAGCACTATAAGAGGGGTTACACCTATGTGTCCCCTTTTATTCTGCAGGTTGAGGGTCAAGTGGCCAGATGTGGTGGAGGCTGGAATGGCTGATGAAAATCCCACTGTGGGTGATGGGTGGTTGGTGGCAGTGTGCATCTTTCCACAGCAGAATTATAAAGAGCTATAACAAGCCAAAGGCGGGGAATGTACACAGCTCAGATAAGATGCTGTTAGATTTCAACAAACTTTACTCCATATTTTGTGCAATGTCTTGATAAAGGTTTTTAATGTGTAGCATCCTGTTGGGGTGTACCCCCCTTCTGAAGAAAAGTGGCATTATTCCTATATTTGAAAAAAGTATCAATGGTGCTACCAACAGATTTCCCTATTTTAGTCGCCTTTGAGAATCTTGCGGAAAGTCATCTTATTGATATTCTGGGAATGGGTGAACAAAAATTAAGATTTTTTCTCCCTGTCAACTTGAAGTGTTGCCTTCTCAGGAAAGAAAAAGTATTGGCGGTTTTTACCAATTTTAGCTTAGTTTTCATCTGGTAATTTGGCAAAACTGGCCCCCATTTTGTTTAATGTATGTAATTTGTTATCCCTGTTGGCCTGCTACAATAATGATCATACCTTTAAAAGATAAATAACTCCTTGATAACATCTGGCAGGCACTCCAGTGATTTTCCTGACACCCATGGGGTGTGGTAGGAGTGTGCCCTGGTGCATCTCATTATTCTAATCTATCTTGATGGCCTTGACATCAAACATCTGCAAATAACCCTCCAATCTCCCAAGATATATGGTCACTCAATGCCACTCAGATTATTTGCAGATGATGCCGACCTCATGGCCAGGAAGCAGTTTGCCCTGGTGAAATTACTTGATGTTTGTCACCTTTTGTGATTTTGCACAGAATGGCCAAAATAGATGAATGAGGAGGCACAGAAGCAAACCATATTAGGTTCATGGCCAATGCCAACCCTCTGTTATAGTTAATAACATCTACTGACTAACTGAGAATTTGCTTTGCATTGATTTTCTAATGTTCTTCACAGTACACAGTAACCTGTGCACATACGCAAATGGATCGCTCTAGAGGTAAGATGTTTGTAAGTTTTAGGCACGTTTGGAGATTTTTTGTTGACTAACCGACAACACAGTGAAGAGACTGTATATGATCCTGATGACCTGCTTTTGCATTTTCTTTAGCCTTTACACCTTGGTCGATTAGACTGTGGTTTTGCTGCCTCTATAAATGTATGATATAGTATGGTTATACTTTGAATGATTACTTTAGGTAGAATTCCTGAGATAGTTACTGATTTATTTCACTGTTACAGATTTCAGTATTTGATGCTGCCTTCTGATAACTAAAGAATAAGCTCCATTTCCATTAATTTGCATCGATTGAGAAAACCACATAAAGTAGGGCTTGCAACACCAGGCATGTTTTAGATATATGAGAGCTTGATGAAATTTACATCTGCTGAAAGTCTATTTTGGACCTCATAATCTTTTCTTATTATTGTAGAATGAAGTTTGGAATTTTATAACTTATACGTGACATTTCTGGTCCCAATGAAGGGACTTAGTCCGGAAATACATCAAGCTTGTCTCGTGGATTGATTTGGCCATAGATATTTGTTGTACATATCTTGCCTTAAGCGTGCTTTTTAAATAATTATACGCGATAATTATTTGCATGTACCTGTTTCTTGAATTATTTATTCTCAAGATTTTCTAACATGCATTACATTCAGTAGTTTTACAACTATAGAGGGTGTGCATGGGACGGGCATTTCCTCCAATGTTGGAGTTTTTTCTGTTCTCCCCTGCACCAGAAGTGTCTCTACAATCTATTAAAAATGTAACTAACATCTATGATATAGGGTATTCTCCTCTACAGTTTTCTTTTTCTTTTCACATACTCAAACGAGACAATGCAGCCTGGCAATCTTGGCATTGCAAAACAAACTGGGCAGTGTGAGGCTAGGGACTGCAAGAGAGAAGTAATTTAAATTATATCAAAAACATCTTTCTTAAATGATAATTAGGGATAAGCAACTTTTTGTCCAACATTTGTGTGCATATCAAGTTGCAGATGGATCAAATAGTGGATAAGCTTCTTCATGGGGGACATCTTTGTTCTGCAATCCAATAGAAGATATTGTCTGATTATACAGCTCCACCAAGATTACATGCTAACCAAGATGAAGATCATACGAAAAGTTAATGGCAAGAGTGGTTCCTGAATTCATGTTCCATACCATTGCAGGTGAAGCAAATTTTGAGATCAACAGAATCAGTGTTCAAGTGTGAAGCATACTGAGAAGCGCACAATGCCAAATCCTTGATGAATACTTCATTGTGAAGTCTGTTAAGAAATACAAGGTTGGATAAATTATCCCAGACCATACACAAAGATCAATTATAGCAAAATTATGGTTAAAGGGCCTCCATTTAATGAACCAAACAGCGTGATGGACATGACAGGAACATTGGTCTTATTAGTGCTTATGCACCATGGTCAAGACTGAGGATATTGTTCTGACAAATTAAAAAATGTCAGTGAGATGAAAATTCTACTACTCTGCAGGAGTACAAGGATTCGTAGTGGTTATAACTGTTTACACTACCACAAATTAGCAGCAATCCAAATCATAAAGGTACAGGAGGCACAGTCATGAGGTGACTTGGGTCCAGGGCAGATTATACACTTAAGAGCTGTGTGAATGTAATAACACTAGCAATGCAAGCCGCAAAGGTACAAAGACTGCAAAATAAAAGAATTAACTTTTTTTTTTTTAAATCCCATATATCTCAACTAAACAAGCCAATCTGCAATTAACTATCTAGAAAAACACTAGCAAAAACCAACCCTTGTAAAGAGAACACAGAAAATGCAGAACATATATGTGATAGCACTGTAGCTGCTGGAGAAGGGATGAATAGGCAAGAAATTGCAACAATATCTAATGAGAAAGATATATCTTTGAAAAAGATGCAAAAGGTGTGTCATATCAGTCACAATGATCATACAAGTGGATCAAAGTGGTCTGAGCATGGCAAAGGCACCATAATCTGTTTTGGGTCGTTTGACAGCTTATCAGTGCTGTTCTTTAAGGTCAAAGTGGGATAGAGTGTGTTAAGTTGCATTGATGATGCAAGAGAGTCTGCATTGACACACGCTTGAAGCTCTGTGTGGTTTGATGCTATGTCAGAACGGTTAAGTTTGAAGAGTCTACAAGGGTTGGTTTCATTGAGTTGGTTCGAGACGATAGGTAAGGCTGGGTCAAGTCAGCAAGTGACACAATTCTCCCAGAGGTTTGATGCAAAGGTCCTGATGGCTTGATGGGTTCTTCAAAGATGCAGTGGTTCAAAGGATTCCTGAAGAGTGAGCTGTTGTTTAAGACACTGTTGGAGTGATTTGGCAGTGAACTATTTAAATGGATGCAACAAGTGGTTTGAAGATTGATGAGAGTGCCAAAGACAACACTGCAAGCCCAGTGTGGTTTGAAGGCTCTAACCACTGTCGAATTGGTTCAGATGGTTTGAAGCAGCAGAAACAGGAGTCCAGCTGCTTTGGCTTCAAAGGTCGTGTACATCCCACTCCAGTGACTCTAGGACAAAGTGAGCCCTTAATTCCCATTCCTGGGAGCTTGGCTGCCACCTGCAGTAGTTCTGCACCTCTAGTGAGGAGCCTGGTTCCAGTGCAGATGGGATAGTGGCAGGCCTTGCTGCAAACAGCTGCCACCCCCAATGTTTCTTGGGGATGGAAACACCTGTCTTTACCTCTGGCAGAAGGCTAGGAATAGACTACACCCCAAATTGGTTCCAAAAATCTTTTCGTTTTTTTGTTGAAATTCTAAAATGAATCAAGAAAAGAGTTGAACACCCCTTGATTATAAAGGCAAAAGTGCATACGATATTGTGCAACATCATGCCTGCTGTAAGGGGCCCAATTTGTGTCACTGAGACAAGTGACCTTTGCCTTCTTGCATCATACCCAGAGTGCTTTTGATCTGCAGGAAGTGGAGGCGACAGTAAGGAAAAATAATCCACAAAAAAAAACAGATTGTTAACTCGAAACACATTGGGTTTTATTTAAAGGACATTGTGACAACAGAAGAGTTCAAAGAGTCTTATTATAATGTTGTGTATTCCATAAGATTTTCAAATATATTACATTTTCTCAAATTTCAAATTAAAAATTGCCTTCAAAAGTTTGGCTTTCCTTGGCCTAAGATAGTGTGCAGGGACCTCGAGTTCCCTTACTTTGGGAACGTTTTTGCTTCTCTTATACGTACATTCAATTTGCCAGGATTGCTATTTCTCCACCGCACCTCAAGCTCTATATATTGTTACTCCACACACACACTAAAGTCCCTCTTTTAGTAACACTAATAAGGTGTGCATTGTGTAATCACTATTTTTTTGTTTTTTGCCCATTTGAGTCGGCACATAACACACATTAGAACCCTGTTCCATTAATATGTCATTATCTAAAATCAATTTTTTGACCACTAAATCACCTACCACACTAGCCTTCATCAAAGAAGAGGCTGGTCAAGTCCTATAATTAATTTCTGAAATAGATCGGGATACTATCCCCACTGAAAACCCTGATAAACATATTTCAAAATTTGAAAGATTCATCAGAAGGGAAATCTCACAGAAACTGAATGCTAAAACATTGGCTCAGTACCATAAGGCACTGTGAAAGGTCAGAAATGAAAGCCAGGCACATAGTTGTCATATTCCCAAGATCAACCATGTTATTAAACCAAAAAGGGTTGGGAAAATACCTCTAAAGCCCTATTATGAAGTGGAATTCCCCAACCTAGAAACTAAAGCTAAGGCAGATTATGCTAAATTAGATAACCCAATTGGCTAAATAGGATAAGAAACAAGTCAATCAATCTACCCACACCATGAGTTGTATTACAAATGCAATTATGCTATGTGATTCTGAGACAAATGTGTGAAATAATTTCTGCCTAAATACATAATTACGAACTAAATATACTTCTGACTTGTCTTATTAATGATACATGTGAGATGTGCTTACAATGGGGGTACTAGTTCTTAAAGCTAAGGGTCTTTCTGCATCAGGATGTCAGTTACTATGTCCCCACACTAAAAACAAAAACAACAAAAGCTGCAAGGAAATGTCTTTATGTTGATGTTGGCAAAAAGTGTTCACAACCAAAAGTATAAGGGTGATTCCAATGAAAATGTTCTCCAAGGTAAAGACCCTTGGATCCAGAGGTTGGTCCCCTTGCCCTGGATTTTTAGATAGGATGGCAAAAATGTCTCTTTAGCTAACCGTTCCTTTCTGTCTTGACTGGACTCACAAAGTTCTTGTTCAAACAATACATTCTGTAACAGTCTTTCTGTAGTATTTCTGATAACTTTTCAGATCACCTAGTAAACTCCCCTGCCAGGACTCTTCATAGAATTTTAGCTGCCTTGCGTACTCGCCTGCCAGGACTTTTCTTATGGTTTCTAAGATCACTTAGTATACTCCCCTACCAGGAATCTTTATAGATTTTAATCTGCCTGGTGTACTCGGCTGCCAGGAATTCTTTATGCATTTCACAATTCTTTGATTATCACAGTTCTTTGTTTATGCCACAGCAGCATATACCATAATGTACTTGCTATATCTGTCGATGGTAACATTTCCTTAAACTTCTTCCCTCATTGGCATCTCATGCATCTATACCTGATTGGGGGGTAGCCTTCATACTTTGGGCCTCATTGCACGGATGGTCCCTTTGCGGGTTGGGGAATTTAACGCCTGCTTTTTGCAGGCGTTATAAACCAACCCGCAAAGGGACCCAGGGAGCTAATTACGGTACCGTAATTAGCGCCTTCCCCATTCCCATTATGCCCTATGGGGCAAAAATGGGAATGGGGAAGGGCAATGGTGGAAGGGGGAATTACCGCCCCGCAAACCTTGGAATGGGGCAGTAATTCCCCTTTCCGCCAAGGCGGTGCCGGTATTTTACCGGCATGAACCATGGCGCTAGCAGCGCCATGGTTCTCCGCCATCCGTGTAATGAGGCTCTTTGTCTTGTCTGCATTCAAATATTCTTCTTATTGCGTGTTGAATGTATACTTTGTCTTGTCTGCTTTCAAACAATCTTGGCCTTTGAACTTTGCCTTGTCTGTATTCAAACATTCTTCTTATTGGGTGCTGAATTTGTACATTGCCTTGGCTGCATTTAAACATATTTTGCGTATTTTCAGCAATCTCATACCATTCAAACACTTCTTGACGCACGTGTCGGAACGCTCCGGGGTCCCCAACTGTTTTGGCCAGACTCCTCTCCAGAATCTCCTTTGCTGCTCACGCCTCTGCAGTGTGATTCCTTCACCCGCTTTCCAGTTTGGAGTGTTCAGACATTCTTCCAGCATCCTGCATGGCTCTGCAGTCACATCGCAGCTTTCCTTCTCGACCTGGGCTGGAGAACTCTGTGATGTTCAGTGGGCCAACCTCCAGGAGCTCCTGCGTGGCTCCCAGCGTTTCCCCAGCCATTCTTGGTCATACACAGCATTCCTTTTCCTTTCCAATGGTCTTCTCTGTTTCGTCAGCTCTGTCAGTGTGCCTCACATTCGTGAGCTTCAGCATGGGTGGTCATGTCTCATCCTGCACTGCTCGACTTGACAGTGCGTTTGCCATATTCAAATGTCGCATGCATTGAAGGCTTGGAAAATCAACTAGCCTGCATATTGTACTTCGAGCACCTGTCACTTTACATAAACTCCCTTGTCCTGCTCCTCCTCATCTCAGTACCTAAGGGATTATGGGAGTTGGAGTCCAGGGATATAATTGGAATTTTACCTTGTAAATGGTTTTCGCAGGGATTTCACATAAAGCCATATTAGAAACAAAAGGTGATATGTGTGTTTTGTTTGTGTTTGGGTGGAAGGTGGTGGTCTGACCAGAACTGTGGAAAAAAAGGTTGCTTTATTTCCTCTGCAGGAGGGAACCGTTAGCTGACAATAAGCCATTGAGGTGTTGGGTGTCAGAGGGTCTTCCTCATGGGGAAGGGGGGAATACTGTGCCTCATCCAATGAAGTCATGACAACTCCCTGGTAGTTATCTCCTCCTATGTGATCCTCCCTCATAAAGCCACCCCCAGGGTCAGGAACAGGTAGCAGCTGTAATCCCTAGGCCACATGGGAGGAGGTTCCCACCAGGGAATCCTTGATGACTCTATTGGATTCATCACAGTACCTAGAATCAAACAAGGTCTTAGAGTTTACCTCAGACTCATTCTAAAGAAAACCAGGAGTTTGTTAGGAGGTGGGACCACATTTCAAACAAGTGCTCCTTAGACCTCAACCTCCTCACTATAGAAGAGCTCACCAAATCACTGATAAGTATCGACCAGGAGATAGATGAGATTAAACAACTCTTGGCATTTCAGTCAGGATAGGATCTCAACAAAATTTTAGAGGATATTAACAGTACACTTGGTTCCTATCAAAAGGATACAGAAAAGCGTAAGATCCTCAAATTTCACAGGGATGCTTTGGACTATGCAAGGGACATAGTCTATACCTGGCAGGCCTTATATAATACTAACAGACCCCCAAGACATACCACATCAACTGATACTACTGACAGTAGTGATATTACAAGCATCAAGGGTGATAATATCCCCTGAGCTGCAAGCACTACACCTACAATAGTTGAGGAAACACCGTGACTCAACCGATGACTAGTTCATCTGTTGCAATACCTACAGCAGTCCCTTTTTTAGACACAGGAAGGCAAGAATTGGAAATAAGAAAACTGAGGGCAAAAAATAAGTAGCTGACTCAATAGTTATATATGTCTCCTCCAGATAGCTGACAAAATCACACATGGCTATACATAATTTAGGCCTCTCGTTTATCCCAGCACAGAACAGTTAAAGCTTTGTGGAAGAGATCAATATCTTTAAGCTCATAAGGAAAATGGAGGTTATGTTTTTATTTGAAGTCAACCTGATATCCATTTCAGGCACACTGCCCCAGAGTGCCACACGTATTTATATATATTGGTTTCTACATTTTGGAAACTTGAAAACTGCCCCAGCCACATCGGTATATTAAGGAATAAATACAGCAATTTAGGGAGCACAGTCATTTTAAGGAGTGCTATTTTGCCCGCAATCGTGATAAGGAGGTTGGCCCATCTTCTGAGTTTATCCCGCTGCATTGTAGTATACACAGCGTAGTTGTGTTCATTTAGTTCAGGGCAGTGTCTGGGGATGGCGATTCCCAAGTAACATATGGTCGAGGGAGCCCAGTTGAATCCCTGTAGGTCAAAGAGTGGGACGGTGGCATCTGTGTGGGGGGAGAGTTCTAATTTACTACAGTTAACTATATGGCTTTATATCTATTGCCAAAGTCTGAGACATCAGACATAATGGGTTTGAGATGGGTAGAGGGTCCCTTATATATAGTAGTGTGTCATCCACATATAAATAAATCATTTCCGGTTCACCCGTTATACTGATACCCCGGTGTTTATGTTTATGGTGTATTAGATCTGCAAAAGATTTGATGACAATCACAAATATGAGGGGTGATAGTTGGCAGCCCTGTCGGGAGCCCCACTCTATCGCAAAGGGCGCAGACAGTGTCCCATTTCGCGCCTTGAAACACTTGAAACGCTTGTGTATAGGCGCGTTACAATTGCCATATCATATCATTAGTGTTGACAATGGCGATCGGTGACGTGTATAGAAGATGGAGGGAGGCAAGGAACTCTGGACTAAGCCTACATTTCGTTAACACGGCGTACATGAACCTCCAGGATACCAACTAGAACGCGTTTTGGGCATCCAGAGCGGCCACAACCGCTTGAGTTTCCAGGTCTATTTGGGCCAGTATATTAAAGAGGCGCTGCCGATTCAATGACGTGGATCTCCCAGGGATGAACCCCGACTGGTCCGGGTGAATGATGTGTGACATGAACGGCAACAATCGTGTGGCATATAACCTTTGCGAATATTTTAACATCTGTGTTGATAAGGGAAAGGGGCCTATAGGAGCCCCACTGTTCTGCCAGCTATTGGATTTTAGCAGGATTGTGTTAATAGCTTCGGCATAGTGGAAGGTAGTGTCCGCGACTTATGGGATCCTTGCCATAGTAGCAATGAGTATGGGGCTAGGTGGGTCTTGTATCATTTGTAAAATGTGGGCATAAAGTCATCGGTGCCAGGGGCTTTCCCAGATGGTAAGTCTTCAATAGCTTGGATGATATTAGTCACAGATATTGGTTGATCTAGAAGGGATCTAGCATCATGGGAGAGTTGACTAAATGGTAATGCATCTAGAAATCTGTCAGTATCATCTGATGTGCGTGCATCTGCATTAGCATGAAGATCTGTGTAGAATTTGGCAAACACTTTGTTGATGGCTGCTGGTGTGTATATAAGGTTACCTGAAGTGTCCGTAATCACTGGGATACAACCACTGGCACTTTCATGGGAGATATACAAGCAAGCCATTTACCTGGCTTATCCCCCTCGCTGTACCTCCATGCTGCCATAGGGATATCAAAGAACTTCACTTTTTGTTCAACATGCTCTCCGAAGGTGTCTAGTGTCTCCTTGATCTGTGTGAATGTGGTAGCGGGGGTGACCGCCGTCAGGCCACTCTCAAGCTCCTTTACTTTTCCCTCACTTTTCTTAATGTCTCGCCGTATCGTTTTGAGGACACTGAACTTGGTAGACATTGCAAACCCTTGTATGTATACTTTGAAGGTTTCCCAAAGTGTACTGACCTTTGCTACCGAGCCTACATTGGTCTCAAAGAACAGTTTTGCATGGTCATCCATAGAAGATGCAAATGCTATATCCAGTAGCACCTGTAGTTTAAAGCGCCAGTTGTTTTGGGGTCTTGGGAGCACCGATAGTGTCATGTGAAGGCAGATAGAGGAGTGATCGGGGTAGGTTCTGGGCAGCATGCAGGTCTCCTTGACTCCTACTATCAGCACATCAGAGATTAGCAACATATTGATGGGAGAGGATGAGTTGTAGTTGAGTAAAAAGAATAGGATTGATTGTTGCCATGAAACGCCCTCCAAGCTTCGACTAGGCCGAGAGAATGCATGTCCCTACTTATTGTGTTGGCCGCCCACGTTAGGGTCCTCCAAGAGAATGCAGACCTGTCTAGCAGGAGATTGAGGATAGTATTAAAGTCCCCACCTCACATTATAGGGACCAGCCAATATTGGGCTAATTTATCAATGACTTGCGTATACAATTGAGGATCATCAATATTAGCACCATAAATATTCATTAGCAATATCTCTCATACTGCTAGGGCTCAATACACCATGACATACATACCCAGAGGATCAATGTCAATATATCTGAGCTGGAATGGGAGGGATTTATGTATATTACGGTCATAGCTCCTGTGACCTGCGTTGAATATGACGTGTAGAATTGATTCCCTGTCTAGCAAATCCCTCACAGGTCACAGAAACTGCATGTGTCTCTTGTAAATATAACATTTTGGATTTGTGTCCGTCTGCGTACAGATGTATCTTACGCCTCTTAATTGAATCCCCAAGACCATGTATGTTCCAGCTAAGACACATCACGTCACCCATCCCAGCGTCGACAATAATGGTTCGTCCCCACCTGTAAAAGCAAGGAAATATCAAGGCTGAGTACCATCAAAAGGAAATACACCAAACACGGGCTTGTAACGATTCATAGATCTTTATTACTACTGCGCATTTTACAAATAAACAAATCAGATGGCTATCTGGCCCTCAGTACATCACAGTGAATGCCAGCCCTTCAGTGTGAGAAGTGAGAGGTACTGGACATCTGGACATTCACGCATTTATACAATTTTGTAATAATGTCCAGCCGCCCTGCAAGTTAATAATCCCTGGTCTAGAGTTTGTGCCGAGTTCACTTATGGCTTGTATGTAAACTTATATGCACACGGATTACATTTAGTTTACATACAAATAAGTCACAATGGCAACAGTGTATTCCCGGATTTAGCAGTGAGCCTTAGCACATGTCCCTCACAATGCAGTTCAGCCAGTGTCCACGTTCGATATTTGCATTACATTGTGTCGATGTATGTCCGTGGATCAGGCTTATTGGTGCAGAAAATCCTTAGACCACAAGTCAGGCATGAGACAAGGTCTCATTACTCAGCCTAAACATTCGGCCAATGGACAGTCTAAACATTAACTAAAGTGCAAGGTTTGGGAAGGCTCGGTTACCAGTTGGAAACACAGTCCACCATTTTAGAACACAGAGTTACATTTGAACAGAAATCAAAATGGCAGATGATCCCAAAATGACGGCGAAGTCGATCTAAAATCGGAACTTTGCAACGCGGTTTTCTTTGCAGAGCAACTAGGCTTAGGCCAATATATATTAGAAAAGAGGCACAATATGATTTCCCCTTTAACAAACCCTCCTTTTGGCCTAAGCCAAGCACTAAACTACTATTAGTCACTTTACAAGTAACTCCACGTCTCAATGTCCATACACCCAGAATCACAATCATCGGAAATATCAATCGCCATAGGGTCTGTAACAGAAATTTCTTACAGCACAAATTCATTAGTCATTCTTTCCGGTGCGCGTACCTTTTGTCCTAATGTTCCCATAGTCTGTGCACAACATCCTCCTAACACTGAACATATGACAGGAAGACATTGTATACAGCAACAGCAGAACAACAGAATACCCAGAATAATCAGCAAGACCGAAAGTAGCTTCCATCCCCAAGATCATAAGAAGTCCCAGAACCAAGCGCCAAGATCCCAGTTTCCCTCGGGAACATGCACTTCTGAACTAAGGACGTGCAGATTTTGTATAGCCTTAAAGATGGTTGGGGAGGTATCTGGCATGAAAACGCAACAAGCGGACCCCACTAATTTACATACTACACCACGCTCAGCCAGGATGACGTCTAATGCCATCTGGTTCTGTAGGGCCACTAACCTTATCGCTTTCTGTTCTAAAGTCATGTTATAGAGTATGTCAGTGGTCCGGTTGATGGTCCTCTCCAGTACTCTCGCTAGTCTTCTGATATCCTCAGAGTTCAATATTTGTCCCCAAAAAGGTACACAAGATTTTGCTACGTCACCCAGAACTTGTGATGAAGTATTGCCATCCTCATCCCGCCTTGGACGAGTCTTAGAGATTTCTATGGTGCTTGCTATGAATACCCCTGGTAACAGAATTCCTAAATAACAGGTTCCCTGCCAATCCCTAGGTAGCCATGGTAAAACTTCATTACCGCAAACGAAATAGGTTCGCCTACATTCAAAGGTATGGCCTCACTGGTCAAGTTTTCAACATTGGTGCAGCCCTTGAAGTCGCCCATTGACTGAGTACCATACCTCTGTATGCAGAAAGAAACTGAATCGGGCTGTGGTTAACAGTATAAGAAGGTGGCATGGCATCCCCATTGCCTATAGGAGCCATCCTGAAAGAGATCAAAGATTGAAAAGGACGAGACAGTCTATCAGAAGGCCTAATAGAAGCAATATTAAACTTGCTCCTATTTGCAAAAAGCGAGCATCCCAGCGGCGTTAGAACTCGTTTCTCAAAATCATTCAAATTTGACCCATCAAAGTTCCCCGCAATGCTATCATTCCATCGGCCAAAGAATAGCGCCCTTAAAGAAGCATAACATGCAGTAGTCAGAGGTAAATGCGAGCAGACCCAACAATTAGACTTGTTCAAAATGGCGTGTGTTGCATTCATGATGAGTAGTAAAGTATTATTGTAGTAACTCTGTCTGTGCTGAGAGTCTCTAGGAGATAGAGTGTGCAGATGCATATAGTGGAGAAACAGTCGGTACATTTTCAGTGGGCAAAAGAATTTCAAGCGATGTACTTCTTCCAAATACCAAAATCCCAAAGCAATTACTATTGTGAAGCCGGTTAACATTATTACGAGAAAACAATACGTTTTAAGAGACCATGCATTCGATTGTCCATTGTTTCGATTCCTCACAAAGTCACTTATTTGTTTCGTACGAGTGAGAGCGATTTCAGGCATTGTTTCTTCAAACGAAATACTCCAGAGTTTATTTGCTGGCGATCTCTTGATCGCGCATTTTCTTAGTTCTTTCCTATCCCTAGCCAACAAATTTCCTTGTGTGCAAAAGACAGGGCCAAAAGACAAGCCCTATGATGATTCTCCTGGTGGCACAGCCGAACCGTGCAGTAAGTCTAGCTCAGTGGATGCAGATCGTACCTTGTGACTCCTGGTACGGCGTGATCTGCGAACAACGTGTTGTTGCTTCCTGATGAAAGTGGTGGATTTGCGACAGAACCTAACAATGGTGAAAAAGGATCTGTACGAGAGTGTGAAGATGAAGCGGCTGTTTCCCCAGGCCCCACGGGCTCAGTGAGAGTCTCTGAAGCACTCTCGGTGCGCTCAATGCTGAGTGATCGTTGGGAGCAGAGCAGGTAGGTTTTTCTGTATCTTCTGTATCATGTGGCAAAGGGAAGGGAATCCTCTTGGCATGCGACGCGTGGATCCAGTGCTTTCGTCCAGTCACTCGTACGGCATTCTGTGTGACCAAGAGGACCTGATGAGGGCCCCTCCAACGCGGTGCGAGACAGGATGCTCCTTTGAATGCTTTTGTCAGCACCCAGCTACCAGGCCGAATACTATGACCTGGCCCCTCATATTTAACTGGGAGGGCTTCTCACATCTGTTGATAAATCAAATACAGATTTTTAGTTAACCAGTCACAGTAGTCGGAAAGAAGTACATGTTCAATGTCCCGCAAGGCCTTAGGCTTAGGCAAGTTCCAAATGCTAGCTGGCCTACCCATAACAACTTCAAAAGGGGAGAGCCCAGTCCTAGTCTGTGGGGTTGTTTTCATTGATAATAACACGATCGGTAAGGGGTCCGGCCATTTCAGTTTGGTGCCGACACACGTCTTAGCGAGTTTTTTTTTATAATTCCGTTGTGTCTCTCTACCAAACCAGCACTTTGAGCATGTCTAGCCGAATGGAACCGTTTATCGATCTGTAATCCCGCGCATATCTGCAGAATTACAGCAGTGATAAAATGTGGACCAATGTCCGACCAGATGACTCTTGGCAAACCGAACCTAGGAAAATATTCCTTAAGCATGGTTTTCGCCGTTGTCATTGCTGTAGCATCTTTAACAGGAAAAGCTTCAACCCATTTGCTAAAGGCGCAATAACAACCAAAACGTACTTATAGTTATTGCAACACTCCATTTCAATGAAATCAAAGTGGATAACTTCAAAGGGGACAGAAGGTGGACCAAAACTACCCCTTGGAGTCGATGTGCCCTTTCCCATATTATGCTGTAGGCAGATCATACAACTCTGGACAAAACGTTCAGCTATTTTCGAGATTGTATCATTCACCCAGACATTTTGTAACATTTTGGACACTTTCGTTACACAGATGTGGGTGGGCCCATGAGCCATTGCGACCATCATTGTAATGTACGCATCTGGCAGCAACCATTTTCCTTCTAACTTGTCCACCCAACACCCGTCATCATCCAATTTTGCCAAACCCTCAACCCATTGTTTAATTTCTTCTGATGTGGCATCAGCTTGGATATACTTTACAGATTCAATACCCTCATCCATAGGAAAAACATGTGTGGCTTCCCTTGAAGTATACATTTCTGAATAGAGATCAGTGGCAGTCTGTTTAGCTATCTGGTCAGCGAAAGTGTTCCCTTTTCCTACATCATCTATGATTTTCTGATGCGCTGCGCATTTCATATTGGATCTTTGTTCCATGTGAGGTCAAGAAACCTCTTTCTGCCCAAAGTCTACCGAAGTTGTGAACCAGCCCAAAAGCATACTGGCTATCAGAATATATATTTACTCTAAGCCCTTTGGAAAGTTTGCAAGCTCGAGTCAATGCCATAATCTCTGCGGCCTGTGCAGAGTTATGCGTGATTCTCTTGGTTTACACAATCGTGCTCAATGTGGTGATTGCATAAGCAGCCGTGGATGTACCATCCGGAAGTTTGAAACAAGAGCCATCACAAAACAGCTCCCATTGTGGGTTATTCAAAGGAGTATCTTTCAAATCGATTCTGCCTTTAGTCTCTTGCTCTGTGGTGTAGAGGCAGTCATGTGATGCTTCGTCACTGCAAGCAGTATCTTGCGAGAAAGGTAAAAGTTCAGCCGGATTCAATACACAACACCTCTGAATTTTTATGTGCGGTGCGAACAAGATCAATTTGTATCTCGTTAATCGTGCCGAGGTGAGGGGTTGCGTTTGTGTTCTGTTTAATAGAACATCTACAGAGTGAGGTACCATCAGGGTTAAAGCATGGCCTAGGAACATACCCTTGCTCTGTTTTACAGACGCAGCAGCAGCAGTGACAGCTCTCAAACATCTTGGTAAAGCGCATGCAACAGGATCAAGGGAGGAAGAAAAATAGCCACACGGCCTATTCTACCCTCCATGTTCCTGCGTTAATACAGCCAAAGCACATCCATCACGTTCATGCACATACAACACAAAGGCCTTTTCATAATTTGGTGTGCTCAAAACTGGTGCTGAACACAGTGCAGTCTTGAGCAGATCAAACGCTTGCTGGTGTTCCAAGTTCCACAGCAATGGCAAAGAAATGCCCTTCTTTGTCAGAGCCAACATTGGTTTAATTGTTAACGAGATGTTTGGGATCCACTGCTTACAGTAAGAAGCCATTCCTATCAAGGCTCTGACTTCCTTCTGTGTATTTGGGACAGACATGCTAGAAATGATTTTAATCCATTCAGGCGTCAACCTTCTTCCCTCCTTTGACAGGAGATAGCCTAAATAGGCAAACTCCTGTCGACAATATTGAAACTTTTTGATTGAAGCTTTGTGTCCATGTTTTGCTAGGTGAATAAGCAACAACACAGTGCTCTCCTTACAGGCACTTTCTGAGTCAGCAGCTAAAAGTAGATCATCTACATATTGAAGCAGTGTTCAAGTGGTAGGCAACTCAAGTGTATCAAGCTGCTCTTTCAAAGCCCTACTATAAATGCTTGGACTTTCCATGTAACCTTGCGGCGCACGGGTGACTGTAAACGAGTGTCCCCCTAAGGTGAACGCGAACAGGTATCTGCTATCCTTGTGTATAGGAATGCTAAGGAAAGCATTCTTAAGATCTACAGCAATAAAGTGAGTAGCAGAAGCCAGGATCATGGTTAGTATTGTCGTCACATCAGGCACAATAGGAAATTGTGAATCAACAATCGTATTGATGGAGCGTAAATCAATCATAAAACGAAAAGGAATTACAATATTGCCTTTCTTATACACAGGCAAAATCGGACTATTGCACAAACTACCTGCAATTTCCTCAATTACCCCACGATGTACAAAATCGGAGACTATGCACTTCAAAGCTTGCTCACCATCAACTGAAATCTTATACTGAGGAATACGTGGCAACTTTACTCCATGTTTCAAAATAATCTTAACAGGCTCAATTTGTAGAACTCCGACATCATTGTCATCAATTGCCCATAAACACTTCGGAACATCACTAAATTCGGGCGGCAAAGGTCTAGTCAGGAACTGAGAGACAGAAAGTTGCTGTGGTGAAATCGTCAAACGCACTCCATCCGAAGAACAATGAATTACTGCATTTAATTCTTTCAACAGATTCAACCCCAACAAATTCTCTACACAGTTCGTTGTCAAAAGAAATGGACAGTGGTCCGTGAATAGACCCAATGTAATCGGTACTGGCGAAGAAACCGGACAGACTACTGGCGTACCAGAAAACCCTACAGAAACATTGGTTTGCCCTGACAGTGTAATGTTTGGAACCCGAGAATGATCAATGGAACACTTCTGTGTTCCTGTATCTATCAAGAATAGATGTTTCCTATTTCCCACTATCATTTCAACCTAGGGACCTTTCTGATTAACGGGAATAGGCGTTGGTTCCAAACTATGCTTCGGGCAATCCTATCGAAACACAATGTCATCAAAAGGAAGGTCTTCAGAGAGATATGCAGCAGAAGGATGATCAAAAATGTTTCTATTATCCACACTCGGTGCCTGATTATCCTGTGAAAAAGGTTGCACATTTTGAGAAAACTGACTTCTACCAGGAACCCTTGCCCCAGGGCGGCCTCTAGATCGTCTACCCATGTTACCAAATGTGTTATTCAACCTCTGCGGGAGGATCGGGCATTGTGCTCACCAATGACCCTCTTGTCTGCAATAAGCACATTGGTTCACGTGTACAGGACCCAATGGTACATTACCCTGTGGAGCATATTGCCCCCTAAATTGTGAAGTACCCCCTCTAGGGCCTCTAACAATTTGTTGTAGTAGATCTTTAGTTTTCAGTTCTCCCTTTCTCTCTTCAATTCTCTCCTTCTCATTATTGACTCGGTTTTCATAGTACTGAGCCATATGCAATACTTCAGACTGCGACTTAGCCTGCCAAGCGCTCTCAGAAGACATAATTTGCGACTGAATATCAGGCAACAATCCACGTACAAATTTATCTAGGAAGTGTTTTTCCAGACTCTGGGCTCAAATCTTGTCCACTGAAATCTGAAAACACTTGTTCAAACCGATTAAAGAATTCGGTTGCACCCTCAGACTTCACTTGGACAGAAGCAGTAAGATTGTCCCAAATAATCCTCTCTGGAATTATAGTTTTTAGTTTCGTGACTATTCTATCAGGCAAAGTCAGTATTACCTGTGGCGGTCTCTCGCCAGCTGGTCTTTCTCTATCTAGTCTAGCTATATTATTCCATGTGTCCCCTAACCCTGGTACATCATCTACTGTCCTAATCTGTTTCCACAAATCAACGGGTAGAAGCACAGGAAATAAAAAATCTATATCACTCGGAGTAAATGCTGACGACTGCAAAAAAGATTCCATCTCTTTATAGAAACCTGTCAGATTCTTTCTGATAGCTGGGATGGATTGTTTGATAGTGTTCACTTCCTGTCTTGAGAATGGGGCGTGAACAAACTGCGAGACATAATGAGCAGGAATGTCATAGGCATCTGTGCCTGTTGTGGCATCAGCTGGAATCTCAATTTTTGGGACAAATGTCGGTGGAACCTCTCTCATAGGCAACTGAGAGATAGGAAACTCTGAACGCTTACTGAGCAACATAGCTAAATCAAGCGCTACGGCAGCTGAAGAAGTGTCAGATGAAGAAGCTCTCTTATAGATATTCAATAATTCTGCGGGACAACAAATCTTTCTTTTTATACATTCATCCTGCAGGTATTCTACCATTACCTGTATCACTTTCCTCTGCATTTCTGGCATATACTGACTATATGTGTGATATACTTCTACGGGAGATATCGACATGTCTGAAATCCCTCTAATCGCATTTTTTGTGCAAATTCGTGTTTCCTCACTAATCGACTTACAACAAGGAAGGAACCGTTTCTGTACAAAAATAGCGCTCTAATTATCACCATCAGTTTCTTCATTCTGTAACCTTTCCAACTCCCTTCTATACTCAAAAACCCTCTCGACATGCTCATATACTTTCTCCGAAGTATCTCTTGAATATGCTAAAACATTCAGATCCCTCAACCCTTGTGGAAGACCTATATCATCCAGTCTATTCCACATTACACATAAATTAATTCCTAACCCTTCAATAAAAACATTCTTCTGAGGAAAACTTTCTAAATTAGAGAGTGTGGCAAAAACATCAGATTGTTCACCCCTATCCATGCACTGTCTAGCCCATGCAGTCAAATCGCACTTTCTTTCCTTAAACACAGTATTATGAGTTACAATCTTTGATTCTGCTCCCTTATCAACTACAAGTGGGACAGAATCACTCAGAAAAGGAAGATTAGACGTATCTTGTACAATCGGCAACAAAGGTGCTATCACTGGTGCAGAGGACAAATCTACCAAACCCGCAACAGTAGGCAAAGGCAGAGGTGCAGGCGGAGGAGTAAAGATAAGAGGAGAAACAACAGCCGGAGGAAGAGGAACAATAGGAGGAACGATAGGAGGAGCAGGGATTACTACGGGAGGAGGAACGACAGCAGGAAGAGGTAAAGCAGCAGGAATAGTTACATACGGAGGTGTCGCAGTGGCACCAGGCCTTCGTTCGTTTAGAAGTTTGTCAATCAACTCATCAGACACATGAAAGTCTTTAGACAGGTACATTTTCTAAATACCAAGTTGAAAAGCCCTATCCATATTTCTAACTGACTCAGACTGTTTATTTTGATCATACAACAACGTTTTTTCAGCGTTGGACATATGACACGGCACATGTTTTTCTCTACTTTTAAGCTGCTGCATAGCTTCTTTCTTCCAATACAGTAATACATCAAATGCTGTAGGTCTAGCCTTTTTCTTTAATAATATAGACTCTAAATATTCTCTTCGGGGAATTTCAAAACTACCGTTGGTTGGCCACTGAAGTTCAGAAGCATGTCTAGTTTTTCTGTGCCAAATATCATTAAACACTATACTACCAATGCCGTGCTTACAGTACATAGTACATGCCAGAGACCCCTTCTGTGGCGCCGGTCGGCCAAATTCCAAAGAGTGTCTGTCACTGCGGAATAGCGCCCTGAAACAGGCAGACAATTTCTCAGGCATATCAGATTCCTCGTGTTACCTGGTCAATAATTGTACTTGCAAGAACAATGCGCCAAAACAAATGATCAGGATACTTAATTGGGTCACGACTCACCTGATCAAAGGACAAAGGAGGTCCGATCAGATTACAAAGGACACAAAGGACCCACGTGGTTGGTGATTTCGGCAAAACTGCCCGCCTCGATATATGGACCCTTGTCAAGATGCCGTCTCGGACCGCGGGCTCACCGTCCAGGGATCGGGTCGTGCAGTACTGTTGAGATATTGCGTCTCATCCAAGAAAGGGGCCCCCTTTTTTCACCGTCCGATCCCGGTCCGACAGCCGTGTCAACCTTCAACGAGATGGCATCAATCTTGAGGGTCCCTATTCGGGCGCCATATGTAAAAGCAAAAGGAAATATCGAGGCTGAGTACCACAAAAGGAAATACACCAAACACGTGCTTATAAAGATTCACAGATCTTTATTCTACTGCGCAGTTACAAAAAACCAAATTCAGATAGCTATCTGGCCCTCAGTACATCACAATGAGTACCAGCGCTTCAGTGTGAGGAGTGAGAGGTACTGGACATCTAGACAGTCGCATTATTTATATATATTTTACAATATTATCCAGTCCCTCTGCAGGTTAATAATCTGTGGTTTAGAGTTTGTGCCGAGTTCACTTATGGCTCATACTACAATATGCACACGGATTACTTTGGTTTGCATTACAAACAAGTTGCAATGGCAAAGTGTATTCCCAGATTTAGCAGTAAGCCTTAGCACATATCCCTTCACAATGTGTTACAGCCAGTGTCCACGCTTGACATTTGCATTACATTGTCTTCAATGTATGTTCGTGGATGAGGCTTGTTGGTGCAGACAATCCTGAGACCACAAGTCATGTACGGGACAAGGTCTCATTACCTAGTCTAAACATTTGGCCCGCGGACAGTCTAACCATTAACTTCGGCACAAAGGTCGGGAAGGCTCGGTTACAAGTTGGAAACACAGTCACCATTTTAGAACACAGAATTACATATGAACAAAAATCAAAATGGCGGATGATCCAAAAATGGCGGCAAAGTTGATCTAAAATTGGAACTTTGCAATGCGGTTTTCTTCGCAGAGCGACTAGGCTTAGGCCAATATATATTAGAAAGGAGGCACAATATGATTTCCAGTTTAACAGGAGAAGAAAGGAAGAATACCTCTGAGGGGCTGCAGTTGGTAGTTAGACTTTTTTGAGACGTCAGAGATGTGAGGAGAAAAGGAAAGCATGGAGTCAAAGATGACCCTGAGGTTCTTAGCCTCACAAGTGGGAGTAGGGAGAGGGCCAAGGGAGGCCAGCCAGAGAGTGACAGGAAAGGAAGGTGCAGGTGTGCCGATGAGGATAATCTCTGTCTTACTGGCATTAAGGCAGAGGTTGTGGCGACACACCACTCCTGGATTGCAGACAGTCGGAGATGAGAGAGGGAGAAGAGGTGGCAGAGGGGAGCCTGAAAACAAGTTGGGTGTCATCTGCATAGTATTGAAAGTTTGAGCAGAGAGCAGCAATGCAGTGGGCGAGCGGTGCCAGGTATTGATTGAAAAGCCATGGAATGAGGTTATACCCCTGGGGAACACCACAGATCGAAAGTGCGATAGAGGAAAGGAAGGACCCAAGTTGGACCTAGGATGGTCGGTAGGATGGTCGGTTGGAGAGGAAAGAGGTCAGCCAGGCCAGGGCCTGGTGAGTGATACCCAGATTATCACAGAAGGGATTGAGCAGGATGACATGATTGACCGTGTCAAAGGCAGAAGAAAGATCGAGTAGGATGAGGACAGATGGGATATTAGAATCAAGGTTGGAGAGCAGGTCTTCACAGATGTTCAGGAGAGAAGTTTCCATGCTTCTGGCAGCTCTGAAGCCAGACTGATGACCAAGGAGACAACCAACAGAATCAGTGTGAATATTAAGCTGGGAGATGGCCAGCTTTTCCAGGAGTTTGCCCACGAAAGGCGTGATAGAGATTGGGCGATAGTTAGCAGAGCAAGAGGGGTCAGCTGTGGGTTTTTTGAGAAGAGGGTGCATAAGAGAGTGCTTCAAAGGGGTGGGGAAGGCTCCAGAGGCCAAGTAGTGGTTGCAGAAGTCGGCCAGAGCAGGAGCAAGGGTGTCAATGTGGTCCTTGATGGTTTTGGATGAACAGGGAAGAACCTGTTTTGACAAGACTTTTATAGATCAGAATTGTCTGGAAATCTTGTCAGGGGAGAAAAGAGGAAAAGATGAGAAAGAGGGAGGAAAGGCGGCTGAAGGGGGTAAAGGAGTGAGGCCATTGTGACAGCCATTTTCAAAAAGGCTGATAGGGCAAATCTGGGCAATTATCGCCCTAGTTCCCTTTTGGACGCCTCCTATAAAAAGAAAATCCACTTTCCTGCCTTGCACTCTGGAAAGATGGGCAATTCAAGCTAATAAGTTGGATCCTAACCAGTCCAGGTTTCGCAAGGGAACTAGTACAGCTCTGAATTGCCTTGTACTACAGCTCTTGAAGAACCAGGAGCGCACACTATATCTTTGTTTTCTTGATGTCTCCAAGGCTTTCAATTGTCTGGACTGAATTAGGCTTTGGGGAATGCTTAGACTATGGGTTTGTCTGGAGGCCTTGGTCCGGTTGCTTGAGTTTATGCATCAAGACAACAGAATCAAGGTCAGGCTGGACAGGAATGGCACATACTCTGGATGGATTCATGTGGATCGTGGTTTGCATCAGGGGTGCGTACTAGCACATTTACTTTTTAATTTACATATCTTTGGCAATAGGGTAGCTTTGGAAGGTTTGGTCACATGAAAATCCAATACCTTTTATATGCCGATGACCTTGTATTACTTGACCACGCTAGAATAGACCTAAAAAAATCCCTGACGCAGACACAAAGTTTCTTTGGGGGACTTGGAAGAGAGATCAGTGTGTCTAAATCAAAGATTTTGGTTATTAACCGCAGAAAGATTTTATCAGATAGATCAAACTTTGGTTGGTATATCGACAACAAAACGTTAGAGGTGGTCACTGAATTCAGGTGTCTTGGGATGGTGATTAAATCAAATTGATCAGTTGCTCTTGCCAAGCTTTGAAGTTAGATGCCATTTCAGCGGTAGCACAACTTTGAGTGCTGGACAGATATTATGGATGTTTCACATTACTGCCAGTGCTTAGAATGTACAATCAGGTGCTAGTACCTAAACTAACTTACGGGGCAGAGGCACGGGAGGCAGGCTTAGATTGGGATAAGACTGAGTCCTTTATTGGAAAATATTTTCTGAGCCTTCCAGGGGGTACCTCCTTCCCACCGGTTAAGCACATTCTGGGTACCACATCTTTAGGCGCTAAGGTTCATTGGAAAAGAATCCTCCTTTTAAGATCTATTATGTTTCCACCAGCATTGACTCTATTTGTCCAATTGAATGTACTTTACAGTAAGCATAAATGTGCTGTGCTTAAAGTGTGGGTAAACTCTGTTTTGTCCATTGTTAACGACAGAGCAGCATCCTTGGATGAATTGGAGTGTAACCCAGGCAAGGTCAAGAAGTCATTATTTGAAAACGACTGGATTGCAAATAGGGAAAATGTGCTTGTCTACAAGCTAATTGAACACTTCTCCTTGGACATCAAGTCATTCAATTCTCCCCAGAAATATATGATCAAACATGCCTCAAGAGCCCTAAGAAATGTCTGGTTGCGTATAAAACGAAACCTATTTCCAACCACTTATGTTTTAGGTGGCCGGGTACTGGTGTCTTCTTCTGAAAGCTTGACTTGACTTTATTTATTTACCCTTACAGGTTCTGAAGTTGGTTCTGTGTAAAGAATTGTAGAGGTTAGTGTGACCTTTCTTTGGTTAGGTTGAAATTCTCAAACATGACCTTACTGTTTTCAAAACTCAGTGTTGATTTTGGATTACCCGGTAGGGCCACTTCAATGGAATGCATGATGACCAGGAACAAGTAGCTCACACCCTGAGGATCGATCTAGGATCTGAAACGTGTTGGTGAAAGATAACACCACAATTGAGGTATTTTTGAGCTACAAGATACGTTTACTGTTTGATATAATGTGGAAAACTGATGGGTGAATACCTAGACACACCTGAACCTGCATATCTTTTGATGGTATTGTTTTTCCAGATTGTTTCCAATCACGAATGAGGAAATTTGTGAAAACACTATATACGTACAAGGAATTTTGTGATAACTCTGTATATGGTGGATAATGTATGACTACTTTATTGTCTATGACTTCAGTTGGATGTTTCATTTGGGGTTATGGACATTTAAAACTTTGTGTGATCAACAATAAACACTGCTGTCAACACTGTAATGCTGACAGTGATTTGTTTTTGAATTGTTTTTGAATGGTTCTAGAGAAATGTATATTGAAATGTAATCCTGTTTACAATTGAAACTACATTATTACTACCGTGAAGCATTTTCCTCACTGTGAGTGAGGTATTTTGCTTTTACCTTTACCTAATCATAATTGGGACTACGGTCCCCCTAAGAGTGCATATGGGCCTACTATGTAGCGATACATAGTTCTGTTTATTTCTTCTTCTGAACGCTTGTGTCACTGCTGTTGAACCGATTGCGCAACTTTGAAACACCTTTTTGTGGAATGTCCGGCTTTGATTGATCAGCGAGAAGGAACTTTATAATTCTATTTTTACACTCGCCCTTTCATAAATTGGGAGTCTCTCTGTTGGCAGCTACTAGTTAGTCCCAACGACAGACTGTTAATTAATGTCATGATTTTTTTTTAAACGTTTGAGACTTTGTATGAAATTTCATTGTTTTAAAATGATTTTACTGAGTAACATGTATGTTGTTATATGAGTTGTGTAAATATTGGTTTATATTGTGTAGAATTATCTTATGTGACTTAGGGGCTGATTCATGGAATTTGTGCACCGAAAACAGGGATTTGTGTGCCATTCTGCCCAATAATCCCCATTTGTTAAACAGCGATTTGCAGGCAGAATGGCGCACAAATCCACGTTTTTCGGCACACAAATTCCTTGAATCAGCCCCTATGTGTGTAATGTTTCATCTGTAAACTATATCACACAATAAATAAATAAAACAAAAATAGTCAGGGAGGTGGGACTGGGGGTCCCTCTCTACTATCTCTGTCTCTCTACGTGTGGTGTGCGCCAGGGGTTTAACCTTTCACCCTGGCTTTTCAACCACTTCCTGGTACCTCTTGCCAACCGCATCACTACATTCTTCTCTAAGTTTCAGTATTATGAAGGTGGCACCCAGCTCTCCTTCAGGCTCCCCTCAGCCACCTCTGCTTCTTCTCTCATACCAAACTGTCTGGCTGCAATTCAGGAATGGTGTGCCGCCAATGATCTCTGCCTTAATGACAGTAAGACTGAGATCCTCCTCATCGGGACATCTGCTCCCTCCTTTCCTCTGTCTCTCTGGCCACCCACCCTGGGCCCTCTTCCTGTGAGGCTAAGAACCTTGGTGTCACCTTCAACTCCACCCTCTCCTTCTCTCCTCACATCTCCGACGTCTCTAAGAAGTCACACTATCAGCTGCACCTTCTCAGAGGTTTTCTTCATTTTCTCACTTTCCCCAAGAGGCTCACTGTCTCCAGAGCTCTGGACCTCCTCAGGCTAGATAATTGCAACAGCCTCTTCCCAAATCTTCCTATCTCTACTCTTCGACCTTTACATCTGATCTAGAACAGGACTGCAAGACTTGTCCTTAGCCTCAAGCCCAGGGATAGTATCTCTCCAGCTCTGGCTCCCTGTGGCTACACGTATCAAGTTCAAGACCCTTTGCATCCTCCACAAGGCTTTCTGGGGCCTGGTACTGCACTAAATCTAACATTCTCTTCCTAAACGTCTTCCTTCTCAGACTCTCCACTCATTCACCTCCAACTCGCTGAGGGTCAGATGCTTCTACAAGCAGAGAGTGGGGGGGCAGATCTCTTTCCTCGGTTGGGACCTGTAAGTGATTTCAATCCAGCACTCCAACTAAGGGATGCCCAATGGAAACCATTATTTATATATTTTTTATGTCAAAAGTTCTTTTAATTCTGGATGATGCACCCTTATCTAACACCCCTCTCTTTGAATTCCCCCGGTCTCACTGAACCAAGAAATAGGTTTGTTTTGCACATTAAAAGATTTATTTGAAGAATTGAACAATATACAGATTACACTTTTATAAATATGAATAACATCTGAATATCACACTTATGAATATGAATAATGATTAGCAATGGGTAATATTACAATATCAATTAGGAGTAGGAATAGGAAGAATAATGTAGCAGAGAATACTTTGTGTGGTTCAAGGAAATGCAATGATAGGAAAGAATGCAACACAGAAAGAAACTTGATATGAATTCAACCAAAGACAATATAATCACTCTTTCCCCCTGTTGTTACTCACTCCCCCAATATGCAATATGAAGAGATGAATGAGGGCACACAGGTATCACAAATAACAATCAGCAATTGCAGTTTCAATCCCGATTCCCCCCAGCAAGCTAAGAGAGAACAGTAATGATTTTAAAACAGGTCAATTGCTTTTAAATGTAATTTGAATTGAATGGGAAAAATGCTAAAAATGTTTTTAATTTGCTAAATGGGATTCAGAACTAGTGAGAGTGGCTTTGGATTGGTTCAGGTAGACACTAGCAATGATTGTTGAATGGTTAGCAGATGGAAAACGAAATTGAAAATTGAAATTTAGAATTTGAAAACAAGAAATAGCTGTTTTTACAGGTGGCGCAATTGAGCCAAATGCAAATTCGCGGCAAATTTTCCGCATGCAGGAAACGCGATTACGGCAAAACTATACGGAATTGGAATGTCGTTTGAAAACTGAGGATGTTAGCTTCAAAGTGACATTTGAATTTCGTTTCTAGGACGTACGATTCAAAGTTTACAGAGGTTTTAGTGAAGGTAGATTTTTCTCAAAGGAGTCAAGATTTCAAATGAATTTGCGCTTTGAATTACCAAAAGGTTGGTTTACACTAACAATTCTCAAAGGATTAGATGGATGAGAAAGGATTCAGAATGGACAAAATAAATTCTACAATGCAGTCTGGATATGTTGGAATGGGTTGGATGGATTACTTTAAACTAAGAGATGACTATGGATAGTTCTTTGCTAAATACTCACAACTCTGGTTTAAAATGGACCCGTCAAAGAACTGGTCAAAGGTTTGGACTGGACTTCGCTACGCCACCGGACAGGTCTCAGGTGCTTGGTTCTGCTCTCAGCATTCTGGTCTCTGCGCGGCCTCTTGGACTGGATCTGACAGGTTCCGGGTTACAGCTCTGCTGGACTTGGGTTCTAGCAAAGGTTGTTGGCCAGAATCAGCAAAACAGCTCAGCCAGGCTGTTGGATCAGTTAGGTTAGGCCCCGTGGAAGTTTAGGGGTTCAATCAGGTTGCAAGATTGTTAAAGGCCTGCTGAAAAGGGTTCAGCTTTTTGGGATAGCCTTTGCTTCAGGGTTCTAGAGTCTGGTTCTAGAGTCTGGATCTAGGTTCTGGAGTCTGGATCTTCCTGCAGGGTGCTTCACCAGTGGATCAGTTGATGAGTGAAAGTGTGTGGTTCTTGCCTGTCCTCAGCAGTCGCTATTTATCCATTTTCCAAAGTGGGTGGGGAGGCTGATTGTCTATGCCCAACCCTCTAAGGATCTGATAGGTCAGAGACTTCGCTGTCCCCTGATTTGAGAAAGGAACAGTGTGTCATGAGGTGTCCTCATGTGTCAGAGTGATGCTGCCATTTACAATCTAGGGAAGAACCTCCCCTTTACTTTTACCCAGAAAATCTATTTTTCCCAAAAACATATTCTCAACATGCACAACTTGTTAATAATACATATACACATCAGAGATTGACTAAGATACGTTCTGTCCAAATCTTATCTTCCTACGAGTTTAGGTTCATAAATGACAATTTTTCGCCCTTTTGGTTGGTTACACATTTTCGGATCTGTACGATTTTTTATACATACATGCATATACCCTCTGGGCATATTCCTGTAATTTTTCATGTTCCTAGCATAATCACAATAGCTACAATATTAAAAATGTGGTGGTTCATCTCATCTCTGAATGTCACACAGATTCTACCAGAGCCTTGTAACTGCGGGTTTAGTGCACCTAATAAATACAAAATAAAATAAAAATAAATGTAACATTATTATAGGAATGCAAGGGCTGAACTTATATGCAAGAACTGGATCCCTGGGAGGTCTGAGGGACAATAAGAAATCTCAAAAGGAGAAATAAGAGAAGAAAATTAAATTTGAGAGGCCATTACCACTACCTTGCCCATATAGTGCATATATTCTAGCACTATAAGAGGGGTTACACCTATGTGTCCCCTTTTATTCTGCAGGTTGAGGGTCAAGTGGCCAGATGTGGTGGAGGCTGGAATGGCTGATGAAAATCCCACTGTGGGTGATGGGTGGTTGGTGGCAGTGTGCATCTTTCCACAGCAGAATTATAAAGAGCTATAACAAGCCAAAGGCGGGGAATGTACACAGCTCAGATAAGATGCTGTTAGATTTCAACAAACTTTACTCCATATTTTGTGCAATGTCTTGATAAAGGTTTTTAATGTGTAGCATCCTGTTGGGGTGTACCCCCCTTCTGAAGAAAAGTGGCATTATTCCTATATTTGAAAAAAGTATCAATGGTGCTACCAACAGATTTCCCTATTTTAGTCGCCTTTGAGAATCTTGCGGAAAGTCATCTTATTGATATTCTGGGAATGGGTGAACAAAAATTAAGATTTTTTCTCCCTGTCAACTTGAAGTGTTGCCTTCTCAGGAAAGAAAAAGTATTGGCGGTTTTTACCAATTTTAGCTTAGTTTTCATCTGGTAATTTGGCAAAACTGGCCCCCATTTTGTTTAATGTATGTAATTTGTTATCCCTGTTGGCCTGCTACAATAATGATCATACCTTTAAAAGATAAATAACTCCTTGATAACATCTGGCAGGCACTCCAGTGATTTTCCTGACACCCATGGGGTGTGGTAGGAGTGTGCCCTGGTGCATCTCATTATTCTAATCTATCTTGATGGCCTTGACATCAAACATCTGCAAATAACCCTCCAATCTCCCAAGATATATGGTCACTCAATGCCACTCAGATTATTTGCAGATGATGCCGACCTCATGGCCAGGAAGCAGTTTGCCCTGGTGAAATTACTTGATGTTTGTCACCTTTTGTGATTTTGCACAGAATGGCCAAAATAGATGAATGAGGAGGCACAGAAGCAAACCATATTAGGTTCATGGCCAATGCCAACCCTCTGTTACAGTTAATAACATCTACTGACTAACTGAGAATTTGCTTTGCATTGATTTTCTAATGTTCTTCACAGTACACAGTAACCTGTGCACATACGCAAATGGATCGCTCTAGAGGTAAGATGTTTGTAAGTTTTAGGCACGTTTGGAGATTTTTTGTTGACTAACCGACAACACAGTGAAGAGACTGTATATGATCCTGATGACCTGCTTTTGCATTTTCTTTAGCCTTTACACCTTGGTCGATTAGACTGTGGTTTTGCTGCCTCTATAAATGTATGATATAGTATGGTTATACTTTGAATGATTACTTTAGGTAGAATTCCTGAGATAGTTACTGATTTATTTCACTGTTACAGATTTCAGTATTTGATGCTGCCTTCTGATAACTAAAGAATAAGCTCCATTTCCATTAATTTGCATCGATTGAGAAAACCACATAAAGTAGGGCTTGCAACACCAGGCATGTTTTAGATATATGAGAGCTTGATGAAATTTACATCTGCTGAAAGTCTATTTTGGACCTCATAATCTTTTCTTATTATTGTAGAATGAAGTTTGGAATTTTATAACTTATACGTGACATTTCTGGTCCCAATGAAGGGACTTAGTCCGGAAATACATCAAGCTTGTCTCGTGGATTGATTTGGCCATAGATATTTGTTGTACATATCTTGCCTTAAGCGTGCTTTTTAAATAATTATACGCGATAATTATTTGCATGTACCTGTTTCTTGAATTATTTATTCTCAAGATTTTCTAACATGCATTACATTCAGTAGTTTTACAACTATAGAGGGTGTGCATGGGACGGGCATTTCCTCCAATGTTGGAGTTTTTTCTGTTCTCCCCTGCACCAGAAGTGTCTCTACAATCTATTAAAAATGTAACTAACATCTATGATATAGGGTATTCTCCTCTACAGTTTTCTTTTTCTTTTCACATACTCAAACGAGACAATGCAGCCTGGCAATCTTGGCATTGCAAAACAAACTGGGCAGTGTGAGGCTAGGGACTGCAAGAGAGAAGTAATTTAAATTATATCAAAAACATCTTTCTTAAATGATAATTAGGGATAAGCAACTTTTTGTCCAACATTTGTGTGCATATCAAGTTGCAGATGGATCAAATAGTGGATAAGCTTCTTCATGGGGGACATCTTTGTTCTGCAATCCAATAGAAGATATTGTCTGATTATACAGCTCCACCAAGATTACATGCTAACCAAGATGAAGATCATACGAAAAGTTAATGGCAAGAGTGGTTCCTGAATTCATGTTCCATACCATTGCAGGTGAAGCAAATTTTGAGATCAACAGAATCAGTGTTCAAGTGTGAAGCATACTGAGAAGCGCACAATGCCAAATCCTTGATGAATACTTCATTGTGAAGTCTGTTAAGAAATACAAGGTTGGATAAATTATCCCAGACCATACACAAAGATCAATTATAGCAAAATTATGGTTAAAGGGCCTCCATTTAATGAACCAAACAGCGTGATGGACATGACAGGAACATTGGTCTTATTAGTGCTTATGCACCATGGTCAAGACTGAGGATATTGTTCTGACAAATTAAAAAATGTCAGTGAGATGAAAATTCTACTACTCTGCAGGAGTACAAGGATTCGTAGTGGTTATAACTGTTTACACTACCACAAATTAGCAGCAATCCAAATCATAAAGGTACAGGAGGCACAGTCATGAGGTGACTTGGGTCCAGGGCAGATTATACACTTAAGAGCTGTGTGAATGTAATAACACTAGCAATGCAAGCCGCAAAGGTACAAAGACTGCAAAATAAAAGAATTAACTTTTTTTTTTTAAATCCCATATATCTCAACTAAACAAGCCAATCTGCAATTAACTATCTAGAAAAACACTAGCAAAAACCAACCCTTGTAAAGAGAACACAGAAAATGCAGAACATATATGTGATAGCACTGTAGCTGCTGGAGAAGGGATGAATAGGCAAGAAATTGCAACAATATCTAATGAGAAAGATATATCTTTGAAAAAGATGCAAAAGGTGTGTCATATCAGTCACAATGATCATACAAGTGGATCAAAGTGGTCTGAGCATGGCAAAGGCACCATAATCTGTTTTGGGTCGTTTGACAGCTTATCAGTGCTGTTCTTTAAGGTCAAAGTGGGATAGAGTGTGTTAAGTTGCATTGATGATGCAAGAGAGTCTGCATTGACACACGCTTGAAGCTCTGTGTGGTTTGATGCTATGTCAGAACGGTTAAGTTTGAAGAGTCTACAAGGGTTGGTTTCATTGAGTTGGTTCGAGACGATAGGTAAGGCTGGGTCAAGTCAGCAAGTGACACAATTCTCCCAGAGGTTTGATGCAAAGGTCCTGATGGCTTGATGGGTTCTTCAAAGATGCAGTGGTTCAAAGGATTCCTGAAGAGTGAGCTGTTGTTTAAGACACTGTTGGAGTGATTTGGCAGTGAACTATTTAAATGGATGCAACAAGTGGTTTGAAGATTGATGAGAGTGCCAAAGACAACACTGCAAGCCCAGTGTGGTTTGAAGGCTCTAACCACTGTCGAATTGGTTCAGATGGTTTGAAGCAGCAGAAACAGGAGTCCAGCTGCTTTGGCTTCAAAGGTCGTGTACATCCCACTCCAGTGACTCTAGGACAAAGTGAGCCCTTAATTCCCATTCCTGGGAGCTTGGCTGCCACCTGCAGTAGTTCTGCACCTCTAGTGAGGAGCCTGGTTCCAGTGCAGATGGGATAGTGGCAGGCCTTGCTGCAAACAGCTGCCACCCCCAATGTTTCTTGGGGATGGAAACACCTGTCTTTACCTCTGGCAGAAGGCTAGGAATAGACTACACCCCAAATTGGTTCCAAAAATCTTTTCGTTTTTTTGTTGAAATTCTAAAATGAATCAAGAAAAGAGTTGAACACCCCTTGATTATAAAGGCAAAAGTGCATACGATATTGTGCAACATCATGCCTGCTGTAAGGGGCCCAATTTGTGTCACTGAGACAAGTGACCTTTGCCTTCTTGCATCATACCCAGAGTGCTTTTGATCTGCAGGAAGTGGAGGCGACAGTAAGGAAAAATAATCCACAAAAAAAAACAGATTGTTAACTCGAAACACATTGGGTTTTATTTAAAGGACATTGTGACAACAGAAGAGTTCAAAGAGTCTTATTATAATGTTGTGTATTCCATAAGATTTTCAAATATATTACATTTTCTCAAATTTCAAATTAAAAATTGCCTTCAAAAGTTTGGCTTTCCTTGGCCTAAGATAGTGTGCAGGGACCTCGAGTTCCCTTACTTTGGGAACGTTTTTGCTTCTCTTATACGTACATTCAATTTGCCAGGATTGCTATTTCTCCACCGCACCTCAAGCTCTATATATTGTTACTCCACACACACACTAAAGTCCCTCTTTTAGTAACACTAATAAGGTGTGCATTGTGTAATCACTATTGTTTTGTTTTTTGCCCATTTGAGTCGGCACATAACACACATTAGAACCCTGTTCCATTAATATGTCATTATCTAAAATCAATTTTTTGACCACTAAATCACCTACCACACTAGCCTTCATCAAAGAAGAGGCTGGTCAAGTCCTATAATTAATTTCTGAAATAGATCGGGATACTATCCCCACTGAAAACCCTGATAAACATATTTCAAAATTTGAAAGATTCATCAGAAGGGAAATCTCACAGAAACTGAATGCTAAAACATTGGCTCAGTACCATAAGGCACTGTGAAAGGTCAGAAATGAAAGCCAGGCACATAGTTGTCATATTCCCAAGATCAACCATGTTATTAAACCAAAAAGGGTTGGGAAAATACCTCTAAAGCCCTATTATGAAGTGGAATTCCCCAACCTAGAAACTAAAGCTAAGGCAGATTATGCTAAATTAGATAACCCAATTGGCTAAATAGGATAAGAAACAAGTCAATCAATCTACCCACACCATGAGTTGTATTACAAATGCAATTATGCTATGTGATTCTGAGACAAATGTGTGAAATAATTTCTGCCTAAATACATAATTACGAACTAAATATACTTCTGACTTGTCTTATTAATGATACATGTGAGATGTGCTTACAATGGGGGTACTAGTTCTTAAAGCTAAGGGTCTTTCTGCATCAGGATGTCAGTTACTATGTCCCCACACTAAAAACAAAAACAACAAAAGCTGCAAGGAAATGTCTTTATGTTGATGTTGGCAAAAAGTGTTCACAACCAAAAGTATAAGGGTGATTCCAATGAAAATGTTCTCCAAGGTAAAGACCCTTGGATCCAGAGGTTGGTCCCCTTGCCCTGGATTTTTAGATAGGATGGCAAAAATGTCTCTTTAGCTAACCGTTCCTTTCTGTCTTGACTGGACTCACAAAGTTCTTGTTCAAACAATACATTCTGTAACAGTCTTTCTGTAGTATTTCTGATAACTTTTCAGATCACCTAGTAAACTCCCCTGCCAGGACTCTTCATAGAATTTTAGCTGCCTTGCGTACTCGCCTGCCAGGACTTTTCTTATGGTTTCTAAGATCACTTAGTATACTCCCCTACCAGGAATCTTTATAGATTTTAATCTGCCTGGTGTACTCGGCTGCCAGGAATTCTTTATGCATTTCACAATTCTTTGATTATCACAGTTCTTTGTTTATGCCACAGCAGCATATACCATAATGTACTTGCTATATCTGTCGATGGTAACATTTCCTTAAACTTCTTCCCTCATTGGCATCTCATGCATCTATACCTGATTGGGGGGTAGCCTTCATACTTTGGGCCTCATTGCACGGATGGTCCCTTTGCGGGTTGGGGAATTTAACGCCTGCTTTTTGCAGGCGTTATAAACCAACCCGCAAAGGGACCCAGGGAGCTAATTACGGTACCGTAATTAGCGCCTTCCCCATTCCCATTATGCCCTATGGGGCAAAAATGGGAATGGGGAAGGGCAATGGTGGAAGGGGGAATTACCGCCCCGCAAACCTTGGAATGGGGCAGTAATTCCCCTTTCCGCCAAGGCGGTGCCGGTATTTTACCGGCATGAACCATGGCGCTAGCAGCGCCATGGTTCTCCGCCATCCGTGTAATGAGGCTCTTTGTCTTGTCTGCATTCAAATATTCTTCTTATTGCGTGTTGAATGTATACTTTGTCTTGTCTGCTTTCAAACAATCTTGGCCTTTGAACTTTGCCTTGTCTGTATTCAAACATTCTTCTTATTGGGTGCTGAATTTGTACATTGCCTTGGCTGCATTTAAACATATTTTGCGTATTTTCAGCAATCTCATACCATTCAAACACTTCTTGACGCACGTGTCGGAACGCTCCGGGGTCCCCAACTGTTTTGGCCAGACTCCTCTCCAGAATCTCCTTTGCTGCTCACGCCTCTGCAGTGTGATTCCTTCACCCGCTTTCCAGTTTGGAGTGTTCAGACATTCTTCCAGCATCCTGCATGGCTCTGCAGTCACATCGCAGCTTTCCTTCTCGACCTGGGCTGGAGAACTCTGTGATGTTCAGTGGGCCAACCTCCAGGAGCTCCTGCGTGGCTCCCAGCGTTTCCCCAGCCATTCTTGGTCATACACAGCATTCCTTTTCCTTTCCAATGGTCTTCTCTGTTTCGTCAGCTCTGTCAGTGTGCCTCACATTCGTGAGCTTCAGCATGGGTGGTCATGTCTCATCCTGCACTGCTCGACTTGACAGTGCGTTTGCCATATTCAAATGTCGCATGCATTGAAGGCTTGGAAAATCAACTAGCCTGCATATTGTACTTCGAGCACCTGTCACTTTACATAAACTCCCTTGTCCTGCTCCTCCTCATCTCAGTACCTAAGGGATTATGGGAGTTGGAGTCCAGGGATATAATTGGAATTTTACCTTGTAAATGGTTTTCGCAGGGATTTCACATAAAGCCATATTAGAAACAAAAGGTGATATGTGTGTTTTGTTTGTGTTTGGGTGGAAGGTGGTGGTCTGACCAGAACTGTGGAAAAAAAGGTTGCTTTATTTCCTCTGCAGGAGGGAACCGTTAGCTGACAATAAGCCATTGAGGTGTTGGGTGTCAGAGGGTCTTCCTCATGGGGAAGGGGGGAATACTGTGCCTCATCCAATGAAGTCATGACAACTCCCTGGTAGTTATCTCCTCCTATGTGATCCTCCCTCATAAAGCCACCCCCAGGGTCAGGAACAGGTAGCAGCTGTAATCCCTAGGCCACATGGGAGGAGGTTCCCACCAGGGAATCCTTGATGACTCTATTGGATTCATCACAGTACCTAGAATCAAACAAGGTCTTAGAGTTTACCTCAGACTCATTCTAAAGAAAACCAGGAGTTTGTTAGGAGGTGGGACCACATTTCAAACAAGTGCTCCTTAGACCTCAACCTCCTCACTATAGAAGAGCTCACCAAATCACTGATAAGTATCGACCAGGAGATAGATGAGATTAAACAACTCTTGGCATTTCAGTCAGGATAGGATCTCAACAAAATTTTAGAGGATATTAACAGTACACTTGGTTCCTATCAAAAGGATACAGAAAAGCGTAAGATCCTCAAATTTCACAGGGATGCTTTGGACTATGCAAGGGACATAGTCTATACCTGGCAGGCCTTATATAATACTAACAGACCCCCAAGACATACCACATCAACTGATACTACTGACAGTAGTGATATTACAAGCATCAAGGGTGATAATATCCCCTGAGCTGCAAGCACTACACCTACAATAGTTGAGGAAACACCGTGACTCAACCGATGACTAGTTCATCTGTTGCAATACCTACAGCAGTCCCTTTTTTAGACACAGGAAGGCAAGAATTGGAAATAAGAAAACTGAGGGCAAAAAATAAGTAGCTGACTCAATAGTTATATATGTCTCCTCCAGATAGCTGACAAAATCACACATGGCTATACATAATTTAGGCCTCTCGTTTATCCCAGCACAGAACAGTTAAAGCTTTGTGGAAGAGATCAATATCTTTAAGCTCATAAGGAAAATGGAGGTTATGTTTTTATTTGAAGTCAACCTGATATCCATTTCAGGCACACTGCCCCAGAGTGCCACACGTATTTATATATATTGGTTTCTACATTTTGGAAACTTGAAAACTGCCCCAGCCACATCGGTATATTAAGGAATAAATACAGCAATTTAGGGAGCACAGTCATTTTAAGGAGTGCTATTTTGCCCGCAATCGTGATAAGGAGGTTGGCCCATCTTCTGAGTTTATCCCGCTGCATTGTAGTATACACAGCGTAGTTGTGTTCATTTAGTTCAGGGCAGTGTCTGGGGATGGCGATTCCCAAGTAACATATGGTCGAGGGAGCCCAGTTGAATCCCTGTAGGTCAAAGAGTGGGACGGTGGCATCTGTGTGGGGGGAGAGTTCTAATTTACTACAGTTAACTATATGGCTTTATATCTATTGCCAAAGTCTGAGACATCAGACATAATGGGTTTGAGATGGGTAGAGGGTCCCTTATATATAGTAGTGTGTCATCCACATATAAATAAATCATTTCCGGTTCACCCGTTATACTGATACCCCGGTGTTTATGTTTATGGTGTATTAGATCTGCAAAAGATTTGATGACAATCACAAATATGAGGGGTGATAGTTGGCAGCCCTGTCGGGAGCCCCACTCTATCGCAAAGGGCGCAGACAGTGTCCCATTTCGCGCCTTGAAACACTTGAAACGCTTGTGTATAGGCGCGTTACAATTGCCATATCATATCATTAGTGTTGACAATGGCGATCGGTGACGTGTATAGAAGATGGAGGGAGGCAAGGAACTCTGGACTAAGCCTACATTTCGTTAACACGGCGTACATGAACCTCCAGGATACCAACTAGAACGCGTTTTGGGCATCCAGAGCGGCCACAACCGCTTGAGTTTCCAGGTCTATTTGGGCCAGTATATTAAAGAGGCGCTGCCGATTCAATGACGTGGATCTCCCAGGGATGAACCCCGACTGGTCCGGGTGAATGATGTGTGACATGAACGGCAACAATCGTGTGGCATATAACCTTTGCGAATATTTTAACATCTGTGTTGATAAGGGAAAGGGGCCTATAGGAGCCCCACTGTTCTGCCAGCTATTGGATTTTAGCAGGATTGTGTTAATAGCTTCGGCATAGTGGAAGGTAGTGTCCGCGACTTATGGGATCCTTGCCATAGTAGCAATGAGTATGGGGCTAGGTGGGTCTTGTATCATTTGTAAAATGTGGGCATAAAGTCATCGGTGCCAGGGGCTTTCCCAGATGGTAAGTCTTCAATAGCTTGGATGATATTAGTCACAGATATTGGTTGATCTAGAAGGGATCTAGCATCATGGGAGAGTTGACTAAATGGTAATGCATCTAGAAATCTGTCAGTATCATCTGATGTGCGTGCATCTGCATTAGCATGAAGATCTGTGTAGAATTTGGCAAACACTTTGTTGATGGCTGCTGGTGTGTATATAAGGTTACCTGAAGTGTCCGTAATCACTGGGATACAACCACTGGCACTTTCATGGGAGATATACAAGCAAGCCATTTACCTGGCTTATCCCCCTCGCTGTACCTCCATGCTGCCATAGGGATATCAAAGAACTTCACTTTTTGTTCAACATGCTCTCCGAAGGTGTCTAGTGTCTCCTTGATCTGTGTGAATGTGGTAGCGGGGGTGACCGCCGTCAGGCCACTCTCAAGCTCCTTTACTTTTCCCTCACTTTTCTTAATGTCTCGCCGTATCGTTTTGAGGACACTGAACTTGGTAGACATTGCAAACCCTTGTATGTATACTTTGAAGGTTTCCCAAAGTGTACTGACCTTTGCTACCGAGCCTACATTGGTCTCAAAGAACAGTTTTGCATGGTCATCCATAGAAGATGCAAATGCTATATCCAGTAGCACCTGTAGTTTAAAGCGCCAGTTGTTTTGGGGTCTTGGGAGCACCGATAGTGTCATGTGAAGGCAGATAGAGGAGTGATCGGGGTAGGTTCTGGGCAGCATGCAGGTCTCCTTGACTCCTACTATCAGCACATCAGAGATTAGCAACATATTGATGGGAGAGGATGAGTTGTAGTTGAGTAAAAAGAATAGGATTGATTGTTGCCATGAAACGCCCTCCAAGCTTCGACTAGGCCGAGAGAATGCATGTCCCTACTTATTGTGTTGGCCGCCCACGTTAGGGTCCTCCAAGAGAATGCAGACCTGTCTAGCAGGAGATTGAGGATAGTATTAAAGTCCCCACCTCACATTATAGGGACCAGCCAATATTGGGCTAATTTATCAATGACTTGCGTATACAATTGAGGATCATCAATATTAGCACCATAAATATTCATTAGCAATATCTCTCATACTGCTAGGGCTCAATACACCATGACATACATACCCAGAGGATCAATGTCAATATATCTGAGCTGGAATGGGAGGGATTTATGTATATTACGGTCATAGCTCCTGTGACCTGCGTTGAATATGACGTGTAGAATTGATTCCCTGTCTAGCAAATCCCTCACAGGTCACAGAAACTGCATGTGTCTCTTGTAAATATAACATTTTGGATTTGTGTCCGTCTGCGTACAGATGTATCTTACGCCTCTTAATTGAATCCCCAAGACCATGTATGTTCCAGCTAAGACACATCACGTCACCCATCCCAGCGTCGACAATAATGGTTCGTCCCCACCTGTAAAAGCAAGGAAATATCAAGGCTGAGTACCATCAAAAGGAAATACACCAAACACGGGCTTGTAACGATTCATAGATCTTTATTACTACTGCGCATTTTACAAATAAACAAATCAGATGGCTATCTGGCCCTCAGTACATCACAGTGAATGCCAGCCCTTCAGTGTGAGAAGTGAGAGGTACTGGACATCTGGACATTCACGCATTTATACAATTTTGTAATAATGTCCAGCCTCCCTGCAAGTTAATAATCCCTGGTCTAGAGTTTGTGCCGAGTTCACTTATGGCTTGTATGTAAACTTATATGCACACGGATTACATTTAGTTTACATACAAATAAGTCACAATGGCAACAGTGTATTCCCGGATTTAGCAGTGAGCCTTAGCACATGTCCCTCACAATGCAGTTCAGCCAGTGTCCACGTTCGATATTTGCATTACATTGTGTCGATGTATGTCCGTGGATCAGGCTTATTGGTGCAGAAAATCCTTAGACCACAAGTCAGGCATGAGACAAGGTCTCATTACTCAGCCTAAACATTCGGCCAATGGACAGTCTAAACATTAACTAAAGTGCAAGGTTTGGGAAGGCTCGGTTACCAGTTGGAAACACAGTCCACCATTTTAGAACACAGAGTTACATTTGAACAGAAATCAAAATGGCAGATGATCCCAAAATGACGGCGAAGTCGATCTAAAATCGGAACTTTGCAACGCGGTTTTCTTTGCAGAGCAACTAGGCTTAGGCCAATATATATTAGAAAAGAGGCACAATATGATTTCCCCTTTAACAAACCCTCCTTTTGGCCTAAGCCAAGCACTAAACTACTATTAGTCACTTTACAAGTAACTCCACGTCTCAATGTCCATACACCCAGAATCACAATCATCGGAAATATCAATCGCCATAGGGTCTGTAACAGAAATTTCTTACAGCACAAATTCATTAGTCATTCTTTCCGGTGCGCGTACCTTTTGTCCTAATGTTCCCATAGTCTGTGCACAACATCCTCCTAACACTGAACATATGACAGGAAGACATTGTATACAGCAACAGCAGAACAACAGAATACCCAGAATAATCAGCAAGACCGAAAGTAGCTTCCATCCCCAAGATCATAAGAAGTCCCAGAACCAAGCGCCAAGATCCCAGTTTCCCTCGGGAACATGCACTTCTGAACTAAGGACGTGCAGATTTTGTATAGCCTTAAAGATGGTTGGGGAGGTATCTGGCATGAAAACGCAACAAGCGGACCCCACTAATTTACATACTACACCACGCTCAGCCAGGATGACGTCTAATGCCATCTGGTTCTGTAGGGCCACTAACCTTATCGCTTTCTGTTCTAAAGTCATGTTATAGAGTATGTCAGTGGTCCGGTTGATGGTCCTCTCCAGTACTCTCGCTAGTCTTCTGATATCCTCAGAGTTCAATATTTGTCCCCAAAAAGGTACACAAGATTTTGCTACGTCACCCAGAACTTGTGATGAAGTATTGCCATCCTCATCCCGCCTTGGACGAGTCTTAGAGATTTCTATGGTGCTTGCTATGAATACCCCTGGTAACAGAATTCCTAAATAACAGGTTCCCTGCCAATCCCTAGGTAGCCATGGTAAAACTTCATTACCGCAAACGAAATAGGTTCGCCTACATTCAAAGGTATGGCCTCACTGGTCAAGTTTTCAACATTGGTGCAGCCCTTGAAGTCGCCCATTGACTGAGTACCATACCTCTGTATGCAGAAAGAAACTGAATCGGGCTGTGGTTAACAGTATAAGAAGGTGGCATGGCATCCCCATTGCCTATAGGAGCCATCCTGAAAGAGATCAAAGATTGAAAAGGACGAGACAGTCTATCAGAAGGCCTAATAGAAGCAATATTAAACTTGCTCCTATTTGCAAAAAGCGAGCATCCCAGCGGCGTTAGAACTCGTTTCTCAAAATCATTCAAATTTGACCCATCAAAGTTCCCCGCAATGCTATCATTCCATCGGCCAAAGAATAGCGCCCTTAAAGAAGCATAACATGCAGTAGTCAGAGGTAAATGCGAGCAGACCCAACAATTAGACTTGTTCAAAATGGCGTGTGTTGCATTCATGATGAGTAGTAAAGTATTATTGTAGTAACTCTGTCTGTGCTGAGAGTCTCTAGGAGATAGAGTGTGCAGATGCATATAGTGGAGAAACAGTCGGTACATTTTCAGTGGGCAAAAGAATTTCAAGCGATGTACTTCTTCCAAATACCAAAATCCCAAAGCAATTACTATTGTGAAGCCGGTTAACATTATTACGAGAAAACAATACGTTTTAAGAGACCATGCATTCGATTGTCCATTGTTTCGATTCCTCACAAAGTCACTTATTTGTTTCGTACGAGTGAGAGCGATTTCAGGCATTGTTTCTTCAAACGAAATACTCCAGAGTTTATTTGCTGGCGATCTCTTGATCGCGCATTTTCTTAGTTCTTTCCTATCCCTAGCCAACAAATTTCCTTGTGTGCAAAAGACAGGGCCAAAAGACAAGCCCTATGATGATTCTCCTGGTGGCACAGCCGAACCGTGCAGTAAGTCTAGCTCAGTGGATGCAGATCGTACCTTGTGACTCCTGGTACGGCGTGATCTGCGAACAACGTGTTGTTGCTTCCTGATGAAAGTGGTGGATTTGCGACAGAACCTAACAATGGTGAAAAAGGATCTGTACGAGAGTGTGAAGATGAAGCGGCTGTTTCCCCAGGCCCCACGGGCTCAGTGAGAGTCTCTGAAGCACTCTCGGTGCGCTCAATGCTGAGTGATCGTTGGGAGCAGAGCAGGTAGGTTTTTCTGTATCTTCTGTATCATGTGGCAAAGGGAAGGGAATCCTCTTGGCATGCGACGCGTGGATCCAGTGCTTTCGTCCAGTCACTCGTACGGCATTCTGTGTGACCAAGAGGACCTGATGAGGGCCCCTCCAACGCGGTGCGAGACAGGATGCTCCTTTGAATGCTTTTGTCAGCACCCAGCTACCAGGCCGAATACTATGACCTGGCCCCTCATATTTAACTGGGAGGGCTTCTCACATCTGTTGATAAATCAAATACAGATTTTTAGTTAACCAGTCACAGTAGTCGGAAAGAAGTACATGTTCAATGTCCCGCAAGGCCTTAGGCTTAGGCAAGTTCCAAATGCTAGCTGGCCTACCCATAACAACTTCAAAAGGGGAGAGCCCAGTCCTAGTCTGTGGGGTTGTTTTCATTGATAATAACACGATCGGTAAGGGGTCCGGCCATTTCAGTTTGGTGCCGACACACGTCTTAGCGAGTTTTTTTTTTATAATTCCGTTGTGTCTCTCTACCAAACCAGCACTTTGAGCATGTCTAGCCGAATGGAACCGTTTATCGATCTGTAATCCCGCGCATATCTGCAGAATTACAGCAGTGATAAAATGTGGACCAATGTCCGACCAGATGACTCTTGGCAAACCGAACCTAGGAAAATATTCCTTAAGCATGGTTTTCGCCGTTGTCATTGCTGTAGCATCTTTAACAGGAAAAGCTTCAACCCATTTGCTAAAGGCGCAATAACAACCAAAACGTACTTATAGTTATTGCAACACTCCATTTCAATGAAATCAAAGTGGATAACTTCAAAGGGGACAGAAGGTGGACCAAAACTACCCCTTGGAGTCGATGTGCCCTTTCCCATATTATGCTGTAGGCAGATCATACAACTCTGGACAAAACGTTCAGCTATTTTCGAGATTGTATCATTCACCCAGACATTTTGTAACATTTTGGACACTTTCGTTACACAGATGTGGGTGGGCCCATGAGCCATTGCGACCATCATTGTAATGTACGCATCTGGCAGCAACCATTTTCCTTCTAACTTGTCCACCCAACACCCGTCATCATCCAATTTTGCCAAACCCTCAACCCATTGTTTAATTTCTTCTGATGTGGCATCAGCTTGGATATACTTTACAGATTCAATACCCTCATCCATAGGAAAAACATGTGTGGCTTCCCTTGAAGTATACATTTCTGAATAGAGATCAGTGGCAGTCTGTTTAGCTATCTGGTCAGCGAAAGTGTTCCCTTTTCCTACATCATCTATGATTTTCTGATGCGCTGCGCATTTCATATTGGATCTTTGTTCCATGTGAGGTCAAGAAACCTCTTTCTGCCCAAAGTCTACCGAAGTTGTGAACCAGCCCAAAAGCATACTGGCTATCAGAATATATATTTACTCTAAGCCCTTTGGAAAGTTTGCAAGCTCGAGTCAATGCCATAATCTCTGCGGCCTGTGCAGAGTTATGCGTGATTCTCTTGGTTTACACAATCGTGCTCAATGTGGTGATTGCATAAGCAGCCGTGGATGTACCATCCGGAAGTTTGAAACAAGAGCCATCACAAAACAGCTCCCATTGTGGGTTATTCAAAGGAGTATCTTTCAAATCGATTCTGCCTTTAGTCTCTTGCTCTGTGGTGTAGAGGCAGTCATGTGATGCTTCGTCACTGCAAGCAGTATCTTGCGAGAAAGGTAAAAGTTCAGCCGGATTCAATACACAACACCTCTGAATTTTTATGTGCGGTGCGAACAAGATCAATTTGTATCTCGTTAATCGTGCCGAGGTGAGGGGTTGCGTTTGTGTTCTGTTTAATAGAACATCTACAGAGTGAGGTACCATCAGGGTTAAAGCATGGCCTAGGAACATACCCTCGCTCTGTTTTACAGACGCAGCAGCAGCAGTGACAGCTCTCAAACATCTTGGTAAAGCGCATGCAACAGGATCAAGGGAGGAAGAAAAATAGCCACACGGCCTATTCTACCCTCCATGTTCCTGCGTTAATACAGCCAAAGCACATCCATCACGTTCATGCACATACAACACAAAGGCCTTTTCATAATTTGGTGTGCTCAAAACTGGTGCTGAACACAGTGCAGGCTTGAGCAGATCAAACGCTTGCTGGTGTTCCAAGTTCCACAGCAATGGCAAAGAAATGCCCTTCTTTGTCAGAGCCAACATTGGTTTAATTGTTAACGAGATGTTTGGGATCCACTGCTTACAGTAAGAAGCCATTCCTATCAAGGCTCTGACTTCCTTCTGTGTATTTGGGACAGACATGCTAGAAATGATTTTAATCCATTCAGGCGTCAACCTTCTTCCCTCCTTTGACAGGAGATAGCCTAAATAGGCAAACTCCTGTCGACAATATTGAAACTTTTTGATTGAAGCTTTGTGTCCATGTTTTGCTAGGTGAATAAGCAACAACACAGTGCTCTCCTTACAGGCACTTTCTGAGTCAGCAGCTAAAAGTAGATCATCTACATATTGAAGCAGTGTTCAAGTGGTAGGCAACTCAAGTGTATCAAGCTGCTCTTTCAAAGCCCTACTATAAATGCTTGGACTTTCCATGTAACCTTGCGGCGCACGGGTGACTGTAAACGAGTGTCCCCCTAAGGTGAACGCGAACAGGTATCTGCTATCCTTGTGTATAGGAATGCTAAGGAAAGCATTCTTAAGATCTACAGCAATAAAGTGAGTAGCAGAAGCCAGGATCATGGTTAGTATTGTCGTCACATCAGGCACAATAGGAAATTGTGAATCAACAATCGTATTGATGGAGCGTAAATCAATCATAAAACGAAAAGGAATTACAATATTGCCTTTCTTATACACAGGCAAAATCGGACTATTGCACAAACTACCTGCAATTTCCTCAATTACCCCACGATGTACAAAATCGGAGACTATGCACTTCAAAGCTTGCTCACCATCAACTGAAATCTTATACTGAGGAATACGTGGCAACTTTACTCCATGTTTCAAAATAATCTTAACAGGCTCAATTTGTAGAACTCCGACATCATTGTCATCAATTGCCCATAAACACTTCGGAACATCACTAAATTCGGGCGGCAAAGGTCTAGTCAGGAACTGAGAGACAGAAAGTTGCTGTGGTGAAATCGTCAAACGCACTCCATCCGAAGAACAATGAATTACTGCATTTAATTCTTTCAACAGATTCAACCCCAACAAATTCTCTACACAGTTCGTTGTCAAAAGAAATGGACAGTGGTCCGTGAATAGACCCAATGTAATCGGTACTGGCGAAGAAACCGGACAGACTACTGGCGTACCAGAAAACCCTACAGAAACATTGGTTTGCCCTGACAGTGTAATGTTTGGAACCCGAGAATGATCAATGGAACACTTCTGTGTTCCTGTATCTATCAAGAATAGATGTTTCCTATTTCCCACTATCATTTCAACCTAGGGACCTTTCTGATTAACGGGAATAGGCGTTGGTTCCAAACTATGCTTCGGGCAATCCTATCGAAACACAATGTCATCAAAAGGAAGGTCTTCAGAGAGATATGCAGCAGAAGGATGATCAAAAATGTTTCTATTATCCACACTCGGTGCCTGATTATCCTGTGAAAAAGGTTGCACATTTTGAGAAAACTGACTTCTACCAGGAACCCTTGCCCCAGGGCGGCCTCTAGATCGTCTACCCATGTTACCAAATGTGTTATTCAACCTCTGCGGGAGGATCGGGCATTGTGCTCACCAATGACCCTCTTGTCTGCAATAAGCACATTGGTTCACGTGTACAGGACCCAATGGTACATTACCCTGTGGAGCATATTGCCCCCTAAATTGTGAAGTACCCCCTCTAGGGCCTCTAACAATTTGTTGTAGTAGATCTTTAGTTTTCAGTTCTCCCTTTCTCTCTTCAATTCTCTCCTTCTCATTATTGACTCGGTTTTCATAGTACTGAGCCATATGCAATACTTCAGACTGCGACTTAGCCTGCCAAGCGCTCTCAGAAGACATAATTTGCGACTGAATATCAGGCAACAATCCACGTACAAATTTATCTAGGAAGTGTTTTTCCAGACTCTGGGCTCAAATCTTGTCCACTGAAATCTGAAAACACTTGTTCAAACCGATTAAAGAATTCGGTTGCACCCTCAGACTTCACTTGGACAGAAGCAGTAAGATTGTCCCAAATAATCCTCTCTGGAATTATAGTTTTTAGTTTCGTGACTATTCTATCAGGCAAAGTCAGTATTACCTGTGGCGGTCTCTCGCCAGCTGGTCTTTCTCTATCTAGTCTAGCTATATTATTCCATGTGTCCCCTAACCCTGGTACATCATCTACTGTCCTAATCTGTTTCCACAAATCAACGGGTAGAAGCACAGGAAATAAAAAATCTATATCACTCGGAGTAAATGCTGACGACTGCAAAAAAGATTCCATCTCTTTATAGAAACCTGTCAGATTCTTTCTGATAGCTGGGATGGATTGTTTGATAGTGTTCACTTCCTGTCTTGAGAATGGGGCGTGAACAAACTGCGAGACATAATGAGCAGGAATGTCATAGGCATCTGTGCCTGTTGTGGCATCAGCTGGAATCTCAATTTTTGGGACAAATGTCGGTGGAACCTCTCTCATAGGCAACTGAGAGATAGGAAACTCTGAATGCTTACTGAGCAACATAGCTAAATCAAGCGCTACGGCAGCTGAAGAAGTGTCAGATGAAGAAGCTCTCTTATAGATATTCAATAATTCTGCGGGACAACAAATCTTTCTTTTTATACATTCATCCTGCAGGTATTCTACCATTACCTGTATCACTTTCCTCTGCATTTCTGGCATATACTGACTATATGTGTGATATACTTCTACGGGAGATATCGACATGTCTGAAATCCCTCTAATCGCATTTTTTGTGCAAATTCGTGTTTCCTCACTAATCGACTTACAACAAGGAAGGAACCGTTTCTGTACAAAAATAGCGCTCTAATTATCACCATCAGTTTCTTCATTCTGTAACCTTTCCAACTCCCTTCTATACTCAAAAACCCTCTCGACATGCTCATATACTTTCTCCGAAGTATCTCTTGAATATGCTAAAACATTCAGATCCCTCAACCCTTGTGGAAGACCTATATCATCCAGTCTATTCCACATTACACATAAATTAATTCCTAACCCTTCAATAAAAACATTCTTCTGAGGAAAACTTTCTAAATTAGAGAGTGTGGCAAAAACATCAGATTGTTCACCCCTATCCATGCACTGTCTAGCCCATGCAGTCAAATCGCACTTTCTTTCCTTAAACACAGTATTATGAGTTACAATCTTTGATTCTGCTCCCTTATCAACTACAAGTGGGACAGAATCACTCAGAAAAGGAAGATTAGACGTATCTTGTACAATCGGCAACAAAGGTGCTATCACTGGTGCAGAGGACAAATCTACCAAACCCGCAACAGTAGGCAAAGGCAGAGGTGCAGGCGGAGGAGTAAAGATAAGAGGAGAAACAACAGCCGGAGGAAGAGGAACAATAGGAGGAACGATAGGAGGAGCAGGGATTACTACGGGAGGAGGAACGACAGCAGGAAGAGGTAAAGCACCAGGAATAGTTACATACGGAGGTGTCGCAGTGGCACCAGGCCTTCGTTCGTTTAGAAGTTTGTCAATCAACTCATCAGACACATGAAAGTCTTTAGACAGGTACATTTTCTAAATACCAAGTTGAAAAGCCCTATCCATATTTCTAACTGACTCAGACTGTTTATTTTGATCATACAACAACGTTTTTTCAGCGTTGGACATATGACACGGCACATGTTTTTCTCTACTTTTAAGCTGCTGCATAGCTTCTTTCTTCCAATACAGTAATACATCAAATGCTGTAGGTCTAGCCTTTTTCTTTAATAATATAGACTCTAAATATTCTCTTCGGGGAATTTCAAAACTACCGTTGGTTGGCCACTGAAGTTCAGAAGCATGTCTAGTTTTTCTGTGCCAAATATCATTAAACACTATACTACCAATGCCGTGCTTACAGTACATAGTACATGCCAGAGACCCCTTCTGTGGCGCCGGTCGGCCAAATTCCAAAGAGTGTCTGTCACTGCGGAATAGCGCCCTGAAACAGGCAGACAATTTCTCAGGCATATCAGATTCCTCGTGTTACCTGGTCAATAATTGTACTTGCAAGAACAATGCGCCAAAACAAATGATCAGGATACTTAATTGGGTCACGACTCACCTGATCAAAGGACAAAGGAGGTCCGATCAGATTACAAAGGACACAAAGGACCCACGTGGTTGGTGATTTCGGCAAAACTGCCCGCCTCGATATATGGACCCTTGTCAAGATGCCGTCTCGGACCGCGGGCTCACCGTCCAGGGATCGGGTCGTGCAGTACTGTTGAGATATTGCGTCTCATCCAAGAAAGGGGCCCCCTTTTTTCACCGTCCGATCCCGGTCCGACAGCCGTGTCAACCTTCAACGAGATGGCATCAATCTTGAGGGTCCCTATTCGGGCGCCATATGTAAAAGCAAAAGGAAATATCGAGGCTGAGTACCACAAAAGGAAATACACCAAACACGTGCTTATAAAGATTCACAGATCTTTATTCTACTGCGCAGTTACAAAAAACCAAATTCAGATAGCTATCTGGCCCTCAGTACATCACAATGAGTACCAGCGCTTCAGTGTGAGGAGTGAGAGGTACTGGACATCTAGACAGTCGCATTATTTATATATATTTTACAATATTATCCAGTCCCTCTGCAGGTTAATAATCTGTGGTTTAGAGTTTGTGCCGAGTTCACTTATGGCTCATACTACAATATGCACACGGATTACTTTGGTTTGCATTACAAACAAGTTGCAATGGCAAAGTGTATTCCCAGATTTAGCAGTAAGCCTTAGCACATATCCCTTCACAATGTGTTACAGCCAGTGTCCACGCTTGACATTTGCATTACATTGTCTTCAATGTATGTTCGTGGATGAGGCTTGTTGGTGCAGACAATCCTGAGACCACAAGTCATGTACGGGACAAGGTCTCATTACCTAGTCTAAACATTTGGCCCGCGGACAGTCTAACCATTAACTTCGGCACAAAGGTCGGGAAGGCTCGGTTACAAGTTGGAAACACAGTCACCATTTTAGAACACAGAATTACATATGAACAAAAATCAAAATGGCGGATGATCCAAAAATGGCGGCAAAGTTGATCTAAAATTGGAACTTTGCAATGCGGTTTTCTTCGCAGAGCGACTAGGCTTAGGCCAATATATATTAGAAAGGAGGCACAATATGATTTCCAGTTTAACAGGAGAAGAAAGGAAGAATACCTCTGAGGGGCTGCAGTTGGTAGTTAGACTTTTTTGAGACGTCAGAGATGTGAGGAGAAAAGGAAAGCATGGAGTCAAAGATGACCCTGAGGTTCTTAGCCTCACAAGTGGGAGTAGGGAGAGGGCCAAGGGAGGCCAGCCAGAGAGTGACAGGAAAGGAAGGTGCAGGTGTGCCGATGAGGATAATCTCTGTCTTACTGGCATTAAGGCAGAGGTTGTGGCGACACACCACTCCTGGATTGCAGACAGTCGGAGATGAGAGAGGGAGAAGAGGTGGCAGAGGGGAGCCTGAAAACAAGTTGGGTGTCATCTGCATAGTATTGAAAGTTTGAGCAGAGAGCAGCAATGCAGTGGGCGAGCGGTGCCAGGTATTGATTGAAAAGCCATGGAATGAGGTTATACCCCTGGGGAACACCACAGATCGAAAGTGCGATAGAGGAAAGGAAGGACCCAAGTTGGACCTAGGATGGTCGGTAGGATGGTCGGTTGGAGAGGAAAGAGGTCAGCCAGGCCAGGGCCTGGTGAGTGATACCCAGATTATCACAGAAGGGATTGAGCAGGATGACATGATTGACCGTGTCAAAGGCAGAAGAAAGATCGAGTAGGATGAGGACAGATGGGATATTAGAATCAAGGTTGGAGAGCAGGTCTTCACAGATGTTCAGGAGAGAAGTTTCCATGCTTCTGGCAGCTCTGAAGCCAGACTGATGACCAAGGAGACAACCAACAGAATCAGTGTGAATATTAAGCTGGGAGATGGCCAGCTTTTCCAGGAGTTTGCCCACGAAAGGCGTGATAGAGATTGGGCGATAGTTAGCAGAGCAAGAGGGGTCAGCTGTGGGTTTTTTGAGAAGAGGGTGCATAAGAGAGTGCTTCAAAGGGGTGGGGAAGGCTCCAGAGGCCAAGTAGTGGTTGCAGAAGTCGGCCAGAGCAGGAGCAAGGGTGTCAATGTGGTCCTTGATGGTTTTGGATGAACAGGGAAGAACCTGTTTTGACAAGACTTTTATAGATCAGAATTGTCTGGAAATCTTGTCAGGGGAGAAAAGAGGAAAAGATGAGAAAGAGGGAGGAAAGGCGGCTGAAGGGGGTAAAGGAGTGAGGCCATTGTGACAGCCATTTTCAAAAAGGCTGATAGGGCAAATCTGGGCAATTATCGCCCTAGTTCCCTTTTGGACGCCTCCTATAAAAAGAAAATCCACTTTCCTGCCTTGCACTCTGGAAAGATGGGCAATTCAAGCTAATAAGTTGGATCCTAACCAGTCCAGGTTTCGCAAGGGAACTAGTACAGCTCTGAATTGCCTTGTACTACAGCTCTTGAAGAACCAGGAGCGCACACTATATCTTTGTTTTCTTGATGTCTCCAAGGCTTTCAATTGTCTGGACTGAATTAGGCTTTGGGGAATGCTTAGACTATGGGTTTGTCTGGAGGCCTTGGTCCGGTTGCTTGAGTTTATGCATCAAGACAACAGAATCAAGGTCAGGCTGGACAGGAATGGCACATACTCTGGATGGATTCATGTGGATCGTGGTTTGCATCAGGGGTGCGTACTAGCACATTTACTTTTTAATTTACATATCTTTGGCAATAGGGTAGCTTTGGAAGGTTTGGTCACATGAAAATCCAATACCTTTTATATGCCGATGACCTTGTATTACTTGACCACGCTAGAATAGACCTAAAAAAATCCCTGACGCAGACACAAAGTTTCTTTGGGGGACTTGGAAGAGAGATCAGTGTGTCTAAATCAAAGATTTTGGTTATTAACCGCAGAAAGATTTTATCAGATAGATCAAACTTTGGTTGGTATATCGACAACAAAACGTTAGAGGTGGTCACTGAATTCAGGTGTCTTGGGATGGTGATTAAATCAAATTGATCAGTTGCTCTTGCCAAGCTTTGAAGTTAGATGCCATTTCAGCGGTAGCACAACTTTGAGTGCTGGACAGATATTATGGATGTTTCACATTACTGCCAGTGCTTAGAATGTACAATCAGGTGCTAGTACCTAAACTAACTTACGGGGCAGAGGCACGGGAGGCAGGCTTAGATTGGGATAAGACTGAGTCCTTTATTGGAAAATATTTTCTGAGCCTTCCAGGGGGTACCTCCTTCCCACCGGTTAAGCACATTCTGGGTACCACATCTTTAGGCGCTAAGGTTCATTGGAAAAGAATCCTCCTTTTAAGATCTATTATGTTTCCACCAGCATTGACTCTATTTGTCCAATTGAATGTACTTTACAGTAAGCATAAATGTGCTGTGCTTAAAGTGTGGGTAAACTCTGTTTTGTCCATTGTTAACGACAGAGCAGCATCCTTGGATGAATTGGAGTGTAACCCAGGCAAGGTCAAGAAGTCATTATTTGAAAACGACTGGATTGCAAATAGGGAAAATGTGCTTGTCTACAAGCTAATTGAACACTTCTCCTTGGACATCAAGTCATTCAATTCTCCCCAGAAATATATGATCAAACATGCCTCAAGAGCCCTAAGAAATGTCTGGTTGCGTATAAAACGAAACCTATTTCCAACCACTTATGTTTTAGGTGGCCGGGTACTGGTGTCTTCTTCTGAAAGCTTGACTTGACTTTATTTATTTACCCTTACAGGTTCTGAAGTTGGTTCTGTGTAAAGAATTGTAGAGGTTAGTGTGACCTTTCTTTGGTTAGGTTGAAATTCTCAAACATGACCTTACTGTTTTCAAAACTCAGTGTTGATTTTGGATTACCCGGTAGGGCCACTTCAATGGAATGCATGATGACCAGGAACAAGTAGCTCACACCCTGAGGATCGATCTAGGATCTGAAACGTGTTGGTGAAAGATAACACCACAATTGAGGTATTTTTGAGCTACAAGATACGTTTACTGTTTGATATAATGTGGAAAACTGATGGGTGAATACCTAGACACACCTGAACCTGCATATCTTTTGATGGTATTGTTTTTCCAGATTGTTTCCAATCACGAATGAGGAAATTTGTGAAAACACTATATACGTACAAGGAATTTTGTGATAACTCTGTATATGGTGGATAATGTATGACTACTTTATTGTCTATGACTTCAGTTGGATGTTTCATTTGGGGTTATGGACATTTAAAACTTTGTGTGATCAACAATAAACACTGCTGTCAACACTGTAATGCTGACAGTGATTTGTTTTTGAATTGTTTTTGAATGGTTCTAGAGAAATGTATATTGAAATGTAATCCTGTTTACAATTGAAACTACATTATTACTACCGTGAAGCATTTTCCTCACTGTGAGTGAGGTATTTTGCTTTTACCTTTACCTAATCATAATTGGGACTACGGTCCCCCTAAGAGTGCATATGGGCCTACTATGTAGCGATACATAGTTCTGTTTATTTCTTCTTCTGAACGCTTGTGTCACTGCTGTTGAACCGATTGCGCAACTTTGAAACACCTTTTTGTGGAATGTCCGGCTTTGATTGATCAGCGAGAAGGAACTTTATAATTCTATTTTTACACTCGCCCTTTCATAAATTGGGAGTCTCTCTGTTGGCAGCTACTAGTTAGTCCCAACGACAGACTGTTAATTAATGTCATGATTTTTTTTTAAACGTTTGAGACTTTGTATGAAATTTCATTGTTTTAAAATGATTTTACTGAGTAACATGTATGTTGTTATATGAGTTGTGTAAATATTGGTTTATATTGTGTAGAATTATCTTATGTGACTTAGGGGCTGATTCATGGAATTTGTGCACCGAAAACAGGGATTTGTGTGCCATTCTGCCCAATAATCCCCATTTGTTAAACAGCGATTTGCAGGCAGAATGGCGCACAAATCCACGTTTTTCGGCACACAAATTCCTTGAATCAGCCCCTATGTGTGTAATGTTTCATCTGTAAACTATATCACACAATAAATAAATAAAACAAAAATAGTCAGGGAGGTGGGACTGGGGGTCCCTCTCTACTATCTCTGTCTCTCTACGTGTGGTGTGCGCCAGGGGTTTAACCTTTCACCCTGGCTTTTCAACCACTTCCTGGTACCTCTTGCCAACCGCATCACTACATTCTTCTCTAAGTTTCAGTATTATGAAGGTGGCACCCAGCTCTCCTTCAGGCTCCCCTCAGCCACCTCTGCTTCTTCTCTCATACCAAACTGTCTGGCTGCAATTCAGGAATGGTGTGCCGCCAATGATCTCTGCCTTAATGACAGTAAGACTGAGATCCTCCTCATCGGGACATCTGCTCCCTCCTTTCCTCTGTCTCTCTGGCCACCCACCCTGGGCCCTCTTCCTGTGAGGCTAAGAACCTTGGTGTCACCTTCAACTCCACCCTCTCCTTCTCTCCTCACATCTCCGACGTCTCTAAGAAGTCACACTATCAGCTGCACCTTCTCAGAGGTTTTCTTCATTTTCTCACTTTCCCCAAGAGGCTCACTGTCTCCAGAGCTCTGGACCTCCTCAGGCTAGATAATTGCAACAGCCTCTTCCCAAATCTTCCTATCTCTACTCTTCGACCTTTACATCTGATCTAGAACAGGACTGCAAGACTTGTCCTTAGCCTCAAGCCCAGGGATAGTATCTCTCCAGCTCTGGCTCCCTGTGGCTACACGTATCAAGTTCAAGACCCTTTGCATCCTCCACAAGGCTTTCTGGGGCCTGGTACTGCACTAAATCTAACATTCTCTTCCTAAACGTCTTCCTTCTCAGACTCTCCACTCATTCACCTCCAACTCGCTGAGGGTCAGATGCTTCTACAAGCAGAGAGTGGGGGGGCAGATCTCTTTCCTCGGTTGGGACCTGTAAGTGATTTCAATCCAGCACTCCAACTAAGGGATGCCCAATGGAAACCATTATTTATATATTTTTTATGTCAAAAGTTCTTTTAATTCTGGATGATGCACCCTTATCTAACACCCCTCTCTTTGAATTCCCCCGGTCTCACTGAACCAAGAAATAGGTTTGTTTTGCACATTAAAAGATTTATTTGAAGAATTGAACAATATACAGATTACACTTTTATAAATATGAATAACATCTGAATATCACACTTATGAATATGAATAATGATTAGCAATGGGTAATATTACAATATCAATTAGGAGTAGGAATAGGAAGAATAATGTAGCAGAGAATACTTTGTGTGGTTCAAGGAAATGCAATGATAGGAAAGAATGCAACACAGAAAGAAACTTGATATGAATTCAACCAAAGACAATATAATCACTCTTTCCCCCTGTTGTTACTCACTCCCCCAATATGCAATATGAAGAGATGAATGAGGGCACACAGGTATCACAAATAACAATCAGCAATTGCAGTTTCAATCCCGATTCCCCCCAGCAAGCTAAGAGAGAACAGTAATGATTTTAAAACAGGTCAATTGCTTTTAAATGTAATTTGAATTGAATGGGAAAAATGCTAAAAATGTTTTTAATTTGCTAAATGGGATTCAGAACTAGTGAGAGTGGCTTTGGATTGGTTCAGGTAGACACTAGCAATGATTGTTGAATGGTTAGCAGATGGAAAACGAAATTGAAAATTGAAATTTAGAATTTGAAAACAAGAAATAGCTGTTTTTACAGGTGGCGCAATTGAGCCAAATGCAAATTCGCGGCAAATTTTCCGCATGCAGGAAACGCGATTACGGCAAAACTATACGGAATTGGAATGTCGTTTGAAAACTGAGGATGTTAGCTTCAAAGTGACATTTGAATTTCGTTTCTAGGACGTACGATTCAAAGTTTACAGAGGTTTTAGTGAAGGTAGATTTTTCTCAAAGGAGTCAAGATTTCAAATGAATTTGCGCTTTGAATTACCAAAAGGTTGGTTTACACTAACAATTCTCAAAGGATTAGATGGATGAGAAAGGATTCAGAATGGACAAAATAAATTCTACAATGCAGTCTGGATATGTTGGAATGGGTTGGATGGATTACTTTAAACTAAGAGATGACTATGGATAGTTCTTTGCTAAATACTCACAACTCTGGTTTAAAATGGACCCGTCAAAGAACTGGTCAAAGGTTTGGACTGGACTTCGCTACGCCACCGGACAGGTCTCAGGTGCTTGGTTCTGCTCTCAGCATTCTGGTCTCTGCGCGGCCTCTTGGACTGGATCTGACAGGTTCCGGGTTACAGCTCTGCTGGACTTGGGTTCTAGCAAAGGTTGTTGGCCAGAATCAGCAAAACAGCTCAGCCAGGCTGTTGGATCAGTTAGGTTAGGCCCCGTGGAAGTTTAGGGGTTCAATCAGGTTGCAAGATTGTTAAAGGCCTGCTGAAAAGGGTTCAGCTTTTTGGGATAGCCTTTGCTTCAGGGTTCTAGAGTCTGGTTCTAGAGTCTGGATCTAGGTTCTGGAGTCTGGATCTTCCTGCAGGGTGCTTCACCAGTGGATCAGTTGATGAGTGAAAGTGTGTGGTTCTTGCCTGTCCTCAGCAGTCGCTATTTATCCATTTTCCAAAGTGGGTGGGGAGGCTGATTGTCTATGCCCAACCCTCTAAGGATCTGATAGGTCAGAGACTTCGCTGTCCCCTGATTTGAGAAAGGAACAGTGTGTCATGAGGTGTCCTCATGTGTCAGAGTGATGCTGCCATTTACAATCTAGGGAAGAACCTCCCCTTTACTTTTACCCAGAAAATCTATTTTTCCCAAAAACATATTCTCAACATGCACAACTTGTTAATAATACATATACACATCAGAGATTGACTAAGATACGTTCTGTCCAAATCTTATCTTCCTACGAGTTTAGGTTCATAAATGACAATTTTTCGCCCTTTTGGTTGGTTACACATTTTCGGATCTGTACGATTTTTTATACATACATGCATATACCCTCTGGGCATATTCCTGTAATTTTTCATGTTCCTAGCATAATCACAATAGCTACAATATTAAAAATGTGGTGGTTCATCTCTGAATGTCACACAGATTCTAGATTAGTTTTAAACTGAGAGGGAATTTTTCATTTTAATAATCTCTAAGTTTCATATTTTTGTCAGTTCGGTACAATATTTTATAAGTCTTTTACTTAAACATATATTTAGTCCAATTTCAAATCCACATTTTCAGTCTGGCCCGCCTCCAAAGCTTGGCTGAGTCAGAGAGTCACATGGCTTGTCTTCCTGCCAGGGCAGTTGATGTCAGTCACACCCAAATTAGCATTTCTAAACAGTTCAAGGAGCCCATTGTCCCTTTCCCAGAGCCACATGCCAAAGTGCCCCTCCCATTTCCTTTCACACCACCTGCCAGTTTCTCAGCAGAGAGCAGGGGGAAGGTTCCTTTGTTGGTTAAAAGGGTGTGGAATGTCTTAGAAGCTCGGTGTGGGAAACTTTAACCTTTAAATATAATGTCTGAAATTGTTTTGTCCTAAAATATAAATTACCTTTTTAACAAATGCATCAACCACTTTCTTTATTCAAGCCCTTTTAAAATATAGTTTTGAATTGTCTCGACCTCTTAGGCTTCAGATCGCAAGTCTTTCTTTGGCATACTTTAAGTTCAATGTCCAACTTTACACATGACAGATTTTAGAAATCCCCAGCTTCTGCCAGAGGTGAGTAACGGTATTGCACCCATTTTTGACAGATTTCTTTCCAGCAGCCATCTTCAAAAGTGGGTTTTGTTCTGATAGCATATACTCCTGCTGACATTATATTTATGTAGATTCTTGAAGTAAAATGATGTTCAACGCCCAACAGGAGGTTGGATCTTTTGGGTGGTTTGTGAGCCATGATTGTTGCAAATTTGACAACCAAGAAAAAACAGATTTTCACACAGCTCTGTGTTTCTTTTGCAATCAGCCTTGCTCTGTGGGCAGCCAAATGATGGGTTTTGGCAGTGGTCTCCTGTGTTAACACTGAGATAGGCAAAAGTAGATAGCGGCCTATTTTTTGGATTTTTACTGCGCACTTTTGGGATGATTTTTAGCTGCCATTCTGATGATCCTGATGCAAGCAATGCACAGGAATGTTGCAGGGCCTGGACTAGTGGGGGAAAACATCCCACAAGCCCCCCCTCTTGTGATATGGTGTTGATCGTACATCAATGGGAATTCGCAAGACTGGGATGTCAGTTTCGTCTCTCCTGATTCCACAAATGGCAAAGTTCCTCATCTTTTCCTCCATCAGGGGTGGATCGATCGGTTCTCCTCGCCAGTCCTGATGTGAGTATTGAGCGATACTCGGGCCCCTCAGATCTTTCCTCCCAGTCCCCGGGTAGTCCTCCTTGGTTTCCATCTCCATGGTTTATCAATCCTAGGATAACAAAGCAAAAACATATTCGTAGACATTTCCCCACCACTATTAATGTAGTCGGGCGAACACATACATTTTGATAAATCAGGACAATTTTTATTATTTTATTTTATAGGCTATATATGGAATATTTTAGAGTTGGAATTTTATGGATCTGGGGTGACCCCCTCTGGGGTTCCAGAAGACTCCTCCATTTGCTGCAGAGTGTACCAAGGATGGCAACACTTTACTTGATTAATATGGACCCACTTGTCTTCCCCTTCCGCCGAACTTCCTTTGGGGATTCAGATTTTGTAGGCGACTGGTGAGATTTTCTCTACAATTTCAAAAGGACCCCTCCAGGTAGCCAACATGTTTCGCTGTTTGGCCTGGTTCTTTTGGAAATTGTATAAGTAGACCCGGTCTCCTACATTGTATTCTTTTCTGGTAGTTTTCAAGTCATAGTGGGTCTTCATGCTGTCGGCTGATCTTTCTAGATTTCGCTGAGCATAGCAAAAGCATGTTGAAGGTGTTTTCTTAGATTTTAAACATACTCACGAGCTGTGGAGGCATTGATCAATGTCTGCTCTTGGGTCCTGTAGAGCAGATGCTGGGGAAGCACCATCCTGCGTCGAGTCATCAGCTCAAACAGTGACATTTTGGTTGCAGATGAAGGGGTAGATCTGATGGCCATTAGGACAAGAGGTAATCGAATATCCCAACTTGGCCCAGAATCTGCCACAAACTTTTTTAATATGCTCACAATGGTTTTGTTGTAACTCTCCAATGCACCAGAAGAGGCTAGCCGGTAAGCAATGTGTAGCTTCCTTTTAACCTCAAGTATCTCCCACATCTTTGTCATTACTTCACTGGTGAAATGGCTACCTCTGTCTGACTCAATCCTTTGGGGTAGTCCAAAACGCGAAAAGATGTGTTTGATCATCAGGGCAGCTGCTGTTTCTGCCTTGCAGTTTGGGGCCGGGAGACATTCCACCCATTTAGTAAACAAGCATGTTATGGTCAACATGTACTTGTTCCCCCTGGCGGAGCGAATCACGGGCCCAATGAAATCGACTTGCAAATCTGACCATGGCAGTGTCATCCCCTCTTTTGGAGAGGCGCATGGTGTGTGAGGGATGTTGGCTGAAATTGTGCACACACAAGACACCCCCTTCAAGTATTGGTCGAGGACCTGCCCCATGTGTGGCCAGTATGCAACCTCTCTTAAGATTTTAAGTGTTGTATGAAACCCCCTATGACCGGCTGTGGCTGCATCATGGGCGTGACTTAACATCAGGCTTCAGAATGAGGTAGGAACCACCCACTGATCATGGCCAGCTAGGGATTTCCTCACCAACAAACCGTCTTGGATTTGGAACATTTTTGGACATTTCAGCAACACTCTGAGGTCTTCTTTCCCTATGTAATCGGTATCTGTCAGGGGAAAGTTCTCAGGGTCCTCAATGTGTTGATAAAACGTACCAATTATTGGATCCCCCTTCTGAGCCGTAACCAAATCAGCATCTGGGGTCCCCTTACTCCATTGTGCAGTTGAGAGACCATTGTGAACATTTGTCTGGGACCTAGTGATAGCAGTGACCTGGATTTCCCCCAACAGGGCCTTGATCTCTGTTAAATCCCCTTGGATGGCCCCAGTTTTGGCCAGCTGATCAGCTAGGTCATTTCCAGTTTTGTCTGGACCTCTACTTTGGAATGACCCTTGATCTTTTTCCAGTAGATGGTAATCCCATTTTAGGTGACCAGATCATTAATATTTTGAATTAATTTCCCATGTTTCAATGGTTTGTTGTTACCACATAACATGCCTCTGGTTTTCCAATCAACCAGGTGCTCCACGAACCCATTCCATACATAATCTGAATCTGTGATTATGACCAGTTCGTGGAGTTGATGTTGGACAGCAGTGAGGATGGCTTGATGCACAGCCATCAACTCTGCCACTTGACTACTTCGGGGCCCAATCTTGTACCCAGCGGAGGGTTCTGGAGTCTCATTCACCCATGCATTCCCTACGCTGGCCACAAGTTCTTTTTCCCCATTGTTGTCAACATGGTAAGAGCATCCATCCACATAGACAGTGGGCATTCCCTCACACTTGTCTTCATCAAAGACTTTGCGTGGGGAATTAAGGTATGCCTCCATGTTGTCCTTGATTTTTAGACTTTCGTCCTCGAGACAGTTTTCTCTGGCACAATTATGCAAGTCAGCCTGACCTTGTACGAGGGGACTCTTCTTGTTTTGGCCATATCTGACCTCCACAGGAAAGCCTTGCATTGACAGAATCCAGGAAGTAATTCGGGAATTACTCACATTTCTGGCCTGGATTCTGTCACTTTGGAGATATTGCAGAGGCTGGTGTGGAGTCTCCACTATGATGTGTTCCCCCTGGATACACGGGCGGTAATTCTTCAATGCCCACACCGTTGCCACAAGTGCCTTTTCACAATCGTTGAATTTTTCCTCCACAGAGGATAAAGATTTACTCGCATAGGAGATTACTTTATTGACCTTGTCATGCTTTTGGTATAATACTGCAGTCAAGCATGTATTAGAGAACCCAGTCTCCAAGAAGAACTCCTTGTTTCTGACAGGGTAAGCTTGGCAAGGCGCTTGTGAGAGGCTTCTTTTGAGTTGTCTTACTGCCTCGGCTTTTCCTGGAACCCACTCCCACTTGACCTCCCCTTCAAAAATGAATAAGGGGTCTTGTGATCTCTGCGTAGCCCTCAATGAACTTTCTACTGTAATTAGTCAGTCCAAGGAGGCTCCTTAGTTCTCGCAGAGTTGTGGGGTCTTTAAATTTCTGCAGTGCTTCCACTTTCTTTTCCTGGGGTCAGAGACCCTGAGGAGTAATCGCATGCCCCAAGAAATTGACATGTGTTCTACACCACTCTGCCTTTTGAAAGGAAAGTTTAGCTCCGGCTGCCCTCAACTGTGTCAGAACATAACGGATCTCCTCTATGTGTTCCTCCACAGTTGAACTTTTGATGAGGACATCATCTACATAAGCCAGGTTACCCCTTTCACCCAGTTCGGGAATGGCCTTATGTATAAAAATGTTGAATTGAATACATTGAGTTGATGTATCCGAAGGGAGTCTGGGTCCATGTGTACTGCTGGCCCCCAAAGGTAAAAGCCAGCTTGTATTGTTCCTCCCTACTGACAGGTACAGTCCAGTATCCATTGGTCAGGTCTATTACAGTGAATACCTGTGACCCCTGGATCTGGGCCAGCCCATGGTCAATGTAGGGAAGAGGCCATCGGGAAGTATGGACCCATTTGTTGAGCTCCCTAAGGTCAGCGCAGAGTCTCCACTGGCCGTTTGGCTTCAATATCCCCAGCACCGGATTATTGAAGGTGCTGTGGACTGGACGGATTATCCCACGGGACTCAAGGTTCTTAATTATTTCAGTAAGGGACTCCATTGATGCGAGAGGCAAGCGATATTGCTTCACAAACACTGGAGTCATGCCAGGGTCCGTGGGAATTGTTGTTGTGTGGATGTCGGTGCGACCATAGTCATATGAGTCCACCGCAAAGAGATCTTGAATATCCAAGAAAACTTGTTTCAACTTTTGCTTCTGCTCCAGAGTCTCACAGGCATCAGCTAGGTTGACTGTCTCTTCAACAATCTGCCTGAAGCCTGGAAAGACTTCTGGTTTCGCTATCTCAGCGCCCTCCTCCAGCTTTGTGGAGAAGTACCTGGTCAAAGTGCTGATTTGGACTGGTGGATTCAGGTAGGAAAGGCAGCCCTCATGGATCTGGAAAATCACTTCCTCCCAACTGAAGTCACAACTCACATCTTCCTTACCATAAGGGCAGGAAGTGTACACCAGGAAGTTCCCCCCATGCCGGGTGAAGATCCTGTCTGGTGTTGTGTGGTCATCACTATCACTGTCAAAACAGTCCTTGGGGATTGGTCCTAACAGTTCATTGCCTAAATCTATGGAAAAATGTTGGTCATCAACCGCCATTCCAATAATGGTGCCTGCGGCTAGAGTGATACTCTTTAAGTCGCTGTTATCCACCTCTATTGGAATCGTGTTGTGTTCTATGTTGACTAATGGTGTTGGGTTCACCCCCAACCCTTGCTGTTGGAAGTAAGCATTTAGATGAATATAGGCATCAGGGTTTTTCAGTTTCTGTCCTCTTTTAACTTTCACTTCCAGGGAGAATTGTTGGGTCCTTTCTGGGATGGTGACTTCCTCTCCAATCTGAATTTCAACTGCATAAGGCAGCAATTGAGCTGACCTAAATGCTTTCTCTGGATCATCAAAGCCCAGGGGATTATCCGCTAATCGGGGCCAAGCTTTGAAATGTATTAGGTCCAAACTAATGGCAAAGCGATTGAGAATGTCACTGCCTAAGTAAAAGGTGGCAGTGACGTCTCGCACGACCCAACAATTATGGACTATGCTCTTGTTGCCTATGGAGATTTTCAGCATACACCTGCTTCACTGTTACTCACCGGACGGGAAGTAAACCAATCGGTGGCCGGAAGACACAGGGCTGCACTATTGATTGAAGAGCTAGGTCGGGGCCTCCAACCTAGCCTCCTCTCTGTGAGGGCACAAGACCTTTTTAACGATATGACCCTCTGCTGGGTAGGACCAGGCAGATGGACTGATTGCTCAAAAGGGCGGGGAGGACACGCCGCCAAGAACCCAGCTGTAAAGGAAAAAACAAGAGGTGAGCAATTGGAACTTTAAGGAGAATCCTTTCCCTTGATACTTCTTTCTAGTAGTACCTGAGCTATGCCCTCCCCTTGTTTAAGGCAACCGGAACTACCTATAAGTAAGAAAGGAGAATGTAACCTATACTAATGATAGTTGTCGCTAGGCTACGAGGTATAGAATCATAAATTAGAGAACCCTTACCACGGATGATGTTGTTGCGTCTGAGTTATCCCAAAGGAGTCCAAAAACGGAAGTGCAAAATAATAAACGGGGAAGGTTAGTTAGGGAACTAAACCCGGGCGGAACGAGGGCCGCGCTAGAGTCGAGTGGGTGCACTCTCTGCAAGGCGTCCCTGTGCACTACTGGAGGATGTCCAATGGAAGTCTGATTGTGGAGCTGATGGGAACAACAACCATATGAATTGTAGGTGATGGTTTCGGTGACAGGCAAAGGCAGTCCGTGAGGGAGAAAAAGAGGTCTGGTACACAGGAGAGTAGTTTACCAAATCGGCAGGCAGAGGCAGTCCGTGAGGGAGAAAATAGGTCTGGTACACGGTTCGGTAGTTTTCCCAAATCGGCAGGCAGAGGCAGTCCGTGAGGGAGAAAATAGGTCTGGTACACGGGTAATTATAGTAGGATCGAAGACGGAACTTCTATACACCGGGATGCAACTTTAATCAGAAGCAGCGATATTCCCGGTTGTGCAGTTTAAATCGGGAAGGGGAAAGGCGGAACCGGACGAAACCGAGGTTCACGCATCACGCCCCTCTGCTGAGAGCGGGAGGCGGAATGCTGGGAATCGTAGTTCAACTCGCTGCAGGGCGCCGCGGAGTGAGCCGAGGCCACCAATTTCCAGGGCAGTTGCCAGTGGGCGTAGAAAGGATTGGCGATGTGACGCATGCCCTTCCGAAGGGCTATAATCCTCCTCCGTGCCTGCCGAGGTGTAACAGCATCCACCCCCAAAGGCGGCACCACCCCCCTACGGGCATGAAAGCGGCGAAGCAGGGCCGGAGCATGTATGTTAGATAAAGGCTCCCAAGATCTATCCTCAGGGCCAAATCCTTTCCAGTCGACCAGGTAAAAAGGACGACCCCTCCGAAGTCGGAAATCCAGGATGTCTGCCACTTCGTACTCATCATTACCATCCACCCGCACCGGGGCCGGGCGTATTGGCAATCGCATGTTGGCCGGACAAGGCTTCAGCAAGCTGACATGAAACACAGGATGCTGTTTCCAGGACGAGGGCAATGAAAGACGTACAGCAACTGGATTCAAAACCTTAGTGACAGTGAAAGGTCCCACGAATTTGGGTAAGAGCATCCGTTTTCCAGGCATTCTCAGGTTGCGTGACGACAGCCAAACCTTCATACCTACACGGTAGTCGGGTGCCGGTGCCCAATGTTTGTCAGCGAATTTCTTAGCTTTGGCCTGAGCATGCAGCAGGTGTTGACGAACGACCTCATGAATGGACTTGAGGTCCCGAACACACGCATGAGCCGCTGGATTGTCAATTGGAAGATCAGGATCCAGGGGTAAGGACCGTGGATGGTGTCCGTATAGTGCAAAAAAGGGTGATACACCAGAAGCGGCATGCAGAGAATTGTTATAAGCAAATTCAGCAGGTGGTAACAACGCCAACCAAGATGACTGGAAACGAAGTGTGAGGCAGCGCAGATACTGCTCGAGAGTGGCGTTGAGCCGTTCAGTCTGCCCATCAGTTTGTGGGTGGAAGGCCGAGCTGAACCTGTCATCAATGCCCAAGGATGCCGTCAGAGCCCTCCAGAAACGGGATGTAAACTGCGGTCCGCGATCTGAAACCACAATAGATGGCAGACCAAAGAAACGAAATACGTTCCTAAGGAACAACGAGGCCAGAGTTGGAGCAGAGGGCAAACCCATACAAGGAACGAAGAGTGCCATTTTTGTAAAATAATCAATTACCACCCAGATGGTATCAAAACCGTCCACAGGCGGTAGGTCCACGATGAAATCCATAGAGACCATGTACCATGGTTTGTGGGGAACTGGAAGTGACTGTAACAAACCCATAGGTTTAGACCGGGAGTCCTTACATTGAGCACACACAGAACAGGAGGCCAGATAACGAACCACGTCCTGTGACATAGACGGCCACCAGGCCCAACGCCGAAGCAAGTCCAGAGTCTTCTTTTGACCTGGATGAGCCGCCATCAAAGAGTCATGGGACAAAGCAAGGGCTTGGAGACGTGCTTTCCCCGGAGGCACAAACAGGCGGCCCTGAATATAAGGAAGTCCTTGTACCACATCAAGGTTTAGGACTACGCATTCTTCTTTATGTGTATTCACCCAATCCGAGATTAAAGAACGGAGCAAAGGGCGTGGAGTACATGCACATACGACCCTAGAAGGCAGAAGAAGAGGGCATTCGGGTTTGCTTTGCTCCGAGTGAGAGGGTAGACGAGACAAGGCGTCGGCACAAACATTGAGACGGGCTGGCCTATATGTGATGGTGAAATTAAACTGGGAAAAGAAGAGGTGCCAACGGGCCTGTCGGGCAGTGAGACACTTCATTGATTTGAATGCCAATAGACTCCGGTGGTCAGAGAAGACAGTAACCGGATGACGGGCCCCCAATAGATGATGTCGCCATTCGGCGAAAGCGTCCTTGACTGCCAGCAATTCTCTTTCCGTGATAGGATAGTTGCGCTCGTAAGGTGTCAGTTTCCTCGAAAAGAACGCCACCGGATGGATCTCACCCGAATCCTGACAGGGTTGCGACAGAATAGCCCCGATGGCCGTCCCAGAAGCATCAGCTTCCACAAAAAATGGCAGGAGCAGATCGGGATGTTGTAGCACTGGCGCTGAAGAAAAGGCCGCTTTTAAGGTCTCGAAGGCAGATTGCGCTTCTGGTGTCCATCGGTATGGCTTTTTTGAGCTAGTTAAAGCCGTCAAAGGAGCTGAGATGGTAGAAAATGAAAAGATAAAGCGCCTGTAAAAGTTCGCGAACCCCAGGAATGACTGTAGGGCTTTGGTTGTAGTAGGGACAGGCCATTCCCAAACGGCCTTAACCTTAGACTGGCTCATCCGGATACCCCGGTTGGTAAGGTCATAACCTAGAAACTCAACCTCCGATGAATTGAAGATACACTTCTCGGCTTTGACAAAGAGATGGTTCTCTCTCAGCCTTTGTAAGACGGAACTCACATGTCGGGTGTGTTCACTCTTGGATGAGGAGTAAATCAGTATATCATCTAGATAGACCACAACCAACCGGTCCAGACAATCGTGAAATACATCATTCATGAAGGCTTGAAAGGTGGCCGGGGCGTTGCACAACCCGAAGGGCATCACTAGGTATTCGAATAACCCATACCGGGTCTTGAAGGCGGTTTTCCACTCGTCCCCTTCTCTTATGCGGACTAGATTGTAAGCACCCCGCAGATCAAGTTTGGTAAAGATCACGGAGGAACCCAGCTGATCCAAGAGTACTGAGATCAGGGGAAGAGGGTACTGGTTCTTGACTGTGATGGCGTTTAATGCCCTATAATCAATACAAGGGCGAAGGTCACCCTCTTTTTTAGGAACAAAAAACATTGGAGATGCTGCCGGTGATCTCGATGGTCTGATGAACCCCGTAGCCAATGCCTTGTCAATATACTCTTTTAGCACTTTGTCTTCTGGCAGTGTGAGCGAATAAACCCTGCCGGCAGGTATTTTAGCCCTCGGTACCAGGTCGATAGGACAATCATACGGCCTATGTGGGGGCAACTGTTCTGCTCCACCTTTATCGAAGACGTCCCGAAAAGAAGCGTATTCCACAGGGATGCTAGGTTCAAGGGCATTGGTAATTGCACCAATCAAGGCCATTGAGGCCACCAGGGCTTGACAGGAAGTGCCGGAAATGCTACTAGTCTGAAAACAGCTTTCATTACAGACAGAGGAAGGAAACTGTACCACCTTCCTGGCCCAGTCAATGTCAGGATTGTGATGTTGTAACCATGGAATGCCCAATATTACACGAAGCTGGGGGGCCTTAATTAGGTCAAAAGTGAGTGTTTCGGTATGTCCATCGTTCGTTTGCATACGGACGAGGGACGTGCTTCGAGTAACCAGACCCGAGACCAGAGAAGAGCCGTCAACCGCATGTACGGCTTCAGGTTGTGGTTTAGAAACCACAGGAACGTTATTGCTCAGGGCATAATCATAATCCATATAATTCCCAGTAGCACCGGAATCAATTATAGCCTGAGAAGAGAAAGAACAGTCAGTTGAAGTGGTAAATACCACTGGCAGACTGACAGGCACGGTATCTGCCATATTCGAGTCCAAATATAACACCCCCGGCATAGGGACTCCTGCTATCGCCGGGTTCTAGCGTTTCCCGCCTTCTTAACGGGTCTCTTTGGACAATCCTTGAGGTGGTGCTCCGACGAACCACAGTACATGCATAAATCGTTGGATCGACGGTGTTCACGTTGTGCAGGAGACAACGGACCACGTACCGCCCCAATCTGCATAGGCTCAGAAGAAGCAGAGGAAGGAGGGTTAACAGAATCAAGGGGAAGGGGAACTGGAGTCATATTTTTCCGTTCTCCCTTCCGTTCAGATCTTCTAGCATCTATTTGTAGTACTAAATCAAGTAACTCCCCGAATGTAGTAGGAATCACCGGCACCGTAGCAAGGATGTCTTTTAGCTCCTCAGACAATCCTTTGTAAAATACCGCAGATTTCTTTTCTTCCGGCCAATCCGTCTCGGCTGCCAGCTGATTGAACCTAGTGAGGTATGTAAACAGGGAAGACGTACCCTGGCGTAAATTCAAGAATTCTAGATCCGTGGCTTGTGACTTGTACCGGGTATCAAATACCCTATTCATGGCTGTAATAAGAGCATCGCAGTCATACAAAACATAGCTATTGGATTCAAGCAAGGGATTAGCCCATGCTGCCGCCGTCCCTCCAAGGTGCGAAAGGATAAAGGCCGCCTTTGTAGTGGGATTGGGAAAGGCCGAGGGGCGGCAAAGAAAATGCAGTTTGCATTGGTTGATAAATGTCCGGTACTGCTTTGGGTCACCCGTAAAGCGTTCCGGAGGAGCCAACGGGAATTGGGTGGCCATCAGAACAGGGCCCGAAGAAAACCCCGAGGCGGAGGCCGAATGGGTACCGGAACCTGAGGCAGTAGCACCAGACGGATCAATTCCCAGTGTCTGGGGTGCAGGAAAGGGCCTTATGTTGTCAATCCGTTGGTGTAAGGCATAATGTGCAGCAGACATGTCTGCCCGTAGTTCGGATACCAAATGAACTAAAGTGGCCAACGGATCCGCTTCTTCCATGGCTTCTGATTTTGTTACTCACCGGACGGGAAGTAAACCAATCGGTGGCCGGAAGACACAGGGCTGCACTATTGATTGAAGAGCTAGGTCGGGGCCTCCAACCTAGCCTCCTCTCTGTGAGGGCACAAGACCTTTTTAACGATATGACCCTCTGCTGGGTAGGACCGGGCAGATGGACTGATCGCTCAAAAGGGCGGGGAGGACACGCCGCCAAGAACCCAGCTGTAAAGGAAAAAACAAGAGGTGAGCAATTGGAACTTTAAGGAGAATCCTTTCCCTTGATACTTCTTTCTAGTAGTACCTGAGCTATGCCCTCCCCTTGTTTAAGGCAACCGGAACTACCTATAAGTAAGAAAGGAGAATGTAACCTATACTAATGATAGTTGTCGCTAGGCTACGAGGTATAGAATCATAAATTAGAGAACCCTTACCACGGATGATGTTGTTGAGTCTGAGTTATCCCAAAGGAGTCCAAAAACGGAAGTGCAAAATAATAAACGGGGAAGGTTAGTTAGGGAACTAAACCCGGGCGGAACGAGGGCCGCGCTAGAGTCGAGTGGGTGCACTCTCTGCAAGGCGTCCCTGTGCACTACTGGAGGATGTCCAATGGAAGTCTGATTGTGGAGCTGATGGGAACAACAACCATATGAATTGTAGGTGATGGTTTCGGTGACAGGCAAAGGCAGTCCGTGAGGGAGAAAAAGAGGTCTGGTACACAGGAGAGTAGTTTACCAAATCGGCAGGCAGAGGCAGTCCGTGAGGGAGAAAATAGGTCTGGTACACGGTTCGGTAGTTTTTCCAAATCGGCAGGCAGAGGCAGTCCGTGAGGGAGAAAATAGGTCTGGTACACGGGTAATTATAGTAGGATCGAAGACGGAACTTCTATACACCGGGATGCAACTTTAATCAGAAGCAGCGATATTCCCGGTTGTGCAGTTTAAATCGGGAAGGGGAAAGGCGGAACCGGACAAAACCGAGGTTCACGCATCACGCCCCTCTGCTGAGAGCGGGAGGCGGAATGCTGGGAATCGTAGTTCAACTCGCCGCAGGGCGCCGCGGAGTGAGCCGAGGCCACCAATTTCCAGGGCAGTTGCCAGTGCGCGTAGAAAGGATTGGCGATGTGACGCATGCCCTTCCGAAGGGCTATAATCCTCCTCCGTGCCTGCCGAGGCGTAACATTCACAGGAGATGTTTGGAATTGGGTGCTTCCAGATCCATTTCCCATTTGTCTATCAGTTTGAATGTGGGAATGGCTGGATCTTTTGGGAGTTGGCGGAACATGGCTTCGCTGATGAAGCTCTTACCGTTGCTCACACACACTCGGGCGAGAACAGAGTCCTTCCCATCATTTAACTGAACAGGGATGAACAACTGCTCTCCAATTTGCTGAATATCAGCCAGGCTCTGAGCTGATTTCACATCTTTCTGGACAATAGGAGTGGGAGTGTCTGATTGTGGATTGGTAAAGAATTTCAGAGTGTTTCCTTCCAGTGTGGAATACCACCTTAAACTGGAAGGAAGGTTGATTTTCAGAAATAGAGAGTACCCCTGTTGTCCTATTGCTATTACTGCCACGTCTGGAATTTGGTTGTTCTGAAAGTGAAATTCTACTTGATCAGATTTTTGTTCAACCATGTGGCATGTGCCGTTTAAACTAACATGCGTGACACTCTGTTTTAACTTTATTGGTCGGCTAGTCTGGATCCAGAGAGCATTGTTTACACAATCTATTAGGGGTGACAACCTTCGCAGGAGGTCATTCCCTAATAAACAAGAGGTGCCCTCTGGAGTCACAACTATGACCGGGTGCTTGACCTTGTGTCGCCCAATTTTAATGTCCAAATCCGCAGTCCCCTCACCAGGAATTTCCTTCCTGTCAAAGTTTTGAAGTTGTCCAGGAAGAGAGGTGAGAGGAATCTGGTAATTCTCCCCCCTTCCTGAATTCAGTTCATCAAAGGCCTTTTTGGACAGAAGGGTAGCTTGGGATCCAGTGTCCACCAGTGCCAAAATTGTACCGTGCCCCTGTACTTGAACCGGGGCATAGTATCTTCCCTCCTTCTCTGCAAGGGGGCACAGATAATGCACATTTTTGGACACCTGGTGGGTTAATTTTCTAGTGTTGGACATTGAGAGAGAAGAAATGTGGGCAGAATTCTGTGGGGAGTCTAGGGAATCTGCAAAGAAAAGGTGGCAACTAGAGATGGGAGAAGTTTTGAGTTCCCCTGGTTCTGGTCTGCTCCCTCTTTTTTGGAGGCAGTCACCAGGATGGGTTTGAACCGGGGATTGTGATGCTGTTGGTTCTGGGGTTGGATGATGGGTGGCGCTAGCTCAGTCCCCACATCTACCCAGTCTGGATTTGAATCCTGTGGGTCCCATTTATCCTTGGGAGGAGTCCCCCCATCTCTGAAGGAGAAGGTCCTTTTCCCAGAATCCTCTGAGGACCCCCCTCCTTCAAACTGGAAGATCTGTACCTCCTCCACAAAATGGGTCTGTTTGGATACTTTGTTTCTCCTACCCCCTCTCTGCTCCTTGGGTGGCAGTCTTTCAGGGGCAGGAGATTTTTGTTCCGGTTCCTGGGTTTCCAGGGGCTTTTTAAAAGTGGGGAAGGAAGCTTCCTCCGAGGCTTTACACCCCCCTTCCCCTTGTGCCTCCTCCCTGGGAACCGGTGGGTTGTCGGGGTGCTGCCCCCGCCATTGTTCTGGAGCACCAGGTCCAGAGTTTGGGGCATTCTGTGCTGGCATGTTCATCTGAGGGTTCTGCTGAGCCCTCAGCATGCGATCCAGATCCTGTCATGTTTTGGACCTGGCGCTCTAACTGTGACACCTGCTCAGGCTGATACAGGGTTCTCATTTCTCCTCTGGGCTGATCCCTGGAAGGGTAGCTATCCCTTCTCTAGTAGTACCCCGGGTTGGGAAGATTTGGGTACCCCTCCACCCTTGGCCTCCCCTCTCCCGGATTGGGTTGTCTGGACTCAGGAAAGTGGGGAAAGAAGGATTGAAGTTCTGTGGGTACCTGGGGAAAAAGTTCTGCCCAGGATTTGGGGAATTTCTGCCCTCCTGTGGGAAGTGAGGAGGGAAGTTCCCTGGGTTAGGTGCTTGGTTGGATACCCCCCCTTGGGCTGGAGGAGTCCACACATAACCCAGGATGGGTCTGTTCCCCTTGTAGCGGGGACTTACATAGTCAGGGGAGTGAGGGATCCCATTTGTGGGACTACCTTCTTGGCTCCCTGTCTGTGACTGGCCCGAGGGCCTTCTGGGCTTGGGATTATTCTGCTGTGCAGGCGGGTTTTTAGGCCCCCCATCTCCAAGTCCAAAATGGGGGCAACCTTTACCTCTGCCACCTTAGCAGCAGCAGGGGTGTTGGTTGGTTTGGGGCTTTTCTGAGCATTCTTGTTTTCTATGGGCTTTTGCACCTCATAGATTTCAGTGGCCTGTACAATGACCCAGTCTAGTGATCTTTTCTCATGAAAATCTCCCACTAGCTGGGCCATGATGTATTTTGGTAGAGCATGGAAAAAAGTATTAACAAATTCTTTGCTGTCCGTGCGTACCCTTCTGGTAGTCTGCGCAAAGGCACGCTTTAACTCCTGCACAAATTCTTGTGGGGCCTGATCCTCCCCACAGTGCAAGTTGTAGGCTGCCTTGCAAGCCTCTTGGGGATTTCTGTGAACAGAGAAATGCTTCAAGATGGCTGCCCTATAGGTGGACCATCTAGAATGATTTTGGTCCTCCAGCCCCGCAAAGAAACTGAAGTATTCTGGTGAGAATGTCTATTTCACATACTGAATGCAGCTACTACTGTCTTTCAAATGGAAAGTTTACATCATCTGCTCAAAGAGCTCTAAGTGCTCCCAAACAGAATACTTAGCGTTCTTATGATAAGGCGTGATGACGCTCCTTATTGCCTTGAACTGTTTTAAGGGGTCCTTAAGCAAGGCCCTTTTTGTCTTATTGACCTTCTTGGTTCGGGTAACCCTGGTCCATTCGTCCTCTGACTCAGAGGCATTGCTCCCAGAGGTGCCCGTCTGAACTTCCAGGTTCTCCCGGATTCTGCGAGCCTGGGAATGGCTGGCAGAATGTGGGGACCTAGTCTCATGTGTCCTGGGGCGCTCAGAGGAGTCTTCTGATTTCTCCTTTCTCCCAGGATTTGATGGGTACCCCCCCCACTGTCCTAGCTGGGCAGAGTTTTTTAGGATGCCCTTAGTGGGCCTACTCTCATGGGGTTCCCCACTAAACTTCACAGTTCTTGGGTACCCATACCCAGATGCCTGCCCATCCATTCCTGGGAGGTGCTGGTCTATGAGCCCCATACTTCTGACTGGATAGTAATCTGCTATCCCCGTGGCCCTGGGCTCATGTGCGCCAGTGGACATGGGGGTGGCAGAGTCCAGGGACTGGAAGAGATGAAGGCCTCTAGTACTAGGGTTCCTGAGGTTATGCTCAGGTGTTTCCCTTCCCCAGCGAACCTCATCTCTATCAGCCTCTGCTCCCTGTTGCCATGTAAGAACCTGAGCTTTCTGTTCCTCAATCAAGGCCTTACTAGTCTCTATCAGTCTCTCTTGCATGGCTACCTGCCTGTGGAGCCTATCATTTTTCTCACACAGAACCTCATTTTCTCTCTGTGATTCCTGGTTTGTCTTTGAGTACTGGGCCAGTCTTTGCTGCAGGAGGGTTACCTCCTGAGTCCCGTCCCTACTGGCCTGCTCCTTTCTTGACAGATCATCTTCCACCCTCCTGGTGTGCTCTAACAACCTATCATGCTCTTTTTGGAGGTCACCCAGTCCCTGGACGGCCAGGTGATTTTCTTCCAGTTTCCCTTTTAAGTGACAGACTTCCTGGCCTAAGGTGTCCCTTTCCTGCGCAAGAACCTGCCTCTCTGCCGCCAGGTCGTCCCTCTGTCTTTGAAGGGCACCAGCTTTCTGGCGCTCTTCCTGAAACTCTGCCTGGGTGCCCAGGTCTTTCAGAATTAATTTGTTTCTCTCTGCCTTTTCTCTATCTAGGTGGCTTTGCAGGGTGGATACCTGCTCTGTGCATGCCCTGTTGAAATCCAGTTGTTGCTCCAGCTTTTTCTGGCTCTGCAGTAGAGAGTCCAAACCTTCTTGGTACTCCTTCTGCAAGGCCAGAATTCTGGTATCCTGCTCTGCCTTTTCCTGTTGCAGGATACCCATATCCTCTTTGATTTTAACTATATACTGCCTGCTTTCATTTTCTGACTCCTGGCTCCTCTGCAGCCTCTGCTCAGAAGAGTCCAGATCATATTGGGCCTTTTCTAATGCCATCCTTTGGCTACTTGCCAGATCTTGGCCTTCAGCATATTTATCCTGCATGGCTCCCATAGATAAATATAGATATGCCGCTATCTTGGCAATCTTATTTTGCTCATCCTTGGGCTTAGGGGCTTAGGGGCCATATATAGTTCACTCAGGGCCACATGTAAGGGACCCTGATCTCTCCAGATATCTAACCCTGTTGCAGTGATCTGTTGTGTGATTGCCTGCAACCACACCTTCTGATCCTGCTCAGTCCACTCACCTCTCACAAAAAACTTATGTAAAAGGTGTTCTTTAGCTATCTTGATGTCTACCAATGTTGCCATTTCGGAAATATTAATTTCCTTCCTGATTTACAGAAGTTCATTATTTTATTTTTGCAAAACAGACCGTTTCCTTAGAGCGTTCCCTTTTGAGGGGTGCTTTTACAGCGTAACACAGCGTGGTAGCCTAACAGGATTAATGTATCCTGTCAGTTAGCACACTGTATTAAGATGCACAAGTGGTATATCTAATCCAGAAATCCCGCTACAAGCCCCCAATCTGTAAGTGATTTCAATCCAGCACTCCAACTAAGTCAATGCCTAGTATGGGATGCCCAATGGAAACCCTTATTTATATATTTTTATGTCAAAAGTTCTTTTAATTCTGGATGATGCACCCTTATATAACGCCCCTCTCTTTCAATTCTCCCGGTCTCACTGAACCAAGAAATATGTTTATTTTGCAAATTAAAAGATGTATTTGAAGAATTGAACAATATATAGATTACACTTTTATAAATATGAATAACATCTGAATATCACACTTATGAATATGAACAGTGATCAGCAATGGGTAATATTACAATATCATCAATCTCTTTAATCAATTAGGAGTAGGAATAGGAAGAATAATGTAGCAGCGAATACTTTGTGTGGTTCAAGGAAATGCAATGATAGGAAAGAATGCAACACAGAAAGAAACTTGATATGAATTCAACCAAAGACAATATAATCACTCTTTCCCCCTGTTGTTACTCACTCCCCCCAATATGCAATATGAAGAGATGAATGAGGGCACACAGGTATCACAAATAACATCAACAATTGTTGTTTCAATCCCGATTCCCCCAGCAAGCTTAGGGAGAACAGTAATGATTTTAAAACTGGTCAATTGCTTTTTAATGTATATTGAATTGAATGGGAAAAATGCTAAAAATTATTTTAATTCTCTAAATGGTATTCAGAACTAGTGAGAGTGGCTTTGGATTGGTTCACGGCAAACGGAATTGAAAACTGAGGATGTAGCTTCAAAATGACATTTGAATTTTGTTTCTAGGACGTACGGTTCAAAAGTTACAGAGGTTTTAGTGAAGGTAGATTTTTCTCAAAGGAGTCAAGATTTGAAATGAATTTGCGCTTTGAATTACCAACAGGTTGGCTTACACTAATAATTCTCACAGGATTAGATGGATGAGAAAGGATTCAGAAAGAACAAAAGAGATTCTACAATGCAGTCTGGATATGTTGGAATGGGTTGGATGGATTACTTTAAACTAAGAGATGACTATGGACAGCTCTATGCTAAATACTCACAACTCTGGTTTGAAATGGACCCATCAAAGATCTGGTCAAAGGTTTGGACTGGACTTCGCTACACCACTAGACAAGTCTCAGGCGCTTGGTTCTGCTCTCAGCATTCTGGTCTCTGCGTGGCCTCTTGGACTGGATCTGACGGGTTCTGGGTTACAGCACTGCTGGACTGATCTGGATCTTGGGTTCTAGCAAAGGTTGTTGGCCAGAATCAGAAAAACAGCTCAGCCAGGCTGTTGGATCAGTTAGGTTAGGCCCCGTGGAAGTTTAGGGGTTAAATCAGGTTGCAGGATTTTTAAAGGCCTGCTGAAAAGGGTTCAGCTTTTTGGGTTAGCCTTTGCTTCAGGGTTCTAGAGTTTGGTTCTAGAGTCTGGATCTAGGTTCTGGAGTCTGGATCTTCCTGCAGGGTGCTTTGCCAGTGGATCAGTTGATGAGTGACAGTGTGTGGGTCTTGCCTGTCCTCAGCAGTCCCTATTTATCAATTTTCCAAAGTGGGTGGGGAGGCTGATTGTCTATGCCGAACCCTCTAAGGATCTGATAGGTCAGAGACTTCCCTGTCCCCTGATTTGAGAAAGGAACAGTGTGTCATGAAGTGTCATAATGTGTCACAGTGATGCTGCCATTTACAATCTAGGGAAGAACCTCCCCTTTGCTTTTACCCAGAAAATCTATTTTTCCCAAAAAACATATTCTCAATATGCACAACTTGTTAATAATACATATACACATCGCAGATTGACTAAGGTACGTTCTGTCCAAATCGTATCTTCCTACAAGTTTTGGTTCATAAATGACAATTTTTCGCGCTTTTGGTTGGTTACACATTTTCGGATCTGTACGATTTTTTATATATGCATGCACATACCCTCTGGGCATATTCCTGTAATTTTTCATGTTCCTAGCATAATCACAATAGCTACAATATTAAAAATGTTGTGGTTCAGTCTCTGAATGTATCACAGATTCAGGATTAGTTTTAAACTGTGAGTGAATTTTTCATTTTAATAATCTCTAAGTTTCATATTTTTGTCAGTTCAGTACAATATTTTATAAGTCTTTTTCTTAAGCATATATTTAGTCCAATTTCAAATCCACATTTTCAGTCTGGCCCGCTTCCAAAGCTTGGCTGAGTCAGAGAGTCACATGGCTTGTCTTCCTGCCAGGGCAGTTGATGTCAGTCGCACCCGAATTAGCATTTCCAATCAATTCAATGACTCCATTGTACCTTTCCCAGAGCCACATGCCAGAGTGCCCCTCCCATTTCCTTTCACACCAGCCTGCCAGTTTCTTAGCAGAGAGCAGGGGGAAGATTCCTTTGTTGGGCAAAAGGGTGTGGAATGTCTTTGAAGCTCGGTGTGGGAAATTTTGACTTTTAAACACAATGTCTGAAATTGTCTTGTCCTAAAATATAAATTACCTTTGCAACAAATACATCAACCAATTTCTTAATTCAAGCACTTTTAAAATATAGATTTGACTTGTCTCCACCTATTAGGCTTCTGATAGCAAGTCTTTCTTTGGCATACTTTGAGTTCAATGTCCAACTTTACACATGACAGATTTTAGAAATCGCCAGCTTCTGACAGAGGTGAGTAATGGTATTGCACCCATTTTTGACAGATTTCTTTCCAGCAGGCATCTTCAAAAGTGGGTTTTGTTCTGATAACATATACTCCTGCTGACATTATATTTATGTGGATTCTTGAAGTAAAATGATGTTCAACACCCAACAGGAGGTTCGAACTTTTGGGTGGTGTGTGATCCATGATTTTTGCAAATTTGACAACCAAGAAAAAATGGATTTTCACACAGCTCTGTGTTTCTTTTGCAATCAGCCTTGCTCTGTGGGCAGCCAAATTATGGGTTTTGGCAGTGGTCTCCTGTGTTAACACTGAGATAGGCAAAAGTGGATGCAGCCTATTTTTCAGATTTTTACTGCGCACTTTTGGGATGATTTTTAGCGAGCAACATGCTTTCCGACGGCTATTCTGATGTTCCTGATGCAAGCAATGCACAGAACTGTTGCAGGGCCTGGACTAGTGGGGGAAAACATCCCATAGCCCTCCCTCTGGAACAGCCTCCCTGCCTCGTTCAAATATGAGCAGAACCACCTCTGGGTCTGGAAGCAACTCAAGAACTTCCTTTTCATGTCCTCTTTCTCTCTTCCTCTCCCCTGCTGATGTCCCTGACTGCTCTGCACACTGGTCACCTGGCCACCCACTGAACTCTGGCCCAGGCTCCTGAATGTCCAGTTGTCCTTGCACTGCCTCTGGGCTCCCCCAGCACTTAAGGGTCTGTATCTGAAACCATACAGTCCCTTCTCTCTGCACTTATGAGCCATCCTCCGGCTGCACTTATTGAGTTACCAGCACTTATACACCCCACCAGGCACTTCTCCCCTCCCTCTTCGCCACACTTGTGGGATCTTAATGACACAAGGCCTAGTAAGATCATTGTTTTGTCCTCCTTCTGTCCCCCCCTTGTCTTGTCGCGCTTAGAAACACTTGTGTACAGACACGTTACAAATCACTTATCATATTATATCATGCTGCTCAGGGGATACGTTCAAAATTCAAAGTGCTTATTTCATACTCAGCCTATGATGGAACACAGCTGAGCTCAGTTCAGCAGTGCCAGGTCCCATGGGCATGCCGACACAAGAATAAAGACTCCTGTTATTTCACACAGGGTGTGGGAGAAGAGGGACGTAGACAGAGCAGGGAGGGGGTACCCTTACAACGTGGAAAGCAGGTGATCTAGGGCAGAGGAAGAGTGGACGTGACAGATGAATAGAAAGAGGAAGGAGGAGAAAATGAGAAAAGAAGTTGCAAGGAGGAAATTGGCAAGAGGCAAGAGCTGGCAGGAGTGACAGAGATAGGGAAGGAGGGTGGGACAGAAGAATGGCACAGAGAGGGAAGAAGGAGGGGCAAGAGCCGTAAAAAGAGTGAAGGCATTGGAGTAGTGTATTGAGGGCCAGAAAACAGCAAAAGAGAGCAATTAGCAGTTTGATACCATACAGACAGGTGCAGAAGCCAGGGGAGAAAATAAGAAGAACAAATGAGGATGAAGGACAGTTACTAGCTCAGAAAGAGGAGAACAGGAAGGAAACTAACTGAGTAAGCCACTTTATTAGGTTATGGTATGTTGGAAAGGTGATCTTGGGGAATAACATAAATTCTAATATCCGCCCTCTCCAACCCTGCAAGTAGTAAGGACCTCACCTCAAGCCAGACTTCCCCAGAGAGTTACCCCATGGGCTGCAGGGTATGACTTGTATTGCTCTGAGGAAACATCAATTGCCAAATGGGACCATCTAAAAAGATGCTTTTTTTTAGGAATTGTACAGTATACAGCAATTTTGTATAATGTGAATACATATTGTAATGTAATTTTTTCCATAATGTTTTTTCCAAAACAATATATGGAATTTGAATGAAAATGTGTATGAATCCCTGAATAGTATGTCACAGTGGGTTTCTGATGTTTTATATGAATGGTTTAGCGGCAGGTGAAGGTTACCCTGCAGTCTCCATTACAATCTTTGAGAGTATTGATCCTAAGCCACGACTTTGTCTATCATGAGGCTGACATGGGGGTAGTTACAAAACTGATTCTTAAGTTCCTTTTCTTCTGGAAGCAGAGAAGGGACAAGAAATGGGGTAGACTGCTGGGAAGGGGTGGGCTCTACCCCTCTCAGGATTGTCCCTAAAGAACAGGATCAGTGCAAGAGGGGCCTACATCCTGCTCTCCAAGGATCGAACAAGAAACCAGCCTTGTCATCTGCTAAAAGAAATCACTAATTTCTCAGTCATGCCTTTGAACAAGTTGTCACCCTGGAGGAATACCCATTGGGTTGGTTCCATGTTTTATTGAGAGAAGGGGATTGTTATATAGGACTGAGAATTGAGCAAAAGAAAGTGGGCACAGTTACCGAATATCAGATACTGGTCTTAGTACAAGCCAACCTAGTACACAGACATCTGGACATTAGCACACCCCAGGTGCAGGTTCTGGATTTCTTTCATTGGCTAGGGATTTAGCATCAGATAAAAAGGTTTTGTGAACATGTCCTAATTGTCAGAAAAACCTTGATGCATCCACTTCCCCTTATTGATGTACCGGTCTAGCACCTAGGCATGGGCATGATGGGGCCAATAAGCCCATCGAGAGCAGGGAACCATTACCTCCTGGTACTGGCAAATTATGCAACGTGATGTCCCTAGAGCTTCCTGGTGAAGAAAAAAACCGTGCAACAAATTGTCAGGCATCTGGTTCTGTACTTATCCAAGTTGTGTTCAGTTTCCCAAGGGAATTTAAATATATATGGAGATATGTATAAAAATAAATACCTGTTATTCAGGTAAAGCTCGCTCTTTGCTAAATGCAGTTGTCCAACTATCCCTGAATCATCTTTCGTGGCCTTATCCGTGTGATTTGTTTGTAGCTAGGGGATTCGGCAAGAAGCTGAAGGATAAATCTCTAAGCTCTAGTTTGCAAAGAAACAGGTGATATGTATTTACTGTAGACCATGATGACAGGTTGACATACCCACTACAAGTACATCTTATACATTGCTGAGACTGTCCACTGCAAGTATTTAGAAGGTTTCCTTTTGATCTGTCATCTACAGTTAGCTCACCAACCCCATCCTCCTTGCCCTAACGGCACCAAAATCTGCAACCCTGTTTGAAGAAAAATAATATTTTTATCATGACTTGGTCGACAGCCACACACAGTGCCCAATAATAATAATAATAATAATAATAATAATAATTTAGCATTTATACAGCGCTACAAACCCTCAGGTATCTGAGCGCTGCTTATTATTACCCACGGTGTGTGGTTCTGTGCTCATTTATTGACCACGGAAAGATGAAAGACTGAGTTTGGCCCTGCTGGGATTCGAACCTGCGTCAGCAGGCTCTACTCGCTCTGCTATCGGGCCAGTCCAGGATCCGCTCAATGGAATAGATTTTTTATGGTTGAAACAGTGGAACTAATTTAGCTGCAGGCTATAATTTGGCAGCAGGGCAGCATTGCGTGTATGTCTACATGCGTGTATAGTGCCTTTTGCCCTGCACATTTGCACTCTGCTGTGCAAATGAGTAAATACTGCCTGCCATGTAGGCATGGTAGGCAGTGTTTACAATGGGTCCCTATGAAGTCTGCCTGTTTCATCCTAGCGCATAAATCTGACAGCCTCTGTAAGTATTCCCATCATTTGCAATGGCATAAAAATGCATGCCGGCACACATTTTGTGGCATTTGTATGCCGAGAGGAGGAGAGGCGGCGGAAATACAAGTTGCGTAACACCACTTATCTCCGCCACACACAGGAATGTAAATGGGGCGTGACTTTGATGGAAGGCGTAAAAGATGTACGCAAGGCTTTGAGTACATTCAATAGATCCCAATTGAGGAATGATACCATACTAACTTTCATCCTAAGACTGGCTTGAATAGTTAAAAGCCCCATAAGCAAAACATGTAAGTCAAAAAAGAGGCCAAAAGGGTCAGAAAAACTGTTCTTCACCAAATTTAAATCACTGTAAAATTGTAGAAGGAACATTGTGAATCTGAAAAAAATGAATACCTCATTATGAGATATTATAAAACCAGTTTAAAAATAATGTACATTCTTTGTTTTGCTTGTCTTGTAGGAATGGGATATGAATGAATGACACGGTGCTGATGGAATACAAATGTATCTTCTTTATTTTATTTTGTTTGCGGTACAGGGTGATTTTTTTATTTGACTCGTAAGTAATATATTTGATAAAATATACATTTGTGTACTAGAATAAAACGACATGTGTTTTATGAAAACACTGTTTGATGCATGTTAATCTTGAGCAGTTTCTTGTCAAAATAAATGTGTGTCAATAGTCATTAGTCTTGAACATAAATGGAAACCCATCTTCTGATCAATAAGGGAGCAGTGCAACGAAATGTGTCTAAGATTTAGCAACAGACACCAGAATAATTACTGAGCTATGGCCATTACTGGACAATTTATTAGCCTTCCTGGGGCCAGATTACAGAAACCTTGCATTGGCGCAAGTGCAAAGTTGCACAGTTTAGCACTAGGGCAAAGTTTGTCCTGTCTTTAAGAAGCACTGTGAACAGGGTTGGACTGGGACAAGAAATAGGCCCGGTCACCCAAAAAAAGTGGCCCACCCCTCGCCTCACGACCCTTGACCTCTGATGACATCACTGGAAGTCATTTGACCCCACCCCAAAGTGACATCCCGGGAAGCGATGAAACACAGCCTTTCACCCCTTGACAAAACAGGAAGTGGCATCAAATAACATTGTTTCTAAGTACACTAAGGGGGTAATTCATAGAATTCAGCGCACAAGTGGCGCACGCAGCTGGCGCACAGTGTGCGCGTGCGAATCCCTGCGCCAGCCGCGTGCGCTATAATCCATTTCCGCGCACAGCGTATTCATGGATTCCAGCCACCAAAACCAGCCGTGGCGCACAGTGGCGCAGCGACCCTGCAGCAGCGCCAGTTACGCCCCCAAGAACGCCTCTCGCGCAGGGAAAAGCCATCAATATACCCAATCCAGCGCAAAGGGCTGCGCTAACCCTGTACCAGCACAGCAAGCGGGCTACGTGTATCACTGGGGTGCGCGGGAAGTATCTCACGCGATTGGCCCCGTGCGAGCAGGGTACGCGTATTTCAGGGGTGCGCGGGAAGTTCCACACGCGATTACATCATGGTACGTGTATTTCAGGGGTGCGCGGGAATTTCCACCCGCGATTGGGCCCGTGCGAGCAGGGTACACGTATCTCAGGGGTGCGCGGGAAGTTCCACACGCGATTCCATTAGGGTACGTGTATTTCGGGGTGCGCGTGAAGTTCCACACGCGATATCAGCAGGGTACGTGTATTTCAGGGTGCAGGGGAAGTTACACACGCGATTTCCGCAGGGTACGTGTATTTCAGGGGTGCGCGTGAAGTTCCACACGCGATATCAGCAGGGTACGTGTATTTCAGGGTGCAGGGGAAGTTAGACACGTGAAATCAGCAGGGTACGTGTATTCCAGGGGTGCGCGGGAAGTTCCACACGCGATTCCATCAGGGTACGTATATTTCAGGGTGCAGGGGAAGTTACACACGCGATTTCAGCAGGGTACGTGTATTTCAGGGGTGCGCGGGAATTTCCACACGCGATTGGGCCCGTGCGAGCAGGGTACGCGTATCTCAGGGGTGCGCGGGAAGTTCCACACGCGATTCCATCAGGGTACGTGTATTTCGTGGTGCGGGGGAAGTTTCACAAGCGAAATCAGCAGGGTACGTGTATTCCAGGGTTGCGCAGAAAGTTCCACACGTGATTCCATCAGGGTACGTGTATTTCAGGGTGCAGGGGAAGTTACACACGCGATTTCCGCAGGGCACATGTATTTCAGGGGTGCGCGTGAAGTTCCACACGCGATATCAGCAGGGTACGTGTATTTCAGGGTGCAGGGGAAGTTACACACGCGATTCCAGCAGGGTACGTGTATTTCAGGGGTGTGCGGGAATTTCCACACGCGATTGGGCCCGTGCGAGCAGGGTACGCGTATCTCAGGGGTGCGCGGGAAGTTCCACACGCGATTCCATCAGGGTACGTGTATTTCAGGGTGCAGGGGAAGTTACATACGCGATTTCAGCAGGGTACGTGTATTTCAGGGGTGCGCAGGAATTTCCACACGCGATTGGGCACATGCGAGCATGGTACGCGTATCTCAGGGGTGCGCGGGAAGTTCCACACGCGATTCCATCAGGGTACGTGTATTTCAGGGTGCGGGGGAAGTTTCACACGCGAAATCAGCAGGGTACGTGTATTCCAGGGGTGCGCGGGAAGTTCCACATGCGATTCCATCAGGGTACTTGTATTTCAGGGTGCAGGGGAAGTTACACACGTGACTTCCGCAGGGTACGTGTTTTTCAGGGGTGCGCTGGAATTTCCACACGCGATTGGGCCCGTGCGAGCAGGGTACGCGTATCTCAGGGGTGCGCGGGAAGTTCCACACGCGATTCCATCAGGGTACGTGTATTTCGGGGTGCGGGGGAAGTTTCACACGCGAAATCAGCAGGGTACGTGTATTCCAGGGGTGCGCGGGAAGTTCCACACGCGATTCCATCAGGGTACGTGTATTTCAGGGTGCAGGGGAAGTTACACACGCGATTTCAGCAGGGTACGTGTATTTCAGGGGTGCGCGGGAATTTCCACACGCGATTGGGCCCGTGCGAGCAGGGTACGCGTATCTCAGGGGTGCGCGGGAAGTTCCACACGCGATTCCATCAGGGTACGTGTATTTCAGGGTGCGGTAGAAGTTTCACACTCGAAATCAGCAGGGTACGTGTGTTCCAGGGGTGCGCGGGAAGTTCCACACGCAATTCCATCAGGGTACGTGTATTTCAGGGTGCAGGGGAAGTTACACATGCGATTTCAGCAGGGTACGTGTATTTCAGGGGTGCGTGTGAAGTTCCACACACGATATCAGCAGGGTACGTGTATTTCAGGGTGCAGGGGAAGTTACACACGCGATTCCAGCAGGGTACGTGTATTTCAGGGGTGCGCAGGAATTTCCACACGCGATTGTGCCCGTGCGAGCAGGGTACGCGTATCTCAGGGGTGCGCGGGAAGTTCCACACGCGATTCCATCAGGGTACGTGTATTTCGGGGTGCGGGGGAAGTTTCACACGCGAAATCAGCAGGGTACGTGTATTCCAGGGGTGCGCAGGAAGTTCCACACGCGATTCCATCAGGGTACGTGTATTTCAGGGTGCAGGGGAAGTTACACATGCGATTTCAGCAGGGTACGTGTATTTCAGGGGTGCGCGGGAATTTCCACACGCGATTGGGCCCGTGCGAGCACGGTACGCGTATCTCAGGGGTGCGCGGGAAGTTCCACACGCGATTCCATCAGGGTATGTGTATTTCGGGGTGCGGGGAAGTTTCACACGCAAAATCAGCAGGGTACGTGTATTCCAGGGGTGCGCGGGAAGTTCCACACGCGATTCCATCAGGGTACGTGTATTTCAGGGTGCAGGGGAAGTTACACACGCGATTTCAGCAGGGTACGTGTATTTCAGGGGTGCGCGTGAAGTTCCACACGCGATATCAGCAGGGTACGTGTATTTCAGGGTGCAGGGGAAGTTACACACGCGATTCCAGCAGGGTACGTGTATTTCAGGGGTGCGCGGGAATTTCCACACGCGATTGGGCCCGTGCGAGCAGGGTACACATATCTCAGGGGTGCGCGGGAAGTTCCACACGCGATTCCATCAGGGTACGTGTATTTCAGGGTGCGGGGGATGTTTCACACGCGAAATCAGCAGGGTACGTGTATTCCAGGGGTGCGCGGGAAGTTCCACACGCGATTCTATCAGGGTACGTGTATTTCAGGGTGCAGGGGAAGTTACACACGCAATTTCACCAGGGTACGTGTATTTCAGGGGTGCGCGGGAATTTCCACACGCGATTGGGCCCGTGCGAGCAGGGTACGCGTATCTCAGGGGTGCGCGGGAAGTTCCACACGTGATTCCATCAGGGTACGTGTATTTCGCGGTGCGGGGGAAGTTTCACACGCGAAATCAGCAGGGTACGTGTATTCCAGGGGTGCGCGGGAAGTTCCACACGCGATTCCATCAGGGTACTTGTATTTCAGGGTGCAGGGGAAGTTACACACGTGCCTTCCGCAGGGTACGTGTTTTTCAGGGGTGCGCGTGAAGTTCCACACGCGATATCAGCAGGGTACGTGTATTTCAGGGTGCAGGGGAAGTTACACACGCGAAATCAGCAGGGTACGTGTATTCCAGGGGTGCGCGGGAAGTTCCACACGCGATTCCATCAGGGTACGTGTATGTCGGGGTGCGGGGGAAGTTCGACACGTGATTCCATCAGGGTACGTGTATTACAGGGGTGCGCGGGGAGCACCACACGTGAATTGCACGTGTGGGCCCTCCCAGGTGTTCCCTCTACACCCTCCACGGCCCCTGCAGGTGGCCCACACCACAGGGGCCTACCCTGCACATGTCCTGCAGGCACCCCATCCACCATGGCCATGCCCCCCAGCCAACCCACATGTCAACTTGCACTACTGCCCACCAACGCAGGTCCCCCTGCACCCCCAGCCACCAGGGGCACCCTCCACAGGCCCCCACCCATGTCTCCCACCACCCCCCAGCAGTGCAGGGGCACCCTCCACCAGGCCCCCACCCATGTCTCCCACCACCCCCACCCCCCAGCCACCAGGGGCAGCCTCCGCCAGGCCCCCACCCATGTCTCCCACCACCCCCACCCCCCAGCAGTAGAGGGTCAGCCTCCACCAGGCCCCCACCCATGTCTCCCACCACCCCCACCCCCCAGCAGTGCAGGGGCACCCACCACCAGGCCCCCACCCATGTCTCCCACCACCCCCACCCCCCAGCCACCAGAGGCAGGCTCCACCAGGCCCCCACCCATGTCTACCACCACCCCCACCCCCCAGCAGTGCAGGGGCACCCACCACCAGGCCCCCACCCATGTCTCCCACCACCCCCACCCCCCAGCCACCAGGGGCAGCCTCCACCAGGCCCCCACCCATGTCTCACACCACCCCCACCCCCCAGCCACCAGGGGCAGCCTCCACCAGGCCCCCACCCATGTCTCCCACCACCCCCACCCCCCAGCAGTGCAGGGGCACCCACCACCAGGCCCCCACCCATGTCTCCCACCACCCCAACCCCCCAGCCACCAGGGGCAGGCTCCACCAGGCCCCCACCCATGTCTACCACCACCCCCACCCCCCAGCAGTGCAGGGGCACCCACCACCAGGCCCCCACCCATGTCTCCCACCACCCCCACCCCCCAGCCACCAGGGGCAGCCTCCACCAGGCCCCCACCCATGTCTACCACCACCCCCACCCCCCAGCAGTGCAGGGGCACCCACCACCAGGCCCCCACCCATGTCTCCCACCACCCCCACCCCCCAGCCACCAGGGGCAGCCTCCACCAGGCCCCCACCCATGTCTCCCACCACCCCCACCCCCCAGCACTAGGGGGCACCTGCCAGCAGGCCCCCACCCATGTGCAACTCATGTACCCCTGCACCCCCACCCCCCAGCACTGTGGGGCACCTGCCAGCAGGCCCCCACCCATGTCCAACTCATGTTCCCCACCACTCCTCACCCCCCAGCACTGTGGGGCACCTGCCAGCAGGCCCCCACTCATGTCCAACTCATGTACCCCTGCACCCCCACCCCCCAGCACTGTGGGGCACCTGCCAGCAGGCCCCCACCCATGTCAAACTCATGTTCCCCACCACCCCCACCCCCCAGCACTGTGGGGCACCTGCCAGCAGGCCCCCACACATGTCCAACTCATGTTCCCCACCACCCCCACCCCCCAGCCACCAGGGGCAGCCTCCACCAGGCCCCCACCCATGTCTCCCACCACCCCCACCCCCCAGCAGTGCAGGGGCACCCACCACCAGGCCCCCACCCATGTCTCCCACCACCCCCACCCCCCAGCCACCAGGGGCAGGCTCCACCAGGCCCCCACCCATGTCTACCACCACCCCCACCCCCCAGCAGTGCAGGGGCACCCACCACCAGGCCCCCACCCATGTCTCCCACCACCCCCACCCCCCAGCCACCAGGGGCAGCCTCCACCAGGCCCTCGCCCATGTCCCAGCCATGCCCCCCTGCACCTGGGTCCCACCAATCCCCAATCATGTCCGTAATGGCCATCCTCCCCTGCCAAAAGGCCCAACCAACTATCACATCCACCCACATATCAAAGGCAATTACATGTTACACACCCAATGTAAATAATGCAAATGAACACATGTCTGGCACACACAATGGCTGCAAGTGAATGTTAAAACACTCAACATGACATGCATGAAAGCAATGAGATGATACGACACATTGAAGGATGAAAATATAAATGAATTTAAAATCAACTTGAATGGAAATGAAAAGAGGAAAACCACAAAGCAAAACAACCAAAAGAAGATGAATGTCCATGAAAAAAATCAAAAACACACTGCACAATCAAAATAAATGGTGTCCAAAGTCACAGTCAGACAAGAAATCCAAGGGTAAATGATAAACAAAAACCATTGCTCCATGGCGAAGAAAAAACTCCATAAAAAAGAAAAATCCATTGAAGAACTATTTACAAGATAATCCCGGGTCCATGAGCCCAACCAAATGAAACCTAACTATGACAACTAACTAAAAACTGAACTACATACAAAAACGTGGCGCATTGTCCAATCGCAACCAAAAAAAAATAAAAATAAAGGAAACCTAACACTAACTATATAACTATATACAAAGGTGGCGGGCAAGTCCAGCGGCTCACTCCGTGGTGTTCTGGGCCAGGGAATCATCGAACTCCTGTTCGATGTCCCGGAGGCGGTCCTGTTCCATGGCCCCGAGGGTCCGCAGGGACGACACCGTCTCCTCCTCCAACCCCCTGTGGATTGCCTCGAGGCACTCGGCCCGCCTCAGGGCCCTCCGCATGGAGTTCTCCGCCCTGACCATTGTGAGCCGCGCCTCTTCCGCCCGCCGCCGCTCCGCACCTATCTGCTGGACCAACCGCTGCCACACAGAAGACACACCCCGCCTGGGTCCACCTGCCCTCCGGCCGATGCCTGCCCCTCCGATGTTGAAGGCCCCGAGCCTTCATGGCTCCCCCCACGTTGCTGCTGCTGCTGTGCCTCTGCCCGTGCACTACCTCCTGCTGCCTGCACATCCTCCGCCGGCTGGGGTGCAGTTGTTGATGTGGCCACCCCTGCTGGACGTCCGACTCCCGACTGTGGCAGGGATGCCTCCTCCACCAGCCTGGCCGCACCGTCAGAGGCAGCTCCACAGGACACCCAGGTGACTGATGGGTGGGAAGATGGCACAGAGGACGACTGGCGCGTCGGGGGTCCAGTTGAGGAGGGGGTCGGAGCAAGCCCCATCAGACGGAGGAATCCGGCCTGGGTGACCTGTCCCAGCAGGCTGACGTGGTCAACGAGCCATTCTAGATGACGTGCAGTCTCTCCATGAAAAGACTGCAGGTCACCTCGCATGGCCCGTTGATGCAACGCCACACCAGCCAGGACAGGCTCAACCCGGACCTGGATAGCCACGTCCGCAGGCAGAGGAAGGCCAGTTGACGTGAGCTCATCCCCTGCCTGAAAACTGGTCTGGACGTAGGCATCCCTGCTGGTGCAAGATGATGCAGGGACAGGATCGGGGACAGGATTGCACACAGGCACCACCGCTGCGGCCTGTGCTGCCTCCTGGTCCTGCACTGCACCACTAGCACCAGTGGGATCCCCACCTCCAGACCCCATCTCTGGTGCTTGCACGGCCTCCTCCTCCACCAAACCCCCCACCAACCTGGATGACTCCGTGCCATCTTCCCCTGTTGGGCCCTGTGGGGTCCCAGCTGCCCCTTCTGCTGCCGAGGAGTCCAACTCCAACCTCCGCCTCTTGGACCTCCCCCCGGCAGCTGCGGCCTGGGACGCGGCACCGGACTCCTCACTCCCCGACGAGATGACAACCTGGGAGGGGAGCCGGGCCTTGCGTCTCCGGCTGGCGGTGGGATCCCCGCCGCTGTGCTCCACAGCACCTTCTCCGCCCTCTTCATCAGTTGACGCTGCAGACAGGGAGAAACAAAACACAGGCATCAGGGCACTGTACAATGGACACATACACACATGACAGTTGTACATGAGTGGCATTGGCAAACCTCAGACATGTCATCACAATCCCCAACACACATGCCATTACAACTCGCACACATTAGCCATACCACAGCCATATCGCAACTGCCACCACCATCCATACACATACAACAGCATGAACAGCCAAAGGTGAGCCAGACATCACATGCAACACAGGAAGTGCACCACACATGTACACACACCACCACACTTGCATGCATGTGTACACCTCTGCCAAGTGTCGCACTGTTCAGACGGGCATCCATGTCACATCTGCCAATCAGGCTTCCACATACCGCTGTCACATGCATCCATGTTGCATCACTGTTGCACCCTTGTCAAATACACACACATGCACATGTACACAGTGCTGATACATGCAGCCGAAAACAACATACATGCGTGACATCACGGACATGTCTACTTACATACACATTCATCCAAACATGTGTGCCCACACAACTGCATTTGGCATGCAAGCCTACACACACAAGCACCATCCATGTCTCACACATTACAGCCCTTGCATGTGTCAGCCCCACGGCCCTGTACACCCCCACCCATACTCGACCCCATACAAACAGATGTGCAACCTGCACACTACTGAATAATCACCACACGGACTGCTCACAATCAAGATGCATGTACACTCACCGCTCGACTCCAGACGGGTCTGCTTCTCAAGGACCTGGCCGTGGAGCGCTGGGGATATGCGTTCCAGGACCCTCATCTGTTCTTCCGACAAGTGGCCCCGGCACCCCTTGGCATCCGCTGCCTTCAAGAGGCGCTGGGCCTTGTTCAGGGTCCTGGACCTGAAGTCCTCCCAGCGCTTCCTGACATGTTGTAAGTCGTGGACTGCCACCCCCTCCGCATTGATGGCAGTCACGATGTCAGTCCAGATCCGAGTCCGTCCTTCCTTGTCGAAGAGGGCATCATACTGCCCCAGGACTTGCTCCACCAGGACACCAACTTCGGTGGCACTGAAGCTGGTGCCCCTCTGCCTCTCTGGCCGGGGGTTGTCAGTGGTCACAGATGGTGTTTGCCCCGACATGACAACCCCAGAGGCAGGAGTGGGTGGGCAACTGGGTCCTGTGGCTGGGCTGTGGAGCGATGGAATCCCAGTCGGGAGTCTTCGGTTCCAGCAGGGGTGGTCACAGCAACAGCACCCCTGGCTGATGTGCAGGCAGCAAATGGCAGTGCACGTGGGCAGCAGGCAGTCAGGCAGCAGCAGATGGCAGGTGGGAGCGTGCTCGGGGCTCCGGGGGGCAGTAGTTCGGCCTTCTGGGCAGGAGTGTGGTCTTCCGTGTGCTTACGCGTGGCCGCTTGATACGGAGTGATTTGGCACGTGAAAAATCTGCACGTCAGCGTGTAATTCGAGGAAAGGCCCTTAGCGCGTAAGCGCGTCTGCACGCATACGCATTTTCATTGGACAGAGGGCCCCTCAAGCGCAAGCGCTCCTGTGACGTGATGCGTACAGACGTGCATGGGCATTTCAGCGCGCGTGAAAAACTGCACGTCCGCGTGTAATACGAGGAAAGGGCCCATGCGCGTAAGCGCGCGTGGAAACTGCACGTCCGCGTGTAATACGAGGAAAGGGCCATGCGAGTAAGCGCGCATGGAAACTGCACGTCCACGTGTAATACGAGGAAAGGGCCATGCGCGTAAGCCCGCGTGGAAACTGCACGTCCGCGTGTAATACGAGGAAAGGGCCCATGCGCGTAAGTGACGTGACGCGCACGTGCGTTTCCCTCAGCACGGGTTAAAGGTGAGCGGGCCCAGCAGTTCGCTGTACGTGCCTTTCGTGGAGACCGACGTGTGTTGCTGCTTCCTGTTGTTTCGCGCGCCATCACAACTTCACAGCTATCAAGGACGTATCTCTTCTTTTGGCGGGGGTATTGGCTACGCGTGTTTTTCTGCATCGCGCTAGTCAGACGGTGAGTCGCACACGCTCTTTTTCCCACTGCGGGTGCCCCTGTGTATCGCACCCATTTTCGATGTCATAGTAGCCTGCGTGTCCCACGCGTACGCGTTATTCGTGTTACTGGGTGCCACCGCGTACTGCGGGAGGTTGAATCCACGCACGTAGGCTGCAGGGTTGCATGCACGGTTTTACTGCAGTTTTGGGGTGCCTGAGCGTTGCGTGACCCATCACCACATCACCGGGGTCACATACAGCCTTGCAGGTGCAGGGGGGCTGTTAACATCTTGCTTCCCACCCCTTTCACCCCAATTGCCCAGGTCAATTGTGGTGTACACCTCCCATTGGCACCACTCCATCTGTGCCAGCACTACTAAATCTGTGCCATGGTTGGGAGGCCACCAAAGGTGAGGGGCGCCTCAGCTGGGCGTACTCCTCGTGGCGGGCGTGGTCGGGGATGTGGACGTGGTGACCAGGGAGTAGGGGGACTCCAGGGTGTCCAGGGCAGCCACAGAGGGGGAAGAGGCAGGGGTGCGCCACTTGAGCACAATGTTGTGCCATGTGTCGGTGCAGCCATGCCACCACCCCCTGTGGTTCCGGGGGATGCAGCTCCTGCATCTGGCACTGGCACCCATATGACCCGGCAGTCCGTTCCATCGACTGCCACGGGCCCAAGGGTAGTGGTAGCTGCAGGTGCAGCTGTGGACACCGCCACCCAGGCTCAGGGTCTGCCAGCACAGGCTGCGTTGGCACTTGAAGAGCCCTTGGTAGATCTCCAACAGGCCAGGGGGGAAACCATAGGGGCAGGCCGGGCTGCTCAGACCAAGACACGTGTCCCTGGGGCAGTCATGTCATCTGCTGCCCCGAACAGCCGGGTGTTGGCAAGTGCAGGGGCAGATGCACCCAACAGCACCCCGGTTGTGAGTCTGCCAACCAGGACCGTTGCGGCCAACGACCCTGCCACAGCTGATGTTGCTGCGCAGGGTCCATTAGTGGGCACCCAGCTGCCACTGACACAAGTCAGGCCTTTGGTCATCCCTCCACCTGCCACTCCCTTGGCTCAATCCACCGAACCCACTGGCCATACTGGTCAGGGCGGCATTAGCCAGCCAGGGTCTGCGCCACAGTCCAAGAGGAGGAAGGTTGCACCTGCAGCACAGGCTGGGACCCCACACACAGCCACGACCTCCTGCACGTCGAGGAAGAAGCCTTTCTGTAAGCAGGAACTGGACTTCCTCGTGGACTACGTGCGGGGCCACAGCCGTGACATGCTAGTGGGTGCCAATAGTCAGACCACGGCTGCCCAACGTGACACCCACTGGAAGCATGTTGCGGAACATGTCAGTTTATTCGGCCATGAGGTGCGCACGGCGCAGGAGTGCAAAAAGCGTTGGAATGACATCAAGCGCAGCACTAAGGCCAAGCGTACCTCAAATTACAACTTGACTCTGGTGACTGGCGGTGGGCCTGCACCAGAGGAGGAAGAACTCACTCCGCATGAGGCTCTCGTTGCGGAGTTCATACCACCTGAATTGGTCAAATGAGTGGGAGAGAAGCTGGACTTTGATGCCCAGTCCAGTGAGTGTTGATGCGTGTTTGTTGAGGACGTGTGTGTTTCACTTGTGGGATGTGTTGTGCATGATTGCTGCTACATGTGACGTGTACATGGTTCTGATGTGTAAGTAATGCAATGCTACCGTCATGCATGTCTCCTCTGCCTGCATGCGGGACTCCATGTAGGCATGCTCCCTTGCCCCTCCTCCGCCACTCTGCACCCCAGTTCCACCTTTGCACTGGTCTGCTTCAATCTTGCCAATGTGTACTTTCTTGTTCATGTGTCCTGTGTAGATGATAACTTCCAGCGTAGAATCTGCCAGACATATGCCGTGGTCTACAGCCTTAGTACTCGATGCAGGGTATCTCACTTGTACTGTGCATAGGTCAGATGTCCCGCAGGGACATGAGTGCCCATTCATGCTCCATGTGCATTGCACGCATGCCCCTATGTGTCCTTGACTGGATGATCACTGTAATATAAGTCCTTGGTTACATACATTGCCTGCCATCTCATCAGCCTTCCCATGTCAACTGTGGCTCAGTCCTGCTTTGCACACATGTTTAGGCTCTGACAATCTGTGTGGCTCACAGGCCTCAGCCTGTTCAATGGCCAATGACTCTGTCCAACTCTTGTTGTGTCTTCTTCACACGTGGGCGGCCTCCGGAGTTTCCATCATGTGTCCTGCCCACTGTCCCAGCATCATTTGCAGTGTTGTAATTTGAATCACATTAAGCTGTTGATGCCAGTCAACACTGCCTGTCAATACACAGGTGTATGGTCAGCCTTTTGATACCATGCTAGGCATCCCTGCTTTGGTACTGGGGTGGAGGGGTGCTTGGCTTCTAGACATGGTACACATTGAATGCACAATGCACGTGATGACTGAATTTGACATTGCACTGCCTTCACATTTCCTGGCACACACCATGTAGTGCTTGTACATGTAGGTAGTGAGTGGCGTACACATTTTCTGCACTGCATAGACCCACTTCCATGGAAACTGCCACCTTTCAACAGGTCTGATCACAGAAGCTATTCAAAGTAGACCCAGAAGCATGCCAGGTCATATGTTGTGTGTCACATGTCTGCCGGATGCCTTTGCTGTCGGTGTGTGTGTGTGTCGTGTGCTTCTGACATGTGTATTGACCTTTTTCTCTCTATTTTTCAGGTGATGACGCAATGGAGGCAGAGGATGGTGTTGTCATGCCAGACACAGGGTTGGTAACGCCACATCAACCCGGCACTAGTGGGGGTCGTGGGGTGGTAGGCCACGAAAACACCTGGCTGCCTATGAGTCCAGCCTTGATGACGACTCTGACGTCCATGTTGAGTTGGATGAGCATCAAGTCCATGTGTCGGGGGTGAGTGATTCTGATGTGGACACTCCTCTGTCTGCGACACCTGCACTGAGGGATCAGACAGTCTTGGTTCCTCCGCCCGTGGTGGATCGGGACGCAGGGTCACCCTCCACACCAGTCACTGATGTGCCTGGGACATCACGTCGACGGGGGCATGTAGTCGTGCAGCCGCAGGCGGTGCCAACACAGCGAGGACCCCCGGTCCTTGGGTCCCGCAGGGGTCAAGCCCGGCAACGCGGTCGCCGCGCGCAACCGCTGTATACTGAGTGGGAGCAAGACATGACTGCCAATTCCGAATGGCAGGGGGCAGCAATGGAGAACATCGCTGAGAGCATGGAGCGTGTGGCCCAATCTGTGCTCCCCACTGCTAGGCAGGTGCTTCTCCAGCAGCATGCGGCACGGTCCACGGCCCGCTCGCTCAGGCTGGGCATGGCGGCCTCAGACAGGGCACGCCAGGCTGAAATGTCGTCTCTGCGTCAAGCAATTGCTGCTCACGCAGAGGCGCACATGGATGCCCTGAGGGAGGAGTATGCTTCTCTCAGATCCACTCTGGGTGTCCTTATGATGTCCCAGAGGCAGCAGGCAGAGGAGAGGTTTGCACAGCTTGAGCGTACCATCTTGGCTGAGCTACAGGCTTGCCGGGAGGTGCAGCGGTTGTCCAGCCAGGCCTTGCAGGAGGAACTCCGTGTTACACGTGCTACCTTGCAAGAGGAAGCACGTGTATCACGGGAGGTTCTGCATGCAGACCTACGTCACATCGCCACACAGAACCAGGCTCACCCGTCCGGCTGCGGCCTGTGCTGCCTCCTGTCCCTGGTCCTGCACTGCACCACTAGCACCAGTGGGATCCCCACCTCCAGACCCCGTCTCTGGTGCTTGCACGGCCTCCTTCTCCACCAAACCCCCCACCAACCTGGATGACTCCGTGCCATCTTCCCCTGTTGGGCCCTGTGGCCCCTTCTGCTGCCGAGGAGTCCAACTCCAACCTCCGCCTCTTGGACCTCCCCCCGGCAGCTGCGGCCTGGGACGCGGCACCGGACTCCTCACTCCCCGACGAGATGACAACCTGGGAGGGGAGCCGGGCCTTGCGTCGCCGGCTGGCGGTGGGATCCCCGCCGCTGTGCTCCACAGCACCTTCTCCGCCCTCTTCATCAGTTGACGCTGCAGACAGGGAGAAACAAAACACAGGCATCAGGGCACTGTACAATGGACACATACACACATGACAGTTGTACATGAGTGGCATTGGCAAACCTCAGACATGTCATCACAATCCCCAACACACATGTCATTACAACTCGCACACATTAGCCATACCACAGCCATTTCGCAACTGCCACCACCATCCATACACATACAACAGCATGAACAGCCAAAGGTGAGCCAGACATCACATGCAACACAGGAAGTGCACCACACATGTACACACACCACCACACTTGCATGCATGTGTACATCTCTGCCAAGTGTCGCACTGTTCAGACGGGCATCCATGTCACATCTGCCAATCAGGCTTCCACATACCGCTGTCACATGCATCCATGTTGCATCACTGTTGCACCCTTGTCAAATACACACACATACACATGTACACAGTGCTGATACATGCAGCCGAAAACAACATACATGCGTGACATCACGGACATGTCTACTTACATACACATTCATCCAAACATGTGTGCCCACACAACTGCATTTGGCATGCAAGCCTACACACACAAGCACCATCCATGTCTCACACATTACAGCCCTTGCATGTGTCAGCCCCACGGCCCTGTACACCCCCACCCATACTCGACCCCATACAAACAGATGTGCAACCTGCACACTACTGAATAATCACCACACGGACTGCTCACAATCAAGATGCATGTACACTCACCGCTCGACTCCAGACGAGTCTGTTTTTCAAGGACCTGGCCGTGGAGCGCTGGGGATATGCGTTCCAGGACCCTCATCTGTTCTTCCGACAAGTGGCCCCGGCGCCCCTTGGCATCCGCTGCCTTCAAGAGGCGCTGGGCCTTGTTCAGGGTCCTGGACCTGAAGTCCTCCCAGCACTTCCTGACATGTTGTAAGTCGTGGACTGCCACCCCCTCCGTGTTGATGGCAGTCACGATGTCAGTCCAGATCCGAGTCCGTCCTTCCTTGTCGCGCGGGAACTTCCGAAGAGGGCATCATACTGCCCCAGGACTTGCTCCACCAGGACACCAACTTCGGTGGCACTGAAGCTGGTGCCCCTCTGCCTCTCTGGCCGGGGGTTGTCAGTGGTCACAGATGGTGTTTGCCCCGACATGACAACCCCAGAGGCAGGAGTGGGTGGGCAAATGGGTCCTGGGGCTGGGCTGTGGAGCGATGGAATTCCAGTCGGGAGTCTTCGGTTCCAGCAGGGGTGGTCACAGCAACAGCACCCCTGGCTGATGTGCAGGCAGCAAATGGCAGTGCACGTGGGCAGCAGGCAGTCAGGCAGCAGCAGATGGCAGGTGGGAGCGTGCTCGGGGCTCCGGGCGGCAGTAGTTCAGCCTTCTGGGCAGGAGCGTGGTCTTTCGTGTGCTTACGCGTGGCCAGCTTAATACGGAGTGATTTGGCACGTGAAAAATCTGCACGTCAGCGTGTAATTCGAGGAAAGGCCCTTAGCGGGTAAGCGCGTCTGCACGCATACGCATTTTCATTGGACAGAGGGCCCCTCAAGTGCAAGCGCTCCTGTGACGTGATGCGTACAGACGTGCATGGGCATTTCAGCGCGTGTGAAAAACTGCACGTCCGCGTGTAATACGAGGAAAGGGCCCATGCGCGTAAGCGCGCGTGGAAACTGCACGTCCGCGTGTAATACGAGGAAAGGGCCATGCGAGTAAGCGCGCGTGGAAACTGCACGTCCGCGTGTAATACGAGGAAAGGGCCATGCGCGTAAGCCCGCGTGGAAACTGCACGTCTGCGTGTAATACGAGGAAAGGGCTCATGCGCGTAAGTGACGTGACGCGCGCGTGCGTTTCCCTCAGCACGGGTTAAAGGTGAGCGGGCCCAGCAGTTCGCTGTACGTGCCTTTCGTGGAGACCGACGTGTGTTGCTGCTTCCTGTTGTTTCGCGCGCCATCACAACTTCACAGCTATCAAGGACGTATCTCTTCTTTTGGCGGGGGTATTGGCTACGCGTGTTTTTCTGCATCGCGCTAGTCAGACGGTGAGTCGCACACGCTCTTTTTCCCACTGCGGGTGCCCCTGTGTATCGCACCCATTTTTTATGTCATAGTAGCCTGTGTGTCCCACGCGTACGCCTTATTCGTGTTACTGGGTGCCACCGCGTACTGCGGGAGGTTGAATCCACGCACGTAGGCTGCAGGGTTGCATGCACGGTTTTACTGCAGTTTTGGGTTGCCTGAGCGTTGCGTGACCCGTCACCACATCACCGGGGTCACATACAGCCTTGCAGGTGCAGGGGGGCTGGTAACATCTTGCTTCCCACCCCTTTCACCCCAATTGCCCAGGTCAATTGTGGTGTACACCTCCCATTGGCACCACTCCATCTGTGCCAGCACTACTACATCTGTGCCATGGTTGGGAGGCCACCAAAGGTGAGGGGCGCCTCAGCTGGGTGTACTCCTCGTGGCGGGCGTGGTCGGGGATGTGGCCGTGGTGACCAGGGAGTAGGGGGACTCCAGGGTGTCCAGGGCAGCCACAGAGGGGGAAGAGGCAGGGGTGCGCCACTTGAGCACAATGTTGTGCCATGTGTCGGTGCAGCCATGCCACCACCCCCTGTGGTTCCGGGGGATGCAGCTCCTGCATCTGGCACTGGCACCCATATGACCCGGCAGTCCGTTCCATCGACTGCCACGGGCCCAAGGGTAGTGGTAGCTGCAGGTGCAGCTGTGGACACCGCCACCCAGGCTCAGGGTCTGCCAGCGCAGGCTGCGTTGGCACTTGAAGAGCCCTTGGTAGATCTCCAACAGGCCAGGGGGGAAACCATAGGGGCAGGCCGGGCTGCTCAGACCAAGACACGTGTCCCTGGGGCAGTCATGTCATCTGCTGCCCCGAACAGCCGGGTGTTGGCAAGTGCAGGGGCAGATGCACCCAACAGCACCCCGGTTGTGAGTCTGCCAACCAGGACCGTTGCGGCCAACGACCCTGCCACAGCTGATGTTGCTGCGCAGGGTCCATTAGTGGGCACCCAGCTGCCACTGACACAAGTCAGGCCTTTGGTCATCCCTCCACCTGCCACTCCCTTGGCTCAATCCACCGAACCCACTGGCCATACTGGTCAGGGCGGCATTAGCCAGCCAGGGTCTGTGCCACAGTCCAAGAGGAGGAAGGTTGCACCTGCAGCACAGGCTGGGACCCCACACACAGCCACGACCTCCTGCACGTCGAGGAAGAAGCCTTTCTGTAAGCAGGAACTGGACTTCCTCGTGGACTACGTGCGGGGCCACAGCCGTGACATGCTAGTGGGTGCCAATAGTCAGACCACGGCTGCCCAACGTGACACCCACTGGAAGCATGTTGCGGAACATGTCAGTTCATTCGGCCATGAGGTGCGCACGGCGCAGGAGTGCAAAAAGCGTTGGAATGACATCAAGCGCAGCACTAAGGCCAAGCGTACCTCAAATTACAACTTGACTCTGGTGACTGGCGGTGGGCCTGCACCAGAGGAGGAAGAACTCACTCCGCATGAGGCTCTCGTTGCGGAGTTCATACCACCTGAATTGGTCAAAGGAGTGGGAGAGAAGCTGGACTTTGATGCCCAGTCCAGTGAGTGTTGATGCCTGTTTGTTGAGGACGTGTGTGTTTCACTTGTGGGATGTGTTGTGCATGATTGCTGCTACATGTGACGTGTACATGGTTCTGATGTGTAAGTAATGCAATGCTACCGTCATGCATGTCTCCTCTGCCTGCATGCGGGACTCCATGTAGGCATGCTCCCTTGCTCCTCCTCCGCCACCCTGCACCCCAGTTCCACCTTTGCACTGGTCTGCTTCAATCTTGCCAATGTGTACTTTCTTGTTCATGTGTCCTGTGTAGATGATAACTTCCAGCGTAGAATCTGCCAGACATATGCCGTGGTCTACAGCCTTAGTACTCGATGCAGGGTATCTCACTTGTACTGTGCATGGGTCAGATGTCCCGCAGGGACATGAGTGCCCATTCATGCTCCATGTGCATTGCACGCATGCCCCTATGTGTCCTTGACTGGATGATCACTGTAATATAAGTCCTTGGTTACATACATTGCCTGCCATCTCATCAGCCTTCCCATGTCAACTGTGGCTCAGTCCTGCTTTGCACACATGTTTAGGCTCTGACAATCTGTGTGGCTCACAGGCCTCAGCCTGTTCAATGGCCAATGACTCTGTCCAACTCTTGTTGTGTCTTCTTCACACGTGGGCGGCCTCCGGAGTTTCCATCATGTGTCCTGCCCACTGTCCCAGCATCATTTGCAGTGTTGTAATTTGAATCACATTAAGCTGTTGATGCCAGTCAACACTGCCTGTCAATACACAGGTGTATGGTCAGCCTTTTGATACCATGCTAGGCATCCCTGCTTTGGTACTGGGGTGGAGGGGTGCTTGGCTTCTAGACATGGTACACATTGAATGCACAATGCACGTGATGACTGAATTTGACATTGCACTGCCTTCACATTTCCTGGCACACACCATGTAGTGCTTGTACATGTAGGTAGTGAGTGGCGTACACATTTTCTGCACTGCATAGACCCACTTCCATGGAAACTGCCACCTTTCAACAGGTCTGATCACAGAAGCTATTCAAAGTAGACCCAGAAGCATGCCAGGTCATATGTTGTGTGTCACATGTCTGCCGGATGCCTTTGCTGTCGGTGTGTGTGTGTGTCGTGTGCTTCTGACATGTGTATTGACCTTTTTCTCTCTATTTTTCAGGTGATGACGCAATGGAGGCAGAGGATGGTGTTGTCATGCCAGACACAGGGTTGGTAACGCCACATCAACCCGGCACTAGTGGGGGTCGTGGGGTGGTAGGCCACGAAAACACCCAAGTGCTGCAGTCCATCTTGTCTCTGGCTGCCTATGAGTCCAGCCTTGATGACGACTCTGACGTCCATGTTGAGTTGGATGAGCATCAAGTCCATGTGTCAGGGGTGAGTGATTCTGATGTGGACACTCCTCTGTCTGCGACACCTGCACTGAGGGATCAGACAGTCTTGGTTCCTCCGCCCGTGGTGGATCGGGATGCAGGGTCACCCTCCACACCAGTCACTGATGTGCCTGGGACATCACGTCGACGGGGGCATGTAGTCGTGCAGCCGCAGGCGGTGCCAACACAGCGAGGACCCCCGGTCCTTGGGTCCCGCAGGGGTCAAGCCCGGCAACGCGGTCGCCGCGCGCAACCGCTGTATACTGAGTGGGAGCAAGACATGACTGCCAATTCCGAATGGCAGGGGGCAGCAATGGAGAACATCGCTGAGAGCATGGAGCGTGTGGCCCAATCTGTGCTCCCCACTGCTAGGCAGGTACTTCTCCAGCAGCATGCGGCACGGTCCACGGCCCGCTCGCTCAGGCTGGGCATGGCGGCCTCAGACAGGGCACGCCAGGCTGAAATGTCGTCTCTGCGTCAAGCAATTGCTGCTCACGCAGAGGCGCACATGGATGCCCTGAGGGAGGAGTATGCTTCTCTCAGATCCACTCTGTGTGTCCTTATGATGTCCCAGAGGCAGCAGGCAGAGGAGAGGTTTGCACAGCTTGAGCGTACCATCTCGGCTGAGCTACAGGCTTGCCGGGAGGTGCAGCGGTTGTCCAGCCAGGCCTTGCAGGAGGAACTCCGTGTTACACGTGCTACCTTGCAAGAGGAAGCACGTGTATCACGGGAGGTTCTGCATGCAGACCTACGTCACATCGCCACACAGAACCAGGCTCACCCGTCCGGCAGACTTGCTGCCGACGAGGGGCAAGCTGCGGCTAGGCGTGGCCAGGCTACTGTGCCACGTCCTCCTTTCCAGGATGAGCCAGACTCAGACGACCATCTATCTCCCACATAGGTCGTGCTGTGCAGGCGTTGAGCCCATGGAGGATTTTTTTTTGGCTCAGCATCATCGCATGTGGATGTTGAGCAGCACCCTTTACCTCCCCCCTCCTGGGTGCCTCCCCTCCCCCCCGGGTCGTATGTGGCCATTTTTGATTTTTCTTTTAGTTTAGTTAGTTACGTTTCTGTTTGATAGTTAGTTTAAATAGGTAATGTAGGTTTTCCATAGTTAGTGTAATTAGCTAATAGTTGATTTAGTTTAAAATTGCTAGTCTATTGTGCTTTCATGTGACGGTGCGGTGCTTTGTGGCTTTTGAAGGCATCCACTGTCTGTTCCAGCTGGGCCCTTCATGGTTGTCTTGTGTATGTGTTTGCTGCTTGGGTTCCTTGACTCACATATGCCACTCCTGCCTCCCTTATCCATGGGCTCGCAAGGATGGTTCGGTGTTACAGCATTTTACACAAGGGCTTTGGACTGTCATATCTGTGGCATGTCTGGTGCTGTGTGACTTGTGTTGACACCCCTAGTGGGGATGATTTAGGTGTCATTGTCCACTGTTCAGCTTTTGCTAGATGGGGTGTGTCATGATTAATGTGGACATTGATTGCTATGCATTGTGTAGTATGTTTCATATCTTTCCTGTACATGTGCTTGTTGAAATTCATGCTGTAGATAGTGTTCCACACTTTGGAGGTGAAAGACGGACTGATGGTGTGATTTGTGATGTGACTCTCTGACATGGTCAAGTAATGAGATGCCTGATGAGACACACACAGATGACTTTGAAGCATTAATCATGTGTTTCATGCCCTTTCTGCAGGGGGATGAGCCTCCAGAGCAGCTTTGCCAGCAGACATGGCCCATTGGACGACAGAATTCTGGACCCGTTTGTTGGTGCCCACATGCACATGTGTGCAGAAGCAGAGGCACAGTGATTGCAGACCCACATCCTAGAACTGCTGACATGTTCCAAGGAACTCCAGGCAAGGTGAGCATCACAGGGGGGCAACGACACAGCAAAGCTTGCACCAGGCGAGTTGCACATGCAGGCTTAGTCACAGCACTGAGGGTGAGCTTAGACGAATATTGGTGTTGAAGCACACAATGCAGCTCAGATGTGTTTGTGGACTGATGGCTGCTGATAGTAGGGTTGTCTGGGACACATGCAGGGGCAGTGGCACATACCCTCCGGTACACCAAGGTCCATTGAGCCACTTGTATCAACCATGTAGCCTTCCGAGACATGGAAAGGGGCAGCTCACAGGGACATCCAGCAAGGGACATACTCGGGTGCAGTGCATGTCTTTTCCACGTACTTCATGATAAATGCACTGCCAACTTTGTTTCGGTCATGGTGGTACGCAACTTGCTCTGTAGTCATGGCTTGCTATATGGGTCTGTCTGCTTACCCAGGGAACATTGCATGTTGTGTGAATAGTGACACATTGGTGTTCCATTTGCCACGCACCCAGCAGCGGCTGCCTTACTGCATTGACTGTGTATGACCCGTCACAGGGGTGATGTTATATATGGGTACGAAGCATCAACCACAGATTGTCTGTTTGTAGAGTAGTCTGTTGCTATGGGGCATGTTTGGTGTTGTGTTTTTGTGCAATTGGCACGTACAGGTTGTTGACTGTGTCTCTCTTTGCAGCATTGCAGTGCTCCTGTAACCGGACCTTAGAGTGCACAGGCAGGAGGCCAGCACTCAAAACCAGAGCTAAGTGTCTTGTTGTTTTTCTTACGAACTGCTCTGCATAGGCTTGCTGGGGAGTGTACTGATGCATGGATGTATGTGTGGTTCAATTTGGTATGTTTTTTTCTCCCTAATCACCCGTGATCCTATGCAATTTTGAAACCTGTACCCTCTACCCGGTGTTCCTGCTTCCCGTGCCTATCCAAGCAACGTTCCCTGACCCTCTTTCCCCACTGAGGTTGCGGATGCCTGTGTAAGCCCCAAACTTGCAGGTGCCAAAACCCTAGAGGGGGTGGTTGGTTCGTACCACTCCTGAGCCTGGACTACAGAAGGCCATGACAATGATGTCCAAGTTTGTTTGGATTGTGTATGTGTTCATGCAGGTTGTACATTTTCGTGCATTCCCTAGTTTCATGTGTCATTCCTCCTCCCCTCTCCTGCCGCTCATTCCAGTCATCCAGTGTGTCAACACCTGTCCCGACTGCATATCCCTGAACCTCATTCCCCACCAGGGTCTCAGGGGCCTGTGTGAGTTTGACCTTGCAGGCACCCGGGACATGGTGGGGGTGGTTGTTTCGTGACACTCCCGCGCCTGTACAGGGGACCTGTGACAGTACACATCCATTCATGGTGCATCATCCTATGTCATGTACCACACATGTCTCATATCCTGTCGTGACATTGTTTTGCTGTGCTACCTTGGTTGTTGCATCATTGTGGTAGTACTTGGCCTTTGTGAAGTACTGCTACGTCAAGTCATCTACTGGAGGGTGTTCGGGTTCGTTTTTATGCCTTCGATTTTGTGATTTTGGAAATGAGTAAGGATTCTGAGGGTTCAGGCATCTTTTTACACACAAGGTGGGAGATGGTGACGAAGGGTAAAGGTGATCCTGTGGCCAGGTGGAATTGAGGTTTGGAGGCTCCATGACCCAGGTGCAGTTGTTCAGTGGGTCATGGTCATTTGTGAGGGAGGGGGGGGTTGTTGTTGATAGTTGCCTTGCCCTGCAGTGTGATGGGAACTCTGACATAGTAATGGTGGTATCCTATGTACATGTTGTGTTCTGCTGATCAATGCCTGTTCATGTGTTGTGTTTTCCTTTCAGGTGCGAGGGGATAGTTGTGGTTTGACATGCTGGGGTGTACACATGGTGGATGTTCACATGTGATGTGTAGGGAACACTGATGGTCACTTGAGTGCACATGCATATGTGGAGTGCATGTCCTTGCAGAACCACACACTTGCACTCTGATGCACTACATGTACTCCCACCCTTCCATATCCACGTGTACACTGTTTGCCTTCTGGTGCCCACTGTGTCCCGGCAGCACATGTTCTGTGACCGATCATGGATCCAGTACATGCCTAATTTGATGTTTGACGTGGTCTGTCACTTAGATGTGATGCTCAGGGTGTGCATCACACACAATGGCTATTCACTGTGCTGTGCGCTGAGCAGTGTGATGCAGGAGTAGGACACTGCACACATGAGCTGCAGTGTTGATTTTGCAATGCATAATGTGCATGTAGACAGGCATTCATTGTGATGTTACGTCTACGACTGTTGTAATGCATTTGGAAATGACTTATTTTGGGTGGGAGGTTGTTGGTCTGTCATTTCATCTGATTCCGGGTCAGGCAGCAGTGTCCGATGCCACTGTGCATTTAGGACATGGCAATGTGTACCTTATCGTTACTGCATTGGTGTATGGGTATTGCGTGCCATGTCATGTTGATGTTTGGGAGGGTTTGAGTGACATGACAGTGATGGCCATGGCCTGGTTTGCAGGTGTGTGTGATGCACACCTTGCATGTCCGTGTCATCCGCTTCTCAGAGCAACTAGCTGGGGGTAGATTTCTCTCCGCAGCAGGGCCCTCCCCCTGGAACAGACTTCCGGCCTGACTTGAACTTGAGGGGAATCATCTCCAGTTCTGGAAGCACCTCAAGACCTTCCTCTTTGCTTCTGCTTACTGTCTTACCTCTCCCTTGCAGAATTCTCCACTGGAACTGCACAGGAGCTGCAACTGGGCCACTCTCACCGACCTCGGTCCCTGGCCCAGCCACTCTCCACTTGCACTGCCTCCCGGGCAACCCCTGCACTGCAGTACTGTCTCTCTATCCCTACAGCCCTCCCTTCCCAGCACTTGTCTGCACTTACCTTTGTAGGTGCCACCAGGCGACCTATGTATTATTTTTTTGGGCTACTTCCCCTGTACTGGACTCCCCCCCACCCTTCCCCTTGCACTTTTCCCATTCCCCCTACCCCTGCACTTGCACGATCCCAATGACACCTGGCCTAGTAGTACCGTTCTCTGTGTTCCCTTGTTCCCCCCTCCCTGCCTCATTGCGCCTTGGAATACTTGTGTATGGCCCATATCATGTCATATGTCATATGTGTGTCTTTTGGTCACACAGGATAGCTTGTGTTTAAGTAGCTAGGGATGCAGACGATGTGGCACTTCCATGGCAACTTTCTCAGGGTAGTAGGGTTGTGACAGTTAACTGGCTCTTTGTCATCATCGATTGTCACCTGGTATGTGCCAGGCCTGTGTGCACTCCGCAGGGGTGGGAGTTTAGGTGAAAAATGTGGCCACAAGCTGGGTCCGGGCTTCCTCGCCACGTGCCCTGTCCCCTCCCATGGGCAGTGCCTGTGCCTGTGGTTGGGGATGTGGGGGCATCACCATGTCCACCGGGACGCCCTGCCGTGTTGCAACATTGTGCAGGACACATGCTGCCACAATGATCCTGCACACTACTGGTGGTGCATAGAGTAGTTGCCCACCAGAGCGGTCAAGGGAGCGGAAACGTGACTTGAGCACTCCGAATGTGCGCTCCACTATGCCCCTGGTTGCAATATGGGCGGCGTTGTATCTTACCTGGGGTGGTGTGGTGGGGTTCCAGATTGGCGTCATCATGTGGTTGCTCAGAGGGTAGGCACTGTCCCCTGGGGAGGTGATAATAGTTGAGATTATTAGGGTTTGGATATTTGTCTGTGTGTGACTTGCATGCATGTGCAAGGGCATTTGTACTGACCTAGGAGCCATGTGTCGCCATGCTGCCCAGCTTCCAGGGACCGGATCAGGGCGGACATTCTGTATATGAAACTGTCATGGGTGGAGCCAGGGTAGTTTGCATAGACAGAGGTGATGATTCCCTTTGCATCACATACCACCTGTACATTGATGGAATGCCAGTGCTTGCGGTTTCGGTAGATGTGCTCAATGGCCCTAGGTGGACGTAGGGCCACATGGGTGCAATCTATGGCACCGAGCACTTTGGGGAAGTGTGCCACCCTGAAAAAATCCCGGACAACGGCCTGCCTTTCTGCGGGTGTTCTGGGCATGTATATGTGCCTGCGGACTGAGGGGCGCGCTGTCATGATTGCCAGTACCTGGTGTAGGCAGCCTGACTGCGTGGCCTGTGAGACCCCCCCCACTATGGCAGTGGTCCGCTGAAATGACCTAGTGGCCAAAAAATGCAGGACATTGAGCAGCTTCTCCAAGGGGCTCAATGCTTGGGAGCAAAGGGTGGGGGATGTGAGGTCATCTTCCCACTCCCTGACCAGGTCTAGGATGATATGGGGTGGAAACCTATACCTGCCATAGACCTGGTCGTCAGGCATCCCAAAAAGGCTTGTCCGTGGTGTGAGAATGCGTGCCCTGGCTATTCTCCTCCTCCTGCGGTGTCCCACGATCAGTGCAGCGACAAATGGGGCATTCATCGTAGCTGTATATACGCGTTTGTTGTTTGCGCGCACTTTTATGCTGTGCGCGGGGACGCTTCCGCCTGCCTTCGTGTGGCAGACGCGTTGACGCCTGTGCACGTCTTTTGCCGTGCGCGTGTTTCCCGTATTCGGATACGGTCCGAGTGTCATCGCGTGTGATCGGAGGGGAGTGAGCGTAGACGCAACTGGCCTGGGTACGTGTGTTTCGGGGTGCGCGGGAAGTTCCACATGCGATTAGCCTGGGTACGTGTGTTCCGGGGTGCCGGGAACTTTCACACGCGATTGGTGGAAATCCAGGTGTGTTCTGTCATCACGTGCAATGAGGGAAACACCTGCGCGCGTCACGTCACAGACGCGGTCACGCGCTAAGGGCATTTGGTCCAATGAAATCGCATATGCGTGCTGCCGTGCATACGCGCTAAGGGCCTTTCCTCGTATTACACGCGGACGTGCAGTTTCCACGCGCGCTTACGCATATGGCCCTTTCCTCGTATTACACGCGGACGTGCAGTTTCCACGCGCGCTTACGCGCATGGGCCCTTTCCTCGTATTACACGCGGACGTGCAGTTTTTCACGCACGCTGAAATGCCCATGCACGTCTGTACGCGTCACGTCACAGGGGCGCTTGCGCTTGAGGGGCCTTCTTTCCAATGAAAATGCGTATGCGTGCAGACGCGCTTACGCGCTAAGGGCCTTTCCTCGAATTACACGCTGACGTGCAGATTTTTCACGTGCCAAATCACTCCCTATCAAGCTGGCCACGCGTAAGCACACGGAAGGCCACGCTCCTGCCCAGAAGGCCGAACTACTGCCCCCCAGAGCCCCGAGCACGCTCCCACCTGCCATCTGCTGCTGCCTGACTGCCTGCTGCCCACGTGCACTGCCATTTGCTGCCTGCACATCAGCCAGGGGTGCTCTTTCTGTGACCACCCCTGCTGGAACCGAAGACTCCCGACTGGGATTCCATCGCTCCGCAGCCCAGCCCCAGGACCCAGTTGCCCACCCACTCCTGCCTCTGGGGTTGTCATGTCGGGGCAAACACCATCTGTGACCACTGACAACCCCCGGCCAGAGAGGCAGAGGGGCACCAGCTTCAGTGCCACCGAAGTTGGTGTCCTGGTGGAGCAAGTCCTGGGGCAGTATGATGCCCTCTTCGGAAGTTCCCGCGCCGACAAGGAAGGACGGACTCGGATCTGGACTGACATCGTGACTGCCATCAACGCGGAGGGGGTGGCAGTCCGCGACTTACAACATGTCAGGAAGCGCTGGGAGGACTTCAGGTCCAGGACCCTGAACAAGGCCCGGCGCCTCTTGAAGGCAGCGGATGCCAAGGGGCGCCGGGGCCACTTGTCGGAAGAACAGATGAGGGTCCTGGAACGCATATCCCCAGCGCTCCACGTCCAGGTCCTTGAGAAGCAGACCCGTCTATAGTCGAGCGGTGAGTATACATGCATCTTGATTGTGATTGCATTGTGTGGTGATTATTCAGTAGTGTGCAGGTTGCACATCTGTTTGTATGGGGTCGAGTATGGGTGGGGGTGTACAGGGCCGTGGGGCTGACACATGCGAGGGCTGTAATGTGTGAGACATGGATGGTGCTTGTGTGTGTAGGCTTGCATGCCAAATGCAGTTGTGTGGGCACACATGTTTGGATGAATGTGTATGTAAGAAGACATGTCCGTGATGTCACGCATGTATGTTGTTTTCGGCTGCATGTATCAGCACTGTGTACATGTGCATGTGTGTGTATTTGACAAGGGTGCAACAGTGATGCAACATGGATGCATGTGACAGCGGTATGTGGAAGCCTGATTGGCAGATGTGACATGGATGCCCATCTGAACAGTGCGACACTTGGCAGAGGTGTACACATGCATGCAAGTGTGGTGGTGTGTGTACATGTGTGGTGCACTTCCTGTGTTGCATGTGATGTCTGGCTCACCTTTGGCTGCTCATGCTGTTGTATGTGTATGGATGGTGGTGGCAGTTGCGATATGGCTGTGGTATGGCTCATGTGTGCGAGTTGTGATGACATGTGTGTTGGGGATTGTGATGACATGTCTGAGGTTTGCCAATGCCACTCATGTACAACTGTCATGTGTGTATGTGTCCATTGTACAGTGCCCTGATGCCTGTGTTTTGTTTCTCCCTGTCTGCAGCGTCAACTGATGAAGAGGGCGGAGAAGGTGCTGTGGAGCACAGCGGCGGGGATCCGACCGCCAGCCGGAGACGCAAGGCCCGGCTCCCCTCCCAGGTTGTCATCTCGTCGGGGAGTGAGGAGCCCGGTGCCGCGTCCCAGGCCGCAGCTGCCGGGGGGAGGTCCAAGAGGCGGAGGTTGGAGTTGGACTCCTCGGCAGCAGAAGGGGGAGCTCGGACCCCACAGGGCCCAACAGGGGAAGATGGCACGGAGTCATCCAGGTTGGTGGGGGGTTTGGTGGAGGAGGAGGCCGTGCAAGCACCAGAGACTGGGTCTGTAGGTGGGTATCCCACTGGTGCTAGTAGTGCAGTGCAGGACCAGGGACAGGAGGCAGCACAGGCCGCCGCGGAGGTGCCTGTGTGCAATCCTGTCCCCGATCCTGTCCCTGCATCATCTTGCACCAGCAGGGATGCCTACGTCCAGACCCGTTTTCAGGCAGGGGATGAGCTCACGTCAACTGGCCTTCCTCTGCCTGCGGACGTGGCTATCCAGGTCCGGGTTGAGCCTGTCCTGGCTGGTGTGGCGTTGCGTCAACGGGCCATGCGAGGTGACCTGCAGTCTTTTCATGGAGAGACTGCACGTCATCTCAAATGTCTCGTTGACCACGTCAGCCTGCTGGGACAGGTCACCCAGGCCGGATTCCTCCATCTGATGGGGCTTGCTCCGACCCCCTCCTCAACTGGACCCCCTACGCGCCAGTCGTCCTCTGTGCCATCTTCCCACCCATCAGTCACCTGGGTGCCCTGTGGAGCTGCCTCTGACGGTGCGGCCAGGCTGGTGGAGGAGGCATCCCTGCCACAGTCGGGAGTCGGACGTCCAGCAGGGGTGGCCACATCTACGACTGCACCCCAGCCGGCGGAGGATGTGCAGGCAGCAGGAGGTAGTGCACGGGCAGGGGCACAGCAGCAGCAGCAACGTGGTGGGAGCCATGAAGGCTCGGGGCCTTCGACATCGGAGCGGCAGGCATCGGCCGGAGGGCAGGAGGACCCAGGACAGAGAGTGTCTTCCGTGTGGTATTGGTTGGGCCACGCCATAGATGCGGAGCGGCATCGGGCGGAAGAGGCACGGCTCACAATGGTCAGGGCGGAGAACTCCATGCGGAGGGCCCTGAGGTGGGCCGAGTGCCTCGAGGCAATCCGCAGGGGTTTGGAGGTGGAGACGTCGACGGCCCTGCGGACCCTCGGGGCCATGGAGGAGGACCGCCTCCGGGACATTGAGGAGGAGTTCGATGATGCCCTGGCCCGGAACATCCACAAGTGAGCCGTGAAACTAGCCTGCTGCCCTTGTACATAGTTTCTAGGTAGTGTTAGGTTTCATTTTTGTTTTTATTTTATTTGGACCTTTCGGACATTGGCCACATTTTTGTATATAGTTTATTTTTATTAGTGTAGTTAGATAGGTTTCCTTTATTTTGTTGGGATATGGACCCTGGATTGTTCCCATGTACATAGTTGACAGTTGCAAACAAAGGGGGGTCTGGAAATCTCTCTACCAGCACGAACACAGCCCAATGACCTGTTCTTGGGTGAATAACCCCTGGGAGAGACTCTACCAAGTCTTTAGCTCACTGTCCTTTTCACAGAGAAGAAATTTCCCCGCATATCAGCCTTTGTCCTGCCCAGGGGCAGTCCAGCGCCGAAATGCTAGGCAATTCTCCTCTGAACAAGAGTACCATCAGTAACCCCATACATGTGTTTCAGCCTTGTTGGGCATCATCAGTGAGGTGAAACTGTTGCCTCTCTAAGAACAGTGAGCAAGGGGTCCACGTCTGGATTGCCCTGTTAACTTAGGGTGAAACCCAAAGTTAATGTATGCAAACAAAGGGGGGTCTGGGAATCTCTCTACCAGCACGAACACAGGCCAATGACCTGTTCTTGGGTGAATAACCCCTGGGAGAGACTCTACCAAGTCTTTAGCTCACTGTCCTTTTCACAGAGAAGAAATTTCCCCGCATATCAGCCTTTGTCCTGCCCAGGGGCAGTCCAGCGCCGAAATGCTAGGCAATTCTCCTCTGAACAAGAGTACCATCAGTAACCCCATACATGTGTTTCAGCCTTGTTGGGCATCATCAGTGAGGTGAAACTGTTGCCTCTCTAAGAACAGTGAGCAAGGGGTCCACGTCTGGATTGCCCTGTTAACTTAGGGTGAAACCCAAAGTTAATGTATGCAAACAAAGGGGGGTCTGGGAATCTCTCTACCAGCACGAACACAGGCCAATGACCTGTTCTTGGGTGAATAACCCCTGGGAGAGACTCTACCAAGTCTTTAGCTCACTGTCCTTTTCACAGAGAAGAAATGTCCCCGCATATCAGCCTTCGTCCTGCCCAGGGGCAGTCCAGCGCCGAAATGCTAGGCAATTCTCCTCTGAACAAGAGTACCATCAGTAACCCCATACACGTGTTTCAGCCTTGTTGGGCATCATCAGTGAGGTGAAACTGTTGCCTCTCTAAGAACAGTGAGCAAGGGGTCCACGTCTGGATTGCCCTGTTAACTTAGGGTGAAACCCAAAGTTAAGGTATGCAAACAGAGGGGGGTCTGGGAATCTCTCTACCAGCACGAACACAGCCCAATGACCTGTTCTTGGGTGAATAACCCCTGGGAGAGACTCTACCAAGTCTTTAGCTCACTGTCCTTTTCACAGAGAAGAAATTTCCCCGCATATCAGCCTTTGTCCTGCCCAGGGGCAGTCCAGCGCCGAAATGCTAGGCAATTCTCCTCTGAACAAGAGTACCATCAGTAACCCCATACACGTGTTTCAGCCTTGTTGGGCATCATCAGTGAGGTGAAACTGTTGCCTCTCTAAGAACAGTGAGCAAGGGGTCCACGTCTGGATTGCCCTGTTAACTTAGGGTGAAACCCAAAGTTAATGTATGCAAACAAAGGGGGGTCTGGGAATCTCTCTACCAGCACGAACACAGGCCAATGACCTGTTCTTGGGTGAATAACCCCTGGGAGAGACTCTACCAAGTCTTTAGCTCACTGTCCTTTTCACAGAGAAGAAATTTCCCCGCATATCAGCCTTCGTCCTGCCCAGGGGCAGTCCAGCGCCGAAATGCTAGGCAATTCTCCTCTGAACAAGAGTACCATCAGTAACCCCATACACGTGTTTCAGCCTTGTTGGGCATCATCAGTGAGGTGAAACTGTTGCCTCTCTAAGAACAGTGAGCAAGGGGTCCACGTCTGGATTGCCCTGTTAACTTAGGGTGAAACCCAAAGTTAATGTATGCAAACAGAGGGGGGTCTGGGAATCTCTCTACCAGCACGAACACAGCCCAATGACCTGTTCTTGGGTGAATAACCCCTGGGAGAGACTCTACCAAGTCTTTAGCTCACTGTCCTTTTCACAGAGAAGAAATTTCCCCGCATATCAGCCTTTGTCCTGCCCAGGGGCAGTCCAGCGCCGAAATGCTAGGCAATTCTCCTCTGAACAAGAGTACCATCAGTAACCCCATACACGTGTTTCAGCCTTGTTGGGCATCATCAGTGAGGTGAAACTGTTGCCTCTCCAAGAACAGTGAGCAAGGGGTCCACGTCTGGATTGCCCTGTTAACTTAGGGTGAAACCCAAAGTTAATGTATGCAAACAAAGGGGGGTCTGGGAATCTCTCTACCAGCACGAACACAGCCCAATGACCTGTTCTTGGGTGAATAACCCCTGGGAGAGACTCTACCAAGTCTTTAGATCACTGTCCTTTTCACAGAGAAGAAATTTCCCCGCATATCAGCCTTTGTCCTGCCCAGGGGCAGTCCAGCGCCGAAATGCTAGGCAATTCTCCTCTGAACAAGAGTACCATCAGTAACCCCATACACGTGTTTCAGCCTTGTTGGGCATCATCAGTGAGGTGAAACTGTTGCCTCTCTAAGAACAGTGAGCAAGGGGTCCACGTCTGGATTGCCCTGTTAACTTAGGGTGAAACCCAAAGTTAATGTATGCAAACAAAGGGGGGTCTGGGAATCTCTCTACCAGCACGAACACAGCCCAATGACCTGTTCTTGGGTGAATAACCCCTGGGAGAGACTCTACCAAGTCTTTAGCTCACTGTCCTTTTCATAGAGAAGAAATTTCCCCGCATATCAGCCTTTGTCCTGCCCAGGGGCAGTCCAGCGCCGAAATGCTAGGCAATTCTCCTCTGAACAAGAGTACCATCAGTAACCACATACACGTGTTTCAGCCTTGTTGGGCATCATCAGTGAGGTGAAACTGTTGCCTCTCTAAGAACAGTGAGCAAGGGGTCCACGTCTGGATTGCCCTGTTAACTTAGGGTGAAACCCAAAGTTAATGTATGCAAACAAAGGGGGGTCTGGGAATCTCTCTACCAGCACGAACACAGGCCAATGACCTGTTCTTGGGTGAATAACCCCTGGGAGAGACTCTACCAAGGGTGAAACCCAAAGTTAATGTATGCAAACAAAGGGGGGTCTGGGAATCTCTCTACCAGCACGAACACAGCCCAATGACCTGTTCTTGGGTGAATAACTCCTGGGAGAGACTCTACCAAGTCTTTAGCTCACTGTCCTTTTCACAGAGAAGAAATTTCCCCGCATATCAGCCTTCGTCCTGCCCAGGGGCAGTCCAGCGCCGAAATGCTAGGCAATTCTCCTCTGAACAAGAGTACCATCAGTAACCCCATACACGTGTTTCAGCCTTGTTGGGCATCATCAGTGAGGTGAAACTGTTGCCTCTCCAAGAACAGTGAGCAAGGGGTCCACGTCTGGATTGCCCTGTTAACTTAGGGTGAAACCCAAAGTTAATGTATGCAAACAAAGGGGGGTCTGGGAATCTCTCTACCAGCACGAACACAGCCCAATGACCTGTTCTTGGGTGAATAACCCCTGGGAGAGACTCTACCAAGTCTTTAGATCACTGTCCTTTTCACAGAGAAGAAATTTCCCCGCATATCAGCCTTTGTCCTGCCCAGGGGCAGTCCAGCGCCGAAATGCTAGGCAATTCTCCTCTGAACAAGAGTACCATCAGTAACCCCATACACGTGTTTCAGCCTTGTTGGGCATCATCAGTGAGGTGAAACTGTTGCCTCTCTAAGAACAGTGAGCAAGGGGTCCACGTCTGGATTGCCCTGTTAACTTAGGGTGAAACCCAAAGTTAATGTATGCAAACAAAGGGGGGTCTGGGAATCTCTCTACCAGCACGAACACAGCCCAATGACCTGTTCTTGGGTGAATAACCCCTGGGAGAGACTCTACCAAGTCTTTAGCTCACTGTCCTTTTCATAGAGAAGAAATTTCCCCGCATATCAGCCTTTGTCCTGCCCAGGGGCAGTCCAGCGCCGAAATGCTAGGCAATTCTCCTCTGAACAAGAGTACCATCAGTAACCCCATACACGTGTTTCAGCCTTGTTGGGCATCATCAGTGAGGTGAAACTGTTGCCTCTCTAAGAACAGTGAGCAAGGGGTCCACGTCTGGATTGCCCTGTTAACTTAGGGTGAAACCCAAAGTTAATGTATGCAAACAAAGGGGGGTCTGGGAATCTCTCTACCAGCACGAACACAGGCCAATGACCTGTTCTTGGGTGAATAACCCCTGGGAGAGACTCTACCAAGGGTGAAACCCAAAGTTAATGTATGCAAACAAAGGGGGGTCTGGGAATCTCTCTACCAGCACGAACACAGCCCAATGACCTGTTCTTGGGTGAATAACTCCTGGGAGAGACTCTACCAAGTCTTTAGCTCACTGTCCTTTTCACAGAGAAGAAATTTCCCCGCATATCAGCCTTTGTCCTGCCCAGGGGCAGTCCAGCGCCGAAATGCTAGGCAATTCTCCTCTGAACAAGAGTACCATCAGTAACCCCATACACGTGTTTCAGCCTTGTTGGGCATCATCAGTGAGGTGAAACTGTTGCCTCTCTAAGAACAGTGAGCAAGGGGTCCACGTCTGGATTGCCCTGTTAACTTAGGGTGAAACCCAAAGTTAGTGTATGCAAACAAAGGGGGGTCTGGGAATCTCTCTACCAGCACGAACACAGCCCAATGACCTGTTCTTGGGTGAATAACCCCTGGGAGAGACTCTACCAAGTCTTTAGCTCACTGTCCTTTTCACAGAGAAGAAATTTCCCCGCATATCAGCCTTTGTCCTGCCCAGGGGCAGTCCAGCGCCGAAATGCTAGGCAATTCTCCTCTGAACAAGAGTACCATCAGTAACCCCATACACATGTTTCAGCCTTGTTGGGCATCATCAGTGAGGTGAAACTGTTGCCTCTCTAAGAACAGTGAGCAAGGGGTCCACGTCTGGATTGCCCTGTTAATTTAGGGTGAAACCCAAAGTTAATGTATGCAAACAAAGGGGGGTCTGGGAATCTCTCTACCAGCACGAACACAGGCCAATGACCTGTTCTTGGGTGAATAACCCCTGGGAGAGACTCTACCAAGTCTTTAGCTCACTGTCCTTTTCACAGAGAAGAGAAATTTCCCCGCATATCAGCCTTTGTCCTGCCCAGGGGCAGTCCAGCTCCGAAATGCTAGGCAATTCTCCTCTGAACAAGAGTACCATCAGTAACCCCATACACGTGTTTCAGCCTTGTTGGGCATCATCAGTGAGGTGAAACTGTTGCCTCTCTAAGAACAGTGAGCAAGGGGTCCACGGCTGGATTGCCCTGTTAACTTAGGGTGAAACCCAAAGTTAATGTATGCAAACAAAGGGGGGTCTGGGAATCTCTCTACCAGCACGAACACAGCCCAATGACCTGTTCTTGGGTGAATAACTCCTGGGAGAGACTCTACCAAGTCTTTAGCTCACTGTCCTTTTCACAGAGAAGAAATTTCCCCGCATATCAGCCTTTGTCCTGCCCAGGGGCAGTCCAGCGCCGAAATGCTAGGCAATTCTCCTCTGAACAAGAGTACCATCAGTAACCCCATACACGTGTTTCAGCCTTGTTGGGCATCATCAGTGAGGTGAAACTGTTGCCTCTCTAAGAACAGTGAGCAAGGGGTCCACGTCTGGATTGCCCTGTTAACTTAGGGTGAAACCCAAAGTTAATGTATGCAAACAAAGGGGGGTCTGGGAATCTCTCTACCAGCACGAACACAGGCCAATGACCTGTTCTTGGGTGAATAACCCCTGGGAGAGACTCTACCAAGTCTTTAGCTCACTGTCCTTTTCACAGAGAAGAAATTTCCCCGCATATCAGCCTTTGTCCTGCCCAGGGGCAGTCCAGCGCCGAAATGCTAGGCAATTCTCCTCTGAACAAGAGTACCATCAGTAACCCCATACATGTGTTTCAGCCTTGTTGGGCATCATCAGTGAGGTGAAACTGTTGCCTCTCTAAGAACAGTGAGCAAGGGGTCCACGTCTGGATTGCCCTGTTAACTTAGGGTGAAACCCAAAGTTAATGTATGCAAACAAAGGGGGGTCTGGGAATCTCTCTACCAGCACGAACACAGGCCAATGACCTGTTCTTGGGTGAATAACCCCTGGGAGAGACTCTACCAAGTCTTTAGCTCACTGTCCTTTTCACAGAGAAGAAATGTCCCCGCATATCAGCCTTCGTCCTGCCCAGGGGCAGTCCAGCGCCGAAATGCTAGGCAATTCTCCTCTGAACAAGAGTACCATCAGTAACCCCATACACGTGTTTCAGCCTTGTTGGGCATCATCAGTGAGGTGAAACTGTTGCCTCTCTAAGAACAGTGAGCAAGGGGTCCACGTCTGGATTGCCCTGTTAACTTAGGGTGAAACCCAAAGTTAAGGTATGCAAACAGAGGGGGGTCTGGGAATCTCTCTACCAGCACGAACACAGCCCAATGACCTGTTCTTGGGTGAATAACCCCTGGGAGAGACTCTACCAAGTCTTTAGCTCACTGTCCTTTTCACAGAGAAGAAATTTCCCCGCATATCAGCCTTTGTCCTGCCCAGGGGCAGTCCAGCGCCGAAATGCTAGGCAATTCTCCTCTGAACAAGAGTACCATCAGTAACCCCATACACGTGTTTCAGCCTTGTTGGGCATCATCAGTGAGGTGAAACTGTTGCCTCTCTAAGAACAGTGAGCAAGGGGTCCACGTCTGGATTGCCCTGTTAACTTAGGGTGAAACCCAAAGTTAATGTATGCAAACAAAGGGGGGTCTGGGAATCTCTCTACCAGCACGAACACAGGCCAATGACCTGTTCTTGGGTGAATAACCCCTGGGAGAGACTCTACCAAGTCTTTAGCTCACTGTCCTTTTCACAGAGAAGAAATTTCCCCGCATATCAGCCTTTGTCCTGCCCAGGGGCAGTCCAGCGCCGAAATGCTAGGCAATTCTCCTCTGAACAAGAGTACCATCAGTAACCCCATACATGTGTTTCAGCCTTGTTGGGCATCATCAGTGAGGTGAAACTGTTGCCTCTCTAAGAACAGTGAGCAAGGGGTCCACGTCTGGATTGCCCTGTTAACTTAGGGTGAAACCCAAAGTTAATGTATGCAAACAAAGGGGGGTCTGGGAATCTCTCTACCAGCACGAACACAGGCCAATGACCTGTTCTTGGGTGAATAACCCCTGGGAGAGACTCTACCAAGTCTTTAGCTCACTGTCCTTTTCACAGAGAAGAAATTTCCCCGCATATCAGCCTTCGTCCTGCCCAGGGGCAGTCCAGCGCCGAAATGCTAGGCAATTCTCCTCTGAACAAGAGTACCATCAGTAACCCCATACACGTGTTTCAGCCTTGTTGGGCATCATCAGTGAGGTGAAACTGTTGCCTCTCTAAGAACAGTGAGCAAGGGGTCCACGTCTGGATTGCCCTGTTAACTTAGGGTGAAACCCAAAGTTAATGTATGCAAACAGAGGGGGGTCTGGGAATCTCTCTACCAGCACGAACACAGCCCAATGACCTGTTCTTGGGTGAATAACCCCTGGGAGAGACTCTACCAAGTCTTTAGCTCACTGTCCTTTTCACAGAGAAGAAATTTCCCCGCATATCAGCCTTTGTCCTGCCCAGGGGCAGTCCAGCGCCGAAATGCTAGGCAATTCTCCTCTGAACAAGAGTACCACCAGTAACCCCATACACGTGTTTCAGCCTTGTTGGGCATCATCAGTGAGGTGAAACTGTTGCCTCTCCAAGAACAGTGAGCAAGGGGTCCACGTCTGGATTGCCCTGTTAACTTAGGGTGAAACCCAAAGTTAATGTATGCAAACAAAGGGGGGTCTGGGAATCTCTCTACCAGCACGAACACAGCCCAATGACCTGTTCTTGGGTGAATAACCCCTGGGAGAGACTCTACCAAGTCTTTAGATCACTGTCCTTTTCACAGAGAAGAAATTTCCCCGCATATCAGCCTTTGTCCTGCCCAGGGGCAGTCCAGCGCCGAAATGCTAGGCAATTCTCCTCTGAACAAGAGTACCATCAGTAACCCCATACACGTGTTTCAGCCTTGTTGGGCATCATCAGTGAGGTGAAACTGTTGCCTCTCTAAGAACAGTGAGCAAGGGGTCCACGTCTGGATTGCCCTGTTAACTTAGGGTGAAACCCAAAGTTAATGTATGCAAACAAAGGGGGGTCTGGGAATCTCTCTACCAGCACGAACACAGCCCAATGACCTGTTCTTGGGTGAATAACCCCTGGGAGAGACTCTACCAAGTCTTTAGCTCACTGTCCTTTTCATAGAGAAGAAATTTCCCCGCATATCAGCCTTTGTCCTGCCCAGGGGCAGTCCAGCGCCGAAATGCTAGGCAATTCTCCTCTGAACAAGAGTACCATCAGTAACCCCATACACGTGTTTCAGCCTTGTTGGGCATCATCAGTGAGGTGAAACTGTTGCCTCTCTAAGAACAGTGAGCAAGGGGTCCACGTCTGGATTGCCCTGTTAACTTAGGGTGAAACCCAAAGTTAATGTATGCAAACAAAGGGGGGTCTGGGAATCTCTCTACCAGCACGAACACAGGCCAATGACCTGTTCTTGGGTGAATAACCCCTGGGAGAGACTCTACCAAGTCTTTAGCTCACTGTCCTTTTCACAGAGAAGAAATTTCCCCGCATATCAGCCTTCGTCCTGCCCAGGGGCAGTCCAGCGCCGAAATGCTAGGCAATTCTCCTCTGAACAAGAGTACCATCAGTAACCCCATACACGTGTTTCAGCCTTGTTGGGCATCATCAGTGAGGTGAAACTGTTGCCTCTCTAAGAACAGTGAGCAAGGGGTCCACGTCTGGATTGCCCTGTTAACTTAGGGTGAAACCCAAAGTTAATGTATGCAAACAGAGGGGGGTCTGGGAATCTCTCTACCAGCACGAACACAGCCCAATGACCTGTTCTTGGGTGAATAACCCCTGGGAGAGACTCTACCAAGTCTTTAGCTCACTGTCCTTTTCACAGAGAAGACATTTCCCCGCATATCAGCCTTTGTCCTGCCCAGGGGCAGTCCAGCGCCGAAATGCTAGGCAATTCTCCTCTGAACAAGAGTACCATCAGTAACCCCATACACGTGTTTCAGCCTTGTTGGGCATCATCAGTGAGGTGAAACTGTTGCCTCTCTAAGAACAGTGAGCAAGGGGTCCACGTCTGGATTGCCCTGTTAACTTAGGGTGAAACCCAAAGTTAATGTATGCAAACAAAGGGGGGTCTGGGAATCTCTCTACCAGCACGAACACAGCCCAATGACCTGTTCTTGGGTGAATAACCCCTGGGAGAGACTCTACCAAGTCTTTAGCTCACTGTCCTTTTCACAGAGAAGAAATTTCCCCGCATATCAGCCTTTGTCCTGCCCAGGGGCAGTCCAGCGCCGAAATGCTAGGCAATTCTCCTCTGAACAAGAGTACCATCAGTAACCCCATACACGTGTTTCAGCCTTGTTGGGCATCATCAGTGAGGTGAAACTGTTGCCTCTCTAAGAACAGTGAGCAAGGGGTCCACGTCTGGATTGCCCTGTTAACTTAGGGTGAAACCCAAAGTTAATGTATGCAAACAAAGGGGGGTCTGGGAATCTCTCTACCAGCACGAACACAGCCCAATGACCTGTTCTTGGGTGAATAACCCCTGGGAGAGACTCTACCAAGTCTTTAGCTCACTGTCCTTTTCACAGAGAAGAAATTTCCCCGCATATCAGCCTTTGTCCTGCCCATAGTTGACAGTTGGATTGTATTTTTTTTTCTATTTTTAACCATGGAGCAATGGCTTTCTTTTTTATTTCCCATTGGATTTTGTTTTGTGGACATTGACTTTGGACATTACTTTGGTTTTTATTTTTGGTTTTGCTTTTTTTGACGGACATGCTTCTTTTCATTTTTGTACATTCACGTTTCTGTTTCTTCATTTTTTATTCTATTGATGTTTCCTTTAATACATATTATTTTTGGTGAACTTCAATGTGTGGTATCTCATTGGTTTCATGCATTTCATGATATGTGTTTTGAGATTCACTGACACCCATTGGGTGTATGTGAGGGAAATGTGTTTGTTTTGGAACTTGCAATTGGTGTTCTGTGATGTAATTGCAAATTATGAGTGGGTGGATGCAATACTCGGGTGGGTGTTTTGCATTCGGAGGCTGACCATAGGGACCAGGGATCTAGATTGTGATGACATGTTGGCTGGGTGTAACGCTCACCTGATTCCCGCAGAGGCGCCGGTCTTGACTGGGTGAATGCCGTATCTTCAAAGGTGATGTGTAACACACGGTTGGCTCTTTGGGCTGGACCTCTGTGCACTGTATGTCTGACTCGAAGAGTAAGATGTCTGCAGATAGAAAATATGGGATTAATGAACTGGGGTTATTGGGTGCCTCTCTCCTCTTCCCTTTCTCTTCTCCTGTAGAACTCCGAGCTCTCCATCTGCCTCGGGGCAGGGTGCCGTAACCAGTTTCTTCACCGGATAAGGGTGCAGGCCTCTTGACCTCAGAGGACTGCTGTCCGTCGTTAACTGCACGAACGGTAAATTCTGGGCACTTCAAATGTCTTAAAAGTCTTTTGTAATGATATCTCTTGTTTTGCAGGGTTCCGGCGATGGCGGATGGCGGGCTGATGAGAGTTGAGGATCGAACCCGCGTGAGGAATAGAAGCGCCTGGAAGCACGTAAGTAAGCGCTTGTAGCCTGCTTCACGATGCGCACTAACTGTCCCTTTTATCTTTCAGGTACAAGTTCGGAGCTTTAGAGAAGCTGAAGGGTGCTGGAATACCCACTGGATTCGGCGTGGGAAGGAGTAATGGCACGTGAGTAATAAAGTTGCCCAATGTCTTTAAACGCACCTTCTTTTGTCTTTCAGATGCCTGAATGCAGTGCGAAGACCTCCGGAGCATGCGAAGAGTAGGTAAGCCTTTGTCTTTCAGATGCCGGAATGCAGCGCGAGGCGTTGGTGACAGCCGATGGACCAGGTAAGAGATGCGCTGCCGCTGAAGACCATAGTGCTAACCTGTTCTTTCTTTGTCTTTACAGGTGCTGCTGAAGACTGGATTCCAGGATGGTAAGCCTTTGTTCCCTCAGGCCCAGGATCAGAAGCAGAAGACACGATGAGCGTTCTGCTGCAGAGAATGCAGAATAACGCAAAGCAAGATTCATCCATCGGGTGTGGTTTAAATAGCCTCCTGTAGTGCTTAGGTGTCTCCTTCCACAGCCACGCCTAGGTAAGAAAAGAGTTCCTGCTTTCCAGAAGAGTTCCAGTGTTCTGAACCTAGGGAGTGGCTCCTGCCCCACCCAACAGGAAAAGTAGTCCCAAACAGAAGAGGATCAGGGGTTCAACTGGCAGGTAAGTAAGCAGCATGGTCTGCTGCAGGTAAGTCCACCCAAGCATTATGAGCCCGGCGCTTCCAGCGGTGGGACTGGGCATCTTTATGAGCCTGGTGCCACTGGCGCCAGGACAGGGTCCAAAAGGTCCCAATTGGGACTGGCTGGCACTCGGAACCGGGGTTATGGGTCTGCTTCCAAGGGAGTCGGGCAAGTCCTGATCTTTTGGAAGCAGAGATCATGACAGCACCCCCCCTCAAGGCCCCTCCCAAACCGGGCTTCTCCGGGGGTTTGGGCTTGTTAGGAAATGTTCGATGAAATCTTTTGATCAGACGAGGCGCGTGGACATATTCTGCAGGTTCCCAGGATCTTTCTTGGGGACCGTAGCCTTTCCAGTCAATCAGGTAAAATAGTTTAGATTTGGAGATCTTGGAATCCAGGATGCTTTTGACTTCAAACTCGAGTTCTCCAACTAGAATAGGTTTTGGAGATGTAGTTAGTCGGGTTTGAGGTTGCACGGGTTTTAATAGAGAGACGTGGAAGACCGGATGTATCTTCATGTGAGGGGGCAAGTCCAACTTGACCGCTACTGGATTTACTATGGTAGTGATGGAATAGGGAGCAAGGTATCTTGGGTTGAATGTGCGTGGTCCTTTTAGAGGTAGATATTTGGTGGATAACCAGACTTGATCTCCTACTTGATATTGGGGGGCTTCCTTCCGATGTTGGTCTGCTCCTTTCTTGTATTGTTCTTTAGCCCTTTGAAGGTGAGAAACGGCTTCCTTAAAGGCTTGGGTGATTGTAGAATGCAGGTGGTCTACTGCTGGTGTTCCAAGATCTTGGAGTGGATCCAACTCCGAGGTTCGAGGGTGACTACCGTATAAAAGAAAAAGCGGGGTCTTCCCAGCTCCCGAGTGGACAGAGTTATTGTAGGCATATTCGGCTATCCAAAGGATATCTTTCCAAGTTTTTTCAGTTTGTTGTAACATGCAGCGCAAATACTGTTCCAGAGTTTGATTGGTCCTGTCAGTTTGTCCGTCGGTTTGAGGGTGGTGGCTGGTCGAAAGTCTCACATCAATTTGAGCCGACCGACAGCAACTTCGCCAAAAATGAGAAATAAATTGACTACCTCGATCCGAAATTAGAACTGAAGGAAAACCGTGCAGTCGGACGATGTTTTCGAGAAATTCTCGGGCCAGAGTTGCTGCTGTTGGTAAGCCTTTGAGTGGAATGAAATGCGCCATCTTGGAGAATAGGTCCACGATTACTAGGATCGTATTGTATCCGGAGCATGGAGGTAGATCAGTGATGAAGTCCATAGAAAGCGTATGCCAAGGTCGAGGCGGGATGTCAATAGGGCGTAAGAGGCCGGCTGGTTTTTCCTTTTGACTCTTGTTTTGGGCGCATACTCCACAGGACATTATAAAGTCTCTGATATCTTTTTTCCAAGACGGCCACCAGAAGTAGCGCTTGATCTTTTCTGAGGTCTTGGTCATACCGGGATGTCCTTCCATTAAAGAATCGTGATAACAAGAGATTACCTTTTTCTATAAATCTGTGCTGGGCAGGTATAACCGTTCTTGGAAATATAATAGGTTGTCCTTCACCGTAAAGTCCTTTCCCTGCAGATGCCAATTCTGTATGTCTGCTGGAGTTACCAGTAGCCTGGCTTTATCCTTAACTTCCTCTATGGATTGTGTGGCGATTACACCTAGAATTCTTTGTTCGGGAATGATAGGTACAGGTTTAGGATTGATCAAATGTTCTTCCACTCCCATCCGAGAAAGGGCATCAGCTTTACCGTTTTTTGTACCAGGTCGATAGGTAATTATGAAGTCAAACTCGGCAAAGAATAGTGCCCAACGGAGTTGCCTAGAGGATTGAGCTTTTGCGGTTTTCAAATATTGCAGGTTTCGGTGATCTGTAATCACAGTAACGGTGTGTCGGGCCCCCAGAAGATAATGCTGCCAAGCCTTAAAGGCGGACTTGATAGCTAGAAGTTCCTTATCAGTAATAGTGTAATTGATTTCAGGAGGCGAGAATTTGCGGGACCAAAATGCCACGGGATGCAACTGATTGGTTACTGGGTCCTTTTGTGATAGAACTGCCCCCATGGCAAGGCTCGAAGCATCAGTTTCAACGATGTAGGGGAGTTCTGGGCGAGGATGTTTTAAGATCGGTGCAGAGATAAATCTAGTCTTCAAATTCTGGAAAGCTTGTTCCGCCTCGGTAGACCATTCAAAACGTTTGTTTTTCTTTAACAAGGCGGTGATGGGCTGGACTATTCGAGAGAATTCGGGGATAAACCTGCGGTAAAAGTTAGCGAAGCCTAACATGCTTTGAACACCTTTTACGGAGGATGGCGATGGCCATTTGAGAATTGCATCGACCTTCTTTGAATCCATACGCACTCCGCTAGGTGATAATATGAATCCCAAGAATTCAACTTCAGTCACGTTGAAAACACATTTTTCCAACTTAGCGAAAAGTTTGTGTTGACGCAATCTCTCGAGGACCATTTTCACGTGTTTCCGATGTTCAGTTTCCGATGAAGAATAAACGAGGATGTCGTCAATGTAAACAACAACACACACATCTATGAGCTCTCTGAGGACATCGTTCATAAAATATTGAAAGGCGGCCGGGGCATTGCAAAGTCCGAAGAGCATGACCTGATATTCAAATAGCCCATACTTGGTGCGGAAGGCCGTCTTCCATTCATCGCCCTCTTTTACTCGTACCAAGTGGTAGGCTCCTCTAAGATCCAGCTTTGTATATATGCATGCTTTTCTGACTTGGTCCAGGAGTTCAGGGATCAAAGGTAACGGATATCTATTCTTAACGGTGATCTGGTTCAGGGCGCGATAATCTATACAAGTTCTAAGGTCCCCTTCTTTTTTTGGAACGAAGAACAAAGCTGAGGAAGCAGGGGACTTGGAAGGACGAATAAACCCATTCGCTAGGTATTGATCCAGGTATTGTCGGAGGTGAAGATTCTCAGGCTCGGTGAGGGCATAAATTCTACTACAAGGAGGAGTAGATCCAGGTATCAGGTCTATCTGGCAGTCATAAGACCTATGAGGAGGTAGAGAGTTAGCCTGATCCTTCCGGAAAACATCTTGGAATTCTAGGTATTCAGGAGGTAACTGGGGAGCCTCCGAGGAAATTGCTGCCAGTGCAACACCAGGTCGAGGGTGACATTCTGGAAACTGAACCGTTCTTGCTCGCCAATCGATCTGAGGATTGTGCTTCTCTAACCAAGGAATCCCTAGAATAATCTGGAACTGAGGGGCCTTGATCACATCGAACACGATCTTCTCATGGTGTCCATCTTGACTTACTAGCGTCACTTCTTGGGTGGTATGCGTTACTGGTCCGGAGGCTATCTCCGTACCATCCACCGTAGTATAGACGTCCTTTACAGCCTTTGGACAAAGAGTCAGATTCATCCTCAAAACCATTTCATGATCCACATAATTGCCGATGGCACCGCTGTCGACGTAAGCTTCAATCGCATGTAATCGATCCGGATGTTCAGGGCTAATGAGGACCATAGGTATCACGAAATGCGAGGTCACGGAACTGGTTTTAACGCTCGGCAAGAGGACCTCTATTCTTGTCGGGCGAGGTCGTTTCCCTGCTCAGAGTTTGTGACCCTGGTAACTGCAGCTCCTACTGCCTTCTTGGCTGGTTTCACCGGACAGTCTCGAAGAAAGTGCCCTGAGTTTCCGCAATAGAGGCATAATTGCAGCTATTTTCTCCTTTCCCCCTCCCTTTGTGTTAGTGGTCCTTTCAGGCCCCCTATTTGTATGGGTTCCCCGGAGTCTACTCCTTTGGTAGGAGTTGGTGGTTTGGAAAATACTCGAGCATCAAACTTGGAACGATCGGCCTTCCTGTTCTGCAGTCTGTGGTCAATTTGAACGACTAAGTCAATATAGTCCGAACTGTCTTGCGGGGGATTCACTACTTGGGCTAACACATCTTTGAGCTCTCCACGTAGACCTCTATAAAACAGCGTAATCCTTTTGTCCTCAGGCCATCGAGTTTCCACTATCAGTCTGTTGAAAGACGCAATATAAGCCAAAAGGTCTTGATTACCCTGTCACAATGAAAGGAGCTCATTGTCCAAGGCCTGCCCCTGTGAATGTCTTGCAAACAGTTTTTCCATACTGAGCTGAAAAGCTTGAAAATCATGGAGAACCGGATCAACTTGATTAACTAGAGGGATCGACCAGTCTGCCGCATTGCCACTAAGGTACGAAAGCACGAAAGCTACCTTAGCTTGATCAGTTGGAAAGGCTGCTGGCCGGCATAAGAAGTGCAACCGGCACTGATTAATAAATACTGCAAACCTCTTTGGGTCACCAGAAAATCGTTCGGGCGAAGCCAGAGGTACATTCCCAGGTAGGTTGATCTGCACTGGGTTCGTAGAGGATGTTGAAGGAAGATTTGCCCCTGATGCGGGTAACGGAGTTTGTCCGGCTTGTGACTGTAGCTATTGTCAAGCGAGATCGTCTGTTCGCTCCTTGGAAATAATCAGTTCCCTTCTTAGAGCATTCGTTTCCTGACGGGCTGCATGCACTTCTGCTCTTAGTTCCCCAAGTAACTGGGCTAGCTGGTCGGTATCCGAGGTTTCCATAGCGCCTGGGTGGGAGTTTTGCGGTAGGCTTTGCGTTCTGTAACGCTCACCTGATTCCCGCAGAGGCGCCGGTCTTGACTGGGTGAATGCCGTATCTTCAAAGGTGATGTGTAACACACGGTTGGCTCTTTGGGCTGGACCTCTGTGCACTGTATGTCTGACTCGAAGAGTAAGATGTCTGCAGATAGAAAATATCGGATTAATGAACTGGGGTTATTGGGTGCCTCTCTCCTCTTCCTCTTCTCCTGTAGAACCCCAAAGGTTAACGCCCTCACCTTAGGTAAGTGAACGCCGAGCTCTCCATCTGCCTCGGGGCAGGGTGCCGTAACCAGTTTCTTCACTGGATAAGGGTGCAGGCCTCTTGACCTCAGAGGACTGCTGTCCGTCGTTAACTGCACGAACGGTAAGTTCTGGGCACTTCAAATGTCTTAAAAGTCTTTTGTAATGATATCTCTTGTTTTGCAGGGTTCCGGCGATGGCGGATGGCGGGCTGATGAGAGTTGAGGATTGAACCCGCGTGAGGAATAGAAGCGCCTGGAAGCACGTAAGTAAGCGCTTGTAGCCTGCTTCACGATGCACACTAACTGTCCCTTTTATCTTGCAGGTACAAGTTCGGAGCTTTAGAGAAGCTGAAGGGTGCTGGAATACCCACTGGATTCGGCGTGGGAAGGAGTAATGGCACGTGAGTAATAAAGTTGCCCAATGTCTTTAAACGCACCTTCTTTTGTTTTTCAGATGCGGGATGCAGCGCCGAAGGCCTCCGGAGCGTGCGAAGAGCTGGTAAGCTTTTGTCTTTCAGATGCCGGAATGCAGTGCGAAGACCTCCGGAGCATGCGAAGAGTAGGTAAGCCTTTGTCTTTCAGATGCCGGAATGCAGCGCGAGGCGTTGGTGACAGCTGATGGACCAGGTAAGAGATGCGCTGCCGCTGAAGACCGTAGTGCTAACCTGTTCTTTCTTTGTCTTTACAGGTGCTGCTGAAGACTGGATTCCAGGATGGTAAGCCTTTGTTCCCTTAGGCCCAGGATCAGAAGCAGAAGACACGATGAGCGTTCTGCTGCAGAGAATGCAGAAAAACGCAAAGCAAGATTCATCCATCGGGTGTGGTTTAAATAGCCTCCTGTAGTGCTTAGGTGTCTCCTTCCACAGCCACGCCTAGGTAAGAAAAGAGTTCCTGCTTTCCAGAAGAGTTCCAGTGTTCTGAACCTAGGGAGTGGCTCCTGCCCCACCCAACAGGAAAAGTAGTCCCAAACAGAAGAGTTTCAGGGGTTCAACTGGCAGGTAAGTAAGCAGCATGGTCTGCTGCAGGTAAGTCCACCCAAGCATTATGAGCCCGGCGCTTCCAGCGCTGGGACTGGGCATCTTTATGAGCCTGGTGCCACTGGCGCCAGGACAGGGTCCAAAAGGTCCCAATTGGGACTGGCTGGCACTCGGAACCGGGGTTATGGGTCTGCTTCCAAGGGAGTCGGGCAAGTCCTGATCTTTTGGAAGCAGAGATCATGACAGCGGGAAACATGAGTTGCACATGGGTGGGGGCCTGCTGGCAGGTGCCCCACAGTGCTGGGGGGTGGGGGTGGTGGGAGACATGGGTGGGGGCCTGGTGGAGGCTGCCCCTGCACTGCTGGGGGGTGGGGGTGGTGGGGAACATGAGTTGGACATGGGTGGGGGCCTGCTGGCAGGTGCCCCACAGTGCTGGGGGGTGGGGGTGGTGGGAGACATGAGTTGGACATGGGTGGGGGCCTGCTGGCAGGTGCCCCACAGTGCTGGGGGGTGGGGGTGGTGTGAGACATGGGTGGGGGCCTGGTGGAGGCTGCCCCTGCACTGCTGGGGGGTGGGCGTGGTGGGAGAATGGGTGGGGGTCTGGTGGAGGCTGCCCCTGCACTGCCGGGGGGTGGGGGTGGTGTGAGACATGGGTGGGGGCCTGGTGGAGGCTGCCCCTGGTGGCTGGGGGGTGGGGGCGGTGGGGAACATGAGTTGGACATGGGTGGTGCCTGGTGGAGGCTGCCCCTGGTGGCTGGGGGGTGGGGGTGGTAGGAGACATGAGTGGGGGCCTGGTGGGGGCTGCCCCTGGATGCTGGGGGGTGGGGGTGGTGGGAGACATGAGTGGGGGCCTGGTGGGCGCTGCCCCTGGATGCTGGGGGGTGGGGGTGGTGGGAGACATGGGTGGGGGCCTGGTGGAGGCTGCCCCTGCACTGCTGGGGGGTGGGGGTGGTGTGAGACATGGGTGGGGGCCTGGTGGAGGCTGCCCCTGGGGGGTGGGGGTGGTGTGGAACATGAGTTGGACATGGGTGGGGGCCTGGTGGAGGCTGCCCCTGGTGGCTGGGGGGTGGGGGTGGTGGGAGACATGAGTGGGGGCCTGGTGGGGGCTGCCCATGGTGGCTGGGGGTGGGGGTGCTGGGTGACATGAGCAGGTGTGCAGGGTAGTCCCCTGTGGTGTCGGCTACCTGCAGGGGCCGTGGAGGGTGTACAGGGAATACCTGGGAGCACACAGCCAAATCGCGTGTAGAATTTCCCGCGTACCCCTGTGTCGGGGGGAAATTCTGCCGGGGTCGGCCGGGCCGTCCGCGGACCTCCAGGCAGGGAGGCCCCAACTCCTCCCGTGTATATCCCAGATGAGATGAGATAGAGTATGAGACGCACACAAGGAGCAAGGTGACTCTGCTGTTTATTAGACAAAACGGCAGGGATGGGTCAAGGAGCGTACGCGTTCGTCCTGACACACACACAATCGTGGGGCTCGCAGGCCCTTTTTACGGTATTATGACGCGCTACTTGCGTCACTTCAGAAAGTTAACAAAAAACCTATCGCCACTCTTAATTGGGTGTTCGAGTGGTAGGGTTAGTATAGCACACATATAGAAAATGATATTAGTGGACAAGGTGTAGTCAGGTGGTATATCTGGGTTGTCCCTACAATTAGATACATGAGAATTGTTACATGAAGACTCCTGAGGATTGGCTAAATTTGCTGGCGTCAGTGATAAGAGCCCCATGTTCTAATTGGTGCGCCCGTGAGCTTCCCAGCCTGGGACCACCGTCGTTCCCAGCTCTCGGTGTACCTGTAAGTTGTAACAATGTTTCACTATGGGTACATGCAGACAATGTGAGGACTTATTCATAGCTGGACGGGGGACCGCTCCCACTGTTGCAGATGTCCATTGAGCCTTTCAAGTGTATCTGCCAGTGTCTCGTAGCGAGGGATCCAGACGCCTCTGTTCTCCTGGGTTTGGCATCTCGTCAGGTTCGGCTTGGTCACGTGGGGAGGGACCGTGAAAGAGGCAGAATTCTGCACAATTAATATTGTTTTTCTACTGCGCGTCTGGTTTAATTTGTCGGGGTGACTTTAACGTTGGTGCGTGGAGTACGAGGTTGCAACATCGTGCCTTTGATGATTTGCTCTTGGAACGTAGGTTTGCAACATTGCGACCTTGGCTGGTTGCTTCGCCGAGCTCATTCTGCAGGATCAGCAACTGACTCTTGCCTTGTTAATGTCCACGGGAGCTCTTGTTTGAGGCCTCGTTGGGCCTGGTGCATAAGTTGTCCGTTTGGTGCACAGGTGCTTTAGGTTATAGGAGCATATATTTTCATGACCAGTATTGTCTTCATTATACTTCTCATGGCGGTAACTGGTTTCAAGAGAAGCGTGAGCAAGCTAGTAGAAGAGTTCATGACGCGTCTTGCGTTTCTGCATTCTGAAAGCCTATGTAAAAATAATAAAGATGCACGTCTGTGAATATGCCTGTCGCCTACGTCATAGCACTGAGTATATTCTTCGTGTAGGTTGGTGTGGGAATGTCCAGTGTGTACATTTGTACAGATGTGCTTCCCGTTGTCTAGGTCGTCATGGCATCTCTAACGACGTGTAGATTTTAGTCTAGTTGATCCGTGCCGCAGGTGTCGGCATGGCCAGTGCGGGCTGCTGGGCAGGCAGATGGACACATCCGTATGTTCCTGTACCAGGGTATCTGGTCGTCTGGCAAATGGACAAACTCTTCTCGTGGCGGGTGTTTGGGTCGTGACCCTCTAGGCCAAGCACGAGAAGCGAAGGACGGGAGCCTGGTCTTCCATTCTCCCACTTCACCTGTCATACACGTACCCAGCCAAATCGCGTGTGGAACTTCCCGCGCACCCCTGAAATACACGTACCCTGATGGAATCGCGTGTGGAACTTCCCGCGCACCCCTGAAATACACGTACCCTGCCAAATCGGGTGTGAGACTTCCCGCGCACCCCTGAGATCCACGTACCCAGACAAATCGCGTGTGGAAATTCCTGCGCACGTACCCGGCCAAATCGCGTGTGGAACTTCCCGCGCACCCCTGAAATCCACGTACCCTGCCAAATCGCGTGTGGAACTTCCCGCGCACCCCTGAGATCCATGTACCCAGACAAATCGCGTGTGGAAATTCCCGCGCACGTACCCGGCCAAATCGCGTGTGGAACTTCCCGCGCACCCCTGAAATCCACGTACCCTGCCAAATCGCGTGTGGAACTTCCCGCGCACCCATGAGATCCACGTACCCAGGCAAATCGCGTGAAAAAGTTCACGCGAACCCCTGAAATACACGTAGCCCGCTCCCCCAGGCCCGATCGCGTGAGAAACTTCATGCGAACCCCTGAAATACACGTAGCCCGCTCCCCCAGGCCCGATCGCGTGAAAAAGTTCACACGAACCCCTGAAATACACGTACCCTGATGGAATCGCGTGTGGAACTTCCCGCGCACCCCTGAAATACACGTACCCTGCCAAATCGCGTGTGAGACTTCCCGCGCACCCCTGAGATCCACGTACCCAGACAAATCGCGTGTGGAAATTCCCGTGCACGTACCCGGCCAAATCGCGTGTGGAACTTCCCACGCACCCCTGAAATCCACGTACCCTGCCAAATCGCGTGTGGAACTTCCCGCGCACCCCTGAGATCCACGTACCCTGCCAAATCGCGTGTGGAAATTCCCGCGCACGTACCCGGCCAAATCGCGTGTGGAACTTCCCACGCACCCCTGAAATCCACGTACCCAGGCAAATCGCGTGTGGAAATTCCCGCGCACGTACCCGGCCAAATCGCGTGTGGAACTTCCCACGCACCCCTGAAATCCACGTACCCTGCCAAATCGCGTGTGGAACTTCCCGCGCACCCCTGAGATCCACGTACCCTGCCAAATCGTGTGTGGAAATTCCCGCGCACGTACCCTGCCAAATCGCGTGTGGAACTTCCCGCGCACCCCTGAGATCCACGTACCCAGGCAAATTGCGTGTGGAAATTCTCACGCACCCCTGAAATACACGTAGCCCGCTCCCCCAGGCCCGACCGCATGAGAAACTTCATGCGAACCCCTGAAATACACGTAGCCCGCTCCCCCAGGCCCGATCGCGTGAGAAACTTCACGCGAACCCCTGAAATACACGTAACCCGCTCCCCCAGGCCCGATCGCGTGAGAAACTTCACGCGAACCCCTGAAATACACATAGCCCGCTCGCTCAGGCCCAATTACTGTATGTTGCCACTTTTGTAATGCGCAGGGACGCTACCGCCTGCCTTCGTGTGGCGGACGTGTTTCGGCTTGTGCGTGTCTTTGCCCTATTCGATTCCATGAATACGTGTGGTTCGAGTGCGTGTGGGCGTTCCGTCTGCTTCCCTGCAGTACATCCCCAGTTACGCCCTTATTTTCGCGCGTTGTTCCCCATTCCGCGCGTTACGCCCCCTGTCCCGCCCACTTTCTGGTGTATGCGCCGAGGTTGTGCGCTTTCACTGTGCTCGTCGCGCACGCCTTTCGGGATGTTGCAGTAACTTGTGCACCATGCACGGGTTTGGCGCACATCCCGGGGTGTACACGCGCAGGGACATCCATGAATCGCACGCGTGCGCGTGCGCCTGTTTTTTTCCGCTTGCGCCTGCTTGCGCCTGCTTGCGCGTAGATTTTCGGCGCACGTTTGTTCCATGAATCGGCCTCTAAATTACTGTGAATCCAAGCAGACATCCAAGGCCAAATGATAATATGTTACTGTATAGCACTTACGCTTAGCTCTTTTTTATAGGACAAATATGCATACAATATCACCCATCCTGTGTTGGTACTGATTTATTGACCTAAGAAGGAGGAAAGGCTTTTTGAAGAAAAAAAAAGAAAAATGTATATTTGTTTTAAATTTCTTGTCCTTCGAAACTGGCCCAGGCATGGCCAGAAACTGGCCGCCACTCCCCAGTACACATGAAAAAGATGGAATTTACCAATTTTTCTGAGACAAAGTAGGAGGCAAAAGAGCCTAAAGGGGTATTACAATTTATTTTTGTCTAAAAGTTCAATATTCTGAACGATATACCACTCCACTCATAACACACCCTTCTCCTGGACCCTCCACCCTCCCTGGTCACACTGAATCAGGAATCAAGCTGGTTTGCAAAGGTAAATATTTATTTATGTATTTAAGATTTAATCACAATATGTTTTAATAAGTACACAACAATCACCAATGGGGTGACAGAACACTGAATAATACATTTAGTACACTAAGAATAGGTAATAAGCAAAACAAATGCAGCACAGAAAATAAGACTTTTGTATGGGTTCAGATCAGATAGCACTGTGGTTAGCAGTTCCCCCTGCAACACCCCTCAACCCCCCAATATGCAGTGCAAAGAGATTGGAGGAGAGAGCAGGTATTCAGGAATGGCACTAATCAAACAGAATATCAGTCCCACTTTCCCCCAGCAAACACAAGAGAAAAACAGAATTGACTTTCAGCTGTCAGACTGGCTTTCAAAAGCGTCTTTACAATAGACTGGGCAAAAACACCAAATATGGTCACCAGATGTGGTCAAAAATACTACAAATTGTTCTAAATTCTTATGGGAGCCACTTTGAATATTTGCACACAAGCACAAGCAATGATTTGGTCAGCAGAAAACACTGGATCCTCTAGGCCGGTCGCCGGATTGGCCCAGGATCTGCTCTCCTAGTCTGTGGGTATTTGAATCAGCTGGATGGTGAGTTCCTCAGGCAAGCCTAGTGGTGGTAAGCCAGAGAATCTCTGGATAATGGTTCAAAAGGCCTTCTTACACCACACAGTGCTTTACTGAGACTAAATTTGAGGATTGGGGCCTTGCTGGAAATCAATAGTCTCTATTGCTGGCAAGAGATTTGGCATCTGGAGCTGGAAAAATATTTAAAGCTGATGTAGAGAACTGGATCAGAGTGCTTTGCCGGAATCAGGAAAGTGGCTGGATCTGCGAGTCCCTATGTGTTTTCAGGTGTCTCTATTTATGCCTAAAAATGACATAAAAAAGGGTGTGTGTGTGCCGGCTTAGCTAAACTTGCCCCTGTGAGCAGGGATAGGACCACACTTAGGGGCCGATTCATGGAACAAACGTGTGCCGAAAATCTACGCGCAAGCAGGCGCAAGCGGAAAAAAACAGGCGCACGCGCACGCGTGCGATTCATGGAAGTCCCTGCGCGTGTACACCCCGGGATGTGCGCCAAACCCGTGCATGGCGCACAAGTCACTGCAACATCCCGAAAGGCGTGCGCGATGCGCACAGTGAAAGCGCACAACCTCGGCGCATACACCAGAAAGTGGGCGGGACAGGGGGCGTAACGCGCGGAATGGGAAACAACGCGCGAAAATAAGGGCGTAACTGGGGATGTACTGCAGGGATGCAGGCGGAACGCCCACACGCACTCGAACCACACGTATTCATGGAATCGAATAGGGCAAAGCCACGCACAGCCAAAGACACGCACAAGCCGAAACACGTCCGCCACACGAAGGCAGGCGGTAGCGTCCCTGCGCATTACAAAAGTGGCAACATACAGCAATTGGGCCTGTGCGAGCGGGCTACGTGTATTTCAGGGGTTCGCGTGAAGTTTTTCACGCGATCGGGCCTGGGGAGCGGGCTACGTGTATTTCAGGGGTTCGCGTGAACTTTTTCACGCGATCGGGCCTGGGGGAGCGGGCTACGTGTATTTCAGGGGTTCGCGTGAAGTTTCTCACGCGATCGGGCCTGGGGGAGCGGGCTACGTGTATTTCAGGGGTTCGCGTGAAGTTTCTCACGCGATCGGGCCTGGGGGAGCGGGCTACGTGTATTTCAGGGGTTCGCGTGAAGTTTCTCACGCGATCGGGCCTGGGGGAGCGGGCTATGTGTATTTCAGGGGTTCGCGTGAACTTTTTCACGCGATCGGGCCTGGGGGAGCGGGCTACGTGTATATCAGGGGTGTGCGGGAATTTCCACACGCGATTTGCCTGGGTACGTGGATCTCAGGGGTGCACGGGAAGTTTCACACGCGATTTGGCAGGGTACGTGGATTTCAGGGGTGCGCGGGAAGTTCCACACGCGATTTGGCCGGGTACGTGCGCAGGAATTTCCACACGCGATTTGTCTGGGTACGTGGATCTCAGGGGTGCGCGGGAAGTTCCACACGCGATTTGGCAGGGTACGTGGATTTCAGGGGTGCGCGGGAAGTTCCACACGCGATTTGGCCAGGTACGTGCGCGGGAATTTTCACACGCGATTTGTCTGGGTACGTGGATCTCAGGGGTGCGCGGGAAGTTCCACACGCGATTTGGCAGGGTACATGGATTTCAGGGGTGCGCGGGAAGTTCCACACGCGATTTGGCCGGGTATGTGCGCGGGAATTTCCACACGCGATTTGTCTGGGTACGTGGATCTCAGGGGTGCGCGGGAAGTCTCACACGCGATTTGGCAGGGTACGTGTATTTCAGGGGTGCGCGGGAAGTTCCACACGCGATTCTATCAGGGTATGTGTATTTCAGGGGTGCGCGGGAAGTTCCACACGCGATTCCATCAGGGTACGTGTATTTCAGGGGTGCGCGGGAAGTTCCACACGCGATTTGGCTGTGTGCTCCCAGGTATTCCCTGTACACCCTCCACGGCCCCTGCAGGCAGCCGACACCACAGGGGACTACCCTGCACACCTGCTCATGTCACCCAGCACCCCCACCCCCCAGCCACCATGGGCAGCCCCCACCAGGCCCCCACTCATGTCTCCCACCACCCCCACCCCCCAGCATCCAGGGGCAGCCCCCACCAGGCCCCCACTCATGTCTCCCACCACCCCCACCCCTCAGCCACCAGGGGCAGCCTCCACCAGGCCCCCACTCATGTCTCCCACCACCCCCACCCCCCAGCATCCAGGGGCAGCCCCCACCAGGCCCCCACTCATGTCTCCCACCACCCCCACCCCCCAGCCACCAGGGGCAGCCTCCACCAGGCCCACACCCATGTCCAACTCATGTTCCCCACCACCCCCACCCCCCAGCCACCAGGGGCAGCCTCCACCAGGCCCCCACCCATGTCTCACACCACCCCCACCCCCCAGCAGTGCAGGGGCAGCCTCCACCAGGCCCCCACCCATGTCTCCCACCACCCCCACCCCCCAGCAGTGCAGGGGCAGCCTCCACCAGGCCCCCACTCATGTCTCCCACCACCCCCACCCCCCAGCCACCAGGGGCAGCCTCCACCAGGCCCCCACCCATGTCCAACTCATGTTCCCCACCACCCCCACCCCCCAGCCACCAGGGGCAGCCCCCACCAGGCCCCCACCCACCCCCACCCCCCAGCAGTGCAGGGGCAGCCTCCACCAGGCCCCCACCCATGTCTCCCACCACCCCACCCCCCAGCAGTGCAGGGGCAGCCTCCACCAGGCCCCCACTCATGTCTCCCACCACCCCCACCCCCCAGCCACCAGGGGCAGCCTCCACCAGGCCCCCACCCATGTCAAACTCATGTTCCCCACCACCCCCACCCCCCAGCCACCAGGGGCAGCCTCCACCAGGTCCCCACCCATGTCTCCCACCACCCCCACCCCCCAGCACTGTGGGGCAGCTGCCAGCAGGCCCCCACCCATGTGCAACTCATGTTCCCCAGCCAACATGTCATCACAATCTAGATCCCTGGTCCCTATGGTCAGCCTCCAAATGCAAAACACCCACCCGAGTATTGCATCCACCCACTCATAATTTGCAATTACATCACAGAACACCAATTGCAAGTTCCGAAACAAACACATTTCCCTCACATACACCCAATGGGTGTCAGTGAATCTCAAAACACATATCATGAAATGCATGAAACCAATGAGATACCGCACATTGAAGTTCACCAAAAATAATATGTATTAAAGGAAACATCAATAGAATAAAAAATGAAGAAACAGAAACGTGAATGTACAAAAATGAAAAGAAGCATGTCCGTCAAAAAAAGCAAAACCAAAAATAAAAATCCAAAGTAATGTCCAAAGTCAATGTCCACAAAACAAAATCCAATGGGAAATAAAAAAGAAAGCCATTGCTCCATGGTTAAAAATAGAAAAAAAATACAATCCAACTGTCAACTATGTACATGGGAACAATCCAGGGTCCATTATCCCAACAAAATAAAGGAAACCTATCTAACTACACTAATAACACTAATAAAATAAACTATATACAAAAATGTGGCCAATGTCCGAAAGGTCCAAATAAAATAAAAACAAAAATGAAACCTAACACTACCTAGAAACTATGTACAAGGGCAGCGGGCTAGTTTCACGGCTCACTTGTGGATGTTCCGGGCCAGGGCATCATCGAACTCCTCCTCAATGTCCCGGAGGCGGTCCTCCTCCATGGCCCGAGGGTCCGCAGGGCCGTCGACGTCTCCACGTCCAAACCCCTGCGGATTGCCTCGAGGCACTCGGCCCGCCTCAGGGCCCTCCGCATGGAGTTCTCCGCCCTGACCATTGTGAGCCGTGCCTCTTCCGCCCACTGCCGCTCCGCATCTATGGCGTGGCCCAACCGCTGCCACACGGAAGACACTCTCTGTCCTGGGTCCTCCTGCACTCCGGCCGATGCCTGCCCCTCCGATGTCGAAGGCCCCGAGCCTTCATGGCTCCCACCACGTTGCTGCTGCTGCTGTGCCTCTGCCCGTGCACTGCCTCCTGCTGCCTGCACATCCTCCGCCGGCTGGGGTGCAGTCGTAGATGTGGCCACCCCTGCTGGACGTCTGACTCCCGACTGTGGCAGGGATGCCTCCTCCACCAGCCTGGCCGCACCGTCAGAGGCAGCTCCACAGGGCACCCAGGTGACTGATGGGTGGGAAGATGGCACAGAGGACGACTGGCACGTAGGGGGTCTAGTTGAGGAGGGGATCGGAGCAAGCCCCATCAGACGGAGGAATCCGGCCTGGGTGACCTGTCCCAGCAGGCTGACGTGGTCAACGAGCCATTCGAGATGACGTGCAGTCTCTCCATGAAAAGACTGCAGGTCACCTCGCATGGCCCGTTGACGCAACGCCACACCAGCCAGGACAGGCTCAACCCGGACCTGGATAGCCATGTCCGCAGGCAGAGGAAGGCCAGTTGACGTGAGCTCATCCCCTGCCTGAAAACGGGTCTGGACGTAGGCATCCCTGCTGGTGCAAGATGATGCAGGGACAGGATCGGGGACAGGATTGCACACAGGCACCTCCGCGGCGGCCTGTGCTGCCTCCTGTCCCTGGTCCTGCACTGCACCACTAGCACCAGTGGGATCCCCACCTCCAGACCCCGTCTCTGGTGCTTGCATGGCCTCCTCCTCCACCAAACCCCCCGCCAACCTGGATGACTCCGTGCCATCTTCCCCTGTTGGGCCCTGTGGGGTCCCAGCAGCCCCTTCTGCTGCCGAGGAGTCCAACTCCAACCTCCGCCTCTTGGACCTCCCCCCGGCAGCTGCGGCCTGGGACGCGGCACCGGACTCCTCACTCCCCGACGAGATCACAACATGGGAGGGGAGCCGGGCCTTGCGTCTCCGGCTGGCGGTCGGATCCCCGCCGCTGTGCTCCACAGCACCTTCTCCACCCTCTTCATCAGTTGACGCTGCAGACAGGGAGAAACAAAACACAGGCATCAGGGCACTGTACAATGGACACATACACACATGACAGTTGTACATGAGTGGTATTGGCAAACCTCAGACATATCATCACAATCCCCAACACACATGTCATTACAACTCGCACACATGAGCCATACCACAGCCATATCGCAACTGCCACCACCATCCATACACATACAACAGCATGAGCAGCCAAAGGTGAGCCAGACATCACATGCAACACAGGAAGTGCACCACACATGTACACACACCACCACACTTGCATGCATGTGTACACCTCTGCCAAGTGTCGCACTGTTCAGACGGGCATCCATGTCACATCTGCCAATCAGGCTTCCACATACCGCTGTCACATGCATCCATGTTGCATCACTGTTGCACCCTTGTCAAATACACACACATGCACATGTACACAGTGCTGATACATGCAGCCAAAAACAACATACATGCGTGACATCACGGACATGTCTACTTACATACACATTCATCCAAACATGTGTGCCCACACAACTGCATTTGGCATGCAAGCCTACACACACAAGCACCATCCATGTCTCACACATTACAGCCCTCGCATGTGTCAGCCCCACAGCCCTGTACACCCCAACCCATACTCGACCCCATACAAACAGATGTGCAACCTGCACACTACTGAATAATCACCACACGCACTGCTCACAATCAGGATGCATGTGCACTCACCGCTCGACTCCAGACGGGTCTGCTTCTCAAGGACCTGGACGTGGAGCGTTGGGGATATTCATTCCAGGAACCTCATCTGTTCTACCGACAAGTGGCCCCGGCGCCCCTTGGCATCCGCTGCCTTCAAGAGGCGCCGGGCCTTGTTCAGGGTCCTGGACCTGAAGTCCTCCCAACGCTTCCTGACATGTTGTAAGTCGCGGACTGCCACCCCCTCCGCGTTGATGGCAGTCATGATGTCAGTCCAGATCCGAATCCGTCCTTCCTTGTCGGCGCGGGAACTTCCGAAGAGGGCATCATACTGCCCCAGGACTTGCTCCACCAGGACACCAACTTCGGTGGCACTGAAGCTGGTGCCCCTCGGCCTCTCTGGCCGGGGGTTGTCAGTGGTCACAGATGGTGTTTGCCCCGACATGACAAACCCAGAGGCAGGAGTGGGTGGGCAACTGGGTCCTGGGGCTGGGCTGTGGAGCGATGGAATCCCAGTCGGGAGTCTTCGGTTCCAGCAGGGGTGGTCACAGCAACAGCACCCCTGGCTGATGTGCAGGCAGCAAATGGCAGTGCACGTGGGCAGCAGGCAGTCAGGCAGCAGCAGATGACAGGTGGGAGCGTGCTTGGGGCTCTTGGGGGCAGTAGTTCGGCCTTCTGGGCAGGAGCGTGGTCTTCCGTGTGCTTACGCGTGGCCAGCTTGATACGGAGTGATTTGGCACGTGAAAAATCTGCACGTCAGCGTGTAATTCGAGGAAAGGCCCTTAGCGCGTAAGCGCGTCTGCACGCATAAGCATTTTCATTGGACAGAAGGCCCCTCAAGCGCAAGCGCCCCTGTGACGTGACGCGTACAGACGCGCATGGGCATTTCAGCGCGCGTGAAAAACGGCACGTCCGCGTGTAATACGAGGAAAGGGCCCATGCGCGTAAGCGCGCGTGGAAAACTGCACGTCCGCGTGTAATACGAGGAAAGGGCCCATGCGCGTAAGCGCGCGTGGAAAACTGCACGTCCGCGTGTAATACGAGGAAAGGGCCCATGCGCATAAGCGCGCGTGGAAAACTGCACGTCCGCGTGTAATACGAGGAAAGGCCCTTAGCGCGTATGCACGGCAGCACGCATATGCGATTTCATTGGACCAAAGGCCCTTAGCGCGTGAGCGCGTCTGTGACGTGACGTGCGCAGGTGTTTCCCTCATTGCACGTGATGACAGAACACACGTGGATTTCCACCAATCGCGTGTGAAAGTTCCCGGCACCCCGGAACACACGTACCCAGGCTAATCGCGTGTGGAACTTCCCGCGCATCCCGAAACACACGTACCCTGCTGGAATCGCGTGTGTAACTTCCCCTGCACCCTGAAATACACGTACCCTGCTGATATCGCGTGTGGAACTTCACGCGCACCCCTGAAATACACGTACCCTGCGGAAATCGCGTGTGTAACTTCCCCTGCACCCTGAAATACACGTACCCTGCTGATATCGCGTGTGGAACTTCACGCGCACCCCTGAAATATACGTGCGCTGCGGAAATAGCGTGTGTAACTTCCCCTGCACCCTGAAATACACGTACCCTGCTGATATCGCGTGTGGAACTTCACGTGCACCCCGAAATACACGTACCCTGATGGAATCGCGTGTGGAACTTCCCGCGCACCCCTGAGATACGCGTACCCTGCTCGCACGGGCCCAATCGCGTGTGGAAATTCCCGCGCACCCCTGAAATACACGTACCATGATGAAATCGCGTGTGGAACTTCCCGCCACCCCTGAAATACGCGTACCCTGCTCGCACGGGGCCAATCGCGTGAGGTACTTCCCGCGCACCCCAGTGATACACGTAGCCCGCTTGCTGTGCTGGTACAGGGTTAGCGCAGCCCTTTGCGCTGGATTGGGTATATTGATGGCTTTTCCCTGCGCGAGAGGCGTTCTTGGAGGCATAACTGGCGCTGCTGCAGGGTCGCTGCGCCACTGTGCGCCACGGCTGGTTTTGGTGGCTGGAATCCATGAATACGCTGTGCGTGGAAATGGATTTTAGCGCACGCGGCTGGCGCAGGGATTCGCACGCGCACACTGTGCGCCAGCCGCGTGCGCCACTTGTGCGCTGAATTCTATGAATTACCCCCTGAATCTCTGCCTTGTAATTTGAGTTATTGGATCAAGGCTGGGTGATGTCACATTTTATGATTTGCTTTACAATCCTCTGAGACCTCCCTTTATCCACTGGTCTCAAAATCTGATTTTACATTAAATGTACATTCCTACATTGGTCACCTTTATACAAATCACACCCAAAGATAACATATTTTACATAGCAGCTATTCCTCAAAACCCTGCAGTGGTGGGATCTTGTCTCCACTTTCTACAAAACTTTGCCCTTTTTACTATGAACACACTCTCCAATTGTTCTGCAAATTTCCACAAATGTGCGTGTTTAACATAGGGATATGCGTGTACATTTTCACAATTCTAACAGTAATACATTTTGCATAAAACCACATATCTTGCCATTCCTGTCCAGAACATGTCACACAGTTTTACCACCTCTTCACGCGTGTAGCCAGAAATTAAATTAACAACTCTGTCATTTTTATATTTTTCACCATTTTGAATGGCAAGTTATAAGTCTTTTAAAATGTGTTCTTTGTTCATGTTTAGCAACAGATGGTCGCTTGGCTCTGCCTCTTTTTGTCTCCCTGCAGTCCAAGGCATCCCCCTCTTGGCTTGTTCCTTTCAGGGGCCATTTACGACCCCCTTTCACACTTTCAATTTCCTGGGCTGCAGCCTTGTCATTGTTCCTTTGCTTTCTGTAGACAAGATTCTGTCCCAACTTGCAATTAACACCTCCCATTGAGTTTCTGCTGAAAGGAAGGCCCTCCTTCTGGGAGAAAAACATGCTTTCCAGTTCTTTGCAGCTTCTGCCAAGCTAATTAACTTTTAAATTTAGCAAAACCCACATCTGTTGCATCACATACAATACATTTCTTTCTTGGCATTAAAATCTGTGGAATCAAAAACACAACTAAAATCTGTATTCTTTTTTGGCAACAATCATGTTTCTGTTTGCTAATTCAGCAGACTTTTTAGTTTTAGGTTATTTTAAAGCCTTCTCAGTCCTCCTCTGACAGCTGTCATTCAGGCGGCCCCGGATACTGCACCCAGATTTTGGCATAGAGGCTGTCAGTTTTCAGAATTTGTATGTTTCACAATGTTACATTTTATACATAGATTTTAGCACCAGGCAAGATTGTGAATGTTGAAAAGTGTTGTGTTATAGGCATTTTGGAGTTCTTGGCAGCAAAGCAAATGTCATTTGTAGGCACATTTTTGGGTCTCCTTTGCAAAGTGCTGCTTTTCTCTCTGCACTCTGTTTGCTGGTCATGGGACCCACTGGCACATTTCTGCAGGGGGTGCTCTATTCCACTGTGCATGCACTATGGGTGGCAGGTTGTGCATCCCTCTTTTTGTGTGCTGAAGCACACGGTTTTTGTAGGTTTTTGTAGGTTTTTGGTGCGCACAAGGGTATTGCCGCCATTGTTTACATTCCACAATAGCTGGACACGGTGAGCGTCAAGTTGCAAGCTGCAAAGTAACGCGAAGCGTGTTGTCTTGCTCGGGTGTGGTTTAAATAGCCCCAACAAAATAGTCGGGGTAAAGTAGTCCCTAGCTACCACACCCACAACACTAGACCTCATAGCTTGGTTCTCACGAACCAAGCTATGTGGATGCCTCCATGTTGGCTGACAATACAATAAAGTAGTTCCCAAGCACATTTTTCATGGTGTATGAGCCTGGTACCATAGGCTCCTGGACTGGCCCCGTGAGGGGGTTTTAAGCAAGGGTTGTGACAGCACACCCCCGTAAGGCACCTCTGAAGGTGTTCCTTCTGTCCGGCCAGGTTTGGTTGGGAAGTTCCGATGGAATTTCCTGATTAGACGTGGTGGGTGGATATTCTCACGGGGCTCCCAGGATCTACTTTGTGGTCCAAATCCTTTCCAATCGACTAGATAATATAGCTTGGTCCTAGAGTCCAAGATATCTTTGACTTTGAATTCTGGTTCTGCATCAACAAGTATGGGCTTTGATGGTGTCCCAATCCGTGTGCCGGGTTGCATTGGTTTCAGGAGGGACACATGGAATACTGGGTGGATGTGTAGATTAGGTGGTAAATCCAGTTTCACGGCTCCTGGGTTGATAATTGCCTTAATGGTATAGGGCCCTAACAATCTGGGATGAAAGGCCCGGGTTCCCTTGATGGGTACGAATTTAGCGGCTAACCAAACTTTGTCTGCTACTTGATAATCAGGGGCCTTTTTCCGGTGTTGGTTGGCGAATCACTTTTGTTTTTCTTTGGCATGAATAAGGTGTTCCTTTGCCCTTTTGAAAGCCTGAGTGATGGTTTTGTGTAGAGTCTTTACCGCTGGCATTTCCAAGCTGGCTGGAAGGTCTAGTTCAGAGGTACATGGATGTCTGCCATAAAGGGTATAGAAGGGCGGTTGCCCCATGCTTGAATGCAAAGAATTGTTATATGCATATTCGGGTCCATAGTAGGTCTTTCCAATTCCTTTGTTCGTGGTGCAGCATGCACCGTAAATATTGCTCGAGTGTCTGATTGGTTCTCTAGGTTTGGCCGTCCGTTTGGGGATGGTGACTGGTAGATAGCCGAACGTCGATCTGCGCCATTGCACAACATTTTTTCCAGAAGTTTGAAACAAACTGGCTGCCTCTATCAGAGACCAGAACCGAAGGGAAGTCATGTAGCTTAACCACGCCCTCCAGGAACACTTTTGCTAAAGTGGCTGCGTCTGGGAGGCCTTTGAGAGGAATAAAATGGGCCATCTTCGAGAATAAGTCCACAACTACAAGAATGGTGTTGAACCCTTGGTTTGGAGGTATATCAGTGATGTAGTCAAGGGAAAGAGTGTGCCATGGAACTGGAGGAATGTCCAATGGTTGTAGGTGACCAGATGGTTTTTGTTTCTGTGATTTATTTTGTGCGCAGACACTGCAGGACTGAATATACTGAATGATGTCCTTACGCCAGGTAGGCCACCAAAAGTTCTCTTTCACTTTAGCTAGGGTTTTGGCGATCCCAGAATGCCCTTCAATCAGTGAATCGTGATAGTTTGAAATAATATGCTGTTGTAATTCCTGCTTTGGTACATATAGGCGATCCCTAAAAAAGGGTAGATGTTCCTTGATGGTATATTGTTCTCCTTGAGTTTGCCATGCGAGGTAGGCATCAGGCTTCATTGTCCGTTGGATTTCTTTTCATAGTTCTGCTTGTATTAAGGCTGTCGTGATACCCAAGAGTTTGTCTTCAGGTATAATAGGTACTGGGTCTGGAGTTGTATATACTATTTCATCTACGCCCTGACTCCTGGTCGAAATGTGATTACATAATCATATTCGGCGATGAAAAGGGCCCACCGTAATTGGCGCGAGGACTGGGCTTTGGCTGTTTTGAGATATTGCAGGTTTCGGTGGTCTGTGATGACTGTAATGGTGTGTCTGGCCCCAGAAGGTAGTGCCTCCAGGCTTTAAAGGCGGATTTGATAGCCAGGAGTTCCTTGTCCGTGATGGCATAATTAATCTCTGGAGGTGAAAACTTTTTCGACCAGAAGGCCACAGGATGTAGCTGGCCGGTTTCCGTGTCTCTCTGTGAAAGGACAGCCCCCATTGCGAGACTGGACGCATCAGTTTCAACGACATAAGGGAGGTCTGAACGAGGATGTCGCAGGATTGGAGCGGAGGTAAACCTTTGTTTAAGTTCCTGAAAGATTTCTTCTGCTCTTCGGTCCAAGCAAACTTTTTATTGTTTTTTCGTAATAGTAATGTGATTGGGTGCACAACCTGAGAGAAGTCTGGGATGAACCGGCGGTAGAAGTTCGCAAAGCCCAGCATGCTTTGTACCCCTTTCAGAGACGTGGGTGAACGCCATTTCAGAATGGCATCTACCTTGTCCCTGTCCATTCTGGTGCCTCCTGGAGTAAGGATAAAACCAAGAAATTTTACTTCGGTGATGTGAAAAAAGCATTTTTCAAGCTTTGCAAACAAGCGATGTTGACGGAGCTTGGTGAGGAGTGAACAAATGTGCCTGACATGATCTTGTTCCGAGGCTGAGTATACTAAGATGTCGTATATGTACACTAAGGCGCACACATCAATTAACTCCCTTAAGACTTCATTCATGAAATACTGGAATGCTGCAAGAGCGTTGCATAACCCGAAGGGCATGACTTGATATTCAAACAAGCCGTACTTAGTATGGAAAGTGGTTTTCCATTCATCTCCTTTTCTGTCTCGGACCAGGTGGTACGCTCCTCGAAGGTCCAATTTGGTATAAATCTGGGCATCTTTAACTTGGTCTAGCTGTCCGGCTCTCTCCCGGATTCCGTCAATTTTGCCCCTCTTCTCAGAGTGCCCCTTACACCCTCCTGCTCACCTGTAGTCTCCTCGGTTGATGCGAGTCCGAATCTCTTCTTTCTCAATGCCTCCTCCCTGGAGTGTGGATGAGGTCTGCCTCGAGAGGAAGCCACCCTGCCCCTCTGACACGGGGCCAAGGGGGCCCCCGTTCCGGGGCAGACCGATGGAGGGGAAAAAGCCTTGAGGCACAAAAAACCCCTTCCTTGATGAAGGTGGCAGCAGGATACCAGGTGAGAACTGAGTAGCTTCAATCGATTAGCAGAAACCACAGAAAGTAGAACAAGGAGACTGTTTCGGGGGGAAACAAAATTACAAGCTGGGAGGCCAATGAAATGGGCTGAGAGGGGAAGACCCAGGAGAACAAGGGAGAGAGAGATCAAGAGAGCCGAAGTAGAGCAGAGGGGAGCATGAAGCAATTCGAAAGTCGGCAGGCAAACAGGAGAGAGAGAGCGGCAGAGCCGCGAAGGAAAGGACTGGAGCGTACCAACCCGGAAGCCTAACGCGAAATGGTTGCAACGCGCCTGCTTCCGGGTTGGCGCTCGTTAAATGCACGTCGTCGGTCGGATGGCTGGAAGACTAGACCGCTGCCGAGGAAAGCGCGGGCGGCGTGACGGCTAGGTCAATGGCCGCTCCACCGCCAGCGCCTCCACAGCTGCCGGCGACTGCCGTGCATGACACTAGCATCTCAGGGATAAGTGGCAAGGGGTAGCGGTTCTTCAAGGTGATCTGGTTCAATGCGCTGTAGTCAATACAGGTTCTCAAGTCTCCTTCCTTTCTCGGTACGAAGAACAAAGGATTGGCTGCGGGGCACTTCGGAGGACGGATAAATCCGTTTGCAAGATACTGGTCTAAATAGGATTTCAAATTAAGGTTTTCTGGTTCTGTGAGAGCGTAGATCCTGCCGCAAGGGATTTGTGCACCAGGAACAAGGTCGATCTGACAGTCATAGGATCTGTGCAGCGGCAATGTATTGGCTTGCTCCTTTCGGAAAACATCCTGGGAATCATGGTATTCACGTGGCAAGGTATTAGTTGCTCCCAGGGTTGATACTGTCGCTCCGGGAGTCATGGGGATACAGACGTCAGGTTTCTCCTCTTGGTAATAGCAGGCAGGGGAGCAGTCACCGGGGAAGGTTAATTTTCGTGCCCGCTGGTCTATCGAAGGGTTGTGAGCAACCAACCATGATATCCCTAGTATTAGCCTGAACTGAGGTGCCTTGATGAGATGGAATGAAATAGACTCCCGATGTCCATCCTGACACATACAAGGTTACCCTGGCTGTGCACTGGTTTACTGGTCCGGAATTGATTTCTGTCCCATCCACGGTGGTTACCTTGTCCATAGTTGGCTTAGAACACAAAGGAAGCCCCATCTCTGCTGCTAGTTCTTAATCAATATAATTTCCAACTGCACCGCTATCGATGTATGCTTCAACGGCATGCATTCTTGATGACTGTTGGTGGTTAATTAAGATCACTGGTATTGCAAATTGCCAGGTCAGCAACCCTTTCTTCTCACTCGACAAACTGACCTCTACGTTTGTCGAGCTTGGTAGTTTTCCGATTCCTTAGCATCATCCTTCTCTGTGGCCCCGACTGTTCTTCTTGGGGGTTTTACTGGACAGTCCTTCAGGAAATGTCCTGGTTTCCCACAATACAAACAAAGCTGTTGTTGTCTTCTTTTGTTCCGCTCTTGTTTTTTGTTAATGGAGGCCGTATCCCTCCAATCTGCATGGGTTCTACAGCATTTTCAGGTACACGGGGTGTGTTTTCCCTTGGTCGAACATACACGGTCTGAGGGTCCATCTTAGACCGGTCTGCCTTTCGGTCCTGCAACCGGTGGTCTAGCTGCACGACCAGATTTATGAATTCTGCACAGTCTCTGGGTGGATGTGGATCAACCACCTGGGCTAAGACATCCTTTAATTCGCCTCGTAAGCCTCGATGGAATAACGTGATTCTTTTGTTTTCTAGCCACCTAGCTTTGGCAACCAGTCTTTTGAAGGTAGCAATGTACGTTAACAAGTCCTGATTCACCTGTCGCAGGGACAAGAGTTCATTGTCTACTGCTTGTTCCTGGGTATGGCGAGCAAAAAGTTTTTCCATTTCTCTCTGGAACCCCCCAAAGTCATGTAATAGAGGATCGTCATGGTTTACCAACGGCACCGACCAATCTGCTGCACTACCACTCAGGTATGATAACACAATAGCTACCCAAGCTTGGTCGATTGGAAATGCTCCAGGCCTACAAAGAAAATGAAGGTGGCACTGATTGATGAATGCTGCATACTTCTGTGGGTCGCCTGAGAACCTTTCTGGTGGTGCCAGGGGCACTGGTCCAGGAAAGGTGATCTGTACCGGAGTGGGTGGTATGGCAGGGTTTTGCATCGTTGGATTGCTTCCAGGTAGAGGCGTCTCTCCTGCCTGTGATTGCAAGTATTGCCTGCTAATCTCTTCAGTGCATTCTTTGGTCTCTATTAGGTCTCTCCGGAGTGCATTAGTCTCTTGTCAGGCAGAATGAACCTCAGCACAAAGCTCTCCTAGTAATTGGGCCAATTGGTCAATTTCTGATGTCTCCATGGCACCCAGGTGGATTTGTTATGGTAGGCTTTGCGTTCTGTTACGCTCACCTGGTATCCACAGGGATGCCACCCAGCCGGGTTACTCGCTGGTATGCTTCTCAGCTTTGCCCTGATGTGGTCTGCAGGGAAGGTTCTGCCTGAAATTACAGGAGGACTGTGTTCAAGACTGACCGACTGGGGTAAGTATCCTCCCTCCACCCCCATATGATTTCAGTCCCTCTGGCGCCCTCTCCTCACCTTGTGGTAGAATTAGGCATGCTCTCCGTCCTGCCTTCTTTGCAGGGCGCGTTGTCCTTCATGGGCGAGTGCGGTCCAGTTACTTCACTGACGCCTGACCGTTTGATATTGTTCAGGTAGGTCTTATTGCTGTTCTTTAGTTTTGTTGTTATCCTGCATGCCTTTCTTTGTTCAAAATGTCTCTTTTTTCTCCCTTAGGTATGCGGAGCTTCAGCGCGGCGAACTGGCTTGGTTGAGCCCTGCTGGTAAATGATGGCGCATTAAAAGCGCTATGATGCGGTAAGTAAGCGCTATGCGCAGTGCTGTGATTTCTTGCCTTTGCTAACCTGTGTTTTCCTTCCTTGTAGGTCGTGGTGTTCTTCAGCACGAGTGGAATGTCCAGAGTGGTGCCTGCCGAGAGGCGACCAGCCAGGTAAGCCTTTTGAGCAGTTTGTAATTTGTAAATGTCTCTACTGCTTTTTTTAATGTTGCCTCTATCTTCCTCTTTCAGATCGTTCTGTCTGGGAGGCGTGCAGATTCGAGGAAGCTGTTCTCAGTAGCTGCGAGTGTTTAAAGATGAAGACTGCAGGTAAGATGCTGCTGCTAATGATGTTCCTTTTGTCTCCTTGCAGGTTCTGCTTCTCCGAGGTTCGAGGGAATAGCTGGACATGGTGAGCATCACTTTGTAAGCTGCAAAGTAACGCGAAGCGTGTTGTCTTGCTTGGGTGTGGTTTAAATAGCCCCAACAAAATGGTCCAGGTAAAGTAGTCCCTAGCTACCACACCCAAAACACTAGACCACATAGCTTGGTTATTAGGAACCAAGCTATATGGATGCCTCCATATTGGCTGACAATACAATAAAGTAGTTCCCAAGCACATTGTTTTTCATGGTGTATGAGCCTGGTGCCATAGGCGCCAGGACTGGCCCCAGGAGGGCTTTTGAAGAGGATGCCAGGCTCTAGAGGCCCGAGTCCTGACTCCACCTGGCCAATGGGTTTGCCAGAGGGGGTTTTGGGCGAGGGTCATGACAGTGGCACTCCGGGCTCCTTGGGTCTTTCCTACCGGTCCCCGAGTGGTCCTCCTTGGCACCCCTTTGGATAATTCTTAGTCCAGATGCTAGAAGATAGAACATATCATGGTTATGGATATTTTCCTACTACTGTGTCCACAAGTCATTTGGGGGATGTCAGCAGTGGGAAAGACACTTGTATTGGTTATAATTGACACTATTCCCCATCTGGGTATCCAGTTGGTTCCTCGATTTGCTGCAACGTATGCCTGGGATGGCAACTCTTCAGCTGGTTTATGTGGACCCACTTGTCTTCCCCTTCTGCCAAACTGCCCTTGGGGATGCGGATTCTGTAGGCGACTGGTGAGATTCGGTCCACAATTTCAAAAGGACCCCACCAACTTGGGAGGAATTTCTGCTCTTTGGCTTGGTTCCTTTGGAAATTGTACAAGTAGACCCAGTCTCCTACTTGATATTCTTTTTTAGTTGTCTTAAGATCATAGTGGGTCTTCATACTGTCTGCAGATCTTTCTAGATTCCGCTAGGCATAGGCAAAAGCATGTTGAAGGTGTTTTCTCAGATTCTCAACTTACTCATGAGTTATGGAGGCATTTATCAAGGTCTGCTCTTGGGTTCTATAGAGCAGATGCTGGGGCAGCACCATCCTTTGTCCAGTCATCAGCTAAAATGGAGACATTTTAGTTGCAGAAGAAGGGGTAGATCTGATGGCCATCAGGACAAGGGGTAATCGAATGTCCCAACTTGGCCCAGAATCTGCCACAAACTTTTTTAATATGCTCACAATAGTTTTGTTGTACCTTTCAACTCAACCACTAGAGGACTGCCGGTAGGCAATGTGTAGCTTCCTTTTGACCCCAAGTATCTCCCACATCTTTGTCATCACATCACTGGTGAAATGGCTACCTCTGTCTGACTCGATCCTTTGGGGTAGTCCAAAACGCGAAAAGATGTGTTTGATCATTAGGGCAGCTGCTGTTTCTGCCTTGCAGTTTGGGGCCGGGAGACATTCCACCCACTTAGTGAATGAGCATGTTACGGTCAATATGTACTTGTTCCCCCTAGAGGAGCAAATCACGGGCCCAATGAAATCGACTTGCAAATCTGACCAAGGCAGTGTCATCCCCCTCTTTTGGAGGGTAGCACGGTGTGCGAGTGATGTTGGCTGAAATTGTGCACACACAAGAAACCCCTTCAAGTATTGGTTGAGGTCCTGCCCCATGTGTGGCCAGTATGCAATCTCTCGTAAGATTTCTAATGTCGTATGAAACCCCTGATGACCGGCTGTGGCCGCATCATGGGAGTGACTTAGCATCAGGCTCCGGGATGAGGTAGGGACCACCCACTGGTCATGGCCAGATATGGATCTCTTCACCAGCAAACCGTCTTGGATTCAGAACACTTTTGGACATTTCATCAACACTCTGAGGTCCTCTTTCCCAATGTAATCGGTATCCGTCAGGGGAAAGTTCTCAGGGTCCTCAATATGTTGATAATACTTACCAATTATTGGATCCCCTTTTTGAGCCGTAATCAAATCAGCATCTGGGGTCTCCTTACTCCATTGTGCAGTTGAGAGTTCATTGTGAGCATTTGTCTGGGACCTAGTGATAGCAGTGACCTGGATTTCCCCCAACAGGGACTCCATCTCAAGTAGATCCCCTTGGATGTCTCCGGTTTTGGACAGCTGATCAGCTAGATCATTGCCAGTTTTGTCTAGTCCGTCTACTTTAGAATGACCCTTGATCTTTTTCCAGTAGATGGACATCCCATTCGAGGTGACCAGATCATCAATATTTTGTATACATTTTCCGTGTTTTAATGATTTGTTATTAGGACATAGCATGCCTCTGGTTTTCCGGTCAACCAGGTGCTCCACGAACCTGTTCTGTACATAATCTGAATCAGTGATTATGACCAGTTCGTGGAGTTTTTGTTGGATGGCTTGATGCACAGCCATCAGCTCTGCCACTTGACTACTTCGGGGACCGATTTTGTACCCAGTGGAGGGTTCTGGGGCATCATTCACCCATGCATTCCCTACGCCGGCCACAAGTTCCTTTTCTCCGTTGTTGTCAACATGGTAGGAGCACCCATCCACATAGACAGTGGGCATTCTCTCACACTTGTCTTCTTCATAGACCTTGTGTGGGGAATTAAGGTATGCCTCCATGTTGTCCTTGATTTTAAGACTTTCGTCCTCGAGACAGTTTTCTCTGACAAAATCATGCAAGTCACCCAGACCTGGCGCGAGGGGACTCTTCTTGTTTTGGCTATATCTGACCTCCACAGGAAAGCCTTGCATTGACAGAATCCAGGATATAATTTGGGAATTACTCACATTTCCGGCACGGATTCTGTCACTTTGAAGATATTGCAGAGGCTGGTGTGGAGTCTCCACTATGATGTGTTCCCCCGGGATAAACGGGCGGTAATTCTTCAATGCCCATACCGTTGCCAGGAGTGCCTTCTCACAATCGATGAATTTTTCCTCCACAGAGGATAAAGTCTTACTCGCATAGGAGATTACTTAATTGACCTTGTCATGCTTTTGATATAATACTGCAGTCAAGCATGTATTTGAGAACCCTGTCTCCAAGAAGAACTCCTTGTTTTTGACAGGGTAAGCTAGGCAAGGCACTTGTGAGAGGCTTCTTTTGAGTTGTCTTACTGCCTCGGCTTGTTCGGGATCCAACTTCCACTTGACCCCCCCCTTCAAAAGAAGGATCAGGGGTCTTGTGATCTCTGCGTAATCCTCAATGAACTTTCTGCTGTAATTATTCCAAGGAGGCTCCTTAGTTCCCGCAGAGTTGTGGGGTCTTTTATTTGCTGGATTGCTTCTACTTTCTGGGGACAGAGACCTTCAGGAGTTATCTCATGCCCCAAGAAATTGACATGGGTCCTGCACCACTGTGCCTTTTGGAAAGAGAGTTTTGCTCCGGCAGCGCTCAACTGTGTCAGAACATAACGGATCTCCACTATGTGTTCCTCCACAGTTGAGCTTTTGATTAAAACATCATTTACATAGGCCAGATTGCCCCTCTCACCCAAGTCGGGCATGGCCTTATGCAGAAAGATGTTAAATTCATTGCTGGAGTTGATGTACCCGAAGGGAGTCCATGTCCACGTGTACTGCTGCCCCCAAAGGTAAAGGCCAGCTTGTATTGGTCCTCCCTACTGACAGATACGGTCCAGTACCCATTGGTTAGGTCAATTGCAGTGAATACCTTTGACCCCTGCATCTGGGCCAGCCCTTGGTCAATGTAGGGAAGAGGCCATCTGGAAGTATGGACCCATTTGTTGAGCTCCCTTAGGTCAGCACAAAGTCTCCACTGGCCGTTTGGTTTCAAAATCCCCAGCACCGGATTATTGAAGGTGCTGTGGACTGGACGAATTATTCCACGGGACTCGAGGTTCTTAATTATTTCAGTAAGGGACTCCATTGATGCGAGAGGCAAGCGATATTGCTTCACAAACACTGGAGTCATGCCAGGGTAGGTGGGAATTGTTGTTGTGTGGATGTCGGTGCGACCACAGTCATATGAGTCCACGGCAAAGAGATCTTGAAAATCTAAAAAAACTTGTTTCAATTTTTGCTTTTGCTCCAGAGTCTCACAGGCATCAGCTAGGTTGACTCTCTCTTCAACCATCTGCCTGAAGCCTGGAAAGACTTCTGGTGTGGCTATCTCAGCGGCCTCCTCCAGCTGGGTGCAGAAGTCCCTGTCAAATTACTGATTTGGACTGATGGCTTCAGGTCGGGAAGGCAGTCCTTATGGAATTGAAAGATCACCTCATCCCTCCTGAAGTCACAGGTCACATCTTCCTTACCATAAGGGCAGGAAGAGTACACCAGGAAATTCCCCCCATGCCGGGTGAAGATCCTGTCTGGTGTTGTGTCATTGTCGCTATCACTGTCCAAACTATCCTTGGGGATTGGTCCTAACAGTTCGTTAGCTAAATCTATGGAAAAATGTCGGTCATCAACTGCCATTACAATAATGGTGCCTGCGCCCAGAGTGATACTCTTTAGGTCACTGTTATCCACCACTATTGGAATAGTGTTGTGTTCTACATTGACTAGTGGTGTTGGGTTTACCCCCAACCCTTGCTGTTGGAAATGAGCATTGAGATGAACAAAGGCGCCAGGATTTTTCAGTTTCTATCCTCTTTTAATGTTTACTTCCAGTGAGAATTGTCGGGTCCGTTCTGGGATGGTAACGTCCTCTCTAATCTGAACTTCAACTGCATATGGCAGCAGTTGAGTTGACCGAAATGCTTTCTCTGGGTCATCAAAGTCCATGGGATTACCCGCTAATCGGGACCAGGCTTTTAAGTTTATTAGGTCCAAACTAATGGCAAATTGATTGAGAATGTCACTGCCTTAAAAAAATGCAGCAGGGACATCTTGCACGACCCAACAATTATGGACTATGCTCTTGTTACCTATGGAAATTTTGAGCATACACCTGCTAGGCAGGAGATGTTTGTAATTGGGTGTTTCCAGGTCCATTTACCATTTGTCTACCAATTTAAATGTGGGAATGGCTGGATCTTTTGGAGTTGGCGGAACATGGCCTCGCTGATGAAGTTCTTACCGTTGTTCACACACACTCGGGCGAGAACAGAGTCCTTCCCTTCATTTAACTGAATAGGGATGAACAACTGCTCTCCAATTTTCTGAAGCTTTGGGCTGATTTCTCATCATTTTGGACTATAGGATTCGTATAGAATTTCAGAGTGTTCCCTTCCAGTGTGGAATGCCACCTTAGACTGGAAGGAAGGTTGATTTTCAGAAGTAGAGAGGACTTCCCTTCCCCAGTTTGTTGTCGTACTGCAATTACTGTCACGTCTGGGATTTGGTTATTCTGGAAGTGGAATTCAATTTGGTCAGATTTTTGTTCAACCATGTGGCATGTGCCATTTAAATTAACATGGTTGACACTATGTTTCATTTTTATTGGTCGGTTAGTCTGAGTCCAGAGGACCCTGTTTACACAATCTATGAGGGGAGACAATCTACGCAGGATGTCATTCCCTAGTAAACATGGTGTGCCCTCTGGAGTCACAACTATGACCGGGTGCTTCACCTTGTGTCACCCAATTTTAATGTCTAAATCCGCAGTCCCCTCGACAGGAATTTCATTCCCATCGAAGTTCTGAAGTTGTCCAGGAAGAGGGGTGAGAGGGATTTGGTATTTCTCCCCCCTTCCCGAATTCAGCTGATCAAAGGCCCTTTTTGAAAGAAGGGTGGCTTGAGATCCAGTGTCCACCAGTGCCAAAATTGTACATTGCCCCTGTATTTGGACAGGGGCATAAAATCTTCCCTCCTTTTCCTCAAGGGCCAAAGATAATGCACATTTCTGGCCAATTGGTGGGTTCATTTCTTTGCTTTGGGTTCTAACAGAGGGGTGATTTAAGCAGGATTTTGTTTGGGATCTTGGGACCTGTAAGTAAAAAGTTGGCAATTGGATAAGGGGTAAGTTTTGGGCTCCCCTGGTTCTGATCCTGGGCTGCCCCCCCCCTTTTTGGAGGTAGTCACCAGAATTGGTTTGCACAAGGTGATTTACTTGCTGGTCATTCTTGGGTTTGATGATGGGCGGTTTTAACTCGGTCCCCACATCTACCGAATCTTGATCAGGATTTCTTGAGACCCATTTTTCTTTGGGAGGAGTTCCCCCATCCCTGAAGGAGGAGAAGATCCTTTTCCCAGAATCCTCTGAGGACCCCTCTCCTTCAAATTGAAAGATTTGCACCTCCTCCACAAAATGGGCCTTTTAAGGCTCTCTGCTTCTCCTACCCGCCCTCTGTTCCTGGGGTTGCAGACTTTCGGGGGCAGGAGATTCTTGTTCCGGTTCCTGGGTTTCCAGGGGCTTTTCACAAGTGATGAAGGAAGCTTCCTCTAAGGCTTTACACCCCCCTTCCCCTTGTGCCTCCTCCATGGGAATCGGTGGGTTGTCTGGGTTCTTCCCCCGTCATTGTTCTGGAGCACCAGACCCTTGATTTGAGGAGTTCTGAGTCACCATGTTCATTTGAGGGTTTTGCTGCACCCTCAACATGTGACCCAGATCCTGTGCCATGTTCTGGACCTGGCGCTCCAGTTGGGACACCCACTCTGGCTGGTATGGGGTCCTCTGGTCTACCCTTGGTTTATCACAGGAAGGGTAACTATCCCTTCTCCCATAATACCCCATGTTAGGATAGTTTTGGTACCCCCCACACCCTTGGCCTCCTCTCTCCCGGACTGGGCTGCCTGGGCTCAAGAAAGTGGGGAAACAAAGAAGGGTAGTTTTGGGGGTTGAGGTTTGGCGGATACCGGGGAAAGAAACTCACCCCAGCATTTGGGGGTTTACTGCCCTCCTGGAGAACATGAAGAGGGAAGTTTCTTGGGTTGGCAGCTGCCTGGTTGTACCCCCCTTGGGCTGGAGGAGTCCACACATAGCCCAGGATGGGTCTGTTGCCCTTGTACCGGGGGCTGATGTAGTCAGGGGTGTTAGGGTCCCATTTGTGGGGTTACCTTCCTGACTCCCTGTTTGGGATTGGCCCGAGGGCCTTCTGGGTCTGGGGTTGGCAGGATTCTGTGCGGGAATGTTTTTAGGCCCCCCATCTCCAGATCTAAAATGGGGGCAACCTTCACCTCCGCCACCTTAGCAGCAGCAGGGGTGTTGGTTGGTTTTGGGCTTTTGTTAGTACTTTTACTTTCTAGTGGCTTCTGCACTTCGTAGATGCGCGTTGCTTGTTCAATGACCCGGTCTAGTGATCTTTTCTCATGAAAGTCCCTCACTAGCTGGGTCATAATGTACTTAGGGAGGGCATGAAAGAAGGTGTTGACAAATTCCCTACTGCCAGTGCGCACCCTCCAGGTGGTCTGCGCAAAGGCACATTTCAGTTCTTGGACAAATTCTTGTGGGCCCTGGTCTTCTGCACATTGCAGGTTGTAGGCTGCCTTGTGGGCCTCTTGTGGGTTTCTATGAATTGAAAACTGTTTTAGGATGGCCGCCCTATAGGTGGACCATCTTGAATGGTTCTGATCCTCCAGCCCCGCAAAGAAGCTGGAGTATTCAGGTGAAAATGTCCACTTGACATACTGAATACAGCTTTGGCTGTCCTTCAGGTGAAAAGTCTCCATCATTTGCTCAAACAATTCAAGGTGCTCCCAAACTGAATATTTGGCATTTTTGTGGTAGGGCATGATGATGCTCCTAATAGCTTTCATTTGCTTCAGGGAATCTTTCAGTAAAGCTCTCTTAACTTTGTTGGCCTTTTGAGTTCTGGTCACCCTGGTCCACACATCCTCTGACTCAGTGGCACTGCTACCAGAGGTGGCTGTCGGTTCCTCAAGGCTCTTCCTGATTCTGTGAGCTTGGGAATGGCTGGCAGAATGTGGGGGCCTAGTCTCTTGGGACCTGTGGCGCTCAGCAGAGACTTCTGACTCTCCCTTGCTCCCAGGATTGGCTGAGTACACCCCCCTCCCCACGATTCTGGCTGGGAAGAGGTTTTTAAGATGCTCTTAGTGGGCCTAGTCTCATGGAATTCCCCATCAAATTTTACTGAATTATCTCTAGGTAGGTGATATTTCTGAGGATGCAGTTCTCTGATTCTCCCCTCACTGGAGTCTCCCTGATCAGAGAAGCTGGCCCTAGCATTTGGGAACCTGTACATAGATGCCCGCCAATCCATTTCTGGGAGGCGTTGATCCGTCAGTCCCATATTTCTCACTATGTTGAAGTCTACCATCCCCGTTGGCCTTGGTTCATATGAGCCAGTGGACATGGGGGTGGCAGAGTCCATGGAATTGAAGGGATTAAAGTCCCTGATGCCGGGGTTCCTGAGGTTATGCCCAGGAGTTTCTCCCTCCCAACTTACCTCATCTCTTTCAGCCCCTACTCCCTGATGACATGCCAGAATCTGACCCTTTTGTTCCTCTATTAAGGCCTAACTGGTCTCTATGAGTTGTTCTTGCATGGCTATCTGTCTATGGAGCCTGTCATTCTTTTCACAGAGAGCCTCATTGTCTCTCTGTGCTTCCTGCCTGAATTGGGAGTATTGGGCCAATTTTTGCTGCAGGAGACTCACCTCCTGAGTTTGGTCCTTGCTGGTCTGATTATTCTTTGCCAGAGCCTCCTCCACGCGCCTGGTGTGTTCTACCATCTTTTCATAATCCATTTTGATTTCACCAAGTTCCTGAACGGCCAGATGATTTTCTTCTAACTTTGCTTTTAAATGACTGACTTCCTGGACTAAGGCGTCCCTTTCCCGAGTTAGTGTGCCCCTCTGTGCAGCCACGTCGTCCCTCTGTTTTTTAAGGGCAACAGCTTTCTGGCGCTCCTCATCAAACTCTGTTTGGGATTCTAGGTCTTTGATTTATTATTTTCCTCTTTTAAGGATTCTAGACGGTTTTGCAGGGTGACTATCTGTTTTGCACAGACTCTATTATAATTCAATTGCTGTTCCAGCTTTTGTTGGCTCTGTTTTAAAGAGTCCAACCTTTCTTGACACTCTTTTTTCAGTTTCAGTGCCTGGGCATCTTGCTCTGCCTTCTTTTGCAGTAAGAGCGTCAGTTCTTCTTGCAGTTTTGTGGCGTACTGCCTAGCCTCTGTTTCGGCTTCTTGGCTATTCTGGAGCCTTTGCTCTGCAGAGTCCAGATTGCTCTATTTTCTGCATTGCTTCCCCTTGCCTCTTTGTGAAGTCTACATGGTCTGCGTACTTTTCCTGTACGACTCCTATGTGGAGGTACAGGTAGGCCGCTATTTTGGCAATTTCGCATTGCTCCTCTTTATTTTAGGGGTCATTTACAGATCACTGAGTGCTTGATGTAATGGCCCCTTATCCTGCCAGATATTAAGGTTGGTTTCAGTGACTTGCAGCCATACCTGTCCTTCCTATTCTACCCCTTCACCCAAGACAAACAATGTGCGCAGTAGGTGTTCCCTTGCAATATTGATTTCCACTGGGGTCGCCATTCCGGAAATATTAATTTCCTTCAGACTTATCTCAAGGTTACTTTACTTTTGTAAACAGGCCCAACTCCTTTGAGTATTTCTATTGAAGGATGCTTGAACAGTGTAGCACAGTATAGTAACCCAACAAGGTGTATGTACCCCGTCAGTTAGCACGGTGTTTTAGACTGTCACGAGTGGTATGTCTAATTCAGGATCTCGCGATGAGCCCTCAAGCTGTAAGTGATTTCAATCCGGCACCCACCCAAGTCAAAGTCCAGCATAGTGCACAACTGAAATCCTTATTTATTTTTGTCTAAAAGTTCAATATTCTAAACAATATACCACTCATATCACACCCTTCTTCTGGAACCCCACCGGTCACACTGAACCAGGAATCAGGCTGGTTTGAAAAGGCAAATATTTATTTATGTATTTAAGATTTAATCACAATGGGCCTCATTACACAGAAGGCGGTAGCCATGGCGCTTTTAGCGCCATGTCTACCCCCTTACTGCCGTCGGAGGCCGGGTTCCCGGAATAGGGACTTACCGGTCTACTCCGACCTTTGCGGGACCGGGAACCATTCCCCATTTGAGCCCCCATAGGGCTCAATGGGAATGGGGAAGGAGCAAATAACGGTACCGCAAATTGCGGTACCGTTATTTGCACTGAAGTCCCTCAGCGGGTCCTGTCCTTAACGTGTGGTCTGACCACACGTTAAGGACGGGACCCACTGAGGGACCTCGTAGTAGGGCGGTGGGGATTCCCGGCACCGGTGCCCTTACCGGTGCCGGTAATCCCCTACCGCCGTCCATGTAATGAGGCCCAATATGTTTTAATAAGTACACAACAATCACCAATGGGGTGACAGAACACTGAATAATATCTTTAGTACACTAGGAATAGGTAATAAGCAACACAAATGCATCACAAAAAATAAGACTTTTGTGTGGGTTCAGATCAGATAGCACTGTGGTTAGCAGTTCCCTCTGCAACACCCCTCAACCACCCAATAGGCAATTTTAAGAGATCGAAGGAGAAAGCAGGTATTCAGGAATGGCACAAATCAAACAGAATATCAGTCCCACTTTCCCCCAGCAAACACAAGAGAAGAACAGAATTGACTTTCAGCTGTCAGACTGGCTTTCAAAAGTGTCTTTAGAATAGACTGGGCAAAAACACCAAATATGGTAAAAAATACTAAAATAGTTCTAAATTCTTATGGGAGCTGCTTTGAATAGTTGCGCACAAGCACAAGCAATGATTAGGTCAGCAGAAAACAATTGAAATCTTAAGGTCCAAGTCGGAAGCAGTTTAGAGCTATTTTACACGTGTAAACTTTTCAGATTTTTAAAATCGCAGCTAACTTTTCATTGCGCGATATTCGTGATAACAGGAGAATGATTTGCATTCTATGGATAGCTACAGATGTTGGGTACAAGCAGGAGAGGACATTTCATTTCTATCACAAAAACGGAGGGAGTTATGGAGGTTTTAGTAAAGGGCATTTTTGTAAAATAGGCACGAGAATGGAAAATAGGAATTCACTTTTAAAAATGACAAATGGGTTTTCTTACACTAGGGGATGACTATGAAGAAGCGAACACCACACAGGAATATTACAGTCACTGGATCAGGGTGACCAACCTGATAAGGAAACTCAACTTCTTCAGATGAGAAAAGGGTCAGTACAAAGATAATTCTAACAATACTGGTTCTGAAGGAAAGGTATGATGGGTTGGATAGGGATAAGACTATGCAAAGTACATATGCTATGGGACACAATTCTTCCTATTTATACTCACAGGATAAGTTTTTAAATGAGACCGTCAGCTCTGGTCAGGATTGGGTCTGGTCTAGGAAAGACAGCACATCAGGCACGGTACTGGATCCTCTAGGCCGGTTGCCGGATTGGCCCAGGATCTGCTCTCCTAGTCTGTGGGTATTTGAATCAGCTGGATGGTGAGTTTCTCAGGCAAACCTAGTGGTGGCAAGCCAGAGAATTTCTGGATACTGGTTCAAAGGGCCTTCTTACACCACACAGTGCTTTACTGAGTGGAGAGAATACATTTGAGGATTGGGGCCTTGCTGGAAATCAATAGTCTCTATTGCTGGCAAGAGATTTGGCGTCTGGATCTGGAAAAATATGTAAAGCTGGATGTAGAGAGCTGGATCAGAGTGCTTTGCCGGAATCAGGAAAGTGGCTGGATATGTGAATCCCTATGTGTTGTCAGGTGTCTCTATTCATGCCTAAAAATTGCATCACAAAGGGGGGGTGTGTGCCGGCTTAGCTAAGTTTGCACCTGTGAGCAGGGATAGGACCACACTTAATCTCCGCCTTGTAATTTGAGTGATTGGAAAAAGGCTGGGTGATGTCACATTTTATGATTTGCTTTACAATCCTCTGAGACCTCCCTTTATACACTGGTCTCAAAATCTGATTTTATATTAAATGTACATTTCTACATTGGTCACCTTTATACAAATCACACCTAAAGATGCCATATTTAACATAGCAGCTATTCCTCAAAACTCTGGAGTGGTGGGATCTTGTCTCCACTTTCTACAGAATGTTGCCCTTTTTGCTATGAACACACTCTCCAATTTTTCTGCAAATTTCCACAAATGTGCGTGTTTAACATAGGGATATACGTGTACATTTTCACATTTCTAACAGTAATATATTTTGAATAAAACCACATATCTTGCCATTCCTGTCCAGAACATGTCACACAGTCTACCACCTCTTCACACGTGCAGCCAGAAATAAATTAACAACTCATTTTTATATTTTTCACCATTTTGAATGGCAAGTTATAAGTCTTTTAAAATGTGTTCTTTGTTCATGTTTAGCAAAAGATTGTTGTTTGGCTCCATCTCTTTTTGTCTCCCTGCAGTGCAAGGCATCCCCCTCCTGGCTTGTTCCTTCCAGAGGCCATTTATAACCCCCTTTCACGCTTCCAATTTCCTGGGCTGCAGCCTTGTCATTGTTCCTTTGCTTTCTGTAGACAAGATTCTGTCCCAACCTGCAATTAACACCTCCCTGTGAGTTTCTGCTGAGAGGAAGGCCCTCCTTCTGGGAGAAAAATCTGCATTTCCAGTTCTTTGCAGCTTCACCCAAGCTAATTAACTTTTAAACTTAGCAAAACCCACATATGTTGCATCATATACAATACACTTCTTTCTTGGCCTTAAAATCTGTGGAATCAAAAACACAACTAAAATCTGTATTCCTTTTTGGCAACAATCCTGTTTATGTTTGTTAATTCAGCAGACCTTTTAGTTTTAGGTTATTTTAAAGCCTTCTAAATCCTCCTCTAGCAGCTGTCATTCAGGTGGCCCCGGGTACTGCACCCAGATTTTGGCATAGAGGCTGTAAGCTTTCAGACTTTGTATGTTTCACAATGTTCCATTTGATGCATAGATTTTAGCACCAGGCAAGATTGTGAATGTTGAAAAGTGTTGTGTAATAGGCATTTTGGAGTTCTTGGCAACAAAGAAAATGGCATTTGTAGGCGCATTTTTGGGTTTCATTTGCAAAGTGCTGCTTTTCTCTCTGCATTCTGTTTGCTGGTCACGGGATCCACTGGCACATTTCTGCAGGGTGTGCTCTATTCCACTGTACATGTACCATCAGTGGCAGGTTGTGCATCCCTCTTTTTGTGTGCTGAAGCACATGGGTTTTGTAGGTTTTTGGCGCGCACAAGGGTTTTGCTGCCATTGTTGCTGTTTCTTTCCCCATGACTGGCAGGGTGATGCCACATAGCATAGCGGAATGGGTCAATACATCCCATAGAGGTAAACATGGCAGCATTTGTCAAATGGTTCTAAAAGTACTGCAATGTAATGCATTTTCTTAAATATATTGTTCAAGGTTTATCATAGACAGCAGCCGATGAAAAGATGTTTTAATGTGTATAAACTCCACCACAGATCAGGAAAACAGACTGAAAGTGGCCAATGCATTTCGGACAGATGTCCATCAAAAGGGAAGAGTCAGTATTCCTGAATGCAAATGATCATTCTCTTGTGATATATCAAATCTGATTAACATGTCAGGCATATGCAGCTCGCCAGGACAACATTCTGAAAGTAAACAGAAAAGATCAATTTAACTGATACATGGATCAGATTCTATATGTGGCATTTTCAAGATATGATATGATAGTTTTGTTTATATAGCGCCTCTACACAATGTGTTTCAAAGTGCTTCAAGGCAAGGGAGGGAACAAGGGAAAATACAATGACATTCTTACAGGCCATGAACAGTAAGGATGTGAAACTAACTATCGTACTCGGCCTGATGACTTTTCAGATAGTGCAAGAGCTAAGACATAGATAAGGAAGGGAGGGGGAGAGTGGGAAGGAAATGGAAACAGACAGGCGACTACCGTACTAGGCCTCATGACATTGCTGGTAGAGCCGAATAAAACAAAAGGTAAGATAGAGGGGTGCAGAAGGGAGGGGAGGAAAAGAACAAGCGACTATTGTACTAGGCCTGCCGACATTTCAGATAGTGCCGGAGGGGGCGGGAAACAAGTAACAGGCAGTTGGGATGGGGGATGGAAGGGGAGGGGGTAGCAGGCAGACGAGTTTGCTATCATACTAATTCCAGGGACAATTCTGATAGAGTAAGTGCATAGAAGAAAGTAAAGGGAGGAGGGGAGGAGATAGGAAAAGGGAGAAAGTGAGAGGAGGAGATAACAGAGAGTAAGCAACTGAAACTTTGCATTGGGGAATACTGACTCTGCCCTCTTGACGGACATCTGCCTGGAAAGCATTGTTCACTGTCAGTCTGTTTAGCTCATGATCTGGAGGGGAGTTTATGGACATTAAAGCATCTTTTCACGAGTTACTATCTATGATGAATCATGAACAATTTATATTTAAATGTATTAAATAGCAGTGGTTTCACAACCACATTTTGCAAGCATGCGCACTTTGGAAGTCATCTTTGGTCCTTTTTCTATGTATTTGTATGTCTTCGCGAGCCACAGCATTTACTGTAGTTCTCCGCTACATGTACCTCAATATGTGGTTCTTTTTAGTTACTAAATACGGGATGGACACCTCTCCTCTTTCCTTTTAGCATTTATCAAATACCACCATTTGTTCTGTCTGCCCAATTCAGAAAGGAGTGTGGAACTACCTCCGGTGATATGCCTGTGCAAGTCAGATTTCCAAAATGAAAATCCAAAAATGGATTCCTCCACCTCATAGGTAGAGGGAAACATTGTAAAACAGTCCCAAAAGTGTTTTTTTTACCTTATTCCCATTGACCCATTGTAAGGGGGTGAAAAGGTGGGCATCTCTGATGGCCCCCTCACCGCTTTATCTACGTAATGAATAACAAGGTCACACAATTTACACTTTTGTGGTTTTGAAAATATGACCGATACTGGTATGAACCACTACTGTGCTTCATCCATTTCTCCATCCATTGGAGGGTGAAAATTGATACAAAATAAATGTAAGCAAATAACCAGTGTATTTTTTGAAATAGCGCCAGTGGTATTTCAGGAATACCACTGTGATTGTAATGGTCCTGGTGTGAACTCTGAATTATTGGAGGTGGTAGTTTCCTCCGGCAGTATTTCTTTCTAAAAATGCACCCAACTTTGATTAATCCCCTTGGTTTCAAAATGTCATCTCTGGCTTCTGCTTAGCAGAGGTAATTACATGTGTATGTGGATATCCTGCAGCAGTACATGTATGGGCTCTAGTGGCTGTCATACTCTGGATTGCAGAAAGAGTGCGTAATGATGAAAACGATGTAATAGTGTCAGCCGTTTTGTAGAAGCTCTTTCATGGTACGTGTGATGGAGGCTCGTCATATGTTGCTTTGAAGAGCTTCTTTTGTGTGCTTACTGCTTGAAAAAGTAATGTTTTTTTTTTCAAATTGTGTGCTGCATTATGGTATGGTGAAATGATATAATAAGGAATGTCTCAATCCATACCAATTAGCTTCTGTGTGATGCAGTGGCTGCTTTTCATTGAACCACTGTTTCTTAAGCAGTGTTTTCATCAACGCCATCTTGCAATTGTCAGACCTGACTGACTATGTTATTGTTTCCATTTGTGTGACAACTGTGAGTTCCAGTATTCCACGCTACATTACACTGAATTAATCACTGCATTATATAGGAGAACATGTTCTCTTACAGATATCGGGTATTGCAAGATAGTGTAATGTTTTGTTGATGTATTATAAATCTGCTAGCGGCTTTAGTTGCAGCTGTAGCATGCATCGTTTTTAATAAAGCAGCTTGTGATATTTCCTGTCATTATATTGTACTCCAAAGTAGAACAAATTGATGCTGCACCAGGGTGACACATGCCTGCCATTGGACTGCCTGACTTAGGAATATCACGTGTGAACGGTAAAAAAATCATCTTATTTTTTTGAAATGTAACTAAGCAAAAGGATTTATTAGTTTGCTTGCAAAAAACGGACAGCATACTAGCAATGAAACCATTCACAGCTAACTAGCACCCCCATATCTGCTATTCTTGTACATTCTTGGGGTTTGAGCCCAAAAATTCGAGTTCCACTTATTAGGCCTTCCATCATGCTGTTCCCACCTCCCACCTATACAATACTGTTCTTTGTTAAAAAAAAACAGTAGTCCATCATTTGTGTTCATAGTGTGAGGTACTATGTGGTGCTCCAGTTACAAGTAAACATGGCTGCTCGCTCACACTCCTGGTCTCATGTTCTTCAAGCGAGGGTCGTAGGGCTCCACCCCTTTGATTAATTCTGCTGCCAATGAGAGTTCCATTGTGCCTACAGGTCTGGGGCAACATGACCCATTGGTTTCAGTTCAATGGTCTTGTCCCAGTAAACCCAGGCAAGCACAAAGTTCACAGTCAGTGGTTTAGGGGTACATGCGCAGTTCAGTTCATGATAGGCATGCCTTGGACAAATAGGGTAGAGGTATCCGAACCAAAGGCAGCTTGGAATTAAACGAAAAATAATAAACACTAGGGTGATGTAAAAGGGTGATGTAGTGATTGAGGGGTACATTTTTTGCATGGGAAAAGGAATCCCTTGCTCATGCCCCCTCACTTTTATTCTCACACAGACCTGCCTTTTGCACTACTAGTACAACTACAACCGCAACACTTTCATTAGCTGTTACTTCTTAATGTTTTACAGGATGTAAGGTTTGTAGGAACCGGGACATTACCCTTTGGCATTTGCCATTCCTCCAGAGTTACAATCTAAGCACATACACATTGTATTTAATCTTATTTTCAAACTCTCATTAATTGATAGGGGGCAGTGCATGTGATTCTTCGCTCCTTTCTTGAAGGACAAAAGGGGGCTAAAGATTGTTAGTAGAACTGTGGCGTACGTATCTGGAGGCCGCTGTATTGAAGACCACAGTCCCCATTTCATTACAACACCTGTGGCAGCAGAAAACTATGGCTGTCAGGAAGAAGAATAACACGGTTATAGTGATATATGTTTGTTCTTCATTATTTCATTACTAATAGCACACATCCTATCATCAGGAATGCATAGGGTGGCTGTACAGTGAGCTATGCGAAGGCCTTCTTCTGCTCATTAAGCACTACCTCTAGCACCTGTAAACACTTCTGGATATCTGCGATTTCCTGACTTCTGGGATTAAGATCTCTAGATTTTCAGAGCGACCAGGCACTACCTTGGGACATCCCTTTAAAATCTTCATATGGAAACGTACTTAATTCCTTTCTACTACTCGCTACTACACATTAAACTGTCAAGCTCCTGCCTTGAAAACAAAATGTTTATCTTATGTAGGAACTGAGACCAACTGCACACGCCTACCCTCACCCTGAACGAAGAGTTAACAGTTGCCTTCCCATCTGAACAAATCGTGGTACCTACTAATAACAGCTTACCTTTCCCAGCTTATAAAGACATTGCAGCTGGGGTGGTTGAAGGGGTCATAATTTCCCAGCTGATCCTATTCCTAGCCATAGACCAGGGGTTATCCCTGGGGCAGTCGTCAAATATTTGACCAAGCTGCCATTCACTTGCACTTCCCACCCTTTTCTGTGTGTGACCCAGTTCCAGTTGCATCCAGCCAACGGGCCAGGTATGACTTTGCTGCTGGTGGGCCCCAATGCCTTTTGCTGTGAAGGTGAACTCTCTACATCCACAGGTCCATCTGCTGTACTCCCAGAAGTCTCTCTATGGCCACAGGTCTCTGGTATTCTTGAATCCTTTCCCAGGATACTTGACAAGCTGTTATGTCTCACATCCTCTCAGACACTCAGGAGTTCAGATTCCAGGTAGTCTTGCACCTCATGCAATGTCCCATTGGAGCATTCTTGCAGAGTACATTACTCCATTTATCAGCTGTATTTGGGCATCTCTGGTGAGCTGACTCAGAGGGCCAATGACATGTAGTTCCGCAATGTTCGTGTTGGTGTTGGTGAGCTTTGCCCCAGAGGTAAGTTCTGTTGATTGTTCTAATCGGCCCAAACGGTCATCTAACCTTTGCAACTAAATACACCCCCAAGCTGCAAGGGTAATATCAGCCCATCCCAAATTCGATTGGCTACTTCCCATTCCTTTCTTCCTCCATGCAATTCCTCAGGATTCTGTTGCAAGTGAATAGCACCCCCCCAGAACAATTGGGAAACTGTGTCATGACCTGAAATTCAGACATGGCAATGGGAAAAATCGTAGTCACTAGAGTAGTGTTTAGAATAACATGCCAAAACCCAGAGCAACTTTAACAACCTCAAATGCAGGGGAATCTAGATCCTGGATTAAAGTATATATTCTGTTATCTAACACCGTTTTATAGCGGCATAAAGCATGAGTGGTGTTAGAACGCATCCTTTTCCAACCCTTTAGTGCGGTTTCTGAAAGTCAAAGCAAATAGTAAAGGAGAATAGAGCTCTATGGAATTATTATAGTCCTTTAATAACACTACACTCTGCTTCTCAATGCCATATTCTCACTGTACAACCACCTGACAAAAACCTTTAGGTAAGGATACTGCATCAGTCTCTCTGCTCTCATTATTGCTCTTCACCCTTTCCTTCACCACCACCATTGTATTCGTCAAGTAGCGGTACCGGTACCAGTGAGTTATCTTCAATATGTTAAGTCTGAGATATTGGAAGGTTCAGGGTACATTTAAGGAGCTGGGCTTGGTTTAGTTACCATGGCCATGTCACAATTTCTGAGGTGTTGACCATGTTTGTGAGATCATAGCTTTGCATCAACGAAGAGGAAGAGGCATAAGAGACATTAGAGATCATGAGAGAAATCAATATAACTGAGATGCAAAAAACGGTTATTTTAGTTTTTCAGTTTACAGGTGCTGTAGCCCACTTGCAATGGGTCACAGGGACCCATGTAGGGTGACCTTGCACTTTAACAGCCACGTTTGATACCAACAAAACCTAGTAGGGCTGCTTCCAACATTGAGTCAAGGCTGATTTCTTCTGGTGTATCTTCAACAGCACACAATCCCCTGGCTGTAGAAAGTGGCTGAGCGCACTTGGCTCTTTAGGCAGCCCTGCCTTGGTCTGGTTATGGGAATAACTTACAGAAGAGATTAAGGACTTCCCATAGCCCAATAACGGGCTGTCAGTCAAATATAGGTTAACATCAACATGTTTCAAAGACAGAGATAAAGGGGTTGTCTCTTGGGTCGCCTGTGTAAGACCTCATTGTGGATGAACCCCATTTTTCTGCTAAGAATACTTTGCATACAGAATAGCACAAGGGGAAGAGCGCCAGGCAACTTTAACCCTGTTTCTTTTCATACTTTTGCTATTTCATTCTTAAAACACCATTGCATTTCTCTTCTTTGCCTGCCTATTGTGGATGGTGTGGGCAGTGCAAGTTGTGCTGCATGTTCAAGGAGGCCAGCCTTGTTTTTACTACAATCTTCACGAAGTGCGACCTTTGGTTACTGTTAATACTGGAAGACACACCAATCCTGGGTACAAAATCTCTGACAAGTATCTTAACAACTGTTACAGCATCAGCCCTTCGATAGGGGTGCACCTCCCACCCAGAGAACACATCCAGGATAACAAGAAGATACTTCCAACTATTGCAATGGAGAAGCCAGAGAAACGCAATTGGGAGGCCTACAAATGGGCCATACGGAGGAGGGGTTCACTAAATTGTTTTGAAGGCAGATGATGCAACATGTAGAATACTCTTAAGCCATTTTGGGGAATTCAAGGGCAAACCAGGACATATTCAACAACATAATCACCCCTTCATTTGCCTCATGAGCCCGGCCATGGTACATACTTACAAGCTGTGGCAATAACATCTTTGATGCTAATCGACCTTGTTCATCCCGCCACAGAGAGTCATCAAGCAATCAATAACCCTTTTTTATCCAATTAACCATTTAACTTTCAGTGGAGGGGGTATTTTCTTGCACCTGTGCTAAATCCTTCAGGATCCTGAATGGGGAGGGTTACCGGACTGACTTTATCAGAGAGAATGTATTCATTTTAGGATTCAGATTCAGCAGCCAATGTTGCTGTTCTGTCTGCAAAATCATTGTAGCAACTAAAATCATCATCCATGGGCTGGTGAGCTCTTTGCACACAATATAATGGCATCTGGGAGGGCCTTCATATTGCCTGTTTTTAATGGCGGTTAATGTCGATGTCAGGAATTCTATCTGCTTCCAGAGTTGATCCAAGTTGTGGGCTACCACAAAGGCATACCTTGAATCGGTATAAATATTGATAGATTGTTGAGCAGGTAGCTCACATGCCGTTGTGAGTGCCGCCACCTCTGCTATTGGCATGGAAGTGACCTGAGGTAGCATCCTGCTTTCGACCACTTCCCCAGGTTCACAGACACATTCCCTGCAACCAATTTCCTATTGTGTTCTCTGTAACACAAACCATCCATGAAGTAAGTCAGATCTGTCTCAGGAAGGTACATCAATGAAGCCAGCTCTGGGAGTCAATAAGAAAGCAGTGATGGTTACACAATCACAGGGTTATGTATCACGTGATTGACCCTCCTGGGAGTGGGGAGCAGAGATGGTGCCTTCAGCACTGGGTTCCCTGGTCAAAGTAACATTGGAGGAGTTTAAAAGGGGTATTGCATAGTTGCTCGCACATGACACAGGCATGCTCTGGGATTTAGTTTTCAGTAGGAGGGAGACAACTTTGTGTTGGACTGCAATCTCTAAGGGAGACCCTAACACAATGTTCTCGCATTGTTCCACTGCAAGTGCAGCTGTCGCAACTGATTGTAGTCAAGGCAGTATTCCGTCTTCAATGGGGTCTAATTCTTTATTGCAATAAGCCACTGGCTTGTGGTGAATGCCATTTTTCAGGTAAGGAGAGCCAGAGCAAATCTGTTTCTATTGTAGCAGTATACAGTAAATCCTTGGTTATAATCTGGGAGTCCCAAGCCAGGTACACTGGCAAAACTTATTTGTATCTTGCTAAATGCCTTGTCTGCTTCCGGAGTCCACTGTAGTGCCTCTAACCTTGTTAGCTCTGGTGTCCTGTTGTAGGAACCTAACAATCTCTGCATATCCTAGAATTCATTGCAAGCAGTACCCTAAAACCCCTAAATGTTCTCCTCGGTGTGACTGCATGGGGTTTTACAATCTTGGGTACTGTTTTCTTTCGGGAGTGGGCTATCAATTGGAGACCCTCAATAATGTCATAACCCAGGTAGGGTACTCTTTGCCTACATAATTGTAATTTCTGTTTTGATGCCATATGTTCTCTCTTTGCCACGGTAGTAAGCAGCACTTGTGTGTCCTGATTGCATGCCTCATAGGATGGAAAATCGTCCAGATACAGGACCAACACAGACATCACGGGAAACTTTATACCATCTAGATCCTTCTTCACTTATTGAGAAAAGAGGGTAGGGACTATGTATACCCTGGAGCAACGTTGTCCAGGTGTACTGAATTACTTATGTATGGGGACAGAGAAAAATGCTTGGCACAGGTCAGCGGGTAGCTTCGGCAGGGATGCATGGCAATATTGTTTCCGGGGTTCGGCACGACTGGGAGTGAAGGAATTACTACAGCTTTAATGGCTCTCATATCTTGGACAAAATGGTAGGTTGACTTTCCTGGCTTTTTCACAGGTAATATCTGGGTTTTACATGGGCTAGCAGTCGGAACAGTTATACCTTAGTACAGTAGTGATCCAATGGAAGGGGTAATTCCCTCTTCTGCTTCTGGTTTTGATGGGTACCAGAGAATGTGTAGCAGTATCCTAAAAGGACATATCCTTATCTGAACAGGTTCAGCAGTGTGAATGTATCCTACGGCATTACAACGGTTGACCATAAAGAAGTTGGTATGGAGTTAATTAGTGTATTCAAATCACTGACCACACCTCTTCACTTTTTGATTTTTCTTCGGACTCCATCTGGAGAGTCACGGGAAAATCCCCTGCATTATTACATTTAAGAATACCCCATCCAGGGTGCAATGTATGGTACACATAAGCTTAGACAAAAGATCCCTACATAACAAATTCACTGGAACTGAGAGATGAAAGTACGAGTGTCTGTGATAGGTTCCTGTGTGATCATAAGGAGTTCAGCAATTGAGTGGACAACTGGGATGTTGGATATCAGAACTACATTTAAAGTGTCAGTGTACACTGGCAAGTCTGGGAAGCTTTGCATATGCAGAGCTGATTTTCTAGTCCCTTCACTTACCAGGCAGGGTACAGATATACTGTTTGCAATGCAGTGCACATGTGGGCTGTCTTGGTCCATCCATATTAAGGGCTCCATAGGTAATACCTTATTTTTCTGTAGTCAGAATGGATTTTGATCAGTCTGGTGAGTGAGGCAGGGTTGGGCTTTTGGGTTCGGAAGAGGGGTTGGGGTTCTCTGATGTGTATCAGGGAAAGGGGAAGAGCTGTCTGCAGGGGAACTTTGGGTGTTATGATGCACCTGATTGCCCTGGAAATATGGTCCATGTGGTCTATAGGGGCACTTGTCCTTCCAATGCCCAACCTAATAACACACTAGCAAGTTTGTATTTGCTCCCTGTGTACTCTGCAATCCCTGCCATTCCCATTGTCTTTGCTGATCCTGTTGACCTCACTGACCTGGGTAGCCCCCTACCTGCCCTATATTTACCATTCATCTAGGAGGCAGACCATCCATCTGGATGGACATTTGCTTTTTCTCAAAGGTCCCTTTCTTTGGTTCCTGATACGCATAAACAATGATTCACAACCATCACTAGGTCTGATTAAGTTTTGGTCTGCCACCCGATGCACACTTTCTTTACCTGTGCTTGTATATTGGGTAGCAGGCCGGCTACGAAAGAGTAGGTTATAGCCTTTTGGTCAGACTCATCTGACTTGGTGATGCCTGGATGTTGGGCAAATACCACTTTGTGTCAGCCTAGTTATTCTGCTGGCAACTCTCCCTTATCTTGCTTACAGTTGCCTATCTTGGCCAATTAGATTTCTGGGGCAAATCTCAGGGATAGCAGTCACTATTGTTTCCCCCGCTTGGATAATATACCTGGAACCTGGCCTGGCCAAGTGGCCAGTTCTGGGGTTTGCTGTCTCACATTGGGTGGCATAACTACCCTCATCAACTGGTTCATGTCTGCCATGTGCGATTGTAGGCCTGGGTTATGGTGAGCAACTCTTCTATGAACTGTTGCACTCCTGCCTCATATTTGGAAATTCTTTAGCCATGCTTGTGAATCACTAGGTGTCTATGGAACATGTATGGTAACAAGATGAGGCTCTTGTTGTCCCTCCTCCTTGTTCCCTGCCAGCATCTAAATAAGGGCTGCTTGGAGGACCTTAGGGTCACTCCATATGGTTTGTCTCCCCGACTCACTGACACAGTATAAGAGGGAGGTGAATCATGCAAGAGGGATCCCACTTGGGCAGCACCAGCTCAGATGGTGCTGCATTTTGGGACTGTACAGTGATGGGGAGTTGGACAGCTCCCAGAGCTTGCACATCCTGCCCCCCTGTTGCTGGCCTGCTCTTGCTGTGGCATGTACAGTAGTAATGTCATATAATCTATAATGTCCTCTGTTGTCTCATTGTCTTGGTCGTCCTGCTCTCCCTCTGTATTTTCCTTTGTGTTTTCATTCTTTTAGTCACACTAATGGAGTTATCTCTCTACTGATGAAGGCTAACCCCTCTTGTGCCCCAACAATAGACCCTCTTACTCAGTTAGTCAAGCCTATTGCCCCTTTAGTGGCCTCACACCTCACTGAACTCCTCCACCTGTCCTCTCCCTCTATTTTCAAAACAGTCACGGTGATCCCTCTCCTAAAAAGCTTGGTGTCTTTTCTTCCACACAACTCTAAAGTGTTCAAAAGGGCAGTGTTAAAATGAAATGATATTTTATTTATATCGTGCTCATACACAAGTGTTTCAGAGCGCGACCAGGCAAAGGGAGGGGAAACAGGGGTGAACAAGCACAACGATCTTACTAGGCCCAGTGACATTAAGATCATGCAAGTGCATGGATACGAGGAAAGTGCATGGAGGGTGTCAGTCTAGAAAAATAGATACCTCTCACGACCAAGGGCAATGTATCATATTGGCCGAAGACCAACCGTCTCATGCACTAAACGTCAGAAATACAGACTCATCAGTTTGACCAATGTGCGGCCATTTTGATGTAGCTAGAATCGCCATTTTGTTCACTAACATTTGCTCATTGCTTTTTGTTCAAAACTGCTTAGCCGAACGCTTATTCTGCTTATTCTGCTTATTCTGCTTCACTGATTACTTTGTTGTTCAAAGCGAAAGAGCAAGGCCGCGAGGCCGGGAGTTATTCATTGAAACATAACGTAGGCAGCCCCAGAGAGGAATGCCCAATCCCCTCCCGCATATAGCCTTGGAGGAGAGCAACACAGCATTTAATAATTTCACTGATGCCAGCCAGTCTCGTTAATATGGTAGAAAAGCTAGAAAGTTCGTGTGTGGTGATTTGCCTTGTTTCCACTACGCAAGGGTCCCCTAGGGGCCCCTTCAAGGGGGGACATGTGGAAAGTGCGGAATAGTGGAGAGAACATAATAAATATCAATAAGTAAAATAAATAAAGGCATTAACAGTGGTAGTGCAGCCAGAAAGTGGCAAGTGCTAGGTTAGCCAGATAGCGTATATCTGATAAGTGCAGACGAAAAGTGGGTGGGGGAGTTTTTGGGTGCAGATACAGACCCCATTGCAAGTAGTGGCTCAGAGGCAGTGCAGGAGGGTGGCAGGGTGAGCAGCTCGGGAAATCCGCCGGCGGTAAGAGCGTGAAAATTCCCCATTGAGCCCAATGGGGAATGGGGCATTCCCGAATGGGCTCAGTGGGGAATGGGGAATTCCATTACTGCCAAACCGTGATCTGGCGCTAACAACACCGGGGGGGTTTGGCGTTAGGGCTAATACCGCCGGCTGTATTACCACCAGCATTACCGCCCAACTCGTGATAAGGCCCTTTGTCTGTGCCCAAAGGACAGAAGGTGGCCAGGTGCATGGTGCATGGTGCCGAGAGAGAGAAAATATCAGCAGGGGCCCTGATTTCGCAGACCCTTAAATCCGGCGGTAATAGCGCAACCGCCGGATTTAAGGGTTACCGCCAAACTCGTGATGAGGCCCAAAGATAGAGATCTACCCCCGGCACGTTTCTTTAAAAAACGAATGAACCTGAGGGAGTTAGAAGTAGAGGAGCGAAGGGTTCGAGAAGGGAGGTATTTACGGAGGGATAGTTGAAGGTATTTTGGACCCAAGCCCCAGAAAGCCTTGTAGACAATGCAAAGGGTTTAAAATGTAATCTTTGCATCCACTGGGAGCCAATGGAGTGAATTCAGAGCTGGAAAGATACGATCCCAGGGAAGAGGCCAAGGACAAGTCTTGCAGTCCTGTTCCTGATTAGTTGTAAACGGTGGAGAGTGGAAGCAGGTAGATTTAGAAAGAGTCTGTTACAGTAGGTCAATCTGGAGAGAACCAGAGATTGGGAGACAGTGAGCTTCTGAGGGAAGGAGAGGAAAGGCAGAGTACCTCTGAGGAGGTGCAGTAAGAAGTTTGATTTTTTAGAGACGTCAGTGATATGTGAGGAGAAGGACAGTGCAGAGTCAAAGATGACCCAGAGGTTCCTAGCCTCACAGGTGGGGGTAGGAGGAGGGCCAAGGCAATCCAGCTAGAGAGTGAGGGAAAAGGATGGTGAAGGTGTACCAATGAGGAGGATCTCAGTCTTGTTGACATTTAGACAAAGATCATTGGCAGGACACCAATTTTGAATGGCTATTAGGAAATCAGAGATGAGGGAAGGAGAGGAGGTGGCTGAAGGAAGCCTGAAAATGAGTTGGGTGTCATCAGCATAACACTAGAAATTTGAGCAGAAAATGGAAATGCAGTAGGCGAGAGTTTCCATGTATTGGTTGAAAAGCCAGGGCGAGAGGTTAGACCCCTGGGGGACACCACAGATAGAGAAGGAGACAGAAGATAGGAAGGACCCAAGTTGTACCTGTGAGGGTCGATCAGAGAGGAAAGAGGTCAGCCAGGCCTGAGCCTGATCTGTGATATCGGGTTGGCACAGAGACGGTTGAGCAGGGTGGTATGGTTGACCGTGTCGAAAGCAGAGGAGGGATAAAGTAGGATGAGGAAGGACAGAGGGAATGTTAGAGTCAATGTTGTAGAGCAGGTCTTCACAGGTGTTCAGGATAGCAGTTTCCATGCTTCTGGCAGCTCTGAAGCCAGATTGGTGGTCATGGAGTTAGCCAACAGAATCAAAATGAACGTTAAGCTGAGAGATGGCCAGCTTTTCCAGGAGTTTACCCAAAAAGGGTGTAATGGAAATTTGGGTGATAGTAAGAAAAGAAGGATCAGCTGTGGATTTATTGAGGAGAGGATGCACAAGGGAGTGCTTCAGAAGGGAGGGGAAAGATCCAGAGGCAAAAGAGAGGTTGAAGAAATCAGCAAGGGCTGGAGCGAGGGTATCGATGTGGTCCTTAATGGTTTTAGAGGAACAGGGATGGACCTGTTTTGGTGAGGCTTTCATAGATCGGACTTGTCTAGTGACCTCATCAGGGGAGAAAATAGAAAAGGAGGAGAAAGAGGGAGGGGGTAGCTGAAGGAGGGTCAGAAAGCAGAGAAGGAGAGGGGAGAGGAGGGGACCAGATGTCCTGGGTTTTCAAGATAAAGTGAGAGGGATGGACATTGTAAAGTGCCAGGGAGGCGAGAGGAGGTGTGGAGACTGCAGCAGGGTTGGCCAGCTCCTTACAGATTTTAAAGAGTTGTTAGATGCCGCAGAGACACCGGCTTGAATGTGGACTCACTTCATGATGCAGACAGAGAGTCGGTATTGCCTTTGGAGCAGGTGGCAGGCCAGTTAGTCAGAATGAAAGAACAAAGCAATATCAAGGCTGAGTACCACAAAAGAAATACACCAATCAAGGGCTGAAAAGATACAAGTATCTTTTATTACTGTACAGTTTACAAAGCAAAACAGATAGCTATATGGCTCCCAAAACCTCGCAGTGTCTACCAGTCGATACAGAGAGGAGAGAGAGTGCTGGACATCTAAACTATAGCATTTTTATACAATTCCTGCAATATTGTCCATCTTCTCTTCACATTAATAATTTGTGGGCTATAATTAGTGCTTAGTTCACATAACAGATCTTACAATATTATGCAAAGGATTACACAGGTTTGCACTTCCATGAAAACACAATAGTGATGTAGGTTCTCGGATCTGCGGTAAGCCTTATTTCAAAAGTTACTATAATGTAGTTCAGCTAAAGCATACGCTCGAGGTTTGTTCTTCATTCTTTCAATGTTTATACAAGGATGAGGCTTGTGAGTGCAGACAACATTCAAATAGCAGTTCATATGAAGCGGTTTCTTTGCCCAGTTTAAACAGCCGGCTCTCGGACAACCTAAACATTAACAGAACTCAAAGGTCGTAAGGCTTGACTGCAAGTTGAAAACACAGTCCACCATTTTAGTGCATGTAACATGAGTAAAAATGAAAATGGCGGATTACTCTTAAAATGGCGGCAAAGTTAACCCAGAATCAGAACTTTGCAACGCGGTTTTCCGTGTAGCGCGAATGGGCTTAGGCCAATATTCCTAATAAGGAGGCACTATATAATTACGGTTTAACAAACCCTCCTTTTGGCCTAAGCCAAGAGCTTTACTAAAAATATTCACTTTACTCAAAACTCCACGTTTCAATGTCCGTACATCCTGAATCACATTCATCAGATATATCGATCGCCATTAGATTGTTGACAGTAATATCCTTCATCACAAAAACATTAGTCATCTTCTCAGGTGCGTGTATTTTCGGCCCCAATGTACCTACAGTTTGCACACAACATTACCCCAAACATCGAACATATGGCAGGAAGACCTTGTATGCAACAACAACAGAATAATAGAATACAAAGGATTACCGCTAAGGCTGAAAAGAGTTTCCATCCCCAAGACCATAAAAAGTCCCAGAACCAAGCACTAAGATCCCAATTTCCCTCGAGAACATGCATTTCTGTACTTAGGACGTGCAGATTTTGTATTGCCTTAAATATGGTAGGGGAGGAGTCAGGTGTGAAAACACAAAAAGCAGATCCCACCACTTTACATACTCCACCACGCTCAGCCAGGATTATGTCTAACACCATCCGGTTCTGTATAGCCACTAATCAAATTGCTGTCTGTTCTAACGTCATATTGTAGAGTATATGGGTGGTCCGGTTGATGGATTTCTCCAATACTCTTGCCATTCTCCTAATATCCTCGGAATTAATGATCTGTCCCCAAAATGGCATAAAGGATTTTGCTACATCACCCATGACCTGCGAAGGAGTATCGCCGTTCTCGTCCCACCTCGGACGAGCTCTAGAGACCTCAGACGTGCTAGTTACAAATACCCCTGGTAGCAAGATACCCAAATAACAAGTATCCTGCCAATCTCTAGGTAGCCAAGGATAAGCTTCATTGCCACAAACAAAATAAACGGGATCACCTACATACAAAGGTCTGTCCTCACTAATCAAATTCGCAATATTGGTACAACCCTCAAAAGTGCCCATTGACTGAGAACCATCCCTTTTGTATGCAGAAGGGAGCAGAGTTGGGGCTGTGATTAATAGTGTAAAAAGGTGGCATGGCATCCTGGTTGCCTACCGGAGCCATTTTGAAAGAGCTTAGCTATTAGAAGGGTCTAGAAATTCTATCAGAAGGCCTAATAGAAGCAGCATTGATCTTGCTCCTATTTGCAAAAAGGGAACATCCCAGAGGCGTCAGGACTCGTCTTTCGAACTCATTCAAATTAGTCCCATTGAAGTTCCCAGAGATGCTGTGATTCCAACGACCAAAGAATAGTGCCCTTAGAGAGGCATAGCATGCAGTAGTCAAAGGAAGAGGATGATTATACCAGCCCAACACTTTTTCCCCGTGTTATGGCAAATGCAAACATATCCAGCAATTAGTTCTATTCAAGATCACATGGGTCACATTCATGATTAACAAAAGTGTATTGTTGTGGTAACTCTGTCTGTGTTGGGAATCGAAGTTGGGATAGAGTGAAGTTGGGATAGAGTGTGCAGATGCACGAAAGGAGAAGACATAGGGCCTCATCACGACTTCGGCGGTAACCCTTAAATCCGGCGGTAGCGCTATTACCGCCAGATTTAAGGGTCAGCCGAATCAGGGCTTCGGTGGAATTTACCGCAGCTCTGAGCTGGGGGGAAATCCGCCGAAAATTCGCGCTATTACCGCCGGCGGGAAATCTGCCAGCGGTATTAGTGCGAAGATTCCCCATTGAGCCCAATGGGGAATGGGGCATTCCCGAATGGGCTCAGTGGGGAATGGGGACTTACATTACCTCCGAACTCGTGATCCGGCGCTATTAGCGCCGGGGAGTTCGGCGGTAGGGCTAATACCGCCCGCGCTAATAGCGTTACCGTTACCGCCCAAGTCGTGATGAGGCCCATAGTGGGAACACTCTCAGTGGGTATCAAAGTTTCAAGTGGACGCAACCCTTCAATATACCAAAACCCAAGAGCGAGTTCTACTGTTAGACCAGTTAACATAATTACAAGAAAACAGTAAGTTCTCAAGGACCATGAATTTTTATGTCCAATATCTTTGTTTGCCACACAATCGATCGGTTGCTTCGTACGAGTAGAGTTAGCGACAGGCATTGTTCCTCAAAGTTCATTCTGGAAAGTCTCTATGACAGACTCCTTAAGTGTGTTTGTTGGTGATCTCCTGACCATGTGATTTATCTTGATTGAAGGTAGCTTTGCCGGTCCCAGCCACTTACTTATGTTTCAGTGAGAGAGTGGCAAAGGACTAGCTTAACAGTCATTTCCTGTGGGCACAGCCGTGCTGTGCTATAAGTCTATTGCCGTGGACGCAGATCGTACCTCAAGATTCCAGGCACGGCGTGATCTGCGAACAGAGTGTCGTTGCTTCCTGATGGAAGTGGTGAAACAGAGGCAAGATTGCTCAAGGGTGCAGAAAGATCCGAAGAAGAATTCAAAGACAAAGCAGCAATCTCCCCAGGCCTCAAAGGCTCAGGAAGAAGTTCCGAAACACTCTTGATGTTGTTCAAGACAGATTGATCACCAGAAGCAGAGCAAATAGTTTCCTTCCTTTCTTCTTTGTCGAGTGGCAAAGGACAAGTTATTTTCTTGACTGTGTCGCGTGGATACAGTGTCTCCTGCCAGCTACTCGTACGGCAGTCTGTGTGGCCAACAAGACCTGGAACGGTCCTCTCCAGTGCGGTGCGAGACTGGATGCTCTTTCAAATGCTTTCGTAAGCACTCAGTCGCCTGGTCAAATTTGGTGACCTGGCCCCTCGTATTTAACTGGGAGGGCTTCTCGCACCTGTTGATAAATCAAATACAAGTTTTGAGTTAACCGGTCACAGTATTCAGCAACCAGCAAATGCTCCACATCTTTCAGTACTTTGGGTTTTGGCAGGTTCCAAATGGTAGCTGGCCTCCCCATCACGGTTTCATATGGGGAGAGTCCAGTTCTAGTCTGTAGGGTCATCCACATGGACAGTAGAGCTATAGGTAAGGCGTCTGGCCATTTCAAATTACTGCTAGCACAGACTTTTGCAAGCTTATTCTTCAGGATACCATTATGGCATTCTACGAGTCCAGCACTCTAAGCGTGTCTAGCCGAATAGAACCGTTTATCGATCTGCAATCCCGCGCATACTTGCAGGACAACGACTCTCGGCAAACCAAACCTAGAAAAATATTCCTTAAGCATGGCTTTCGCCATCGTCATTGCTGTGGCATCTTTCACAGGGAAGGCATCAACCCACTTGCTAAAGGCACAAATGGCTACCAAGACATATTTGTAATTATAGCAGCGCTCCATCTCGATGAAGTCAAAATGTACTACCTCAAAGGGCACAGATGGGGGACCAAAACTACACCTTGGTGTCATTGTACCCTTCCCCACATTATGCTGTAAGCACACCATACAGTTTTTGACAAAACGCTCAGCAGTTTTTGAGATGTTTACATTTACCCAGACAGGTTCTAGTAATTTACAGATTTGTCTAGCACATATTTGAGTGGGACCATGAGCCATTGTAAACCATGGCAGTGACATAAGCATCGGGTAGCATCCATCTATTCTTTATGTTGTTCACCCAGCACCCTTCCTAATTCCAACTTACTAAACCCTCAGCCCAGTGTTTAAGTTCTTTTGGATTGGCATCAGCTTGAATATTCTTTATCGAGTCAATCCCTTCAACTACTGTACAGGTATTTGTAGTTTCTTTTGTTACATATATTTCTGAACATAAATCAGTAGCGGTCTGTTTAGCTATCTTGTCAGCAAAAGAGTTTCCTCACCCTACATCATCTACAACCTTCTGATGTGCGGCACACTTCATGATTGCTAGTTGAGTAGGAAGTGCAAGTGCTGAGGGCACCTGAGCTATCAAAGTGCCATGTTGTCTTTTTGTTCCGTGTGAAGTCAAGAAACCTTCTTCTGCCCAAAGTCTACCGAAGTTGTGAACCACCCCAAAGGCATAGTGGCTATCTGTAAATATATTTACTCTAAGCCCTTCGGAAAGTTCACAAGCTCGAGTCAGTGCAATAATCTCTGCGGCCTGCGCGGAGTTATGCAGCATTCTCTTAGTTTCCACAATCGTACTTTGTGTAGTGATGGCATAAGCAGCAGTGGATGTACCATCTGGAAGTTTGAAGGAAGAGCCATCGCAAAACAGCTCCCCTTGTGGATCATTCAGAGGTGTATCATTTAAATCAATCCTGCCTTGAGTTTCTTGCTCTGTGGTATAGAGGCAGTCATGTGACACTTCGTCACTGTAAGACATTTCTTGCGAAAGAGGTAACAATTCAGCCAGATTCAATACGCAACACCTCTTAATTTGGATATGTGGTGCAAATAGGATCAGTTTGTATCTTGTTAATCGTGCGGAAGTAAGGTGTTGCGTTTGCGCTCTGTTTAATAGAACGTCTACGGAGTGAGGTACCATTATCGTTAAAGTGTGACCTAAAACCATACCCTCACTTTGTTTTCCAGATGCAGCAGCAGCAGCGACAGCTCTCAGACATCACGGCAAAGCACATGCATCAAGTGTGCAGGAAAAATAACCGCACAGTCTATTCTTCCCCCCATGTTCCTGCGTTAACACAGCCAAAGCACATCCATCACATTCATGCACATACAACACGAAGGCCTTCTCATAATTTAGTGTGCCCAAAACCGGTGCTGAACACAGTGCAGTCTTGAGCAGATCAAAAGCTTTCTGGTGTTCCAAGTTCCACTGTAGTGTCAAAGAAATGCCCTTCTTTGTCAACGCCAACATTGGTTTTGTCACTGGTGAAAAGTTCAGGATCCACTGTCTACAGTAAGAAGCCATTCCTATCAAGGCTCTGACCTCTTTCTGTGTATTTGGGACAGACATGCTAGGAATGCTTTTTATCCGTTCAAGTGTCAATCTTCTTCCTTCCTTTGACAGGAGATAGCCTAAATAGGCAATCTCCTGTCGACAATACTGAAACTTTTTTAATGAAGCTTTATGCTCTGCTAGATGAATAAGCAACAACACAGTACCTTCCTTACAAGCCCTTTCTGAGTCTGCAGCTAAGAGAAGGTTGTCAACGTATTGCAACAATACACAAGTGGAAGGCAACTAAAGTGTATCGAGCTGCTCTTTCAAAGCCCTACTATAAATGCCCGGACTCTCCGTGTACCCTTGTGGTGCACGGGTGAATGTAAACGAGCGTCCCCCCAGGGTGAACACAAACAAATATCTGCTATCCACGTGTAGGGGAATGCTAAAGAAGTCATTCTTAAGATCCACCACACTAAAATGAGTAGCAGAAGCTGGAATCATTGTTAATATCATAGTTACATCAGGCACAATTGGAAATTGTGGAGCAACAATCTGATTGATAGCGCACAAATTGATAATGAAAAGAAAAGGAATTTCATTATCCCCTTTCTTGTACACTGGTAAAATCGGGCTATTGCACAAACTTCCTGCAATTTCTTCCATTACTCCACGATGTACAAAATCGGAGACTATACTCTTCAAACTTGCTCACCATCAACTGAAATCCCATATTGTGGAATACGTGGCTACTTAGCTCCTGGTTTCAAAACAGTTTTAACAGGTTCAATTTGCAGAATACCAACATCATTGTCGTCAACCACCCATAAACACGCTGGAACTTCACTAAATTCAGGCGGCAAAGGTCTAGTCAAAAACTGTGAGGCAGAAGATTGCTGTGGTGAAATCGTCAAACGTACTCCATCCGAAGAACAATTAATTACCGCATTTAATTCCTTCAACAGATTCAACCCCAACAAATTCTCTCCACAGTTTCTTGTCAGAAGAAATGGACATTGATCTGTGAATGGCCCCAGTGAAATTGGTACTGGCCAAGAAACCGGACTAAATACTGGTGTGCGAGAAAACCCTACAGAAACATTATTCTGCCCTGACAGTGGAATGTATGGAACCCGTGAATGGTCAATGGAACACTTCTGCGATCCTGTATCTATCAAAAATAGATGCTTCCTATTCCCCACCTTCATCTCAACGTAGGGCCCTTTCTGATTGACGGGAATAGGCGTTGGTTCCAGACCCTGCTTCGGGCTGTCCTAATGAAACACTATATCGTCAAAAACAAGATCCTTAGAAAGATAGGCAGTTGAAGGAATATCGAAAATATTTCTTCTATCTATACTAGGTTGCTGATTGTCTTGGAGAATGACTGTGGGTTTTGAGAAAACTGGCTTCTATCAGGACCCCCTAGCCCAGGGAGGTCTCTGGATCATCTACCCATGAAACCATATGTGTTATTCGATCTTTGCTGAAGGATCGGGCATTGTGTTCTCCAATGACCCTCTTGTCTGCAATAAGCACATACGACCCAACTGTGCATTACTTTGTGGAACAAATTGACCTTGAAACTGTGTACTCTCACCTCTAGGTCCTCTAATTATCTGTTGCAATAATACTTTGGTTTTCAGGTCTCCCCTTTTCTTTTCAATTCTCTCTTTTTCATTATTAACTCTATTTTCATAGTACTGAGCCATATGCAATACTTCAGACTGCGATTTAGCTTGCCAAGCACTCTCGGAAGTCATGATTTGTGACTGGATATCAGGCAACAATCCATGCACAAACGTATCCACAAACAACCTTTTCCCTGACTCGGTGCTTAACTCCTGTCCGCTAAAATCTAAAAACACTTGCTCGAACCGATTAAAGAATTCGGTAGCACCTTCAGATTTTCCTTGGGTACAGGCAGTGAGTTTGTCCCAAACAATCCTTCTCTCGGAAACCAACGTTTTTATTTGTGTTACTATTCTGTCTGGCAAAGTCAGTATCACCTGCAGTGCTCTCTCACCAGATTTCCTTTCTCTGTCTATCCTCAGCATGTTATCCCATGTGTCACCCAGCCCTGCTTGATCATCTACAGGCCTAATCTGTTTCCATAAAACAGCAGGTAGGATCACAGGAAACAACAAGTCTATATCACCCAGAGTGAAAACTGACGAATGCAAGACAGATTCTATTTTTTTGTAAAACCCTGTTGGATTTTTCCTAATGTCTGGAATCGACTGTCTAATAGTATTCACTTCCTGTCTGGAGAATGGGACATGAACAAATTGTGATACATAGTGAGCTTCAATAGTAGTGGCTGCTGTACCTGCTGAGACATTAGCTGGAATCTCAACCTTAGGAACAAATGTCGGAGGAACCTCTCTCATAGGCAACTGAGAAGTAGGCAACTCCGAACATGTGTTAAGCAATAAAGCCAGATCAAGCGCTAAAGTGGTGGAAGCAGTATCATGTGCAAAAGCTCTCTTATAAATAATCATCAGTTCTGTGGGACAACAAATCTTTTTATTTATACACTCATCCTGCATTTCTGGAGTATACTGACTATACGTATCATATACTTCTGTGGGAGATATCGACACATCCGAAATCCATCTAAACGCATCCTTTGTGCAAATTTGCGTCTCTTCACTCGTTGACTTACTGAATCCCTCATCTCGCCAGAAGCAGCTGGAAGACCCCGGTAACAGCCAGGCAGAGAGCACAACAGCCCATAGGAAGGTCAGAACAAAGCGTCCTCCCTCCGACTGAGGACTTTGTGTTTTTTCCACCCGACCTCTCCAGAGCATCCCAATATATGCCCTCCTCAAAAGGGGTGGCAATTTCTCGAACCTTCTGGCATTAGCACTTGCGCATTGTTGAGTGACCGTTGGTTGCCGGCCGGATCAACCGACAGTAACCCCCAAGGAGCAAAGCTTCCCTCTTCTAAACACCACGGAAAAACAATTCCATAACTCATAGCAAGACATAACAAAACCAGCTTTCCCAGCACAATGTCCTTGACTAAAGTCTGCATACCAGGCTCAGCAAAGGATAACATTGAAAGCAGGTCTTTTAGCAAAGCAAGTGCAGTTTTTCACTGAGGCATGGAATAAATATCCATTATAGCTCTGAGTGCCCCTAGAATGCACTGCGCATCAGCGCCATGTATTAGCTCAAGCATAACACCAGGCTATCACCATCTGTTTCATCATTCTGTAACCGTTCTAACTCCCTTCTTAACTCAAAAACCCTCTCGACATGCTCTTTGACTTTCTCCGCAGTATCCCTTGAATAGGCTAAAACATTCAAATCCCTCAACCCTTGTGGGACATCCATGTCCGTAAAATTATTCCACATTACAGCCAGATGCATTCCCATCCCCTCAATAAAGTTATTCTGTTCGGGAATACTTTCTAGATTAAGGAGTGTAGCTAAAACAGCTGATTTTTCACCTTTCTCTATAGATTGCTTAGCCCATGCATTCGAATTTCTCTTCTTATCTTTAGAAACTGTAGTCCGAGTCACTATTTTTGATTCAACACTCGCCCCTTCATCAGCTACAAGCGGAGCAGAACCGCTTGGGAAAGAGAAAGTAGACAAATCCTGTACAACAGGTAGTGGAGACACTACCGCTGGTAACAAAGACAGAATTACTGGAGCAGTAACAATCTGTAAAAGTGGAGATACAGGAGGAGTAACAACAATAGGAAATGGAGCAACAGCTGGCGGCAGAGGGGGAACGGGAAGAACAGGAATTGCTCTGGGAGGAGGTGCGACAGTGGAAAGAGGTAAGAGGTAAGACAACAGGAATATGTACATAAGGAGGTGGTGCAGTGGCACCAGGCCTATCTTCATTTAAGAGTTTATCAGTTAGTTCATCTGAGACATGAAAATCTTTAGACGGATATATTTTCTGTACACCAAGTTGAAACACACTATCCATGTTTCTAACTCTGACTGTTTTTGTTGATCATACAATAATACCTTTTCTGAATTTGACCTATGACGACGTACATGCTTTTCTTTACTCTTAAGTTGCTGCATAGCTTCTTTTTTCCAATTTTGAATTACATCAAATGCTGCAGGTCTAGCTTTTTTCTCTAATAATATGGACTCTAAACACTCTATTCGGGCAATCTAAAAGCTATCATTGACTGGCCACTGAAATTCGGAAGCATGTCTAGTTTGTCTGTGCCAAGTATCGTTGAATACTATACTACCAATGCAGTACTAACAGCACATAGTACATGCCGCGACCCCTCTTGTGGCGTCAGTCGGCCAAATTCCAAAGATTGTCTGTCTCTGCGGAATAATCCCCTGAAACAGGCAGACAATTTCCCAGGCATGTCAGATTGCTGGTGTTAACTGGTGTTGTTTGTGCTCACGAGTACAAATCTGCAACCAAATATCAGGATACTTAGGAATCACGGCACGACTCACCTGATTTCAAAGGACTAAGGAGGTCCGATCGGATTACAAAGGACAAAGGACCCTCGTGGTTGGTGATTTCTGCAAAACTGCCCGCCTCGATATATGGACCCTCGTCAAGATGCCGTCTCGGACCACGTGCTCACCGTCCAGAGATCAGATTGTGCAGTATTGTTGAGTTATCGCGTCTCATCCAAAAGGGGCTCCCTTTTTCTCACCGTCCGATCCTGGTCCGATAGCCGCGTCTTCTCTTCAATGAGGTGGCATCAATTTTGAGGGTCCCTGTTTGGGCGGCATCTGAAAGAACAAAGAAATATTGAGGCCGAGTACCAGGAAAGAAATACACCAATCACGGGCTGAAAAGATATAAGTATCTTTCATTACTGTTCTGTTCACAAAGCAAAACAGCTAGCTATCTGGCTCCCAACACCTCGCAGTGTGTACCAGCCGACACAGAGAGAAGAGAGCGTGCTGGACATCTAAACGCTAGCATTTTTATACAATTCCTGCAATATTGTCCAGCCTCTCTTCACATTAATAATTTGTGGGCTATAGTTAGTGCTTAGTTCACATAACAGATCTTACAATATTATGCAAAGGATTACACAGGTTTGCCCTTCCATGAAAACACAATAGTGATGTAGGTTCTCGAATCTGCGGTAAGCCTTATTTCAAGAGTCACTATAATGTAGTTCAGCTAAAGCATACGCTTAAGGTTTGTTCTTCATTGTTTCAATGTTTATACAAGGATGAGGCTTGTGAGTGCAGACATCATTGGAATGGCAGTTCATATGAAGCGCAAGGTTTCTTTGCACAGTTTAAACAGTCGGCTCTCGGACAACCTAAACATTAACAGAACTCAAAGGTCGTAAGGCTCGACTGCAAGTTGAAAACACAGTCCACCATTTTAGAACATGTAACATGAGTGAAAATCATAATGGCAGATGAATCTTAAAATGACGGTGAAGTTAATCCAGAATCGGAACTTTGCAACGCGGTTTTCCGTGTAGCGCAAATGGGCTTAGGCCAATATTCATAATAAGGAGGCAATATGCAATTACGGTTAACAAGAGGATGAGCAAGAAGCCCTCCATTTCCTCTCAGCCATCCTACACTTATGTTTGAGTGTAGCTAGGTCACAGTCCTACCAAGAATTGCACTTGGCTTTGGACGGATCCTCATGACAGGGGCAAGAGCATCGAGAGTAGCAGAAATAGAGGAATAAAGCAGGGACAGGCCTGTGTCAGGTTGTGAGTCAGCCAGGGTTGAGGTGGTGGAGGAGAGAAGGTGGCAGAGAAAGCCTCGACTGACACATGCTTCATGGGCCAGATATCTGAGAAGGTGGGTGGCAATCTTGGGTAGGCTTGGCTTTTGGGGATGAGATGGAAAGATGGGAGAATAGGAGGCAGTGATCACTCCAGGAGAGAGGAGGGGTGAGGGGAAGAGAGAGGGGGTAGGCCAGAGGAGATCAAGACATCAAGTGTGTGACCAGCAGAGTGGGTCGGGCTGGAGGGGAGGATAGCGAGGAAGAATGAAATGAAGAGGTCTTGAAAGAGCGCAGATGAAGAACAGGGAGATTAAAGATGGTTGTTGAGGTCACCAAGGAGGAGGAGTTGAGTGGTTGAGGCAGGAAGGAGGAGGATAGGTCTGCCCACTCAGAGAGAAAAGAGGTGATTTGACCAGGGGGCTGGAAGAGAGTAGTAGCAACAGTACGAGAGTGGCTAGGAGAGAGAGAGAGAGAGAGAGAGAGAGAGAGAGAGAGAGAGAGAGAGATCCTGCAGACAAGGCTTTCAAGTGAGGAGTAAGCCTGAGTGGGGGACAGCTGGAGATGAGCACCGATGCGGCGCCGCGTGGAGGGCCGCAAAATGGCTGCCACATTATTTTGTTGATTGGTTGCTCAGTAACCTCGAGCCTCGCTGATTGGAGGATATTTTCTACGTCCGTGCTACGGCTCCACCGGAAAGGCTCAAGCCGGCCCTTGTTACACAAGGCACCTGTTTATAAGGCACAAGCCTGTCTTGTGTCTGTACAGGCCGGTCAAGCCACGGGCCGTGCCCTGCTCCACCATACTTCTAAACCGTAAATACATTACCGCACAATAACACTCTACCCCTCCGAAGCTCTATCACCTAGCATTCCAAGGCCCACAAGCTCACCACCACGAGCAGTTGGAACTGCACTCCCAGCTCGACATCTGTACTATCTTCCACATGTTGTAACCATACTGTAGCCCGACAGTCTACGCACAACGCTGCACTCAGCACACTGTGCCTTGTCTACTAGCTACTGGATTTTTAGCCCATTTTGCCCAATACTTTGATGGTTGCATTTAGCCCACTATGCATTGTCTACTAGCTACTGCATTTTTAGCCCAGTTTGCCCAATACTTTGCTTGTTGCATCTAGCCCACTGTGCATTTAGCCAACCGTGCCTTGTCTACCAGCTACTGCATTTTTAGCCCACTTTGCTCAATACTTTGATTGTTGCATTTATCCCACTGTGTACTGTTTTTTTAGCTGCTGCATTTTCAGCCCATTCTGACCAATACATTGATTGCTGCATTTAGCCCACCCCGCCATGACTAATGGGTACAGCATCCCACTGTTTTTACTGCACTGCATCTGTCTCTGCTGTACACCCGCCTAATGTACATGCTTGCCTCTATTGCTTTCTAGCATCAGCCGATTGTATGGACTGCATTACCTTAGCTTCTGTCCAGCATTAGACTATGTTACCTGAATGCACCGCCTCTAAGTCATGCCCAGCACTAGCCCAATGTATTTGACTGCCTCTGTTCCTCCTCTCGCTCAGCAGTAGACCCTCATAATTGACTGCACTACTTCAATTCTTGTCACTACTAGGCCATTGTAACTAGGCCATACTGCCACAGCTCGTACTAGCATTAGTTCACTGGGATTGACCAGAACAAACTCATTTCAGTAGCACCTTTCCTATACCATGTCATCCATACTGCCCTGCTCATATGATATACCACCCACACCCTCCCTCCTTTTCAGAAGCACACCTAACCCATGTGCTACGATTGCCAGATCAGCCTCCATCCCCGCACCTAACCACACCACCACATTGCCCAAGCAACTTCCAGAAGCACAAGCCCATACATAACCCCTAACCCTTGATCTGAGAAATCTAAGGCTAGGTATCCGTTCTACCCACATCTCAGCTACTCCCAAAAAGCACCTAGGAAAGCTACCTCACTACTCGCCTTCATCTGCCCCCACCCCTACGCCTAAAACCCCATGGACCAGTGCCAATTATAACAACATCTCCATGAAAACAAAATTAGGGAATAACCCTAATACCCAAATCCAATGTGCACTCATCAATGCACGGTCATTGCTAGCTCATGCCACAGAGATTCATGACCTTATCACAGACATGGCTCGAGATGCATTCGCGGTTACAGAAACCTGGTTACATGAAGCCTTCGGACCGTTCATCTGCCAACCCCTACCACCAGGCTACATAATCTTCCGCCAAGATAGAACTTCCAGCAAAGGAGGAGGTGTCGCCCTAATTCTCAAAGAAACTCTCAACTCCAGACAAATAAAAACTGCTAAGGCAGAGAACTTTGACACTCTATCAGTAAAAATATCTTTCTCGCCAAATGACACCATAACATTACATGTAGTCTACCACCCTCCAGGCCCTCCTCTCGAATTCCAAGCCAACATCACACACCTCCCAGGTGACAACCTTAGAACCAACACAAGAGCCATTCTCCTAGGAGACCTGAATCTGGGCTTCAAAGACCCTAAAGACAAGAAAGGCAAAGTACTTGGCAAAGCCCTCCTGGAACTAGGCTTCACCCCACTAGTCAACAACCTGACCCACATCAAAGGTTGCATATTGGACTGGTTAGCGGATCACAATTGTGATGCAGACATCAGCTCCAAACACTCCACGCCCCGGGACCGACCACCATCTACTGCATTTCCTTATACCCTGTAAAATTAGAGGCAAACTTAGCCAACCTGTGCCAGCCACTATGGCAAGGAGAAACAAACTTCTCAACAAGGAAAGAGTTCTCCCATTCCTTGAAGCCTCAGCACTAGCGCATCCTATGTCAGACAACCCTACAGAACTAAACTAGTAGAGCTTTACAATGCCACACTTAAGGAGTTAGTAGACGCTGTAGCTCCATTGGAAAGAAAAAGAAAAAGAGCCAAGCACATACTACATGCTAACTCATGGTTCACTCAAGAACTCCTAGACACACGTACCTTCAAACGGGCAGCACTGACCACATTGCAAACAAGCCCTTCCGTGTCCACACGAGATACTTACTTGGCAGTTGCAAAACAATACAAAAAGGCTATCTCTACAGCCAAAGTGTCTGCCTACAACACTAGAATTGAGAAAGCAAACTCCCAATCCAAAGAGTTGTTCGCCATTTATAATGAGCTGACCATCCCCCACACCTCTACTCAACCTACAGAGAAAAATGAAACATGATGCAATAACATTAAACATGCGATATATGATCGCATCCAAGCCTGGATGGCAGCTAATGGCCTATGCCTAAACGGGGAAAAAACAGAAATTCTTCTGGTAGGCCCTAAAGAGTCCCTGAAAAAATTAGACAACAAATATAGCTCCTTCAGCTGTCGTCTAAAAAATGCCTCAACATTGCGAGAGCTACCATTGGTACAAAATTGGATTATTGTATCATCTTACTCCTAGGCACATCTGCCAATAACATCAATAAGCTGCAAACCACACAAAACAATGCTCTCAGAGCAGCTCTAAATATCCCAAGGAGAGAGCACATCTCTCAGCAAACTCCCAATCCAAAGAGTTGTTCGCCATTTATAATGAGCTGACCATCCCCCACACCTCTACTCAACCTACAGAGAAAAATGAAACATGATGCAATAACATTAAACATGCGATATATGATCGCATCCAAGCCTGGATGGCAGCTAATGGCCTATGCCTAAACGGGGAAAAAACAGAAATTCTTCTGGTAGGCCCTAAAGAGTCCCTGAAAAAATTAGACAACAAATATAGCTCCTTCAGCTGTCGTCTAAAAAATGCCTCAACATTGCGAGAGCTACCATTGGTACAAAATTGGATTATTGTATCATCTTACTCCTAGGCACATCTGCCAATAACATCAATAAGCTGCAAACCACACAAAACAATGCTCTCAGAGCAGCTCTAAATATCCCAAGGAGAGAGCACATCTCTCAGCAAACTCCCAATCCAAAGAGTTGTTCGCCATTTATAATGAGCTGACCATCCCCCACACCTCTACTCAACCTACAGAGAAAAATGAAACATGATGCAATAACATTAAACATGCGATATATGATCGCATCCAAGCCTGGATGGCAGCTAATGGCCTATGCCTAAACGGGGAAAAAACAGAAATTCTTCTGGTAGGCCCTAAAGAGTCCCTGAAAAAATTAGACAACAAATATAGCTCCTTCAGCTGTCGTCTAAAAAATGCCTCAACATTGCGAGAGCTACCATTGGTACAAAATTGGATTATTGTATCATCTTACTCCTAGGCACATCTGCCAATAACATCAATAAGCTGCAAACCACACAAAACAATGCTCTCAGAGCAGCTCTAAATATCCCAAGGAGAGAGCACATCTCTCAGGCCAGAAAAGATGCCCACTGGCTCCTGATCAAAGAGCGTATAATGTTCAGGGCCCTCACTATCACAAACAGATGCCTCGCCCAGTCTGCCCCCTCCTACCTAGCTGAAAGGATGCATCATGTGCCTGCCCATAGACCAAAACAAGACCAATACTCCCACCTACTCTCAGTCCCGTCATTCAATAGAGCCAACCCCGGTGGCACCAGCTTCGAAGTGTTAGTCCCAAAATTTTGGGATGCTCTCCCACTTAGCCTAAGAAAGGAAAACTCTCTCACAGTGTTCAGAAAGGCACTAAAAACTAAGCTATTCAACTAGACTGCACCTGCATGCTTGTAATGATGTTCCCCTGTAACCATGGAACACTGTCACACCATTGTTCTTTGAACCTCTGCAACCCTGTTTTCAAGAACCTGTTTTAAGCTGTATCTAAGTGAATGTACAGTAACAGCGCCACAATGCCTGAGAGCCACTTGTGGGCTTTATAAATTCAAATAAATAAATAAAATAAATAAATGAGATGAAGTTGATGAGGCGAGGTGCTTATCAAAGAGGAGGAGATTGGCCTGGGGGTCTTGAACCATGACAGTGCCATTTAGATAGACAATAATAACAGAGCACAGAGATCATATGAGGGGTCCAGAGATCTAGCAAGAGATCTGGCGAAGGAACGAAAAAGAGGATGTCAGTGAGGGTTTGTCTGGCAGAGGCGCTAGAATAGGTATCAGCAATGGGGAGACCTGGGTTGGAGGGCTGGTGGCCAAGATATCATTTTAAAATGTCTTCTTACCAGACTTAGTGAGAAGTGAGGGATAGTTGATCTAGAAGCAGTTGGAGTAGTTAGGAGAAACAAATAACACCATGGGCAGGTAGAGAGAGGAGGTAGTAGGAGAAATATGCAAGTACAGCTGTAAAGGTACAGTCACTGGGCTAGCAGGTTACAATTGAGGGCCAAATGTTAAATGAAAAAACACACCCACATTTGACTTTCAAAAACACACCCAGATTTGACTTATGAAACACACCCAGATTTGACTTTGAAAGGCAGATGCTAAGGCACCATAGGTAAAAGAAATGAGGTATAAGTTAGAGGCGAGTGCTGAAATGAGAGCAATTAGAGAGCAAAACAAGGAGACCAGTTAGAGCAGGTAGAAGGGAGAGTGAAGGAAAATGAAGGGAGGAGAAAGGGTAACAGAAGAAGGGAACTAGCACATAGAGAGGGAAGCAAGAGAGTCTTAGTTTGTCCAGTCTCATAGCTGAGTGAGCTGGCAGCCCCAAGCAGGGTCAGGTAGCGGTAATGGATTCATGTAGCGTTTCCAGAAGCGGGTAGGGAGCAGACAGGGGCCTTAGAAGTGGGCCTTAGAAGTGGGCCTTTGAAGTGGGCCTTCGAACAACAGGTGCCAATGATTGGCAGATAAAATCCAAGGCAGACAATGGTAGGATCCAGAAGCAAGCTACATGAAGTGCATCATTAGCAGTCAGCCATCTTGTAAGGGGTGACGACGACTGCTGATCGAAACAGAAAGTCACACAAAATGAACACAATGCTAGAGCACACAGCTAGAGGATGCCCAAAAACACGTGCTTCAGCACACAGATTTTATTTGCAAATGCGGCTGCGTTTTAAATGCACGAGCAGAAAATGCACTAAATTGTGGGCATACAGTTTCCAAAAAACAAACACAATGCCAAGGGGCCAGTGGCAGTGGATGGGACCAACATGGCTTAACTAGGTGTGCGAGCGCTGCTGCAGGATCACTGCCGAGGGCTTGGAAAGCAACTGTTTCAATTGTAGAGGTGCATGGAGAGCGCATGATCAGCTGGCTGAATGGAGTGAAATTAGAATGCAGGACGAGCTGTTTAACCATTTTCCATATTTCTTAGAGATCCTCAATATTTGAGAACCCCTACAAGCAGGGTTCTAATTCTGCCACTCCACGGAAACGGCTCTCATTAATGTCTCTAACTTTATCACTTCTCCGAAGCACTCCGACCTATCCTCTATCCTAATTCTCCTTGACCTTTCCGCTGCCTTTGACACTGTCAATCACTCTGATATACTCAATACTCTCTCTCTCTTCTTGGGATTCGCAATCGAGCCCTTGCCTGAATTGAATCTTACCTAGCACCTTGCCAATTCTATGTCTCATAGAGCAAAAACACCTCTCAACTAACTACTCTAACTACTCTAACTGTTGGTGTTCCACTAGGTTCTGTCTTGGCTCCTCTCCTCTTTACACTCTATACCTCTTCTTTTGAGGCACTAGTCTCCTTCTTTGGGTGCTCACACCAACTGTTCACCGAAATCTTCTTCTCTTTTCCTGCACTCTCCTCTGACATCTCTATTTAAAAGTCCAACTGTCTCTCTACCATCAAATGTTGGATGGATTTTCAAACTCTGATTTTAAAACCTACCAAAACAGAGGTGCTATTCTTACCTGTCAAGTACTCTCTGGCATCTCTTCCCCTGCCTGTTGACATTGGTCAGAAGAAGGAAAGCCAACCAAAAGGTGGCATTTTGGATATAGACTTTTATTTTAAATAATACAACAACACCTACATTTCCCTGGCTCTAAGGGGAAATATATACCTAAAGTAAAGATACCTGGGTGTTCGTCGTCAGGATGAATGTCCAAGCAAAATACCCATCCACTGTCCCAAAAATCCTCTCCTGTCCATACCACTAAAAGAAAGAAAGAAATAACTAAGAAAGAAAGGTCAGGAGGATGATGCCCTTCTACTGAAATAGTGCACCACCATCATGTGGCAATTAACTAGAGAATAGTTCTAGTTCAAGTGAAGAGCCAGGAGAATGACACCTTCTCCAACCCTGTTGACAGTCTCTAATACATTGGTGGTAACTCAACATAAACAATACACTTCTGGTCTTGAATCTCCTTTCAGGATTAACTCTGTATTCTGTTGTTTTAGTGTTATAGCTCCTTTGCAAAATCTCTCCCTTAATGTCCCTACATTTGAGAGTTATGATATGATATGGCATTTGAGGCAAGGGAGGGGGAACAGATGGAAGGCCGACAACGATTCTACTAGGCCAGGTGTCATTCAAATTGCGCAAGTTCATGGGAAAGGGAAGGGGTAGAGTGCGGGGGTCAAGGGGAGGGGACATTGCAATACATGGGATAAAAGAATAAATAACAATAAGTGGAAGTACGGCCAGCAGGCGGCAAGGGTAAGTGCAGACATGTGTCAAGTGCTGGTAGTGGGACTGTAGGGATACAGAAACAGTCCCCAAGTGCAGGGGTTGCCAGGAATACAGTGCAGGTGTGTGACTGGTGGGGGAGAGGACCTGGGCCCGAGATCAGAGGGTGGCCAGGTAACCAGTGCAGTTTCGTTTTCAGCCAGGAAGTCAGCAGGGGAGAGGAGGAGAAAAACCAGAAGCAAAGAGAAAGGAGAAAGGTTTTGTGGTGCTTCCAGAACCAGAGATGATTCTCCTCAAGTTTCAGGGTGGCAGGGAGGCTGTTCCAGAGGGAGGCCCCAGCCAAAGAAGGAGATCTACCACCAACTCGTTGCTTGGAGAAGCGACTGACCCTGTGGGAGTTGAAAGCAGATGAGAGAAGAGTTTGAGAAGGAACATATTTAGGAAGAGAGAGTTGAAGGTATTGAGGCCCAGGCCCCAGAAGGCCTGGCAGACAATGCAGAGGGTTTTGAACTTAATCCTCGCAGCCACAGGGAGCCAGTGCAGAGATTTCAGTCCTGGAGAGATACGATCCCTGGGCTTGTGGCCAAGGACAAGTCTTGCAGTCCTGTTCTGGATGAGTTGTAGAGGGCGAAGAGTAGAGGCAGGCAGATTTAGAAAGAGGCTGTTGCAATAGTCCAGCCTAGAGAGAACCAGAGCTCTAGAGACAGGGAGCTTCTGGGGGAAGGAGAGGAAAGGGAGAATACCTCTGAGGAGGTGCAGCTGGTAGTGTGACTTCTTAGAGACGTCGGACATGTGAGGAGAGAAGGAAAGTTTGGAGTTGAAGATGACCCCAAGGGTTTAGCCTCACAGGTGGGAGCAGGAAGAGGGCCAAGAGAGGCCAGCCAGAGAGTAGCATGAAAGGAGGGAGCAGGTGTGCCGATGAGGAGAATCTCGGTCTTACTGGCGTTATTGCAGAGACCATTGCCGGCACACCACTCCTGGATGGTGGACAGACAGTCAGAGATGAGAGAAGGAGAAGAGGTGGCAGAAGGGAGCCTGAAGATGAATTTAGTGTCATCCACATAGCACTGAAAGTTGGGGCAGAGAGCGGCAATGTGGTGGGCAAGAAGTGCCAGGTATTGAACAGCCAGGGAGAGAGGTTAGACCCCTGGGGAACACCACAGGTAGAGATAGAGATAGATGAGAGGAAGGACCCAAGTTGAACCTTGGAGTGTCGATGGTAGAGGAAGGAGGTCAGCCAAGCCAGGGTCTGATCAGTGATACCCAGGTTATCACAGAGACGGTTGAGCAGGATGACATGGTTGACCGTGTCAAAGGCAGAAGAGAGATCAAGTAAGATGAGGACACAGGGGGTGTTTGAATTGAGGTTGGAGAGCAGGTCTTCACAGATGTTCAGGACAGCAGTTTCCGTGCTTCTGGCAGCTTCGAAGCCAGACTGATGGTCATGGAGACAGCCAACAGATTCAGTGTGAAGATTAAGCTGGAAGATGGGCAGCTTTTCCAGGAGTTTGCCCAGGAAAGGAGTGATGGAGATTGGACGATAGTTAGCTGGGCATGAAAGGTCGGCAGAGGGATTTTTAAGTAGAGGGTGCGCAGGGGAGTGCTTCACAGGGATGGGAAGACTCCAGTGGTGAAGGAGTTTTTGCAGAAATCAGCCAGAGCAGGAGCCAGGGTGTCAATGTGGTCTTTGATGGTTTTGGAGGAACAGGGGTGAACCTGTTTTGACGAGACTTTCATAGATCGGACTTTTCTAGAAACCTCATCTGAGGAGAACAGGGGAAAGGCAGAGAAGGAGGGAGGAGAGGTGGCCGCAGAAGGGCTAGAGGAACTGCAGGGAGTATGCATCTATACCGAATTGTGAATCCATTCCATTTTATCAGCTGGTGCAAAATGCAAAGCATGTCATATTATGCACTTTTTGCAATTCAGACAATCGTTCCACCTTGCACATAAACTCACATAGCCACTATCTGATACTAATGCTTTTAAGGTACAATGCAGATGGTACCAAAAACAACGTCAATCTTACTAGCTTCACACACGGGCAAGTATCTCTTGGCAAGAAAACCTTTACAACAGTAGGCATAATCTACCACACTGGTGACACAACCACTGCAGGTCACTATACTGCATACATTAAAAAAAGATGTGGTTGGTTTGAATGCAACAGCACTTCAGTTATTGTAAAACAGAGATTACTAGCACATCTAACAAATGCCTACTTGATATTCCTTAAACCTAAATTTAGTCACTGACCTGTGAAAATATCAGTACTTAGTGCTCTTTAAGCATTCCATTAAGTACTGCACACTTCAAACAAACAAACTGTAAAAGGTAAACTGTAGTATTTTTTTTAAAAATTCTGCATATATTTTTTCCCAATGACCCAATGATTATTCAAAAAGAACCACAAACTGTGCAGAACACACAGTAATGTTGTTTCAAACACAGTTCTTACAATGTGCTTATTATGAGGGTCTACACAGTTTAGTCACTGACTTGTAGAACTATCAACAGTTAGAATACGCCAACTCATATTTAACTGCATCCATAGTACTGAAATGCTACTTTTGAATAGCAAAATAGTTAGAATGCACCAACAGCTATCGAAGTGCTTCACAAAATACCCTTCAAACTATAAAACTATCAACAATTGAATACGCCAACTGGTAGTTAACTGCATCCATAATACTGCAATGCAACTTTTGAAGTGCAAAATAGTTAGAATACACCAACAGGCATCTAACTGCTGCAAAAATACCCTTCAAAACTCTAAAACTATGAACAGTTAGAATACAGCAAATGGTTTCTAACTTCATTCATAGTATTACAATGCTACTTTTGATTAGCAAAATAGTTAGAATACACCAACAGTTATCGAAATGCTTCAAAAAATACCTTTCAAAACTATCAAACTATCAACAGTAGGAATACGCCAACTGCTATCTAACTGCATCCATAATACTGCAAAGCCACTTTTGGATAGCAAAATAGTTAAAATATGCCAACAGGTATCTAACTGCTTAAAAAAATAGCCTTCAGAACTACAAAACTATGAACAGTTAGAATACACCAACTGGTATCTAAGTACTTCAAAAATATCCTTCATTACACTTCATTCAAATACACCATTACGATTCTTCCTACTGCAACACTGCTTGCAACAACAAATACACTTATTTCTGCACTTTAAATGTTCCCTTAAGTACTGCACACTTCAAAGAAACATACTGTGAAAGTTAAAGTCAGATAAATGTAGTAGGTTTTTAAAAATCCTGTATAGATTTTTTTTCGCAATGCCCCACTGATTATGCAAACAGAAACAGCAACTGTGCAGAACACACAGTCATGTTGTTTTAAACATAGTACTTGGAATGTACTAATTATGAGGGTCTAAAAAGTACATGAATATGTGACACTGCATGCAATGAGACATTCTACACTATACTGCCTAACATATTTCACAGAGAAAGAAGCACATATTTCTCCTACAGTACCATGAAAAACAAACTCAAGCTGTGCCCCCAATGGTACAGCAATCATAAGTAATATTGCACTTCAATTGATTTATGTCACCATCTTGCAAATACTGTATACTGCCCGGACACTGTCTGTAATTACAAAACACATATTATTGAAATTGTTGTATCCAGTGGCCAGATTCAATTTCTGTAGACATATTATTTTGATTTATTTATTTATAGAGCACTTTACACCAAGGTGCTGAATTATAATTATTATATAATTATATAATTATTATAATGGTTGTGCCAGTGGCCAGATTCTTGGATGCATGGCCATATTACGCTGTGGTGGTTGTGGCTATGCATCCAAGAATCTAAAACCCATGCTCCATTTCCCCTTCCCCTCCCCTCTGAAGAACTCTGCTGTGCACCCTCTTCTCAAAAAACCCACAGCCAACCCTTCTTGCCCAGCTAACTATCACCCAATCTTCACCACTCCCTTTCTGAGCAAACTCCTGGAAAAGCTCGCCATTTCACAGCTTAACCTTCACTCTGATTCTGTTGGTTGTCTCCATGACCATTCATCTGGCTTTAGAGCTGCCAGAAGCATGGAAACTGCTCTCCTGAACATCCGTGAAGATCTGCTTTCCAACCTTGACTATAACATCCCCTCTTTCCTCATCCTACTTGATCTCTTTTCTGAATTCAACACGGTCAACCATACCATCCTGCTCAACTGTCTCTGTGACAACCTGGGTATCACTGATCAGGCTCTGGCCTGGCTGACCTCTTTCCTCTCTGATTGGCCCCCCCTGGTCCAACTTGGTCCCTTCCTTTCATCTATTCTTTTTTATTTTATTTTTTTATTTTTTTTAGTTGCATAACAACTTTTCAAATATTTTATCACCATTTATACAACAATTACACAATTCATACAACAAAAATGTTTTCCTAAAACAACAAATATACAAATAACAAATGAATCCAAATTGCATAACAAATATAAAAACACCTGATAAAAACGTATTCCCCCTAACAATTTAAACTATTCCCGCTCCATTAGGCCAAAGGAATATTAGGGTCCAACCAATCCTCTTAACATAAAATTCACTCAAACCTCCTAAAATGGGACCAACATCCTATCTCACAGTGGACTTTATGACTTGTGAGTCTAAGGAAGCAATATGTCAATTTGACCCCCTGTGGCTTTAACTTTCGTGAGAATCACTCTAAAGAATTGTACCACTGCAATTTGGACAAGTTCTCTTGAAGATGAAAATCTGTCCTTTTCGTACCTGCAGTATTCCAAAGGGGTCTAACCTCTCGCTCTGGATTTTCAACCAATACCTGGCAACTCTCGCCCACTGCATTGCCTTTTTCTGCTCCAATTTTCAGTGATATGCTGATGACACTCAAATCATTTTCAGGCTTCCCTCGGCCACCTCCTCTCATCTCTAATTGCCTATATGCCATTCAGGATTGGTGTGCCGCCAACGATCTCTGCCTGAATGCCAGCAAGACAGAGATTCTCCTCATCGGCACACCTTTACCCTCCTTTCCTCTCACTCTCTCTCCGGCCTCCCTTGGCCTTCCCCCTTCCCCGATCTGCAAGACCAAGAACCCCGGGATCATCTTTGACGTCACACTTTCCTTCTCTGCCCATGTCTTTGATGTCTCTAAAAGGTCAAACTTCCTACTGCACCTCCTCAGAGGTATTCTGCATTTTCCCTCCTTCCCCCAGAAGCTTGCTGTCTCTCGAGCCCTGATTCTCTCTAGGTTGGACTATTGTAACAGCCTCGTTCTAAATCTACCTGCCTCTATTCTCTGTTCTTTGCAACTTATCCACAACAGGACTGTGAGACTTGTCCTTGGCCTCAAGCCCTGGGATTGTATCTCTTCAGCCCTGAAATCTCTCCACTGGCTCCCAGTGGCTGCAAGAATTGAATTAAAAACCTTTTGCATTGTCCACAATGCTTTCTGGAGCCTGGGTCCAAAATATCTTCAGCCGTCCCTCCGTAAATACCCTCCCTCTCACTTGCCACTTGCTGGGAGCATTACCTCTGTTTGTTGCTTTTTATTACTTATTTATTTATTTATTTATTTATTTATTTATTTATTATCTGTATTCCTTTGCTTAGCACTTTTCACTTCTCCCCCCTTCCATATACGTTTTCCCCTTTACATCTCCCATGCACTTGCGCGTACTCACTGGGCCTAGTAAGATTGTTTTGTTCTCCCTTGTTCTCCTTCCCTTGCCTCATCGCACTCTGAAACACTTTTGTACAAGCACAATACAAATAAAATATCAATATCAATATCAACCACGACATCATAACACGAAAATGCACACAAGAATCTGGCCACAATCACCAACACACAACTCGCCCTGAACCTCCCAATTCAAATGATGTCCGCAGACATCGAAATGTACTACCAACCCTATTTTTAACTTATGAAAATATCCCTATATCATCTAGATTCCACTCCCCTGCCCTGACCAAGCCCTCTTGCAGTTACAACATAACCCCAAACGTGTGTTTCAAGGGTTATAGGTCAAATGATCGAAAACAAAGAATCGAAACACAAAAGGATCGAAACCAAAGGATCGAAAGTCAAAGGATCGACAACCCATACACATAATGTAAACGGGTCATTCGATCAAAACAAAAGGCTCGAAAGTCAAAGGATCGACAACCCATACACATAATATACACGGGTCATTTGATCGAAACAAAGGGCTTGCCCATTGAAATAGTAATGAAACTAAAGAAAGGGTTAAAGGACATGATGGTAAATAAAGAGTAAAGCACCTTGTTTTAAAACAATAAGCACAGCTGACGGTTGAAAACAAACTGTCAGTGCGTGAGGAAAGTGACAGAGAGAGCAGCTGACAAAAACAACTGAGTGAATAACGTATACGTGACTGGAAAACGGGAAGTTAAACACATTAAACATGCGAATTAGAGAGTCGTTCGCAGATTATAGCAGAGTAGGTGAATTAATTTATACAATTTAATATTTCAGATACAATTTAATACAGAAATGGAATTCATAAAATCGCAGATGGGAGCTTCACAATTGGCATATGAAGGATATGTGTACAACAGGGACTGCACAAGAAATGAAAAAAGCTATTGGAAATTAAACTGCAATGGCAGAGCTATAACTGAAAGGAAGAATATACGTTTAACTGGTGAGCATAACCATATGCCGGACAATACCACAGTTTTAATAAAGAAAACGCTAAATGAATTGAAGCAAAATGTGGAAATGAATAAAAATGAGCCAACAAGCTCACTCATAAGCAAAACTTACGAGATGTTACCACTGCATGTAACCGCACAAATGCTAAATACGAAATTAATGAAACGGAATGTGAACAGGCAGAAACAACGCAAGGAAAACTAACCAATGGCACCACAAAATTATGTAAACATGATTGTACCAGACATTTTACAAAAAACAGAAAAGGGAGAGCAATTTCTGTGGAAAACGTTAGATGTGAACAGTGAGAAAATGTTAATTTTTACAACTTTACGTAATATAACACACTTGGGGGATTCAACTACATGGCATGGAGACGCTACTTTTAAATCGTGTCCAGCACCATTTCTTCAGTTTTACAGCATTCATGGGACAATCAATGGGACAGTTATACCTTTAATTTACGTTTTAATGCCCGGAAAATCGGAGGATCTGTACAGATGTGTATATAAATTAATTAAAGAATCATTGCCGGAAAAAACACCAAAAACAATAATCATGGATTTTGAACAAGGACAAATAAAAGCATTTTCAAAAATATATCTGGAAACACATATTCAGGGCTGTTTTTTTCATTTCGGACAATCATTATGGAAAAAAATTCAGAAAATAGGATTACGGACAATGTACATAGAGGACACAGAATTCCAACACCAAATCAAGAAATTATATGTGTTAGCTTTTGTAAAAGAGGACATGGTTGTGAAATATTATGACACTTTGATTGCATCAGAATACTACACAAACCATGAGGAACAATTAAGTAATTTAATGGACTACATGGAGTGCATGTGGATTGGACAACTAACAAGACATGGGACCAGAAGAAAAGGAAAATATGAAATAAACATATGGAATTGGTATACATCGGTAAAAGAAAACTGTCCTACAACAAACAACGTACAGGAGGGGTGGCACAGCAAAATAAATAAGGAATTCAACACCAACAATTCGAATTTATGGCACTTCATCAACAATCTTAAATCTGAACAAAATAGGCAAGAAATAAAACTATCACAAACAATATCCCTGGAAAACCAACCAACAAGCAAAAAAAAATACAGAGACTATGAAGAACGAATCACAAGCATTGTAAACAATTTTGAAAGTACAGAACCTATGCAATTCCTAGAAGCAATAGCATACAACCTAAAATGTTAATAACAAATAAAAACAAACTCACCAAAAAACGCCAGCTCCGGACACCGAAAACACACACCAAATGCTGGAAACCATATCCAAATAGTGACTCCATGCTAAATCCATCCGTTGGAAACAAAAACCTAAATCCAAGAACGCATACTCCAAGCCATAGAATCCATGAAAAAAAGCATATATCCAGAAAAAAAGGCATCCATGCAGGAAAAAACCAGAAGAAAGAATCCGTGCCAAGGTAAATCCATCCGTTGGAAACGAAAACCCAAATCCATGAACACGTTATCCAAGCCAAGAAATCCAAGGAATGATCCAGTAAAAAAAGGCATCCAAGCTGAAAAAAAATCCATAAAAGAGCAACAGGTATCCGAACCGCGGGCAAAAGACTTAAAAAATGGCGTCTATGTCGGCCAACGCGACGTAATACTTCATACGTTACAAACAGATAATAACAAATATACATTACTATGCATTTCAAAAGTAATACAACACCACCACCTAGTGGTCAAAATGTAATACATTCATACTCCGTTTTTTCCTTGTTGCAAAGCAATTCATATATATAATTATTTAGTAAAAAAAGCAGTTATATATTTATTTAAGAAAGTTAACTGCTTACATATTTAAAATGTCTAAAATGTTATAACAAATACATAAAAAGCGTTTCACAAATTGAATAATAAAAGTTATATTTATTGAACAATAATAATAAATATGTGCCAAATAAAGAACATTGTAAAGTTTTTTTATTTTTCATTACATTTCGAACATTTCGACCCTATTGTATTTCGATCAAGTTAAGTCAATCCTATGACTTTCGATCCTTTAACTGTCGATCCTTTAACTGGACACCTGTCTCAAGCTGTCCGCCCAAGCCCTCTTTCTTTCACCAAATAACCCAAGCTGTCTGTCCAAGCCCTCTTTCAGTCACCAAATAACCCCTAATGCGTGTTTCAAGGTCAGCCAAGACTCTGCACGCAGACTACTTTGGTGTCCATGGACTACTGCAGTGTCTGTGGACTACCCGATCACTCTTCTTCCGGCTGAACAAAGAGCCCCTATATCATCTTTTTTCCACTCCCCCACCCTTTCCACCCCTCTTTCCAACACCAAATGACCCAAAATGTGTTTTCCAGACATTTCCCCACTGATCCGTCCGCGGTCAGTTGTGGCTGTCGGCAGATCCAACATGACGGGCTTTTTGGAAAATATGACGCACCTCACGCTTTTCACCATCCAATCAGTGGGGCATGTTCAATGTCTGCGGACTTCACAACAGCACCTGGACCAATCGAAAGGCCCGTCTGCTGAGCGAACAGGGAAGTGAGTCTGCGGACCGAACCAGATATCACAAATTGTTTTAGCCTATTTTGGCCCGTTTTAAAGAAAACTACTGGACGGATTCACAACAAATGTACAAAAGCATGCTTTCTGGACCAAGCCGCTGCTTCTGACGCAAACTTGGGGAAAATACATCCAGCGGTTTGGCCTGTAGACGTGAGCAAAAATGTGTTTCCATTGCGTCCATGGAAAAAACAGAAATTTTGGAGGCCCCCTATAACTTTGCCCCCTTTGACGAAACCTCACCAAGGTTCGCAGAATCAATCTGATGGGCCCATATATTTGTTTAGCAAAGTTTGGTAAGGATTCGTCCAGGGGGGCAAAGTTATAAGCCGCCCAAAAAGTGCTTGCTCTTCCTATTGGTTTAGCAATGTAACCATAACATAAATATAGACAATTATTAAAGGAAAAAACATTAGTTGCAGGGAATGTAAGGGGAGAATTTAACACAAAAACCCTGAAATACATCTAAAGCCACCTTAACTCGGCACCCCCTGTTGTGCAGCCTTTGACCACAGTGAGGACATCTCAGATGACATCACTGGTGACATGATTAATTACATTATCTATGACATCAATGGTGACATCACAAATCACATTACAAGACTACCCGGTCATGACCAGTGGCTATGGCCTTTAGATGTGCCCACTGTATATTGTAACACATTAAGGAGCCAGTAGTCATGGCCTCTGGCTATGGTCAGTCGCCACAGCCTTCAGCCATGCCTACTGTATCTTTTAACACATTAAGGGGTCACTATCCATGGCCTTCGGCCGTGTTCACTGTATATTTTAAAACACTAATGAACCACTAGACAATGCCGCTTGGCTGTGGCCAGTGGCCAAGGCCTCCAGCCATGCCACTATATATTCTACAACACTAACTGAACAGTAGCCAGTGGCCAGCAATTTTTCATCCCCGACCTCACTGGTCTGTTAAAACGAAAAAGGGGTGAGCAGCGTTACACATAAATGATGTGGGCCCATTAGTATGTTTAAAGAGTAAGGGAGGGGTAACCAGTCCCCTATAGATAGATAGGTGTTTTGCATCTTCCACACTTGAGGCTGGTCCCCCATTAACAAATAATTGGTGGAAGTACCCAACAGATTGACTGTTAGAACTACTACAAACTTTTTATTAATTACTTTTTTTGGCATAGCCGTGGGTATAATTATAATTCGGGTTTCCTGTTTTCAGTGTTTATATTTGGGGGCGGGGGGGTGTTTTTCTGGTGTTTTCAAAACATTTCAGAATCTGTGCTTATCAGTGTTTTCCTGTGTGGCCCCTTCAAACATTCATGGATAAACAAAACAGGGTCATCACGAGTTGGGTGGTAACCCTTAAATGTGGCAGTAATGCTATTACCACTGCATTTAAGGGTCCGCCCAGTCACGGGTTTGCCACAATTTACCTCCAACTCCAAGCTGGAGGCAAATTGTTCCAGTAAAATTCCCATTTTCTGGCACAATTAGCGCAGAAAATTCCCCATTGGGTCCAATGGGGAATGGGGAATTACAGTTACCGCCCAATCCTTGATCCGGCATTAATAGCGCCAGACCGGTGGATGGTAACACTATCAGGTAACCCAGTGGTAATACTGCCAGTTTACCGCCCAACACGTGATGAGGCCCTATGGTCTTTTATTGTTTCAATGCGTGCATAAGTAGTGTAATATCTCTCATGACCGGCTACAAAAATAACATATGCCCAGGTTTGAGAGGTTAACCTCAAAATCCACCATAATGAAACCATCACTCAAAGATGTTGATCAATCACAGACTTTTTTTGATCTTCAAGCTCGTTTTGGCCCAGTGCCTATTGCTGTTCGATCTGCACTGCCTAGCAATATTTCCTCCCGTTCCGTATTGCCTGCCGTTCACTCCCAAAGCTTGGCATTCTTTTGCCTCGGTCATGTGGCTACTCCATCCACTCTTAGCCGATTCCTCGTTTGCTCTTGCCAACTCTAAAGCCTTTTCCAGTGATGGGTCTTTATCTATCCATAGTCTTTCCCTAATCTTGGCATTGCATGTGCCCATCATTATCCAATCCCTGATACACTCCTCTAACACACCTATGAAATTACAAGTGTCTATCATTGTCCTCAACGTAGTGACATAACTGCCCATGGAGTCAACAGTTCTTTGCATCCTGGAGAAGAAATGATACCTCTCAAGAACCACATTCAACTTTTTACCAAATCGTTTAGTGGGCCTCTTCAGGGCTGTCTCATTCTGTCATATGCACTGATAACACTCATCCTCGCCACACACTTTCACGGTAACGTCTTCACCAGGCAAAAGTGCAGACCCTCCGTACGTAGACAGTTCAATAAGGTGGCCTCCTTTTGATCATCAGTGTAGTTTGCACCGCCAGCCGCTCGGAGGTACACCCTGAATGAGTCCATCCATGATTCCCAATTTATTGGTGGTTCCCATGGACTGGAGGTGGTTTTACGTGAGTGCTCTTCTTCTTGTACTGTCTTTAATATCTTCCTCTGTCTCTTTAATAATGTATCAGTTGTTTTCTTTTCACAGAAAAAACAAAAAATGTTTTGAAAAAACTAGCAGGTGGGGCAGCCGCCTTGATGGAACAACGTAAAACCACTTAGATGGAATTGACCCTGCTTCTCTCTCTCTTCGTGATGTAGAGAGAAAAGAAACAACTAAAATCCACCTGAAAAGCTTGCTGAGAGTTGGCTGAGGCCGCCGCCGACTTCCCTTCACATGCGACGTGTGACATAGGAAAAGGTCATTTACTTTGTGCTCTGCCGGACCTCGAGTACTTCACCAAATGGGTTGCCAGTCCTCCCAGACGAACACCCCGCTTCCTGCAGCTTCTACCTTTGGGCTCAACTCACTCCCCCAACACCGGCAGCTCCTCTGTGGTCCATAAGAGCCGAGATCGGATTGTAACTTGGAGGGTGTTGCTCCCCACTGCTGTGTGTGGTCCATTTAACTGTGAGTGCATTGCCCCTTTGGCAAAGTGTGTCACGACTTTGTCATGACTGTGATCAATAAAAGGGGCTGGGCTGGCAACTGAGAGTCAGTTCAGCAGAGCCCCAGGAAGTGTCTGCGTGGTTCTTTGTCTCTGTTCACCGTGTGACCACAGCCTGGTGTCGCAGCTCCGGCCGGGGTTCCCCCAGAGCCGAGGCTGCTATCTGCTGGGTGCCCCAAGCCACTGTAACCTGTTGGGTGATCCCGACTCTGCAGGTAGTCCCCTGCGGTCCGTTTACTGCGAGCCTGTGATATCCTTGGTAGGCCGGTTTATCCCGGCATCTGGTGAGGCCCGCCCTGGTGACTTGTGGCGGGCTGCCACACCCACCATTCGCTACTGCTGCCACGCTTCTAAGGTCCTCTCCGTGCCGTGGGGTGCCACCAAGCTCGTTGCCAGTTGTGGTGAGTACCACAGTTAATAAAAGATGCAGAAAAAAAGTGTTTCAGAGAGAATAGATTAATCCATGGCACCCCACAGCAAATCTTCTCCAGGAATCTACAAACAACTGTCATTCCTGAACACTAACAGGGTTCCATAGAACATTGATCTAAATATAAACACACTAAAAAGGAGCAAGTGCCGCTACCCCACTATAAAATAAGAGGCGTTGCTAGGGGGGTCACTGGGGGCTATAGCCCCGGGTCTTTTGGTTGTAGCCCTAATTAGAAGCTTAGGGGCTACAACCACAAGGGTAGCTAGCCCCGAGTCAAAAGTCCCGACATTAGCGTATCCCCGTATCTTTTCGAAACTTATCAACACCCCTCTGCCTTGGGGTTGGAACATTGGGGCATGTGTAGCAAACATGAGCAGAGTTATGGTGTGCTTGAAAAGGCTTGAAATAAAACCCCTTCACATAAAATGTGAAAGAAGAATAAGCCATTTGAGCCAAGTCACATATGCCACAGTGCCACCCAGTAGCCATCACTGGACGTTCACCTCCAGTTCTGAGCCACATAAACAAAGTATCGTGGATATGCAAAATAACCCAAATGCAAGCTTTTTGCTCCAGAAAATGGTATTTGTATTACCGGGCAGTGCAATTGTATACATTGCTTCATACCTGTTTTTACCATTATTAGAGATCATTAGTGCATTATATTCATGTACCTTTGTTTATGAAAAATATCAAGATGAATGTTTATTCTCACAACACACCACTACATATCCACACCACTCTCCGCCTAATCTTTTGTAATCCATTCTGTATGAAAATATAACATCATTTGCAGGAGGAAAGCCATAGTAACCAATCCAAAGAACATGGCTTCATAAGTATGCAAATGACACCAGGCTAATTTCTCTAGCATCCATGATAGATGGATGCTGCTCAGGGACATGAATACGGAGGTGAGGCTGCAGATCTAAATCTCAGCTGTCTACTTAAAGGGAACGCGTTCACTTTCTGTGGAGGTCTGCATCTGGTGTGGGCGATTGTGCAGGCGAGCTTACTGAATTTGAAGGTGCTGTATAAAGCAATCTGGCTTGAGGATGCTCAAGGATTGCACCCACAGTAAGTGACTAATAGAAACAACAGAAGACTGTTGGGGAGAATTCTCTGTAAAGGCTAATTTCCCAAACCTAGTGAGTCCCCCAGCAGCTTTTCTGGATTTTTGGGTTTATTTTTTTTCTCCTACTAAGAGTGAGACTCTTTTACTCCCACTCTTAGACATGATTTGAGGTGTTCCTTTGTCTTTCCATGTGTTTTATGGGCTATGGGGTCTTTTACTCCATAGGGTTTCATGTGTTTTTGATGTGGGTTACACAGCACCCTCCGTGCCATAACCCAGGGGTGTCGTAGCGACCCCCAAACATAGACTCCATACCCTGGGACTGACTACTGTCTCCAAGGGCATGTAAAGTCACTATTGGCTTTACTAGTCCAAAATTATGAACAGAAACCAGTACAAACCATCATATTGTGGACGTACTGGACGGGGCAATTCGAGGGGGCACGTCTCCGTCCACCCTGATCGAGTTTTGCCTGGTGGCAGTGGATACTACTTTTCATATTCGACCGCAAATATATCTCTATGGGATTTTCCCATTGTTCGAGGCTACCAACTTTAATTATTTAATTCATATAGCCTCGAACATACCGCCGGTTTATTTATTTAATATTAATTCACCGGTTGGTATTTTTTGCCAGAACTCGAATCTAAAATGGCGTTTGTGTCCTCTTCTGTGACTCCAACCCAAGTTGAGCCCTTTGTTCCACTTTTTGGCGGGCTTCTCCACAGAAGCCCTCCAAAGTGGTGCCACTCTGTCTGGGTTAGCAGGATGTGTGGGAGGGGGATTTAGGCACCCTGGACTGAGTTGCCTTGGCAACTGTAATCGCACTCTTGTGTGATTGGCCCAAGTGGTGAGCCGGCCGGCTCATCACTTAGCATGTTTGAGTGACAGCAAGGCTGAGTGAATGGGGGTTTTCTGCATAAAAGCAGGGCTTTGGGGACTGAAACTTCAGAAGTTGCCACAGGACCTAAGAATCCGAGGAGGGAGAAGCTGAGCCGACCTGCAATGACGACACCACCGGTGGAGCCCTGCTGAACCGTCTCACCACTTTTCCCGACAGAGGAGATCTCCAGTCTGGAGAGTCTTCTTCCTTTGACTGGTGGGGATAACCAGTTTTGCCTTCTTTTCGTCTTCCTGGAGCATCTCATGGCCGCCTTGCCTGTGCCAAGCACCCCGGCAACCGGAATACCACGGTTTACCACTACCGCGAATAGAAGGGTAGTACCTTTTAACCGAAGAACTCCGCGGCTGGTTTCTTCCCAGGCACTGCAACGACTTTCATCTTTCCTCCACCTCCTCCTCTGGATGAAACACCGTCCTGCACCCGCTGCCAGGAACAACTGCCCCCGCTGGAGCATCCTTCCCACTTAAGGTATGGTGTCCCGCCTGGCTTCCCTTGCAACAGATTGTTCAGGGTGACATTAAAGCCTCAACTTTCTAACCTGGGCGGTCTGGGACAACCTAGCTACCTTTTCCTGACTTTAATTTCATTCGTTGTGTGCAAACTATCTACAAGACTCTTTGGACATACCCCCACTGTGTGAACCTGGACCCCTTCTGCTTGCTCTCTCCAAGAGTGGGCCTTGCAATTGACTTCCTTGCTCTCCAGTAGAACTCTGCCTATCCTGCCTTATTGTGGTTCTTTAAAAGTATTGAAATTTGTGTGCTTCCCTAACTCTGCCTTTTTCCCTCCCTTTTTAATAACTTATTAGAGTGCCATCTTATGTTAAGCGCTCACCTCTGTCTGAAAATAAGTGGTGTTTCTCATTAAGACTTGTCTAATAAGTATTTAGGGTTGTATATATATATAATAGTGACTGTGTGCTGAATTTACTTACCTCTTTGTGCTACTGTAATTTACAAGTGTGTCTTTAAATAAATAACTATATACTTTTACACCAAAGCTCTGGTCAGTGTTTGCTTGTGCTACTGTATCTCTGTACCTATTGTGTATACTCTAAATACTGCCTAACTCTTCTTGAGGGAAGTCTGACTGCTCAGCCACAGCTACCAAGTGAATCTGTGTGGTGCAGACTGCTACCAAGTGGGTTCACTGCCAAACACCTGTAGTCTTAAATCTTTTGCAGTGGTCCCTAAGGGAACTGCACAGGTTTCTGCCTAACAAAGACTAATACACGGAAACTTATATTTGAACTGTTGAGGTAGAAGAAAAGTGTTCAGAACAGCTCAGCCCACTGTTCAACTCTATGTGCCCCGGTGGCATTGACCTACTAATAAGACAAATGCATTTAAAAGAACAGAGGCAATTGACAGTAAACCCTGGGAAAATAAATGAGGATTTGTCAGACTTCAGCTTTACTAGTGACACAATGATATGTCACATACATCTCAGGGCACACCTGCATGCAATAGGTAGAAGCAGCATTCATGAGTTGGTCAAAGTCAGTGTGAATAACACACACATATTTTAAATTCTGAAACCATTGCCCCTTCAAAATGTTCATCTACAATCCTCCACTCAGAAACTCCAGGGCCTCGTTATGCAAATGGTGCTAAAGGTTAAAACATGTGGTATTGCACAACTCCAAGTTTTAAAACAGCACCTTGTTATGCCTTGAGATTATACTGGTTATTTAAAGCAATGGGTTCATCGGTAGTTTTCCATGGGGTAATCAACCCATATGTTCCCCCTGCTGTATTTCGATGTACCCCATGTCATAAATAGCACATGCAAAGCCAACTGAAAATTGGTTGATATTTCAAAGATAAGTAGCATTTAGAATGCCACTTGCTGGTACCATTACCCACGAGCACCTGATGTGGTCTCAAGTGTTTTTCTAAATACAATGAAGAGTATTAGTGGCCAAATCCACAATATTACCAACAGTGACACACAAGTGAAAGCAGTAGTACCTGAGTGTACACCAAAGAGTTGTGCCACAGTATCAGGGGGTTTCCTTGCAGGAGGTTAGTTGGATTCTAGCAACCTCCAGATGAATGAGGCCAAGATCGAGGTTATGTTACTGCTAACTCACCACCTCAGTAGTGCTTGTGCCACCCAAGGAGTTCTTCCACTGCTACAATACATGCCACTGACATATGTACAGAGATTTTAAGATATTGCTGTTTTTCTTGCCTAAAAAAACACATTGGTCACCTCTTTCGACAATACTTTAGCCATAATCAATCAGCGACTCTGGCCGGACAAACCTTTATCTGATGCTATTTTTCATTGCACCTGTGGTTGGATTCTTGGGCCTGTTCTTTCATTATCTGGCCACAGTGGCCTAACAAGACCTAAACCAAAAACTGAAAAGTCTGAGTGTTTTATGGTAAACAAGCCTTTACCTGAACTACCAGATTCTGAATGTTGTTTGCCAGGTCTGCATTAGGCGCCATTATCCCTGGTGTACTCTGCAATTAATGACTACTAAGCTACAGAAAGTAGTGACTGGTTTGCTTATGAATGGAAAACTTTATTATAATAATGGCTACATTGAACTGCCATCCTATTGAGACCGGCGTCTGCTTTGGCCTGCCAAATTATGACCCTGTATCATCTCTTAGGAAAACAACGCATTAGCTTCCTGTTATTCTGGGAATGGTCTTCGGGATGCAATTCCTGTGTGTCTATAGGGAGGTGCCATCACTCCTACAAGACGACATTTGCAAATGCGTATTCATCAGGTCATTTACGTTCAAACATAGAGGAGACTAGAGGTTCGCAGTGCAGGCTCCTGAAATGTGGAATAGCTTCCAAATTGGGATCGCCTAAGCCCTTCAAAATGCCATAATTATATTATTACAACATACATTTCAAAACACTGTCCGTGTTTGCACCTGGAGAAGATTTAGTAGGCAGTACTGAGCAGTATAACTATATAGCAACTTATCAACATGTTAAAACTCAAAAAGATAGAACAGCTGAAGAACCAAATTCTAGCTTTACTCAAATATGATTTTATTGGAGCCTGAACACGAGTGCATCACACCTCTTGCCATTACCACTTTACTGGAGTCCAAGATAAGACGAAGCTCTGCGTCAATATAAATGCACAGTACCTACTATATCTACAGTGATGAGGGTCCAAACTGCATGGCAGTGTTGGCTTTATCGAGCCAGCAAGACTGAGCTCTTTGCTTGCTAGTCAAGGTCAATAGTGCACATTAATAATCCTTAACTAGCCTCCAGACTTTGCTGTGGAATATGAGATCCTCATGAAAAATGTCTAAGCAAAGGCAGGGGTTGCATAGGGCACAAACGCTCTAAAGATTAGACTTAACCGTTTGAATTGAATTGATTGTTTATTTGTATAGCGCCTATACACAATGGGCCTCATTATAACCCAGGCTGTACGGGGTTAACAGCGCTGGTAAAGGTGCCGGCGCCGTCAACCCCGTACCGCCTGATTACGAGGTCCCCTTGCGGGTTTCACCAGACGTGCAGAGTGGGTCCCGCGAGGTGAGGAGGGAGCAAACAACGGGCCGCTCGTAATCGGCCCGTTGTTTGCTCCCTCTCCCATTCCCATTCAGCCCTATGGGGTCTGAAATGGGAAAGGGGAAGGTCCGGACCCGGGTTCCTAGAAGGAGGAATTACCGGGCCCTCCGAACTCAGAATGGCCCAGTAATTTCTCATTCTGGGAACCCGGACCCGGACGCGATTTCGGCAGCAGCCATGCCGCCAATAGCGGCATGGCTACCGCCGAGATCGTAATGAGGCCCAATGTGTTTCAAAGTGCTTCAAGGAGGGAGGGAAACATAGGAGAAATAACAGTTACATTCTTACAAGTCCATGAAACAGTACAGAATGTGAAAAATAACTATCTTAAATAGCCTGGCGACATTTCAGATAGTGCAAGTGCATGGAACAAATAGGGGAAGCAGGGGACGGGGGAATGAAACAAAACAGACAGTTCCATTACTATGCCCGACAGCAATTGACGTAGTGCTGGAAAATTAAACAAAGTAGGGGGATGGAGGGAGGGAGATGGAATGAAGGAGAGGGAGAAGAACAAAACAGCAGCTGGTATACTAAGTCTGACGACTATTCAGAGTAGCGCTGGAGGGGGAAGTGGGAGGAGAAACACAGAGGGGAGAGGGGAGAAACAAACAAGCTGCTATCAAGGGTCACGGGACAAATGATAGAGTAAGTGCTAATGAAAAGTACTAGGGAAGTGGGGAGCAGAGGGATGACAAAGGCAGGCAGCTACAATTACTATGCTTGACTGCAATTGGGCTAGTGCCGGAATTTAACAAGAGGGAGGGGTGAGGAGGAGGAGGAAGGGGAAAAGGGATGAGAAAGACAGGCGGCTACAATTACTATGCCTGACGGCAATTGGGGTAGTGCCGGAATTTAACAAGAGGAGGGGAGGGGTGAGGAGGAGGAAAGGGCAGGGGGATAAAAAAGCCAGGCGGCTACAATTACTACGCCTGACATCAATTGGGGTAGTGCCGGAATTTAACAAGAAGAGGGGAGGGGTGAATATGAGGAAAGGGCAGGGGGATGAGAAAGACAGGCGGCTACAATTACAAAGACGACATTTGAGGTAGTGCCGGAATTGAACAAGAGGAGGGGAGGAAGGATAGAGGGTGAAGAGGGCAGGGGGGAGTATGCATACATAACGGGGGGCAGGAGGGTGCATATAAACATAACAGGGGGCAGGGAGGAGCCTACAAACATAAAAGGGGAGCATACATTCCTGACAAGGAGTAGGGGGGAGCATACAAACAATGTATTTTACATTTATTTTTGGAGCCTTTCAGGTAAAACCAGGAACAGCAATAACATTTCTTGGTTGATTGTGTTCTCATCCAAAGGTGACGTGGAGTAGCAGTTCTGGCTGGACTGCTCTCATTTGTGGCAGAACCTAGATTGATTTGCATATGGCTTGGCACTTACTGTAATGACACAGATGGGCTGAAAAAACAATGGCATGGGAAATTGACCATAGTCATGAATGTGGTTATGATTCATTTCAAACCTTCCATTCGTTCTTGTTTGGTCCAAAATGGTGTGATTTAATTGTTCCCATCTCGAGAGTGGCCACACCTGAATTGGGTGTTTCTAACGCAAGATAGGAAAATAAAAATGACCATAGTCAGCTGGTATGGATTGCTAAATGTTTTCCATTCATACATATACATGTCATCAGTATCCTCTCGTTTGTCATTTATCTTGTCTGCTGCAAGTCTGCAGACACAACCTAGTATCCACCAATCAATTACCTGTCTGAGAAAGTGTCAAATACTTTTTGGAAATCCAAACAGACCACATCCAGCATTATTTCTTGCCCTAAGCTCCAAGTGAATCACTTGAAAAAAATAAAATAGATGTATCACAACATTGCTCCACACACATTCCCTATTCACACTGGCCTTATGCAAACATGTATACCCTTGTATTCCCCCCTTACACTACTCTGAACCTGACTGTGTAACTATTGTGATTTTGTTTAATCTTCAACCCCTTCACGTTCCTTCTTTACAGTGTTCGAATTTTTAATACACTTTACTGAATTGTTCTGATGAGTCTCTGCTTACTTCTGCCAAATAATTTGAGTGCAATAAGTGATTATTCGCCAATATTGAGCTTATTTGAATAGTATAAAGGAATGTTGTGCCAGTGAGTGCTTCCATTTATGACAATATTTGAGAAGACAACAAAAATGCACATATCTTATTTCAACAATATCTCAATCATGAAGACTTCAACAGACCATCAATTTGTCCAAATCTAGTAACCTATACTTGTGACCAGAATACACAAATAGGACGCACGCTTACACTCCTTATGACGAATCACTGTTGATTCTCTGTGATTACAAAAGATAGCGCCTTCCCATGCTCTTTCTCAAAGTATGCATTTCCAAACACAAGTGATACGCTCAGGCAGCATACTAAAGAAACTGCCTCTTCCAACCCACTGTCTTACCTGTCAATAGACTTGAAAAACCCTACTGGCAAACAGCGTCCAGTACGAGTCCATTTTTTAATTTTTTTAATTTTTTATACTTGATTTAACTATATTTTACCCGTTTTTACAAGTGGAAGTTGACGCTGTGTAAATGCTTGTTTTTGATTGTTTGTTTGTTTGTTTCTTGATCCTGTCAGATTGTTACAAGTGTCGTGGCCCTGACCTTGATCGCTTAATTCTAGATCCTAGTTATTCTTCTTATGCAGGTCAAGGCTCTCCAAGTAATTGCCTACTGCAATTACTGATTTAGTGTTTGCGCCACTCATCAAGTAATTCCACCAGTATTCATCACTCATGCGCTAGAAATCCGTGAACAGGTGGCCCATGTGGATCCTTCTTTTTGATGACAATCCCGTACACGTGAGAAGCAGGTGTCTGACTTTTTCTACTGTGTCGCCTGGTCGCAAAACTGACAAGTGTTCTCCCTGGCTTTATGTCTGGTTGCCAGTATTTTGTTGGTTTTCAGTAGGTTGAGCCGTGCCCTCAAGAAGGTCGATCAGAGATTTTTGTTTGGAAATTTGATCAGATAGCTCATTGATTCATTTAGTTTTTGAGCATTGATTGCCAGATGCGACGTCAGTTTGTTTCCTGCCGCCGTCTTCAGAGTATTACACCAATCTGATTCTTTCGATTTTCTTGCAGTTTTCATTGGTTATTTTCAAGTTCACATTCTGAGCTGCCAAATGGAGTGCATAGTTTTTATGAGCCCATTTGACAGTATTTTGTTAGAGCCCCTGTTCATTTCGTCGAGAATGAGCTCATCTATTCTTTGTTTTTCGGTGCAAATTTTTCTAAACAGCATCAGGCCGTTTAGGTCCACTGTGCCTTTTAGGGACGTCAGACTGAGTTCTCTCTGAATTGACGCCACCGGAGTGGAGGAGGGTATCAATAGTATTTTCCTCCAAAAGTAGCCTTCAAGTTTTCTCCAGATGTCAGACGGTATTGCCGGCATGGCTTCGGCACCATAGACGATCGCTGGCACGACCTTAGCTTTGTAAAAGGTCAATGATGTTTTGAGAGAAAAGCAACCACATTTTTTGTCTAGGATCTTCAACTGAGTTGTATGACTTTTGATTTTGGTGAAGAGTTTCTTGCATTGGTAGTTCTTGTTGGTATCTGTTGATTGTGACACCCAAGTACCTGAAAGACTTAACTTTTTCAAGGCGCTCACCTGCTAGTTGCCAGGAAGTTGTTTCTTTTCTCTTTGGTATTTTCTCTAAGATCATCACTTTTTTTTTGTTGGAATTGATCTCTAAATCGTTTGATTGTAGATAAGCGTGGAGACCACCCAATTTTCTTTGCAGGCCTACAGCAGTTTGATCAATCAGGATGATGTCATCCGCATACAGTAGTCTGCTTATTTTTTCTCTGCCCACACTTGGTGGGAAAGCTCTGATAGGTTTTTCCGAGCACTGGAAGTCACCAATGTAGGCATTGTACAAGACTGGAGCCAGGGGACAGCCTTGTTTAACTCCTCTGAATGTGTCTATTTTCCCAGATAGAAGGCCTGCACCGCTAAGGCGAACCATTATGGAGGTGTCTGTGTATAATTCTTTGATGAGATCCAATTGTTTAACTTCACCCATAGTTTCTCCCTGTTAACTTTATCGAAAGCTTTAGAAAGATCGATAAAGGCCAGGAGTGTTCTAGGGGAGCCCTCCTTGACTTTGGCTTTTAATATGCTCAAGAGCATAATGTTGGCCTATGTGCCCATATTCTTAGAAAGCCAGTTTGAAAAGAATTGTGTCCTTCTGAGGAGGCCACCCACGTTTTGAATTTGTCCAAAAGAAATGACCCAAAGATTTTCCCAATGCTGTCCAACAGGGCGATCGGGCGATAGTTGTTAGGGTCCCCTTTGTCCCCCTTTTTGTGGATTGGGACCACATTGGCTGTTTTCCATGAGTGGGGATCGTGCTGGAGTTGGCACTGGTCTTAAATATTTCAGCAATCAGGGTTGCCCAAACTCAAGAACAAAAACCTCAAGAGCTGGAAGAGCAGAGCAATAAAGTTCTGTGTCGAAGAAAATGGCACGGGTAAGCATGGAAGCCAATAATCATTTGATATTTCATGCAATATGTACATTTCCCTTACAGAAATCAATTGGCATAATCAAAGTTTACAAAGATATGCACCAACCACATCTTAAATCATATAGGGTTTTGCTTTTGTGCCATTATCTGGAAGTATGTTACATGGCCTGCTGTAGCGGCTGTGTAGTTATGGTTAAGTTGCTAAACTCATAGGAAGAGCACTTTTTCGGCGGCTTATAACTTTGCTCCGCCTGGACGAATCCTCACCAAACTTTGCAAAAAAAGTATATGGCTGGCTCTGAATTTCTTCATCAAGTTGGTTGAGGTTTCGTGTGGGGGGTTATAGGGGTGGTCCCAAAAATTCTATGGGGGAAAACTTTGCACACGGCTACAGCCCAAACGGCTGGATGGATTTTCACAAAATTTGCACCGGGAGCGGGGGCTTGGGCCAGAAAGCGTGCTTCTGTGTGTTTGGTGGAAATCCGACAAGTAATTTCTTTTTAAAATACTGAAATGTATTTACCAAAAAATTATTGATGTCTGGGTCCGCTCTGCGGACCCATTTCCCTGTTCGCTCCGTGGACAGAAGTGTCATTGGATCACGGTACGGCGTGGTGTCGGAGAAGTTTGGATGCGGCCAGTGGCTGGCTGGAGGGAAGCGTGCTGTGTGTCAACATTTTTGGGGAAAGCCACCATGGTGTATCAGAGGACAGTGCAGCGGTGGAATGGTCTGGAAAATGTACCGTACGCATTGTGTTGGCGGCAATAAGGGACGGAATACCTGGGTGAGTGAGTGAGAAGTGGTTTATAGGTGACATATGTAGGATAGTATTTTCTGTGGTGATTGGAGGCAGCTGTTGTAACAGTCCTATAGCTTCTGCTGTGACCTATTTGCGGTGAACTCTTTTCGTGGTGAGTGGTGGCAGGTCATTTGCAGATGGGGAGTGAATTGCACATGACATAGGTTGGGTGGCAGTGCGTGCGGTACGCTGTGGATGGAACACAGTAGTTGGGCACATGGAGTCATGCATGAGTGAATGAAGGTGCGGTGGGTCTGTGGAAGGATTACACTATTGGGTGCATGGCCGAAGCCCGTAGCCCGTAGGCTGAGGAGCGAAGGGCTGCAACATACACACCGCAGGAAGGCATGTTTGAGTCTGCATCCAGTATAGGGTGGTGCTTGCATAGTGCGGTGTGTGCAGATTGGTTGCAGTAGCATTAGTGCTGCAAACTGAATGTGGGTAGGTTGGCAGTGACACAGTACTTTGTGAATGGGAGTGGATACGTCTATAGTATGTGAATGAAAGTGTATAGCGGTGCAGGAGAGAGTGTTTTCTTTCCACATTGTGTTAACTGTTGCAATTTGTTGTTGTATAGCTACATGGTGGTGCACAAGTTGGGTAGGACTGCTGGTGGCAGTGGTGTGTATGTCGATGGTCATAGTTGGTGAAATGGTGAAATGCATGGTGGCATTATGTTGCTGTAGGTGTCTTCAAGGCCTATGCTGTGTGCAGAATTGTTGACGTAAGCCGAATGTTGTGAAAATGTTGTGGTTAGCAACACAATCCTTTGTGAATGGCTGTGGGTAGAGATGGTGGAGTATGTGGTATGTTTGTGCGTTCTGGTAAGTGCGACCTGTGTTCGTGATTGGGTGTTTTATGGTGTGGGGGAGCTGGGGTGAAGGGCTGCTACCTACGTGTGGCACGTTTGTGCAAAATGGTAGCTTCCAACATTACCATTATGTTAACTGTTGCCATTTGTTGCTGCATAGTGCCATGGCGGTGTGCAGGTTGGGTAAGAGTGTTGGTGGCAGTGGTGTCTATGTGGATTATCACAGTTGCTGATATGGAGACATGCATGCTGGCATTACGTTGCCGTGAGTGTGTTCAAGGCCGAGACTATTGGATGCATGGCCGAAGGTCATAGGCCGTAGACCATGCATTCAAGAGCCTAGGTCTTTTGACACGCACAGCAGTAATGCATTTTTCAATGTGCATGAGTTAGATGGTGGTGACATGTAAGGAATGGGTGTGGAGCACATTTAAGCTGTTATAGGCCACTGTTACAAACCGATTGTGGGTAGGTTGGCAGTGGCACAATACTTTGCGAATGGTAATGGGTTTGCCCATAGTATGTGACTGAAAGTGCACAGGGATACAGGCGAGAGTGTCTTGTTTTTACATTATGGTAACTGTTGCAATTTGTTACTGCATAGCTCCATGGCGGTGCCCTGTGGTTGGAGATGCTGCAGTGAAAATTCACACTGTGTGGACACTGGGTGAAATGCTTGTATACTCTCAGTATGTTACAGGGTATGGTTGAAGGGCAGCTTATACGCTGTTTGGATAGTGTGTTGTGTGCACAATAGTATGTGAATGCAAGGGCGTAGGGGTGCCGGAGACAGTGTAATGTTTATACATTATGATAACAGTTGCATGTAATGATGTGTATGTCCATTGAGTGTCAAGGTTGCTTAGGAGTGCTGGTGCCAGTGGTGCATATGTGCATAGTGATAGTTGGTGATATGCTGACATGTATTGTTGAATTACGGTGGGGGTAATGTGTGCAAGGAGCAGACCCACTGGAGCAATGCAGGTTTGGCAGTGTATGATGCACAGGGTGGTGATCTTTGGAGAATGCGTGTGGAGCACATTGTTGACGTGCTACAGCAGCACAAGTGAGTTGCAAAGCTTGTATTGTGCATGCTATGGTTGTGGTGGTAGTTGGAACATGCTGCAGTATTTGGTGTGCGACAGGAGATGGTGCAGTGAGAAGTTGGATAGTGTGGCCAAAGGGTGCAGTGCGTATGTAATGTGACTATGGAAGTAGTATGGTTGAAGCGCTGCTTATATGTGGTTGGTTACTCTGCTGAGTGCAGATTTATTGAAGTAGGCCCAATGTTGTGAAAGTGGTGTGCATAGGTTGGCAGTGACACAATAGCGTGTGAATGGTAGTGGTAGGGGTGGTGCAGGCTGCGCTATGTTTGTGGCTTCTGCTAAGTGTGACACATTTCCGTGAATGGGTGTTTTATGGTTTGGGGGAGTTGGGTAAAACTGCTGCTACGTATGTAACGTTTGTGCATAATGTTAGGTGTCCACATGGTCGGTTGTGTCATGATGCCTACCTCCAAGGAGCCAGGTCGACCCAGCAACCCCAGAGGCAGGCATCATTTCCCCCAGGGGAGTGCCAGCGGGCCCAAGCTGGGGCCCTTTGGACGCAGTCCTGGCGCCTTAGGTGCCAGGCTCATGTTGGACCCCTGTCCTGGCGCCTTAGGCGCCAGGCTCATAAAGCTAGACATGTGTTCAAGTGTTTTAATGTGCACTTACCTGATGCAGACCATGCTGCCACATCCAGGCCCTCTTGAGGCCTGAATGGAACTACTTTACCTGTGGGATTACTTTCCACCCGGGTGTGGTCGGGGAAGGATACATACCTGATCGGAGGAAGGATACACACTTGGAACTTCTTCCAAAGCTATTTAAACCACACCCGATCAGCAACTCACGCTTCGCATTGTTCTGCTCCTCGCAGCTGGACGCTCACCGTGTCAGCTCCTGCATCTGGACCTCAGCCACGCCTGTCAGTATCCTGGGTCACCTGCAAAGGGAGACAAAAGACCTTACCTGCTAAATCAGCACCACAGAGGCATCACACCGACGATCCTGAAAAGGAAGACATCATTTTAAAAGCATTTTGCTACGATCGCTGCAGCGCTGCATTTCTCTCACCTTTCCTGGACGCCACCATCTTCAGCAGCGATCATCCGGATCCGCAGCCACTTCCCAGAACCTAGAGAGAAAGACAAGAACAAGGTGAGAGAAGGAAGGGAATATGAAAAGCTCAGTTTCCTTCTAAGTCTTACCTGTTGGGTCATTCCCATTTCATTTCGGGTCTTGACGCTTCCAGGCATCCGGACCCCGGCCCCTATGGGGAAAAAAGACAAAGACATTGAATGAGCGAATGCAAAGACATTACCCGAGCGCACATCCAGAATTTACCTGTCATTTACTGGAACTGCACGTATCACTTTGGGTCGGCGCCATATCTCCGGCATTCCGAACCCCGGCCCCTAAGGGGAAAAAGATAATGAACATTATTATTAAGCTTGGACTTTTGAACTTGCAACAGAACTTTTACAGAGCCTTACCTGAATAGTCAAGCTTACCTGAACTCCCATAATCCTCAATCCAGTGAAGTAACTGGGTTTCAACGCGCCCCTGCATCAGAAGCAGGATGGAGAGCTCATCCTTCCTGACCCTAAGGTGAGACTTCACGGGGAATCATGGAAGGGTATCGTGGAGGGTTGGAAGAGAGTGGGAGGCTTGAGCATAACTCAGTCAGTAGGTAATACTCCCTTTTCACGCACAGGGGAATATTCCTGCGAGCCAGAGAAGCCAGAGTAGAGGGGCCCTTCCTGTCCATCTTCAGAGTCCTGTGCTTCACCATTGAAGAAGCATCAGCACTCGAAGCCAGACCTGCGCCTCCGTGGGAATCAGGTGAGCGTTACAGGTTGTTTGGATTTATAGTGTTGTGGTGGGTGTGGAAAGGGTTGCAATGTTGTGTGCATAGCCAAATGTTTGTGAATGCTGCAATAGTGCCTTCTTTAGCAGAAGTTTCTGGTGGATGGGCTTTGCAATCAAACGGAATGTGTAACGGTAAATAAGGAGTGGTGTATAGAAATGACAGTGTGCAATGCAGAGGTTTTGTATGTGATTGGTGCATGCGTGTTTTGAAATGTGACAGCACTCAATTGGAGGAGTGCTGCAAAAAGTGACCGTGCAAAGGGAAGAAGTATTGTCAGCGCTTTACTGGGCCGTGGCCCTCACTGTATCCCGTTGAAATAGATCTGCACATCTATGCCCTGCAAAGAAAATTTGACGGCAATTTTGGTTTGGAATGAGTGGCCGCATTGTGGAACGCTGTGTATGAGTGCCATTTCATCGATATGCATGCACTTTGCAAAGACTTTGCCACGTTTCCAGTAGTAGATGTTATCTTAATTTTACGGCGGCATGCATATGGGTTACCTGCCTTTCTTACATTTGTTTCGTAGAATGAGGATGTTGCTGAATGTCATGAGGACGCTTTTTCCCATCGCCAAGGTGCTTTTCTCATCTATAATACTGCAAATAGTATGGCCTACTGCTCATGGATGTTGTTCCAAGCCAGACGAAGGAAGGTGTCTCATCAACAGAAGCATGTACACTTCTTTGTCCACTCGTGGAATGTTCTTCTGCAACAATGACCTTATTATTTGTGGAAATGCAGAGTTTTTGCAAGAAAATGGCATTTTGTTGTCATCCATTGACAATGCAGTTTTGTATGCTCGCATACAGGATGTGGCTAAGAGTTTACTGAACTAATGTGTGTCAAAGAAAACACAAAAGATACTAAAAGCAGACAAAAAAGTTGTTTTTGTAGAAGGATCTACACAAAAAACAAAGAAAAAAACTCTTTTAATAGTTGCCTCTTACTACGAATTCCCCCTGCCATGGTTGCAAGTTTTACCCCCATGCCCGCAGGCAGCACAAAAGTCACATGTGGGGATTGTGCGGCTGGCGGCCACAAAAATGGATATGTGGGGACTGTCCAGTGAGTTGCTTAGGATGTGCGGCAATAGGAAGAGGCACTCCTGCTGGACAGGCGGGACAGGCCCTCGACGTACTTGAAGACCCGCATGTGCCACATTCAACACTCCTCACCATGCTGGCCTATGGAAATGGGACTGCAGCGATTGTCCTATCATGTGCTGCTCAAGGTGTGCGTCAGAGGAAAGCGTGCCAATAGGAAGAAGGACTCCTCCTGCGTTACTGGGGTGCGGCCCTGGCGGTACTTGGAGAAAGGCACGTGCCACATTCTGCGTTTGTGAACATGCCAATAGAAATGGGACTATGGCCATTAGCCAATCTGGTGCTTTGGGTGTTCATCCCAGGAAAGGGAGGCATTCACTTTCCCCATTACTTTGTGTACTGCGGCTGGAAAACATGGCAAGATGTACAGATTTCATTGTGGGTGATGGCTTTGTGGAAGATCTGTGCGTTTATGCCCTCCAAGAAGACATGTCTGGCAATTTCGGTTTGGAGGGAGTGGACGCTTTATGGAGTAGTGTCGAATTGTGCTGTTTCAGCGGACTGCTTCTAGAATGTCGACGCGTGGCCTCTTCGTCAACTGTACATGTAGTGATTGTGAACTCTGGAGCCTTCTTTATGGGTTACATGCCTTGTTCCCGTGTGTTCCGTCAACTGAAGATTATGATGAAAGCAGTGCAGTGCATTTTTCCTACTGCCAAGGTTCTTTTCTCAAGTATACCCCCGAGAATACTGTGGAAGTATTCCAATGATTCCTGTTGCCAGCCAGACGTCGGAAGGGGTCTCATCAACAGAAGCATGTGTGACTTCTTAAGTGCTACTTGGGATGTTCTACTGTGAGAATGAGAACATTGGTTCACGATGCATACACCTTTTCACGACAAATGGCATGTCTGTCGTACAGTGGCAATGAAGTGTTGTTTCATAATCTACACACTGCACTGAAGAGCCTATTGTAAGAATGTGAGCTGTTGAAAACACACATGTACGTATAAAAACAGCAAAAACAGTGTTTCTAAGGAAGCACCTTTAAAAAGAAAGACACAAAGACACCAAAGGTTGTTTTCAGAGACAGCACAACTAACAATGTCCGCTGCCCTGGTTAAAAGTTATTCCACCATTCCCGCGTGCAACCGTGCACGAAAAGTCAGCGAATATCACAATAGTTGCAGGGTGGCACGTGTTAGATACACCCATTTTGCAGATGACGCTCACAGAAATGGGCCTGCGGACACTACGGGATTGGGTAACAAAGTTTGTGGGTGTGTTGTGTATGGACAGACTGTGCTACACAGTGTATTTGTGGACAGAAATGCAGAGGGTGCGGCGATGGCTGTGTGTTTCACGAGGCACAGCGTGTGTGTTTTAGGTGATTCCGACATACATTGACTGAAAATGAATGGAAAACACTGTGCAGTGGCTACACATTTTGCAATCTATGATGTGAATGTGTAGTGCTATGGAGTAGTTACAATGAAGTGCCTGATTTTGGTTTCTCTGTGAGACACTTTGGTGGCAAGCAATCATGCCGATATTATTGTTGTTGATTGTGCAGGGAAAATTGCACAGCATGTTACACAGATTTCAGTGCCGATTGCGATGAAGGAGGCACTTGCCCAGTTCATGCGTTTGTTTCCCATCTTTTGCATACGTTTTTACTGCATTATGCAGTCACCGATGTGGCTGCGTCATTTTCAATTTGGTCTGTGAATGCAGACAGCGCGGTACATTGCAAAGAAGTGTATTTCTGCCTTTCTTTGACATGTGCCAATTACATATTTTACCCTTGGGAAAATGACGTTTCACAGTACGAAGACTTTTTCGTCAGCTATAACGTTCATATTAGTATGCCAGCAATCCTGATTTTTGTACACCATCTCTACATTGGTTTGGTGCCCTTCTTGAAAGTATTCATACTTATTTGTAGTTAGTGTTGCTCTGTGACTCTCTTGAAAACACTCTGCAACACATAAACAAACCTATTTGTACAGCAACCCCCTTTCTAACCGATTCCACTACAGTGTTTCCCACACTGCCACACGTCTAACCGTGCATGTGTGCATTGGCAATTCCGTTGTTGATCTGTGCAAGATGCTTTCTTTATTTACCTTTTGTTCCTTTCCCAGTTCATTTTCATTTATCATGCTGTTCTCACACATTGCACAGAAGGACCGACAGCAAAGGTCAGGTACAGAAGGGGCAGCACCTACCTGGATACTACAGGGGACGTGCCAGGATACAGAATTATTGTGTGGCCCTCACGTACATAGGCACCAGTCATTGTAATGCTCCCGAAAGGACCATTCCCACGCACTTTGAAGTACCTTCCCTCTGTACAGTAGTGTGTTCCAGTACATGCACAATACAATGCCCTTTGCTGGCTAAGGGTCTTTAGTGTGGCACATTGTTTGCTAAGGTTGTTTTACAGCTCTGCAGCCCTACAGGAGTGCCCCTCTTGTTGCCCGTAGCAGTTGTGGGCAATGCTGTACATGAAAGTAGGATACATAATTGTTGGAAGGGCGGTAGCCTGCCCACTGGTCCCCTGTGCTTCCATTTCAGTTGTCATCACATACAGCATAACCACTTTATGCTATGCCTTTAGTTTTAGGGGTAGCTTTCACGAATATGCACATATAGTGGAATACAAGAATGTTTACAACAACAGGAAACACAGCTTCATTACGTGCAGCAGGGAGCCATTTATTGTGTGCGTCCCATGCAGCTAACATGCTTTTCTAACCACTACTAAGGTTATGTGCGTTCTACATATTCTGCTGTTTTTTTATTTGCCTTTACATGCAGTGGTATGTGCATGAGGAAGGTGAACAAGGTTTGCCATTTTGCAGACTTAGTACAAACTGTCCCACCTGCAGTTACATGGTTTCTTCAACTGCACGACCGGCATGCAACCTCTTGATACTTTCAGTCACACTGCTGAGTGCACACAAATGTATCTGTTTAACGGGTCTTGGAAAGGCAACCAGCAGATAAATCAAAGTAATGTGACATTTACCATGCCCATGTGACATTGCAGGTTGCTGTTCCTTGTTTACCAGTGGCCGCTATACAGTTAGGAGTACTTTAGTCACACATTGGTAGGTTTGCAGAGCCACCCAGGAAGTCACCAGCAGTACTTTAAATGCGGGAGCCTACTGCATGAATCCGTAGGGCTAGCGACAGGGGCAGTGTTAACAGCATACAATGGATGACTTATGCATGGGTCTAGGTGTGGAATGGATACACGTGCCCTTCCGCAACCACTTACCAGTACATTCGAAGATGCGGACATGCGGCCACTTATAGAGTCCTATGGACAGCTACAGTGTGATTGCACATACGACAACTAGGTGCTGTGTCCCTAGGAAATGTCCATATTGCTCATCTGTAGGTATGTCGACCAGTAGTGTGCGGTACAGATTTATCATCCACTGTTAACAGAAAAAAGAGCCTCCTGACACACTAAACAACATTTACTATGTACATCTGTAATTGGTACGATACACCAACTCTATTCGGAAAAGTAAGGGGTAGCGCAAATGGATACATACACCAATTTGCCCTTTGCACACGTTTATCATGAGGGCAGGCAAGGAATCAGTAACAATATGTTGTTAACAGGACGTTAAGTTTGTGTTGCCATATGAAATACCTATCCTCTTTACAGAAAACGTTATGCTAAAGCAACGTTCTGCTTACAGTACCCTACTAAAAACCTATGAAATTCACTAACAAAAGCATTTTTAAAGGGACGTCATGGTTAAGTTGCACTAGCAAAAACCTATGAAATTCAATGGAAAAACATTGTTACAAGGACATTATGGTTACATGTAAAACTGAAAAACCCATGGAATTCGACAGTTATGGTAAGCTAAGCAACCATAACTCGTGCCACCAGTATGCACTACAAGGACTAACACCAATGACATCACAGATGGCATCACAAATCTCATTCATGACATCACTCAAAACATCACATGTGCATTTACTTTTCATAGGAAGCCTCCTCAAGGGATTGTTATTTTAATTGTGGCAGAAAACTATAAAAGAATATTGAAAGAACTATCATGAGAGAAGTATGTCATGGAGGAATGAATTGCTATACACACCATAGTATTACACACTTTTTCAGTGTATATGAAAGAACTCTTGTGCAAACCTAGCCATTGCCTGCACCATGGCTCATGGAAGTGTAACCTTCAAAATCTTTCCATGTTACATAGTGACAATATTAATGCATTCGTTTTACAGTGTTGGGTACTGTGAAACATGTAAGAAGTAGCTACCATTGCCTTTATAACTACATATTTGTCCTACTGCACAGAAACCATAAAGACAGCATAATGCATACAAACATGGCCATATGCAAGGGACTTAAAGTAAGCTAAAAAAACAGCAGTATTACCAGAAACTGTTCATAACATAACTGATAATCTTCATGCACAGAAACCAGTGCTGTGTTTTACGCATTCCTATTCCCCTATATGTATATGTATCATATAATGTGAGTGAACCGTTAAGAAAGGTGTGTAAGAACATACGAGAAGGTTGCCGTACACAAATATAGCACCTTTTCAATTGTTTGTTCATGACTGTTAGTGAAGAAAAGCACCTGCCCTCCATAGGGTAGTGAACAAAACAGAGGGAGCCACTCATGTGATGTCATGAGTGATGTCATGAATGAGATTTGTGATGCCATCTTTGATGTCATGGGTGTTAGTCCTTGCAGTGCACACTGGTTGCTTAGCTTACCATAACTGTTGAATTTCGTGGGTTTTTCGGTTTTACCTTTAACCATAACGTCCCTGTAGCAAAGTTTTTCCATCGAATTTCAGTTTTTGCTAGTGCAACGTAATCATAACATCACTTTAACAATATTTTTGTTAGTGAATATATATATAATCCTCCTATCGCATCTCTGTTGAAAATAAATCTTCATCTCCTGACATCTGTTTCTTAGAACTGATTCCACAATGAAAAATATCAAATTAAACAAACATGAGAACTTGCTAATCATTTTAACAATTAACTTGAAAAACAATGTAATTCTTAAAATGCAACCCCATACGGTGCACACAAATGTTACATAGTCAGTCCATTCACAATCTCACTATGTAGTTTGCATTTTGATAGAAATATTGTAATGTCTACGGTTGTAGGCCTCTAAATAGATGGATTACGTGACAAAACCTGCCCACTCTGTCATTGTGTAAATTGTGGGTCAAGCAAAGATACATGCATATCCTTATTTAAATGAAGCATAACTGCTTTCAACGGTTTAAGGTCTTTTAGGCATAAATAATGCATCAAAAAGACAAACCATCGACTGAAATCCAACGAAAATAAATGCATTGAAAGTCTATCTTTTACATTAAAAGACCATATCCATTGAAACGTATCCATTGAATATAGGAATGGGCAAGTTTCAATGGATAAGTACTTTTAAATGTAAAAAAAGCATTTTGATGCATTTATTTTTGACGTTAAAATGTTACATGGTGCTGTCCATTGCTGAAATTTCAGCACTTGCCAGCTCCTTGTAACGTTTTAGTGTTTATTGTATATTGGGGGCTTCCCCAAGACCCTGCAACACCCACACACACCCCCCTTAATCCTAACCCAATCCTAACCCTAACTCCAACTCTAACCCTAACCCTAAACAAACCCTAACCCTTAATCTAACCCTAAATCTAACCCTCACCCTAGCCTAACCCTAACTCCAACCCTAACGAAAACCCTAATCCTAACCCTAACCCTAAACCATCCCTTAACGCTTAATCTAACCTCTAAACTAACCCTTAATCTAACCCTAAATCTAACCCTAGCCCTAGCGCTAACACTAACCCTAGCCCTAGCCCCAGCCCTAAATCTAAGCCTAACCCTAACCCTAGCCCTAACCCTGACCATAGCCCCATCCCCAAATCTAAGCCTAACCCTCACCCTAATTATCCATCGAAATTATCCATCGAAATTCATTCAATGAATATGCTTTTTGATGGAAAAGCAATTCAATTAATACATTGCGATGGATAAACATTCGATGGATAGGAATTCGATGGAAATACCAGATACAGCTTTCAACGCCAATATCCGTTCTGTTGCCCTACAATGTAAATGGAGGACTCTAGTGCCCTCTCTGGGAACATGGCTGATAGGTACACAATGGCCACTAGACCTGAGATGTGTGCCGGCTGCATTGCTTACAATTCTTCTCATCACTCAGAACCAGATCAGCTATTAACAGTTGATGTGTAAGCTCTTTATAGATGTCTGTGGAGCACCCTACGTACCTGTTAAGATAGGTATGCATCCTAAATCATATGCAACCTGGAGTTCACCTTTTCGAATCCTGATCTATCTACTCAGTATGTGAGCTTTTAGAATCCACTTCAATGAATACCATTAAGTTGAGTACGAGCAACAACCGCTGTTTGTCTTTGTATCTAGAAGACCACTACGGCAGCAGACCTTCCCAAACGAAAATCCTAGTTGCTAACATTGTGATTCTAAATTCTCTTTTTAGCAATAGTAGTATGAGCACTAGAAATAGTAATAGTGACAAGGGCTCATTACAAGTTTCCCGGTATCCCGCCGGTAACTCCGTTGGGATACCAGGGAAACTGCCCCTACCATCTCCGCCACCTGATAGCCCGGTATTACCAGAATATTGCAGGAGGTGGAGACGGCGTTAAGTTCCCATTCATTGGAGTCCAATAGGACTCCATGGGATGGTATTGCCGGAGTGACTAGAACTGGTAGTACCGTTGCCAGTGATTCTGTCATTTCTTTGCCAGTAGGGTCCTGATCTACCAACAGTTCGGGCCTGCCAGCAGATCAGAGCCCCCACCGGTAAACCTGGGTTTCCCATATCCAGTAAAAATGCTGGTGTCAGCATTACCGGCAATTTTTCTGCCATCTTTACCGGACCAATGATCTTGTAATGAGTCCTATAGTATTTATAAAGATCCTTTACAAACAAATGGAAATTAGCTGCATGTAAATTCTGAACCTAAGACCTTCTTGGATAAGTATAAACTAGCATCTGAATTACCGTAAATTAGGCCCCTACGTAAATGACACATTTAACCATTTGCCCTGCAAGGGCCATGCTTTGGGATCCCAATAGAGGCACTGTTTCTGTGAGAAGCCATTGGAATATGTTCATACTCACATCGTGCATTGGTTGCACCCTCATGCAGTTCAGTGAATGCCTCTGCTCTCATTAAAGAAGCAAGCATCAGTTGCCTGGGGGATGAGTTGTAGGTTAAAGACCGACAAGGGGGGGCATACTTAGTGAAGCTCCTCCCCCAGCGTGCCTCGTGGCGATGCTCTTGAAGGATCTTAGGCATACTCAAGGCACATTTCATCCTTGGGGGATGCATTTACAGGCTGCAGCGTTGTGTGGGGTCTGCCGTCTCCAAAAGGAGGTTGGGCTCCACAGTACGAAGACAGTCTGTGCACCAGGGACTGTGCTACAAATATGTACATGTACTGATACACATCCTGCAATCTAGCCTTTGAGGGGCGTCTAAGGGCAAAGCCGGACATTCTGGCGCCACCATTTTGGAGCCAGCCATTTCGATGCAGCCCCATTCAGGCCTGGCACAGCCAACAGGGCACAGGGAGCTATCTGTGATGCGATAGAACTGCAAACTGTAATATCCCAGCACAGAGACCTATGCATGCCAGGATGTCATTGTTTGCTTAAATATATTGTCATCCTATGCACTAAAATGATAAGTAGGGGTGCCTGATTGTTTTTCAATCTTGCAGGCTCTCGTAAGCTTTTTATACAAATTGTGGTTCAAGAGCAGTAGTGCAGAACAGAAGAGCGCACTCTTAAATTAGTGTTTCAATCTCTTAAGGATTTGCAGATGAGCAATTTAATTTAAATCGCTTGTTCATTTATTATTTTCAATTCAATTGTTAGATTAGCACTTTACAAAAACATGTAAAAATATTTACATGGGGGCGTGGCTAAGCGCCGTAGAAGATGGCCGCCTGACTGCGCTGCTCCGCCTCATAACTATACCAACAAAGCATTAGGTATATATTTATAAACATAAAGCTTACCTTTTCTTCCGCGTTACATCCCGCGACGTGGCAGGGAACAGAACCGGGTGATTTTCGCCACTCCGAACAGCTGTAAGAGCCGCTCTGCCAGCCGCACCGCGCACCAAACGAAGACTCTGTGACAATGTGGGAGGTGTGCCGCCCCACATGAAGAGAAGCTCGGCGTCGCGCTTCACGTGACGCGCCGGACTGGTCCTAACATCACGGGCGCCTAAGAAGACGCTGCCACCTGGTGGGCACATGTAAAAAAAAAAAATAAAAAAAAAAAAAAGAGGAAAAACCTTTAAAGCTAACAAAGGATTGCTGAGGACAGACAGACATTAAAAAGGAGGAACAAAGTGAAAAGAAATAAAAAGGTGAGGAGTGGAGGAGGAAGGGAATGCAAAAAGGGGAGAAGGAAATAAGTGGAGGTGCACAGTCAGAAAATTATCACAACAGAAATCTCTATATTCTGCCAAAATCATCTAAAAAACCCTTATCTGTAAGCGCTCGGCCTTCAATATTGTACCCCAACCCCCAATCTCCTCACCTCCATAACTATACAGGCAGACTCCTCTTCATACTAGTCATTGCACTAAAGGATTGCTTCTGGACTCCTTTATTTTACCATTTATACTGGCAAGACTTTTTCAAAAGTTTAAAGTTCTGTAGTATACGCCTTATTGTTCTTCCGTGTTTCCATTTTGGTCTCTTTACATAAGAGTAACATAGTACAAACAATATGGAGGTAATAATTGTATACTATAGGCCGTCATAGACCATACTCATAAAGAGGACTTGCTAAACGCCATCAAATCAACAAACCTATCTATCTTTTTATAATAAGAAGGTAATACAACTGAATGCAAACTATCCACTGAGCTGACATATTCAAACTCATCTACAATTCTTCGCAGCAGTCAATGCTCTAATTAGAAGGTTCAGCTTACAATTTCCAATTATGGCAGCAAATAAAGCAAACCAAAAAAATGCATCCTCTGCTAAGGACACCACCTCCTCCACAACAAATCTGAAAAGACCCAAAAGTGAATCACCACCCCCACTAGGAATTTCTGATCCTGCCATTGAAGTCATCCTAGCGGAGATTAGGGCACTTAAACCCTTCATTGAAAATACCAACACTAAGTTACAGCAACTAGATGAAAGGTGGATGGGTGTTAATAACAGAGTGGACGAAGTAGAGAAAAGAGTTGGTGTTCTCGAAGATATATCCCCTAAAGTAGCACAGTTAGAAAAATCTATTAAAGACCTCCAAAGGCATAACGAAGACTTGGAAAATCGCAGTAGGCGCAATAATCTACGCATTTCAGGTTTAACAGAAGGAGCTGAGGGATCCGACCCTATTATCTTCCTACAAAAATTCTTACCAGCTATTCTACATTTGCCCTTGGACACAAAACTCAACATACAACGGGCTCACAGAATAGGTCAACCCTCAGTTTCCTCCACATCTGGTCAGCTGCCTAGAACAATGATACTCTACCTATTGGAATATTCGCAACTACAACTCATTGTTTCAACAGCAAGGTAGCGTAAATCACTTATCTGGCATGGTAGTAAGATATATATCTCGCAGGATGTGGCCAGAAGCACAGCTCAGAGAAGAAAGGTTTTTCTATCCTTCCGCCCTGCTCAAAAACAATTAAATATCTGATATGGCTTATACCATCCATGCTCCTTTAAGATAACACATGAAGGTCGCACAGCTATATTTGATGATCCAGCTGATTTGAGATCTTTCATACAATCCCTAAAATGTGATGGCATGGATACCTCCAATCCACCGAGTACCTCAACATCAACTACTACCTGAAGTCTTGTTTTCAATTCTTGATAAAGGTGTTTTATTATACTGTATGTTTATACTAGCAATTACCTAATGCAGTTATAACCCAATTACTCTAACAATATGAGGTGGGTACCATTCAGGTGTCCCTCTTCCACTGATGGTCGCTCTTTTCCTTTTGGCGACCCAGTTGGCGTTACCTATCCCCGATATCTCTTTTCTCCTGAATCCTTCTCCTATGTCCTGTTTGATCTCTATAACCTTTTGTATTTCATTGCCTGAATTATCCCAAAATGTGACCAAACCCCTTTCTCTCCTTCCTGACCCTCAATGTTCTATCCTTCTGTATCACTGCCTGGGTATATATGTTTTTAACAACATTACTAAAGATCCGATTCTATTATCGTATCACAGCCATAGGTTGCATGCTTATCATTATATATCTGACTAAATGACCTTCAAGTGCATAACCTGGAATATCAAAGGATGTAAAAATCCTATCAAAAGATGCAAAGTAATATCTCATTTAAACAAATTTAAGCCAACGGTAGCTTGCCTACAAGAAACACACCTATCTGACAAAGAATCTATGAAACTTTAATCTCTTTGGGTTAAGGAGGTTATTTCCAGTCCTGCTATCTCCAAGAAAAATGGAGTGGCTATACTAATTAGTAAAAAACAACCCTGCAAAATCCTTGATCAAGATGCAGATACAAATGGTAGATGGGTCTGGGTAAAACTTTTAATTGACTCTACACAAGTATCTATTCTTAACATCTATGGTCCCACACTACCAGATCCCCCCTTCTGGACCACAATCAAACAAATGATACTCAAAAATAACTTCATCAATCTGATAATGTGCGGAGATGTAAATCAGGTCCTTGATCCTTTTTTAGACCGAAAATCCAGCTGCATGTTTATACCAAATAAATCTCATAAATCTTTTACTAATTGCCTAGCGGAGACAGGATTAATTGACACCTGGAGACTATCCCACCCCACACAACTAGACTATACCTTCCATTCACCCCCACATAATACACTATCACGATTGGATTATATTTTTGCAACCAAAACCCTATCTGGATCCATTATTGACTCTAAAATCGCTAATATTATCATATCAGATCATGCACCGGTTATTACTTCCGTCTGCCTCGCTGAGACGAACAAAACTGCTACTAGATGGAAACTCAATAACTTCCTTCTAAATGATCCACAGTTTAATCAATCGGTTCAAGCCTTCATTCAACAATACTTTGCTAACAATCTTGATAGTGATACCTCGGTTGTCAATAATTGGGATGCATTCAAAGCCGTCTTCAGAGGTCACATAATGGCCCTCTCCGGTAGGAACAAAAAACTTAGGAAAAAACATCTAGATGAGCTTTACTCAAAACTCACCCTTGCTGAACAAAGCTATTATGCGGACACTAACTCAACAAACTTACGACAAGTAATAAAACTACGTTTTGAAATTAACAAAGAAATAACAGAACTTGCAGCAGGAACCATACTCAAATATAAAACAAAGATAAAGCAAACTTCAAACAAAGCGGGCAAAATGCTGGCTTCATATTTAAAAACTAAAAAAGAAAGAGTTTGAATTTCACATATCAAAGACACTCAAGGTATATCTCATCACCGTCCTGACAATATACTTGAATGCTTCAGAACATTTTATGCTGATTTATACACTCCAGAAAGTTCTATTCCAAAAGATGAAATTGATTCCTTTTTTAAAAACATCAAAAACATCAGTCGTACTTCATACCCCAGATCAGACCTTTCTCACCTTGATAGCGATATTACCTCCTCAGAGATCACTAAAGCCATCCAGAGCCTGGGCAAAGGCAAAGCACCCGGCCCAGATGGACTATCAACTGAATTCTACATCAATTTATCCCAAATATTGACACCTAAACTCAAAACACTTTTTTCATACTTTATATCGCAAAAATCCACCTCTGGATCATTTTCAGAAGCTCTACTTATCATTTTCCCTAAACCTAACAAAGACCCTTCCCTCCCCAGTAACTATCGACCCATTTCTCTTATCAACATAGAAAGCAACATTTTTGCTAAAATACTTGCTAATAGAATTGAATCTTCCCTCCCAAATTTGATTAAAGCAGATCAAACAGGTTATGTAAAAGGACGTAATATATCCTCAAATGCTAGACTCCTACTGAATGCCATTAGTCTAGTAGCCAAGGACAAAAAAGACAGACAAGGATATGCTGACATCGCTTTGGACGTGGAAAAAGCTTTCGACCGTGTAGATTGGAATTTCATGTTCCAATCCCTACGCTGGCACGGATTTGGTGAGAAATTTATCTCACTGGTAAAACTTCTATATTCAGCCCCCAAATCCGCTATATATTTAAATGGACAAACCTCTTCATTCTTCACCTTACTCAGAGGCACACGGCAAGGTTGCCCCTTCTCACCGTTATTATATATTCTCTCACTTGAACCGTTGCTGGAATCAATAAGATTAAACAAAAATATCCCAGGGATTCAAGTAGGCACCTCAATAACCAAAATTGCTGCTTATGCCGACGATATTCTTATCCTAATCAAAAACTCTAAATTCCATATACCTAACCTCTTAGACACTCTATATCAGTTTGGTCATGTATCAGGATATAAACTTAACAGACAAAAATCAGAAATTATGCCATTAAATCCCTATTGCCTCAAGCATGACATTGAATCTTTTGGCCTCAAATGGTGTAGTGGATCCATAAAATATTTAGGACTTCGTTTTGCCCCTAGTATTCAAGAAACCATCAAGCTCAATACTAAAACACTATTGGACACCCTGAAAGACCTTACATCCAAATGGTCCCCTCATTAGGTCTCCTGGTGGGGGCGGTTGGATACTATTAAAATGATGCTGTCCCCTATTGTACTTTACTATCTTCAGCTTCTTTCCGTTCCACTATCCCTTTCCTTTTTCAAATCTATATATTCCATACTACTAAATTTTCTTTGGGGAATAGGAAAAAGCAGAAGAATTGCGCTGACTAAACTCAAAGCACCTTATGAAATGGGTGGTGTTAAATTCCCTGACTTTAAGCTATACCACTCTGCATTTCTCATAAAACAATCTCGCCAATGGTTCACAGACCCCGAATCTGCCGATATCCCTATATGGTGTACAATAGAGAAACATATAGTTCATCCACACGATATTACTGACTATGTATACATATTTAAGTATTCTTCTAAGAACATTTCGGAACCTATTAAAGCATCCGTTTCAGCTCTACAATCCTTTATCTTCCCCCATACCAAAAACCCCAATAAATACCTATCCCCTTTACTATGGCATAATAAGAATATTGTCATTAATAAAAAGATCCTCAATCGTAAAGCATGGATTGGAAAGGGAATTAGATTCATCCAACACATTATAGATGGTCCTTCTATTCTCTCCTTCCAACAATTCTCTACCATATTCACCATACCCAAGACTGACTTTCAGTTTTACAATAAGTTAATCAACTCCTGCCTTGATGCACTGAATCATTTCTCCTATGAGATTCTTTCTCCAGACGCCTTTAGACTACTACAGCTAACCATGACAGGTGAGGCCAGAGCCTGAAAAATATATAATATGCTAACCTCAACATTTAATATTTGTCCTATTCGTCTGAAATGGGAACTTGACTTAGGATATAAGTTTGAGGACCACATATGGCTCTGCCTGTTTTCTAAAATCAAACAAGTATCGGTCTCAGCTAACATTACACAACACTACTATTTCTTTATACATAGAGCATTCATTACTCCGGCTAAATTAGCGAAGACTAACCCGAACTACGACGCTAAATGTTGGTCGTGAGGCCTATCTCCTGCCACTTATATGCATATGTTCTTTGAATGTTCATATATTGTCAAATTTTGGTACGATATTTGGAAATGTATTCAGCGCATCTTCTCTGTAGATGTTCCGTTTTCTCCTTTAAGCATATTTTTGGGAAGCGTAACCATTACAACATATATTCCACCGGACTCTGCTAGATTATACGACCTACTCATATGCATAGCATTAAAATGTATTACAGCAAACTGGAAAGACTTTCAATCGCTCTCTACCAGAGTATGGTGAAATGCTTTATGTCAAACTCACAAATTGGAAATGTGCATGGCTAAAAATCTTAATACATTCCCTAAATACAACGCTAAATGGTACTATTTCACATGTTATCTCAACTGTTTCAATGCAACTAACTGCTCATGGCTCCTGAATATACATTCCTAGGCTTACTTTACTAATCGACTGATTATATTTATATAAAAATGCTTGTTTTTAATGATCACTGTAATAGAAGAATCAGTTTTATGCAATAATCTGTTATACCCATCTTCCCCCCTCCACCTCACTCCCTTCTGTATCTGGTATGTTAGCTGTCTGTTTCCCTGTTTTGTCTCCCCATCTCTCTACTCATATCTCCATATCAGTTACTCATTACAGATATGTATTATGTTAATCCAGGTTTAATCAGCACTATCTACAATTTCTACTCCATTCTTGTTCAATTTAATGCATCAAATTTTATATATCTTCAATACGGTTATACCCTTCCTTGTTAAACATTGTTATCATCTGTTTATTAAAATAAAAATAAAAATATTGACATAACATGTCTATGTAAAAAAATGTACTCACACCTTAATTCCTTCGATTAAATCCATGCATTTCTCATACTCATTAGTTTCACCTAGATTAACTATCATATCTTGTCCACTACCCTACGAGTCAATATTCACGTAAACTTGTCAATGTTAAACAAATGGTAGATCTTTTTGTCAACACGTGTTTCAAGCAGAGCCCGTTGGCTAAGCATTTATGCCAAATCCTGCTCTCGCCATCATCAGGACAAGGAGTGGTCCGAATGGGCTGCCCTCCTCAGTAAACTTCGGTGTTCAAAAGTGTCTACAACAAAAACACATTACATCCACTTAAAAGTTCTGTCTGTACATCAGTGTTTAGAAGTGACTTATTCATGTGATATTATTTAGAATAAAATTAATTATAGCAGCATGGTCCATACCTGCCTTGACTTGCATTAGCTGTTCTTGTTCTTAATGTATCGATGGGTAAAAGATACAGGCGAAATGGTACGATATCCGGCCATGTGGAAAATTAATCTGTTCACATCTGATATCATATCCCGTTGGTAAGAAAATACTTTCTTACCAGTCTTGTGAGACTTTCTGAGCTGCTGTGGATTAGCACAGATCGGGCCACTTCAAAGGGTTCGACCATACGCGGAGATCTTTCCAATGTATTCAGAGCAATTCGTTGTACAGTAAAGAAACCGCTGTCTATCAAGCCTATCAATTGAATTGAAAGTAATAAATGAACACGCAATTTAAATTAAATTGCTCATCTGCAATTCTTTAAGAGATTGAAACACTAATTTAAGGGTGTGGTCTTCTTTTCTGTACTACTGGTCTTGATCAAAAAATGTTATAAAAATCCTATGCACTAATTAATGCAGTGCTTTGGGTGACAGTAAATGGAAGCCAAACACCAGGTGCTCAGTACATGAACCTGTACACTAAGTGCTGTGTTAGCCAATGCACTGCGTTTATTAGTGCTTAGGATAACAGTAACATCCCTGTTTTCAGTGCTATCCCGGCGCAGAGAGCTCCCAAGGATAGCACCCGAATGGGAGCTGTACTGAAAGCGCCTCACCGAAACAGCCGACGCCAAAACGGTTGCGCCGAGACATGACGCACTGGTCCAAGGCACCACACGTGGGTGGGTACAGTCTGAAACTACACACACACACACACACTGGGAGTTTGCATGGTTGTCACTATGGTCGGGCACTCAACGTTTTCGTTAATGGCAGTGTGGCACCAGTCTGTGCATTTCAATAAAACTGGCCATGAGGTCATGCCCACAAGTGCAGCATGTGTCCTGTTCCTAAGGCCCCAGACACAGTATTAACCTCAGTGGAGTTCACTGGTTTTAGATATATGATCTGGGCTACGGGACGTGGACATTATAAATGCACTGGATCCTCCTCCAAGTTCCAGCACTCGAATCATCTTTTTGTTCTCTTGGCTGTGGCTCAAACTCATTGATTTTGGTGTGCATAAATAGAGGAAAAAGTGCCGCATAGCTTTCCCTACACAAATTATCAGAGGCAATTAAAAGCATCTGTGAAGTTTCTAGTGGACACTAAAATGATTGCCGCCCTCAGATCATGGACGTGTCAAGTGAAATGGATGCTTTTTTGATTAAACCATAAACTAATATTCTTGATGAGAGAATTGGCTTGATCATTTGTTATCAAATAAGTTCTGCTCTAACTCCTTTGCCACCCAAATGAGCTCATATACATTTCAACATTAAAGCTGCAGAATTAAGCAGAGAACAAAGTTAACAGTGTGTGCCCTAGTCAGCGCGAGAGCAGGAGAGGAAGGAGGAAGGAAACAGGTGAAGACTCTGGAGGAGTGGCAGGGAAGCGTGAGTAGGAGGCTACAGGAGTAAAAGAGAGAGGAAGGAGGAGACCATCAGTGGAAAAAATAAAAGGAAGATAAAGGAAGATGGTAGCAGTGGAGAGCGTGTAAAGGGTAAACCAGTGAGCCAAAGCTGGGGTGCAACAGAGCTAGACAAAGGTTTAAAAAAAACCTGTTGGACCTGGCTCAACGGACCGGTAGAGATTCAGCAAAGCAAAAATGAGACAGCCCAGCTGATATAACGTGTCTGGATTCTGATGGGACTGGAAAGGCTGTCAAGGATAATAATCAAGACTTTCTGAGCACACTCAAGAGAAAGAAAGAAATATAACCTGTCTGGTGGGGGGAGTCACAACCTCTCCTAAGAAACTGATGGTGAAAGTAGTTAGGTGTGAATCAGACCCAAAGAGAAGGATCAGATGACCCAGAGATCCAAGAGTTCACACTAAGCCCCCATCTAGCCAACTCAAAAAAGGAGGGGCTTGGAGATCCAGCTTGATGATTTACTTCGTGTATCTTACTTTTGGTTACACAGAGAGGCGCCTGTGTTGGGCTTCAAAGACATCGAAACTGACATTGTCCTTGGCTGGGGCTGCTATACAATGACTACAGCCTGACAATCGTCCTGGTCAGACGGGGAAGAAATCGAACTGTCATTTGAAAGACAAGCAATGGCCCAGGAAAGCCATCATAGGCCAGCAATGAAGGTGTTCCGAGCCCATGAAGCACAGGGAACTGCGTGACTTCACATGTAATAATTTAGGAACGGTACCTTTATCGGACAGGACATTTGAACTTTGGACCCTTTGAATACTTAGCTTTTAATCCCTGTGTGTACTCCAGCAAAAACTGCTTAAATTTAGTTTGCTCTGCTTTTTTTGTTGACTCTTTCCACTAAAATCAATGTGATGGACTGGGGTCAGGCAATCTTGAAGTGATACGCACCAAACAGCATGCAGACCCTGCCGGTCATGGCCCACCACCTAAAGTTAAGGGCCAGAGCGAAGTGGGGGTCCCTTAACGCGGGCAGCAGTGCCATTACTGGCAGGGATGGCCGCTCCTGAAGTGTGTATCACCATCAGCACTCGCGAGTAAGGCACAAGCGTGCTAAAGGAAAACAAAGCCAACCTTCAGTCAGTCTTGCGATGCGGTGTGAGGGAAAGAGATTTCGCTTTCAGCACTGATTAATCTGTTACACGTAGGGTCGGCCCATCGCCGAGGTGTATATCGCCATTAGCATCCACGAATAAGGACATTTTCCCTTCAGTTGCTCCTGCATTGCCATGCTTGTGGGAGGGAGTCCATTTTCACTGTTGATTAAACACATGAAAGGACTTTAGGTTCTTTAGGGAACTGGATACATCACAGCTAGAAATGGCCCTGCTGCAGGCAACACATCTACTTAAGGCTAATGGAACTAGGTTATCATCCAAGATTCAGCCACAATACATATTTTACCTCTGTGAAATGTAAAGTGCAGGAGTTGCTCTAATGATCAGGAGGTATATTGTGGATGAAAAGCTGCAGATCGTGAGGGGCATTAATTCTCCCTGAAAGCCAGGGTAGGTGGAGAACCTTTATTTATAATGGTGGCTTACTTTACAAAACTAGTCCCAGATTCCTTGTTCAGTGAGTGCTTACGGGTGATGGAATGTCATAAGGAAGGGGATATAATGCAAGCTTGTGACCTGAACATGGTGGAGGCCCCGGGGCTTTACCAGTCAAGTACCAGGTTACCAAACCCATTGGAAGCGATTATCAGCCTCATCAGGGGTTGGGCGGAGCGGTAAAAATGCAGTGGTAATACTATTACCACTGCATTACCGCTCTGCCGAATCCTGAGTTTGAGCGTAAATTGGGAGGTTTACTTCCAGCTTTTAGCTGGAGGTACAAACCTCCCCTTTCTGCCAATTTTCCGCACTATTACCGCCGGCGGTAATAGTGCAGAAAAAACCCATAGAGTCCTATGGACTCTCAATAAATGGGGATCAACAGCGCCAGTGCAACTCGGGATCCAGCGCAAATTGCGCCGGACCGAATTGCAGTAACGCTAATAGCATTGGGTGGTATCCCGGCGCATTTATCGCTGGTATACTGCCCATCTCGTGATGAGGCCCTATATCTAGGCTTAAAAACAAACTATAAATGACAGTTTACATTGATATCACACCTGCGGGCTATCAGCGCATAATAAGCAGGTACATAACATAACATAACAACCCAGAGAAAACTGATTTTTTAATGTATTCTCATGTTCATAAATTATACTATGATACTGTATCCCACAAATTGGTTAAAGCTGCCACAACGTATTGATTGGTAGGAAAGGCATACTATGGAAACATGGGATCCCATTGTACATTCAAACCACGAACATCAAAGGCACTATATCCAACTGTTTAGCTGAGAAAAGGAATGTGGACACCTCACATTTGTTAAACTGGGATGCCTTGAAAGCTCTGCTAAAAGTGATGTTTTAGCTACTGCCATTTGCCATGTTACTCAGTTTGCTTACAGACATTGAGTGGAGGACCAAGATAGCTGACCTTGCAACACAGCACAGGGCAGAACAATTAACACAAACCTAGAGAGCGGTCAAAGCTAAATTATAAAGCCTCATAAACAGCAAAAACATATGGGCCTCATTACAAGTTTGATCATATTTCGGTGGTAAATCCAACAAAATACCACCAAACAGATTTACTGTTACCACCACTTGGTCTGGCTGAATTACTGCTGGTTTACAAGTGATGGTAGGCAGTGTTAGTCCCCATTTATTGGAGACCATTGGACTCCATGAGGATCTCAGCGGAATAACCAACAGATGGTAATTCTGCTGGTGGTAATTCTACAGATTATTATGATTTTTGTGTGGTAAAATGGTGGATTTTCCTCCAGCTGTTTGCTGGAGGAAAGTCCTCCACCTCATCGCCAAAGTTGTAGTATGTCGGTTCGTTAAGGGGGCGGTAACCAAGTTACCTCCATTTTACTGCTGTTTCTTACCGCACAAATGTACTTATAATGAGGCCATTGTTTTATTAACATCACACGTTGCAAGCTTTTCTGGACAAACAACTACATGCACAGAGAAAAATAAAGCTTTCATGTGGACAATCAGAAGTGGGGGTGGAAGTGAAGTAGGCACAGAAGCAGAGAAATGGTATTTTAAATCTACCTGTTATGCATCACTTTTCAAATCTGATCCTTGGGATAACCCCACACGTGATCGGAACAGAGAGGAAGGATGAGAACGGGAGGTCCAGGTTCCCACAATATCATGGGATTAGACGGAGGGGGTAGAGAATTCTAAAGTGGCAGAAACGAATCTCAGGGTGAATAATTCCCTCAAATTAAAACCTGAGCCCTGATGGAGTCAACTCCTAATTTGCAGTAATTAATTACTTTAAACAATGCAGAAGACTCATGCCTACAATAAAAGAAGAACAAATCACTATTCTGCCGAAGTCAGGAGAGCTGGCACACTATGGGACTCATTACAAGTTTGTCGGTATACAGTAAAAGTGCCGGTAATGGATTTACAGCCACTTTTAACACACCACTGAATTAGGGATTGGCGCTCATTACGCTGGAGGAATTAGCCTCTGCAGAATTACTAGCAACATCAGGCAGAATTAGCATCAGCGCAAATTCTGCTGGCTGAATTACTGCCAAGTTGTAAAATTGTATGTCCGCTGTATCACAAGTTCAAATACAACCAAAAATGGGCAGTATTCCACCCAAAACACAGTGCCGTTACCTCCACCTAAAAGACAGAGATAAATGCATACAGGTGATGGAAAACAAGTCACAGGTGAACACACTACGGACATGCTGCCTGGCATGTCCAGCCCACTTTTTCACCTGTGCTGTGGCAGGTGCTGGAGGCTTTCCTGTGGCATTCATCCCGGCACATTTCCCTGCCCACTAGCCTGGCACAGATAAATGCCACATAGGTGCACGTCTACGCAGCAGGCCACATGTTAAACATATTGCTTTGTTTGGCTGTACCCATGTGCTGTAGTTTGCCCCCCAGGCATCCAAAGAGGCATACCGCAACAGGAAACAGTTCCACTCCACAAATCTGCAGGTTGCGTGGAACGCTGCCCTGACAAGAACACTCTGCTTTGGCCGCTTCCCTGGATCAACCCACAATGCCATGGTCCTCTGTTACATAACCCTGCCTGCGTACATTGACATCCACAGAGGGAAACAGACATGGATGCCGGATGAGTACCAGTGCCATCACACAGTACAACTCTTGCAGCACCATTTGAAGAACCTGTGTAGAGGAGGTGTGGGACATCACTGCTACTGTTCAATGCATGCCCCGTAGAGCCACCATACATGCAGGACCTGCCCTCTCATGCCACACATGACAACCACCAACTACAGTACTGTACCCAGCAGAGCTATTCAGTAGCATGACAGCAGTGCATAATGCCCCAAAAAGTAACTCCTGCACAAATAGATGTCTACAGGAGCCACAATGCATAGGGCACAAATACGTACACAGCCAATGCAACAGTTCAACACTGCACAATGACAAATCAACACTGCCAGACATGGCATGTACAATGCAAACCATGTGAATCCATTTTGGTAGGAATGCACAAACCACCTCCATGCATAGGAACAATAAATAACCCAGCAGGGCACTACATGCCAGCACAGAACACTACAGGCCCAACAAAGACATTAATATTTGATATCCTATCACAGGCCACGTTTGGCACAGCTTGCTTGTGAGTTGTGTGCACAGTGTATCTCTAAGTGGCAACGCACATGTACCGCTGTAGTATGTCAGATATCAATGAATAGCTAGGAAAGAAAACCATGTGGCACAAATGCAACATAATTGCATCAAGAGAGTGTCCCTCAACAGGACATGTAATGTGATATGCATTCTCAATGCACTGTGAATGGCATATGTGTCCTATGCTCTTGAATGTGGCACTGGTTACCTCTAGCTCGCATGGCTGATGACAACTGTTCGCAATCCACGTATGCCACAGGAGGTGGCCTACAATGAGGCACACATAAGGACCAGGTTCTACATTGAGCAGACCTTGGGGCTGCTGAATGCATGTTTCCAGTGCCTGGACCATACTGGAGGCGCCCTGATGTATAGGCCAGAGTATGATGCCCAGATATGTGTTGCTTGTGCCATGCTGCACAACGTCTGCGTCAGGCGAAATGTCCCCTTTCCCCTGATCTGGACAAGTCACCCACATTAGACAATGATGGACTTCCCATAGATGCAATGATGCCACAAACTGAGCATATGGAAGCTAGGGGCCTATGTGTGGCGCAGCAAGAACTAATAGAAGCATCTTTCTAGGCACATTACTGTTCACATGTATCACATTTGAGCATATACGCACATTTTGAACATTTCACTGTCATACTGTCTTAAATTATCAACTGTGGTGACACCCAAACCCAACACCCATGCCCTCCCACCTCCCCAATCCCCAACATCCCTTGCTACCCACCTTCCCAACCCCCAAAATTCCTTGCCACCTACCTCACCAATCCCAACATCCCTTGCCAACCACCTCCTTTGTGCCTAGTGAAATAGTGTCATATCACATCATATCATGTTCATGGCCTCTTGCCCTTTCCAGCCTGCTCTGCCACTTTATGCGCCAGATTGAGCAATGAGCGCCACGTTTGGGTCCCAGGCAATGACCTTCATGGGGGTGATGGTGGTGGAAGGCTCCGATTCCTGGCCCCGGATGTGTTGCATTGTGAGGAGCCTGCTTGCATGCATGAATTCGGCAAAAGCAGACATGCCCTCTGAGTGCTCCTTCATCCTCTGGTCTACAGATGTGATGGCAGCATTCGCCATGGACAACTGCCAGCACTGGCAGTCTAATGACCTGGCAATCCTACTTGACAAACCCTGGACACTGTCCTTAATGGCCTGCAGGTGATGTACCTGCCTCTGCGTAGGCTCTCTATGGTGATCTGCCGCTGCTCCATGACTTCCAGCCTCCCCCAGATTGGAGCAAGTGAGTGCTGTGGCACATACTCTGGACTTTGGAGGGGCCAGAGTTGAAGCAGGGCACCCGAAGCCATTGTAACCCTCCTCAACTGTTTGAGTGCATTCAGTCCCTGTGTCCGGCACAGCCTGGTGCTGGTAATTGCTGTGTGTCTAAGGTGACGAGGTGGTGTCAGGGGGCAGATGGGTAGGTGTAGGTGTGACAGTGGAACCATGTTGCTCCTCGGGGATCACCAGAGGGGCCGACTGTGGTGTAGTATTTGCAGCTGCAGGGGGTGCTGCACCTGCAGCTACATGTGCAGCGACTTCTGTGCCATCTGCAGTTCTGGTGGAGTGGTCACTGGGCACACTTGTGGGGACAGTGGCTGTCTCCACACTGCACGGCTGACATGGGACTAGTGTGATGTGGCCATGGTGCCTCCCTTCTGCCCTTCCTCCTGCTACTCCCATTGCTGGCCTGGGCAGGCGTGGAGGTAGATGTTCTGCCAGCGGTGGAGGTCTCCTTGAGCATGTCTCTTCATCCTGAGTCAACTGTGAACCTGTTGGGTGGATAATGACATGTTGTCAGTCATCAAGCATACAGGTAAGTGGGCTAGTGAGACACTCATACACTACATACTCCTACACATATTTTGTCTGATGGGCTGGGTCAGTTGCAGGCCAATGAGTACAGCTAATGCACGGTGAGAGTAGTGACTGCAGAGGGTGTATACAGCACATGCCTGCGCACATTGCCTGTTGGCCCACCAACATGGCTTGTTGTTGTGGTAGTACAGGGAGTTCACTTTGCAACATGGACAAATGGGGGCTTCTCATGGTTCCATGGCTTTGCATGCACATTTCCCCTATGGTGCATGTGCATTACAACATTATCCCACCTTCCCTTGAACATGCATGTGGTCTCTGTTCATTTGTCCAGATTGTATGGTCTCTGTGCATTTGCCCAGATTTCCATGTGGTTGCCCATTCCCCTGATCATTGGGCTCATCTATTCTGGGGAATACATGCTTTTGGTCAGTGCATTCACATGAGAGTGGAAACTTAGAGACGCACAGCATCTCCTATGCTGCTATCTCCTACTTCGACGGAGCTGATTCTCGCTATCCCCTTACGAATGGATGATTGAAGTTGCCTTTTCGTCCAATGGGGTCAGGACAAGTGGTTCCATGGTGCTGCCTCCTGTGGTGAAAGTCTCACGCCTCTGCGTGGCGATGAAGATGTAGACCCCGGCCTTCAGGTCATTGTATCTTTTGAGGCAGTCTTTGCAGTCCTGTGGGACAATGCCCATGGCCACAACCTTGTCCCGTATACTCATCCAGATGGAAGCCTTCCCTTGGCCAGAGATCCTCCGCTCTCTGCTTCCAGAAAGCAGATCTGCATGATTAATAAGCTCATTCACCAGTACCTGCGGTTCACCCATGCTTAATCTGCAACCTGATCTCCGCCAACTTCGCTTTCCCTTTTTCTTGGGACATGTTCATACCAACACTTGCCTCTGGATGGCACCAGGAAACGGGAGATTCAGGGTGAATTGGATTTTTTAAGATGTCCACCGGCAGGCTTCCCACTCCGGCAATGATGCTATTTAGGCTAAGCTGTAATTCCACGGGCGGATTTAGCGCCAAATGTGGCTGCAGTAATGGTCATTCTGCTCATGCCTCCCACCCGAAACCCAACAAAACCTCTACACAATTACCTTTTAGCACCAGTCCGCTACGCCTCCTGCTCCATCCGCCCCCATAGAAATGGAAAAGGGACCCAGTCCCTTTTCCCTATGGTGGCGGCCATCTTTTTTACATATTTTGTTCCCCTCGGGAGATTGGCTGCGCAAGCAGCATGAATATCCAGAGGGGAAAAAATAAAAGCCATTCGCACCCCTCATGAACACCGGGGTGCAAATGGCTTTCACGCCCGGTGGGGGGGGGGCTGACATGGCCGGTAATGGCTCACAGTCCTCGCTGAGGCCTTCTCTTCCCTCGGGCCTACAATGGCTGAGGCTAATGGCCCATGACCGGCCATGTCCACCTCCTTGCCATGGTGTGAAAGCCATAGTAATATATATTAGCATTGAAACACCCTCTTTGCAATTAAATCATAGGTAAGCAAAACTACTAAACATACCTTATAAACATATGTACATCCACCATGAGGTGCTCTTGCTAAAGAGCACCAACACTTGACTTTTTAGACAGTTCAATCAGATTCAAATAAGAACACTAAAACACTGTAAATGTAGTAAGGCAATTGAAGATGCAAAGGTAAGTAGTAATAAATCAGTTAGGTAATTAAAAAACAGTAAAACACTATTACACTGGCTTATATAAATAGGGCCCTATCATTTAAAAAGTCCTTCCCTGTTAAAGGCGATGGGGCCTAGTGCCTTAAGAGTCACAGATCCCAATGTTAGCCCTTTTTTTTAAGGAGTTAGGAGTATATTAAGAAGGGTTTCTCTGATAATCCCACCACTTTAGGGGAAGCCCAAAGGGGGATTCTTCCACAAAAACCCCACTGATCACCACCAGGCAAAGCAGAGGTAGTGTTAGTACTTTGCACCTTCTAAACGCTACGGATGAAGTGGGGGCAGAAACAGATATATAAACTGACCCCTTTACTTCAATTCTGTGAGAAACCACTTCTGAGGCTTCTGAATCTTCTGGGCCCACTTACTTTGTGTATTGGTGAAAAGGTACTTGTGACTGGACAGCTGGATGACCCAGGCACAATGAAAAGAAGCCCACCACGATGTTGTCAATCTTGGAGGACAGCCAGGACCCGATGCAGGCAGAAGACAGAAATAAATGCTGCAATCAGGCAGCTGGCAATGGCCCACTTGGAGGAGCGAAAGAAGATGGTCCTGCGAAGCCACTCTTTCTGCTGGAGAGCTGCAACTTCAGAGGGAGGCCTCTTGTCTCACAAGTTGAGGGTCTGCAGAATCCCAAACCTGAACTTTTGATGATGACTGATGCAACAAAGATGCCCACGTGGGAGCTGGTCAGTCCCAAGAGTGGTCCCGGGATACTTCCAACAGATTTTAAGGCAAGATCTTCAAGCAGGGGTTAAGACTAGTTGTTCCCACTGGTCATGGGGTTGAAGCACTGATGAAGTCTATCAAGATCAGGAAATCATGCAAAGAAGAAGAGATTTGCTGTGACTTGGCTTGAGGACATGCTGGTTGCCTGCAACAACGATTTACGGGTCTTCAGCAGGATGTTTGAAGAGGTCTTGGCTCCAACTACGATCTGAAGGGCCACCACATATCTCAGCAACAGAGACACTGGATATGGACTGGGAGCACATAGTACCAGCCCCTACATTGAGGTACGCACACATTCTGCCGCTTTGCCCGTGAAATCAAAAGCTTTGCCCGTGAAAGGGCTAGCCTTACATTGAATATCCAGCCCTGAGAAGGCAGGAAGAAGGCCAAAAGACAAGATGACCAAAGAACAAGGCAAAACCTCATGGCACGGCCATTTTAGAGTATACTGTACTGTAAAAGATATCATACAGTATAATGCAAAAGTGTATACGAGAAAAGTGAAAACACTGTAGACAAATATTTGCTGCCACCAGACCGTCCTGTACACATCATGCAAGTAACAGAAATGTTGCTTAAAACAAAATAAAAATGGATACAAAGTATCCCTGCTGCACTTCACTGTAAGGCTTTGCGTGCAGCTTAAAACAAACAAGGATTTTTGGCTCATCATGTATTTCAGCTGAACAGAGAAGTACATTAAGAGGATCTGAGCAGTATTCACAATCCGTGAAGTCCGCTTATACATTAGTACTGTTGGACACACAGGGCATTTAAATAGGTAGGCATATATAAGCATAACATGAGGCATATATAAGCATTTTAGTAACATGAGGCAGTTTTGCATTTTAATTGTATTCTACAAGTGAATGATTATGCAATCCTTTACTGTCTTGCGAGAAGTTCAGGTTTTGAGCCAGGTTATCAGTTATTTTGGTACATGGGGAGAACATAGTAAACACAGATTATGGGCTATGATCCTGTGGCGTTTTATGTAAATTGTACCCGATGTTCCAGTTGATCTATAACCAATGTTCTGTTGGACTACAATGTACTACAATGAAAGCTACACATGGATTCCAGGCAAAGCCGGATGGGCCTGAGGATTTTGTTTAAACAAAAACACTTTAGCTTTTTCTTTATACAAATGCTCAGGATTTTAACTATACAAACACTCTGGCTTATTGTTTGTCTATACAAACGCAAAGGCTTTTTGCTTATATGTACGCTCAGTGCATTTGCATAAACATCCTAAGAGAAGCTATATAAATCGAGGTCTCGAAGGGGTAGCTCATAGCTGTTCAGGGATCATCAGGAAATGCTGTCAGACTGGGGAATGGAGGCTGCGATGGGGGCCTAAGCAAGCTGGAAGGCCTTCTCCATTCTTGCTTATGGCGGAAGGAAGGGCTCATCTTTACTCTTTGCTTTTGCCGTGGATTTTGAAGCAATGTGATTGAATTTTTGATGGCAGAAGTTCCAAAAGCTTCATGTGTTCTGCTTTTTGAGAGAACTTGTCCTTTTTTATTGAGCTGTATAGGGCAACACCCTTACCTGTAGCAGTCAGCTCAAAGCTCATTGAACTATCTTATTCAGATTTGGCTTATGTTTGCACCATGATCAAATCCAATTGACAGTAGATCTGTTTTAAGACGTTGTTATAGTCATCATGAACCAATGAAGGGAATTTTGAGCTGTGCAAATTGCGATGGTCACGCACCAGTCTACCAGTTACATTTTGGGCCACCTGGATTTGGGCTTTAATGGAGCCTGGCAGGACTGCATGCAAAGAGTAACAGTAATCCATATCATAATTAATAAGGACACCCACCACAATTGCTTTGCATTTATTGGGTATAAGTGAGAGACATCAATGTAATAATGTAATGTAAGTTTATAGGGGCTTGTCATAAAAGCAGATGGCCCAGCTGGGTTGGAAACCATCTTGAACTGATGCACGTTAAACAGCGAGATAAGAAAAATAATTGTATTCACTTGTGTTCACTGCACATTTTATATTCTGTTTCGTTAGCACAATTATAGTTGCTTACATTCTATGATTTTAAGGAGGTACATTTTGATAATGCTGCATGCTTCTGTTAGTTGGCAGGGATGGGCTTCAAAGCCAATTATGTTATTCCCCTTGCTCAGATAAAAGTTATATCTATCCACTACCTATGTATTGTAATTTTGGTTCCTGGGTGTGAATGGAAAACACGAAACACTAATTAATATATTAGTTTTGCTTTGAGGAGATACTAGAAACTTCCACTCACTGTGTATTGAATTCTATAGAATCATGAATGTATAAAAACGTGTTTGATTCTGAAGGAGCGGGGTTTACACTTGTACAGGGTTCTCTCTGTGTGTTTATCCTATGTTCACTGTGCTGTGGAATAAGGATTATATTAAATTGGTATGACCCACAAAGATTTCTGCTTTTGCTTTACACAAAAAATTCCCATTAAAAGCCCCAGATATTGCACTGGAAGAGTGACAGGTGATAGGTTACAGAGAAAGGACTGGATGGGGATGGACAAAGGAAAGTTGTGGGTAGTTCTATTAGGAACCTAGGAAGATCAATTCTGTTTTTCCAGCTCTTCGTAGGGATTCCTAGAAGTTAGAAATATGAATATAAACTGTGTATCATCTGTCTGCATATGAATATTATGAGATATTAATGCCTTGGATGACTTTAAAGAGAGGAGCATATATTAATTCAGAGAAGAGGGGACACGAGGGAGGTCTGAGGGAGCCTACATATGATACAAGACATGTTCAGAGAAAATGGCAAAAGGATACCGTGATGGTCCTGTATTTAGCACTATTAGAATGGCCCAGTGAAGTATTCTTCAACAAAGGACTAACCAGTGACTGTTTGAAGGAAAAAGGAAAGACACCTTCTAAAAAGACAAGTAGATAGTCAAGCAGATTACATGCGAGAAAGGGTCAGGCAGAGCTACTGCATGGTGGACTGTTCTATAATTGCTCTGCCAAATACTGACTGACACTGCTTGTGATGCTGGAAATGCTTTGTAGGGACAGTGCCTCCTTCTCCGTGTCCCACTACTTCACTGTTAGTGTTTTTCTGTGTGTTTTACAGCCACAGGACTCCAGTCTGGACCTCTGACAGTTCATCTCCCCATCTTTACTTTTTGGTGAACAATACCCATGGGCTACCCCTATGGCACCCATAGGTAGGGGTACACCCTGGTACCACTAGTGTGTGTTTTTTGGGCACTTGTTGTTGCCCACAGAGCAGGCTATGGGCTGGTGGCAGCTACATGCTGACTTTGCAGTGGCTCTGAATCTCCCCCATTTTGGGACATGTAGCCCCTGCTATAGGAATCAAAGGATTCCTGAACAAAGGCAAGATGGCCACTGAAAGATTCATGGCTTTCTGCCTTTTCCTTCCTGTTTCTCTAAATCCTACAAAGCCCTGTCTCTGTCTTCCTTCCCCTGATTGGATGTCAGGGTGAAGGACCATATATGGCTCTGGGGCTGCCTCTGCTAGACTGGTAGAAGCCTTTCCAGGGAGTGCTTTTTTTCGGTACACTCTAGGGATGGGACCTGAATGAATGGAAAGGGGAGTCAATTCACATTCTGTGTTGTGTGTGTCTGGTTTTGGTTGTGTGTTCCAATGCCCGCGGTCTGCTTGAGCGAGCCCTGTCTGAAACTGGAGTGAATGCAGTGTGTGCTCTGAAAGGCTGGGAGTTCCCCCCAGTACACATCCACTGTTTTGGGAGTCTGGTTTTGGGTGAATGACCCGAATGCCTTTGAGCCTGATTGGGTACTGCCTGATGAATGTACTAGTGTGTTATTGACTGACTGAGCATAGCTCAGCGGGAGTGAATGGGAGATTTGTTTATATCAGAAGACCCCTCACTTACCTCTGTGTCAGAAGCTGCAAGTAGAAACCAGAAGGCTGAAGCTAGGAAGCTTTTATCCTGGATCCAGCTGGAGGAAGAAGTCTGTGGCTTCAACTCTTCAAGAAATCCAAAGGCTGCTGTGCTGATTCAAGGACTGATGAAGAGATGGCCTGGACAGGTAACCTCTTTCTGTAGCTACGAGGGGACATCGTGCAACTGCCGTTCTTCACCCAAAGTGTCCTGGAAGACATTCCTGAGTCACTGTCATCCTACAGAGGTATTCTGGTGGGCCCAGAAGAAGAGTGTCTAGACATCTTGGGCCCAAGAGGTTCACCAACATCATCCTGTGTCCAGAGGCAGTCTGTGATCAGTGGAAAGCCAGACTGCTTTGTATCACCCGCAAGAGGGGGTACCCTTGTATAGTTCTGCTAAACACCCAGAGCTTGCAAATTTCCAAAAGACTGAATAAAGCTTTAAATGGTAATGCATCCATGACATCTGTCCACTTTTCCATGGCTGAGAAAGTCTAGTATCACCATCTCCAAAGAAGTGCCTACCTGTGGGTTTCCCACCATTCCGAACCGAAGAACGAGTCCTGAGGGTCCAAACTAGGTGGAGGCCTGCAGAGAACTTCAGTGCTCGAGTCCAAGTCACCAAAAGCCATCTTATCATCCATGATGTAGCTGTAGCACTGAAGAACTGAATGGCAGTCAAGCATGAAATACCAAAATCCAACCCCTACTTCTGTCACTGCACGGATCGCCACTGAAGGACATTGATAAGAACTAAATGACTCATCCTTGCCTCCAAGGCCTTGTTAAGGCCCACAGTGAGTTTCAGCTTCATGGGATATCCTCAGCCAGCATTGCAACCCAGCCAAGGAGACCACCATGACAGACCTGCACTGCTGCCTTTCTGACACTGCTTGATTGCCTTCTCCAGCTTAACAGCAACGATCCCGTGACTTCTTCTTCCAGAGGGGGTCCATCCTCATGGGGCATCGTCAAGTAAAGCTGAGAGACTCCACACGTTCTCTTTCCAAGGCTCCACAGTTTCTCTTTCCAAGGCACCCACGGTACTGTGACGAGAAAGAGGGTCATTCTCCCTCAGGTCCATCCAAGAGTCCCAGGATCATCTTGGGTCTGGCTCTCCTGTTGCTTCGCAGGTACTTTGGGTTGGTGGAACCTGTAGAAATAATATAAAACTGGGCCTTAATATAAAAGCAAAGTACAACTTACCTTTTATTGCAGGTTGCCCGGGTGGGGGGATCTCCACACAGAATTGCATTCTTACTCTGAAAGGTATTCTGCCAATGTTCTAAAACAATTTGCCTGTGTTTCTACACTTGTGATTTGAAGTTAAAATAGTGTTTAGTCATTTAAATGCTTTTTAATAACTGTTTCCAGATGATGCATTATTGCTGAACTAAGTATAACTGTGGTACCACATAGAACTGTACATATGGTGTTAGTTTACAGTACAAAGTGAGTTTTATGTATTTGTATATTTCCACCCAACATGTTATCCTTTAATTAAAGAACTTTTTAGCACATAACATAGTGTGTGGACATTCCTTTGTGGGGGTTTGGGTATTTGCTGTACCTAAGAACCTGCCTGCATAACCTCCCTTGAGTCTCAGCCTTGGTAGCTTGTCCATTGCTACCACTTCAGAGGAGCCTTGGCTGGCGTACCTCTGTGCCTCTACCTCAACCATATACAGGATGTTGCCATAGACACCCTCTCCAGTCGTTACACTGCTCTTAGCTGAAACTAGATAAAGCATTGTAAATTCTCTACAACAAACATACTGCTGCCAGATGGCACGTGGGATAGCTAGAGCGGGTCCAAGAATGAAGAATTATTTCCTGTGTTTGAAGTTCTTGAAAATAAGCTGAAAACCAAGAATTCCTCCTTCAAGTGAAGTTAATCAGTTTTTAATGCACGTCTCCCTCATAGGTTTCAGTGTATTGAGAATTGTATAAAAACACAGGTATTTAGGGCAGGGGCAGTCGGGGTGGATTTTGTTTGGTCGAAGCTGTCCTGTTGATGTACATTATCGTGTTGTGTTTTGCTTTGGTTTTCTGCTAGTAAAGATTTACTAAGCCTACCTGATTCATCGTCTGGGTCTCGAGCTTGGGATCTTGCCATAATAGCATACAATTCAATGAGGGAGGCACATACATCTGTATGGAGACCACAGCGTGAAGCTTGGATATTGGAACTATACTTGGATTATAAGCTGGTACATCGCATAAACAAGGAGAACATGAAAAGTTACTGTACTTTCCATGCTGCCCATTAATTAGGCCAAATCACTCATCAGGTGCGTATGTATTGCTATATTCTAATGTAATAATGTTCTGTTTTTCATTTGGTACCGTATGGAGAAACTGTTCCTTCTAAGCATTTCAATAGATATAATGGTTTAGGGTCATAAGGATGTATACAGGATTTATTTTTAACTCATGTTCTTTCTTTCCAATCATACATGTTTGTATCTTATTTCATGTTTTTAACTTTAACCAAGGGCCAGTTTATCTTATTGTGCCATATATCTTGATGTGACTACACGTGTTTCACGCTGTAGTAGAGAGTGATCATCAAGGCAAAATAGTCCCTAGTTCGTAAATTAGTATTTTGTTGTATGTTCATAGAGATTTGCCTCGCACAATGGTACTATTGTAATGAGAATCTGTAGATGGCCGATCTTCGTTTAACACATATTTAAGTTTGGCATGGCAACTGTCGATAATTGTACGTTGCTTTGAGAATAGCACTATAGACCCTATAAACTAAAACACGGACATGCATAGGCACAAGATATATGGCAAAACAGGACATATTAAAAACATGAATTGAGATGAAATAGGTTTTATCAAAAAGAATCAATAGTCGTTTTAAAATAAACATATGGCATCCACCCACAATAGAGCACTCAGACAACACCCTCCAGATTACATTAAATGCTCTCCACATCATGTTCAAGGGCGGCCCATTCCTATGGCTCCAGCTTGACCTCCCAGTTGTTTTTAATGTCATAAGCCACTACGCCATTCTTCAAACGCTAACCACTCGCTTGGAATTCAACAACTTGCTCCTCCTATACTTTTCAAACATACAACAGTATCTCCAGATGGGCGCCGATAAATTCCAACACAGCCTTAATGCATGTGGCATTCCTCAAGGCTCCAAACCTCTCACCCATCATCTTCAAATTCTACATGGAACTCTTGCGGGTGCTCTCCAGAAAATCAAACTCTGGTCCTATTTGAGACTAACTTCCAGATGGATGTCAGAGATCTGGTCCCACATCTTTACAATAGCATCGCCCAAGTAACATACATCCCACTAGGAAAAGGGCACCTCCTGCTATGCTCCAAGTATCTTTAAATCTGAAAGGTCCCCACCCTTTTACACTTCTGATAAAATCTGAAAGCTTGATTCTTCAAAGAACACCTCAGCGAACATTAATATGTCAGTCAACCTCAGATGAACTGCACTTTCTCGTAACCTACTCCCCCCTCACGCTCTTATACCTGCTCCATTGCTTGCTAGATTTGTGTTCAATATATGCATACAGACGGGGGGGAGTGCGGGGGTTGTATAGCTTGATGCAGGAAGAAATGGACTCCAGGCAATGTAAGTTCACATATATTTATTGGCACTCACCCTTCAGATGTCCTCTCACCAACTGCCACTCTCTCCATTCCCCCATCTAAAACCCACATCACAATGCCCCTCGTGGGGCTTTAATCCCTCTCCCTCCCAGAGTTGGAACTCCTACAGATCAGACAATATTTACAGAAACAGTCTCTCTGCCATGCTCAGAGCTTGGACGATCTAGGGCTCCATCTGGAACTGACTCCATCTGTGAGCAGTCCATGGAACATGCCTGTGCAGTGGGCAAATCTGGCGCAGGGGCAAGCTCATTTCCGTCCTGGTCTTCCTGGAGGGGTTGAAGAGGTGTTCCATCTGCTGAACACTTGGCTATGCACCGCATGGACCACACCTACCCCTTCCAAAATAACCACAACTCCTTTCCTTTCACAGCAAAAATGCTCCTGGCCCTATATATTTCTCCCAGTGACACTTAGGGACAACTCTGAGGTTTACCAGCACCCATTCACCAACCTCCCATGCATGGTTCTTAACATTATGATCTGTGTGTGTCAAAAATATGTTTGTACCTGCCTTGGGCCACACACACTACCCTCATGATGTCTAAATATTAATGGGTCAACCCTACACAACTGGGGTACAGGATCATGTCTGGAAGCCTCCGTTTAGGGACACATGGGTAGCTAATTAGCGAGTGGAGTGCACATACATACACCTGTTTCAACACATATCTCCATGGCAACCTAGACCTCAAGACCAACTGAATGCCACTTTTGAGTAATCTATTCACCCTCTTTACTAAACCACTAGCCCTGGAAAGTAAAAGTTCCATCCTTTCATGAGCAATTTCTGCTTTTCTTAGAAACTCTCTCATTGTATCTGACGTTAACTGCACCCCTTTGTGTGTAACAATTTATTGGGGCAATCCCTCTCTATAGAAAACACCCACTAAGGAACTGATAATCTCTGCAGTGCTAGATACCCCACCACTTTCCATTCAATTCACTTGGAAAGGTAATCTACCAATACAAAGAAAAATCTAGTGCCCCACCTTAATCCTTGGATAGGCCTCATCACACCCATAGCTACCTTGGCCCAATGTTCGGACAGTACCAGAACTGGAAAAAGGGGGAGCTCTATGCAAATATGTCCCTTGTCACTGTCTGTGCACTCATGGCACACCCTCATCTGCCTATCCATGGCAGCATCCATCCGCCAGCCACCAAAACATAAGGCAGAGTGTTCTCTTGGTCAGGTTACACCCAAATTCCCCTCATGAGCGAGGTGTATAATAGATTTTTGTAATCCTTAAGGAGGAATAATTTTACCACTCCTACCCAGTTTCCTATCAATAATACAGAACCTATCCTTTACCATATGCCATGGCCACCATTCTCGGTCCAGAGTAGCTTTGTTCAGTCACCCACAAACGGACCACTCCTTTATGCATTTTAGCATATTGACCTATTCCTCAGCTTAAGTCCAAGCCATTTCCAAAATGGCTGGTAGATCTATGCTTGCCAAAGCTACCTCGCTGTGGATTAGCTCCTTATATTCCTGTTAGGCCTCTGCGGGCAGATGCAACAGACAGCCATCACATTTTTCACCCCCAATAGATACACCACCGAAAAGTCGCAGCCAAGTAGCCATCTGAAAATCCGGGGCAAAGCATTGTGCCAGCCCCTGGTGGAAATAACTTGCATTACGTGTTAGTGGTCAGACCCAACAGTGAACTTATTTCCCCACAAATAAAACGTATAGCGATGGACTACCCAGGACACTGCAAGAGCCTTTCCCTATATAACTAAGAAGTTGGTCTCTGCTCCCATAGGATACCTGGAGGCAAACACAACTATACTTTCCTTCAACAGGGCAGTTTGTGAAAGTGTGGTATCTAAAGTAAGCATGGTGCAATGGCCAAACCACTTAGGGTTGATTAATTAGCAATGTTCTCTTGAATACCCTTAAAGGCCAGTGACATGCTTCAGACCACTCAAAATGTACAACCTTTTAGTAGAGAACTGAGGAGGTGGAATTGGTGGCAAAGTGAAAGGTAGCCCAATTTACAGGGGTACCCCTTAAGTATACGGGCACCCCTAATCACGCTCACACCAGATTACAGTTCAGCCCTCTAGGGAATTAAGGCCATGAGTCTTTATCTTGCAAGGATAACAAGTTTCAGCTGTACAGAAATGAGGATGGGGGCCAAAGAACTCTGCTCCCCGACCGGCATTCTGTCCCTCTTCCGTAGCTGGCTCCTGCAGGCTGGTGCCAAGGAGGAGCCTTATATTCTGTTTGACTCGGATACTGGCTACTGGCATGGCTCATCCAAAACTGTCCTTCTTCCCTTACAAGGGTTGCTGCAGTCTTCCTTCCTGCCTGGCCGGGTTACCATTTAGGATAAACTACTTGCCATACAGCTAGCTATGCAAGAATGGATTGTAGCTCCCATTTATCATCATTTTGCTATATTATAAACATGTATATATAAACACATTTTCCCATCATACTCTCCATACTTCACTCAATATTATCTGATCCAGTAATTCCCCGTGTAGATGAGCCCCAGTCTGCCTCAGTTTTTTTATGGGTTTTTTGATGGACAAGCAACAGCTGCTAAGTTATGTGCTGGCCTGCCAGTGCTAGCAGAGCACCACAGCAATGCCTGTAGTGTATTTTCAGCACAGACTGTATTCCTTTTTGCATATAGCATTCTGCTTTTTACCATGCTTTGAGGCAAACTGAATACAATTTAACATTTTTACAAATTAGTTCAGCTAATAGTTATTTACACCTTATATTTAAATACTAACTATCTTTATTTAGTGTCTGGCCACGTCTTTGTGTGATTATTTTTACATGAAAAAAGCTTTCTCGGTGCTTTAGTGCTTAGAGAAGTCTTTCCTAATTGTAAAGCACTTGGGGGGTGCAGGAAGGTGCTAGCTCCTTCCCAACATTCCCCCCTTTCATTACTTCTGCCGTAACAAACTCACCCCCACTCGACATATCTACCACCCCAGAAAGATTAGTTTGAGTTTCGCTGTTTATTGTATGGCAAGGTGTTTTAGATCCCCCAATTGATACCATCATCTTTGCACTATCGGGGATTATATGAACACAGCATTGGAGACCCAATTGACACGTGCAGAAGAGGACCAAGAAGAATACAATAACAGGAACCAGTATTTTTACTGCTGCCTCCAGCTACAACGGGACCCAATCAAAGGCAAGCGATAGCCAATCCGTTTTCTGAACTCCACCTTCTTTCTTCATTTGAACACCTAGATTGTGCACTGCCTCGATAACATGGGATAGTGACACATTCTCAGCATCCTCCGGGGGTTTTAGAAGTGCAGCAGCTGCTTGTACCCCAGTAGCCAAAAAAGATGAAAAGAAAGTCTGTGCTGAGCTAAAAAGTTGATACTCATCAGGTATTCCTCTGAGCATTGTGGAAGAGTCTTTTGAGACAGTTTGAGCTCTTCGTTCTTCCATGCCATTGAAATCGTCCCTTTTCGGGCAGCATACCAAATTATTGTGTGATCTGCAAGCTTCTCTCTGCTTCTTTAGGTGATAGAGTGGCTGTTGGCATCTCAACAGGCATTTCTTTCCCCTTCAGGTGTTCTTCCAGGATTACTAGATGCACTGAGTGCAGGGTGGCCAGTGAACGCTTGCCCCTCCATGAGAGTGGGAGGTGCAAGAAGGCATGTTGGCCACAAACCCATTAGTAATCCATCACTGATGACGTACCTTTTGTGAATTCAGGGATCACAAGAGTGTGGTTACACTGTATGTTTGCACCACCAGGAACTGTTCCTTAATTGAATCTATGGCTCTGTGTATTCGCACTGGCTTCTTCATTGTTAATGTGTATGGACCATATTTGCACACACATAGGGCCTCATTACGAGTTTGGAGGTAGCCATGCACCGGGTCCGGGTCCCGCAAAAGGGGATTTACCGGGCCATTCCGACCTTGGAGGCCCCGGTAATTCCCTTTCGCGGGACCCGGACCTGGTACATCCCCATTCCCATTGAGTCCCGATAGGGCTCAATGGGAATGGGGAGGATGCTAACAACGGGCCCGTTAATGACGGGCCCGTTGTTAGCATCCTGTTCTGCTAGCAGGTCCTGCTATGCACGTCTGGTCTGACCAGGCGTGTAGAGTGGGACCCGCTGCAGAACTCGTAATGTGGTGGCCCGGAATGAACGGTGCCGGTCCCCTACCGGCACCGTTCATTCCGTGGCTGCCACACTTGTAATGAGGCCCATAGTCTCTATTTAGGATATTGCTTCTCTACTGTACTTGATCAATCCATCTGTCGGGCATGTCACTGTGGTGCCCTGACATTTGTCATTGCAATTTAAGTAACCTCCCAAGGAGAAATATGGTCCTTGTAGACACTGGCGGTATTTCGTATTGGCATTGCATAACGATGGGTCTAGATCAATGCTCCTCAACTGCACGCTGTGTGCCTGGAATGTGCCCTTTATCCCTCATAGTGCAAGATGTACCGGGCATTGTGCCTCTGTAATTGGGACTGGGTGGGGAACTAAAGCCCCTGATGCGTGCAGGATAAGTGCACACATGTAACAGCTTTCATTGATTATATTCAGTCCTGCAGTGCTCATATCAGAGTGCCAGCTATTGGAGGATTCTGGGTACTCAATATCAGAAATTAGTCAAAGCCCATCCCCTTATATAAATCATAAGTCATTCATACTTCCCATTTCATTTGTCTAAGAAAACCTGTAGGGGTGGCCGGCAAAAAGGGAGCCATTTTGTATTTCCTTTTTTATAGACATATTTGCATTATTTTCCAACTGTCCATCCCCCCCTTTATATTGCCACCCCATATAACAGACATACCTTCGCCCAGTCCAACAACCACGCCCAGGGTCACAAAAAACAATTATACTACTAAATTCCTAAAATAAGTAACATCTTTATTATCATTATCCCAACATAAAAGAGAGGTTTGAACATGTCGGTGTCAGCCATCCTTGATTATTCCTGGAGAGGAGAAAAAAGGTTATAAAGAAAGAGAGAGAGAACAAGGGAGAGAGAGAGAGAAAGAGAGGGAGAAAGAGAGAGAAAGAGAGGGAGACAGAAAGAGAGAGAGTGAAAAAGAGAGAAAGAGAAAGAAAGAGAGAGAGGAAGGAGAGAAGGGAGAGAGGGGGGAGAAGTGAGAGAGGGGAAAGAAGGGAGAGCGAGAGAGACCCTTTTTCCACCAGGGCCAACTGGGTTCTGAACCTTCAAAAAATGTGAAAATCAAAACATTGAAAAAAGGTAAAAAAGAAATAACAATAGAAAATGAAAAATTGAAAAAATAAAAGATGGAAAAAAAAAAAGATCAGGCGTGTGCCACTGCACACCACCCTGGCAGTGATCCTTTAAACAAAATAAAAAAATGTTCTTTAGCTATGTCCTCACTTTGTTGATTGAGCTTTGCCTTGTCTCAGGTGCTCTTCGGACAACCGAGAGATGCACCCAATATCGAACTCCTTCATACAGATGGCGAGAGGAGTCCAGAACACCACCTCATATGGACCTTCAAACCTGGGGCTGATCAGTTCCCCAGGTAATAATGGTCCAGTTGTAATATGGGCGATGCTCTGTATGGAACTGTGGTCTCGCTTTCTACAGGGGTGGTCACTATTTCTCCCCCCCCTTTACCGCACTCCACTACCACCCCTGTGTGCTTCCGTCTTGTCCCCATGTCAACTATTTATTACCCATCAACATATAATATGTCTCCTTCCGTCAATGCATGAGCCGTTCATCAAAGTGGGAAAATAAATAAAACTCCTGTATACAATCCAGAGTTGCTAAAACAGGGGCTGTGCAAATAGTTTCTTTTAAGTCTGCAAATTGTCTAGTCATTTCTTTAGTTCATTCCAAGACCTCTGTCCTTCCCTGAGACTTTGTAACAGTGGCCTTGTGTAGACTGCCTGGTATAGGATCCATGCCCTACAATAGATACATAAGCCCAAATAACTGCTACATTTCCTTCACAGTACTGGGCCTAGGGGCAGCGCCTACTGCCGCCACCCTATCTGGTAATATTTTTTTCCCCATTGCAAAAATGAGTTGTCCCAAGTATAGTACATCCTGTTGGCTGTATTATAGCTTCATTTTACTTTCCTAGTACCTCTTGTGAGCCAGCAATTGCAATAATGCAACAAAAACGCTTATGCACCGATGCTCATTTTTACCACATACCAACCGATCATCCACATACTGGATGATTGTGCTAAATACCTGACTTCAATGTAATATGTACTGGGGTCACATCTCTCAGTAACCCAACATCATGTGGATTAACAGTCCATAAATGTGCTGGCACATATCGCATGTCCTCCTCAAAAAATAAAAACGGCTGGGCCACCACTCCCATTAGTGGGGCACTGTACCTTCCTATACTGCAACATATCAAAGGGGATGCAGATTTCCAAAATAATCTCTCCATTTTGCTCACTGTCCTCAAACAATTCCTCATCAGTCATTTCCTTTAATTATACTATCGGATCTATACATAGGACTGTGCGACACCCGCACCCATCCTGGTCTGTTCCAATCAGGACTACTCTTTTTTCTGACTCTACTAGTCCTTGTAAATCTAATGACAATATTGTTCCTGCCACCATCTCGGGTGGCACCATGAGTTGGAAGATATAATCTGTGGGCACTCGCCAACAATTGGAGGCACTGCTTTTACTGATACCTTAATACCACAAAAAATGATATCCAGGACCAGAGGAACCCCATGGACTAATGACTCCCTTGCCATTGCATTGATTATTGCCATTGCTCGAACTATACACATCCCTGGAGTGTAAAACACTACCCCTTGATCTGTGAATGATATAGTCATATTAAGTTTACTGAGCAGATCCCTACCCAACAAGTTCACAGGGGAACTCTCTGAATATAACAAGGGGGCTCATACTACCTCCCCTCCTACTTTTATATCCAGCTCCTCAGTGTATGGAACGGTAGAAATAGACCCAGAGAATCCCTGCGTTTAAAGAATTTTACCTGATAATGGAAAGTTCCCCTCCATGATGCATGATTTAGTTGCACCTGAATTTATCATAAATATAAATTGCATGTTTCCCATTTCCTCCTCCACCAAGGGCTCCTCTTCAGGGTGTGCGGTTATCAATAGGATTGGACACGCAAGTGCTCTCTGTGGGCTGTTCTAATCAGAATATGTATTTGTCCCAGGGAATGAAAAAGGGCCGCCCGTCATTGTAACTCTTTGAAATGGGGCACCTGTTCCCCCGGACATCCTGTTGAACTGTGTTCCCTCAACCTGCTGTAGTTGTTGCCCATGTTGGCCTTGCCTGTCAGTCCCATAAGGGAACTGATTTTGACCCCCTTGCCCAAATTGCTGTTGTTTCATTCCTTGATGCCCTTGGAATCCCTGCCCTGGAGGTGATGGCCCATAAGCAAATCTCATCCCAGGCCTGTTCCTACATTCCCTTGTGAAATGCCCCCATTTCCCGCAATACCAGCACTGTGATGTTCCCAATCATCCTCCCCGGTGCCCTATGGTCCCAAAGCCTCCTGCCCTTGCTCCTCAAAATCCTCCTCTTCCCCTTCATGCTCTTTCATACTGCCACTGTGGGTTGGGGTACTGTGCCCCGACCCCATTGTCCCTGTCCTCCTTCACCCCATCATGCAGCCATTGTGGCATTCTCAATTTGCTGAGTGTCTCCTGTCCTTTCCCCCTGAGCCAGTGCCATCACTGGTGCTTGGATGACAACTAAATTAGTTTAATTTCCACTAGTGTTGCCTCGTCTGTTTGACGCTTCTGGGCTGTCTCCCTGTCCCGCTCCTTGATTCTGTTACAATGGTAGACTATTATACTTTGTATCTCTGCCCACCCTTTCACTTCAATTCCAACAATGTTATCTAGTGCCTTCTGGACCTCTTTTGGTAATCCCCTCTTTACGATAAAAGAGAAAAATGGTACTGTCTCAACTCTCCACATTTCCTGTAATTTAAGAATAAACCTAACTGGATCCTCATCATCAGCCATTGTGCACTCCATTAAAGAATGTAAGTCAGGGGTATCTGGGTACATCCTTCGTTGGGCATCCCATACCCTTGCCCTTACCTCATGAAAGGCTGCTCCAGCATGTTCATTATCTGCAAGACCTATCCCAGAGTAACCATTCCTTGCCCACATGTTCCCAGCCTGGTCCTCAACTATGGTGACCAGTAAACTCTTAAAATCTCCTAGTGCTAAGGGTACCCCTGCTGTTTGCTTTTCATATTCATAGACCCATTTACTAGCTCCGGCTATAAGCTGGGGGAGCTTTAATCAAATTATTTTTGTCCATTTGAACCCATAACGCATACTGCATTATCCCTACTTCTTGATGTATTAGAGGCATCCTCATATCTATTTTGTTTTCTACACCTTTTTTCTTCTGATCTTGTACTACCACCATTAAATCCGGTCTGTTTCTTAGTCTGTCCCTCCTCACTGCCTCTTTTGGCAGGGATGGGTTTCTCACCACATCCTCTCCTTGATCTCCTTCTTGCCCTGCCTCTTCATTATTTCTACCACCTTGATCTTCCCTCCATTTTCCCTTGCATGTTCAACTTGTTGTCCCAGGATCGTCCAAACCCTCTGCCCATCATCCTTTTCAACACAAACATTTCTTATTGCCCCGGGATTGAATCTAAACAAAAAATCTCCTGACTTCCAATCCCCTATTTTCAGCACTGGTACCCTTATTTCTGGTGATACTTCTGGTGATACTTCTTCAGGTTCTTGTAACCTGACCAACCTTTCCCGCAATGTTCTTAACTCGCTGTCTATGTCTACTTTTGGACCCTGTGGGTACACCGAAGCAGTGGGCATATCAGCGCTTGTGGATGGGTTATATGAGGTGCAAAATCTCTTGAGTCCCCCCCCCTAGTTGCTAATCCTGATAATCCTGTTGATACTCTCTCTACCGTTGGAGGCTTATAGAATGGGTTTGTATACCCTACTGCAGGTTTAGGCATTACAGGGTATATCCCCTTACATTGGATCTCTTTTTCACCTTCCTGATCTCCCATATCCTTAAATACTTGCCAGAGATCTATAATCTCTTTTCCTCTTTGGGATTTGCTCCCTTTGTATTTTGCTGCAAAAAAGATGGACATTTTTTCTAGCATGTTTCTGTTATGAGAGCACTGCTCTGGCCAGGAGAAGGACATCCCCCCTTCCTTTGTTTCTACTCTCCAATGTTTATTTATTCTGTCACAATACAGTGACAGAACCCTATGCATATGTTTTATTGGGGTTTCTTCCTCCATAATGTTGTGCACGTTGCTAATACTTCACTTAGAGCCTACTGCTATGCTACACGCACAGCTATTTTTTACACAAAAATACAGATCAACCCACTTTTTCCCCACCCCCTTTACACTTGTTCCACTTTGATTTCACACATACACACACACACACCACAACTCATCCACCTTCCTTCCATTTTTACCACAAAAGAAAGCAAGAAAAAATATACAAAAAAGAACTAAAGTCCAGGCCCTTTCCTTATACTGAGCCACTACTGTTTTTCCTTATATCATTTGTAATACCACTTTCCCACATTTTTTGTAATACGCTAAGGATCCTATTGCTTCTATCGTCATAAATAAATAATGTGTGGGGGTAAGGGATTCTCAGCCTGTTATGGCTGAGAATCCCTTACCCCCCAGTCCTAATAAACTGGGGCTCCCTTTCATCTCAGTCTTTTATGCACTGAGGTTCCCTTTCATCTCAGTCTTTTATACGCTGAGGTTCCCTTTCATCTCAGTCTTTTATATGCTGAGGATCCCTTTCATCTCAGTCTTTTATATGCTGAGGTTCACTTTTTCCATTATAAAAAGTAGAAAAACAGAAACACGTAACATTTTCAATACATAACCCACCTCTTATCCAATCTACTTCTTAACACATCAACTGAAATCCTATCCAATCTAGCCTATCCAATCTATTCCTTATCACCAAAAAGTCCTATTCCATAATACATCACCAAAAGTCCAATTCCATAATACATCACCAAAACGTCCCATTCCACCTATTCCATTGACTTCATACATCAGCCACATCACCATACTTATCATACATACATGTTCCTATGTTGTTATCACTTGCAAAAGTATACTTACATGGGCGTTGTTCAATTGAGTTTTCCTCCATTACGAAGTCCCATGCTGGCCTGTTTTTCTGGAGCCACGTGCTGCTTCAGTGAGCGGAGAGGATTCCTTTTAAAATGGCTTCTACTAAAACCGCTCAGGAAATATGTGTTTTTTTATTTAGGGGACCGGTCACTATAGATGGGCGTGGCTGACTGGCCTGGGACTTCGTAAAGTATGGGGGCAAGAAACTAAGATCACATCTGGTTTTCACCACTGAAAGGTAACCCAACCTACAGGGATACCCCTTAAGTATGCGGGTCCCCCTAATCACGCTCACACCGGATTAAAGTTCACCCCTCTAGGGAATTAAGGCCAGGGTCTTTATCCTGCAAGGATAACATGTTTAATCTGTACAGAAATGAGGATGGGGGGGCAAAGAACTCTGCTCCCCAACCATCATTCTGTCCCTCTTCCATGGCTGGCTCCTGCAGACTGGTTCCAAGGAGGAGCCTTATATACGGTTTAACTTGGATACTCGATACTGGCATCTCTCATCCAAAACTGTCCTTCTTTCATTACAAAGGATGCTGCAGTCTTCCTTCCTGCATGGCCGGGTTTCCATTTAGGACAAACTACTTAATATAGTGCGAGCTATGCAAGAATAAATGTAGCTCCTGTTTATCATCATTTTGCTATATTATAAACATTTATATATAAACACAATTTCCCGTCATACTCTCCATACTTCACTCAATATACTAATATTTTATCTGTTCCAGTAATCCCCCTTAAAACCTTATCTTCCCATACTTTTACATTGTGTACATGAGCCCGAGCCTGCCTGGGTTTTCCGATGGACAGGAAACAGCTGTTGAGTTATGTGCTGGCCTGCCAGCGCTAGCAGAGCACCACAGGAATAACTTTAGTCTATTTTGAGCACAGGCTGCATTCCTTTTGGCACAGAGCATTCTGCTCTTTACTGTGCTTTGAGAAAAACGAAATACAATTTAACATTCTTACAACTATTCATCTGATAGTTGTTTACACCTTATATTTAAATACTAACTATCTTCATTTAGTGCCTTTCCACGTCTGTGTGTGATAGTTTTTGCATGAAAAAAGCATTCTCAGTGCTATAGTGCTTAGAGAAGTCTTGCCTAATTGTAAAGAGCTTGGGGGTGCAGGAAGGCGCTAGCTCCTTCCCAACAAAAGTCCTTCCCAAACCTTTGATAGTACTTAGCTAGCCACAGTTGGTATTTATCCCTAGGGGAAGGAACTAGGTTGAAGGCATCTACTAGACTGGCCCGAGAATGTGCCCTAGCTGCTGATAATATATATACCAAATACTCCACCGCCTGTACACCCAGCTTGTATTTTATTTGTTTAATGGTAACACCAGCCCCCTACACATGGCCAAGTACATTATTTAACATGCAGTCATTGTCTTCCATTGTAACTCTGTACACTAAGACGTTGACTTGGAATATTAGGGTGTTTGGTACGTTAACTAGCACCTGCTCCATAATTCTCTGAAATACAGAAGCTGCTGATGCAAGGCCAAAGGGCACACAGCAAAACATGAATTCCCCCAGTGGTGTGATAAACAGTATGAGAAGTTGGGATTTGTTGCCAAGTCGTACTTGTTGATGAGCTGAAGAGAAGTCCAATACGCTAAAAACTTTGGTTGAGCCCCCCTTAGCTAGGGCTTCTGAAATTTTGGGCAGGGGGTGTCTGTCAATCCAAATGGAGTTGTTCTATTCCCTTAGATCTACAAATACACTGAGCTTGACGTGGCCTTTGAGATTAGTACGACAGGTGCCAGCCATTCTGCGCTCTCTATCTTCTTAATAATTCCACATTGTAACATGACATCCAATTCCCCACACAGGTTATCCTCATGCTGTGGGAGATCGGGTGCATTGTATGGTCTACAGGTATTCTCCCACTTTAACAACAAAACAATGTTCAAAGTTCTTTAGTTCTATCAACACTTCTGCATAACACAGAGTCCACATGTCACTCACATCTGAGATAGATACCAGGTTGCCCACACAGGCCTCAATGCATATGTGTAGCAACCTTTGTTCTTCTAACCCCAGGATGAAGAGACCCTTCTCAGCCTCATATGTCCAGGTGGCACACTCTTTATCCTGGTAGGAAATGTGGGCATGGACATTAATCTGAATCTTCCCATTGCCGATGGCCATGGTGAACAGGTCCCTGCCTAGGGAAGACCCAAGCCAACAGTAGTTAGAGTTCTTCTCATGGAAGAGGAGGAAGAAGCGTTTATACATGTGGGCATCTTAGATGATAAATTCCCACTCAGCCAGGGGCTGCCCGAATGTACCCTGGTATTACTGAGCAGGAAAGGTACTGAGTCTCCCACAAAGGCCCTGGTTCCTGCAATCTTTTTGGACCACGTGTTCATTAATGGGAACAGAGCCCCAGCACTTTGTGATACTGCTGCAAGTATTACTGCTGTCCAGCGACAACGGGTGCGTGAGGACCAGATCATCCCTGGTCCCCCCACAAGCTAGTTAGGGGATTTGATGGTCTTACCTGATGTCCACTGGCTATTGTGAAGTTCATTTGAAGGGGAGAAACCTCACAGCTCTGCATCGCTGTTAAAGATGCAATTCCGTTAGACTGCTTATTAGGAAATTAGGAAATTATAAACCTGACACAAAAATCATTGCAGGGGTCAAGCGATCTAGGGCTATGAAAGCAGCTCAGGAAGCGGCCATGGCAGCCATGGATCCAGTGGCTCTTCTGTCTGGAGAGGGCAAAAGACCAGCCATGCCGACACCACCCAGTCCGGATCGCGAGTACAAAGAGACATCGGCTTCTGCCGAAGAAGGTCTAGTGGCCACTGAGATGGCTGCTGTGGAGGCATCCAACTCAGTGACCTCAGGGCTGACTAGAGGCATAGAACCAGAACCTGAGGTAGAGGACACAGTAGCTTCCGACCTCAAGGGTCCACTCGAGCTAAGTGATTTGTCCCTAACATTCATGACAGGGGATACAACTTCATATCTGCGTATATGAAGGCCATGCGGGATGAGTGTGGAGTAACCCACACGTTCTCCACAACCTTTCTCCCAGAGACCAACAGGCTTGTTGAGCGGTTCACCATGACCCTCAAGGGCATGATAGGTGGCTTGGAAGAGCTCCTTAGGAGAAAGTGGGATATTCTCCTGCCATGCCTTCTGTTCTACTACTGAGAGGGGCCACAGAACGGTGTCGCATTCTGGCCCCTTCAAGCAATGCTTGGCCATTCCATTAAGGGGACGCAAGGTCTGCTGCGGGAAGCATTGGAGGCAATCACCAAACTACTTCTCACAACACAGTGGACTATGTGCTTGGCCTTAGATACAAAATGGCCAAGTACAGAGAGCAGAGCTCCCAGATCCTGAATGCCAGCCAGGAGTTCATAAAGCCAGAAGGCCACCATGAGTGAGTACAAGCCAGGCCAGATGGTTTGGATCATGGAACCAGTCAAACCTAGTCCCTTGCATGACAAGTGAACTAGGTACCTATGTGGTGCTTGAGAAAATCAGTGAGGTTCACTACCTCATTTACACCGAAGCCTGAGGCATACGAATCAGGTCTCCAATATCAACTGGCTAAAACCCCATTGCAGCCGGGATGACCTAGTGATGGCCCTGGTCACTGATGACGAGAGTGAGGAGGAAACTAATCCCCTCCTAGACTTTCTACATACCGAACCTACTGACGGGTCTCTGGAGGGAGTTCAGATCTCCCCGGACCTCGCCACACAGCAATTACAGGGCTGCTAGCAGCTACTGGATCAGTTCACCTGACTTTTCTCGCTGACTTCAGGGAAAATTGATTGGTGCTTTGATGATATCGACACCTGAGACATCAAGCCGGTGAAAAGTAGGATTCACTGGATGTCCGCCAAGGTCACAGACACAATCAAGGAGGAAGTCGCTAAGATGTGGGCCTACAGGCCTCCAGCCCTCCCACAGCCCCTGGGCTAGCCCAGTGGTACTTGTCCCTTAAACGTCCAGTAGAGGGAAAACCAAAGTCTACTTTTGTATGGACTACTGGGGGAACTGATTGTCAGGTTAAGCACTGCCAAGTTCATGGATGCCTTCGATCTCACTGTGAGGTACTGGCAGATCGGTCTGACTAATTAAGCAAAAGAGAGGTCGGCATTCTCCACCACAGAAGGGCACTACTAATTTACTCTCATGCCATACAGAAGAAACAATGCCCTTGTCACCTTCCAGGGGATTGTGAACCAGGTCTTGACAGGGCTTGAAGACTCCCTCAACCCATCAAAGAACCGTAACCATGTAATGTTGACCACAAACTGCCACCTTAGTCTGCATGGGCCGTAGAGACTTGTTAGGTCTTTATTGCACTTTCTTTCACCGAAAAACACATAATTTTTGTGGGTGTTAATTTGCATATTACCCCTGTACTCTTTCTTTAGTCTGTTGCATTTCTCTGTTCTTCCACAGGGATGGGGTTTTGTACTGTATTTATCTATTAGTTCTCTTATAGATGGTGTGTTTAATTAAATTATATCTATTTTTATATAACATTGATTGTACGTTCCATTTATTTTGTACTGTGTTGCTTGGGTCAATACTGATTCACATTTTCACCCCTCTTAAGAGCATAGACTTCCCTCGCCACATGTTACCGCAAATGGCGAATGAGGTATAGCTCTGAACTGTCTCTGTTTTACCTTTATGATTGCGTTGACTTTTGGTTTGTAGAGTGTGAGGACTGAGTGGGCAGTTGTACCCCTAACCATCCTTCTACTCCTGCAGAGCAGAATCCAATTCGTCACAGGGGAGCAACACTTCAAAGACATCCTTCCCTTCTTCAATTGTGGTTTATTCCAAAGACTGCACGATCTGTTCCATTCTTCTCCCATGAGGCATTTCTCTGCAAACTCGGGTGAAATTACCTTTTTACTTGTATTTGAGGTATACTGTGCTCCTAGCAGGATAAGACTTGTTATTGGCTAAGTAATTAGGATTTCCACACCTGAAGTGCTTGGCACCCTTTGCACCATCGTAGGGTCTGATCTCAAAAGATGTGACTGCACAGACAGTGTTGTTATCCTGCTTGTTCAACTTCATCTGCCTTTCATACGTGGCTGTTTGCTCAATAATGCGAGTAATGGACATGGCTTCTTCCAATGAAGGATCCTTGGTCAAAAGGCGTTCCTGAATTTTCACATTGTTTGTGCATATACCTAGCTGGCCTCTAGTGAGGGAAGGGGTAAGGGTGCCAAAGTCACAGGAGTGTCTCTGATGGCCAGGGCACGGCGATCACCTCTGGAACCAGACACTATGAGTGGACCAGTGCAGGAGGATCACCTGGGTGAGAGGTCTACGGGGAGTGCGGGTGAGGCAGCAATGGTGAGACGTGGTATTCCCCCTATTTTGTTTATTCAACCCATCCTATGTTTTCAGATGCTCCGAGGTCCCAACTCCTCCCCTTTTTTACACAAACACTGGGCTGAGGAAGAAGGTGACTGAGTGTAACAACATTAACTTTCACACATCGTACTGGACCTGTCCTGCTTAACGGGTCAAGCAAAGTCAGGCCCTTGTTTCTAAGTGCATACACCTGATACCAATGAGCTCTCATCACACGAATAAAAGGCAGAACTCAAAGACACCCTATGAGCAAGGCGGAACACGAGTATGGGCAGGGCTTCCGGGATGAAGGGAAACCTACTGGAGCAGAGCGGTGGGACGAGAACCCCAAGAGTTCCCTACTGGAGTTTGTTGCCTCTGACAGGCCATGAAAGACATTCGGAGAAGGCCAGATCCCACAAGTGAAGACTGCATTGTGTTTCACGAATGCCAGCGACCCTCCCAGGTGAACGGCATAGTTGGGGAGGCGAGGCCAAGCTGTGGTACTAACCTTGACTCGTGATTTGGGAATCACAAAAGCTAGAAGAGACACACACAGCTGGTGAGTTGGCAAGCAAACTGAAAGACCGATGTGTGTGAAATTTTGAAATAGCAACATTTTATCACAAGTGAAGGCTGCACACGTGTGAATGAGACATTAGGAAAGACAGACCTATGAATGAACTTTGAAGTAAAAGACAGCTGCAAAATCAGCGATACTAAGTAATACAGTGGTCTGGCGAAAGGAAGTGGCCCACTTGAAAGTCTCATTGAAAAGTAAATTGTTTGAAACCATAAAACGAATGAACAGCAAAAGTGAAATAAAGAAGTTAAACTCCTAGAGAAGGGCTGAGTGAAAGTTGAACTGTAAACTTTGAGTCGAAGTGGTCCTGCAGTGGTCTGTAAAGAAAGTCACGCACATTCAAAAGTCTTCGGCATCAGAAAGTGGTCCGAGCCCGAAAGAAGGAGACCCGAAGTGAAATATACTTGGGGAAGGAAGCCCCCTTGCATGTTTGTGTTGAACTTTATTGTGAGAGGTCTGAGCCTGACAGAGGGGGTCCTACAAGAACTGTATGGTGAGAGGTCTGAGCCCGACAGAAGGGGACATACCAGATTTGTATGGTGAGAGGTCTGAGCCCAACAGAGGGGGACCTTTGTGAAATTCTTGGTTTACACATTATTTTGGATGTCAAGAAAAGAGACTTTAACGCGGAAGGCCAGACGGGCCTCGATCCAGGTTTTGGAACTGTTTATTGTGTTGGAAACTGAGCCAGAGTGTGTCATCCTGCTGACAGGGAACACCTTACTGCGTGAGGTCTAACATGGGGAGTAGAACTGGTTCAACCATATTTATTCATTCGAACACTGATTTTTCCTTTTGCATACATTTCTCTTTTTTACACTTTTTTGTACAAGAGATAGGGCAGGCATTAGGTTTTTGTTAACATAGGGCATTTTGATTTGACGGACTCCACTAGGACTACATTATGTGATGGTCGAGACCACTCCCATCTTAGTTATAGGGCAAAGAAGGAGTTTCTCCAACCCCAACCATTTCAATAAAGGTTTTACAAATTGTACCCATTGGGCCTCATTATGACAGTGGCAGTACAGTGATAACGGCGCCAGTAGTGCTGCTGGCACCGTTATCACTATACCGCCATTTTACGAGTTCTGCTTGCGGGTGCCGCTCTGCACGCCTGGTCAGACTAGGTGTGCAGAGCGGCACCCACGAGCAGAACTGGATGCTAGCAACGGTACCGTTGTGAACGGTACTGCTGCTACCATCCTCCCCATTCCCATTGAGCCCTATGGGGGCTCAAATGGGAATGGGCATGGACCTGCTCCGGGTCCCTCGAAAGGGGAATTACCAGGCCCCCCAAGGTCGGAATGAGAATACGACCTTGGTGCTAAACCGCAGCCCTTTACATCTTCCACTGCACACATTTCTTCCTAATTAGTTCAAAGACCTATCTGATGTGGGGGCGTGTGTGTGCTCTTCTACTGTGCCTGATAATCGGGAGGCACTAATAAGACGAGAAACAAGGCCTCCTTGTTCTGTGTTGTTTTAGGAGAACAAGGCTTGCGAGGATTCAGGCCTACTCATAAGCGCAATGTTAGTTTGTACTATGTCTATCGTGTATATGAGCATACTATATCCTACAAAGGAGAATTCCAGCATTGCTGAATACATTTTCTGCTTCATGGGTTTCTGCTCCCACCATTTATACTTACCCATGACACGCCCCACTGCTCCTACACCGTCTTGTGTTCATTTCCATATTCTAATATATTTTCCGCAATCTAAAATGTTTACGACGGGCGGTGGTCTGGGCATGCATCCCAACGCTATATCTTACTAGGAAACATATGGCTTGATGGGGACAAGAACATTATATGTTTCCGGTCATAACTTGAAGGGGACTGTGACTAAGTAAATGCAATTGTTCAATCACATATCCGTACAGCTGCAGCAAGCAATAGTTTCAATAAATGTAAAATAATTTGGGTTACTCGACAGCGGAAGTCATGTTTGTTTTCAATAATATAAAATGCATTTGTAAAATGCATACGTAAAAATGTTGTGCATGAATTTTACATTACTCCACATTTTCAAGCAATTGATGGCAGAGGGGGGCACGGAATTGAATATTTGTTTCTGCCTCCAGCATGCTCTCTGTCATACATATATGGCAGCATTTAAGCCATTTTCACGCTCGTGTGAATGCTTGGATTCTTTACACCTGCCGAAAGCACGCAGATTCCATAGGAATTCATTGTAAATACTGCCTGCCATGTGGAATTGGTAGGCAGAGTTTATCAGTTTGCCCGGTGAAATGTAAAAGGGCAGTGTAAAGGCTATTCCACCAGACCTCTACACCTGCAGTTTGCATTTACACTGCAAATGACGAAAATTGGTCAGAGGGTTTGATAGCAACTAAGTGCAAATGTAGCAGCTTCCCTCCGACCATTTTACGCCTGCGAGATAAATTGTTTTTTCTGCTGTAAACCCATTGAGATGCATTTTAGGATGGATGTTTGTAATTGACATCCGGAATGTAGCGTGACAACAAATTGCTAATGTTTCAACAAACAGCATCTCTGAACACAGTCGGGGGTTCTGAAAGTTGCCAATTAAGCCTGCACATTTGAAATAGAATACAAGTAATCCATTGAATAGAAAATCTGCATTTAGTTCTGTTGCATACAGAGAGAATATAGCCTGAAGGCCTAAATTGCAAAACAAAGGATTAATGTTCTGTTTCCGTGACTGGGGGTTCCGCCTGAGAATACGGATACTTTATGAAGTGACACATCATCAATCCTTGAGATGCGAGGAAGGAAACATCTCAACCTGAAGGATTTCCGCATGGAAAATGAGAAAGCCGTAATCCACAGGTGTGGTTATTCTGCAACTGTGGATGATGTCTGAGATACATTGAAGACTCCATAGTTTAATAAGTCATCATCCGCCTTCATTGAGAAATGAAAGGTGAAGGGATGGATCACATAGACTGCAGATCTGAATGAAAGTCATTTATTCAATGTGCATCCCAAGTAGGTAGGGCGTAAAGACTAGGGAGGATGGAGCATATACACTATGCTCCCACCACCCATACTAGATCCCCAACTGTTAGTGATGGAACATCATGAGATAATGCCAACTGATATATCAGTGAGATAACACAGCAACCAATGACATCACAGAGAGACACCAGGAACAGGCTCAAAACACGTACAAAACAGGTGAGCTGGGCAAGGCCACCACAGGACCATTAACTCTTCATGATTAATTCATTTCTTATTACCGAAAAGGCACATAATACAATTTGTCAAAAACAATGATGGAATTCTACGTCTTTATTACGTATACTTTTTGACAGAAAAGTAATGTGGATGTTCCAAAACTAACTAAAAGGTCTGATTTTAGTACCCCTATTCTTGAATAGTGAGTAAGCAAAGATAATCTGTGCAAATCATTTCACAGGCCACTAGACACCTTTCTTTTATACAATGGTGTTGTATGGTATGGTATTGTTTATTTATATAACACCTATACACAGGCAAGTGTTCCAAAGTGCTCAAGGAGGGTGGGAACAAGGGGAAAAAATGAACAGTCGCTCAGAGCCCTCGACATTCAGAGATGATAATAGTCTGCACAGGCAGAGAAAGTGCGTAAAAAATACATTTAAACAGGTTGAGAGACAGAAAATAGGCTTTGCAGCGATTCTACAGTTTTAACAGTGCATTTGAGGGATAAAGACAAGGGAGAACAGACATACGATCTTCAGGCGTACAGATCAAGCAAGTGCACAGAGGGTGACGGGGGGATCAAGTGAGAGAGAGCCACGCACTCGGGTTAATTTCAAGTGCATTAAGTGCGGGTATCACTTGGTATCTCAGAACGGGCACTGTATTGCTTGACCTCCTTCCTCACTAACCGCCCTTCCCAGGTGCTCCTGGGCGTCTTCTCCTCCTCCACTCTCTCTACATGTGGTGTTCCCCAGGGCTCTATCCTCTTGCCTTGGCTTTTCAACATCTATCTTCCACCTCTTGCTCACCTGATATCTGATATTGGCGATGGAATCCTGAGCAGACACAAATTTACGATCGTCGCGCCTTCCGCAATAGCGAGGCAGTTTGAGAATTCATCCTGGCATTGTCCTACGTTTAATTTTGACGACTAATTGCTGTAATTCAAGCATCTGAAGAAGAGCTGTACGCAGCTTGAAACACGTGTTAGGCGTTTTTCACCTTCAATAAATTCCAATTCCTTGGCGCAGAGAGACTGGGACCTCTTGTTTTTCATAACTCACCTGATATCTGCCTTCTCTCCTCATTTCTATTGATATGCAGATGACACACAACTCTAATTCACACTCCCGTCTTCGTTCTCTATCATCCCTGACTGCCTGTCTGCTATTCATTCTTGGTGCGCCTCCAATGATCTCTGGCTTAATGGCAATAATACAGAGATCCTTCCTATGGGGACACCTGTCCCCCGTTTCCCTGCTGCACTCTGGCCACCCTCTATGAGCTCACCTCCCTCTCCTTCCACTGAGGCCAGAAACCTTGGGGTCATCTTCGACTCCTCTCTCTCCTTGACTACTCACATCTTGGACCTTGCTTAGAATACCCTTTTCAACTTCACCTGCTTAGTGGCATTCTCTCTTTCCTCACTTTCCCCAGAAGCTAAATGTCTCTAGAACTCTGGCCCTCTCCAGACTAGATTACTGTAAAAGCCTCTTCCTCAACCTGCCTCTTTCTTCAATCTGTCCTCTTCAACTAAGCCAGAATAGGGTTGTGAGATTTATCCTTGGCCTCAAGCCCTGGGACTTTATCTCTCAGCTCAAAATTCTCCCCGCTGGCACCTGGCTGCTGCAAGGATTAAATTGAAGGCCCTTTGCATCATCCACAAGACTGCTGGGGCCTGGAGCCATGTTGTCTGAAAATCTCTCTTACTAAATACTCTCCTTCCAGATCCCTTTGATCTTCTGGCTCCAACTCTCTGCTGATCAAACGCATTTCCAAGCAGAGAGCTGAGGGCAGATCTTTCTTCTCAGCTGGCTCCCTCCTTTGGAACAGTCTCCCTCTTTCTCTCCATCTTGAACCGGACCACCTCATGTTACGCAAACAACTCAAGACCTTTCTCTTCTCCTCCTCCTTCCCTCTCACCCTCCTGTGCTAACCATCCCCTCTGTCTGTGAGATTGGCGGCCTGGTCCCTCACAAGTCCAATTGGGCCCTGGCCTTCTGCCCAATCGGCCCCAGCACTGCCCTCTGGAACCACACCTGCCTGCCGGGTGGTGTTTGCCTCTGCCCTGCACTTACCTGTTGGGCAGTAGACCTCCCTCTCCACCTGGGATATCTCTGCCCTTGCACTTACCCGTTGCCTCCCCAATGGGCCCCTCTGGTAGTTCCTCTCCTAGGGGACCCTAATTGCACTTACTCCTATCCCCCACTCTTTTCACTGCACTTGCACGCTCCGAATGCCACAATGCCTAGTAGGACCGCTGTTCCTTTCAATTCATTCATTGTTATTTTCATTGTTTATTCTCTGCCTTGCTCCCATCCCTTGTGACTTGTGGTGCTTAGAATCACTGTCTTGTTGTATAAGAGCCTTACAAATACCCAATCAAATTAATAAAAAAGAAAAGAAAAGGAAGCTGTAAATCCATGCCAATTTAATTATAAATTGGGAGCAGCTATCGCATGCCAATGTGGCCGGAATAAGCCATGGTAGTATCTAGCCATTCAATATAGCAACAATGGAACACAGTGGCACTGTAAAGAACAAACCTGTGCACTGAAAAGCATGGAACAACACAATTGCACTGCAGCTACACAGAGAAACCCCAACAAGAACCTGGAACCCAGGAACTAAAAGCACAAATATGACCAATCCAGTGCCCAAGAGATAAGTAGAGATGCACCACTGTTATGCCCTGTGATCAACCATCCAGTGCCAACACAGAGTTGCCAAATGGCATTGGAACACCCCAGTGTCAATTACTTGGAATACAATACTTCTTTTATGCCTTAGAGATCAGCACTGTTCCTCTGGAAGGTCTGAACCCAGACTGATGGTTATGAAAAAGGTTGTTAATGTCACTCCCTTAAGGCAATTGGAAGTACTTCAAGTATGTTATTCTGAACATATAGGAAAATTAAAATCCCACTTGAGGAATTTCTGGAAAAGATGATGGAATTAATTATATAACCTCGCAAAGCAAACAGTTGTAAATATGAGATTGGCCGTATTCTGTCCCCGAGTACCAGGAAAACTAGAGGAGAGTTCATATAGTGGAGCAGGGCACGCCAGATATTTAACCACGATGCATGCGGGGGAAGGCGGACGATCAGCCAGTGTGATACGGCTGAATGGGGAAAGCCAAGGAAAACGTCAAAAAAGCGCTTCCAGGAGCACCTGGGATCATAAGGAGCTAGCATGCTTACCTACCTCCAGAAGGTGGCGCTTCAAAATCAATCCACGTAAGTAGAAGTTCGCAAAGTGTTACCCAATAATGAAGCCTACAAATGGGGATTCACCACAAGCAAACGTTTGTTAAACCTTTAAAATGGTAATCTGGCTAGCTACACCACGTATTGTCAGTATATAGAATGCGAGGGAAAAGGCTTTGCTCTTGCAATAAAGGCACTATAACGGTGTCCCCTAAGAAAACAGACTGAAACCCACATTTGCCTCTTACAGGCCATAAAACTCTGTTGCAAAGATGTCTTCAAATCTTTGAAAAAATAAACTAAGACTACACATGCAAGAACTGGGTAGCAGAGAACAACACGACTTTATTTTGGCAAACGAACAGTCTAGATAATGGGCGAATTGACGAATTGAGCTATCTGATTCATGGAATTATTTGCGTGAAAAAACGCAGATTTGCGTGCCTTTCTGCCCGAGAATCCCTGTTTGAAGTATGGGGATTTTCTGGCAGAAAGGCGCGCAAATCTGCGTTTTTCACGCAAATAATTCCATGAATCAGGAAATATTTTGTGCCCAGGTAACATTCTATGGACCTTTGAGACAATAAAGTATCAGACTAGATCTAAGATCGAAATAGGCACAGTTTCAAAGGATTCGGCTGATTTTGGTGTACCAATAGCGCCACACAGATATGCAGAGTTCTCCATAACTGGCAAGCTCCTATGCCAAGGCTGCCTTATTGAAGGGATGCAGAGCCAACCTTTGTAAATATAAGACCAGCAAAGAGTGTTGTGCCATCTGAGCTGCACATTTCCGTGCAAACTCTTACCAATGACCCTGTGTGGTCTCCAACTTTACACTTGTTTAGTCGGTGCATTTGTTTTTTGCAAGCAGCAGTTTTGCCTATGTGCCCGCCTCTAACACAGTGCAAGCCTACAATGCACAAGTTCAATTCTCAGCATAGCCAAGTGAGCCATCATCTTTCCAAAGTCGATAAATTGAGTACCATTAATGTGGGCAATAACAATTCTTATTATTACAGTGCATGAAGCGCTATATTAAATCTAATATTCTTTTTTTTGCAAGAGGCTGGGAATTTTGTTGGATGTGATGGCATTGTTGTCAACGTTTAGGGCTTTCCTTAGGGCCGTCTTTTCCCCGCAGTGCAGAACTTTATTATTATTTATTTAATGTGAGTCAGTCAAAAAAACCTGCTCACATATCATACAAAACTATGTTTAAAAAATACATCAATAACAAATACCATGAAGTTGTAAATACATTAAAACAAAAATATAATCTCTATTATTTACGTTCCCCAGCCATAGTTGTATCATGTTGCACTCAGAAGACTGACGCTACGTCAACGGTGTTCTACACTTTCAAGGCTATTTCCCTTTCAAAGGCCTGTCCTACCTTTGCAATCGCCATAGACAATGATGTACTCCAGCCAGAAACACAGTTCAACCAAAGTCATTCATTTTGCCTTTCATGCAGCCCCTCTGCGTGCTTCATATAATACTTAACATAATACTTGCTCATATATTTATTTACAGGAAGTAAGCACATGGCGAGATGTTTCCATCACCCCAGACTCATAGCACAGCCTACAGCATTGTTTATCCTTAGGTATGCCTAACCAGGTGCCCATAATGCCTAAGGCAGGTAACTTAGGCAACCTTATTAACATACAAATCCTACTCAGAAGGGAAGGAAATTGTAATATGTACTTCTGGGGTTTGCCAATCGTAAAGTGCATTCTAGAATAAATATTCAAGGAACCAAGTTTAGTTGCATGTTCATGGTTGGCAAGCCAATCCCATTCTACTGCCTTAAAAAAAGATCTTTGGAGCACACATTCACCTTCACCCCAATCAGGACAGCAGTCATTAAAGACCTTCAATTCGAATAAAGCTGAACTCGCCCTTTTCACAATCACCTGTGTGGTGGAGGTACCTGAATCTAGCCTTCAGCAATCCGAAGGTGCGCTCAATGCATGTCCGTGTCCTGCTGTGGGCCTCTTTATGGACTGCCTCCTGTGGTGTACCGGGTTTCCTCACAGGTGTCATCAGCCAGGGTAACTGCGGATAGCCTGAGTCACCTACAAGGACATTTATGTACAGTGTTAGAAATGGCGGATTGTGTGTTGTGGTGAATGTATGTGTGACTATTGTGCCGCTGGCCTATGTGCGCTCATCTGTGCATGTGGCTGACGCTCCTTGCATCAATTGTGGGGAGGGGCATTGGCTTGGGGAGTGCACTTTCAGTCATTCACAGGGTATGCAACATCATTCATCATGTCTGTGCGCTGATGTCACCCATGCAGTATGGAGATGGTGGTAGGCCATGTGCCGTCCTATGCCATGCATTGGCATGGAATAGTTTTGAGAGGGGCCTTGCTTGGTTGCCCTGATTGCGTTCTGCAGCCTTGCATGCCAGGATGTCCTGCAGGGTCACCCGAGTTCAGTATGTGTACTGGGGTAAGTCAGTCATGCCCAAACTGAAAACCTGGCAGTCCTGGAGCGCACGTTTTTGCACAAATTGGTTCTTCTCCTTTCTAGTGCCCCATCCACATTCGTTTATTTGAAACTTAACATTATTCTGATCAGCGACCTGGTTGCATCCAGGCCTGTACTTTACTGGGAAATTTTGTGGAAAACCAGGGAACTGAAGTTTTATTGGGAGGCTCTAACTCATGTACTGTCACTAAATGGGGTGAGCAGTATTAAATGAATAAACCACACAAAATCTGTTTTACTTGATCTGGGGGGCACCGATCTCTGGGAGCACCCAGCAACTCGCTCAGGCTTCTCCACATTGAATTTGAAAGAAATGCTAAAATTAGAGACAATTGCAAAACTGACGCGTAAAGAAGCCCATTTAAAACAAATTCGTCGGCTGTCAATCTCACTTTTATAGACATAATAAATCCCCCATCCGAACGTCCACTGTATGTACGCCGGAGGTTGGGGATATTACAGACGGCCTGTTTTACATCGACGTGGCATGGCAAAGGATCAAGGTTATGACCTATGTCTGCGACTGCTGATGAAACTATAGTCCACTCCATGTTAATTTGTCCTTGAACACTGAACCTGAGACGGCTTTACTTGAAACCTATTCTAAAAGAAGCAGGAAATCTCAGGTTAGACATGCTATGAGGTTCCTGAAACAGTCAACACATCTCAGTGTCATTTACGCAGCAGCAAAGTACATTCATAGATTGTAGCAGCTCAGAACAAAGTTTCTGTAAATGTCAAATTACATAATTGATTAATAAGTGTACACCTCTCTCAGTCATTATAAGCGGCTTCCTTACTAAGTATTCAGTTCATTTTTGTACTTTGAGACATATTTCACATCATTTGACACCACAGTTTAAAATGTCAAACGGGGGAAGGAAGTGCATGTACAGCAGTAGGGTTGTGAGCGGGAGGGACTCTCCTTGCAGGTGAATCAATGGTCCATTGAATATGGGAACTTGCCCACTGACCTACCTGTCAGACAGTGACAGTAATTACTGTGTGAAGGTGCATGATATCTGGAATTGCCCAGGGACCATCTTGGTGATAATCTTGACTTTGGCATTATTCATTGTATTTGCTTTTAATATGCACATGTAGGTAGCTAGTTTAGTTCTGTCTGCTTGCACATCTTATTGTACAATTGTTTTTGGTTTTTAAATGTATACTTTTATTTGAAACCTTTGTTCGACATAAAGTCATCAGGTTACATCAAATAGAATAAAATACATCAAAATCACACAATCATTTATCCCAAATACAAGGTGACTAAAACATGTGAAATATTTAAAAACAAAACAAAAACATAACTGCTAAACGAAGATATTCCAACAGGTCGCCACATTGCCACAAATATCATAACAAGATGGCAATTGGCTATCCCAAAGGGGTAACTGGGACAACAGGAGAGAAATACTTGCAGCCTGTTGCCCAGTTAAAGTGCTACCATTTTTCTCCTCAAGATTCATGCTCTATGCAAAAAGCAGGCCACAGCATCCACCGTTCAGGGGGTAAAGAAATGAACCAGAAATTCCACGGCACTGCCCCATGACATAATCCTTCCCTCCAGTAGGACGGGTCTCAGGTATAAGAAGCTTAGCCGCTGGAAGGACTTACAAAATAACATCAAATGTGATATTGTCTCCTCGTGGGCACCCCACAGGGGGCACCTAGCATAACCAAGGCCATTCCATTTAAATGTAAAAGCGGTGATAGGCACTATACCTAGTCTTACCATCATATACACAGATCTTGCATGGTGGGCCTGATCTGATCCAGATTGGATTTAAAGCCATTTATGTATCTCTGATCTAAATAAGCAGTTCCCAACCTTAGCTTTGAAGCCTCAAGAAGGAGCGTTTCCCTGGCTCTCTGTTTTATTAGAGGCTTCATTTGATTCCAGTTCGAATCACTAAGTCTGCCTAGATCGTTCCAAAACTCGCCCATTTAATAGAAAGAAGAGTACATTTTTTATGTGCGTAAGCCATTTCAACCCACTTGCTCCTTCAAGTTACATAATATACCAGTGCCTCCCTACACAGTTCAAGGGCTGGTTTAGTCCAAAGTCTGACCCAGAGGGAGACAGGCCGATACATATTTAGACTCCGAGGGGGTGTGCCGCATTCCAAATGCACTAGTGCAGTCGGAGCTCTTGGCGGTAATTGTAAGAATTTCTTTAAAACGTTCTTTTTCCTTCAGTAGGGTCACAACATTCTCATGCCCCCATAGCTCTGAACCATAGAGGGCAGCTGAGACTGCCTGCCTCTGATAAAGCTCTAATGCAGGTGAGATTGCATCACTCCCATGATGACTAAAGAAGGCCAAGATTGCCCCACTATATTTATTCAGCGTGACTGCAGCCCTAGCTAGCTGATGGGCCCATTTAGGCTTCACAACCATCGACTTTATCTTGGCCATATTATTGCTAAGACCCTGCTCCCTGGATTTTCTTAAGAACATAGCAAAAAAGTCCTTTAGGCCCTGCGGTGACGTGGCCATTAGGACAGCGTCATCTGCATAAAATAATGCTGGGAACTTGGTCTTGGTTGTAGCCAGCTTTGGGCAGTCCTGGCTCCCCTTACTAACTTGTCTACAATTCCCTGTATATATAGGTTGAACAAAAGTGGGGCCAGGTCTCAGCTCTGCCTAACACCCAATGTCACCTTAAAGTATGTAGTTTATTCGTGCCCCAAGTTGTAACGTACACAGGACACAGCATTTGGGTATAAAGATGATATAATGCCTATCAGATGCTCTGGTACTTTCCGCTCTCCCAGCAACTTCCATACCTGGTCACAGGGCACGGAATCAAATGCTGTCCTATGGTCCACGAACAATACAAATAAGCGTCTTTTAAGAGGACCGTATATTTTTGGTTAATTAGAAATAACATAATACACTGGTCTATGGTACCCCGTCCCTTTTGAAACTCTGCCTTACGGGCAATTATTATCCCTTTATGTCCCACCCAAGTCTAGAAATGTTTCAAGATTATTCTTCCAAACAGCTAGTCAGCCCCGTCCAAGAGAGATATAGGTATAAAAATGTCCAGGCTATCCCTGCCACCCTTCTTGTATACCGGGATAATAACTGCCCTGCACCATGTGTCTGGGACCCTGTAGATACCATTGCCCTAAAGACCTGGAGCAATGTAGCTGCCCAGATACTACTCTCATCCTTATAAAAATCCAATGGTATTAAGTCTGGACTGGCAGCTTTGCCATTTTTGAAAGAGGCTAGAGCTTCCTCTACATGCTGCAGGGTAATACACAATCGGCCTCATTACGACCCTGGTGTTAAGGGTTTAATGGCACCGTAAAAGGTGTCGGCGCCGTTAAACCCTTAATGCCTCATTACGAGTTCCCTTTGCGGGACCCGACCTTAACGCCTGCTTTTAGCAGGCGTTAAAGTAGGGTGCCGCAAAGGGACCTTGGTGCTAAGTATGGTGCCGCAATTTGCGGCACCGTACTTAGCGCCTTCCCCATTCCCATTGAGCCCTATGGGGCAAAAATGGGAATGGGGAAGGGCCCAGGGTGAATGGGGAATTACCGCCCCGCCAACCTTGGAATGGGGCGGTAATTCTGCCATTCACCATGGCGGACCCCGGCATGGACCATGGTGCTAATAGCACCATGGTTTAGCACCGGGGTCGTAATGAGGCCCAATGGGTTGATACCTATTCCACCTTCAATAGCCATGGGATGGATTAAACAAAGGTCTACCACATAAAGAGCACAAAAATGGGCCCTCCATCTATCTCCACCAATGCTATCCATCTTTTGGGGGTCCCCCTTAAGATCAGTATCGGAGACCAATTTCCAAAACAAAACATTATCCATCGATTGACAGGCTTTGTACAGTCCCTCCCATTTCCCTTTTAGATATTTGGCCTTTCTATCATAGAGTAGGTTTTTGTAATGGGTTCTCAAAGCAGAGGTCTTTCAACCCCCAAGGGATCTTTGAGGCACTTTTCGATGTCTTTCTTTGCCACTCTACAGGAGCCATCAAACCATACACCCCCCAGTAGTTGGTTTACTCCTACGTTTTCTCCCAGTCTCCAAAACATACGGCTGCCCATTAGTTTTAAATATTTCGAACTCGTCCAAATCCACAGTAGGCTCACTTTCTGTGTTACAGATTTCCTTGATATTAGCTCAAACTGATACATACATACATACTCTGCTTCAACTCAAGGGTTAGGATCTTAGCCCATTTCAACGGTCTTCGCACAGGGTCATTAACCCTATGGGATCCCTGTGTAGGAGCATACCTTTCAGAATCTTGATTTTCCAATTTGATATGCATGGCTTCCGGTCAGTAGTCACTTTCGGACTTATCAATAACTCTACACTCACCTGCCCACGCCCAAGCTGATGCTGAGATTAATATGTAATCAATTAGTGAAGAGACATTCACTCTAAAGAATGTTTTTTTGGCCGTTTGATCAGTAAGAAACCTTCCATTGCAGGCTCTAAGCGCAAGATTGTGCAGAATTGTCAAATTATTAGCTGCCAAGGGGTACACTGAGATTGGACCGAGTGCCACCAAGTCAGGGATATCCCAGGCCTGGTCTTGGTCAGCCCACAGCCCTTCAAGCCACTTAATCGGCTCCAGTTGAAGGTAAAAGTCACCGAAAGCGTTTCACTAATTGGTTTTCCATCAGTGTCCAAGGAGAGGGGCAGACATGTGGTATGGGTGCCCCCTGCAGCACACGTCCCCTGCGCCTTTGTGGTGCCTGCTTCCTTCCCTGCTGGGGTCTTGCATGCTGCTGTAGCTCGATGAATAGTAGCAGGTTGTGGATCTCATAATCAACGTCTACATGTGGCTGCATGCTTCTTGGATGTATGTTTGGGGAAGATGTGGGACTTATATACTCCTCCTAAGTCGATCTGGGGCACCTGTAGCTTGATTTCCATCACCTGTAAGCATTTACCACCACCCTTTAGAGGAAAATACACTCTGTGGGCATAATTCGTCATAGTGGTAAAAGTGGCTGTAATTCCAATACTGCCACGTTTACCACTTACTGCCGTACTTGTAACAAGTCCCTGTGACTAATGCAATAATTTTTTGGATCAAACCTGGCCGTACACTAAACTTAGTTTTTTCACTGATCCCACATATCTCATCATTATGGCTCTGTCAAAAGACATGGCACACTGATTTTATCTCGTTAGCATAAATGTGACAAATCGAAAGCTTTACCTAAAAGAAAATGCCTTTATATATTGCAGGTTGTCAAAGTCAATACTTATCTTCAAGCCCCTCAATATAGGAAACCATGTCCTTCAGACCACACAAAATCGCTGAACTCTTCATCTCTCGCATCTCCTATACATTAGAATAATCACTCTATTTGCAGGCAAAATCATCCAATTATCAAAACAAAGTCACTAGTTCGCTCAAGTGTATGTCCCGTAAGGAAACACTCACCAACATTACAGAGATTCGGGTGTGCATATATTGACTTTGAAGCTGTAACTGTTTTCAACAAGCTTTGCCAAAGCCAACAGTGTTGACTCATACGATGTTGTATAGAGAGCATGGGGGAGGGCACACATGGTGTGTGCAGAAATAATAAGAGCATGGGGGTACCGGAACAGCATGGTAGGATGCAGTTGGGTACACACTCAAAATACAGGGGTACACACGTCACAGGGCCCCACTTGCATCAGTGGGTACCCACTCTCATCATGGATTCACATTAGTAGGCACTAGGCGCATACTCAAACTACACATAATCAGGCCCAAGTTCATATTACAAACAGACATTCTAAAAACATTGTCTAAGTCTTTTTACTTTGTCTATTGGTACTGTTCTGTTTATGCAAACACTAGCGCACACACGTTTTTAGGCCTTTAGAAGAACAAATATATGTTAGTGTTTGCAAACTTCCTTCTCACCGTCCCTCCTTCCCATGTGACTCCTCCCTTTTCCGCTCCTTTCAGATCCTAGCCCCTCTTTCCGCTCCTTTCAGATCCTAGCCCCCTTGCACTGGAACTCCTTACCTCTCTCAATCCGCTCTGTACCTACCTTTTCTTCCTTCCGCACTTCCCTGAAATCTCACATTCTCCATTCTCCATCATGAAACCTTCCCCACCTCTCATTCTCTCTCCTCCCCTCGCATCTTTCCTATGAAACTCTCTACCCTGCCCCTTCCACTTACCATCCTTTATTTTCACCCTTATACCCCTTCTGTTTCCATCCTCCTTCCCTTCCTCACCCCTTCCCTCTTCCCTCACAGATTAATTACTTTACTTACTGTTTTATTGGTTTTATTCATGATGTACATTGCTTCTACTTTTATAATGTTCTATGTATTCTGTTGTTATAATGTAAAGCGCTTTGGATTAAAGCGCTATATAAATACAAATACAAACATAACTTACATAATAGACAGTGAAACGCCTATTAGTATTGTTAATACTGTTGTGTGGGTATGCACACATGCATTCCTAATATTCATTGTAAATAGACTTCCATCCAACATGGTGGATAGAAGTCGTTTTGGTATCTCTATTAGTATTCTTATGCATGTGAAAAAACGAACTTGTATGCTGGCAGCTGGGAGGCCAAGTTGCTTGTCCCACCACCAGATGTCCTGCAATAGAACCCAGCAGAGCACATGATGCCGCCTCACACTGCACTGTAGCTAAACCACGCACAGGATCTCAATCTGCCTCCGACATTCAAACCCTGCCTAGCCATATCAATGCTTTTGCATGACATAAGTGAGACAATCTTAAAAGCTACAAAGTGTTATTTATAATTAAGCTACAAAGTGTTATTTATATTTAAAACAAGCTTCTGATGGCAAACTATAGCCCACACTCGAGGACTGGCGCTTCAAAATGTATCTTGAAGGCATCATCCCCAATCTTTCTCCCAGTGCCAAGTGTCTGGGGGTGCAGACATCTCCTTGAAGGAGCATATGAAAAGAAAAGCTCAGATGGCATGGTATCAAGTAATCCTCCTCCGCAAGATCAAATCCTTCCTCGCACCCTGACACTTGCACTCAGCAGCGCAAGCCCTCGTCATTTCTAACCTTTATGAACTAATAACCTGCCATACCAGCCTACCAAATCCCAGCAATGCTCCTGAAGGCTGTCTTGCAGGCTGCAATCCAAGCTTGGTCCTTGGTCAGCACACATATGAGAACATTACCCCTAGGCTCAAGTACCTTCGCCTGGTACTGCTCCAAGTACAAATTCTGCGCACTATCAAAAGGCTTATGATATGATATGATAGTTTATTTACATAGCGCCTATACACAATGTGTTTCAAAGCGCTTCAAGGCAAGGAAGGGAACAATGGAAAATGCGACATTCTTACAGGCCATGAACAGTAACGATGTGAAATTAACTATCGTACTTGGCCTGACATTTCAGATAGTGCAAGAGCTAAAACATAGATAAGGAAGGGAGGGGGAGAAGGCGCCATCACACCTAGTCAGACACATAAGCACCCCCTGCAGGTGCAATGCTATGGGAGCCCCAAGAAGTCAAAAAGGCTAGCCCACAGTACAGACCCTCTCAGTGTATGCATACACCCTCTGAAAATGTTAATTAGCCTAGCACATGGCCTCTGGGCGTTTGCCTCCTTGGATGGGGGTGGCCTGCAACTTGTTGACGGTGTCTGGGTTTTCAGTGTGCTGTTGTATGGAGACCTTACCCAGGTTGTCGAGTTGGGAGTCGACTGCGGCCTCCATGCGGGCTAGCGCCAGAATTTCCTCCAGGGACCTCTGCTTCTGCAACAGCTGCTTCCGGAACGGTTGTGAGAGGCAGCCAGCGATCACTTGGGATCTCAGAGCTTCTTCATTAGAATATCTGTGAAATTGACAGTGTTTTAGCTTGATGCGGAGACGCATGACAACATTTACTATGGATTCCCCCTTCTCCTGTCTGGTCGTGTGAAAGACATGCCTTTCATAATCCACGTTCGTGTGCGGCGCGAAATATTCAGATAGTTTGGCGTGGAGTTTTCCATATGTCACTGTTTCTACGTTAAGCAACTCACCCGCAATGTCTCTCACTGCCGGTCCCACGGCCATGAACAGCGTGTTTTTTAGTCTTACGTCGTCCGTTAGACCTATGGCACCTGCATAGAACTTGAAGTCTCAGAGCCATATAGCCCAGCGAGGTCCTAGGTTTGAGGTATCCCTTATTTCAAATGGATTTGACATGTGCATGACTTGTGACGCACCACCTTCATTTTTGATGGGCTGGGTGTGTCCTTGAGAAGCATCTGCCCCTCTCGATGATGGTGCAGCGGTTCCTGCCCCTCCAGATGATGACGCTGTGGCGGCATCTTGGTCCGACATTTCGGCGTGTCCGTGATGGGTTATGGTGTGGTCCTGGGGGTGGGCTTGGGTGGGTCTTTATGTTAGACTGGTATGTCCTCCTGCTCTTAGACGTACGCCTTACCCCTCTTATGTTGCTGGCTCTGCAGTCCCTTGGACCTCGTAGCCTTCGTGTTAGCCAGCACTTATGGGCACTACCGGCTGAATTGGAGTCACTTGGACCACTGTAGCCGCCGCGTGTGTACGCGCGTTCGGCGTTTAAGAATTTTTAAATGTTTTTTATGGTGCAGCTTGCCACTGCTCTGCGTGCAGTTGTGCGTGTGGCTCCTAACGAGCGCGAAAGCTCCTGCGTGCGCCCGTGCTCGGGTTCCTCCTCTGATGTGCGGGCGAGTGTGCTGCTCGTTCGAGGAGCGGCGCGCGCTAAACTGCCCGACGGCAGACCTCGCCTTGGCACGGGTGGGCGTCGTGGGCCCTCGTCCCCATTGTTAGAAGGGGGCCCCGTGGACTCAGGCCCCAGAGCGGGCGTGCACCAAATGATACGCGGGAGCCGGGTTACAACGCAAACCTGCATTGTTAACTTCAAACAGCAACTGCCGCAACCCCGGACGCGCCCCTCTCTTCCCCCACATCATGTCCGGCGTGTCTCACGCCTTGGCCGCAACGGCGGCCAACCCACATAACGATGTGGGCATGCTAACAATTTCATAGTTATTCCTTCCCTGCAAACATTTCGGAAAGGACAAAAAAATCATACTTTTCAAAAAGCCCCTAAAAGATAATTGCCCAAAAATACTACTTCTTTGTCCGGTTTGTTACAGCAGGAAGGAGCGGGAGCCTTTTAAGAGGGACGCTCTAACCCGCGCCAGGGAGGGCGGGAGGAGGGAGGAAAGGGAAGTGGCTAGTGGAAACTAGGCGAATAAAGAGAGCAGACGTGAACCACACAGTGTCCTGTGGTTCATGTAAGGAGGGCCTGTGGTAGGTCCCCAACACGGTTTATTTATTGATGTACACTATTGCAATACTTGCTTCAGAAATCAGCATTTTGCCCATGCTAACCATCGAGCATCGGCACAAGCTTGTCATGCACCGTAGTACCCAGCCCAGGTTTGCCAGCGACAATATGACAGGGGCGCAACTATGATGTGTCTGATGGTGTAAGAATCACATTTAATATTGACAGTTCCTGCCACATATGTCACAGTTATACCTCCGGACGGAAACTGCAATATTTATCATGCGTTCCTACAAGTTTCAAGATTCCGTTCCTAATGCCAAATACTGCGGCGTGATGGGCCATTAACTGCAATGTATCCACTTGTTTAAATATGGGTTTCCTACTCTGTCATCAGGCTGTTTGAATTTTAGATTGTATGCCGCAGTAATGGAATGATGTACACTGTGCTGTCATCTTGTCTTTACTTATCTGGCAGATGGCAGCCTTATTCCCACTCTCGCATTCGAAATTCAGAGAACAGAAGCTTATTTTGCTCCGGTTCTCCTTTAAAACATCTCCGACGGTCTCATTGATGTTGATTGTGAGGAAGCAGTGCATGGATTTCTCTTATGGTACCAGTGGCCCCGTGTCAATGACTGCATCCTGCATTTACATTCGGATGAAGCGCCTACTCTGGAGTAGCTAGCAATGGCCTTCCACCTTCACGTCGGCGGCCTGCCATTGAACCAAGTGAGCAGAGCAGACCCACACTGGTGTAAACCTTTATGTGGACAGAAGAGCTATCAAATCTCAGAAAGAAATGACCCGCCACATTTTCAACCTGCTTCCTGTTGTTAGGTTTCTTAGCTGTTTTCATTGGTGTGTGCTTCTTATGTGAAAACATGTCCAAATGATATGCAGATGTGTATAGTGCAGCATGTGACGGGGAGGCCCTCCACAAATAACCGTGTGTATGCCGTCAGACAGTCCAAGGGTGTATATTGACCTTATAATAGGCCAAGTGACTCACATTTTCAATTCTCTTTAGGGCCTACTGGGTTATGTGGGAAAGTTGGTGCTAGGGCAGTCCCTCTATACCTGTTTGCCGCTGGCTTACCCCCTCTCTAGCCCAGGGATGTTAGTTTCTCGCCAATGTGGCCACCTACCTGTCTGTCAGCTATCTTACTCTACTGATGTTGTCCCTAAACCGATGGTTATCTATCTCCCTGGGGACCTCTAACTGTCCTTGACCTATCCCGCTTAGTATTCTAGGGTGTTAGGCATGGTGCCTTCTTTCGCCCACTGGCACTCTCTCTTCTTCCACACATGTTCTTAGCTGACCCTTCACTACACTGGGTTCCTGAGATGTTTTCCTCCCACCACGTTACTATTCCCCCGATCTCGCACTCCACCTTTCCACGTCCACCCTTTCTTCTTAACTCTATTACTCCTGCTCTTACTATCAATCTGATCTCCACTTCACTTCACTGCTCCCTCCGCTCTTATACTTCCTCCCTCCTCCCTCCACTACTACTACCGCCTCTCCTTTTCCACTGTAACTCCCACCACTACTCCTGTTCTCCCACACCCTGTCACTACTACCACTGATCTGCTACCACTATTATCTGTCACCTCCACTACTCCTTCTCTACTGTGACTACCACTCACCAAGACGTACTATAAACTACTACCAACTCCCACCTCCTACACCCACTGCCACTCTACCACTCCTACAACTACTACCACCTCCACTACCTCTACCGTACTGCTACTTCTACTCTATATCTACCTCTACTCCTCACACTCTCCAATCACTTACAAATACTCTACAGACCCACTCTCTCCAATAGCTTCTGCACTTTGATTGCTCTCACCTCCTCTGGTCTCTAGGGCATCCTCCACCAATTCCTGTCCTCACCCAACTAACCCACACCAAGCCCATATCACATAATTACTTATATACCCCACCCCCTCCCAGAAATTGACACTTACCCAGAGCAATAGTCTTACCTGGCTCCATGGGGTTTGACAGGGGAGGGCTTGGCGAGGGCTGGTAAGCCCACCCAGTTCCCATGCAGGCTAACTGCATTTCTAACTAGAAGCCGGTAATGGCTTTCAGGGACTGTCAGGCTCTCCTAGAGGCCTTTACTTAATTATGTCCCTGGTGGGTTAGTGGATTTTCCCCTAAGCCGCACCCTCTTCCCATTGTAGAGACCAGTGTTGTCCCAGCCACTGCCCCCTGGCTTTGTGGCCTCCGCCTCCTCCTCTTTTACTGGTGTGGTCACGTTCGCAGTATTTCACAGGACATTCCTGTGCAGGCCGCGTGAGGCAGCCCAGCATTTTCTGCTGCTGCTCTTCGTTCCAGCTCTTCTCCATCAGCGTTCTCCTGCAGCAGGGATGCCACCATCAGCACTGGTAAGGAGCGGCTGGGAGGAGTCTGCTTTCACACCAGCACCGGTTGGGTTGTTGGGGTGGCCTAAAAGCAGGCCCTATCACAAGCATCAAATTCATTGAGCAGATAATATACGTGTTGAAGAAGTACAAGGGTGATCAAAGGATTCTATGCACTATCTTGTACCACCATTCGTCTCTGGTGTTTTAGTCATAAAAATACAACTGTCAAAAATCGAATAGTATAGTGCCTTTACCTTTGTAATAATACAAGTAGCAGGTCTCATCCCTAGATCCTGGGTGAGTTGCCTGCCGGTATCTACTTTTTTTGTTACATGTTCTGTCTCATCCTGTCCGTGCTCTAATGCCTCAGGGTCCAAGGGTGCGCATTACAAATATAAAAAGTAAAGTAAAGTAGCATGGGCCAAGGGCAGGTTACACTCTCCAGAGATGTGAGCCAGAAGCAGAAGCATCTCAAGAAAAATATGGTTAAAAAAATTGAAGGAATGTATGAAAAAGGTTCTAAAACAAGCATGCTACTCCAAAACATTCAGCAAAAACACTGAAAACCAGTCCCTCTAAAGATGATGCAGGATAGTTATATACAGAGAGAACTTCTTTGGGGTTTATACAATGAGAGGCTTATATTTAGGCAAGGCAAATAACGCAAAGGGTTACTTTAAAAAATTCAAGGATATGTGTACCATTGTTTCATAGATCGACATTAATGAGGAGCTCACTTCGCCCCAGTGCCGAAGTTTGGCGGCGGAGAGCTACTATGTGTAGATATACAAATAGGTGGCACCCAGCTGCCAAAATTTGGTCCTTTGCATGGCAGAGTGCAAATGTGCAGGGCAAAAGGCGGCATACACTCGGTTATGCCACCTTTTTGCCCTGCGCATTTGCTCTCCCCTGTGCAAATCAGTAAACTTTACCAGCCGCAGTGTTTAGAATTACAATTAAAAGCAGCATGACCTGGACGCATGGGAGGCACCATTTACTTGTAAATACTGCCTGTCATGACAGCATGGCAGGTGTTGGGATGCAAGTACAGCATCCCAAACGTGGAAGGAGGTTATGACTGTGTAAATTCTATGAGCAAGGAGAGCTAGTCATTTAGTGGCAGCATTTCCGCCGTTTGGCTTAGCATTTTTGCACGCGTGCTATTTGTAGTTAGCTTTAACACAATTTAGAGAGCATCACACAGCGAAAGGAGGAGCAGCAACAACATTGCTTGTTATATATATAGTTTAGGCCCAGGATACGTTGTAGCTAGCATCATTGAATTAAGTTATGCTTTGTTTGTTTTGTATTTAGGAGAACTCAGAATATCTTGTTTTGGTAGTTGGTGTAAGGGTGCATGAAGCACCACGTGGTGCAAACATTGAGTCAGATGGATATTATTTTTTTAGTAATGTACGGGCTGTCAGCCACATTAGGAAGAGTTCTGCCATTTTAAATTAGGCCCTGTTAGAGGTTGCAGCTTCTGAGTATTATGCTGCATCTTGGAGCTTCCATTCTGTTCATTTTATTAGATTGTATTCCTGATCTCCCCCCTCCAGTGAGTGTTTAGACAGCGAAGGTCCTTGTAGGAATGGGTATGCACTGAACAGATAGTAGTGGATGGTGCAAGGCAGAGCAGTACACAGGAGCTGTGAACGGAGCACATTATATCAGTTTTCATCCTGGTGATTAGATAAGTGCAGCAGCTGTGAAAGACAAATCTTTTTGAGAACAAGGGCTGGTGTTCAGACATTGACAAGGTGTTCAACTATACTGCTATACTGCCCCCATTGAGAAGTGGCAGGTCTGTTAGAATTACAGGTGTCAAGCTAGACAGAGCAAATAAATCAGAGAAATTAATCCCCAAGAGCAGTGTCTTGACTGTGTTTTTTATAAAGCCACCTTGTTCCCAAGAGAGATGGGAAGGGGTGTGTACTAGGAAAGCAACATGTTTCAAGACGTGAGTTCTAAGTTTTCAGTTCTACAGAGCTGACTGACCCTCCCGGGCCATATTTGCATGTAATAAACTTGTTTTCCTTGGCCCCGTGGATTGTTTTTTATCAATCATTTTTTGGGCCTACTTTACAAATTTGATGACCCTTACCTGATCTCCAGATTCCCCGGAGAGGCTGGGGACTCCCATCTCCCATGCTGCGCATCCTGCGTTGCGGTGTCCATCTGCAGTGAACAGTCCATGTAAACACCCTGAGGAGGGTTACAGGCGCTGTGTTCCCAGAAGGCCTGCCTGATTCTTGGAGCAGGGCACTGCACCCGGCTGTCCAGGCAATTAAAGGGGGACACCACACCATATGAGCTTGGAGGACACTTAAGAATGTAAGTGCACTCTTGCGGGAAAACCCAGAGGGGGTGGACAATTTCTATTTTTGTGTGCATGAGTAAGTGAAGAGAGGGAAGAGGAATCTCCTCAAAGACGAGGAAAGACAAAGTTCTGACTTTGTACAAGTTTTTGACGAATAGAGAGGTGACGCTCCCCCGCCGTGGGGAAAGATGATGTCATAAATAGTAGTAAAGGTGAAGAACTGATTTGGGGCATCTCCTCTTAGACGAGGAAAGACAGCTCTGTGTTGGAAATGATGGCTCTCTGTAGATTTATTTATTTATTTATTTATTACATTTATATAGCGCGCAGACAGCCCGGGGGCATTGTGGCACTGTTACTTGTAAGGAAAACTTAGTTACAATGGGTACAGGTTATGCCTTGGGTTAACAGTGAGGCAGTGACCTGTGATCAGATATAGGTGGTGTCATACCACGTAATGCATCATACATGAACATTCATGAAAGGCTAGGCATATGTTTGTTAGGTGAACAGGGTCGTTTTCAAGGCTTTCCGAAAGGCGGCCAGTGAGGGTTCAGAGCGCAAGGAGCTAGGGAGGGTGTTCCAGTGTACGGCAGCGAGGTACGGGAAGCTAGAGCCCCCTGCTCTGGCTCTTTTTACCCTGGGTACTGAGAGCATGCTGGCATAGGGTGACCTGGTGGGTCTTGCGGAGGAGACCGGGTGGATCCTCTGGGAAAGGTACATTGGGGCGGCAAGATAGACGCATTTGTGGGTGATGCTTAGAGCTTTGAATAAGATCCTTTCCTTTATGGGGAGCCAGTGGGATGAACGGTCCCGGTATCCATCCAGCAAAAAATGAAAGGGGCAAGAGGAGGGTTGAGTTCCTTCATCTCAAGAGAAGGAGACAGAGGAAGGGTCTACACCATTGTATAAATAGATGTGTTTTTATTAGTGGCTTTGTTAGTAGTTGTTTAGTTAGAAGGGGTTGAAGTGGGGAAGTAGTATCCCATTCTGTGGATAGGACCTTTTTGAGGTGAATAATTAGTAACAGTGTTTCAGGGGAGGCAGGGTTTTTTGGACTTTGGCGAGGGAAGGTAGACCCGTTTTATTGGAGTATTGTGGGTTTTGAGGTGAGATGCCACTGGGGTGGTTTTTGGCAGCTTTTATTTGGTTTAAAAAAGGTTGGATTTGAGAAGGAGTAAGGAGTGTGGGTACTCCAATGGAGCATATGTATAAAAAGCTCTGGCAGTACAACTGGGAACATTCTGAAGTACCGCTGTGAGTAGGTTCAGGGGATGGAGGGCAAAATGTTTAAGGTTTGGCCAGAAGAGGGCACGCAAGATAGAAATGAATTGGAGCATATGAACACACATCTATCGTCAACATATAAAGGAAAAAGGTTGATAAGCAGGCAGAGTATACTTGAATTATGAAAAATGTTTGAGGATGTAGAGAATGCCTCTGATGACAGTACAGAAGGAATGAATCAGACACATCCAAACGCAACCACCGCCTCCTGTGAGTGCTTTCCTTTACAGCCCGTCACAGGGTACACCAACCCCTGGTATGCGCCTCCCACCAAGCCCAAGACAGAAACCCCAGAGCAACCTAAAGATAGAACACATAACCCACTGTTTATGGAAGTAGAGAATAAGGAGCATAGAGACCGAGAAGCAGTATTAAAGAAGGCAGAGGAGGAGCTGGCGCAAGGGACCAGGGGCAAGGGAAGGGATGGAGCAAAGTGATAGGCACAGAGGAGTGGAGGGCAGGACAGATACTTCTTAAGAGCAGTAGTAGGTTTTTCAAGAATATTATGGTGGATCCTGCGTTTCAGGGGAGGATCAAGGGGTTTTACAGCAGAGGGACGAGCGCAGTCATAGCATAGACTATGCAAAACAGGGGGGGGTCTGGGAATCTCTCTACCAGCATGAACACAGCCCAATGACCTGTTCTTAGGTGAGTAACTCCTGGGTGAGACTCTACCAAGTCTTTAGCTCACTGTCCCTTTCACAGAAAAGAAATTTCCCAGCATATCAGTCTTTGTCCTGCCCAGGGGCTGTCCAGCACCAAAATACTAGGCAATTCTCCTCTGAACAAGAGTACCAACAGCAACCCCATACACGTGTTTCAGCCTTGTTGGGCATCATCAGTGAGGTGAAGCTGCGCCTCTCTAAGAACAGTGAGCAAGGGGTCCATTTCTGGATTGCCCTTTTAACTTAGGGTGAGACCCAAAGAGACCCCCCCCTTGTATAGCATAGCCTATGACTCAGTATCCACCGAAAGGGAAGCGGAGGGCGCAGAGGAGACTTGGGAGACGGACAGGGAGCATGGGGTACAATAGAGGGAAATGACACAATGGGGCACAAGGCTTAGACCACAGCATGGCCGAATGGCCCTAGCAAAGGGCAAGAAGGGAGGGAGGATGTCCAAGACTAAGAAGAAATAAACGTAGTTCTCATTGTTGCGAAAGGGACTAAGGAGCGCACATCACGTGCCCTTGCACCATATGGATCAGAACAACTTGGTGAAGACACTGCCCTCACTTACAGCGAGAACAAGTACATGGATATATGACCTATGAAAGCCGACAGCAGGGATCACGTTAGCCGTAAGGGATTTGAAGAGTTTGTTGAGGCACGCATACCCACACACGCCTGACATAAATTCACTTATGGCCTGCACCATGAAGGCAGATAAAAACCCTGCACTCTACATTCATCAGATTTAGGAGATGTGGCAAGCAGAGATGAGGGAAGTGTGGGATAAGAATATTGCTATATTTTATTGCATGTTGCGCAAGGGTCTCCCCATGGAAGTGCAACTTGATTTGGATAAAGTGGTCGGTATTAAGGCAAAGGGTTGGGCCAAAATACAGGTGCACCTAGTGCATTATTGTAGGATGGAGGAGGCAGAAGGAGAAAGATACAGTGGAGCAAGTGCAAAGGGTGGAAGCTAAGCTGGTCCAAAAAAAATGTTAGCTAAACTGAGCATGGAAGGAGCAATGATTACTAGCACCGCAAAAGGGCATCCTGACCAGAGACCAACACAGGTTTGGATTGAGGGGTACGCAGATGATAGCAGGGAGGTGGGAAGTTTCCAGAGGGGAAGAGGAGGTTTTCGGAGAGGAAGAAGTGGTGGATTCAGAGGAATGAGGCCCAGGTTAGGAGGGCAGTGTTGGTCTTATGGAATGATAAGACATTTTGCATGAGAATGTAGGAACAGAACACCTTTTTTGTATAACAACCCCAGCGGTCCAGTGTTTCGGCTCACCGATCATCCACCATCCCAAATGCAGCCCCCCATTATCCCATATGCCCAAGGTCCCAAGCATGGCCAAAGCCCAATTCAAATGCAACCGATTGAGTACCCAATACCACAGATCACAGAGACGTACGTGCAGCACCCACCCACGCAGACCCCTACACGGCCATGGGATAAAACTCCACTGCCAGAAGGTACAGTGGTGTACTACACTGGAGCTACCATATTAAAGGGCAATCCCTTCCCACTTCCAGGCACGAACACTTATCCACAATAGGACAGCCTACAGAGAGCTCTGACATGCCCAGTTCTGTCAGTCATTTCCAACCCGCTATAAAAACCCCAGGTAGGAGTGAAGATAAGAGATCGAACATTCACATTTATGGTTGACACAGGAACGTGCAAAGTTCTGTATCAGGCAAGGGAAGTTTCCCTTGTCAGGTAAAAATAATGGACATGCAGGGGTTCTCTGGGGCAATTGTATCGGTTCCTTTGACTGAAGATTTACCCATCACTGCAGGTACACAGGAGTTGTCAGCGCTCTTATTGTATTGTAAAGATACCCCAGTTAACCTTCTGGGCAGGGATCTCCTGAGTAAACTGAACATGACCATTTCATTCACTGAGGAATGTATGGTGTGTTCAACACACGATAAATACTGTGCTAGGGCTGTGACACAAGCACTTTGCATTGACAGTGCACACAAGTAATGCCCCTACATCCGGATTTTTTTCTCTACGGGGTAACCGCATTGCTAGGATGGATGCCCGGGATTATGGATAAGACATTGCCTGTACCCGCTGAGTTTCTGTTCAGGCTGGCTGTCCCCCAGGAAAAGGCACCAAGCACCATTATTAGATTAGATTAGTACAGATGAGGAAGGGGAGGAATGGCGCACAGTTTTGTGCATAGACCCAACCCAGCCACTGAGAGGGGTGTCTGACGAACAGCTGTTACCGATGGCACAAGAGAAATGGTATTTGAAATTTGCATACCATGTCAAATAATGATACAACACAGTGAAGCGCCTCACACTATGCTCATTGCTAAGGCATTACCACCATACTTTCAGGGGGATATTAAGAAGGTACATAGTCACCTATGTACTCCCACGATATAGGATTATTGAAGAGCAGCGGGGCAGTTTGTATAAAACTGAAACCCAGAGCAGTGTTAACCCGAGTGAGAAAGTACCCCATGTCAAGGGAAGCATATGAGGGGATCTATTTCATGATTGTAGCATTATTGCAACAAGGCATAATACAAACATCAGAATCCCCATGCAATACGGCTATATACCCTGTGAAAAAAGCAAAGGTTTCAGGTTGAGGGATGGTTCAGAACTTACGCCCTTGAACAATATTTCAGAAGCAGAATTTCCAGTGGTCCCTAACCCTGCCACCATTCTGTGTAATATCCCTGCTGCTGCAACCCACTTCACTGTAATAGATCTCAAGAATGCATTCTTCTCCATCTCCTTACAACCTGACTCTCAGTATCTTACAGCATTCACTTACCGTGGGCAGAGATTTCAACACACGAGGTTGCAAATCCCCTAGCATCTTCAATAGAATATTGCAAATGGATTCAAGAAACATACTTGTACAAAGCACAGTGATTCAATATGTAGACAAACTTTTAGTTTGCATCCCAACAGAAGAGCAATGTAGAGAGAACCTTTAACTTTACTGGCAGAGAAGGGGTACAAGGTGGACAAAGAAAAATTACAGTATTGCCAGAAAGAGATAGTGTACCTAGGACAAATAATATCATCAGCAGGGAGGAAGGTAACACCAGAAAAAGCAACAGCATTTCATTACATACCACAGCCAACCACAGTAAAGCAGATGCAGCAGTTCCTAGGCTTGTGTAATTACTGTAGGGCTTGGATATTTGACTAATCCACCTACACCAAACCCCTGCTGCAAGGCCTGAAAGAAGCACAGAAGAAGGGACCCCTTGTCTGGACAAAGGAGATGACCAACGCATTTCAGGAACTTAAAAATGCATAAGTAATGCACCCGTATTAGCAAATGACAAATGAATGCATAGAACTCAACCTCATGTGTAAATAACTGTATATTACTCCTGAATACTGTTGTTTTGTCCCACCACTACCTACTGTATATATTATATACTAATATTTATTAGACTAGATGTTTTTTTAGATACCATTAGCCTGTAACTAATGTAACCTGTGTACTAAGCTATATGACTTTTTAGCCATTACCCTGTAACTAATGTAACCTGTGTACTAAGCTGTATAACTTCTTATTGCCTGTGCCCTGATACCCTCGGGTCCGGCGTGCATAATAAATATCAAACAAACAAACAAACACCAGATTATAACAAGCTTGTTCTCACATTCAAATGGTCAAGTGATGATGGCTGGCCTCACTCAGCAGACATCAGTGGGACACAAGCCTTTGGCTTACTAAGGTGGACTGCTAGACCCAGTAATACAGGGTAATTTTCCATCTGAGCAAGCTTTGCAGCAGCTACTTTTGCAATACAGAAGTCCTCTACAACAGCAATGGGCACGTAGTTTTCGCCATCTTAGAGAAATCCTTATTTGCCCTTTCCACACAGGGGGTGTCGGGATATGTGGTGATCCTGTCACACTCCTCCATTCACATTGTTTAGTATCACAGAGTGAACCAAGCAATATCCATTACAGACCCCGCACAGCCGGATGGTTCAGTGCATGATTGTGCAACACAGAAAGGGGATACAGATAAGGGGACCCCTGTCAGGGAGGATGCACTTGAGGAGGGGGAAGTGCTCTTTGTTGATAGGTCATCAACTATTGAATAGAGCACAGGCAAAAGGCACACAGGTGTAGCAGTAGTAAGCCTTGTGGATGGACAGTATGGGGTAATAATTGAAAAAGAGGTTACCCCCACATTATTCTGCTCAAGCGGAAGAACTAATAGCACTCATCCAAGCACTAGAAATGTCCAAAGTACATTACGTCACCATTTACTCAGATTCAGCATATGTCACTTCCACTGTGCACTCTGGGTTGACAGGATAGTGTCAGTAAGGGTTAAAAAAATCAGATGCTACAACCGTGCAGCATGCAGTATTGCTCTCTCGATTAATTGACGTATTGGCACTTCTCTCATTAGTTGCCATAGTGAAGTACGCAACTCATACAAACAATACAGACCCAATAGCTTATGGTAATGATGCAGCAGGCAGAGCAACCAAAGAAGCAGCATACCTGGAAGTACCAGAGGCCAAGAGGACAACTTTCATGGCGTTACAGAAGGCACAGTTGCCTGCCCCATATAATCCAGTACCACTGACACAGATTATTTAACTACTGGGACGGACCCCACAACAAGAGAAGGATGTATTGCAGTGCATTGCAGACATCCCTCCCAAGCCCTCAGCAATGCATTGGCCTCCCACTTCTCCTCCAAACTCTGAAGATCCTGTCCTAACTTTCATCTACTCCCCTCCTCTTCTTTTGCCTCCCTTTGACCCATTCTCCCCCCAATACACTGCTCCTTCTCTGTAATTGCACCGGATGATGTCTCTAGAGTAGTATGCTCTATGAAAGTCTCCTCTTAATAGGTGCTCCCCTGTTCTTCCAGATCCTTTAAGGACAATGGTGCCTCTCTTGCCCCAGCCTTGGCTGATCTCTGTAACCATTCCTTTGCCACTGGCTCCTTCCCACAACCCCTCAAGCACTCTCTTGTGCACCCACTACTAAAAAGGCCATCTGCTGATCCTTCTTGCCTGGCTAACTATCGTCCTATCTCTAACAACTCTGTCTTGGGCAAACTCATGGAGAAGCTGGTCATCCCCCAACTGACCCTCCACCCTGAAGTGGCTGGCTGCATCCATGACTACCAGTCTGGTTTCAGAGCATCCAAAGGCTTGGAAACTGAACATCTATGAAGACCTGATCTCGAACCTGGACCCTAACTCTCCCTCTGTTCTGATCCTCCTCGACCTTACTTCTTCCTTTGACACAGTCAACCACTCCATCCTCATAAATCTTCTCCATGATACCCTAGGCATCACAGACAGGGCACTGGATGGTTGACTTCCTTCCTTTCACACCGACAGTGCAACTGGGTCCTTTCCACTCCTCCACCTCACTCTCTACCTGTGGCATCCCTCAGAGCTCTATCCTATCGCAATGGCTTTTCAACATCTACCTTGCCCCACTGGCCCACTTGATCTCCACCTTCTCCCCTCATTTCCACTTTTACGCTGATGACACACAGCTCTCCTTTAAGCTTCAATCCTCTCCCCCCTTTCTCATACTTGTCTACCTGACTGCTATTCAGGCGTGGTGCTCTGACAATGAGGTCTGCCTTAATGACAGTCACACAGAAATCCTTCTCATTGGGACACCCACTCCCTATTTCCCCCCCACAATTTGGCTACCCTCTGTGGGCCCCCTCCCCTCACCCTCTTGTGAGGCAATAACCTTTGACTCCTCTCACTCCTTATCTCCACACATCACGACCTTGCCAAGAAGTCCTACTTTCAGCTCCACCTCCTCCGAGGCATTATCCCTTTCCTCACCTTCCCCCAGAAGCTCAATGTCTCCAGAGCTCTGGTTCTCTCCAGGCTGGACTATTTCAATAGCCTTTTCCTTAATCTGCCTCTTTCCCCCCTTCCCCCTACAACTAATCCAGAATAGGGCAGCAAGACTTATCCTTGCCCTCAAGCCCAGGGACCACATCTCGTCAGTGCTAAAATCTCTCCACTGGCCCCAGGTGACCGCAAGGATCAAACTGCAAGGATCAAATTCAAGACCCTTTGCATCATCCACAAGGCTGCCTAGGGCCTGGGACCTCTATACATCCAGCTTTCTCTCTCTAAATACCTCCTTGCTAGAGTTCTTTGGTTCTCTAGCTCCAACTATCTGCAGGTCAGACGTTTCACCAAGCAGAGAGTGGGAGGTAGATCCCTTGCCACGGCAGTTTCCTCCCTCTGGAATGGTGTTCCTGCCCCCCTGAGACTTTAGCTGTATCTTCTTAAGTTCTGGAAACTTCTCAAAACCTTACTTTTCTCCTCCTCTTTCTCTCTCCCCCTCCCTTGCTAATGTCCCTCTGCCATTACGACTGGTGCATAGTCTTTTCTGAGTCATACAGGGGTCAGACCATCCCTTACCAGTCTCCCTCAGTATCCCTTACCAGCACTTGCCCTTGGACACCCTCCCCGGACCAGCCCGGATCTGGTTACCCTGTCCATTGCACGTATCTGCCTTACCTCCCTTGCCCGGGCACATTCACTTGTTGACCCCCCTCAGCACTTTCTCACCCTCCCTTGCGTCCCCTCTCCTGCATTTCACCCCCAACCCTTTTGCTAATTCTCCCTTCCTTGCACTTATCACCTATTTCTTTGCACTTGCACGTTAGGATGGTTACAAGGCCATTATAACCGTCATTGTTGTTGCTGTCTTCTTTCCTCTGCCCCCCCATTTGATTATCTTGTGGCACCTGAAAACACGTGTGTTTAGGCGCCATACAAATGTCCAATAAATAAATTAAATGTATGGATCAAAAGATGGTGTTCCCTATCCCCCACAGATTTAATGTGGAGACAAAATATCACAGGAAAAGCAGTAATGCCCCAGGAATTGCTTACAGTTGCCCTCGAGCAATTGCACTACCCTACACATGCAAATAAGCAGTACATTAGAGCAGACATACAAGAGGACTGGTTTTCCCCCAATCTCCAGGAACACGTAGATGATTTTGTAGTGAACTATACCACATGCCACCTGTATCATAGATGTCACACCCATAAAAAGTTGAAGGGAACGTTGCCCCACCCATCCGGGCCTTTTTGGGAGCTCCATATCAATTATGTCTGCATGGTTAACAGTTGCAGTAACTTTTGTTATTTAACTGTTGTATTATGCCCATTCTCTTGTTGGCTTGAAGTAAGACCCTGTGCCTGCCCTTATGCCAAATCACCTGCATAAACTGGTGCAGAAGGTATTTCCTCGTTGGGGAATATGTGATTTCCTGACATCTGACAATGGGACATACTTTTTTAATGAACTCTTCAAAGAAATGACCTCCCGATTAGCTATAAAGCACACATTGTCTATCACACCGACGCTAACAGGACTGTGGAGCGCCTTAATGGTCTATTGAAACAACATTTGGCCAAAATATGTCATTCTTTGAGTACAAATGTGCTATTTTGCTTTCCCATTGCTTTGTTCAGCCTCAGAAATCAGACCACCGTTTAACACCTCACAAGATTGTGACAAGCAGGAGGCTACCCACACCACTCACACCGACACACATAGCCTCTGACGCTCACAAAACAGCTGAAGTATTAGGGGATGATCTTCAGGGATATTTTAGGCCCCTAACCAATTGTGTTCAAGTTATATCTCAACAGCTTCGGCCACATCCACAACAGCCGGCTGCGTCGGACATCAATGGCCCAGTATCTCTTCAGCAACCACAGATCTTCCCAGGTGATTTGTGCAGACAGTTGTAAGAAATTGGAATGAAAGAAGATTCTAAGGGCCTTATGCGGTTATCTACGCCACATCCACTGCTCTGAAGGTTAAATGACACAAAACTTGGATTAATCTAACGGACATTCTAAAGGATACCCTCATCGACTCCCAGGAGACCAGCTTTCCTGGATCAGGCTCTGTTTTCTACACTGTCTTTTGGATTTCCCTGGAACCTTTTAGTGGGATTTTTGCCTTGTAGTGTTGTGCATCGTTGGATTTGGTGACCATGTTGTATCATGGTCCTTCTGGTTGTTTTGGGACTGTTCTCTGGAGCATATCCCTAATATAGTTGGCAGACGTTTCAAACTTTGAGCCTTGTTTCTTTTATGTGGTAACTCTTGGGACTGCGTAGCTTTGGATTTCTTTGAGGAGCTATTTTCCTTGAGACTTCAGGCTTTGTTTCTTCTGCACTAAAGTAAGGTATTCCCATCTCTTCCTCCCCCCACAACTTGGATGTAATTTTGTATTCAGCCATTTCCTTTTCCTCCCACATCTCAGCTACTTCCCCTTCTTGTCCTGTCGTTTCTTCACCTTCGAGGCTGCCATCCTCCTTCATTTTTTCCTGTCTTTTCTACTGTCCTTCCCTTCTTCCTGGTCTTCCTACTTAGCAAATTGCACCTCTCCATTATATCCATCACTCTTCAATACGTACTTTATGTAATTTATCCCCCGTGATTCAATTTCTGCTACCTTACACTCTTTTTCCACTGGTTTACCTTTGAATTACGCTTGCTCTTTAACTTCTTTAACTTTCTCTGTCTGGTACTTAGTGTCTGTGTGGTCTTGCTCCCCTGTATCTTTCTTCTTCGATCTCCTTTTAGTCTACGCCTCCTGCTCTCTGTTCCCAATTTCTTTTCCTCCTACCTGTCCCTCATACTCCCTGTGACCCTCTCATTTTCGCTCTTTCTCGCTCTTAGCTACCAAGCACTGAAATCTTCTCCCTCTTCCTCTTCGTTCTATTGCTTCTCTGCCTCTCTTTAGAACTTGCCTTAAACTCCATCTTCTGTATGTCCGATATATCATCCTTTATTATATGACCTTTATTGTACCGTAATGTTGTTTCTGTAAAGCACTTTAAAAGTTCAATACAAATACTAATACAAAATACTAGCATATATTGGCAGAGCCAGCTTGGACATGTTTTCTTATAGTATCATTACTGACATTATACCCAAAGCAAACATTCGTATGTTTTTATATTGGCATACTGGCATATAATGGTGCAATCAGCATGGAAAGGTATGGGCACAGCCAGTGTGAACATTATTTTTATACTGGCATATATTGTGGTGAAAGCTATCATCAAAATGCATTGGGAAATACTCCTGTGCCCTGTTGGTGATTTGCATCTAGTGAATTATTTAATGAGTTATGCAACAAAATCGATTGCCAACTGTGTGTCTTATTACCCACTTTTTCACCGAAAATGTGCTGGTTAATGCACCATTTGAACCCATGCCACCAAATATTTTCTCTAGGGGAGAACCTCCCGAATACTCCTCAGTTGCTTTGGGCTCCCTCGCTACACTCGGTCACTCTTGCATATTTGTGGGTAATATTATGCCCAAAAATTAACCAGCGGCCACTGGGGAGGGCCACAGTTGGGGCGGGGTCTGATAGGTAGTAATAAGGTGCGAAAAGGCGAGGAGCAGAGAGTTCCAGAGGCAGAATACAGCAAGATGTATTCAGTGAGGTGGTGGGGGAAAGACCATACATGGATTCAAAGGTAAGTGACAGGAATTTAAAGACAGAGCAATTTTACATGGTGAGCCATCCAGCATGATGACAGTAGGTAGAGATGAGGAGGATCTGAGTAGGTTGGGATGGGTGTGTTGCAAAGCTCAGGGCTTTGTTGAGGGGAGCAAAAAAGTAGATGATGTAGGGAAATGTATACTCAAGAAAAGTATGCAAAGAAAGAAATGATCCAGTTTAAAAACAAACATGTAAGCTGCAGCCTGCAAGAAGAATCTGAAAAATGACACATGCCGGTAAATGAGCGATGTTGACAACCCATATACGAGATGATATGTTCTACATTATTTGACAAGCCACAGAAAATACATCTTCCAGTTAACAGAAAGTATCCAGCAACATTTATTAAAATGAAAAACAGTCCAATCTGGGATCCGAACTACAACAGAGAATGAAAATCCGAATTGGACCTTGCACTGTGGTTGTTTCCCTTTACAGAACTGAAAATCAGCTCCGAATAAAGAAACCCACAGAGATAGTGGAGATATGTGCAATGAAATTGCTTCACTCAGTAAGTGGAGGAAAGTGAGGTCTCATTCCGTCAGGAATGAGATCTCCCACCTATCCTTCCGCAAATCACTCAAAACACAGCTCTTCAATTAGCTCACTTCACCACAAGAGGCACACACCTACATGGATCCCAGAAAGGTTATGAATTATCTCTGGCTCCTCTGTAACCATGGAACCGTTGAGACTGTAATTTTGTCCACAATGTCAATGTCAATGTAACAATCAACTTTCTTGCAACAGGTTTTCTGTAACCAAGAACCACACACAGGAGTTCCGTTTTATTTCTCTATTTTCATGTAACTAAGAAAGCCTCGTTGTAACAGCGTCATGATGCCCCAGGGCTGCTTTGTGCGCTTTATAAATGTAAAAAATAAAATAAAATAAATAAGTACTTTATTTTCATCCTTATGCCACACGGGCTCCTCTTCAACAGACTCCTGTTCTGCTGTGTAACATGGAATCAGAACTGGTGCCATTGATTCCATGTTCCACAGAAAGCACCACAGAGTGAGAATGCTACAGATCTCCCTTCCATATAAATAACAATGCATAATTGAATAAAACTGTGTCAAACTGCAATATAAATATCCTATACGAAAAGGAAAACACGAAAGAAAACTTAATGGAGAAAATCATTACATGCACCAATGATGTGTGCAAAGACAAACCATGCAGAATGCTAAAACATGCATGCACAAATGATAAGTGCACAGATAAACCATGCAGAATGCTAAAACATATATCAACACTTGACACTCAAACAGTATATAGACATCCACTTTGTAGATACCCCTTCAGATTGCGGTTATTTAATACTAAGTTAGTTCACATACTCATCCAGGTAAACCGGCCTCCTCCTTTCCCTTCTAGTCCTACTGGTAACCCATTATCATACCTCCTCTCATCACACTGGTCATGTATGCTATTCCTATCAACAGGCCTTCTGCTACCAGTTCTTGACGGACATGATGGCTTCTCACATCTCTTCACTCTGCCCATATTCCAAACTCTTCCATCTGCCACCTTTACAGCTCCATGCATCACTTCCTTCACCAGAATGGATTTGGACCAAGAACCACCATGCTTCTGCAAGTCGACAGGCATTTTAATTTGCACATACTCACCCTCTACAATATCACACTCTTGACACACTTTGCGAATGTCGTACACAACCTTGTTACTCAAATGTATCTCTCTAATATTTTCTTTAACGTCCTTCAATCTCACTTTACTCACATTAGACCTACCCATCCATTCCCGACACACCCAGGTGTTGGTTTTGCTGCCCCTGTGAACTTCAAATGGATATAGTCTGGTCGTATAATTTTGAGTGAATCTGTTCACCACCCAGTCTCATTACCAGATTTCTTCCAGTACCTGTTACCACCTTTGGCACCCTGGATACTCTGCTTTATTACATTTTATTTATTGTGTTAATGGTTTCATTACACAAGACAGAAAGAAATGCATAAAAACCCACATATTGTATCATGGTAAAAACATGTCCATACAAATGATAAAATGGCATTAGGGGTTCGTTTTTTGTGGCCTTTCAATCAATAAAACATTTCTTATCACAAACTCCACATTTCCACAATACTTCAATCGATCAAATGCATCTTCTTTAAAAATCTAACAAGAGCATAAACTGTTTTCAGTGATGTTCCCTGTATAAGACTTGCCCAAAATACTTCAGTTATGACAACTGAGGGATCATGAATTAAATCACTAAAACACAACACTTGTTCGTTCATCAATTCACTACAGTCCAAAATTATATGTCTAAGGGTTTCACAATACAGGGTACATATTCTGTATCTAGATAATCTTTTTAATTATTGATGTTTACTACTAGTTCATTCTTTGCAGTATGATTCTGGAAAGCGACTAAAATACGTACAGTCAAGGAGGATGACATCATCTGCTTAAGTAATGCAATACAAATTAACCTTGTTTATCTTGGTGGCGATAAAGGCTACCTGGGCAAGCTCCTTACCAATATCAGCCATGTAGAGGTTAAAAAGACAGGGCACAAAAAAGCAGCCTTGGCGCAAACCCCTGCACGTGGCAATCGAAGCCGAGATTTTCCCCTGCAAGTCCAGTCTTACTTGCAGATGTGTACCAGTGTGCAAATGTATTGAGATGTTCAATAGGTGGTGCAGTATTCCCCAGTTTTTTAACCCTAGGCCAGAGAATATTTCTATTGACAGTATCGAATGCCAGTGACGGGTATATGCTAGCCAAAAAGAGTGTGCCCGTCCTCTTTGTCCAACAGCGTGTCCAACAGAGCCATTTAAATGTGTCAATTAGATAACCATTTAGCGAGGTAACCAAACCCTTTCTAAACCCAGTATGATATATATTTAAGATGTTATGACTCGTGGCCCAGCTCGCAATTCCATAAAAAATCTTTGAGTCAGAGTGCAATAGTGCAATAGGCATATAGCTAGAAGGATCCAGCTTCACGCCCTTTTTATAAATGGGTACTAAGATGTACGTTTTCCAGGAAGGAGGAGTGACACACATACTTATGATTCTACAAAATAAAGAATTTAGGATCCTTGAACAAATATCTCGGTTATCCTTGAATACGCAATTACAGAGCCCATTTGGACCGGGGGCCCTAGAGCTTTTGCTTTGAGTAATAATCTTGGTAATGTCATCCTTGTCAAAACTAAGCTTCTATCCCATCTCTCTGGCCTGCACTTCACAATCCCTAGTCAAAGGAGAATATAGTTTTGTATAATAATCACTCCAAACTGTTTCTAAAATGGAATTCTCTTGAATGTTACATTGTGAGTGATTAATACTAGCAGCCCGTTTCCAAAAACGTAGATCTTCTTTTCTCTGTGTGTTTGTTTGTTTGTTTGTTTATTCATTCAGTATGGCGCACAAAACCCAGAGGTAACAGGGCGCAACAGAGAGCAGGAAGGTAAGGTTACATAAAAACTTAGTTGCAGGATAAGGCACATATCAGACAGGAACATAGCATTACATTGCGTACATATAGTTAATAAGTTGCTTACATATTTACATATTTAATGCTGTGCATAGCAGTCAGGTTTGAGCAAGGCAAGGGCAGGTGAGAGGGCAGTTTTAGTCATGGGGATCATTGGACCGCAACAAGGTGAGGGTGTTTCTCCTGAAGCTATAGTAGGATTGGTCTGTCCTGATGTTGAGTGGGAGGGCATTCCAGTGTTGGGCTGCCAAGACAGGGAAGCTACTGCCGGCGGTTTTCTTTTGTCTGAATTTGGGTACCTGTAGGCAGTAAGAGTTAATCGATCTGGTGGGGTGGGTGGAGGTTTTTTTCGTTATTCTGGATGCGAGATAGGGGGGAGCTGCGCTGTTTAAGCATTTGAAGGTGAGTGATGCCGTTTTGAGAGAGATGCGGTCAGAGATTTTGAGCCATTTGTGTTCTCTCCTTTTGTTGGAAATGTGTTCCTTGGAGGGTAGGTTAAGGGCTGTTCTGAGGGCATTATTTTGTAGCGTCTGTAGTTTGTTGGTTATGTATTTGTTGGCTCCTAGGTACATGGCATTACAATACTCCAGTCTGGATAGTATTAGGGCATTGGCGATGATGATGCAGCTAGCTTGGTTGAGGAAGCCTCTACTTGCCCTGATAAGCTTGCATGTGTAGGCGATAGAGGATGCTAGTGAGTTGACTTGTTTTTTTAGTGACATGGTTGCATCAAGGTGAAAGCCTAGCGTTTTCACTGTTTTGGCCACTGTGATGGTGTTGCCATCAATGTTGAAAGCCTTATAGTTGGGGCTGAGTTTTTTTAGATTGGTGTTGGATCCGAGGAGCAGGATTTCGGTTTTCTCATCATTCAGGCATAATCCGTGTGTGGCCATCCATGCCTGAATGATGAGATATATTTTGTTTACCAACGCTGTATCTGAGTCGAAGTTGCCTGGGATCTGGGTGTCATCTGCATAATTAGTATATGAGACACCTAGTCTGTCCAACTTGTCAAATAGGGGCTTGGTAAAGATGTTGTAGAGGGTAGGAGAGACCCAGGAGCCCTGGGGTACCCCGCAAGTTATTTTGATGGGGTCTGCTGAGGCTAGGGTGGAGAAGACCCTCATAGTTCGATTGTCCAAGAATGAATGGATCCAGGCTATGGCTTCTTTCAAGAAGTGGGCAGCTGAGGCTAGGTGTTCGTACAGGACTGTGTGATCCACCAGGTCGAACGCTGCAGACAGGTCGAGGAGGAGTAGCATGGCGGTGTCCCCTTTGTCATTATTCTCATTGATCTGGGTTTTAAGATCAATTAGGGCTGTGTCAATATCGTGCTGGTGTCTGAAGCCCGATTGGCCGGTGCCTAATAGTTTGTGGGTTTCAAGATATTGCTGAATTATCAGGTAAGCCACTTTGTCTATTATCTTCAGCAGGAACGGCACCGTGGTGATAGGCCTGTAATCGGTGGGAATAGCCGGGTCTAGGGTTTGCTTCTTGAGGAGAGGCAGGACCCAAGATTCTTTCAGGTTGCTTGGTATGGTGTTGGTAGAGAAGGATGCGTTGATTAGCTTGGTTATACAGGGGGCTAGGTCCCTGGCAGCATCCTTGATTATCTGTGGAGGGCAGTTGTCTGCATCACATCCAGCATCTGTTCCCCATCTAGCAGATACAATTTCCCCAGAGGGATTTTCATGTATTTTGATAATGTTGATGGATCTTACGCCGCACACTCCCCTTCCTGGCTGGGGACAACTTACTCTATTTAATTTACCTCACTTGAGGCCTAGTTTTTATCTTGATAACGTGATAACTCCATCGGGAGGATAACTCAGGGGCAAAATGATCGCCTTGGAAGCAAGACGACACAGAGCACCACAGGTTCAATCCCTGGGTCTACGCTTAGAAACCTCTGGATATTAAGCACGTTATGAATAACCTATCATACCATATCAATATCTCTATGAAGTCTCACTGCAACTGAAATCTCAGACTTGGCACTATTTTCAATTATAGACTTAACAAAGTTAACAAAATCCCCCGGGAAAATGCCGGACATCTAAACCCAAGTATACAATTTTCCAATACCATTGTAATCACCTTTTTAAATCCCCTTAAATTTTACTAGGTCCATCAAACGATTTGTTTTTCCCTTTAATCTCAATAAGAGGGTAAGAGATTTTCTGATAAACCTGAAAAAGTGCCTCAAAGGTCAGTGATAACACTCATCAAAGTTTCAATTATCCTGAATCTCTTGCACTTATTAAAGATCTATTCAGTTGTGACTATGTAGTCAATGCTAGATCCAACATGCCCTAAATGCCAGTTTGACTTCCATGGAGATCAACCGGAATAGAAACAGTGGCAGGGATAAGCCCACTAACAGCCAAAGGAGGGGCCCTAAAAAAAGCCAAAGGTAGGGAGTCATTCCCCTGGTCATAGGTTGCACTTTTTGGGACAAACATCAGGAGAAGGGAGGCATTCTCCTGGTGAAAGAACCTTATTTTCATTAAGACTTTTTGGTTCTAAAGTAAGGGACAGAATTAGGCATTTGATGCTGGATGGTATTTTTCGTTTGACAGACATTCTGACACTTCCTTTAAATGTTAATTTGAGGCAGGGAAACCCCTCTCAGAGTTAGGGATAGTTAGGTTTTGTTCATTTAAGAAATGTTGTTGCCAACCACCATGACACCTTCAGGTCAGTTGCCTTCTTCTGCACCCTTACACCTCAGTCTGGAAAACAACATCCAAGAATTGTATGTCACCAGTACCAGTATTCTGTGTCCACTGTACCTCAACCTACCTGGAGAAAAAATCCTCCAATACCGTACAATAAACATCAATATTGAAGCCAAGTCTTTCCCATGAAACTGTGGGAATTTTCATAACCGTCATGGGAGTAATCCTTCTAACACATCCGTTGTTCGAATTTTCACATGTATTACACACCCTAACCATTCTCTTAACTTTCAAATCAATGCCTACAGAGCAATAATCTTGTTTAACACTCTGCTTGGTTCCCAACATTCCTTGATGGCCCTCATGAGCAATCAGCAAAATGTTCTCTCTCACCCCAATCAGTGGAACAATTTTATCATCTCTCAAAATAAACCCAGTCTCAACATGCAACTCAATGCACACCATCTTGGTAGCATCTGATGGAAATTATCGATATGCTTCCTCAATCACGCTCCTTCTTTCCAGAGCATCCTTCAAAAGTATCACAAGAATGTATTCCTGCATCCCACTCATTTTATGTCACTGTCCCTTGTTCCACACTAAGGACTTCATCCTCATCATCATCCTCAAGTCATCATTCACATTAGTGAGTCTTGATAGACAATCTTCCATCTTATTTTGAATGCCTGGAACATATTCGACATCTCATGTATGTTCCTACATGTTTGTAATCCCTTTCTTTATGCAAAACGATACTTTTTCCAAGCCTCTGGAAGTTAAGATGTCCTTGATTGGTTTTTTGATCTCAGCATGAATTTAGGTCCCCATAAGAGCGGCCTGAACTTCACCGCCCTTTTGATTGCTAGAAAATGTGGCTTTTGCACAATGTGTCAATATGCGGCACCAGACACAGATATGTTTGCAAACAAAGATGGGGTGAAAACTCGGATCAATGAACAGATCAATTGCAGATCCAAATATGTGATTTACGCGATAATATGTGTTGGCAACCTAATATACATCGGGAGCACTATTCGGGAGTTAAGAACGAGAATCAGAGAAGCCAAGATAAGAACCTCCCACTGTCCCACCATTGGCAAAACCATCACCAACTACAGAATAAAAAAGACATCAGAATTGTGGGCCTTAAAAGAATAAAAATGGGCAAACGTGGAGGAGGTCAAGAATTACGCTTGCGGCAAGAAGAAGCTATACTGATCTGCCATTTCAAAACTGTGGAACAAGGACTGAATTCAGACAATGAAATGGTTCACTTTTTATGAAAATAGAGAACTTCTCCGAATGGGTATATGTATTATGATTGACAATGTGGAAAGTTTTTCTTTGTACTTGACTTAGAGCTATGTGCGAAGCACGAAACTGAGAATTAACACAGACAGGTTAATTTGTTTTAAAAAAACAATACACAAAACTATACAAGGCACAAACTGTCAGAATCAGGAGTATAAAAGTTAAATGTATAGACAGAGGTCCGGTACTAATACTACCACTACCACAATTACATATACTTGACCACTAATGAGACTAAATGCATAAAATGAAGAAAAGGAAAATATTAAATGAGCTGACAAATTATACTTATGCTTTGGAATTAAATCTAACTTAATAAACAACTACCATAACCCTAATCCCTTGCATGGCCGTGCCGAATGGTCAGGAGTGAAATGTTAAATATAGTCAGGACATACAAGCACAGCAAGACTGGGTGTGCGAGAATTTAATAAGCAACTAATATAACCTTACCCCTTTGCATTTTACTTACATTTGTGCCGTATGGGGCATGTTAAATTAAGTCAGGAAATAAAAGCAGCAAAAAAAAGAAAACATTTTGGCTGTGCGAAAACAAACACAAAGGTTTATTCACATATAAATTAGTAAAATAATGATTGCTTGAAAAAATATTTGGCAAAAATGCTTTTGTTAATTGAAAATATGGTTGTTATGAATAATTAAAATAAGGGAAAGGGATAAAGCTAACCTTGTAAACTGAAAAACATGGAAAGGTATCCCAAAATATGGCCGCCGTTTTACGAGTGGGGAACGGAAAGCAATGAGGGACTTAGGGCATTGCGATGTGTCAATAATAATCGCTAGCGTCGGGGAAGGAGGAACCCGACGCTTGAAGCAGGAACATTAGAATTCTCAGGTAAGCCCATGAAGAGGGTGCGGAGCCCACCTCTAGTTTCAGACACGTTTTGGATTGTGTCGTTCTTACAATTTCACATTAGATTCGGGGAAAGGGGGCACACAGAGATGCAAAGCATGCCACTATGAATGGGAATATGACGGCATTTTAACAGCAGCATTTAAAAGTTGCATTGCACTGCAGCACCCCGTTACAATTATAATCACTTTAATGGTAGCAATTACAGTAAATATCATGATCGGGGGAGCACGGGCTCACTTATAGGAGTTTTTAAGACCAAGAGCACAGTGTTTTTTTAGCCTATTTCGCTAGTGATAGTCTCAATTCGGTATAAACAGATGCTGATACATAAATATTTATGCTTGTCAATATAGGTGGGATTGAAACCAGGAATTTTGTAGCTACTCGATAAGACCAGCAATATACTTATCAATGGGGAAACCGCAGCTTCATTTAAAGGGTAAGAGCTGATACACATGAGGAAAAATGTTTGGACAATTAATAAGGATGATGTGTGTCTAAATAACACAATGATCATAGTAAGATATAAGTGACAAATAGGACTGAAATCTGTAACTCTCCGACTCAGCTCTGCAATACGAATACATGTAAATAGTCACTAGAAAAATGCACGAGGTGTTAATGTGTGGTTAAAACATGTTTCTGATAACACATGGTATGTGGTTTAAAACACAAATGAAGTCACTTTCAGTAACATGAGCTGAACAACCGAGAAGGTTTCTATATATGATCTTTATTATTATTATTTTTATATATTTTTTGCAATGTGTTTCTTTTCTATTTTTATTTCTTTTGAACAAGAGTAGCCCGGATTTCAAAAAGGTGCAGCTTATGCGCTGAAACACGTTTCATCCGAGAGGGGCTAAAAAACTAAAACAAACCAAACCAATAAAATTTCTACTTGAGATACAACGGCTGTTTCAATTTGGTGACTTATCTATTATTGACAAAGGGGGGTGCAGGCACAAGAGTACCTTTCTTATTGATTGCTAGAAACTCTGTCTCAATGGTGGAATAGTTAACCTCCGATTGTCGCAACACTCTAGATGCAAATGCCACGGTGAACTCCTGATCTCCCTCTCTTTGTGGCAGAACTGCATACAACGCTCTGTTGCATCCATACCGAGGAATGATAACAATTGTTCCTTGGTCTGGTGACTCTCAAATCCACTAATACTGATTACCAACTCCACTTTGGGCTTAATCCACCATTTGGAAACTTCATGCCCTAAATACTGTATGAACTCCTTATGAAACTTGCATTTTTTTACTCAGTGTCATACCGGCTGTCTCGAGGATGTTTAACATGATCAAAAGTCTCCTGTTATGTTCCTCTTTTATAGTTTATTTTTTATTTTTTATTTATTTGTTTTAATTGAAGATCAATTTTTACAAGAGTCGCTCCTTTCCTTTAAAATTGTCCAGAGTCAAAACAAAATCAGGATCTTAGAAAGGGGGGAGCAGGAGGATGAGGCTGACAATTGTTGTTAAGCAGTCCCTGCTTTCCAGTCCCCGTTGTTTCCTTCTGTCTTCTTATGATGTGAGTCTTGTACATTAGATTCTACTTCTCCCTCCTTTAGTTCACTTCCGAGTTGTACACTTTTCAAGCTTTTCTGCTGTTTCATGAGAGGTTTACTTCCAATTTCTCAAAGAATTTTGTGAAAGTGATGACCCATGTGGTCCTTTCTCCGCTCAGCAGACTTGCCCACCATTCGTCTTCATCATAGAAGTTAGAGTCTGAGAGGATGTTCCCTAGGTAGATCTGATGCTGTCTAGTTTTTGGTTGTTTCTTCATTTTCGCAAAAGCGACACTGGTTGTCGCTTGATTTACTCCTTATTGCAACCACTTCCTTGGTCTTTAGCAGGTTTAATCTAATCCACATGAAGTTTTCTCTCAAAAGTTTGTTTGGAAATGTTTTGATGTTTTTGGATGTATTTTGGCGGTTGGTTTGTTTTGTTTATCAGTGGAGGGATGTTTTTGTTAGCAATATCTTGCGTAGTTATCAAATCTTGCGCAAGCAGCTTATTCTTAACTTTGATTGGGTTGACTAGGAGGTCCTCCTCTGCACAAATGATCTGCTCCAGTGAATGGTGAATGTCAACGGCCCATCTTGACATGATCTTTGTACTTTTTCCCTGAAGCTCCTCACCTTATAAGGCCAAAAATATGAGGACTGGTTTGATCGATTACCTTCTTGTATAACATGATTTTATTGTGAGGCACAATTGATGAAATTGATTGAAGACTTAGTCCCTCCGAATGGACGCTATCAGCGTTGATTGTGGAAGTACCAGAACCTTTCGCCAAAACTTTCCTTTCAGATTGTCCCACAAGGATTCTGGTAAGTTTGACATTGCTTCCACCCCGTATCTTAGGCTAGGTATGACCTTGACCTTATAGAAGTTCAGCACAGGTATGAAGGAGAATCTTCTGTATTTCCTGTTTACAGCTTTGGTCTATGTAATCAGTGATTGTAGTGTTTCCTGCAGAGCCTCTTGCATCAGTAGTTCTCTTTGGTTTGAGCTTAGAATCACTCCAAGCTATATAAAGCTTTTGACTTTATCTAGTCTGATTCCGTCAATTAACTACTTTGGGTTTTCATTTTTCATCTGGCTGGCCTCGAAAGACATTATCTTCGTCTTACAATTGTTTACCTCCAGTTCGTTCTCCTTGATGAAAAGAGACAAGTTGCTTAATTTCCTCTGGAGACCGACTTGCGTTTGATCAATGACGATAATGTCGTCCATGTAGATTATTCGTGACAGCGGTTCACCACAAAAAGTCGAGGAAAAGCTGTTACATCATGGTCCCGAATCCTGTAGTCAGCAATGTAGGCGTTGTACAACACCGGAGCCAAGGGCAGCCCTTTTTTACTCCCCGAGTAGTGGGGATGAGTTTTGTCAGTTGCCCTGCTCGGCTGAGCCGCACTTAAATTGATGTTACTAAGTATAAGGCCTTTATTTGGGCCAGTATTGTTGATGAACAATTCCAGGAGGTGAGTTTGTTCCACAGTTTGGTCCGGTTGACCAGGTCGAATGCTTGGACCAGGTCAACGAATCCCATGAAAACTCTCGGTTTGCCTTCCAGAACTTTGTTTTTAAGTTCGCTGAGCAGAAGGATGTGTGCTGTTGTCCCCATCGATTTGACAAAGCCTGTCTGGAAGGGATCATTGACTTTGGTGATATTTGTCCAATCCTGAAATTTGTCCAGTACAAAAGAGGCGAAGATATTCTCTATAGTGTCGAGTAATGTGATTGGTCGATAATGTTTTGGGATTGTTCCTTGCCCCTTTCTTAAATATAAGCAGGATGTTAGCACATTTCCACGACAGGGAAATTTATCTGGTTGTCTGACAGTTTAGAAAAATTTTGCTGATAAATGGAGACCAAGCCACTTCCTGTTTTTTCAGTTCAAAGTTAATTTTGGCCAATATTAAATCTGGGTTATGTGGAATGTCCCATGGATCTTTGTTTGTTACGGTGTTGTTTTGACAGTTATCTTTTGGAAGTTTTATACAGTAATTCAAAATGGTCAATCCACTTTGCTCTGCCCATGCTGTTCTGTAGGGCTTTGTTTTTTGAATTGGCAGTGGATTTTATTAAGGACTGCTTGTGTTTCTACCGCGGATAGCTCGTAACATTTCCTGAGAATCTTCTTGGTGCATTTTGAATTTGTGGTTTCTGACCCAAGTTATATAATCTTTTTCAGCTTCAATAGCGTCCATTTTTATTTTGACTTTTTTGCTAGTCTTTTCAGTTTTTTCACCATTCTTCGCTTGCAGACGAGCTCTAGGTCGTATCTGTGGGTAGCTGGTTTTGCGAATTTGGTTGATTTTGAGTCCGTTTTCTTGAAAGCCAAAAGAAGAGGGCAGTAATCTATTGTGTTTTTACCATTTATAAATTCTCTGCAACCAATGACGACATATCTTTTTGTTAGTTGGGTGATTCTGGCTTCTGTCAATTTGAGGCGGACTGCGCTGCAGCCTACCTCCACTTCAAAATTGGTGGTTTGGGTTGGCGGCTTTGGAGATTTCCATAAAATCAACAGTAAGTTGTGATCACTGTGGATTGTTCTAATTACTTTGAAAGTTTTTATTTCAGAGAGCAGGTTTCTAGAGACATAGATGTGGTTGATAGTGCCCGCTTGATTGTCTCTCTCCCAAGTTGGTATGTTGTCGGTTGCTGTGTCAGATATTAAGTGGAGATTGTGGAGGTCGTCGTTCTTCATTAGTGAATCCCATAGCCACCCTCTTTTTATTGAATCTGCTTGTTGTATGTTGTTGTCTTTAGAGTCAGCTGCCTCTTTGCAGATTATGTTTAAGTCGACACCAATCAGAATATGGTCTACTTCATGATTCTCAGATGTCTTTTCAATCAAATTTTCCAGTTAATTTAAGAAGTCTGATAGCATTTGGATTCCAGTAGTTGTTTATACACATCAGTTTTCTTTTTTATAAAATGTGCACTTGGGATTGTTTGACAGTTCCACAGGACTAGTGAGGCTTGTATACATTTTGTGGAAAGTAGCAATGCAATCAGGTGGAAACCGCTGCTAGAGCGAAAGGCTATTAGCAAGCCTGACATTGGACAACCTTTGAGGCCTTTATAGGCAGGTGAAAAATGTATATCGAATCCGTCTAGAGATGGTTTGTTTAAGAGCCATGTTTCTTGTAGCATTATCACATCGTGGTCCCCCAAGTTAACGTCGCTTTCCTTTGTCAGGTGAACGAAACCTCTGGTGTTCCAAGAGATGATGGATATGTGGTCCTAGCGGTCAACTCTCGATGGTTCCTTTAGGCGGGACTCTGCAATCTTGTTTTGTGATTGCTAGACGTTATTATTTGCTAAAGCAGTCGAAATCCAAGACCTCTTCCCCACGCTCCGTCCTACGTCGAGTTCCAATTCAATCACCAAATTTGTTCCAACATTAGGTTTTGTTGGGTTTTGGTCGATTGTGATTTTTATGGTTGGGATGGGGCCTTTAGGGAAGCGGTCAGTGTCTCTTTCTTCTATTGGGGAGTCAGGATCACTGATGGTTGGACAATAAATGGCGTCTGTTTTTGAGGTTGTCAGAGGTTTACGCAAGTATTTTTCCTAGTGTGATGGCGATTTCATAGAAGGAGGCATTTTTGTCTTTTTTGTTTTTTCAAATCTGCTGCATTTGTCGTTTTGATGGTCTAAAGGGTGAGTGGTTTTGCATGGAGAGGACCTTGCATGGAGACATTTTTGTCTTTTTTGTTTTTTCAAATCTGCTGCATTTGTCGTTTTGATGGTCTAAAGGGTGAGTGGGTTTGCATGGAGAGGACTTTTTTTGCGGCAGTGTTCGATTATGTTTTCAGTCAAGGTTGTGCATGTGGAGCTTTGTTAAAAGCGGAGTCCTTTCCTGTAGCGATTGTTTCGCTCTGTAGTCCTCTAATCCGTTTGACCTTTGAGTGGGTCATTTATGAGGATGTATATTTTGACTGGTTTCGGATTTTAGGTTGTCATTTTTGTACGGATTTTCTTGGTATCTTCCTGATCTGTGGTTTGTAGTTTGGTCTTTTAGGTCATCTCATTTGGGTTCCTTTAAGGTTTCTCTTAATTTGTTGATTGTTTGAATTTTTCTTTTGTCTTCCATCGTAAGGAAGGTTAGCGACAAAGATCCTTCTGTTGCTTTTTTTAAAAATGTGTAGTCTTTGTCAGCAACTACCTCTGAGTCGTCTTTTCCCTTCTGACTCGCTGTCGACATAAATTCCGAGTCTAAATCTTCATCTGAGTAAATGCTCATGTTCATCAAGTCATGCACAGCGTCACGAGGACTGTTACCCATCGTGGGTCGAGTAGTTCCTTGTTTGGATTCTGAAGATTTGGAACTTCCCTTGTTCAAATGAGCAGAATTGGATCTTTGAATGTTCTGCAGCACAACTCTCCTGCCGTTGATCTTTGGAGCTTTATCAGTGATTTGTTTGCTTATGAGCAAGTTCGCTGCCGGATTTGTGGTCAAAGCTAGGTCTGTAATTGTCAGAGCCTTTTTTGAGAAAATACCAAAGGATGCCACCTCACCCGACTGTCTCTTTGACAAGGTTCTTACAGCGATGTCCCGTTCTATGTCGGGCTCAGGTCTTATCTCAGAACTTTTGGACTGAAATATAAATCTGTTTCTGGTTGAAACTCCCTTAGCGTGTTTATGTATGTTGACATTTTGCTCTTTTCATTAAGAGATGTAATTGTTGCAAAGACAGTTACCTTTTTTTTGTGAATTGGAGTTTTCGTTCGCCATCGTCACCAGTCAAATCTATTTTTCGGTTGTTTATGTCCAAGATGGGAATGTGAGAGTCTTTAGGAGACTTGTTCGTTTGGGTTCCCAGTGAGCTTACTCACTTGAACGGTATGGTGTTATTGTTTTTTTGGTTGGCTTTTGGGGAGGTTGGCTGAATGTATGCAGAAAGATTCTCTGTTGATTGATCCTTCGTATTCAGAGGTTCTTTGTTTTGGCCAAGATAAAACCTTCTAGCATCGAAAGTTTGGAATTCATTGCTGCAGTTAGGTTTGTGTGATCCTTTAAAGTTTCAGCAATTGCCTCGTACAATTTGCAGAATGGAGCTAGTGCAATTGTGACAGAGGACATAATCGTTAAGAGGTCAGGTTTTTTCGGTGGGGAATCTTTGGATTTGAGGTTTTGGAGTTCTGACAATCGTCTGCTATGAGGGGGGCTGGTAAAGGATAGATCTTTCCTCGGAATTGCTTCGAAAGATTTTGAAGTTCCGGTCTCTATCGCGGGAAGAACTTGTGGTCTTTTTCACGTTGCAAGTCTTCAGGTGGAAATCGGCGATTGTCCAGTAAGCCCCCAGGAGCTCTGAGAGTTGTAATGTCTTCGTAGCACGTTTTTTTCTGTTGACAGAATAAATTGATCACGTTGTCAATGGGCCTCCGACGACGGTCACAATCCGTGGGGAGTTTTTGACTTATGTAGATGGAAGTTGCCTTTGATGTCTTGCAGCCTTTAGAGTGAGCTTGCCGCCCCTCAGACAGTGTAGAAACTTGATTTTGTAAATTCGTTTTTTGAAGAGGAGGTCTTGGGCTTCCATAGTGCCATCTGACAGATTGAGGGGGTTTATTTGTAATTGTGACAGACAGAGAATCGGAAAGTCCTTTTTTAAAGTTCTCAGCTGTGCAGTTTGACTCAAGCTGAGTGACTGGTTCGTCAAGACCTTCCAGGATTTCAACATCTGAAAGTTCACCCGGAGGTGTACTGGATATTTGGCCTTTTATAAAAAATCTTATGCATTGTACACTGGAACACAGCCGCTGCTGAAAGCAGACCGAATGGCATATGCACACATTGACATAGGCATGCAGGCGTAAGGTTCTTTGATGAGGAGTGTAACTTAATTTGAAGGTACGCTGACTTCAAAGCTAAGGTGGAATACCGCTCAGCTTCTCCAATAGTTCCCAGCATTTCTGTGATATTTGGTAGATCATGTCTATCAGGCACTACACACAGGGACGTCATTTCACCAAAATGCCAGGGGTAGCGGAAGTGACATCATACGACCTTTGACCTCTGACATCACCCGAAGTAATGTCATTTGACCCCACCGCAAAGTGACATCACGGGAAGCGATGGAACAACACCTTTCACCCCTTGACAAAACAGGAAGTGGCATCACATAGCATTGTTTCTATACCATACAAAAAGTATGGTTACAATATCACTGTAAAGTGATATATATTTCATAAAAGAATGGATCACCATATGTATCGTTAATATCAGCGCTTATAGGACCATTTTATCAAATGACTGTGAATGCAAGCTGATGTGAAGGGCCAAATGATAATGATATGGTATTATATAGCACTTATGCTTAAGCGCTTCATATTTTACAAATATGCATACAATATCACCCCACCTGTGTTGGTATTCATTTATCAATCTCAGCAGGATGAAAAGCTGAGTTGACCTTGCCGGGAATCAAGCCTGCAACCTGTAGATCACACAAAGTGCAGCAGTGAGCACTCAACCCAGTGAGCTATCTTACCCTCTATAGCTATAAGAAAACCAGCCACTGCAGAAACAAAGAGCCACATGCTGCTGGCCACAGCCCTGGAGCCTCAATTTTTTCTTTAAAAAAAACGGAAATTCACATTTATGAGGTAAAATTCAGGATAGTCTGGCAAACAAAGACATACACAAATTGTTGCACACATACATTTATGCTGAAGGCGTGTCAAAAAGAGCATTGAAGAAACAAAAAAAAACAACAAAGCTTAAATGCTGTACAAAAGCACATAGACAAAACTGTCATCACATCCTGTAAGAAGCATTAGAACTGGTACCTTACTCAGATATGCATGAGTAGAGTTACCAATGCATTTTAGCGCAAGAAACGCAACGCATAGCATTTCTATTGTGTTATTCATTGACCACTATGAATAAGTCAGCTAGTTGAAATATGTGTGTTGGATATTGGTAGTTTTCTAGTTCAAGGGTGTGCATAGTGTGCCGGTATGAGTCAGATGCAGCGCGGTCTACTTGTGTGAGTAAATCAGGGTAAAAGGCTTTAAGTTTCGGAGGTTAGATAGATGTAGCCGAGAGTTTCCTTTGTTTGCCCCATCCCTGAGCATTCCTTGAACTCCATGGCAGCCCAAAACCCTCCATATGCAACAGGATTTATGCCAATCTCCATATGCAACAGGATTTATGCCGCTCGTCGCCAGTGTAATGAAGATGTTTCACACAATAAATGGAAGGAAGTACTTTATTGTCATCCTTCTGCCCCACTGGCTCCACTTCAACTGACACTTGTAATATGGGACATGAAATTAGACATGGTGGCTATTGACTCTGTGTTCCACAGAAAGCAGCACCCAGTGAGAATTCTACACTATGTCCTTGATAGGACTTTGAAAGCAAAGAAAAAGTTATAATGTTGTCCTGTTTTAAGTCACAATTGCAGCATGGAAGAAAGTGACTTTAAAGGATGCAATTGTGAATTAAATCAACCTGAATGAAACCAAGCCTGAATGGCCAAATGATATTCCTTCCCTCCACACACAGCAACACAACAACAGGACTGGGAGTTGGCTTGCCCTCCCAAGAGAAAAGTGTGAACATTGGCCTTAAAAGCTCAACATAAATCTTATGACTCGGCTCGGATCCAGGGTAACAGAGACATGCTTAAGTAATAAGAGCAAAGGCGGGTCCATTTATGAATTCCATCTGCCAAAGGGTGTGGGCTAAAGACCTTGGGCCTCATCACGAGTTGGGCGGTAACGCCGGCGCTAATAGCCCTACCGCCAAACCCCCCGGTGCTATTAGCGCTGGATCACGGGTTTGGCGGAAGGGTTAGCCCATTCCCCATTGGGCCCATTTGAGAATTCCTCATTCCCCATTGGGCCCAATGGGGAAAATTCGCGCTATTACCGCCAGCGGATTTCCCGCCGGGGGTAATCGCGCTGAAAATCAGCAATTTTGCCACGGATTTCCCCCCAGCTAAGAGCTGGGGGGAAATCCACCAAAGCCATGATCTGGCGGACCCTTAAATGCGGCGGTAATAGCACTACCCCCGCATTTAAGGGTTACCGCCAGACTTGTGATGAGGCCCCTTAAATATACAAGAAATAGTCCCACTGCAGCATTCCCCCATCTGTCAGGATAAAGGAATTTAACACTTTTAGAGACTGGATGTCTCACGCAAGGGGAGATCAGGTCCTGGAATCTTTTAAAGGAGGTGGGTGTCACGCCTCCAGGAGTCCAGGCGCAGGAGTGGCACAAACCAACCACCCCCTCTAAGGTTTTGGCGCCTGCAAGCAAATGCTTACACAGACATTCGCAATCCCAGTGGGGAAAGAGGGTTAGGGTAGGAACACCGGATAGAGGTTACAGGATACAGCATTGGATAGGACATGGGGTAGTTAGGAAAGACACATTTGTAAACAAGATTTTAATATTGCACCCATTCATGCACACATACACCCATTGTGGGTGACATTACAAACAAATGAAACAAAAGGTCAAGGCACTAAGCTTTGGGTTTGAGTGCCGGCCTCCTGCCTGCATGCACACATTCATTGACATACTCTAACAGTATGGTAGTTAGTTCTCAGAGCCACGTGTGGCCCCTGCCGTGCATTTCTCCCCCAGGATTCACACGTGAGTATTTACATGCAGTGATAATGTTTTCGCCTTGGGTGTGCGTTGTACGTGGTTTCTGCACGCAGCTGCCCACAATATTTTGCTTGGGGCGTGCGCTTTTGATGGGCTGCGCAAGGCTCTGGACTCCTAGGATTGCGGCTTCCCAAACCCTATGGGTTGGAGTATGCGGGAGCCGCACGTGGCTAATTAGTAGTCAACACATGCAGTGTTAGTTGAACATGCGCAGGTTTATACACGGCCAAAAATTTAGGTGCAGCTTCTTAGATCATGCACAGTCTGTTAAGCACTGTAAACGTTGGTCTTAACTTTCCGGAGCGCAGGGGGGTTTAGAATCTGGGGTGTTGCCCCCTGCGTATGATTCCCCTGTGACTCATTCCCCCAACAATATGCGTACCTTGTCCCCTGCCAAGCATGCTCCACTTATCTTAGAGTTGCGAGGGTCCAGATTGACTGGTCCTTGGGGCGTGGCCCCTCGTGTTATCCCCTCAGACTGGAGTTCCGAAAATTGCGACCGCTTGCGTTGGAGTTCTGTGCACAAGCCCCGTGCTCGGAGCTTCGCACATGCGCGTTGCCTTGCCACTCCCAACGTGGCTTGTAGAATGTAGTTCTTGCCTCTAGGGCTGCCAGGTAGTGTAGTCCTGGAAGGCTTTCTCCTGCGAGAAGGGTAAAGACGCCTTCTGTAGGGCTTATTACCGTTCAGAAGCCCTTTTTGTAGTCCCCTTTCCTGCCTCGCCCTTCTTGTTACCCCACAGACACTAGTTGGCACCATTGGCACCCTGACAGTACCCCCTTGAAAGGGTCTGAGGTTTGGGTTTCTCGGGATGGTTAGTGTGGAAAATGTTCACCAGTTTCGGGGCATGAACATTGCTGGTCGGTTCCCAGGAGCGATCCTCTGGACCATATCCAACCCAATCTATGAAGTAATAAACCTGACCATCCCTTTGTAGCTGAGAGTTCAAAATAGCTTGCACCTCATACTTGGGATGACCTTGTATTATCACAGTGGGTGGTTTGTGGTACGAATAGATGGTCTTGCAGGTTTTAACAGAGATATTTGAAACGTGGCATGGATTTTCATCTTTTTCGGCAATGCCAATCCAACAGCCACTGGATTTATCACATCAGTGATCGTAAATGGCCTAGATACCGTGGTTGTAGTTTACAAGGCCCTGGCATTCGTATGTGTTGGGTGGACAGCCATACTCGATCTCCCTGTTGATACAATGGGCTAGTCTGTCTTTTCTTGCCTGCATAAGATTTGTATGACTCTTCAGCGTGTTGTAAATTATCTTGAATATCGTGCCACATTTGTTTCACATAAGTGTGTCGCCCTACCAGTGTGGGCAAGTCTAAGGAGGGGGATACGGGTGACATGGGCATAATTCATGGATGATAACCGTACATACTGAAAAATGGTGTATATTTCGTTGAGCTGTGCACTGAGTTGTTGTACGCAACCTCGGCCAACCAGATATATTGCACCCAGGAGGCTTCGGCAGTGGAAGCATAACACCGCAGATACTGCTCAAGGCCTTGGTTGACCTTTTCAGTTTGTCCGTCGGTCTCGGAATGGTAACCAGAGGACAGACTGACTTCCATGCCGATCAACTTGCAAAATGCTCGCCAAAACTGAGACGAGAACTGAGGTCTCCTGTCCGTGATAACACGAGTGGGAAGACCATGAAGGCGCACTACATTACTCAGGAATAACTCAGCAACTTCACCCGCAGTTGGCACACCCTTACAAGGGACCAAATTACCCATTTTAGTAAGGGAATCTACAATAACCAGTGTATTTATCAACAGGTGGTAAGTCCAGAATCAGATCCATTGTTATCGTGTGCCACGGGGCAGATGGCATGGGCAGAGGTTGGAATAATCGTGCTGGCTTTTGATGTCCAGCTTTTTGTCGGCTACATGTTTCGCTGTCAGAGACGTAGACTCGAGTGTGCCATAGCAAAGTGAGCCACCAGAAATGTTGTGCCATGTTCCTTTGGGTTTTTGCTATACCAGGGTGTCCTGCTAGAGTGGAGTCGTTGGCAAATATAAGGCCTTCTCATAATAGGGAAGACCATTAATCAAAGAGTCTTTAGGTCGTCTAGTGCTCCATTCTTGTAGTTCGGAAGCTGACATACTTTCCAATACATCTTCAAAGATGTTGGGCCTACCAACCACCCCTATAATCTGATGTGGTGGAATGATAGTTCGTGTCTCGTTCATTTTCTTTTCTTCTAGTTCCGGATATCGAGACAAGATGTCAGCCTTTCGATTGCCAGTTCCAGGTTGATACGCTGTAAGAAAGTCGTAATCGGCAAAGAACAATGCCCAACGTAATTGACGATGACTGAGGGTCTTTGCGGTTTTAATGAACTGCAAATTTTGGTGATCAGTCATGACGGTGATTCTCTGATGGGTCCCTAATAGGTAATGTCTATATTCCTCGAATGCAGATTTAACTTCCAGCAGTTCTCTATCAGCTATTGTATAGTTCGATTCTGCCGGGAGCAATTTCCTTGAATGGTAGGCTACTGGATGTAATAAACCAGATTTGGGATCATGTTGGGAGAGGATAGCGCCCAGGGCATAGCTAGACGCATCCGTCTCAACCACAAAGTGTAACGTCAAATCCGGATGCTTTAAAACTGGTGCGGACGTGAATGCCAACTTGAGTTGTTTAAAGCCGCGCTCGGCTGATTCATCCCATAGGAACATTCGACCTTTTCGCAATAAAGCAGTCATCGAGGTTACTAGCTCAGAGAAGTTTTTTATAAAAAGCTGATAGAAATTAGCAAAGCCAAAGGCTTGAACTTCTTTTATGGAAGTAGGTGCAGGCCAATCCAGGACTGCTTGATCCTTCCTTTTATCCATTTGCACTCCTGAGGGGGTCAGAAAATACCCCAGGAATTTGACCGTGGTGCGGTGAAATTCGCACTTTTCAGGTTTGGCGAATAAGTTATGCTCTCTAAGGCGCTGCAAAATAGCCTTTACATGTTGTACATGTTCCTGCATGTTTCACGCGTAAATCAAGATGTCGTCTATGTATACTACAGCGAAGACATTGTGATACTCGTGAAGTACTTCATCAAGGAAGTGTTGAAAGGCTGCAGGGGCATTGCATAGGCCAAACGGCATTACTTGGTACTCATATAAACCAAACTTTGTTCAAAATGCCGTATTCCATTCGTCCCCAGCTCTGACCTGCATTAAGTGGTAAGACCCTGAGGTCCAATTTAGTGTACACAGCAGCGTCACACACTTGATCCAACAGGACAGGTATTAGGGGAAGCGGGTATCATTTTTTACAGTGATGCGGTTAATTCCGCGATAGTCTATGCACGTTCTTAATTCGCCAGTCTTCTTAGGTACGAAGAAGAGTGGCGATGAGACTGGCAAATTTGAATGCCTAATAAATCCACTGCAGAGATTGGCATCGATGTATTCCTTAAGGTGGACGGTTTCTGCTTCAGTAAGAGCGCAGATACGACTGCAAGGGAGTACCGCCCCGGGCTCCAGGTCGATACAACAGTCAAAGGACCTGTGAGGCGGCAGCGTCTCGGCAGCTTGTTTACTGAATACATCTTGGTACTCATGGTACTCCGAGCGCAAGTCCTGAAGGTTCTGTACTTCCGTCAACATTATGGTTGACTCTGATGGAGATTTCTGATCGTTCTGCTGAACAACACAATGCTTCTGGCAATGGGTCGAAGCAAAGGTCACTGTGCCCTTAGACCAGGACACCTGTGGGTCATGCCTTTGAAACCAGGGAAGCCCCAGGATAAGACGAAACTGCGGCGCTGCTATGAGATCGAATTGCAACTTTTCAAGATGAGTTCCCAAGCAACGCAGATCCAAGACTTGAGTTCTTTGGGTTATGGGTCCCGAACTTAGGGCTGTGCCATCTACTGCACGTACTGCTTCTGGATGCTCTTTTGGGCATACTGGTATACCCAACTTAGTGGCATATGCAATGTCTATAAAATTGCTGGTTGCTCCTGAGTCCAATAACAGCGTAACCTGAGTTTCTTGATTCCGAAAACCCAAGTACCCTTGCAGTGTGATATGTGGCGCGTAGTTAGTGCAGTTTTTACTTGGGGCCACTAGAATGTCCTGGCTCGACTGTATGGCCCCCACTATTGTCGAGCTGACGGATTTCCCTGAATCTTGGGCTTTGAAGGGCATTCCCGAACGAAGTGCCCTGTAGTTCCACAGTACATACAGAGGCCCTCTTTTTGTCGACGTTCCTTTTCCTCCTTGGCAAGTGGTCCCCGGGTTGAGCTGATTTGCATGGGTTCATCCCCGCTAGCCTCTTCTGGTGCCCGTGTTGAGCGAGACTGATCTAGTCTTGCAATCGGGCGTGAGTCTCCACGTCGCTTATCACCCCGCAGTTCTGCCTGGCGATGATGTAAGCGCAGAGCCAAGTCAATCATAGCCAGACAATTAGCCGGTTGTGGGCGATCAGATCTTTTAGCTCATCCCGCAGACCCTGGTAAAAAAGGGACATCCTTTTTTCTCGAGGCCAATCGGCCTCTGCTACCAAACAATTGAACTGGGTAATGTAGGTGATTAATTCCCTACTACCTTGTCGTAAGGTTAAAAGCTCTGCTCCTGGATTGGGAGGAGAACACAAGATTGTTAGTGGTGGTTCCACACCCGGAGAACCATCTCACATTGGTGCCAGTTCCCGTTTGATCAGCCAAAAGACTTAACTGTTCAGCGCCTCGCTCAACATGCCGTGGCGATCACAGAGACACTTACCTGTTTTGCCATCCCTGCTCACATCTGTTCGACGAATAACCTGGGGAACATCCATCGCAGAATCTCATCATTACAGAATCACAGGTGAGCCGTGCCCATGCGCTCCAGCCAGGCTCATTCCTTAAGGGGACAGAAGGGAGGTGGGGAACCCCAGTTATTACCATACAGTAGATTTACCCTGTGTTCATCCTGAGGTTGATCCGACATTCCCCAGAAGCTCACCACCAGAAGTCCCGAACACACCCAAGCCCCTCCCAACCTCACGGTCCCTTGGAGGTTTTTGCTCCATCCAGCAGGTGGGTTAAGGTGTGGCTGGGATATACGACCGGGCGAAGGGGACCAGTGCGGGGGCCTGTCATGCGCCCCTTCTATGTTCATCTATGGGATCGATGGAGACGTGGCTGCCATAGCATTGTTCCATCACGTTAGCATCAACGTGCTCTGCAGTCTAGTGTTTCTTCCAACATGGCCGCCGCCAGCTTTTCTGGTGCTTGCAACCGACGGCGCTCGTGTTGCAACTGTGCTTTTCCTCCGCTTTGTTGCTAGCGCTCCCAATGTTTTCCCTCGGCTCCGCTGAGCCCTCCTTTCCTCCACCGCCTCCTGGCGCTCTTTCCAGGTACTGTTTTCTGTTTCCCTTTCTTCTCTCCAGTTCGCTCTTCTGGGCTTTCTCCTCTCTGATTATTCTCTGCTTACTCTGTTCCTCGTTTCCTCTGGGGCGTTTCCCCATTTCTCCTTCCCTTACCCGTTACGGATCCTCTCTCAAGACTCCTGCAGTTACTACTCCGTGTTTTGCACAGAGAAATTATCCTCTATTCACTTACCTTCACATCGGAAAGAACAGATCACTCTTCTGGCGAAACTGCTCAGGTTTTTTTTGCCTTGGAGGCTTTTTCCCATTTGGCGGCTGTGGACCGGTGTCCCTGGTGACCGGGGTTTATCCAGAAACCAAGGTGGTGTCGTTCCGCGGTCGGCCGTATTTACATAAAAAGAAATCTACCTTCCGGGAAACAAAGAAGGCAGGAACACACCAGCCTGATTCTTCAGGTGAGGAGGTTGGATTGGGGTCTGATTCAGAGGTTGAGATACAAGGCCCGGACAGCCGTGACAGCTTGCAAAGCCATACAATTTCCACCATGGCTACGGCAGAACAAGTTCAAGAACTGGTGGCAGCCGTGCAGTCACTTAGTATAGAAGTAAGGAATTTGAATCAAGAGATGCAGAATGTTAAAGCTGAGAATACTGTTCTCAGACAGATGATGGCGGACCGGGATCCACGCAGTTCTGACCTCCCTCCCATGCCGCTGTCTTCAGGAAGATTTGATGGTTCTTCAAAACATCTGAAGGAGTTCTTGGATGCATGCAACGTGCATTTTACCTTTCGTCCCTCCACTTTTGCTACCGATCTCAGTAAGGTTGGTTTTCTAGTCTCCAATTTAACAGGAAATGCCTTGGCTTGGGCAAACCCCTTAGTGACTATGGATGACCCTGTTCTACGTGATTGGAAGGCTTTCCTTGAAAGATTTAAGCAGGCTTTTGAAAGGCCAGAAATCAGATATCTGGCTGGTGAAGAACTACTTGAGGTCCATCAGGGACAGATGGATCTCTTCTCATACATCACCAAATTTAAATGACTAGCCACAGAGGCAAACTGGCAGGAACAAGCACAATATACGATATTCCGAAGAGGATTGAAAGAGGAAATAAAGGACAAGCTCGCCAGAATCCCTCGTCCTGCTTCCTTTGCTGAACTGTTGTCTGTTTCCCTGCAGATATAAGTTGGAAAGAAGGAAAGGGAGAAGTACCCCTATTTCTTCTAATCCCCCTCCCAGTCTGGTTATACCCTCGGGAGACTCCAAGGAGGAACCCATGCAGATTGGTACTATGAGATCTCCTCTAACCCCGGAGGAAAGGAAGAGGTGCCGAGACTCAGGTCTATGCATGTATTGCGGTTCAGCTTCTCACTTACTCCGCAATTGTCCTGATGTTCCTCCAAGGCAATCGGGCAACGCCAGACCTCGAACTTAGGTGGGACCGCGGTTCGAGGAGTCACAAAAGGTACTTATGCCGCTCTTTCCGTTTCACCCGCTCACCAAAAAGAGGATGCTCGACAAATGGTTATTTCCCTTCATCTGTCTTGGAGAGATAAGGAAGTAGATACTATGGCCTTACTTGACTGCGGCGCGGCAGGCAACTTTATGGACACGATATGGGCTCTCAAGATGGGTATCCAGAGAGTTCAAAATCAGGAGGATCTTAAGGTAGAAGGAGTAGATGGGACTCCTCTCTCCTCGGGACCCATCACCCATTCTACTGAAATCCTCCAGGTCACCATCCAACACCACCAAGAAGAAATTTCCTTTGATATTATCATGGCGGCTCACTTTTCCGTTATTCTGGGTATAGCTTGGCTGCGTCATCACAACCCCACCATAGATTGGACTTCTAACACTCTTAGTTTCGTCTCCTCTTTTTGCAATCAGTCCTGCATGATTTCCCGGAAGTATCAGACTGCTGAGTTACAATACCTTGAAACGTCCACTAAGACTATGCACTCACTTCCATCCCAGTTTGTTGAATATGGCTCGATTTTCTTGAAAAAGGAGGACCACGATTTACCTCCCCATCGCCCCAAAGATTGTTCTATAGACCTCCTCCTGCAAGCACTGGTACCATTCAGCAGAATGTTCTCTTAGTCCCTTAAGGAGAGGATGGTTCTTCGTCAATATCTGGATGCTAACCTTAAGAACGGCCTGATCCGACCCTCCAGATCCCCAGCAGGGGCTTCTCTGTTTTTTATTTCTAAAAAAGATTCCGCTGAACTCAGACCTTGCCTTGACTACTGGGGGCTCAACAAGGTCACCATTCAGGATAGATATCCCATGCCCCTCATCTCGGATATTCTGGAGGCAGTCAAGGGGGCGGTCGTCTTTACTAAACTGGATCTCTGCAATGCATATCATCTTCTGCGCATCCGAGCAGGAGATGAATGGAAGACCGCTTTTAGAACCCCATACGGTCTCTTTGAATACCGGGTGATGCCCTTTGGTTTGGTCAATGCCCCAGCGGTTTTTCAGCGATTTACGGATCGAACCTTCTCCGACTTACTGTTTCACTCAGTCATCATATACCTGGATGATATATCAATATTCTCAAAGTCCTTCCAAGAACATTCTATCCACTTACATGAGGTCTTTAGACATCTACATGAAAATCATCTCTTGGTCAAACCCAGTAAATGCGTGTTTCAAGTCACCTCAATACCCTATCTGGGTTTCATCCTTTCCCAAGATGGCATAAAGATGGACCCCAAGAAGATCTCTGCTATCCTAGATTGGCCATCCCCTTCCTCAGTCAAAGAAGTACAAAGATTTTTGGGATTCGCCAATTTCTATCGAAAGTTTATCCAGAACTTATCTGCGATAGTGATCCCTATAACTTCTCTTCTCAAGAAAGATAGTCTGCCATTCAAATGGTCAACTGAAGCAGAACAAGCATTCCGTAATCTCAAAGAAAGATTCAGCTCTGCACCCATTCTTAAACAACCAGATCAATCTAAGAAGTTCATCGTTGAGGCTGACGCATCTGCCAACGCCATGGGAGCCATCCTCCTTCAGGAGCACAGGGGCATCGAACACCCAGTAGCCTACCTCTCCAAGACCCTCTCGTCCATTCAAACAAATTATTCGGTCATAGAGAAGGAACTTCTGGCAATCAAAGTGGCATGTGAGGAATGGAGACATCTCCTTCAAGGAGGAACCTATCCCTTCACCATCAGGACTGACCATCGTAATCTCAGATCTCTACAGAAGATGGAGTGTACTAATTCCAGGCAAGCCAGGTGGGCCCACTTCTTCTCACAATATGACTTTGAGATAACCTACCTAACGGGTAACCAATATATGGTGGCAGATGCTCTTTCCCGCCGATGGACTATTGAAGATACCCATCCCCATTATAAAGATAAGATCTTTCCCGAGAAGGTATTTATCGCTACCATCACATCATTCCTCTCCCAAGTCAGGACTGCCACTGCCCACGCGACTCTACCGAAATCCGCCTCGCCAGGGGGTAAGGTCGACATGAAGGAAGGTCTTTGCTTTGTCAACAAGAAGCTGTACGTACCTTCTCCTGAGTTACGCCTTAAAATTCTATCATAGTGTCATGATCATAATACTGTGGGTCATCGAAGTACCAAGAACACGGAAGAACTCATCAGAAGATCTTTTTATTGGCCAGAGATATCCTCAGACGTTAAGAAGTATGTCAAAGGCTGTGTTCAATGTTCCCGCAATAAACATCGCTATCAAAGACCCTTAGGACTTTTGGAGCAGATTCCTTTACCTAAAATCCCATGGGAGCAGATATCTACGGATTTTATAGTCGAACTACCACCTTCTCAAGGTCATACCTGCATCATGGTAACTATTGATTCTCTCACCAAGTTAGCCAATTTTTCCCCATTCCCGGGTTTGCCTTCGGCATCCGAAATGGCAGAAATCTTTATCCGGGACATTTTCCGTCTCCATGGGCTACCTTCGAAGATCATTTCGGACAGAGGGAGCCAATTCACGTCCAAGTTTTGGAAAGCCCTATGTCACAGATTGGGTATTGAACGAGCACTGTCTTCAGGTTTCCACCCTCAAACCAATGGACAGACGGAGAGACTTAATGGTACGCTAGAGCAGTACCTCCGGTGCTATGTCAACCAGTCCCAAGACAATTGGTTCGACCTATTACCCACGGCCGAGTTTGCCTACAATAACTGTAAACACTCGGCCACGGGTCATAGCCCGTTCTTTTGCACCTTTGGCCAACACCCTAGAGGTATTCTGCCTATTTCGTCCTCTCTTTCCGTCTGCCCCTCGATTGAGGACCGTTTACAGTGGATCTTAGAAGCCCAAAGAACAGCCAAACAAGCTCTAGAAGAGGTCCGGGCAGTATACAAGTAGGTGGCAGATCGGAAACACTCCGATATTCAAGCTATATATCCAGGCGCCAGAGTCAGGTTATCTACGAAGTACTTACCCAGATGGATTCATCCTTCCAAATTGTCTCCACAATATATTTGCCCTTTCTCTGTGATATCCCAGATAAACCCAGTAACATTCCGCCTTCGGCTGCCAAGGAGTATGAAGGGTTTTCATCCGGTTTTCCACTCCTCCTTACTGTACCCGGCCACTGAGGAGATTCCCTCAATTCCTGTCAAGCCGCATACCCATGTCAAGGCTTCTACTGCAGATGAAGAATATGAGGTGGCGGAGATCAAGGATTCTCGTTATCACAAGGGGAGATTGGAATTTCTAGTGTCTTGGAAAGGGTATCCTTCTTCATAAGATTCATGGGAACCCGGTTCCAATGTCTCTGCTCCTCGATTAGTGAGAAGGTTCTACCAAGCTCACCCGGGTAAACCCGGGTTTTCACGCATCGGAGGGGGGCATACTGTCATGCACCCCTTCTATGTTCGTCTATGGGATCGATGGAGACGTGGCCGCCATAGCATTGTTCCATCACGTTAGCATCAACGTGCTCTGCGGTCTAGTGTTTCTTCCAACATGCCGCTGCCGGCTTTTCTGGTGCTTGCAACCAACGTCGCTCGCGTTGCAACTGTGATTTTCCTCCGCTTTGTTGCCAGCGCTCCCAGTGTTTTTCCTCGGCTCCGCTGAGCCCTCCTTTCCTTCGCCGCCTCCTGGCGCTCTTTCCAGGTACTGTTTTCTGTTTCACCTTTCTTCTCTCCGGTTCGCTCTTCTTGGCTTTCTCCTCTCAGATTATTCTCTGCTTACACCGTTCCTCGTTTCCTCTGGGACGTTTCCCCATTTCTCCTTCCCTTACCCGTTACGGATCCTCTCTCAAGACTCCTGCATTTACTACTCTGTGTTTTGCACAGAGAAATTATCCTCTATTCACTTACCTTCACATCGGAAAGAACAGATCACTCTTCCGGCGAAACTGCTCAGGGTTTTTTTGCCTTGGAGGCTTTTTCCCCTTTGGCGGCTGCAGACCGGTGTCCCTGGTGACCTGGGTTTATCCGGAAACCAAGGTGGCGTTGTTCCGCGGTCGGCCAAATTTACATAAAAACAAATCTACCTTCCGGGAAAGAAAGAAGGCGTTAACACACCAGCCTGATTCTTCAGGTGAAGAGGTTGGATTGGAGTCTGATTCAGAGGTTGAGATCCAAGGCCCGGACAGCTGTGACAGGGCCACACTACAGTACAGTCCGGACCAGGCACTCCTGCAGGGCACCAGAGGTAAGCGTGACAGGAATAGTCTTAGTAGCAAAAAAGAAAACTTCAGTCTTAGCAGAATTCAGTGCCAAAAGTGATCAGGCATCCAAGATTTTATGGCTACGAGAGGAAAAGGACAAGAAAATCTGAGTATCATCAGCATAGAAATGATGAGATATGACAGATGAAGAAATAATGGAGGCAACGAGGAAAGTGTAGAGAGAAAAGAAAAAGGGTCCTAGGACAGAGCCTTGGAGGACACTGTGTAAAAGAGGTAAAGTGATGGAAGAGGTCCCTGCCTAAGATTCCGAATACATATGGTCAGACAAAAAAGAGCAAAACCAGGATAAAACAGGACCATAAGCAAGTTGTGCTTCACTGTGTCGAAAGCAGCAGATATAGCCAATAAAACCAAAAGAGAAGATTGTTCAAAGTCGCAAGCGTATAGTAGCAAGTCTCAAATAGAAAGAAGAGCAGTTTTCGTACAATGAAGAGTGTGGAATCCAGACTGAAAGGGAGGACAAATAGAGTTGTCATCCGCAAAAAAAGAAACTTGAGAATAAACAAGGCACTCTAGAAGGTTAGAGAGATAAGGAAGATGAGAGATAGGTTGGAAATTTGACGGAAGAGCAGGGTCGAAGGAATGTTTCTGCAAGATAGGAAGAACAGAAGCATGCTTATATGAAGGAGATGTCGAAGAAAGAAGAGAAATATTAAAGAGTGAGTTAAGATAGGAAACCAAAGAAGGATTTAAATACAAGTGATGAAGGAATAGGATCAGATGGATAAACCGTGGGAAGGGCGCGGGCTAACAACAAAGAAGTGGCAGTATTAGAAATCAGAGAAAGGATAACTGAAATAGAAGGAGATGTAGAAGAAGAAGGGACAATGGCTGCTCGAAGAGAGGCCACTTTTGAGGAAAAGTAAGAAGCACAACCAGAGGCAGTTAGAGTAGAGTTAAGAGAATGATCAGGATAAGGGGAAGAAACGAGACGAGAAAGCTTCTGAAAGAGGTGTCTAGAATGAGAAGGTTGGTAGCCAAAAGGATATCTCACTGTGCATAGCTAGAAGGGTAATCCACTCAAGAACAAGGGGAAAGGGTTTACCCTTACCCATTTTCCCACCTTTAAGTTGCCAATTGAAAATGAGACATTTTTTTTTATAACACATGATTGTAATAGAAACACCACTGAAGGACATTTTGCAAACATTGGACATACATTTTACTTTTTACAAGCCAAGTAGCTAGTATTCCAGATAGGTTTTCTAGAATGCAGTTTGTCCATTGAGTAAAGGGGGTAGGAATCTATTTTCAGTAAAGGGGAAGTAGGGAGACTTAGATAAATTGGGAAATGCTGACTTAATTTGGTTTTTAACAAATGAAAGCATTATCCTGGACCCTCATTCATTTTTTCGATCCATGGTGCATGTGTGTCCAGGGTAAACAAAATGTATATATAGTTATGTGCGTATTTACAAAAGTCTATTCAAGTAAATGTAGCATAGAAACATGGTTTGACCAGTGTACTGATCATTCTTAATAGAAGTTAGAATGTCATAAATCCATAATATTTGTATATTCAAATACATTCATGTATTTCTATTTTGTTAATAAATAGATGTTGGGTGCAACCCTGTGTTTTTCTTGTCCTGAAAGGGGAGGGATGCTATTGGGAATCAATATTATTACATTGGGGCTCCCACATTCATATTAAATTGATATAAATTGTGTGCTTCTGGTTTGGATTAGGTGGGAAATTCCGCTGAACTAGATGTCGCCAGATTAAAACATCCTACAATGAGTATACCAATAAGTAAACTAGCGTAGTAATCCAGTTTGCTGAGCACAAGAGTAGAGTTAATGTTTTCAGTTGTTTGGCACGTTAGGTGTGGGTAAATTTGTGTAATGTGTATGAAGTTGTCTGGCTGCAGTGTCAGTGGCTGTGATGAACTGTTAGATTTTCAGGTAGCTGTTAAATACCCCGCTGAGGTTGTAAGTATTATGTGAGGGGGTGAGGAGGTCAGGGCAGAAAAAGATGGTAGAAGGGAGAGTTCAGTTGGTGTTTTGTCACACTTTTTTACGTGGTCACACTAAACTCAGGGAGTTCCTTTGCCCCCAATGAATGTGGTGCACAATAAATCACTATGATTTTGATTCGGTTCACTTTGGTAAGGCATCCAACTCGTCTTGCACCCAACTCCAACAAGTACCCAGTGCCACAAGTAACTAAGAATAAGGCCGGTGAGTAATAAGGATATAGATATTTATTTATTTTAACCAAATTTGACGAATAGACCAAAATTAGCCACTACTGCTGTGGCAACATAAGAACAAAACTGAATTCCGTAAAGGCACCAACACAGAGATAATACTGAGATATGCAGTCACAATGTCTTTTCAAACCACCCCCAATACAGAAAAAGAACAGTTCAATACACACAGTGATTGCTGATTTGGTTATAATACTTTTCTCCCAGCAAACCCCCCCTGCCCTCTAAACATCAATTAGACTTGACCCCTGTGAATTGAAGGCCAGTGGCAGAGTGTGGGAACACAATGAAAAAATACTTTTGGGATTCTAATCACATTTGCAATATAAGGGAAGGAAAAGCAATGGGAACATTTGTTTTGCCACACCTAAAAGAACAGGCAGGGCTTTGTGGTTTTGGTCTGAGCACAATGGGAACAAAGGGGCAATTTAATTTTACATCCTGCACATTCAAAGGCACTACCAGGATTCACACTTCTGATTTAAAATTTAGGGGATCAATGGGGAATTTCATTTTGCATCCTGCACACTCACATGGAAACAGGGTTTTTGGATTAATTAATTTGGCAGATCTTTATGTCTATACTGGCTCAAAACACACTGGGACGAGCTTGTTGGTTTTGAATGCCAACAAAGCACATCCCGTGATTTCTATAGGGGAATTAATTGAATTACTTTAATTAAATATGCTAAGGATGAGGGTAAACTGTGGGTATCCCCTGGCATGTGTCTTCCTCATAGACTTTGTGCGGGGAAGTAAGGCATGCCTCCATATTGTCTTTGGTCTTCAGACTTTTGTCTTTGAGACAGTGTTCTTGAGCACAGTCATGCAGGTCAGCCAAACCTTGCGCTAGGGTACTCTTCTTGTTTTGGCCATATCTGACCTCCACAGGAAAGCCTTGCATGGACAGAATCCAGGAAGTAATTCTGGAATTACTCACGTTCCCTTTCCAGATTCGGTCACTTTGGAGATATTGCAAGGGATGGTGAGGAGTCGCGACAATGATGTGCTACTGCTGGATGAATGGGCAGTAATTCCTCAATGCCGATATTGTTGCCAAGAGTGCCTTTTCACAATCGTTGAATTATTCCTCCACAGATGACACAGTCTTTCTCACGTACGAGATTACCTTGTTGACCTGTGCTTTTGGTATAATACTGCTGTTAATCAAGTATTTGAGATCCCTGTCTCCAAGAAGAATTCCTTGTTCTTTATGGGGTAAGCTAAACAAGGCACTTGGGAAAGGCTTCTCTTTAGTTGTTTTACTGCCTCTGATTACTTTGGGCCCCACTCCTACTTAACCACGGCCTTTAATAAATGGACCAAAGGTCGTGTGAGCTCTGCATAGTCTTCTATGAACTTTCTACTATAATTAGTTAGTCCAAGAAGACATCTTAGTTCATGCAGAGTAGTAGGGTCTTTCAATTTCAATAATGCTTTCACTTTTTTCGCCTGGGGACTGAGACCCTCAGCGGTGATTTCATGCCCTAAGAAGTTCACGCAGGTCTTACACCACTGTGCCTTCTGAAAGGACAGTTTTACTCTGGCTTTCTACAACTGGGTCAGAACATAGCGTATTTCACCTATGTGTTCCTCCGCAGTTGAGCTCTTCATTTAGACATCATCTACATATGCTAGGTTTCCCCTTTTGCCCAAGTCGGGCATGGCCTTATGTAGGAAGATGTTAAATTCATTGCCAGAGTTTATGTATCCAAAGGGGGTTAGGGTCCACATTTATTGCTGCCCCTGAAGGTAAAGGCAAGCTTGTACTGGTATTCCCTCCTTATGCGTGCTATCCAGTAACCGTTCGTCAGGTCAATGGCAGTATACACCTTTGACCCTTGGATCTGGACCAGTCCCTGATCGATGTAGGGAGGGGGCCATCTTGACATGCGGGCCCGTTTATGTAACTCTGTAAGGTCTGCGCAAAGTCTCCCTTGGCCATTGGGTTTGAGTATCCCCATTACCGGGTTGTTAAAGGTACTCTGGACTGGACGAATTATCCCACGGGATTCTAGGTTTTTAATAATCTCTGTGAGTGACTCCATAGACACGAGAGGCAGCTGTTATTGCTTCACAAATACGGCAGCCATCTCAGAGTCTGTAGGTATGGAGGTTGAATGTATATCTGTGCGCCCACAGTCATGCAAATCCACAGCAAAAATATCCTGAAAATCCAAAAACACCTGTTTCAACTTCTGCTTTTGCTCCTCGGTCTCACAGGCATCAGCGAGATTGATTCGTTCTTCGACCATCTGCTTAAAGCCTGGAAAGACTGGGGTTTGGTAATTTCAGCCGTATCCTCCAGTTGGGTGGAGAGATCTCTTGCTATGGTGTTTGCCTGGACATGAGGTTTCAAGGGTGGGAGGTAGTCACTGTTGACTTGAAATACCACTTCATCCTTCCTGATGTCACAGGTCACCTCTTCCCCACCATAAGGGCTTGAAGAGTACACCAAGAAATTCCACCCTTGTTGGCTGAAAATCTTTTCCAGAGGGATATCGTTGTCAAAACTATAACAGTCTTTAGTAATTGGTCCGATGATCTCATTACCTAAGTCAATAGAATAATGTTGGGCGTCAACCACCATTCCAATAAAGGTGTGTGCACTCAAAGTGATACTTCTTGGGTCACTGTTATCCACCAATATTCAAATGGTGTTATGTTCTAGGTCAACTAGGGGTGTCGGATGTAAATACAAACCTTGCTGTTGGAAGTGATAATTCACATTTATATACGCGTCCTTGTTTTTTAAGGTTCTGTCCTCGCTTAATTTGTAGGGGAATTGTAAATTGTTGTATCTGTCCTGGGATGGTGACCTCTTCTCCCATTTGAACTTTAACCACATACAGCAGCAATTGAGCTGACCGAAATGCTTTCTCAGTATTGTCAAAGCCCATGGGGTACCCCCCAGTCTGGACCAGGCATTGTAATTAATTAGGTCCAAATTAATTGCGAGTCGATTGAGAATGTCACTGCCTAAGTAAAAGGCAGAAGGGACATCTCTCACAACCCAACTATTATGTTCTATGCTTTTATCACCAATGGACATTTTTAGCATGTACGTGCTAGGCAGGAGTTGTTTGGAATTTAGAATTTCCAGGCCCATTTCACACTTCAACTTAAACATGGGAATGGTCTGATCTTTTGAGAATTTCCTGAATAATGCTTCGCTCATGAAGCTTCTTGCGTTATTCAGGCATGCTCTGGCGAGAACAGCCCCCTCCCCTCATTTACCTGAATGGAGAAAAACAGCTGTTCACCCTTTCCCTGGATGTCAGTCAAACTTTGAGCTGGTTTTTCATCACCTTTAATCATGGGATTTGGGTTTTCTTTTGATTGTGGATTGGTATAACATTTCAGAGTATTTCCTTCCCGTTTGGAATGCCACTTAAAACTGAGAGGAAGATTAATTTTCAAAAATGGAGAAGGATTCCATTCACCAGTTTGTTCTCCTACAGAGATGACAGTGATGTCTGGGACTTGATTGTTACTAACGTGAAATTCTATTTGGTCGAACCATTGTTCAATCATGTGGCATGTGCCATGTAAACTTACATAATTTGTACTTTGTTTTAATTTGATTGACCGATTAGTCTGAGTCCAGGGGACCATGTTTACACAGTAAATCAGGGGTGATAACCTCCAAAAGAGGTCATTCCCCAGTAGACAAGGTGTGCCCTCTGGAGTGACGACTACCACCAGGTGTTTCACCCTATGTCACCCAATTTTGATCTCCAGATCTGCAGTCCCTTTGACGGAAATCATTTCCATCAAAGTTTTGGAGTTGTCCAGGAAGAGGTGTGAGGGGAATTTGGTGACTCTCCCCCCTTCCTGAATGCATTTGGTCAAAGGCCTTTTTGGACAGGAGGGATCCAGTATCCACCAGCGCTGATAATGCAAATTGACCCTGTTCCTTGATGGAGGCATACAATCTCCCATCTCTCTCTTCAAGGAGACAAAGAAAATATGCATGTTGTGCCAGCTTGGCAATTAATTTTTTTATATTGATCTCCGACACTGTGGGATCTTGGACAATTTTCTGTGTCGGAGTCCTGGAATCTGTAAAGAATATTTTGCACCCAGATATCTGTGGGATTGTGAAATCCCCTTTTTCCCCTGATTTTTTGTTGACCCCCTTTTCCTGGAGACAGTTACCCAAACCTGTTTGGGGGAGTATCTCTCATTGCTTTCAGGGTCTTCTGGGTGACACTGTTGGCGTTCACAAATGTGTTCATCTGGGTCAGTATCCATACTCATCCAGTCTAAGGTAAAGTCTTTTGGGACCCATTTTTCCTTGGGAGGGATTCATCCATCCCCGAAAGAGAATATTTTCTTCCCTGATTCCTCAGGGATGCTTCCCCTTCAAATGGGATGATTCGTACTTCCTCCACAAAGTGGGTTCTCTTTGGCTCTTGATTTCTCCTAACTTACCCTCTGTTCCCTAGGTTCCAGCTTTTCGGGGGTAGAAGATTTGTGTTTAGAATCAGAGGTTTCCTCAGGTTTTGCTCTGGTGAGAAAGGAAGCTTCCTCTAGGGCTTTGTATCTCCCTTCCCCCGGGATCCCTACTTCTGGAACCTGTTGGTTGTCAGGGGTTTCGTCCCGTCATTGCTCGGGCCACCAGACCTGGGTGTTAAGCTGTTATGGGTAGCAAATTCCATTTGAGGGCTCTTCTGAGCCCTCAACATGCGACCCAGGTCTTGTGTCAAATGTTGGACCTGGTGCCCATGTTGAGGCATCCTTTCTGATTGGTAGAGGGTTCTGGATTCATACCTTTGCTGCTCCCGGAAAGGGTATCTGTCTCTTGTCACAGAGTAGCTCAGGTATGGAGAGTTTCCCTGATAACCCTCCATCCTTGGTCTCCCTTCTCCCTGATTTGGGAATCTATTGTCCTGAAAGCGGGAAGAGAGAGGAGGATTGTTTGGGAAATTGGGGTATGAAGGGTATCTGGGAAAGAAACTTAGGTTGGGGATGGAGTATTTCTTCCCTCCTGAAGGAAGTTTTCAGGGAGGTTTCTTGGAGCAGTACTTACCTTATTGCTGCCTCCCTTTTGCTGGGGAAGGCCATACATACCCCAAGATGAGTCTGTTACCCTTGTATCTAGGGATGATATAGGTGGCAGGGTCAGATGGAGCATTAGTCAGATTCCCTGCCTGGCTACCACCTGATTGGGTTGGATCAAAAGGTCTCCTCTGCCTCTCATCCTGCTTATTAGTGTTAGCGGCAGGAGTATTTTTAGGCCCCTCCATTTCCAAGTCCAATATGGGGGTATTTTCCACCTCTGGTGCCTTTGCAGCAGTGGGTGTGTTTGACGGTTTGGGGTTTTGAGGTTCATTTTTATTCTCAGAAAGCTTTTGTACTTCATAAATCCGGGTGGCCTGTTCTACCATCCAATCCAGTGTTAATGAACTCCCGGCTATTTGTGTTCACCCGCCTAGAGGTCTGGGCAAATGCCCGCTTCAGCTCTTGCTAAAATTCTCTAAGTGCTTGGTATTTCCCACACTGCAGGTTGTAGGCTGCCTTGCGGGCCTCCTGAGTGTTCTTGTGAACGAAGAAATGCTTTAAGACAGCTGCCTTATAGGTCAGCCATCTTTGGTGATCTTGATCCACCTGCTCTGCAAAGAAGCTGGAATATTACGGCAAGAATGTCCATTTGACGAACTCCATGGAATTGTGATCATTCTTGATACCAAATGGCATCATCATTTGGTCATACAGTTTTAGATGCTTCCAGTCTGAGTATTTGGCATTCTTGTGCTAGGGTCTCATAAAGCTCTTTATGGCCTTTATTTTCTGAATTTGGTGTTACAAGACCTCTCTTCCGTTTGGCAGCCTTCCTTTTCCACTGGACCTGAGTCTACTCACCCTCTGACTCAGAGCTTATATTATTGGTGGCCCACTCCCTGTCCTCTAGGTGCTCCCTACCTCAATGAGACTGGGAATCACTCCCAGAATGATGGGGTCTGGTCTCTTCTCCCCTCTGGTACTGTGGGCTATCAAGGTCACTTCCCTTGGACTCCCCTTTTCGTACAGGGGAGTACTCATCTTCCTTATCCCTACTCCCGGGTATGGTGGAGAATTTCCCCCACCTCCCTCAATGTGTGAAGGTTTTTAAAATACTTTTCATGGCCTGGACTCTGGTTCTTTTCTGTCTGCAAAGCAGACCAGATGGTCCCTTTGTAACTTTAGTTTCTGCCAGTCTAACTTCCCGATCTTCTCATCATAGGAGCCCTCCTGGTCAGAGGTATATGCTAAGGTATTTCTAAATCTGGGTAGAGATGAATAACCGTCAATGTCTGATAAGAACTGGCCTTCCGGCTCAGTTGGACTAGGCCTAGTTGAGTCCAGCTGCATCATGTTTCCCTGTTCTTGCAAACTCTCAGATTTGTTTTTCTCAGCCCATATCTCTTGGTGATATATGGAGGCCTGAGTTTTCAACTCTGATACCAGGGCTTGAGTAGCTTCTAGTACTTTTTTTGTGCCAATACTTGGTCATTGAGTCCCTTGTTCCATACATTTTTCATTTTCTATCCTCATGTCAGTCAGTTACTAAGAACATAGCTCACTTTTCTCCATGTCTGTCCCTAACTGACACAATTCCTGACACAGAGCACTTTTCTCCTGGCACAATTTGCTATTCTCTTCCCTGAGCTGCTCTCTCTTTCTGTTGTTTCAGAGTGTTCAGATGTTGGCACACCTGATCAAATTCCGCCTGGGAATCTCTAATGATCAACTGGCTATTTGCATTTGAAATGCAAAAATGTCCTCTAAGCAGGCTCTATTGTGCACAACCTGCTCACTTATTTTTTGTTGACTCGCTCTCAGGTTTTCAACACCTTCTTGATACTCCCCTTTCAGTGCATAACATTGAGACTCTCACTCTAAATACACTTGCTGCTGTGTCACTAACTCATCTTTTAGCTGCTGAATAATGTTTTCTAATTTTAACTCTGAATGTTGGCTCTGTTGCGCCTTTTCCTCCAATTGTTTCAATTCTCTCTGTGCTTGATCCAAAAGCTCAGATTGATTTTGCACAGAGGCTACACTGTCCTGGTATCTTTCTTCCATGATCATCATATGGAAGTACATATATGCTGTGAGCTGAGCAATTTTAATTTGCTCATCTCTGCTGGTCTGTGTCATATAAAAGTCTGTCAGGGCCTGATGTAACAGCCCATTATCGTGCCACTTATCAACATTTACAGAGGTAACCTTGTGCATCATTCTAGCTTGCCACATTTCATGCTCCTATTCTGCCCCTTCACATTTAATAAACAATTTGGATAGAAGGTGCTGCCTGGCCATATTGATTTCTACAGTGCTCAATCTGAAATGTGTTCTGCACCTAATATGCTCTCTATGCAAGGGAAGATAATCAACCCTGTTCCTGCTTAGTTGTATTCACAATGATAACTCAATGAACACTTGTATCTACACACCGCCCTTAAACCAAGGGTACAGGTCTGAATGGCGCCATCACAATGCAACATAACTGAACACCCACTGAAATGCAATTACACCTAAATGAATAATCTGCTGCTACTGCACTGTCACAAGTGAAAACTCTCTACCAATCTTGGCATGAGCCCCAGTTTTGTTGTGGTGTATTAGGCGGTCGCACTCAACTCAGGGAGTTCCTTCCCCCGCCAATGAATGTGGCGCACAATAAATACCTATGATTTTGATTCGGTTCAGTTTGGTAAGGCCTCCAACCCATCTAGCACCCAACCCCAACAAGTACCCAGCGCCACAGTGGACTAAGAACCAGGCCCGTGAGTAATACGAATATAGATATTTATTAATTTAGTTAAACCAAATTTGACAAATAGACCAACATCAGCTACCAGTGCTGTGACAACATAAGAAAATAATTGACTTCCGTAAAAGCACCAACACAGAGATAATAGTGAGATATGCAGTCACAATAGGCCTCATTACGATACTAGCGGAAGCCGGTATCATTTTTTTTCCAGCGCCCGCGAATGGGAATTACCGGGTCATTTACGGCCTTGCTGGACCCGGTAATTGCCCATTCGCTGCGCTGGAAAAAAATGCTCGCCATTCCCATTGATAGGGCTCAATGGGAATGGCGAGGTCAGAGTCACCTGCACCATTCTTGAATGGTGCTGGTGCATCCGACATGCTCTGCTCGTGGTTGCCGGTATGCCCGCCAGGTCAGACCTGGTGAGCGAGAAGGCACCGGCAAGCAGAACTCGTAGTTTGCTGGTCCATTAACAACAGTACCGGTAGCTTACCATTACCGTTGTTACCGGACTGGCAAACTTATAATGAGGCCCAATGTCTTTTCAAATCACCCACCAATACAGAAAAAGAACAATTCAATACACAGCTGAATTGGTTATGATACTTTTCTCCCAGAAACCCCCCACTCCAAACATCAATTAGACTTGTGACCCTTCTGAATTGTAGGCCCGTGGCAGAGAGTGGGAACACAATGGGAAAATATTTTTAGGATTCTAATCACATATGAAATATATAGGAAAGAAAAGCAATCGGAAAATGTGTTTTCCCACACCTAAAAAGAACAGGCAGGGCTTTGTGGTTTTGGTCAGAACACAAAGGGAACAAAGGGCCATTTCGTTTTGCACACTGCACATGCAAAGGCACCACCAGGCTTCACAATACTGATTTAAAATGAAGGGGATCAATGGGGAATTTCGTTTTGCACCCAGTACACTCACGTGGAAACAGGATTTTGGGATAATTCTTTATGTCTATACCTGCTCAAAACACACTGGGAAGAACTTGTTGGTTTCGAAATGCCAACAAATCACATCCCGTGATTTCTATAGGTGAATTAATTGATTTAATTTAATTAAACATGCTAAGAATCTACACTGATAAACAGGATATTTTGCTATAGGGAAATAACTAATAAAAATACTTGAAACATGTAGGGCCTACACAATCTATTGCTTTGGGGACAGTTTTACTTGCAGGAGAGGCCTTGGAATGGGCATCAGGGAACAGCAGAGCACCGCTGGAACAGCAAGGGAGTCAGTCAAGGATTGTCTCCTTTGAATCCTCAAAGCGGTCCCAGTCAGCTTCTATTTCTCCTAGTTCCTGTCTCCAATGCAAGATTTGGGCCTCTCTGCTGGGATGTTTCCGGCAAGATTTCAGCAGCAGGTTAACTACTGGAATAAGTGGAAAGGCCCAGTTCTAATACAAACTGGTTTACTTATAGGGCAAATGACATCAAAAACTTGTCATGATTCCAGCTAAAGGGATTGGGTGGTTGGTTTTCTCTAACCAATTCCCACCTGTGTGCTAATAGGACAAGGGGGTGTGAGTTAGGAAAGCTGTGGGAGGAGAAAGCTTCATCATCCCACTTTGACAGGTGGGCTGGCATGTTCAAAACTCAAACAATCTATCAACATGGCAAGTACCCTAATTTTTCACATCTTTACATGGTTCAAAGGGGATTACTGTCACCTTTAATAAAGGTCTGGAATGACTGTTGTGGCATCTACGCTGCCTCTTTTATGCAATAATATGTATTTTTATATTAATTCAACTGCAGCCTTTTTCTTTTCTCTCTTAAATTGCAGTTACCCTTAAGCATGTGACCAGTCAGATGCTGATTCGTGTTTATGTTTGCCTTCCACTTCAAGGCCTGTGAGGCCCTGATAGCAACTCTAATGGTCATTTTATGGGAATTGTGACCTCAAGGTCACTTCTGCTGAAAGAACAGGCAAGGCCTTATCTGTCTTTACCATGGTTTCAATCTAAGCAGTGTATGTCTTTCTATATTTTTAATTAAGGACCCTGATTGATGGTTGACAACCAGACCCCTCTTCTCCAGGACAGCAGAGGAAAGGTCTTGGAGGTTAAGTATTATTTTTGGAAAAATTTCCGGCTCATGTAATCCTGATGCAAAGGCTGTTAAACTCACACAAAAATGCATTTTACATGGCAATTTATACGGCACCTGGACCTAACATCCAGGTATAGTGTACTTTAAGATCACAGTTGAAAAATATATATCACTTCTGGATTGTCCATATGTATAGGGCAGTTATATGAGAAAACCATGTTCAAACTCTGAAATTCTAGTGAGCACTTCTCTCTGCATACTGTTAATTGGATGAGGAAAGACAAAAAGGAAATTCTTTTATTTCTTGTGAATGTGAGAGGCTTGTTTTCAATTTAGATAACTGGAGCACAATCTGGAATTACATTGAAGATAATGTACACACAGCTGTCTCTTTAAGTAAAAGTGCAGCTCTCCATGGATTGAGTAAAATGGCATTATAAGCCACGTCTTTCTTTTCCTTACTGAAATGCATTGCTCATATCTTTGCACTTTTGCTCCAAGCTCGCTTTCTTTCCTTTAGGTTTAAGGCCTTTTTTTGGTTCAATAGACCTCATGTCTGACATCACCATTTCTGTGCTAGCTTTATACTTCAATGGGCTTTTACAATCACTCTGGCCTCTTTATTTCTGGCATTCAGGGGCTGTATTTCACCCCACAATTGGAGGCAGGAAGAAAGATGACTTCCATCTTCGAATAGTTTAATGTGAGGCAGCAGAAGGCTGTTCAGTGACAGATGGCCGTTATGCAGTTGGTTGTGCATTCTGAGATTGCAGGAAGGAAGCAGGGAAAGGAGAAGAATATCTGAGTTTCATCAGCAAAGAGGTGATAGTTAAAGCCAAACGAGGCAATGAATTTGCAAAGAAAGATATATAGGGTAAAGAGAACTGGGCCCATGACTGATCTCTGATGGACACCAGTGGTGGCTGGCCAATAGGAGTGGGCGGGGCAGTGCCCCACCGAAGATGCCACCCCCACCATGTCCACGAGCAACAGCAACATCTTGTCATTAATGGATATAGTGGCTGCACTGAAAATGTGCAGTGGGAAGCACTCTAAGGAGCCATCCCTGCTGCATGTGCACAGAGCATTTTGGGCTTGGGCAACAAACTAATTTCGGATAAGCCCGGCTCTCAAGGATGTGTGGGGGTAAGTAAAAAGACACCATCAATGCATAGTTTGATTTTGACCCCGATGTAAATACTGGAGCTGGGTACCTGAACTTCTGGCCACTATATAGTTGGGGTAGAGGCACAGAGAACCCCAGTCAAGTTTCTCTAATGGTAGCTATGGATGAGCCACGAAGGCTGAGACTCAAGGGATAAGATACAGGCTGGTTCTTAGGTACAGTGAGTCCCCAAACTCCCCACAAAGGAATGTCCACACACTATGGTGAATTTATGGTTCTTTAGCAACGTTCATGCAATGAATGGGGTTCACAGAATAACTCTGAGTCCAAATAATAGAACCAACTCAGGAAGATTGATGTTTTATTAACAATTATCCAAAACACAGAGGTTACAACGGACGTTTGCTCAGCTCTTGACAACTTTCTCATAAAACATACACTTTATTCTAAAAACTACATCAGAGGTGACATCATACTATGTGGCAAAATGAGAGAAACCACAACCGATTATAATTGGTTCAAGGCGACCATCTCCATCTAAGTATACTTTCTATAAGGACTGGGATTGTGATTGGCTGTCTGCTGTAAGGTGGACAACTTATGCTTTCCTCTAAAACATGTCATCTTCAACACTGTTAAGTTCACGGTTTATCATTGGCTCTCAAACTATAAGGTCCTTCATTATACGGCCCTTTACAATTGGTTGGCACGCACGTGCCATGCCTGGAACATTCAGTTCACTTAGCAGCACTTAAACTCATATCCGGGTGCCAGGAGGTGGACTTGACTTCACCTCCTCACCCAATTAGCCCAACACCTCTCATCACCCATGCCTTCTGCCATGCAGATTGTCTTTGAACTTGTCCTTGCAAAGTAACTTTGTCTGTGGGACTATATGGGAGTACAGGCTCTCACTGTCGTTGTTCTAGGACTCCAATATCAACTCTATTTCCATCCTCAACTCACATGACAGGATAGCATGATTCTGATCCATTCTGTAGCATTTAAATGTCTTAAATGAATAAAACATGTCACTCTGGGTGTTCTTTCTTTGCCCCTTAATAAGGGACGATTCATCCTTTGTACATTCACTGCTTTCAAGAATAGATAACTTCTCTGTTGCTGCCAGGCCAGACAGCCTCACCAGGCTCTTCCAAGATCCCAGTTTATTCTTGCTGTGACACAATTCTTTGCCTTTCCTCTCCATGGTTCTGAGCTTACTAAATTCATGACACTGATGTCCAGTTTCTATATAATGGCGGCTTCGCCTGCAGTCTATTCACTACGTATAGCCAGCTTCAACGATCACTTAGTCTACTTACGTTTCTGCGTCTGTACAATTATTGAGCGGTTGCATTTTTGTAGCACTTTGTGTATGCGCAATCTTCTTTTCTGCATATGAAAGTTTACTCGATTCGTATCTTCATCATTCGTTTTCATAAAATCCATGCATTCTTTTCAGCCAGTATTCTCAGTGCGTCACGCTCATCTCTTGTGACGTCACCAACTTCTCTTTTACCCCTTTTCATATTACTTCAGGGAGTTCCTCCCTCAGATTGTCGTCTCTTCGCGGATACATACGATAGGGTTTTCTCAGTGCATACCTTTTCTCAAATACTCCCTGCAGTATTGGCACAACTGCTGGTGTCAAACATGGCGCAGTCTCCAACTTCCAACATATAGGAGGCAGGGGGGTGGGATTTCCTGAAGAGGCATGCAGCTGCTCCTCTATATTCCCCCCTCTGGTCGAGTCCTCAACCACCTCTTCAACAGTCTCCACATCTTGTTATTTTCTTTTGAAGAAGTGCTTCTTTGGAGTTCAAATCTTCATCATCCCCCTAGGGTGCCGGCTGATTTAACATGTTTGTCTACACTCCAGGTCATGTAGTTGCACTGTCCATTTGGATTACAATAGACACATCGGCCCACGTACTTCGTATGATTCTTGGGATACATAAACTTTGTTCCCTCGGGTGCTACAATGCTGGCCTCTATGTATTTTCTGACATCCTTATCATTTCCTTGGGTCCAAACCCTGATTCGACATTGATTACAATCTACATGCCTACTGCCTTCTTTGCTGTCTTCCTGCATTGGGCAATTATTATCCTGATCACTCAGAATTCAAACATCACCATAACCAATATTGCTCCAAGAATCTTGAACAGGTTTGCCAACCACTGTTGAATCCATTAGAATATGGAGGTAAACAAACTGTCATCCGTAATGTCCTCTCTCTCGTCTTCCATCTTGTTATGCAGGTTTGTTACCAATGTTATGGCCTCTGTCAAGGTTCCATTCTTGTCAATATGAGAAGGTGTGACTGTGAAACATGAAGTCCCGATTTTTAGGCGCAAACCCCTCCTTCCATCACTGTAATCATGTCAAGGACATATCTGTTTGGCAGGGTCACTAGTCGTATGGCCCTCAGCTCTTCCTTGGTAGCATTGAATTCCTTTATGGCGGTATCGATCGTCTGTAGGAGCTCCCATCTTGTGATCTGCAACCTCTTGGCCTTGGCCATCGTTTTGATCCCAGGTATGAAAAAAGTCATGAAGATTGAAGCAGTTTTGCTGAACAACCTGTGTTCATAAGGAATGGCATCATATGCTTCTATTGATTTGGCTGAGAAGTTATTCTCTCTTTTGGTCCGATTGAGAAACTCAAGCGATCTTCTCTTTTTCAAATGGGCATCTGCTTTCAGAAATTCTCCAAAGGTCAGGTCACTCTGACGAATCACTAATGATGGAATATGAATGAGCACCAAGGAGCATGTTCCCTTCCCAATCCTTGGGCAGCTTCATGTAGGCCCTAGACCCATACACATTGTGTATAGGCGCTATATAAATAAACTATCATATCATATCATATCACAAGCCAATATCGATCCATCAGGACGACTGTCCCTGCCCCCATCCTGGAAATGTCAACTGTAGTTCTACAGTTCTTGCTGTCTCCCACATTATTCTTTCCATATCTTCGGAAGCGCAACGTCGCATTAACCAACATGGATTACAGCAATGGTGCCTGATTCGTCTTCTACACATGTCAGCAGTTTGGCATGCTTAGCCCATGACTTCAAACACCCATCATTTACTCTCTATAACTCTTGTACATATCCAAGCTTCAGTAGATGAGCTTCTCAGGACATCAGCCCTTCTTCCCATCCCTTCTTGGATTTCACTCGCCCACAGACTAAGACTTGGGTTTGCTATTAACATTCAGGTGATCCAGCTATTTCTGTCACATCAGGGCAATTAATTCTCTTCATCTCTTCAATGACCACCTCATCCTGTCCTGTTGTAGGATACACAAGCATCTTGCTCTTCCATCCAGGTTCCTTTTCCATCTGTGTAGTCTTCATGTAGTCATCCTGGTATGGAAACAACCATTTTGATCTCCATCACAAAGTGGCCCAACTTCCTTGAAATTGTCCTCTGGTCATGCATGCTGCAGGATGGCTGAGGCACCTAGCATTAGTTTCTGGAACCTCTCTGGCAATGAAAGTTTGTACTGCATTGATGGCATAGGGTATGAGAGAGCAGATGTAGCAACTCTCCTTAGACGTTCTTTCTCCCACCTTTCTCATGTGCTGATACCACATGCGCTTCCCCAAATGTGCTGTATTATCTAGATAAGTATTTATCCCCTCATTATCTTCCTCTGCATTTCTCCTGTATCCCCCAAAGGTTGTGTAATACTCATTAAGCAAATCAAAGGTAATTCTCACAGTAGAGAGACATAAGGACTACTCCTTCAGCAGAAGTACTAACTTGATAGAGAGTGTGAAAGATGAGGAAAAGAAAGAGAAAGAGAACAATCATGCAAGCATATATTATGCACAAGAACATAGGCATACATTTCTCACGCCATCCCACAACTCGTTGGACTTGTTCTTCGCCTTGAACCGTGCCACTTTCCTCTTTAATAATTTTTAATACAATCATCACATTTTTTATACTTGTAACTGCAAAATCTGCTTGATAATGGCAATAAGGAGCCTCCTTATCACTGGGCCATTTTTAGGATCCTGTAAGAAAGTACGAACATCAACGTTTCTTCTCACAAGAGCATGTTAAGCTTGAAGTATAAACACAAAGACAGAAAGCAAAAGTCGATGAACATCACCTTCGGTAAGCACCATATGATTAACTGCTTAGAACAGGTACCTCCACGAAATGATCTGGATACTGATCTTGTTTCCAATTTCTAATCAAGAACTGATGTTTAACTCTAATGCTTCAATATGTATTTCTAAAGTTACTTTTCAAACCACTGAAATTCTCTGCAAGTCTTTTCACTCACTAAGATATCAATAAGGAGTGTCCATTTGAATTTCAGTCCAAGATAAATTTGTATCACCCACTGGTTGCTTTATCGTCCTTCTTCTTCGTCATCAATCAAGTCTGAAATTCTTCTTCTTGTCTTGCTTCTGGATCGGCAACAGTGGGAGGGTGGGTCTCACCTTTATATGCCTTTTCATCACCTAGGTGAAGCCAAGCTCATCTGCCTTGAGGGGGTTATATTCTCAATGCAAAAGGGACCATTAAAACGTGGCTCATGCCACCTTCGAGTAAAGTTCTTAATTAAGACGCGGTCTCCAACATATAACATAGGTGCCAATAGTAATTTAATTGGGTTGGTTGTTGAATTGTCTTCTTCTGTGTTCTGAGACCAACCCCCCTGCTTGACTTGATCTGAAATGAGAGAGATACTAGAGGTCATACATCTCAAATAATCATGCATTTCATTACCTAATGTTTTAGCTACACTCTGGGCATCATTTCTACTCCTAGATGGAGGTGTAAGGGGCATTCTCATACGCCGTCTTGTCACTAGTCCATGAGGGGTGAGGTGGTGGTCTGATCCTGGCTGATTCTGAAGGGCATACAAAGCTAGGGGTAGGCAATATAGCCATCCCTTCTTCAAAGTCATTTTAATCTTGGCAATCCTTTCTTTAAGGAGACTGTTGAGTCTCTCACAGGGGATAAGCAGAAGAAAATGTATGTTTAGTATCCAATAGAAGCCCTATCTGTTCAAATAGCTCATTAACAAAATGTGGTCCATTGTCGGATCTCAGCACTTCACACACACACCATCTCAGCAAGACTTTGCGCTCTAAAGACTTTGCTGCGCAATTGGCATCAGGATGTGTACACAGAACACAGACCTGCCTCGATCAACCTAGAAAAGGGACACACAACAACTAATAGATACCTATATTCATTACACACCTGCAGCAAATTGGCATAGTTGATATGTAAATACTGAAATGGACCATTCGGTCAAGGTATCGCCCCTCTAATCATTCTCAGTGTATGCCCAGCAGTAAACATTTGACACACAATGCAGTTTACCATAAATAATGCAACGTGTTCCAACCAATTTGAAATGAACCAGTCTTCCGCAATCTTAGCAGCAAGACTTTCTCTAGTTACATGCGCAGGGTAATGCAGTTGCTCAAGCGCGTCCTTCAATAATGCTACTGGCATCACCGGATTTCCAGTGCTATCTTGTCGCCATAATACATCTGTGGGGATAAAGAACACCCCCTTCGTTTCCATAATTCCTGCTCTTCCTATGGTGCACTCCCTTGAATCTGCATTAGTTTGGTTATCGATAATTTATTAAACCCTTTTTGCAATACTTGTGACTACTTTTTCTTTAATACTCCCAGTATCAAAACTCAAAATGTCTGGGGAATATGCAACCCTTTTGGCTTCTTCATCTGCAGCTTCGTTCCTGTTTGCTTAGTGTGCAGTGCGCATTTAATGACCGCTATGGCTACTGGGAGTTGTAGTGCCTTAATAAGCCTATCCAATAAGGATGCATGCTGCACTGGAAGGTCATCTGTGTGAAGGTAGCCCCTCCTCTTCCAACATGCTAACCCTGCTTGTACGGTTGACGTCAACTAGGCAGAGTCACTGTACACTGTCACGTCCTGTCCTTCGTGTTTCTCTCAAGCGCGACAATGAGCGCTACTTATTCTGCCGCTTGCATTGAAAAGTGAGACGGTAGCCTTGCACTTGCTACAATTTCAAATTCTCCATTTAATCTATGTCTCACTACTGCAGTGCCTGAATGCCTTTCCCCACTAGTCTGATCAATTTTCAAAGAACTATCAGTAAAGAGAATGTCCCCTTCTTGCTAAAGCATTCTCCTTCACGCGGGGTATATCATCATAAAATTCTACATAATTAGTACAATCATGCACATGATTGCTTTCTTCTATTGGCTCAGCTATAAACGTTTCAGGATTCACTATTTTACATCCTGCAATTTTAATCATTGGGTTTGAAATCATTACCTCGTATGCTGAAGCTCTTTGAGATGTCAATGTGCCTTTGGGTTTCTCTAAAATGTCAAACAGAGCATGCTCCACGAAGAGTCATAGAGCACACCATTTATTTTTTTATTTTTAAATATTTGTATTGGCATTTGTAGAATAAACAACCAGCAATAATCCACTGCATATACATTGCAATGTCATGTTTTGTAATCTTATTACTTAACAACAATAAACAACAACTAACTTTAACTGTCTTCTTTCATCAAAGTAGTATCGTAGCAAATTGTTTCCCATGTGGGAGTGTGTTTTGGGGACCATAGTGCTCATTGCAGGGATGTTAGTTTTCATTTTTCTTTTAGGGGAAGTCTTTTCATCGTCCATGATCTGAAGTGTCAAACATGTTACACAATGGCTCTCATTAGGACTCCAGCGGAAAACCATGGTGCTGTTAGCACCATGGTCGATGCCGGAGTCCGCCATGGCAGAATGGGGAATTACCACCCCATTCCAAGGTTGGCGGGGCGGTAATTCCCCATGCCACCATGGCCCTTCCCCATTCCCATTTTTGCCCCATAGGGCATAATGGGAATGGGGAAGGCGGTAAGTACGGTACCGCAAATTGCGGTACCGTACTTACCTCGAGAGTCCCTTTGCGGGCCCCAACTTTAACGGCTGTTCTAGACCAGCCGTTAAGGTCGGGTCCCGCAAAGGGACCTCGTAGTAAGGCGTTAAGGGTTTAACGGCGCCGACACCTTTTACGGCGCCGTTAACCCCTTAATGCCACGGTCCTAATGAGGGCCAATGAGTCTGCAGTATCAGGGAGGTTTGTCGTCTGATGGACCAAACATGTCTCTTATTAACGCTTTCTATGCATCAAATGGGACACTGGCCTCTCACTCCATACCAATAGTTCCTGTGTCCCAAGCTACTGTTTCCGCTGCAGCCCAGAATTCTAGTTCCCTACTCCACATTGCATACTGCGGGCCTCCAGTCGATTTCCATGCCATTGCAATTGCCCGTTTTGCCAGTATACAGACCATGTCCATGAACTTCACTGCATGTTTAAATTTACTTAACCTGGGGTGTGTGCCCAAAAGGCACTCCTTCGGGGACCAATCATAGCTGTTTATTCCAGCCTTTCTGCAGTCTAGCTCTATTTTAGCCCAGAAGCTCTGCACCTTCTCACACCCCTAGAACATGTGCATCAAGTCCGCTTCTACGCTACCACACCAAGCACATGTTGATCTAGCTTGCTTGTTGAAACTTGCTACCCTGAGTGGGGTCATATAGGTTCGATTTAAGACATTCAACTGAATAAATCTGAACCTGGCGTTCCTGGACACTTATTTTGGGTGCATTAATACCCTCTCCCATTCTTTCTCAGTAATAGTTTCACCCAGGTCTTCTTCCCATCTCTCTTTCAATATTGCACTTCTGGGGTTGGGCCTATCAGACAACTGACCATACGCTCTGGACACAGGCTTACAACCATCACTCAAGCCGTATATCACTGCCAGTAGGGGGTTAACTGTCGTCTCCTCTGGCCAAGTATCCCATTTACCTTTAGCCACATGCTTGATTCTCTGGTACCACCAAAATTGCCCTTTTGTCAACCCTTCATGTTCGCATAGCGACTCGAATTCCTGGAAGATCCCCTTCTAATACATATTGCCCCAGGTGTATAGCCCCAGCCTTTCCCAGTATCTCACAGTGGGGAGATCAGTGCCCACTTTGCATAAATCTGCCATAATCTGAGTATTGGGAGAGTAGGGGTGCTCTAATCGGAGCACTGACTTAGTTCTGCTCCATATTTGTCTACCTAGCGTTGCAATCATGGGGGCTTTCCTTGAGTCAGTAAGTGGGGACCATAGTACTTCACAGTAGTGGTCTCGTCCGAGAGCCATCAAGCTACGTGGCTGAGGTGCACCACCAAGTAATACCTTTCTAGGTCGGGGAGTTGTATACCCCCTTACCTGTAGGGTAGCGTCAATGTAGCCAGTGATAGTTTGTGCCTGGTCGCTCGCCATAAGATCTCTCGGAGCAGTGTCTCCAGTGTCTGGAAGAAAGGTGACTTGATGTAGTAGCATATGGTGTGAAAGAAATGTAAGAACCTCAGGAGAATGATCACTTTGGTGATTGAAGGCCTACCCATCATTGACAGTGGTATCTTAGACCAGAACTTCATCGAACTCTGCAGGCCTGTTATTACGGCTACATTGTTGCATTCAAGGAGTAGCTCAGGTGTGTATTTGATTTTAACCCCTAAGTACCTGAATGTGTCTAGTTGATATTGGACACCCACCTCTGGAAAGTCTTCAATGTCCATCCCCCTTAGACCCGCAAGTGGGAATATACAGGATTTCTGTTTGCTAAAGCGTATCACAGAGACATTTGCATATCTATCCAGTACATCCAGCATTGTAGGGGCATTTGTGCGTGGGTCTCTGAAGTACAGCAGAACATCATTAGCATAGAGTGAGATTACATGGTATCTCCCACCTACCTGTATCCCTGCATCAAAGAACTGTTTTCTGAAGAATATTGCAATTGGTTCAAGCCCCAAGATATATAACCTGGGGGACAGCAGGCAGCCCTGTCTGGTGCCTCTCTGTGTAGCCCAGGCCGACGATACCGCTCTCCCCGTTTTCGTCCTGGCTGTTGGAGCAGTGTATAGTACTTTTATGCATCTTACAAATCCTTCCCCGAACCCAAATCCCCTTGGTACCTCGATCAACCATTCCCAGTATATGGAATCAAGCGCTTTAATAGCATCAAGCGAACAAATCGCCAGGGGTTCGCTGTCCTCTGTTATTTGTGCCATGATATGTTGTAGTCTGCGTAAATTAGCCATTGTATTAAGGCCAGGTACAAAGCCGTTCTGATCATCATGTACCAAGCCCCCTACTGCCCTGGATAGCCGCTTAGCCAATATGGTGGTTTGTATTTTGACATCATAGTTTAGCATTGCCAGAGGGCGGTATGAGTCACAATCATCCATGGGTTTATTCAGCTTAAGTATAGGGACTATTAGTGTCCCCCTCATGCTATTTGGCAGAGCCCCCACTTCGTCGCTTCCTTAAACACCTCGTGAAGCAACGGGATCAGGGATGACTCATAAGCCTTGTAGAACTCTGGGGGGAGCCCATCGCTACCCAGGGCCTTGGAAGTGGCTAGGGATTTAATGGCTTCAGTTACATCATCTGCAGTAATTACCTCGTCCAATGACTCCCACTGCTCATTGCCCAGTTTATGGAGTCCTATCTCATCCAGTGTGCCTTGCATGTCAGCCCGCAGCACAGGAGTGTCGTGGGCATACAGCTTAAAAAGTTGCGAAGGTGTCATTGATCGATTGCTGCGTCCTATGTACTACCCCCCTCATCCTTGATCTCGGTTGTTATGTGTCTCGGATGCTCCCCCATACATAGCCATGATAGCAGTCTGCCCAGTTTATCCCATTCTTTGTGTGCCCTGGAGGTACGGGTTATGTAATCAAACTTGGATAACCTCCCCAATGCTTCCTGACAGCCATTTCTCGCCTCCAACAAGAGCACCCCATAACTATACTTGTAGATTTCTCAATCGCAAAGTCGGCGGCAGCCAATGACTGTTTGCAAGGAAAATGTCCACTAATAACTGGGTCTAAAATCCCACTGTAATATGCTAAAGGTTTGTATTCCAATGTAGTTCTCTGCGTAAGCACTGCTGTCATGACTGTCCCATTTGTGTGCGAAAATAAATAAACTTCCTCAGCATAATTGGGAATTCCCAAAACAGGGGCTGTACAGATTGTTTTTTTCAGTTCCTCAAACCCTTCCTTCATTTCTTCAGTCCATTCTATTTTTACTTGTTCCACCGGTGCTTTCTTTAAAGCTTGCAGAAGTGGTCTTGGGTACGTAGTGTAATCAAACACCCAGGCTCTGGCATAGTTGCATAATCCCAATAACTTTTACATCTGTTTCACTGTGTTTGTTTTTGATGTTTCCATGATCGCCTCGGCTCTTTCAGGTGTCACTTCCTTTCCTTCATGTGAAATCAATTGACCTAGGTATAACACCTCTTCTTGACCATATTGCAACTTCTCCTTGTCTACCTTATATCCCTTATCTGCCTGAATAGTCATCAACTGAACAGAATCTTGTCTACACTGTTTTCTGTGGTGCTAAAAATTAAAATGTCATCTACGTACTGTATCACTGCACTCTTAAGATCAATATTTCCTAAATCCATCTGTAGAACCCTATTAAAGATCGATGGGGACTCACAGTACCCTTGGGGCAAACAAGTATGTTTCAGTTGGGTTTGGCAGACGTAAATCACGTCAAGTCTTGTGAGTCCTTGTGCAACGGGATTGAGAAAAATGCATTCGTCAAATCGATCACCATGAAATATCAAGCTTCCACAGGATAATACATAGTATCGTCACCAGATTAGGAACCAAAGGAAACTCTGCATCTACAATCTGGTTAATCAGTCTAATATCTTGTATAAATCACCACAACCCTCCTTTAGATTTCTTAATCAGATACACTGCAGTATTACACAACGATTCCGATGGCACCAGAATTCCTTGTTTCATCAGTGCTGAGATAGTCTGAAATATACCCTCATCAGCTTCTCGAGACATGGGGTACTGTTTTGCTCGAGGTAAATTCTCTCCTGGCTTAAGCTTTATTTTAACCACCCCTATTCCGTTCAATAAACCTACCTCATAAGGGCCTGTGGTCCAAAAGACGCTTGGCACTTTTTCCAAGTCTTCCTGAAAACATTTTGGACATTTCTGCATTATCGCTATTGGCTGTGGAATTTTCATTTTCTCTATTCTTATCCAGTATGTAATGCTCATGAAGAACACTACTTCATCATCTGTTTTGTCTTCCCTGACCATGTCATCATCAATTATGTCAGTCAATCTATTACTGTTCTCCATGGTCTACCCTCATCATCTATTCCCTCAAGCATTGCCATTTTCCTTCATGCTATGGCTGCTTCCAATTCTATAGGGATAGTCTGTCACCCCTCTTCGTCCATAGGTATTCGTGGTCTAAACAAAAACTTGTCAGGTTTCCTCACAATTTTTCCTGTTAAACCAGGTAACCATGTCAATAGAATACTCACTCCACATAGAAAAATCTCTTGATCTACTGTAATGCCTCGCAGAGCCACCTGCCCTGTGAATGCCAGTATACATTCCTCCACATTTAAATAATGTATTCCTGGAGTGGAACACACTATTCCTTGATCAGTGAATGAAATCGTCATGTTCAGTTTTGTCATTCAATCTCTTCCCAAAACGTTAACCGGTGTCTGTCGTGAATATAACAAAGGAACAGACAAGTCTCACACTCCTATAGAGACGGCTAATTCATTATTAAACAGAACTCGACTCGTAGTTCCAGAGAACCCTTGAGCATTCATGGCAATTCCCGACATTGGAAATTTTCCTTCTCGTATACATGAATGAGTAGCTCCAGTGTCTGCTTAAAAAGAGAAAGATTTTCTTCCTATCGTCAAATTGAGCCTTGGCTACTCTTGAGGGTCTGGTGTCACAGATAGTACTGAACACCTCAAGTCTCCCTGTGAGCTGTCCTATTGTGGGTACAGGCTCATCCCTATCCCTGTCCCTGTGAAAGTATTCCCTCCTACCATAGTGACACATACTATCCTGGGTGTCAGTACTTGTCCTGTATTCACATACTGGTATATTTGCATGGGTGCTTGTTGTGACTGCCCTTGCGGTGAATTCATTTGCACTCATTCTTGCTGTTGCACCTGCTGCACTCGTGACGCTTGTGTCTGATACAATGTATGATCTTGGGCGAACCCTTCCCTAGTCTGTGTGCTATGTGGTGGAGGATAAGCTGTCCCCCCTCTGGAAAATTGGCCATTTTGTACATTTTCTTGGCTCCCACATACGCGTGCAATGTGCCCTGTCATTCCACAAGTCCAAAATACTGCCTATGTCTATGCCTGGTGGCACAAACCCACATCCACCTTGAACCATCGGGTGCAGATTACATGCCTGCGATGTACCCACTGCTTCCTGCATTCCCAATCCTTCTCCCCTTGTCAATACCACATCTTCTATGGCAAATATTGACAATTTTTTTCTGAACAAACTTGGCTTCCTCAATTTTCCTATTCTAATCTTTCTTCTTATTTTTCTCTTGTAATAACCGAAAATGGTGTACTATTGTCAACTGTATCTCTGCCCAAGGCTTCACTTCCATCCCCACATGTTTCTTCATCTGTCTCTGTACTGGCTAAAGCAACCCCTGACATAAAATGTGGTAAAATAATGCTACTGTCTTTTCCCACAGTTCGCAAGTTTCAAGCTGCTATTTCTCCTGAATATCCTGAATGTAAGCAATAGGGTCTTCCTCTTCCTTCATCTTATGTGTCATAATTGCACCCATATCTGATTTGTCAGGATACTGTACCTTGAGTGCTCGCCAAACATCTGCTCTACAATTATTAAAAGACGCTCCATCATGTACTGTATTCTGTGCTGTCACACTAGAATACCCCACTCTTCTCCATATTTCGTCAGCTTTCTCCACAAGAATAGTTGCCAAGAGACTGCTTATATGTCCCGTAAACCAGTGTCTTTCTCCTGTCATTTATTCTAATGTGTATATCAATTTCCCAGCGCCCGCAGTCAAACTTAGCAGCTTACACTTAAAATTATCCTTGTCCATCTGCGGCCATGGAATATACTGTGGTCTTGCGCCCCCTTTTTCCACTAAGGGAAACTGTGTAAAACCTGCCCCAGAGTCGGATCCTAATATTAGTCTATCTCTGGCAGGGACAATCGTCGCTGTCTGTCTTCTTGTGGGTAACTACCTTAACCTGCTCACATATGGTGGCGGCTCTCCCTTCTCACTGCAAGATCATCCTTGAGGACGCTGAGGATATGCTCTGGGATCTGGCGTCCTATGCTTAGGTTGTTCCAGATCAGACCATCTCACTTCTTTGTCCATTTGCAGGCTTCCTTCAGGAACACACATGCTCCCTCATCCTACCTCAAGGGTACACTCTCTTTCATCATCTGACATGTCTTGTCCCCAACTAGTGTGACTATCATGCCCTTAACCCTTATCCAGATTCAATTTACTTAAAGACAATGCTTGACGTTTATCAATGAACAGGCTTCCCTCCTCTCTTCATCCTTTCTCTACTGCTTTATGCATCAAATTTTTCTTCTTCTAACACAACTCTAGATGCCCCTGGCGTTGCTTCCTTTATCGGAAGGAACTCTTCTATTCTATCCCATCGTATTTCTGGGATTGGCCCTACTGGTTTCTTACCAGTGAGACTGGTATCAAGACCTTGTTGCCTCCTTTTTCGTTCCATTTCTTCATCTATCTCTCTTCGCTTTCTCACATCACTCCTAATTCTTTCTTCTTCTTGCCTTTGTTCTTCCCCTCTCCTTATTCCTTCCCTTCTTTCCTCTTCTTCCCTCTGTCTCTTTAATCTTTTTTCCCTTAGTCGTTGTGCTTCCTCCTCTTCTTTCTTCCTTTTCTGTCTATCTTTCTTCTATCACTCTCTGTCTATTGTCATACTTTCTTTGTTCTTCTGCCTGATCTTCTTTTCTGTTGCTCCTCCTGATATATCCGTTCTCATAGCTCTCTGCTCTTCCTTTTCTGCTCAATCTCTTCTCTCGTTCTGTATCCTTTCTTTCCTGTTCATCCTTGTCTTCTCTTTGCCTAACTTCCTTGATACTTTTCCCATCTATTTTAAGTATGATCTGTCCTCCCATCCATTTGTTCTGCACGAGCGCTATCTCATCAGCTTTATCCTTCTCTGATTCCCATCTCAATTTCCCTATCTATGTCTGTCGACAATTTTGACCAATCACTCCTTTCCTCTATGTCTTGTATGATCCTATAGATATATTCTTTTCTCTTATTCTCTTCTGCACTGTTGTTACTATTGTAATCTGGGGGTTTGTATATCGTATTACTATACAATGTCACCGCTTTCAACTTCTTTAAATGGTACAACCCTATTTCTTCTGTGCTAGCGGCTTTTACTTTGGGCGAGGTAGGGGGAACTGGAGGCTCCACACCTTCCTTCTTTCCCTGTCTTTGCATCCACTCCTCAGGTGGAGGTTCTTCCCTTTCTTCCTGGTACATATTCCAGAGCTCTAAAATCGCTATTTTTTTTGCTTTGACAATGATCCCCTTGTGGCAATGGCATGAATATTTTATCTGCCGTGCCTTTCACCCATTCCGCACTATTGAACTTGGGCATGTGCTTTGGTAATGTTTTACATACGTGCATCAGAGGAGTATCTGCCATAATGACAAGTCTCAATTGACTGTCAATACTTACCAGACTAATGTAATAACCTTTATACTTCTGCTTAAATCACCACTTTTCAACGTATTTAAAACAACAAATATGAGCATGCACCATCAATCGCTGCTCAAGCCTCTAATTTCTTGATGAGCTATTTCTACCTTTTGATTGGCTATCTATTATTTTGATTGCCGCCAATCACTTTGCTATGCTCAATCACTGTTGCTCCTCAACTTTTTCAATTTCTTCACAACTTCTATTGCTCTTTGATATTTTTACTCAACAAATAACATACAGACTAGTCCACATTACACATTAATAAACACTGTGTTGTAAGTGATTTCAATCCGGCACACACCCAAGTCAACGCCAAGCATGTAATGCACAACTGAAATCCATATTTCTTTTTTTCTAAAAGTTCTTTATTCTAAACGATATACCACTCATATCACACCCTTCTCCTGGAACCACCCCGGTCACACTGAACCAGGAATCAGGCTGGTTTGCAAAGGTAAATATTTATTTATATATTTAAATTTTAATCACAATATGTCTTAAGAGGTACACAACAATCACCAATGGGGTGAGGTAACACTGAATAATCTCTTAAATACACAAGGAGTAAGTAGTGAGCAAAACAATTCAGCACAGAAATACTTTTGTGTGGGTTCAGATCAGATAGCACTGTGGTTAGAGGATCCCCCTGCACACCCCTTAGGCAATGTAAAGAGATAGGAGGAGAGAGCAGGTATTCAGGAATGGCTGAATTCAAACAGAATATCAATCCCACTTTCCCCATTTCAAACACAAGAGAAAACGGAATTGACTGTCAAGCTGTCAGAATGGCTGTTAAAGTTATCTTTAGGATGGACTGGGCAAAAACACCAAATATGGTAAAAATTGCTGAAATTGTTATAAATTCTTATGGGAGCCGCTTTGGATAGTTGCACACAAACACCAGCAATGATTTAATCCCAAGAAAACATTTGAAATCTTAAAATTCAAGTCAGAAGCAATTAAAAGCTGTTTTACACGTGCAAACATTTTCGCAACGATATTCGCAATAACGGGAGAATCACATTGATTTGGAATGCCGTAGTTTTTCGAGATAGGCGCAAGAATGGAAAACAGGAATGTGCTTTTGAAATTGACAAATCGGTTACTTACACTAGAGGATGACTTTGAACAAAACAAATACCCCACAGGAACACAGTCATTTGATTAGGGTGGCTGCCTGCTAAGGAAACTCGCCTTCTTCAGATGAGAAAAGGATCAACGCAAAGATAGTTTTAACAGTACTAGTTCTGGAGGAAAAATAGGATGGTTTGGAGAGAGGGTTCAGACAATACACAGATGCTCCTAACAATACAGGGTCTGAATACAAGAAATAATGGGTCTAATATAGAACTAAGACTATGCAAAGTTCATATGCTAGTGACACAATTCTTCCTATTTATACTCGCTGGATACGTTTTTAAATGGGACCATCAGTTTTGGTCAGGAGATTGGATCTGGTTTAGGAAAGACAGCTTGGCCCATCGGACTGGGCAGGGTCAGCGTCAGCAAGGCGCTCTGGTCACAGCACGGCACAGGACTGGACTGGATCTGCAAGGCGCTCTGGTCACAGCACGGCACAAGACTGGATCGGATCTGCCCTTCTTGGTTCTGAGGATATTTATTTCAGTAGGTAAGCAGTAACAGCACAGCCCGGCTATATTATGATGCTTCCCCTTAGGCTTGTGGGGTTCTGTTCTAGAATTTGAGGCCTAGCTGAGAATGGTTCAGCTATGCAATAGGCCTTTTGCTTTGCCAAGTTTCTGGAGTCTGGGGCAAGGAAGATGTAGAGTTCAGCAGCAGTATGCTCCGCCAGCATCAGGATAGTAAGTGAATCTGTCTGTCCTTATGAGTGGTGAGCTGTCTCTATATATGCTATGAAATGACATCATAAAGGGGTGTGTGGGCCGGTTTAGCCTAAGCTTGACCCTTTAAAAGGTGATTGGGTCAGAGTCTACTCTCTGCCTTGATAGGAGGAGAGAAATGGAGTGTCATCTTTATGGTGCAATTTTATGAGGCTGAGAATCCACCTCTAGCTCCTTTAACACAAAGTCTACTTTTGGCACAATACATATTTACACATGTGCAACCTCTATAAAAATCACATATACAGATTACATATTTTACATAGCAGCTATTCCTCAAAACCCCATAACTGTGGGATCTTGTCTCCGCTTTTCACAGAATTTTGCCCTTTCCACTATGAACACAATGTCCACATTTTAAGCACATTTCTACAAGTGTGCGTGTTTAAGACGGGAATGAGTGTATAAAGTTTCACAATTCTAGCGGAAATACATTTTGTGTAAAATCACATTTCTTGCCATTGCTGTCCAGAACATGTAACATAGTTCTGGCGCCTCTTCCCCCGTGCAGTCAGAAATTAAATTAATAACTCTGTTATTTTTAAATTTTTACAATTTTGACTGGTAAGTTATCGGTCTTTTTAAAAATATGTTCTTTGTCCATGTGAAGCAACAAATGGTTGTTTGGCTCCACCCCTTGGTCTCTCCCCGGAAGCCCAGGAGCCATCCCCCATGTTTGTTCCTTGCAGAGGCCATTTACGACTGTCTTCATACTTCAAATTTCCTGAGCTGCAGCTTGTCATTGTTCCTTTTGTCTCTGTAGACCAGGTTATTTCCTACCCTGTAATTAACACTTCTGTCACACTCACCTGTGTCTCTGCAGGAGCGATGTATGAGCCTCCCTTGACCCAGAGTTCTCACTTCCCCTGGTTTCACCCGGAGGGATTCTTGTCAAATACAAGATATACACTCAGACCTGAATTCACCTGATTCCCCTGGGCCCTTCCCTTCACTTTACGTGTGCTGTGATGTCCCCTAAGGGCTTACCTTGATAGTAAGTAAGGTGTGCACTCCATCCTGCATTCGCCGGGGCGCGATTCGCTCTTATGAAGGATGCCAATGTTGCTGGCTGAGTTTAGATGCCACATGCTGTTATATGCCATCACAGCGAGGCTGAGTGTTCAAGGTACCAGCTTCTTCACTGGCTAGAAAGTCTTTTCCAAAGGTGAATGTTGCGCCTCGAGCACAATGACTAATGTCTCTTCTTTCTTTTGCAGGGGTTTGTGCGCTCATACAACTGACCTGAATTCCAGCGTTGCGGGAAGATTCGGTGAGTATGCACAGCGTTATTGAAGTGCGCGTGATAACGCTGTTCTTCTTTGTTCTTACAGGTGCCGGTGTTGAAGTCCCCTCTTGACCGGAGATAGCTGCGGTGTGGAGAAAGCACAGAGTACCTGTAAGCAGAAGCAGAAAGTTCCAGAGCAGGTAAACTGAAGCAGGATGATCCGGAGGAGGTAAGCTGAAGCGGGAGGATCCGGAGAAGGTAAACAGAAGTAGGATGTTCCGGAGCAGGTAAGCTGAAGCAGGATGATCCGGAGCAGGTAAGCAGAAGCGGGCTGATACAGAGCACGGCAAGTGTGTTGCTGATGCAGCTCATAGTAAGCAACACGAAGCACTGGAATAATCTTGGGTGTGGCTTATATAGCCAGCCGCACCCAAACACTAGAGAGCTCATGAATTGTCCTGCACTTCCTGTTTGGCAACAAGAAGTGGTAACCAGGAAGTTCCTACAAACACTACAAAGGAATTAAGTGGAGGTATCTGCTATGGGCTTTTTGTGTGCCTATGCCAGGCCTGCCAAGCCTCCACCCAGCTTGACCCAACTACCTGCCTGGTACCCATGACAGTCTTCCCCATCAAGACCCCTCCCAAAGGTGTGTGTGTGGGCTTTGGTTTCTCAGAATGGTCCCGATGGAATTTTCGCACCAATCGGAGAGCGCGTTCCCATGATCTTTCCTGGAGTCCATACCCCTTCCAGTCAATCAAGTAATACAGGGTCTTTCGTACTAGTTTGGAATCTAATATGTTCTTTACCTCATATTCTGGTGCTTCTTCACCCACTTGTATGGGTGCGGGAGGTGTGGAAGTTCGAGTTCCTGGGTGTGCTGGTTTTAATAGTGACACGTGAAATACGGGATGTATACGCATATGTTGAGGTAACGCCAGTCTCATGGCTGCTGGATTAATTACTGTTTCAATTGTATACGTGCCGATGTATCTAAGCTGAAATATTTTTTGGACCCTTTAAATCAATGTGTCTAGTTGCCAGCCAGACCGAGTCTCCTACTTGGCAATCTGGGGCTTTTCTTCGATGGCGATCTGCGTTTCTTTTCTGTGTTTCTTTGGCTTGCTGTAGGTTCTTGCTGGCTTCTCTGGCTGCTTTCATGATGCTGGCATGCACGTTCTTTACTGCGGGCATCTCAATGTTTTCTGGTGGATCTTAGACCGACATTCTGGGGTTTCGACCATATATAGTAAAGAAGGATGTTGCTTGAGTTGATGAATGTGTTGAGTTGTTGTAGACATACTCTGCCATCCAAAGTATTTCTGTCCAACTTTGAATTGTTTGGTGTAATAGACAGCGCAAATACTGTTCCATGGTCTGGTTTGTGCCCTCGGTTTGGCCGTCCGTTTGAGGATGATGACTTGAAGACAGACGGACTTCGACTCTTGCCAGGGCACATGTTTTCCAAAAACGAGATACAAATTGGCTGCCTCTGTCAGAAATGATTACGGTAGGGAATCCGTGTAACTTGACGATTCGGTCTGGAAAAACCTGTGCCAGAGCCTGAGCTGAGGGAATACCTTTTAGAGCTGTGAAATGGGCCATTTTGGAGAAGAGGTCCACTACAACGAGGATGGTATTATAACCTGGGCTATAAGGTAAGTCAGTGACAAAGTCCATTGATACTGTGTGCCAGGGCGCTGGCGGAATGGTGATTGGCTGAAGGAGGCCCACTGGTTTTTGCCTGGATGTTTTGTATTGTGCACACACCTCACAGGTGCCTAGGTAGGTGGCAATATCCTCTTGCCAAGTTGGCCACCAATAAGATTTGCTTACTTTCTTCATGGTTTTGGCTATACCCGAATGGGCTTCTAACAGCGAGTTGTGGTAGTCTGATATAATTGCTTGTAGATCCTTAGTTGGAACGTAGAGGCATTTCGGGTAGTATGGTAGTTTGTCTTGAATGGTGAACTGATCTCTGTGGGATGTTTTTACCCATGCATCCGAGCCCTACCAAAAAAAAAAAAAACTTGTGCATTACTGGCATTGAAAACATCATGATGGCCAGAGCTTCCCAGAAAATGCCCAGGGAAATGCATGAAGAATAGGCTGCCACCCATTTTTGCCGATGTTATGGGCACAGAAGGGCACTGCCTAAAACCACAATTGGACTACCCACACAGTAGCCTGAAACCATTGGGAATGGCAATGCTGATTGCCAAAAGCAACCTAGAACTGTGGGGAATTCATTTTCTTAAATCCCAAAAATGGTTGCATTACCAGTACTCACCACTATCAGAAAGCCGGCGTTTTAAAACACCAGACATTTGTGTAAAACTGAATAAATGAAACCAAAGCAGGCCAAAGAAAGACTTACTGAGAGGTGGATACAATGTAAAGTTATATTCTGAAGTGACTTGAAGGTTTATAACAAGACTGGCTGAGCTCTGCAGGTCTGCAGCGGCTTAAACTGAAACTGGATTTAAAATTACGAAAAATCGAAATGTGTAAATAAACTGAGGGACAGACTTGTGACTGCCACATAGTTTGTCACTGTTAAAATGTCATAGTTTTGAACTTAGAATCAGCATTCCAGCTGCATGTGTAAAAATTATTAGTTGTATTTGAATGCAGAAAACTGGGTAACTAAAAGTGACAGTAGCTGGGGCCTGGCTTAAGGAACTGGATTCTGCCCGACTGGCTGCATTCTGAGGGGAGGTTACCCCTCTCTGATTGAATTACCAAGGGACTGCTAGGGACTAAACAAAGGACCCAGGCAGAGGGTTTATTGGGGGGAGGCCATAAATGGCTTCCTCTTGAACAATGGGCCTTCCAGGGCCCAGGTAGATGGTTTATTAGGGGGACTGTAAAATAGCTTCCTCTTGGCAGAAGCTGGGAGGGGCAGGGTCTCTGAGCTTGGCAGAAACTGGATAAACTGGTTTCTATACCATGTGACCTGAAAAGACACACCCCTGTTGGCCAGAATATGATTCTGAGAAAGATGTATAACTCACAGTGCGGACTTGTCAAAATTATTTAAATGATACCATAATTCTTGTGAATTTTCTGTGCACGTTTTAAGACGCGTTGGGAATTTGTGTGATGTTCTGGGGTAAAACCCCGCTATTTATGGATAGTACAGACTCTGTGTTTAAGCTAGAGACATGGGAATTTACTGGAGTATGTAAGGACATGCCGTGTATATGTGTATAATTTTAAATGAAGAACCAAGGTTGCATAACCCACTAAAATCGAAAATAAGTTGCCATTTTTGAATGCAAGCCCTCGGGAAGAGCAGAGTTTGAACAGAGTATACCTCATGTGATAGGTAATATGTACATGCAATGACAAACCACTATGTATTTGAGAAATGTGTATTTTGATCAAATATAGATTTGTGTGCATTTTGACAGGGGAGTGTCCTTTCTGCAAGCCATTAAATGACATCATTCTGACACACAATCCTGCTCTCCAGTGAGAACGCAAAGAATTCTCCAACCTATCAGAACTCTGAAGGGGTTGGGCCTAGAAAGCTAGCCTCTCCACCCACTTTCAAAACACATAAAAAGAGACTGCTGGGACAGGTAGGGACATTCAATTCCATTTGCTGCAACGCGCTCTGCCGGACCATACAACATCCAGAAGATACCAGATTCAACACTTATACTTTAAAACTCCAAAGAACTTGATTCAGAACTCAAAGCAAGGGCCTAAACCCACAAACTGAGAACTCTTCTCAGTAGGCCTCAGTATCCAGCAAACCTAACAGCGGTAGCAGCATCCAGGAGCCGTGCAGATCAGCGCTGGGTCCAGAGAAAGCTGTGCAGAAAGATCCAGAAGCAGTGCTGTACCCAGAGAAAGCAGAGCAGTATCCAGAACCAGAGGCCAGAGATCCAGAGTGACCCAGACCGCTGTTAGCAGAACCAGAGAGCTGACCCAGATCACTGTGAAGTGCTGAGACCAGAACCGGAGTCCAGTCCAAAACCTGACCAGATCCGTGGGGAGGCCTATTTCAAAATATATTGTGAGTACCTAGCAGAACTGTGCAGAACCAATCTCTTAGTTAAAATAATATAATTCAATCTATTTTAATCTAACCAGAACTGCCTCCTAACTGTCACCTGTCATTTGCAAAGCTGTCACCTGTCATTTTCTAGCTGCAAGCTGTAACCTGTCGCTTTGAACTTTTAAAATTTCAAATCCGAAAAACTACCTTTATTTAATTGTCCGTATCTCTGGAACCGCTTGGGCTAGGAACTTGGTTTAACTTTCCTCTGAAAGCTTAGAATCTCAGCTTTTTAACAAGCTTAGAACCGACTTGCTACTCCTTATACTTTTGCCGTAATCACGATTCTCGCACTCACGAATTTTACCGCGATTTGCGATTTGGTTAAAAAATCCAGCCACGTGTAACCATCAGCAGTCATCTCTTTCCTTGCTAAAAATTTGTTTGCCTCTTAAGAACCATCCCTGAATCATTGCTAGAGGGAGCCTGGACTAATATTAACTAGATACCACTCACCCTGAACCTCCTAAAGGGAATTAAAAGCATTTTCAGCATATTTCTCACTGCATTGTCACCATATTCAAAGCACTTGGGTCTGTGTTGTAAAACTCCTATCTGTTGTATAAGCTGCTGGGGGGGAATTGAACTGAATTCTATTTGATTGCATTCCTAAGAACTGAGTCCCATTCTATTCATCTCCTTACATTGCATTAAGGGTGGGTGAATTGTCCAAGAAAGTGATTACATTGTCTTTTTCTGAAATCCTATCAAGTTATTTTCTGTACTGCATTTCATTCCACATTGCGTCCATTTGAAACCATAAAAGTATTGTCGCTATCTTATCCATCCTATAACCACTCATCATTGATTATAAAGAAGTGTGCTAGTGCCGGACTATCCATTATTGATTACTGCTCAGATTAAGTGTGATATTCAATTATTAATTTATTATAAAGTGTGATATAGATATATATTGTTTAAAATATCAAATAAACCTTTTAAACTTGCAGAACAGAACTACTTCTTGGCTCAGTGGGGTCAGGGGGATTCCAAGAGGGGGGTGTTATATAGGGGTAGTCATCCAGAACTCATGAACTGGACATAAAGATATATCAATAAGGGTTTCCATGCAGTATCCCAGACTAGGCATTGACTCCTCTTACATCTCCCTTCATGTCCCAAGCCAGTAGGTCTTCTTCAGACATTTTTTCTTTTATTGCTTCTTGCAATGTGTTTAACGGGGATGGGCAGATGCAGAGGCTGAGAATTTTATGGCTGGGTATGATCTCCAACGGGTTAGGGGATTGAGGTGAATTTTTCTTTGAGGGCTCGGAAGGCTTCTTACGCCGCTGGTGTCCATTGAAACCTTCAGTGTTTGCACAGCAAGGACGTGATTGGATGTACAATATGTGAGAATCCTCGTATGAAGCGCCGATAAAAGTTTGCAAACCCTAGGAAATTCTGTACTCCCTTTGCAGACGTAGGTGAGGACCAAGTGAGGATTGCCTCTTTTCTACTGTCCATCTTCATCCATCGGTGTCAGTACATATCCCAGAAACTCCACCTCGGTGACGTGGAAGGAGCATTTTTCTAGCTTTGCATACAGTTGGTTTTCATGCAGTTTGCGGAGTACTGCTCGCACGTGGGTTATGTGTTCTTGGGGAGTGGTGGAGTAGATCAGAATGTCATTGATGTAGACGATGGCGCAGACATCGAGGCGTTCCAGTAACACATCATTCATAAAATGCTGGAACGCGGCCGGGGGAAATTGCAAAGCCCAAAGGGCATGACCTGGTATTCATACAAGCCATAGCGGGTACGGAACGTGGTCTTCCACTCATCCCCTTTCTTCATGCGTACCAGGTGATATGCGCCGCGTAAATCAAGCTTTGTGAAAATCTTTGCGTGTCTCACCTGGTCTATGAGTACTGGTAACAGAGGTAACGGGTACTTATTTTTTATGGTGACTTTAAACAAAAGATCAATACACGTTCTTAAGTCCCCCTCTTTCTTCGGTACAAAGAAGAGAGGGGAGGCAGCTGGTGACTTAGATGGTCTAATGAAGCCATTGGCCAGGTATTAGTCCAAGTAGGTCCGTAGATGAGAATTTTCTTCCACAGTTAAAGCATAAATGCTGCTGCACGGTACTTGTGCTCCTGGTTGCAGATCGATCTGGCAGTCGTAAACTCGATGTGGTGGTAGCGTATTAGCTTGCTCCTTCGTGAACACATCTTGGAACTCCTGGTATTCCACTGGTAAGGTGCCCACCAAGCCTAAACCTGCTATCTTTTCCTATGAACCTAACAATGGGCTTTCTTGGATCCCTTTGTTGTCGGAGTAAGAGGCGCATTCCGTGGAAAGAGTAAGGTTCGAGCTCGCCAATCTATATTTGAGTTGTGCGTCTCTAGCCACGGTATCCCAAGAATCAGCTGGAATTGGGGTGTAGTGATAAGGTTGAATCTAATATTTTCCTATGGCCACCTTGGCAGATTAAGGTGAGGGTGGAAGTACATTGTGTTACTGGTCCTGAAAGGAGTTGGGTGCCATCCACAGCTGTCACGCTTTCAACGGTGTCCTTACGGTGGAATGCCAATCCCAACGTCTTTGCAGTGTTTATGTCTAGGTATTTCCCTATAGCCCCGCTGTCTATGAAAGCCTTGAGGCCATGCATTCGGGTGGGCTGTGAAGGGTCTACCAAAACCACAGGAATACTGAAATGTGACATCTGAGTGCTCCGTTCTTAGCTCGACAGACCGACCTCTACATCTGCCGGGCGTTGGAGTTTTCCACTTCGGTGTCTTCCCCTGTGTTATCTAGTACTCCCATTGTCTTCCGTGGAGGTTTAACCATGCAGTTCCAGAGGAAGTGACCAGATTGGCCGCAGTATAAGCAAAGTTTTCCCTACACCTCCGTTCTCTCTCTACTTTGGTGAGTGGTCCCCTCAGAACACCCAATTGCATGGGCTCTGAGTGTGTTTCTGAGGCCTGTCTATGGGACACTTCGTTTGGTCGGATATACACTGGTCCATGTTCTGATCTGGTGCAGTCGGCCTTGCGATCCTAGTTGCATAGTTAAATCAATGTACTCACTAAAATCTTCAGGAGGATTAACTACTTGCGCCAAGACATCTTTTAATTCTCCTCTCAGTCCTCGATAAAATAACGTTATTCGTTTCTCCTCTGGCCAACCTGATTCGGCTATTAGGCGATTGAATGTGGTGACATATGAAATAAGATCCTAACCAACCTGTTGCAGAGAGAGTAACTCATCATCCAGGGCCTGACCTCGAGTCCGATGGGCAAATAGTTTTTCCAGTTCACGCTGAAAACCTGGGTAATTTCTCAGTAAAGGGTCGTCCCTAAGCACTAACAGGACAGCCCGTTCGTCGTGTGCCCTCCTAAATAGGAGAGGATGAAAGCTACTTTAGCTTTGTCATTCAGAAAAGTGTCTGGTTTGCATATGAAGTGTAGGCGGCATTAATTCATGAACGCTCCAGATTTCTTGGGGTCCCCAGAGAAGCGTTCCGGAGGTGCTAAAGGGATGTTGCCTGGAAGCAATACCTGAACGGGTGTGGCTACAGGTGCCACAGTAGGCTGTCCCTGAGGAGCTCCACCTGGTAAAGGTGCTACACTAGCTTGGGTCTGTAAGAGCTGTCTTGCCAAGTTGTCCATTTTATCCCTGTTGACTACCAGTTCATGCCTTAAGGCATTTGTCTCAGAGTGGGCTGCATGCACCTCGGCCCGTAGTTCACCTAACAATAGAGAAAGCTGGTCTACCTCAGAGGTTTCCATCGCTTGGGCAGAGGTATTGAGGATGGCTTTGTGTTCTGTCACACTCACCTGTGTCTCTGCAGGAGCGATGGATGATCCTTCCTTGACCCCGAGATCTCACTTCCCCTGTTTTCACCCGGAAGGATTCCTATCAAATACAAGGTATACACTGAGACCTGAATTCACCCGATTCCCCTGGACCCTTCCCTTCACTTTGTGAGTGCTGTGATGTCCCCTAAGTGCTTACCTTGAAATTTATTAAGGTGTGCACTCCATCCTGCAGTCGCAGGGGCCCGATTCGCTCATATGAATGATGCCAATGTCTGCTGGATGATTTCAGATGCCACACGCTGTCATATGCCTTCCCAGCGAGGCCGAGTGTTCAAGGCACCAGTTTCTTCACTGGCTAGAAACTCTTTTCCACAAGTGAACGTTGCGCGGAGAATGTTTAGTGTCCTGAATTGTCCGTATTGTCTTGTTTGCCAAGGTATTTTGTGGGTGAGTAGTGTTGTGTGTAGAAGTCAGCTGCTGGTAGGTAAGCGCAGCGTCTTAAATTCGAGCGTGCCTGGTATTGTCTCTCCCTTTTCCCTTGCAGGAGTGAATTATGTGATATTAGCACCTCGAGTCTGGGTTCAGCGCTACCAGAGACTTGGTGGTCTGGTAAGTTTGCACCGAGACTTTGGTAAGTATGTACTGTGTTATGAGAAGGAGCGCAGTGCAATAGTCTCTGCGTTATTGGTGCGAGCGTAATGACTGATGTCGCTTCTTTCTTTTGCAGGGGTTTGTGCGCTCGTACAACTGACCTGGATTCCAGCATCGCGGGAAGATTCAGTGAGTATGCGCAGTGTTATTGAAGTATGCGTGCTAACGCTGTTATTCTTTGTTCTTACAGGTGCCAGTGTTGAAGTCCCCTCTTGACCGGAGATAGCTGCCATATGGAGAAAGCACGGAGTACCTGTAAGCAGAACCAGAAAGTTCCGGCGCAGGTAAGCTGAAGCAGGATGATCCGGAGCAGGTAAGCTGAAGCGGGAGGATCCAGAGCAGGTAAACAGAAGTAGGATGTTCCTGAGTAGGTAAGCTGAAGCAGGATGATCCGGAGCAAGTAAACTGAAGCAGGATGATCCGGAGCAGGTAAGCAGAAGCTGGCTGATCCAGAGCATGGCAAGTGTGTTGCTGATGCAGCTCACAGTAAGCAACACGAAGCACTGGAAGAATCTTGGGTGTGGCTTATATAGCCAGCCACACCCAAACACTAGAGAGCTCATGAATTGTCCTGAACTTCCTGTTTGGCAACAGGAAGTGGTAACTAGGAAGTTCCTACAAACACTAGGAAGGAATTAAGTGAAGGTATCTGCTATGGGCTTTTTGTGTGCCTATGCCAGGCTTGCCAAGCCTCCACCCAGCTTGCCCCAACTACCTGCCTGGTACCCATGACAACTTCTCTGTGATTTCCTGCTGGCGGGAAAGACCTTCCTTCTGTGAGAAAAACCTGTTGTTCAAATTCTGCAGCTTCAGCCAGTTTTAAATTAATTGTTAAATTCTGCGGCCCTTTCCTTAGCACAAAACAAACTTGTTGTATCAAATACAGCTAGAATTCTCATTCAAGATTATAAACCATGGCATCAAACAATTACAATATGGGCTACTATCAGTAACAGGCCTCTTAGATTGCAAACATTTGATTTTCAGTTTATACATGTTAAAGTTTAATCAGGCAGGCCCCTGATAGCTGTCATCACAGTAGCCCTCTGCTGCACAGAGATTTTTGACAGATCCACAGGCAGGCCACTTTTGCTGTGAAAATCTCTCTATACTTTGAGCCTTTCAGGACCTTGTAAGTTTATAATGATTTCATAACTTAGTGAATTGTAGCAGTAAGAATTTTGAATTTTTTGAAAGGTGTTTTGTACCGGCATTCTGAAGTTTTAGCAGCAAAGAAAAAGAGATTTAAAGCAATATTGGAGTTTCATTTAGCAAAGCACTGCTTTTTCCTTGTGCACTCCACTTTCAATTGTTGTGTAGCACAGTGACACATTTCAGTAGTCAGAGCTCTGTTCCACCACCGACAATATGCATGGCAGATTGGCAGCCTTCTTTTTGTGTGTGGAAAAGCACAATTTTCAGGGGTTTTGGCACTCACAAGGGTTTTGCGGCCCTTTTGCTGTTTCTGGCACCATCATAACAGAGTGATGCAGCATAGCAATGCAAATGTGGGTCAATACATCCCACACAGCCCCCCTCACGACTTGAGTTTGACCGCCCATCAAGGGGAAGTCGGGAGATTGGGATGTTCTTTTTTTTTTTTTCTTTGGTCCAGATGGAGAACTTCAGCTGCTTCTCTGTCAGTGCTGGAGCGACACGCTCTCCTTGCCGGTTCAGGTCGGGAGTATGGAATGGCACTCCGGGCTCCTTGGGTCTTTCCTCCAGGTCCCCGAGTGGTCCTCCATGGTAATTAGAATTTCTTAGTTCCAGTGCTAGGAGATAGACCAGAGCATTGTTATGCAAATTTCCCCACTACTACTCCCCTAGGGTGTAGTGGGGCAGATGGATACATTGAATACAATTTACAATATTCCCCGCCTAAATTTAAAACAGGTCTTAACATGCTTTCCTGGTACATACATGGTGAACCTGTAGTGATTCTTCTAGGTTTCTAGATTTTCCCCCTCTGGGTTTCCGGTTGGCTCCTCTATTTGCTGCAAAGTATGCCTAGGATGGCAACTCTTCAGCTGGTTTATGTGGACCCACTTGTCTTCGCCTTCTGCCAAACTTCCCTTGGGGATGCAGATTCTGTAAGCAACTGGTGAGATTCTGTCCACATTTTCAAAAGGACCCTGCCAACTTGGGAGGAATTTGCGCTCTTTGGCTTGGTTCCTTTGGAAATTGTACAAGTAGACCCGTTCTCCTACTTGATATTCTTTTCTAGTTGTCTTAAGATCATAGTGGGTCTTCATACTATCTGCAGATCTTTCTAGATTCTGCTGAGCATAGGCAAAAGCATGTTGAAGGTGTTTTCTCAGATTCTCAACATACTCATGAGTTGTGGAGGCATTTATCAAGGTCTGCTCTTGGGTTCTGTAGAGCAGATGCTGGGGTAGCACCATCCTTCGTCCAGTCATCAGCTCAAATGGAGACACTTTTGTTGCAGAAGAAGGGGTAGATGGCTATCAGGACAAGGGGTAATCGAATGTCCCAAATTGGCCCAGAATCTGCCACAAACTTTTTTAATATGCTCACAATAGTTTTGTTGTATCTTTCAACTCAACCACTAGAGGATGGCCGGTAGGCAATGTATAGTTTTCTTTTGACCCCAAGTATCTCCCACATTTTTGTCATCACTTCGCTAGTGAAGTAACTACCTCGGTCTGACTCAATCCTTTGGGGTAGTCCAAAACGCGAGAAGATGTGATTGATCATCAGGGCAGCTGCTGTTTCTGCCTTGCAATTTGGGGCCGGGAGACATTCCACCCATTAAGTGAACAAGCATGTTACGGTCACCATGTACTTGTTCTCCCTAGAGGAGCGAATCACGGGCCCGATAAAATCGACTTGTAAATCTGACCAAGGCAGTGTCATCCTCCTCTTTTGGAGGGGATCATGGTGTGTGAGTGTTGTTGGCTGAAATTGTGCACACACCAGACAACCCTTCAAGTATTGGTTGAGGTGCTGCCCCATGTGTGGCCAGTATGCAACCTCTCGCAAGATTTCTAATGTCGTATGAAACCCCCGATGACCGTCTGTGGCCGGTTCATGCGTGTGACTTAGCATTAGGCTTTGGAATGAGGTAGGGACCACCCACTGGTCATGGCCAGCTATGGATCTCCTCACCAACAAACCACCTTGGATTCGGAACATTTTTGGACCTTTCATCAACATTCTGAGGTCCTCTTTCCCAATGTAATCGGTATCCATTAGGGGAAAGTTCTCAGGATCCTCAATGTGTTGATAAAACTTACCAATTATTGGATCCCCTTTTTGAGCCGTAATCAAATCAGCATCTGGGGTCTCCTTACTCCATTGTGCAGTTGAGAGTTCATTGTGAGTATTTGTCTGGGACCTAGTGATAGCAGTGGCCTGGATTTCCCCCAACAGGGACTCGATCTCAAGTAGATCCCCTTGGATAGCTCCAGTTTTGGCCAGCTGATCAGCTAGTTCATTTCCAGTTTTGTCTGGTCCCTCTACTTTAGAATGACCCTTGATCTTTTTTCCAGTAGATGGTCATCCCATTCGAGGTGACCAGATCATCAATTTTTTTGTATTCATTTTCCATGTTTTAAAGGTTTATTATTAGCACATATCATGCCTCTGGTTTCCCAGTTAACCAGTTGCTCCACAAACCTGTTCCGTACATAATCTGAGTCTGTGAATATGACCAGTTCATGGAGTTGGTGTTGGACAGCAGTGAGGATGGCTTGATGCACAGCCATCAGCTCTGCCACTTGACTACTTCGGGGACCGATTTTGTACCCAGTGGAGGGTTCTGGGGCATCATTCACCCATGCATTCCCTACATCGGCCACAAGTTCCTTTTCCCCATTGTTGTCAACATGGTAGGAGCACCTATCCACATAGACAGTGGGCATTCCCTCACACTGGTCTTCTTCATAGACTTTGTGTGGGGAATTAAGGTAGGCCTCCATGTTGTCCTTGATTTTAAGACTTTCGTCCTCGTGACAGTTTTCTCTGGCACAATCATGCAAGTCAGCCAGACCTTGCGTGAGGGGCCTCTACTTGTTTTGGCCATATCTGGCCTCCACAGGAAAGCCTTGCATTGCCAGAATCCAGGAAGTAATTTGTGAATTACTCACATTTCCGGCCCAGATTCTATCACATTGAAGATATTGCAGAGGCTGGTGTGGAGTCTCCACTATAATGTGTTTCCCCTGTATAAACGGGCGGTAATTCTTCAATGCCCACACCGTTGCCAGGAGTGCTTTCTCACAATCGTTGAATTTTTCCTCCACAGAGGGTAAAGTCTTACTCGCATAGAGATTTCTTTATTGACCTTGTCATGCTTTTGATATAATACTGCAGTCAAGCATGTATTTGAAAACCCTGTCTCCAAGAAGAACTCCTTGTTTTTGACAGGGTAAGCTATGCAAGGCGCTTGTGATAGGCTTCTTTTGAGCTGTTTTACTGCCTCAGCTTGTTCTAGACCCCACTCCCACTTGACCCCCCTTCAAAAGATGGATCAGGGGTCTTGTGATCTCCGCGTAATCCTCAATGAACTTTCTGCTGTAATTAGTTAGTCCAAGGAGGCTACTTAGTTCCCGCAGAGTGGTGGGGTCTTTTATTTTCTGGAGGGCTTCTACTTTCTTTTCCTGGGGACAGAGACTCTGAGGAGTTATCTCATGCCCCAAAGAATTTACACGAGTTCTGCACCACTGTGCCTTTTGGAAAGAGAGTTTTGCTCCGGCAGCCCTCAACTGTATCAGGATATAACGGATCTCTGCTATGTGTTCCTCCACAGTTGAGCTTTTGACTAGAACATCGTCTACATAGGCCAGGTTACCCCTTTCACCCAGGTCGGGCATGGCCTTATGTAGAAAGATGTTAAATTCATTGCCGGAGTTGATGTATCCGAAGGGAGCCCGGGTCCAAGTGTACTGCTGCCCCCCGAAGGTAAAGGCCTGCTTGTATTGGGCCCCCCTACTGACAGGCACAGTTCAGTACCCATTGGTCAGGTCAATGGCAGTGAATACCTTCGACCCCTGGATCTGGGCCAGCCCTTGGTCAATGTAAGGAAGAGGCCATCGGGAAGTATGGACCCGTTTGTTGAGCTCCCTTAGGTCAGCAAAGAGTCTCCACTGGCCGTTAGGTTTCAAAATCCCCAGCACCGGATTATTGAAGGTGCTGTGGACTGGACGAATTATCCCACGGGACTCAAGTTTCTTAATTATTTCAGTAAGGTTCTCCATTGATGCGAGAGGCAAGCGGTAGTGCTTCACAAACACTGGAGTCATGCCAGGGTCCGTGGGAATTGTTGTTGTGTGGATGTCGGTGTGACCACAGTCATATGAGTCCACTGCAAAGAGATCTTGAAAATCTAAGAAAACTTGTTTTAATGTTTGCCTTTGCTCTAGAGTCTCACAGGCATCAGCTAGGTTGACTCTCTCTTCAACCATCTGCCTGAAGCCTGGAAAGACTTCTGGTTTGGCTATCTCAGTGGCCTCCTCCAGCTAGGTGGAGGAGTCCCTGGTCAAAGTGCTGATTTGGACTAATGGCTTCAGGTGGGGAAGGCAGTCCTTGTGGACTTGAAAAATCACCTCATCCCTCCTGAAGTCACAGGTCATATCTTCCTTACCATAAGGGCAGGAAGAGTACACCAGGAAATTCCCCCCCTGCCGGGTGAAGATCCTGTCTGGTGTTGTGTCATTGTCGCTATCACTGTCAAAACAATCCTTGGGGATTGGTCCTAACAGTTCATTACCTAAATCTATGGAAAAATGACGGTCCTCAACCGCCATTCCAATAATGGTGCCTGCGCCCAGAGTAATACTCTTTAGGTCGCTGTTATCCACCTCTATTGGAATGGTGTTGTGTTCTATGTTGACTAGTGGTGTTGGGTTTACCCCCAACCCTTGCAGTTGGAAATGAGCATTGAGATGGACATAGGCGTCAGGATTTTTCAGTTTCTGTCCTCTTTTAATTTTTACTTCCAGTGAGAATTGTCGGGTCCGTTCTGGGATGGTGACTTTCTCTCCAATCTGAATTTCAACTGCATATGGCAGCAGTTGAGCTGACCAAAATGCTTTCTCTTGGTTATCAAAGTCCATGGGATTACCCGCTAATAGGGACCAGGCTTTGAAGTTTATTAGGTCCAAACTAATGGCAAAGTGATTGAGAATGTCACTGCCTAAATAAAATGCATCAGGGACATCTCGCACGACCCAACAATTATGGACTATGCTCTCTTTGCCTATGGAAATTTTGAGCCTACACCTGCTAGGCAGGAGATGTTTGGAATTGTCATGATGCCTACCTTCAAGGAGCCAGGTCCGACCCAGCAACCCCAGAGGCAGGCATCATTCCCCCCAGGGAAGTGCCAGCGGGCCCAAGCTGGGGCCCTTTGGACCCCTGTCCTGGCACCTTAGGCGCCAGGCTCATAAAGCTAGACATGTGTTCAAGTGTTTTTAATGTGCACTTACCTGATGCAGACCATGCTGCTATATCCAGGCCCTCTTGAGGCCTGAATGGAACTACTTTACCTGTGGAACTACTCTCCACCTGGGTGTGGTCGGGGAAGGATACATACCTGATCGGTGGAAGGATACATACCTGGAACTTCTTCCAAAGCTATTTAAACCACGCCCGATCAGCAACTCACGCTTCGCCTTGTTCTGCTCCTCGCAGCTGGACGCTCACCGTGTCGGCTCCTGCATCTGGACTTCAGCCACGCCTGTCAGCATCCTGGGTCACCTGCTAAGAGAGAATTGGAGAGAAAGAAGACCTTACCTGCTAAAGCTGCATCACAGAGACTTCACAACGACGATCCTGAAAGGGAAGACATCATTTTTAAAAGCATTTTGCTTCGATCGCTGCAGCGCTGCATTTCACACACCTTTCCTGGGCACCTCCATCTTCAGCAACGATCATCCGGATCCGCAGCCACTTCCCAGAGCCTAGAGAGAAAAAGACAAGAACACAAGGTGAGAGAAGGAAGGGAATAGGAAAAGCTCAGTTTCCTTCTAAGACTTACCTGTTGGGTCATTCCCATTTCATTTCGGGTCCTGCCGCTTCCTGGCATTCCGGACCCCGGCCCCTATGGGGAAAAAAGACAAAGACATTGAATGAGCGAATGCAAAGACATTACCCGAACGCTCATCCAGAACTTACCTGTCATTTACTGGAACTGCACGTTTCACTTCGGGTCGGCGCCATATCTCCGGCATTCCGGACCCCGGCCCCTAAGGGGAAAAAGACGTTAGCGCTTGCTGCAATAAGACAATGAACATTATTATTAAGCTTGAACTTTTGAACTTGCTACAGAACTCTTACAGCGCCTTACCTGAATAGTCAAGCTTATTTGAACTCCCATCAAACCTCAATCCAGTGAGGTAACTGGGTTTCAACGCGCCCCTGCATCAGAAGCAGGATGGAGAACTCATCCTTCCAGACCCTAAGGTGAGACTTCACGGGGAATCGTGGAAGGGTATCGTGGAGGGTTGGAAGGGAGTGGGAGGCTTGAGCATTATTCCGTCAGTAGGTAATACTCCCTTTTCACGCACAGGGGAATATTCCTGTGAGCCAGAGAAGCCAGAGTAGAGGGGCCCTACCTGTCCATCCTCAGATTCCTGCGCTTCACCATTGAAGAAGCATCAGCACTCGAAGCCAGACCTGCGCCTCCGTGGGAATCAGGTGAGCGTGACAGGAATAGGGTGTTTCCAGGTCCAATCTTAGGCCTAACTTCATTGCAAACTATTGAGGACATCCAAACGCAAGTAAAACAACTTCTAGACTCTTCAGCCTTACTGGAATGGAGTCAAAAGGGTCCTCATTACACCGTTAAGGATGATTTACACTACTTCCAGGAGCGGTTGTTTCTGCCAAGTAAAGAATTGCAAGAACTTTTTATTGCCCATCATCATGAATCATTAATGGAAGGACACCCTGGTATCGCTAAAACGGAGGAAAAAATCAAACGCCACTTCTGGTGACCTTCTTGGAGAAAAGACATAAAGTCTTTTGTATTGTCTTGCGGAATTTGCGCCCAAAACAAGGGTCAAAAGAAAAGGCCAGCCAGCCTACTTCAACCCTTGGATATTCCACCGGCACCATGGCACACCTTGTCAATGGACTTTATAACTGACCTGCCTCCTTGTGCTGGTTACAACACTATTCTTGTAATTGTGGATCTATTCTCCAAAATGGCCCACTTTATCCCTTTAAAAGGTTTGCCTTCAGCTTCCACCTTGGCCAAGGAATTTCTGGAGAATATAGTTCGCATACATGGTTTCCCTTCCATATTAGTCTCGGATCGTGGAAGTCAAATTTATCTCCCATTTTTGAAAGAAGTGTTGCCAACTAGCATAAATAGATGTGCGGTTATCCACCAGCCACCACCCCCAGACCGACGGACAAACCGAGAGAACCAATCAGACTCTCGAGCAATATCTTCGGTGCATGTTACACCAATCCGAGTTAAATAGGAAAGACATCCTTTGGATCGCAGAATATGCATACAACAATTCAGTGCATTCTGGAACCGGACAAACTCCTTTTATACTTTGTATGGTCACCATCCTCAGACCTCTGACCTAGATCCACCTCTGACCCTGGGAATGCCCGCAGTAAATCATTTGCATTCCACAATAACCCGAGCCTTCAAAGAAGCTGCAACTCATTTACAGCAAGCCAAGAAAAAGTATAAAGAAAACGCTGATTTGCACCGAAGTAAGACTCCTCCTTACCAAGTTGCTGGAACATTACGACGCTCGGCGAAGAAAATCGCAACCTGCAAGGAGAGAAAAGACACAGGTTAGCAATATAAAAGGCAAAACAGCGCCGCGCATCGCGCATTACTCATTGGACAGCATCGCGGACACCGCGCTTTCGCCTACCAGCCCATGCTCATCTTCAAACTGCATGACAACACCAAAATACCTTTCCATATCTAAAAGGAAAGAAGCAAGACATTATTATTCAAACTAAGAGAAACATAAGAACTGCATATAAAGACTGTAAAGCAGCAAACCTACGTAGTCGCAGCAGGCCTGGATTCCCACAGGAGGGGCTTGCATCAGTGAAGTAACTTGGTCGCTGCTCTCCCCCCACATCTACATGCCCCTGCAACAAGGAGCAGGACGGAGAATCCACCTTTTACAATATTAAGGTGAGGAGAGGGCCCTAGGGGGGAGGAAGGAGTTGAGGCCAAGGGAGGTGGGAAAACATAAAGACAATCTGGTATTGAATCCAGCTCTCCTATATTGCAGACCCATCTTTAACCAGAGGCCTTACCAAGGGACCGGGAGAGGGTTCGAGAGTGCAAATCATCCAATCAGGGCTGGGTGGCGTCCACGTGGATACCAGGTGAGCGTAACAGAATGCAAAGCCTCAATAATATTATCCACCTCGGCGTCATGGAGACTTCAGAGACTGACCAGTTAGTTCAGTTGTTGGGACAATTACGCGCTGAAGTACATTCAGCCAGGCAAGTAACCAACGCATTTAGGAGGGATTTGATTGTTACTAAGGATCGTACTGACGAAATAAGTGGACAATTGCTCGAATCACAGGCAGGACAGACCCCATTGCCTGGTTACATTCCGCCAGCACCTGTACCAACTTCTTCCTCCAATCCAGTACAAATAACCCTTCCTAGGGCAGTTCCTTTAGCTCCACCTGAACGATTTATAGGGGACCCCAAGAAGTACGCAACGTAGGGCTTTTCCTAACGACCAAGCACGGGTTACTTTTGTCTTGTCATATCTGAATGGCAGTGCTGCGGATTGGTCGGTACCGTTGGTAAATCAGGATATCCCGTTGTTACATGACTTTGGGGGTTTCCAGATGGAAATGGAAAAACTCTTTGCTCGTCATACCCAAGGCCTGCATTAGACAACAAACTTTTGTCACTCCGTCAAGGAAGTCAAGACTTGCTTACATATATAGCAACATTTAACAGACTAGTCGTTGAAGCTGGGTTGCCTGAGGAAAAAAGGAGCACACTATTTCATCGGGGTCTACGAGGGGAACCAAAGGATGTCCTTGCTCAAGTGGTTAACCCACCTAAAGACTATGGAGAATTCATCAACCTTGTGGTGCAATTAGATCACAGATTACAAGACCGAAAAGCGTAGTGGATAAGGTTAGATACTCGAGCTGTGTATGTCCGGTCAAAGGATAATATTCCATGTACATTGGAAAACACGGTAGAACCCATGCAAATCGGAGGTGTACGGCCCCCTTTAACTAAAACTGAAAGAGACAAGAGAAGGCAACAGCAATTATGCTTATATTGCGGAAAATTAGGCCACTTCCTCAAAGAATGTCCAGTGAAACCACCAAGGAGAACTGTTGGAGCCACAGCGAAAGAAGATAATTACAAGGAGTTGGAAAACTGCCAAGCCCGGCAAGCGTAGAGGTCCGCTTGTCGAGCAAGAAGGATGAGCCACAGACCTCACACTTTGCATTACCAGTAATTTTGATCAATCACCAACAACCTTCTCGGATGCATGCTGTCGAAGCATACATAGACAGTGGAGCAGTTGGGAATTATGTAGACCAAGATCTGGCAGCAGAGATGGGGCTTCCCTTATGCTCTAAGTCGACTACTAAAAATGTTACTACTGTTGATGGGACAGAAATAGCTTCCGGAGCAGTAACCCAATGCACAGCAGTACTAATCCTACTGTGCCAGGATGGACACCGAGAATCTATTGCATTTGATCTCATCAAAGCTCCTCAGTTTCGACTAATCTTATGGATGCCATGGTTGGTAGCTCGCAACCCTCTAATAGATTGGCGTGCCAAGAAGTTGGCATTTTCCGGTGATTGTGCTCGCACCTGTTATTACCAAGAAAAGGGGAAAACAGACTTATGTACATCTGCTACTCACAGTACGGCGGCAATTGTACTAGGTGTGACTAGTACTCTAACAAATGAATACCAAGATTTTCAAGACGTATTGCAGAAAGAACAAGCCAATACTCTACCACCGCACAGGCCCTACGATTGTCAGATCGACCTCATACCTGGTGCTCAAATTCCTTGTAGTCGAATCCATGCACTTACTGAACCAGAAAACCTCCATTTGAAATCTTATCTTGATCAGCACCTGGCAAATGGATTTATCCACTCATCTAAATCATCGGCAGCCAGTCCCTTATTCTTTATACCAAAGAAGGAAGGAGATTTGAGGACTTGCATCGACTATCGCGCATTAAACCAGATCACAGTAAAAAACCGTTATCCCCTGCCCCTTATTCCGGAATTATTGGATCAAGTCAAAGACGCCCAAATCTATACCAAACTGGACCTTAGGGGGGCATACCATCTTGTTCAAGTAAAGAAAGGAGACAAATGGAAAAACCGCCTTTCGTACCAACTACGGCTTGTATGAATACCAGGTAATGCCTTTTGGACTTTGCAAACGCTCCTGCTGCATTCCAGTAGTGTACAAATGATGTTTTGCGGGAGTTAATCGACGTTTGCCCCCCAGGTTTACATTGATGACATCTTAGTGTATTCTGCTACAAAGAAGACCATGTCAGGCATGTCTGCTCCGTCCTTACTAAACTCCACCAGCATAAATTGTATGCTAAACTTGAAAAAAGCTCTTTTCATGCCACCGAAGTGGAGTTCCTCGGTTTTATCCTCACACCAAAAGGTATCAGAATGTATAGGCACAAGGTAGATGCCATTCTTAACTGGCCGTCACCAACTTAATTTAAAGGAATCCAGAGTATGTTGGGCTTTGCAAACATTTACCGCCGATTCATCCCAGATTTTTCCAAAATAGTGCATCCAATTACATCACTATTGAGAAAAAACAATAAAAAGTTCCATTGGACCAAAGAAGCAGAGAAGGCCTTTCAAGAACTTAAGAAAAAATTCACTTCTGCTCCAGTTCTACGGCATCCTCGCCCAGACCCTCCTTATATAGTTGAAGCAGATGCCTCTAGCATGGCTATGGGAGCTGTTCTCTCACAAAGGGACCCAGGAACTGGCCAGTTACACCCTGTGGCCTTCTGGTCACGAAACTTCTCACCTTCCGAACTCAACTATGCTAACACAGACAAAGAACTCTTGGCTATAAAATCAGCTTTCAAGGCATGGCGACACTATCTCCTTGGTGCAAGACATACTGTCACGGTCATAACTGATCATCGAAACCTGCAATACCTAAAAACAGCAAATGCTCAATCAGCCCGTCAACTGTGGCGGGCTCTTTTCTTCACTGAATATGACTATGTGATCACCTACCGGCCAGGAGTCCGAAACGGAAAGGCTGAAACCTTGTCTCGCATGGGTGTTGATGAAAAGGTATACATAACTCCAGATCCAGTAGCCATCATTACAGAAGACAAACTACTGGGTGTTACGACAACATTGACACAGGGTGAACTCCAAAACAAGATCCAACTCTTAATGGATCCCACTTTCTCACAAGAGTGGTGTTCTCAAGGAGAACGTTACACCATTAAAGACCAGTTACCATATTTTAGGAACCGTCTATACTTGCCAAGTAAAGATTTACAAGAGCAGGTTATTTCAGGTTATAACGACTCCCTGATTGAAGGTCATCCTGGAATTGCCAAAACTCTAGCTAAAGTAAAACAAAACTATTGGTGGCCCACATGGCGTAAAACATCATCCAATTTATCCAATCTTGCGGTGTGTGCACAAAACAAGTCCCAAAAGCAGAAACCAGCTGGTCTTCTCCAACCATTGGAAATTCCTCCCGCGCCATGCACACACTGTCCCTTGATTTCATTACAGATCTACCTCCCAGTCAATGATTCAACAAGATCTTAGTAGTTGTAGACTTGTTCTCTAAAATGGCGCACTTTATTCCTTTTAAGGGTCTTCCAAATGCATCCAATTTAGCAAAAGTATTCCTGGAGGAAATCGTACAGCTACATGGCTTTCCATCGGTCTTGATCTCAGATCGAGGTAGTCAGTTTGTATCCAACTTCTGGAGGAAATGCTGTTCAATGGCCCAAATTGGCATTCGACTATCCACAAGTCCCCATCCTCAAACAGATGGCCAAACAGAAAGAACAAACCTAACCCTCGAGCAATACTTACGTTGCATGTTAAATCAAGCGGAAAGAAATTGGAAGGACTTGTTATGGATAGCTGAATATGCCTATAATAATTCATTACACACCAGCACTGGACAAATCCCTTTCTACACTATATATGGTCGACATCCACGTACTTCAGAATTGGATCTCCCAACCCCTTTGGAAATATCAGCGGTTAAAACCCCACATACGACTATTTCCCAGGCTGTCAAAGAAGCAGCAGAACATTTACTCCAAGCCAAGAACAGACAAAAGAAATTTGCTGACCAACATCGTAGTAAAGCCCCCGACTATCAAATTGGAGACAAGGTCTGGTTAGCATCAGAATATGTGCCCATTAAAGGGACTCGAACCTTTCGTCCCTGATATCTGGGACCTTATTCTATTAAATCCTTAACAAATCCAGTCGCAGTTAAATTAGCCCTACCACCCACTATGCAGATTCATCCTATGTTTCACGTATCACTTCTGAAACCGGTACAACCCGGTACTCGGGTTACAACACCACCAAAACCAGTATCAGTTGACGGAGAACCAGAGTTTGAAGTAAAGGATATCCTAGATGCAAAATACACCAGATCCAAACTATACTACTTAGTTGATTGGAAGGGATAGGGCCCTCAAGACAGATCATGGGAATCTAGTGAATACATCCATGCACCTCGCTTAATTAAAAAGTTCCATCAGAATTACCCAGCCAAACCAGGACCAGGCAGAAGTGCCACCGTGAGAGGGGCCTTGGGGGGAGGGGGTGCTGTCATGACCCTTGCCCCTGGCCCTCACTGGCAAGTCAGCCTTCCAGTTAGGGCCAGGTCAAAGGCCTTCAAACCTCATCCAAGACTCTCTTGCAGTCAGTCCTGGCGCCTTCGGCGCCAGGCTCATAACCATCATGAAGACCAACATTAGAATGGGACTATTTACTTTGGACTATTTAACTTGGGGGTGGTTCAGCCAACATGGAGGCACATACATAGCTCAGTTACAAGGAACTGAGCTCTGCGGTCTAGTCTTTTGGGTGTGGCAGGCCTGGGACTACTTTACCTGGACTACTTTGGGTGTGGCAAGCCTGGGACTATTTTACCTGGACTACTTTACCTGAGACTATTTAAACCGGACCCTAACAGCAGAACATGATTTGCGTTATTCTGCTGTGGGCAGCGTAACGCTCACCGTGTCCAGTTCTTTGATGCCAGCTTAACTGAAACCAAGGACCTGCAGAGAGAGAAAGAACACTACCAAACTTACCTGGAACAGTATCCTGTCTTCAATCCATCGCCGATTTCAGTTCCATTCACCTGAACGTACGAACTCCATCATCCGGCACCGCATGCATCCTGGAATACCATAACCTGGAAAGAGGAGAAAGAAAGACCGCATTAGTAAGCGTTTACTCACGTTTCCTCCCGAATGAAGAAAGCCACACAATTCTTACCTGGGTAGTCATCTCCTGGTCAATATCATTGCTGGAATATTACAGCGCTCGGCGAAGAACATTGCAACCTGCAAGGAGAGAAAAGACAGAGGTTAGCAATATCAAAGGCGAAACAGCGCCGTGCATCGTGCTTTACTCACCGGACAGCATTGCACACACCGCGCTTTCACCTACCATCCCATGCTCATCTTCAAACTGCATGACAACACCAAAATACCTTTCCATACCTAAAAGGAAAGAAGCAAGACATTAATATTCGAACTAAGAGGAACATAAGGACTGCATATAAAGACTGTAAACCAGCAAACCTATGGAGTCGCAGCAGGCCTGGATTCCCACAAGAGGGGCTTGCACCAGTGAAGTAAGTTGGTTGCTGCTCGCACCCCATATCTACGCGCCCCTCCAATGAGGAGCAGGACGGAGAATCCACCTTTTACAATATTAAGGTGAGGAGAGGGCCCTAGGGGAGGAAGGAGTTGAGGCCAAGGGAGGTGGGAAAACATAAAGACAATCTGGTATTGAATCCAGCTCTCCTATATTGCAGACCCATCTTTAACCAGAGGCCTTACCAAGGGACCGGGAGAGGGTTCGAGAGTGCAAATCTTCCAAACAGGGCTGGGTGGTGTCCCCGTGGATACCAGGTGAGCGTAACAATTCCCTAGTAAACATGGTGTGCCCTCTGGAGTCACAACTGTGACCGGGTTCTTCACCTTGTGTCGCCCAATTTTAATGTCTAAATCCACAGTATCTTCGACAGGAATTTCCTTCCCATCGAAGTTCTGAAGTTGTCCAGGAAGAGGGGTGAGAGGGATTTGGTGTTATTCCCCCCTTCTCGAATTCAGCTGATCAAAGGCCCTTTTTGACAGAAGGGTGGCTTGGGATCCACTGTCCACCAGTGACAAAATTGTACATTGCCCCTGTATTTGGACCGGGGCATAAAATCTTCCCTCATTGTCCTCAAGGGGGCAAAGATAATGCACATTTTTGGCCAATTGGTGGGTAAATTTCTTTGCTTTGGATACTGACAGAGAGGTGATTTGGGCAGGATTCTGTTTGGGATCTTGAGAACCTGTAAGAAAAAGGTGACAGCTAGATATGGGGGAGGTTTTGGGCTCCCCTGGTTCTGATTCTGGGCTGCCCCCCTCCCTTTTTGAAGGCAGTCACCAGAATGGGTTTGAGCAAGGGGATTTTCGTGCTGGTCATTCTGGGGTTTGATGATGGGCATTTTTAACTCGGTCCCCAATTCTACCCAGTCTGGATTGGGATCCTTTGGGACACATTTTTCTTTGGGAGGAGTTCCCCCATCCCTGAAGGAGAACATCCTTTTCCCAGAATCCTCTGAGCACCCCTCTCCTTCAAACTGGAAGATTTGCACCTCCTCCACGAAATGGGCCTTTTTAGGCTCTTTATTTCTCCTACCCACCCTCTGTTCCTTGGGTTGCAGATTTTCGTGGGCAGGAGATTTTGGTTCCGGTTCCTGGGTTTCCAGGGGCTTTACACAAGTGGGGAAGGAAGCTTCCTCTAAGGCTTTACACCCCCCTTCCCTTTGTGCCTCCTCCCTGGGAACCAGTGGGTTGTCGGGGTTCTTCCCCTGTCATTGTTCTGGAGCACCAGACCCTGGATTTGAGGAGTTCTGGGATGCCATGCTCATCTGAGGGTTCTGTTGAGCCCTCAGCATGCAACCCAGATCCTGTGGCATGTTCTGGACCTGGCACTCCAGTTGGGACACCCGCTCTGGCTGGTACGGGGTCCTCTGGTCTACCCTGGGTTGATCCCTTCTCGCATAATACCCCTGGTTAGGATAGTTTGGGTACCCCTCCACCCTTGGCCTCCCCTCTCCCGGATTGGGCTGTCTGGGTTCAGGAAAGTGGGGAAAGAAAGAAGGGTTGTTTTGGGGGTTGAGGTTTGGCGGGTACCGGGGAAAAAAATTTGGTCCGGCATTTGGGGGATTACTGCCCTGCTGGGGAAAGTGAGGAGGGAAGTTTCCTGGGTTTCCAGCTGTCTGGTTGGATCCCTCCCCGCTTGGGCTGGGGGAGGCTGGGGGAGTCCACACATAGCCCAGGATTGGTCTGTTTCCCTTGTAGCGTGGGCTGATGTAGTCAGGGGAGTTAGGGGTCCCATTTGTGGGGTTACCTCCCTGACTCCCTGTTTGGGATTGGCCCGAGGGCCTTCTGGGTCTGGGGTTGGTCGGATTCGGCGCAAGAAGGTTTCTAGGCCCCCTATCCCCAGATCTAAAATGGGGGCAACCTTCACCTCCGCCACCTTGGCAGCAGCAGGGGTGTTGGTGGGTTTGGGGCTTTTGCTAATATTTTTACTTTCTAGTGGCTTCTGCATTTCATAGATGTGCGTTGCTTGTTCAATGACCCAGTCTAGTGATTTTTTCTCATGAAAGTCCCTCAATAGCTGGGTCATAATGTATTCAGGGAGAGCATAAAAGAAGGTGTTCACAAATTCCTTACTGTCAGTGCACACCCTGCTAGTGGTCTGCACAAAGGCGGGTTTTTCAATTCATGGACAAATTCTTGTGGAGCCTGGTGTTCCCCACATTGTAGGTTGTAGGCTGCCTTGCGAGCCTCTTGAGGGTTTCCATGAATAGAAAAATGTTTCAGGATGGCCGCCCTATAGGTGGACCATCTGGAATGGTTCTGATCCTCCAGCCCTGAAAGAAGCTGGAGTATTCAGGTGAAAATGTCCACTTTACATACTGAATACAGCTTTGATCCTTCGGTGGAAAGTCTCCATCATCTGCTCAAACAATTCAAGGCGCTCTCAAACTGAATATTTGTCATTTTTGTGGTAGAGCGTGATGGCGCTCCTAATAGCTTTTACTTGCTTTAGGGGATCCTAAGTAAAAATCTCTGTGCTTTATTAGCCTTTTTAGTCCTGGTCACCCTGGTCCACTCATCCTCTGACTCAGAGGCACTGCTACCAGAGGTGGCTGTCTGATCTTCTAGACTCTCACAGATTCTGCAAGCTAGGGAATGGCTGGCAGAATGTGGGGGCCTAGTCTCTTAGGACCTGTGGCGCTCAGAAGAGTCTTCTGACTCTTCCTTGCTCCCAGGATTGGTTGAGTACCCCCCACCCACTGTCCTAGCTAGGAAGAGGTTTTTAGGATGTTCTTAGTGGGCCTAGTCTCATGGAATTCCCCACCAGATTTCACTGACTGATCCCTAGGTATATGATATTTCTGAGGATCCAGTTCTCTGATTCTCCCCTCACTGGTGTCTCCCTGATCAGAGAAGATGGCCCTAGCACTTGGGAACCTGTACATAGATGCCCGCCCATCCATTTCTGGGAGGCGCTGACCCATTAGCCCCATATTTCCCATTGTGTTGAAGTCTACCATCCCTGTGGCCCTTGGTTCATATGAGCCAGTGGACATGGGAGTGGCAGAGTCCATTAAAGTCCCTGATGCCAGGGTTCCCGAGGTTATGCGCAGGGGTTTCGCTCTCCCATCTATCCTCATCTCTTTCAGCCCCTACACCCTGATGACATGCAATAATCTAACCCTTTTGTTACTCTATTAAGGCCTTACTGGTCTCTATGAGTTGTTCCTGCATGGCTATCTGTCTATGGAGCCTCCCATTTTTTTCACATTGAGCCTCATTGTCTCTCTGTGCTTCCTGTCTGAATTGGGAGTATTGGGCCAATTTTTGCTGCAGGAGACTCACCTCCTGAGTTTGGTCCTTACTGACCTGGTTAGTCTTTGCCAAAGCATCTTCCACCCTCCTGGTATGCTCTAACAGCTTTTCATAGTCCGTTTTGAGTTCACCCAGTCCCTGAAGAGTCAGGTGATTTTCTTCTAACTTGGTTTTTAAATGGCTGACTTCCTGGCCTAAGGTGTCCCTTTCCTGAGTTAGAGTGCCCCTCTGCTCAGCCAGGTCGTCCTTTTGTTTCCTAATGGCATATAATTTCTGGCGCTCCTCATCAAAATCTGTTTGAGTGTGGAGATCCTTCACTATTAATTTTTTACTTTCATCCTTTAGTTCATCAATCTGATTTGATTTTCTAGGGCAACCATCTGCCCTGCGCGGGCTCTATTATAATTTAATTTCTGCTCCAGCTTTTGTTGACTCTGTTGTAGAGAATCCAACATTTCTTGAACCTCTTTTTGCAGTGTCAGTATTTTGGTATCTTGCTCTACCTTCTCTTGCTGCAGGAGATCCAGATCTTCCTTTACTTTTGTCAGGTACTGTCTGGTTTCTCTCTCTGATTCTTGGCTCTTTTGTAGCCTTTGCTCTGCAGAGTCCAGATCATTTTGGGTTTTCTCTAGGATTGTGCTTGCCTCTTTGCCAGATCTAGGCTTTTGGCATATTTTTCCTGTATTACTCCAATGTGGAGTTACAGGTAAGCCGCTATTTTGGCAATTTTACATTTCTCTTCTTTTACTTTTGGGGCCATATACAATTCACTAACAGGCCGATTCATGGAATAAATGTGCGCCGAAAATTCCGGCGCAGAGGGGCCTATACGTGCGCTGCGCCGAAAAATAGCGAAAAGCGCAGGGAAACCAGCGCACGTCGATTCATGGAAGTCCGTGCGTAAGAAAAGCATAGGACGTGCGCTGAAAAAGTGCGCGGCGCACGCCGGCGCACAGTTCAACCAACGGCGTGCGCCACGGCCACTGCGCTATCACTCCGAGCGCAGCGCACAGCTCTAAAGTAGGCGGAACACAGGGCGGGACACTCGGAATGGGGAATAAAATGGGGCACAACACTCGGAATGGGGAAGAATGTGGGCGGCACGGGGAAGTACAGGAGGCAAGTGCGCGGAACGCCCTCACGCTCTCCGGCAACACGTATTCATGGATTCGAACAGGGCAAAACAGCGCTCGATCAAACCAGCGCACAGGCCCAAAAACGTACGCCACAAGTAAGCAGGCGGTAGCGTCCCGACGCACTCAACGAAAGTGCGCCAAAACCTGCGCCAACAAATACCACCCACATACAGCAATGGGCCATACCGTGACCCCAAAGGACTAATGATGTGCAAAGGTGTACGCCATTTACACGGACACCCACTGTTCAAAAATTTGCGCGTGTGTACAACGGGTTGCGCGAGAAGTCACTCGCGCGATTGCCCTGGGTACGTGTATCCCGGGGTGCGGGGAAGTCCCACATGCGATTGCCCTGGCCACGTCGATACCAGGGGTGCGTGTGAAGTTCCACACGCGAAAAGCCAGGGTACGTCATTTACAGGGGTGCGCGGGAAGTTTCACACGCGAAAAGCTAGGCTACGGGAATTCCAGGGGTGCGTGTGAAATCCTACATGCGAAAAACTAGGGTACGTCATTTACAGGGGTGCGCGGGAAGTTTCACACGCGAAAAGCTAGGCTACGGGAATTCCAGGGGTGCGCGTGAAATCCTACACGCGAAAAACTAGGGTACGTCATTTACAGGGGTGCGCGGGAAGTCCCACACGCGATTACAGCAGGGTACGTGTATTTCAGGGGTGCGCGGGAAGTTCCACACGCGATTACAGCAGGGTACGTGTATAGTTCCACACGCGAATAGGCTGGGCGCGTGTATTTCAGGGGTGCGCGGGAAGTTCCACACGCGAATAGCCTGGGCGCGTGTATTTCAGGGGTGCGCAGGAAGTTCCACACGCGAATAGCCTGGGCGCGTGTATTTCAGGGGTGCGCGGGAATTTCCACACGCGAATAGGCTGGGCGCGTGTATTTCAGGGGTGCGCGGGAATTTCCACACGCGAATAGGCTGGGCGCGTGTATTTCAGGGGTGCGCGGGAAGTTCCACACGCGAATAGCCTGGGCGCGTGTATTTCAGGGGTGCGCGGGAATTTCCACACGCGAATAGGCTGGGCGCGTGTATTTCAGGGGTGCGCGGGAATTTCCACACGCGAATAGGCTGGGCGCGTGTATTTCAGGGGTGCGCGGGAAGTTCCACACGCGAATAGCCTGGGCGCGTGTATTTCAGGGGTGCGCGGGAAGTTCCACACGCGAATAGCCTGGGCGCGTGTATTTCAGGGGTGCGCGGGAATTTCCACACGCGAATAGGCTGGGCGCGTGTATTTCAGGGGTGCGCGGGAATTATCACACGCGATTTGGCTTGGTACGTGTATTACAGGGATGCGTGCGAAGTTACACACGCGATTAGGCTGGGTGGGTCCTGTCACCCTCGACGGCCCCTGCAGGCAGCCCACAAAACAGGGGACTACCCTGCACACCTGCTCATGTCTCCCACCACCCCCACCCCCCCAGTCACCAGGGGTACCCTCCACCAGGCCCCCACTCATGTCTCCCACCACCCCCACCCCCCCAGTCACCAGGGGCACCCTCCACCAGGCCCCCAACCATGTCTCCCACCACCCCCACCCCTCCAGTCACCAGGGGCACCCTCCACCAGGCCCCCAACCATGTCTCCCACCACCCCCACCCCCCAGTCACCAGGGGCACCCTCCACCAGGCCCCCAACCATGTCTCCCACCACCCCCACCCCCCCAGTCACCAGGGGCACCCTCCACCAGGCCCCCAACCATGTCTCCCACCACCCCCACCCCCCAGTCACCAGGGGCACCCTCCACCAGGCCCCCAACCATGTCTCCCACCACCCCCACCCCCCAGCAGTGCAGGGGCAGCCTCCACCAGGCCCACACTCATGTCTCCCACCACCCCCACCCCCCCAGTCACCAGGGGCACCCTCCACCAGGCCCCCAACCATGTCTCCCACCACCCCCACCCCCCACCATCCAGGGGCACCCTCCACCAGGCCCCCACTCATGTCTCCCACCACCCCCACCCCCCCAGTCACCAGGGGCACCCTCCACCAGGCCCCCAACCATGTCTCCCACCACCCCCACCCCCCACCATCCAGGGGCACCCTCCACCAGGCCCCCACTCATGTCTCCCACCCCCCCACCCCCCAGCAGTGCAGGGGCAGGCTCCACCAGGCCCCCACCCATGCCTCCCACCACCCCCACCCCCCCGCCACCAGGGGCACCCTCCACCAGGCCCCCACTCATGTCTCCCACCACCCCCACCCCCCACCATCCAGGGGCACCCTCCAAAAGGCCCCCACTCATGTCACCCACCACCCCCACCCCCCCAGTCACCAGGGGCACCCTCCACCAGGCCCCCACTCATGTCTCCCACCACCCCCACCCCCCCAGTCACCAGGGGCACCCTCCACCAGGCCCCCACCCATGTCACCCACCACCCCCACCCCCCCAGTCACCAGGGGCAGCCTCCACCAGGCCCCCAACCATGTCTCCCACCACCCCCACCCCCCCAGTCACCAGGGGCACCCTCCACCAGGCCCCCAACCATGTCTCCCACCACCCCCACCCCCCCAGTCACCAGGGGCACCCTCCACCAGGCCCCCACTCATGTCACCCACCACCCCCACCCCCCCAGTCACCAGGGGCACCCTCCACCAGGCCCGCACTCATGTCTCCCACCACCCCCACCCCCCAGCAGTGCAGGGGCAGGCTCCACCAGGCCCCCACCCATGCCTCCCACCACCCCCACCCCCCCGCCACCAGGGGCACCCTCCACCAGGCCCCCACTCATGTCTCCCACCACCCCCACCCCCCACCATCCAGGGGCACCCTCCACCAGGCCCCCACTCATGTCACCCACCACCCCCACCCCCCCCAGTCACCAGGGGCACCCTCCACCAGGCCCCCAACCATGTCTCCCACCACCCCCACCCCCCAGTCACCAGGGGCACCCTCCACCAGGCCCCCAACCATGTCTCCCACCACCCCCACCCCCCCAGTCACCAGGGGCACCCTCCACCAGGCCCCCAACCATGTCTCCCACCACCCCCACCCCCCAGTCACCAGGGGCACCCTCCACCAGGCCCCCAACCATGTCTCCCACCACCCCCACCCCCCAGCAGTGCAGGGGCAGCCTCCACCAGGCCCACACTCATGTCTCCCACCACCCCCACCCCCCCAGTCACCAGGGGCACCCTCCACCAGGCCCCCACTCATGTCTCCCACCACCCCCACCCCCCACCATCCAGGGGCACCCTCCACCAGGCCCCCACTCATGTCACCCACCACCCCCACCCCCCCAGTCACCAGGGGCACCCTCCACCAGGCCCCCACTCATGTCTCCCACCACCCCCACCCCCCCAGTCACCAGGGGCACCCTCCACCAGGCCCCCAACCATGTCTCCCACCACCCCCACCCCCCCAGTCACCAGGGGCACCCTCCACCAGGCCCCCAACCATGTCTCCCACCACCCCCACCCCCCCAGTCACCAGGGGCACCCTCCACCAGGCCCCCACTCATCTCACCCACCACCCCCACCCCCCCAGTCACCAGGGGCACCCTCCACCAGGCCCCCACTCATGTCTCCCACCACCCCCACCCCCCCGCCACCAGGGGCACCCTCCACCAGGCCCCCACTCATGTCTCCCACCACCCCCACCCCCCAGCACTGTGGGGAACCTGCCAGCAGGCCCCCACACATGTCCCCCTGGCCCCAGGTCCTGACGATACACAATCATGGCAGTAATGGCCAGCATACCCAGCACAAACACCCAGGCAAGGATTGCATCCACCCACATAGTGAATGCAATCACATGACACAACCCCAATGCCAAGTATGCAAAAGAACACATGTCCGTCACACACACATACACAATGGGTGCAAGTGAATGTCAAAACCCATATCATGACATGTAACAAACCAATGAGAAAATAACACAAGTGTAAGAAAATATAAAAAATGTATTAAATACCAAAAATAAGTGAAATTTTCAAACATACAACGATGTGGCTAAGTAAATAAATGGTCCATGTCCGAGAACAAAAGTGATAAACAAAAAAACAAAGGAAAAAAAAATTAAAATGAATTTGTCCAAAGCAATATCATGTAATAGGAAATTAATGAAAAACCATTACGTCATGGTGAAAACAATAAGAAATTAAAAAAATGTATCTCCCAAAAAAACAAACTATATACAGGAATGTTCCAGGGTCCATGAGCCCAACACCAAAAATGAAACCTACCACTAACTAATGAAAAATATATGTACAAAAAAGTGGCCATTGTCCGAGCGGTCCAAAATAATAAAAATAAATAAAGGAAACCTAGCACTAACTAACTAAATAACTATATACAAAGGCAGCGGGCAAGTCCTGCGGCTCACTTGGTGATGTTGCTGGCCAGGGCATCATCGAACTCCATGTCGATGTCCTGGAGGCGGGACTCTGTCCTGGCCCCGAGGTCTCGCAGGGACAACCCCATGTCCACCTCAAACTCCCTGCGAGCTTCCTCGAGGCACTCAGCCCGCCTCAATGCCCGACGCATGGAGAACTCCGCCCTGACCATGGTGAGCCGCTCCTCTTCCGCCCGCTGCCGCTCCGCACCTATCCGCTGGCCAAACTCCTCCCACACGGAACACACCACCATCCCAGGGTTGCCCTGCCCTCCGGCCGATGCCTGCCCCTCGGATCTTGATGGCCCCGAGCCATGATGCCTCCCACGTCGAGCCCGCTGCTGCCTCCGACGCCACTGCCTCTGCCAGCACGACGGCATCCAGGCTGATGGAAACCACCGACGCCGTCGTGCACGTGCCCTGCCCGATGATGCCGTCACATCTTCCATCTGCTGGGGTCCACTTGCTGTGTTGTCCACCCCTGCTGGACCTCCGACTCCCAACTGTGGCAGGGATGGGATCCCCACCGAGCTGGCTGCATTGGTCGGGGCAGGTCCACAGGGGGCCCTGGTGGCATCTGGGCCGGAAGACGGCAAGGAGAACGACCGGTGGATAGCCTGCACAGAGGAGGAGAGGGCCGTCAGATTGGCCAACACATGCAGGAAACCCCCGAACATGTCCGATCCCAATTGGGCCACGTCGGCACGGTGCACTTCGTGATGACGTGCATGCTCCTCCCGGGAAGCACGCACGTCATCACGAATCACAGCCGTGCGCATCGCGACCCCAATCAGGACCTTCTCCACGCGGCCAGGGGTTACCACGTCCGCAGGTGGAGGGGAGTCAGGTGACATGGACATCCCCTCTACCTGCGGACGGGCCTGGGACGGGGCATCCCTGCTGGTGCATGGTGGTGCACTCACAGGGTCAGGGACAGTGACATGCACAGGCCCCTCCACGGTGACCTGTGCTGCCTCCTGCCCCTGGCCCTGGACTGCACCACTTGCACCAGCAGGGATGCTCCCACCAGGCCCCATGTGTGCACCAGTGTCGGCCTCCTCCTCCTCTGTGCAAACCACCAACCTGGATGGCTCCTCACCGTCTCCCGCCGTAGCAGGCCCCTGTGGGGGCTCACCCACCCCTTCCGCTGCAGCCGTGGGGGCATCCCCGCCGCCTTGCTCCACAGCGCCGTCTCCGCCCTCTTCTTCACTAGCCGCTGCGTAGAGGGAGACAAAGGACACAAGCATCAGGCTACTGTACAATGGTCCCCTAGACAGGAAGCAATAGCAGATGAGCACCACTGTCAAAGTACACTTCCATCATGTCCCTCCACAACACATGGGTCAGTCCAGGCAAAACACACACAGTAACAGGCATGGTGCATGCCATGGACATTTCCATGCATGTCCAATGGACTCTAGAAACATTCAATGATATGTAACTCACATGCATCATGGCTCATGCATATCACATGCACACACTTCACCTCAGTCACATCCATCTGGCCCCAAACACACCGAACACAGGCGAAACAAGGGTAAGTTGGGTGCGTCACTGAATCTGTGCATTGTCACACACATGTGTCATGCATCCATGGCATGCACAAGTCACAGACACGCAGGTCAGGCACACAGACATGGCTACCATATATGTACCTGGCATCAGCACCCATCCTTCACCCCCATCCATGTCCAGGTACAGAGACTGGCATGCTCTCATGTCCAAAATCTGCATAGGGCTCCCCATGCCGCATTTCAACACATGCAACAACCATGTGGGTCACACATCACTGGTCGCACATGCATTACCATGATGTCCCTGCACACATACATGCATACATGGCCCATGGCACACATACAGGCAAGTATCATAGAACCAGCACACCGCAACATGCCCTGTCTCACACAGTAATGCTTGGACACATACCGCTCAACTCCAGACGGGCCTCCCTCTCAAGGACCTGGGTGTGGAGCGCTGGGCGTACGCGTTCCAGGACCCTCTTCTGGATGGAACTCATGCGGCCCCGGCCCCCCTCCACGAGGCGCCGGGCCTTCACAAGGGTCCTGGACCTCAAGTCCTCCCAGCGCTTCTTGATCTTCTGGACGTTGCAGGTTGCCACCCCCTCCGCGTTGATGGCAACCACACAGTCGGCCCAGATCCTCTCCCGTCCTTCCTTGCTGGCGCGGGACGATCCAAAGAGGGCATCATACTGCCCCAGGACATGCTCCACCAGGACACCAACTTCGGTGGCAGTGAAGCTGGTGCCCCTCTGCCCATCTGGCCTGGGGTTGCCACTGGTGCCAGATGTGGAAGTGCCCGACATGGCAACCCCAGAGGCAGGTGTGGGTGGGCAACTGGGTCCTGGGGCTGGGCTGTGGAGCGATGTAATCCCAGTTGGGAGTCTTCAGTTCCAGCAGGGGTGGACACAGCAACTGGACCCCTGCAGATGGCTGATGTGCAGGCACCAAATGGCAGGGCACGGTGGCAGCAGGCAGGCAGGCAGGCAGCAGCAGATAGCACGTGGGAGGCTGCTCGGGACACTGGGGGGCAGTAACTCGGCCTTCTGGGCAGGAGCGTGGTGTTCCGTGTGTTTTCGGGTGGCCAGCTTGATACGGAGTGATTTGGCACGTGAAAATCCTGCACGTCAGCGTGAAATCCGAGGAAAGGCCCTTAGCGCGTAAGCGCGTCAGCACGCATACGCGATTCTATTGGACCAGAGTCCCTCAGCGCGTAAGCGCGTCTGACGTGACCCGCACGGGCGTTCCCCACTCAGCACGTGATGACGGAACACACGTGGAAATACTGCACGTCAGAGTGTCATCGCGTGATTGGCCTATGTACGTGTATTTCATTGCGTGTAATTGGACAAAAGTGCGCGTACACGCGATTGGCCTATGTACGTGTATTTAATGGGTGCGCGGCCACTTACACACGCAAGTACGTCAGCGAACCTGTATCCCGTGGTGCGTGTGAATTTCCACACGCTATTGGACTGGGAACTGGATTCCAGGGGTGCGCGGGTCACACGCTGTATCCCGTGGTGCGTGTGAATTTCCACACGCTATTGGACTGGGAACTGGATTCCAGGGGTGCGCGGGTCACACGCTGTATCCCGTGGTGCGTGTGAATTTCCACACGCTATTGGACTGGGAACTGGATTCCAGGGGTGCGCGGGTCACACGCTCGCCTAGAACACGCGCAAAGCATAAAATTGCGGACTTTAACAATAACAAGCTCAGACGCCAGGATGAACATACCGTTCCTAGCAGCAGTGGCAGTGGGCTACCAAAGGAGGAGGAGGAGGATAGTCAGGGCCAGAATATTCACACCCAGAACCAGCCTTTTCGGGATGCCTGATGACCAGGCGTATGGGAGGTACAGGTTTCCACCACACATCATACTGGACCTGGTGACTGAGTGGGAGGATGACCTCACATCACCCACCCTGTGCTCCCAAGCACTCAGCCCCCTGGAGAAGGTCCTCAATGTACTGCACTTCTTAGCCACTGGATCATTTCAGCGGACAAGTGCCATAGTGGGTGGGGTGTCACAGGCCACCCAGTCACGCTGCCTACACCAGGTCTTGAACATCATGACTGCACGCCCATCAGTCCGCAGGCACATATACCTGCCCAGAACACCTGCAGAAAGGCATGCTGCCGCCCTGGATTTTTACGGAGTGGTACGATTCCCCAAAGTGCTAGGTGCCATCGACTGCACCCATGTGGCTCTACGTCCCCCCAGGGCATCAGAGCACATCTATAGGAACCGCAAGCACTGGCATTCCATCAACGTGCAGGTAGTATGTAATGCCAAGGGAATCATCACCTCAGTATATGCCAACTATCCCGGGTCCACCCACGACAGCTTCATTTACCGAATGTCCACCCTATGCCGGGACATAGATGCTGGGCGGCATGGCGATACATGGCTGCTTGGTGAGTATGTATGCCACTGCACATGCATGCATGTTGGATACTGAGCAAGGTCACAACCCCACCAATGATACCAATCACCACCTCCACAGAGGACAGTGCCTACCCTCTCAGCCCCCACATGATGACGCCAATTCGGAACCCCACCACGCCACCCCAGGTAAGATATAACACAGCCCACATTACAACCAGGGGCATAGTGGAGCGCACATTCGGAGTGCTAAAGTCACGCTTTCGCTCCCTTGACCGTTCTGGCGGGCAGCTGTTATACGCTCCCCCAGTAGTGTGCAGGATCATAGTGGCAGCATGTGTCCTGCACAACGTTGCAACACGCCGGGGCCTGGCCGTGGACATGGTGGTGGCCCCACATCCCCAACCACATGCACAGCCGCTGCGCATGGGAGGGGAAAGGGCACGGGGGGAGGCAGCCCGTACACAGCTAGTGGCTAATTACTTCACATAGAAATCACACCCCTGTGGAGTGCACACTGCCCTGGCACATTCCATCTGACAATCAATGATGACTCAACCTGACACTGATCCTGAATGTCTGGAGAATGAACCGGGAATACCATGTCAGCCTGAGATTGTTCACCTGGAAGTGTCACAATGTGTGCATCCCTACCCACACAGACACCACCAATGCAGTTTTGTGAAGTTACACATTGAAGCAGCTAAAATGAATACCCACTTGCAAAATGCAACAAGAGGACAGTGCCATGTCAGCCAACCCAACCCCAGCACCGCCACACGACACACCGTGCCATGTCATGCTAATTGCAGGTAAACAAAGTAATCCCCACAACATGACATCAGTCTCACTATGTACAGTGGCACTATTAGAAACCTGCAACACCTGAAATGCTCACAGCAATGCCGGACCAACAACATACTTGAGCACGTAGTACCATTAACATGACATCACAAATGTTACATATTAGTAGTCTCACCACCTGGAAATGCCTGCACTCCCACCACTACCAACTGTGCAGTGTTGTCGCCATGTAGAGTTGTAGGTGCACTGCTGCCAACATGGTCCCCATCTCCAGACTAGAGGTCCTTGTGTGGACATGAGGAAGGGACCTGCAAATTGGGAGGTAGACACAGAAGAAGAGTTACACATCAATGCAACATGCAGTGTACAACACAACAGCAATATGCACTATGAATGTATACACAGTATTGACTACAGACTGGCCACACAGCTCATGGGAGTCCAACGTCACTGTGTAATTCACTGTCACTTGGGCACACCCTTTGCAAGCCCATGGAAACGGGAAGCAGGAGGGGTGTGTGTGACTCAAACCCAAGCATCTGAACCAAATACATTACAAGCCTGCATGTGCCCAGCCACAATGCAGCGTATGCCCACAGGAACCACGGAAGCCAACAGATCGAAGCCAACAGATCGAAGCCAACAGATCGAAGCCAACAGATCGAAGCCAACAGATTGTCCCAAAAAAATTGGGAATAAAAGAAATCAAAATAAAAATAAAAATAAGAAACAATCAAAAATGGCCATTGATGGGCCCGGGGGGGTTGGGGAGGCCACCCAGGAGGTCCGAGGACAGGATGCACACCAGAACCCACCTGCGTGGATCCTGGGAAGATAAAACACCTCCATGGGCTCATGGCCCACACGGCTACCCTATTGTGGGAGTATCACTGCTGTCGCTATTATCACCCTGTGCAGCTGCATCCGGAGGTGGTTGCACTATGGGAGGCAGCCCACGCAAGGCCCTAGTCTGCTCCTCCATGGCTGCAAGCATGCGGGTGTGGTAGGTCTGGTTCTGGAGGATGAGTGTGCGGAGGTCCCCATGCAACAACTCACGGGATGCCCGGACCTCCGCCCTCGTTGCCTGCATCTCAGCTGAGAGCGTACGGGTGAGACGCTCCAGCTGCTGTTCTGTCCTTTGGTGTGTTGAAGCCTCAAGCTCAACAAGAGTCGTCCTGAGGTGAAGGAGCTCCTGCCTCAGGGCTTCCCTGTGGCCCTGGGACTCAATGGAGATGGCCTCCTGCAGAGTCGCCAGTGCCGCCCGCCTGTCCCTGTTGGACCCCAACATGTCCTCCCTGTGTGACTGGCAGATGGAGTCGGTTGCCTGCTCTAGTCGCTCCATCAGCCTTTCTGGGGGGACAATGGAAGTGGCCACCCTATCCATGGCCTGAGCCATCATCTCGGATGATGCAGCCTGTTGGGTAGCCATACCGTAAATGGATTGCTCCCATGCGGTATTGCCGGGTGGCGTACGGCCACCACGTCGGCGGGCACCACACCTGTCTGGGGCAAGGCGAACTGCGCCTTGCTGTGCCGGCACTGCCTGAGGCTGCAGGACTGCATTCCCCCTCTGATCTGCTGGCCCAGGAACAGGATCAGATGTCGCGGAGTGTGACCCTGCATCCGTAACCACCGAAGGCGTAGCTGCCAACACTGACATCCCCATGGAGGGTACTGACCCTGGTGCAGGTGGGTGAGACAGAACAGAATCCCTCCCTGGAACACTCACCTGCGACGGCACGTAGGTCTCATCCGAATCAACACCTGAGTACAGCTCGGGGGAGGTGCAGCCAGAGACACCCCTTGAGAGCACGACCTGCAGCACTTGTGGGTTCTCCCCCACCACCACACCACGTCCCTCACTGGTGGTTGGTCGGCCCTGGGACACCTCCTGGGTCTGCACCATCTCCACAACCCCAGCAGTATCAGGTGCGTCTTCCCCTGCAAAGACATGAAAACAAAGAAATGGAAACAGGCATTAGCACCATGGCACACATTGAGGGCTGAGAAGCAAGAGAACCAGTACTTGATTGACACATGTCCCACGTGACTAAAAGCCTCCCATGCATGCACCCTCACCGTATGAAGTGCAGGCAAATGGCACACACTGATGACACCAAGATGGAAGATGAACAAATTTTCTGCATGCTGCCTGGCAGTGGCATCACACATTGGCCTGTGATTGGCAGGTGAAACACACATGCCATCACACAGATGGCATGTACCATTGCTATTGAGTGAAGATGGAGAGGAGGGCAGCACCTATTCATTCAGTCCAGTTCCCGCATGTAATAGCTTTTCTAATTCTAACAGGTCAGATTTTTCACCTGGAGCTGCCAGTCTGAAATGGTCAAATTGCACAGGGACATGTGTGTACAAATGATATCCAGGTAACAAAGTCACTCCACTTTACCATACCCATGTCAGACATGTGACTAGTGGACAGCGACATGCCTAGTGAAAGTGGTGGAATGCAAACAAACTGACTGAATGAACAGTGAAAAAGAAGCAAATATGTTGTGTCAAGGTGACACTTCAAGGGCAACTGGCGTGCAGTTGTGCTAGATGTCTACTGTTGGCAGAAGGGATACTGCTATGGCCAAATGCAGCTGCGCAGGAAGGATTGCATGAAGCACATGGCTGACCCATACGACTCAGGCGCACACACTCACCTGGCACCCGAACAGAAGCCCTCACACACACACCATGCACATGGATGACACACACATGCATGTGCACTCACCGGACAATGCCTCGTAATCAGCCAGATCTCCCACGCCTTGGATCTGTTCCTCCGTGACGTAGGTCCCAGCGACTGACTCATGTGGAGTGAGTTCCATGTCTACTACTGGAGACCCACCTCCAGTCACTAGAGTTGCGGCATGACTTGAGGCCAGCTTACTCTTTGCCCTGCGCTTTAGGTCATTCCAGCGCTTATAGCAATCATTGGCTGTGCGCCTCACGATTCCAAGGGCACTTACGATGTCCGCAACGGTCTGCCAGTGTGCCTGGCGTTGTGCAGGTGTGGTCTTGGATCCTGCAACAATGACCATCTCGTTGTCATGTCCGGACACATACTCGACAAGTGCATTCAGTTCGTCATCCGTGAAGCTGGGCTTCCTGGACGGGCCGGACTGTGTAGCCGTGTCTGGGGCATCAGCCAGTGCGGGACGAGCACTCTTCCTCTTCCGCTTGGAAGGTGGTGGTGATCCTGAGTGTCCTGCGCCGCTCTGGACACTAGGGGCAGGGGCCCTGGTGGACTCTGTATCAGGAGTGTGGGATTGCACACTCAGCATGGGAGTTGGTTCAGGCATTGGCTCTAGTGTGATGGTGTCAGGGGGAATGTCAGCAGCATGGACTAGGACCGACACTGTCCTGGCTGGGTGTGTGAGGGCTGGGGTGGATGGAGCCGCAGCTGCCCCTGCAGCCTCTCCGCCCTGCCTCCTTGGTGCAGCAGATGACCTTGCTGCCCCAGATCCACGTGGCATGATGGCATCAACGTGCACCAGCGCACGTGTCGTAGCCCTGCTGACCTGGAAGTCAGCCATGGAGTCAGCCAGGTCTGGTGCCACAATGGGCTGGTCCAACAAGGGCTGAGCATGGATGGTGTCAGCCACTTCAGCCTCAACGGGAGGGGGGGAGGGGGGAGGGGGGAGGGGGGGGGATGATGGGTGCCCTTGACTGGTCCTCCACACATGGGGGGACAGGCTCACCCTGCAAGTTACGACCACGTCCCCTACCGGATCCACCACGGCCACCACTTGTGGCTCTTCCACCTTTGCCACCCTTACGGAATCCTCGCCTCCCAGCCATGGCACTGATATTAATGTGCGTATGGGAGTGGCTGTAGACAATTGTCCTGGGCAATTGGGGGTCAAAGGGGTTGGGTACCAGATGGTAATTGTACCCTAGTGCTCTAGCACGGCTGATTGTAACCCCTGGGGAAAGATGACGGGTCACGCACAGGAGGCCCAAAAAAGGGAGATGACGTGCACGCAACCCCTCCTAGACCACGTGTGCAGAAAGAAAAACCTGCACTACGCTGTGGCACCCAGTAACACAAGAATGAACGTATGCGTGTCACACGCAGCCTAGAATGACCTCTGAAGGGGTAGGCTACACACGGGGCAAGCACAGAAGTTGGATACGTGCGTGACTCACCGTCTGCCAGGTAAAAGAGCGTGAAAAATGAGCGCGTTTGGCTGGCTAAATCCCCGCCAAAAGAAGATGTGTACGCTGTCTGAGAAGACAGGACAACAGTAGAAGGGGACACTGTTTGAGGGAACAGGCCCAGGTAAACCAGTAAAAGAGAAAAAAGAGAAAAAGCTGTCAGAGGTAACAGGGAATACGAACTGGAAACGCCGTGAAGTAAATCGCGTGTGAAAGGACAAGAAGTACAGAATTCACCCACTCGCTCTCCACGAAAAGCACGTACAAGGAAATGGTGTTCTACATGTACCTTATATACAGGCCCACACGTACAGCGTCACTTACGCGGCGTGTACGTTCACCAATCACACGCTTTGTCACTCCTGCGTGTAGATCCATTTTCACCAATCACACGCTTTGTCACTTCTGCGTGTAGATCCATTTTCACCAATCACACGCTTTGACACTGGGACGTGTCACGCAACAATTTCCTGCACGTGCAGGTGACTATAGGCGCGCATATGCTGTTGACGGGTTTACGCGCTAAGGGCCTTTGCTGACGTGTGGGATTTCACTCCCTATCAGGCTGTCCACGCGTTCACACACGAGAGACCACGCTCCTGGCCAGGAGGCCAAATTACTGCCCCCCAGAGCCCTGAGCACGCTCCCACCTGCCATCTGCTGCTGCCTGACTGCCTGCTGGCCACGTGCCCCACAGTGCTGGTGGGTGGGGGTGTTGGGAGACATGGGTGGGGGCCTGGTGGAGGGTGCCCCTGCACTGGTGGGGGTGTTGGGAGACATGGGTGGGGGCCTGGTGGAGGGTGCCCCTGCACTGGTGGGGGTGGTGGGAGACATGGGTGGGGGCCTGGTGGAGGGTGCCCCTGGTGGCGGGGGGGGGTGGGGGGGGTGGGAGACATGGGTGGGGGCCTGGTGGAGGCTGCCCCTGGTGGCGGGGGGGTGGGGGTGGTGGGAGACATGGGTGGGGGCGTGGTGGAGGCTGCCCCTGCACTGCTGGGGGTTGGGGGTGGTGGGAGGCATGGGTGGGGGCCTGGTGGAGGCTGCCCCTGGTGGCGGGGGGGTGGGGGTGGTTGTAGACATGGGTGGGGGCGTGGTGGAGGCTGCCCCTGCACTGCTGGGGGTTGGGGGTGGTGGGAGGCATGGGTGGGGGCCTGGTGGAGGCTGCCCCTGCACTGCTGGGGGTTGGGGGTGGTGGGAGGCATGGGTGGGGGCCTGGTGGAGGCTGCCCCTGGTGGCGGGGGGGTGGGGGTGGTGGGAGACATGGGTGGGGGCCTGGTGGAGGCTGCCCCTGGTGGCGGGGGGGTGGGGGTGGTGGGAGACATGGGTGGGGGCCTGGTGGAGGGTGCCCCTGGTGGCGGGGGGGTGGGGGTGGTGGGAGACATGGGTGGGGGCCTGGTGGAGGCTGCCCCTGCACTGCTGGGGGTTGGGGGTGGTGGGAGGCATGGGTGGGGGCCTGGTGGAGGCTGCCCCTGGTGGCGGGAGGGTGGGGGTGGTGGGAGACATGGGTGGGGGCCTGGTGGAGAGTGCCCCTGGTGGCGGGGGGGTGGGGGTGGTGGGAGACATGGGTGGGGGCCTGGTGGAGGCTGCCCCTGCACTGCTGGGGGTTGGGGGTGGTGGGAGGCATGGGTGGGGGCCTGGTGGAGGCTGCCCCTGCACTGCTGGGGGTTGAGGGTGGTGGGAGGCATGGGTGGGGGCCGGGTGGAGGCTGCCCCTGCACTGCTGGGGGGTGGGGGTGCAGGGGGACATGAGCAGGTGTGCAGGGTAGTCCCCTGTTTTGTAGGCTGCCTGCAGGGGCCGTGGGGGGTGTACAGGGAACACCTGTGAGGACCCACCCAGCCTAATCGCGTGTGACTTCCCACGCACCCCTGTAATACACGTACCCAGCCAAATCGCGTGTGATGATTCCCACGCACCCCTGTAATACACGTACCCAGCCAAATCGCGTGTGATAATTCCTGCGCACCCCTGTAATACACGTACCCTGGCTAATCTCGTGTTGAACTTCCCGCATACCCCTGTAATACACGTACCCAGGCCAATCGCATGTTAAACTTCCCGCGTACCCCTGTAATACACGTACCCTGGCTAATCGCGTGTTAAACTTCCCGCGTACCCCTGTAATACACGTACCCTGGCTAATCGCATGTTAAACTTCCCGCATACCCCTGTAATACACGTACCCTGGCTAATCGCGTGTTAAACTTCCCGCGTACCCCTGTAATACATGTACCCTGGCTAATCGCATGTTAAACTTACCGCATACCCCTGTAATACACGTACCCTGGCTAATCGCGTGTTAAACTTCCCGCGTACCCCTGTAATACACGTACCCTGGCTAATCGCATGTTAAACTTCCCGCATACCCCTGTAATACACGTACCCTGGCTAATCGCGTGTTAAACTTCCCGCGTACCCCTGTAATACACGTACCCTGGCTAATCGCATGTTAAACTTACCGCATACCCCTGTAATACACGAACCCTGGCTAATCGCGTGTTATACTTCCCGCGTACCCCTGTAATACACGTACCCTGGCTAATCGCGTGTATAACTTCACGCGTACCCCTGATATGCACGTTACCCGCTTTGCGTTCCTTGTTTGGCAGCCCTGTAAACTGGTCCATGGTTAGCGCAGCCCTTTGCGATGATTTAGCGATTTTGATGGCTTTTCCTTGCGCGAGGGCGTTCTTGGGGGCGTTACTGGCGCTGCTGCAGGGTCGCTGCGATACTCTGCGCCACGGCTGGTTTGGGAGCCTAAAATCCATGAATACGCTGTGCGCCGGATTCGGTTTTGGCGCACGCGGCTGGCGCAGACTATCGCACGCGCACGCTGTGCGCCAGCCGCGTGCGCTACTTGTGCGCTGAATTCTATGAATTACCCTGTAAGTGTCTGGTGTAATGGACCCTGGTCCTACCATGTATTTAATTCTATGGCAGTGACTTGTTGTTTGATAACCTGCAGCCAAACTTTCTCATCCTGCTGTACCCATTCACCCCTGACAAACAATTTGTGCAGTAGGTGTTCAATTTGTGCAGTAGGTGTTCCCTTGCAATATTGATTTCCACTAGGGTTGCCATTCCGGAAATATTAATTTCCTTCTGACTTATCTCAGGGTTACTTTACTTTTGCAAAACAAGCCTAACTCCTTTGAGTATTTCTATTGAAAGGTGTTTTTACAGTGTAGCACAGTATGGTAGCCCAACAAGGTGTATGTACCCCATCAGTTAGCATGTTGTGTTAGACTGTCACAAGTGGTATGTCTAATTCAGGATCTCGTGACGAGCCCCCAAGCTGTAAGTGATTTTATCCGGCACACACCCAAATCAACGCCTAGCATGTAGTGCACAACTGAAATCCTTATTTCTTTTTTTCTAAAAGTTCTTTATTCTGAACGATATACCACTCATATCACACCCCACCCCCCCGGTCGCACCGAACCAGAAATCAGGCTGGTTTGCAAAGGTAAATACTTATTTATGTATTTAAATTTTAATCACAATGGCCCTCATTATGACCCAGGCGCTAAGTGTTTAACGACGCCGTAAAAGGCTGCGGCACCGTTAAACACCTAGCGCCTAATTACGAGGTCCCTTTGCGGGACCTGACCTTAACGGCTGGTTTTACCAGCCGTTAAAGTAGGGACCCACAAAGGGACCTTGGTGCTAATTACGTTACCGCAATTTGCGGTACCGTAATTTGCTAATTACGGTACCGCAATTTGCAGTACCGTAATTAGCCCCTTCCCCATTCCCATTGAGCCCTATGGGGCAAAAATGGGAATGGGGAAGGGCCATGGCGGCATGGGGAATTACCGCCCCACCAACCTTGGAATGGGGTGGTAATTCCCCATTCCGCCATGGCGGACTCCGGCATCGACCATGGTGCTAATAGCACCATGGTTTTCCACCGGAGTCCTAATGAGGGCCAATATGTCTTAAGAGGTACACAACAATCACCAATGGGGTGAGGTAACACTGAATAATCTCTTTAATACACAAGGAGTAAGTAGTGAGCAAAACAATTCAGCACAGAAATACTTTTGTGTGGGTTCAGATCAGATAGCACTGTGGTTAGAGGTTCCCCCTGCACACCCCTCAACCCCCAATAGGCAATGTAAAGAGATAGGAGCGGAGAGCAGGTATTCAGGAATGGCAGAATTCAAACAGAATATCAATCCCACTTTCCCCCTTTCAAACACAAGAGAAAACGGAATTGACTGTCAAGCTGTCAGAATGGCTTTTAATTTTAATGTTATCTTTAGGATGGACTTGGCAAAAACACCAAATATGGTCAAAATTGCTGAAATTGTTATAAATTCTTATGGGAGCTGCTTTGGATAGTTGCACACAAACACCAGCAATGATGTAATCCCAAGAAAACATTTTAAATCTTAAAATTCAAGTCGGAAGCAATTAAAAGCTGTTTTACACGTGTAAAAATTTTCTAAAATGAAAATTCACTGTAAACTTTTCACTGCGCGATATTTGCGATAACGGGAGAATCACATGCGTTTTAGATGCGATGGAAGGCTGTGGATGTTAGCTACAAGCAGAAGTTGAAGTTTTGGTTCTATCACAGAAACTGAGGGAGTTACAGATGTTTTAGTGAAGGTCGTTTTTCGAGCTAGGTGCAAGAATGGAAAACAGGAATGTGCTTTTAAAATTGACAAATGGGTTTCTTACACTAGAGGATGACGATGAACAAAACAAATACCCCACAGGAACACAGTCACTTGATCAGGGTGACTGCCTGCTAAGGAAACTCGCCTTCTTCATATGAGAAAAGGATCAACGCAAATATAGTTTTAACAGTACTAGTTCTGGAGGAAAGACAGGATGGTTTGGAGAGAGGGGTCAGACAATGCACAGATGCTCCTAACAGTACAGGGTCTGAATACAAGATAGGATGGGTCTAAGATAGGACTAAGACTATGCAAAGTACATATGCTAGTGACACAATTCTTCCTATTTATACTCGCTGGATACTTTTAAATGGGGCCGTCAGTTCTGGTCAGGGGATTGGATCTGGTTTAGGAAAGACAGCTTGGCACATCGGACTGGGCAGGGTCAGCAAGGCGATCTGGTCACAGCACGGCACAGGACTGGACTGGATCTGCAAGGCGCTCTGGTCACAGCACAGCACAAGACTGGATCGGATTTGCCCTTCTTGGTTCTGAGGATATTTATTTCAGTAGGCAAGCAGTAACAGCACAGCCCGGCTGTATTATGATGCTTAACCTTAGTCTTGTGGGGTTCTGTTCTGGAATTTGAGGCCTAGCTGAGAATGGTTAAGCTATGCAATAGGCCTTCTGGTTTGCCAAGTTTCTGGAGTCAGGGGCAAGAAAGATGTAGAGTTCAGCAGCAGGGTGCTCCGCCAGCATCAGGATAATAAGTGAATCTGTCTGTCCTTGTGTTAATGTTAATGTTAAAGGACATTTGTACCGCACACTATCACCACCGTAGTGGTCCCTTGGCGCTCTGGCGGCTCTGAAAAGGGAGAGGGGGGGTTGAGTTAGTGGGAGGAAGCAGGAAAAATGCAAGAGAGCAGTGATGTGCTGTTGGCGGCCTCAGCCCGGTGGGTCCATTGGCTGGGCTTGGGGGTGTTTTATGGTCCGTAGTTGTCGCGTACTGTTGTGCAAGGCTATGTGTGTTTTTGTTTTGTTGTTGCAATGTAGTGAAGTTTGTGCGGATTGCTGCTTTTAAGGCTTGTGGTTGTGTTTGGTTATAGTTTGAGAGGTGTATGCAGAGGGATGGAACTGTTAGTTGGTTGGTTAGTTGGCAATGCTGTCCTTGCAATTGTGGGATTCCATCTAGATGCGGTACACGCTAACAGTCACATTTCTATCTGGATGCAACACAGGCTAGGTTCAGAATTCTAAGTGTGGTGCATGCTAAGAATCACATATGCTAACAATCACATTTCTGAAATTCCATCTAAGTGTGGCATATGCTAACAATCACATTCCCGTCTAGATCTGGCGCAGACCAAACTTGAGAATTCCATCTGAGTGTGGCACATGCCAACAATCACATTTCTGTCTAGATTTGGCGCAGACTAAACTTGAGGATACATCTAAGTGTGGCATATGCTAACAATCACTTTCCTGCCTAGATTTGGCATAGACTAAACTTGAGAATTCCATCTGAGTGTGGCACATGCCAACAACCACATTTCTGTCTAGATTTGGCGCAGACTAAACTTGAGGATCCATCTAAGTGTGGCATATGCTAACAATCACTTTCCTGCCTAAATTTGGCGCAGACTAAACTTGAGAATTCCATCTAAGTGTGGCATATGCTAACAATCACATTTCTGTCTAGATTTGGCGCAGACTAAACTTGAGAAATTCCATCTAAGTGTGGCGTATGCTAACAATCACATTTCTGAGATTCCATCTAAGTGTGGCATATGCTAACAATCACATTTCTGTCTAGATTTGGCACAGACTAAACTTGAGAAATTCCATCTAAGTGTGGCATATGCTAACAATCACATTTCTGTCTAGATTTGGCACAGACTAAACTTGAGAAATTCCATCTATGTGTGGCATGTGCTAACAATCTCATTTCTGAAATTCTATCTAAGTGTGGCATATGTTAACAATCACATTTCTGTCTCATCACATTTCTGTCTAGATTTGGCGCAGACTAAACTTGAGGATCCATCTAAGTGTGGTATATGCTAACAATCACATTTCTGTCTAATAACATTTCGGTCTAGATTTGGCGCAGACTAAACTTGAGGATCCATCTAAGTGTGGCATATGCTAACAATCACATTTCTGTCTAATCACATTACTGTCTAGATTTGGCGCAGACTAAACTTGAGGATCCATCTAAGTGTTGCATATGCTAACAATCACATTTCTGAGACTCCATCTAAGTGTGGCATATGCTAACAATCACATTTCTGAGATTCCATCTAAGTGTGGCATATGCTAACAATCACATTTCTGTCTAATCATATTTCTGTCTAGATTTGGCGCAGACTAAACTTGAGAATTCCATCTGAGTGTGGCACATGCCAACAATCACATTTCTGTCTAGATTTGGCGCAGACTAAACTTGAGAATTCCATCTGAGTGTGGCACATGCCAACAATCACATTTCTGTCTAGATTTGGCGCAGACTAAACTTGAGAAATTCCATCTAAGTGTGGCATATGCTAACAATCACATTTTTGTCTAGATTTGGCGCAGGCTAATCTTTGTGGTTCTCTCAGGGTATGGTACTGGTTAACATTATACTGCAGGCCATTGAAAGGTAAGTGAGAGTGGCAGGAGCTTTCTGGAGTAGAGTAATTGCTCTACTCCCCACCCATGCCAGCACTTACAGTTTTGTCGGTGTCTGGTGGCTTCATTGGCTTCCCCTGCTGACACCTGCAGACACATCTTGGAGCCGCTGAAGCCGAAGGGCTGCCGGGCAGAGGGCTGCCCTGGGGGTTCCAGACTTGTCTGTCAGGTGGCCAATCACAGGGTTTGGGGGCAGGTTGGGAGGTGAGAGGAGGTGGGAAACAACACAGGAACCTGGTCGGGAGGGGGAGAGGGAACAACGCTGCTCGCGGGCAGCTGGGGCCAAATAGTTATGTAAAAGGGCCCAAAGCTGGTCCCAAGAGCTTCCACTCATCTGGCCTGCAATCATTACAAATGGCGAGGTAGCGAGGCGGCCGGTGGCTGGGCTGCACTCGCTTCGTGGGCAGTAGCCAATCACAGGGGTTGGGGGTGGGTTGGGAGGCGGGAGGAGGTGGGAAACAACACGGGAGGCTGGTCGGGAGGGGGAGAGGGAACAACGCTGCTCGCGGGAAGCTGGGGGCAAATAGTTATGTAAAAGGGCCCAAAGCTGGTCCCAAGAGCTTCCACTCACCTGGCCTGCAATCATTACAAATGGCGAGGTAGTGAGGCGGCCGGTGGCTGAGCTGCACTCGCTTCATGGGCAGTAGCCAATCACGGGGGCTGCGGGCAGGTTGGGAGGCGGGAGGAGGTGGGAAACAACACGGGAGGCTGGTCGGGAGGGCGAGAGGGAACAACGCTGCTCGTGGGCAGCTGGGGCCAAATAGTTATGTAAAGGGGCCCAAAGCTGGTCCCAAGAGCTTCCACTCACCTGGCCTGTAATCATTACAAATGGCGAGGTAGCGAGGCGGCCGGTGGCTGGGCTGCACTCGCTTCGTGGGCAGTAGCCAATCACGGGGGCTGCGGGCAGGTTGGGAGGCAGGAGGAGGTGGGAAACAACACAGGAGGCTGGTCGGGAGGGGGAGAGGGAACAACGCTGCTCGCGGGCAGCTGGGCCCAAATAGTTTTGTAAAAGGGCCCAAAGCTGGTCCCAAGAGCTTCCACTCACCTGGCCTGCAATCATTACAAATGGCGAGGTAGCAAGGCGGCCGGTGGCTGGGCTGCACTTGCTCCGTGGGCAGTAGCCAATCACGGGGGTTGGGGGCGGGTTGGGAGGCGGGAGGAGGTGGGAAACAACACGGGAGGCTGGTCGGGTGGGGGAGAGGGAACAACGCTGCTTGCGGGCAGCTGGGGCCAAATAGTTATGTAAAAGGGCCCAAAGCTGGTCCCAAGAGCTTCCACTCACCTGGCCTGCAATCATTACAAATGGTGAGGTAGCGAGGCGGCCGGTGGCTGGGCTGCACTCGCTTTGTGGGCAGTAGCCAATCACGGGGGTTGGGGCGGGTTGGGTGGCGGGAGAAGGTGGGAAACAACACGGGAGGCTGGTCGGGAGGGGGAGAGGGAACAACACTGCTCGGGGGCAGCTGGGGCCAAATAGTTATGTAAAAGGGCCCAAAGCTGGTCCCAAGAGCTTCCACTCACCTGGCCTGCAATCATTACAAATGGCGAGGTAGCGAGGCGGCCGGTGGCTGGGCTGCACTCGCTTCGTGGGCAGTAGCCAATCACAGGGGTTAGCGGCGGGTTGGGAGGCGGGAGGAGGTGGGAAACAACACGGGAGGCTGGTCGGGAGGGGGAGAGGGAACAACACTGCTCGCGGGCAGCAAGGGCCAAATAGTATGGCCAGTTTAGCCTAAGCTCGCCCCTTTGAAAGGTGATTTGGTCAGAGTCTACTCTCTGCCTTGATAGGAGGAGAGAAACGGAGTGTCATCTTTATGGTGCAATTTTATGAGGCTTAGAATCCACCCCTAGGCCCAGGAACGCAAAGTCTACTTTTGGCACAATACATATTTACACTTGCAACCTCTATAAAAATCACATATACAGATTACATATTTTACATAGCAGCTATTCCTCAAAACCCCGTAGCTGTGGGATCTTGTCTCTGCTTTTCACAGAATTTTGCCCTTTTCACTATGAACACAATGGGCCCCATTACACGGTAGGAGGTAGCCATGGCTACCCCCTTACCGCATACCGGGTCCGGGTTCTCAGAATGGGTACACACCGGGTCATTCCAACCTTGGAGGACCTGGTAAGTCCCCATTCTGAGAACCATTCCCCATTCCCATTTAAGCCCCCAGGGGGCTCAATGGGAATCGGGAAGTAGCTAATAACGGTACCGCATTTTGCGGTACCATTATTAGCTCTGAAGTCCCTCAGCGGGTCCCGTCCTTAACACCTGGTCATACCAGGCATTAAGGAAGGGACCCACTAAGGGACCTCGGAATATGGAGGTAAGGGATTACCGGCACCGGCACCCTTACCGGTTCCGGTAATCCCTTACCTCCTACCTCGTAATGAGGCCCAATGTCCAAATTTTAAGCACATTTCTACAAGTGTGCGTGTTTAACATGGGAATGAGTGTATAAAGTTTCACAATTCTAGCGGAAATACATTTTGGTAAAATCATATTTCGTGCCATTGCTGTCCAGAACATGTCACATAGTTCTGGCGCCTCTTCACCCGTGCAGCCAGAAATTAAATTAACTCTGTTATTTTCCATGTTAAGCAACAAATGGTTGTTTGGCTCCACCCCTTGGTCTCTCCCTGGAAATCCAGGAGCCATCCCCCATGTTTGTTCCTTACAGAGGCCATTTACGACTGTCTTCACACTTCGCATTTCCTGAGCTGCAGCTTGTCATTGTTCCTTTTGCCTCTGTAGACCAGGTTCTTTCCTACCCTGTAATTAACACTTCTCTGTGAGTTCCTGCTGCGGAGGAAAGACCTTCCTTCTGTGAGAAAAACCTGTTATTCAAGTTCTGCAGCTTCAGCCAGGTTTAAATTAATTGTTAAATTCTGTGGCCTTTTCCTTAGCACAATTTCTAAGCATTGTGTAACTTCATAGACATTAATGTAGTAAGGCAGGCAATATTTAGAACATTAGGATCAAAAGTGCATGATTGTATGAGGATCCCCCCACCTGGGCAACCTGTAAGGAAACATTAAGGTGTACTTTATGTTGTATATTACAGCCCAGTTCAAATATGTTCAATGATATTTGTATTTGTTTATTTGTAACGCGCAGACAATCAGGCCCGGAGGCATCAGGGTGCAATTTAAGCAAAGGTTACATACCGAGCATATAGGCGTACATAAAGATTACGCAATTTGTACAGAGTTTACGTACAGAGCATATATACATATATAAAAAAGAATAGATAGGATAATGAACAAGCAATTCTATGTACATAAATTACAGTGCGGGTGTGACATGAGACATAACAAGTGTCTATGTATATATAATAGAGTGTCGAAGGCAAGGTGTACAGAATGTGTCTTAGAGCTGGTTGAAGAGCCAAGATTTGGTTTTGGCCTTGAAAGTGTTGAAAGAGTCTTCAGATCTGATTGTAACGGGGAGGGCATTCCATAGCTTGGAAGCTAAAACAGGGAAGCTTGTGCCCCCCGCTTTTTGGAGTTTGAACCTTGGGATCGATAGACAGTGGGTCTGGGCGGTTCTTAGAGGTCGGGATGTCGAGTGGCGGGGCTGTCGACTGCAGAGGTAAGTGTTTTCAATGATATTCTCTGTTTCACCGGTAGCCACTTTAGATTGGTTCTGGATTCCGAGATGTGATGGTTTCGGGGGATGTTTAGGGCGGCTCTAATAGCGTTGTTTTGGGTTGTTTGAAGTTTATTCAGGTTCTCTTGGCTGGTTCCTAAGTAGAGGGCACTACAATAGTCAATTTTGGCCATAATGAGGGTTCTAGCTAGCGTGACAGTGTTGGGAGTGGTAAGAAACGGTCTGCAGGCTGCAATGAGTTTACATGTGTAAGCAGAGGCTGATTTGACTGCATTTATTTGTCGAGATAGGGATAAGGTGGCATCAAGGTAGAAACCTAAAGTTTTGGTGTCTTTCGAAACTTGGATGATATTGCCGTCAATGGCAAATGACTTGTAGGCTCTAGTTTGCTAAGGCGTTGCGAAGTGCCCAGGATGAGGAGCTCAGTCTTGTCGTCATTTAGGCATAACTGGTGTTGGGCCATCCAGGCTTGGATGACCAGGTAGATGTCATTAAGGGCCTTGGTAGATAGTCGCCTGTGATGGGAATGAGTATCTGGTTGTCCTCTGCATGTTTTGTGTAGGAGACACCCAGATAGTCACGCACATTGAAGAGTGGTTTCGTGAAAATGTTATAGTGTAGGTGACACGCAGGATCCCTGAGGAACGCCGCAGTGAATAGGAGATGGATCTGCAGATACAGAAGGAGCAAAGACCCTCATGGATCTGTTACTCAGAAAGGATTTGATCCAAGCCATGGCTGAGGTGGAGAAGTGGGCAGCAGAGTGGAGGTGACTGCATAGGATCTGGTGGTTGACCAGATCAAATGCTGCAGAAAGGTCGAGAAGAAGTAGCAATGCTAATTTACCCTTGTCCTTCAGTACCTCAATTTGGCTTTTTAAGTCTATCAAAGCCGTTTCGGTCCCATGTCTGGGCCGAAATCTAGACTGTCGTAGACCTAGTAGATTGTTAGATTCCAGGTAGTCTTGGATCTGAAGGTATGCTGCGCAGTCTAAGATCTTGAGCAGAAACGGGACAGTAGTTATAGGTCTGAAGTTGGTGGGTATGTTGGGGTCTAGGGATGTTTTTTTAAGCAATGGGATCACCCATGCATCCTTAAGGTTGTCGGGGACAATACCTGATTTAAAGGAAGAGTTTATGAAGGCCGTAAAGAATGGGGCTAGATCGTGTGCAGAGTCCTTAATGATAGGAGCTGGGCAAGGGTCACCTTGGCAGTTAGATGGTTTCATTCTCCGGATGATGTTTTCTACCTCAGTGGTAGTGAGTGGTGAGAAGGCAAATGGTTTAATGTTAGCCGAGTCTAGAGGGGGGGCCTTGCAGGGGAAGGTGGTCGGTTGTCAAGTTTCAAACTGACTTGCTTGTCTTTAATTGTGGATTGTAGCATGGAGATTTTATTCAATAAAGCTCTTGATAGTCTGCTTCTCTTTCTAAAGATCCCACTACTCCAAAGTACCTGGGAAGCCACAGGAGAACTGGATGCAAGACGAATCTAGAACCCCTGGAGGAATGCTGAGGATGGAAGATGCTCTTCCTCACAGAGTACCTTTGGTACCTTGGCAGGAAAAGTGGTGGAGTTTTACTCGACCAGACCCCTTGAGGATGGACCCCCACCCACCCCCACCTTGAAAGAAGGAGTTGCTTGGATGTCGCTGTCAAGCAGAAGGGAACCAAATAGTGTCGGAAAGGCAGGAATGCAGATCTGTTGCAGTGGTCTCTGTTGTTGGGTTGCTATGCTGGCAGTGGATGTCCCACTAAGATTAAACTTGTTGTGGACCTCGACAAGGCTTGGATGAAAAAGATAGGTCTTTTCAGTGGTGAAGGGTGCAGTGGCAGTAGCAGGTGTTGGGTTTCAGTGTTTCATGGAAGGCCGCCTTTCAGTTCTTCGGTGCTGCAGCCACAACATGGATGACAGGGTGGCTTCTGGCAACTTGATCACTGGACTGTACTGCAGCCCTTCACCAAGTCTGGCCACTAGGGATGCTTTGTTCATGGATTGGTGGGGGGGATACCCACCGGTGGACACTCCTCTGCAGGCAGTGACCCTGGACCTTCTCCGGGGCTCAAAAGTGGACAGATGTCATGGCTGCAGTGACTCTTGAAGCAGAGATGTCTTTATGGGGGGGCAAAGGGGGAACTTCCCCCTGGGCCCCCTCCTTGGAGGGGGCCTCAAGAAGGAGCCTTAGGCTAAACCTATTTTCTGTCTGTTGTTGACAAGTGCATTTTGTTCTGATTTGTTCATGCTGTAATGCTATGTTCAATGTGGTATACATAGTTTACATGGCACAACACCTGTAGCATTCTCACTTTTCTGTCGGGATGATATTGATCAAGTGCAACAGCCTAATTTCAAATACATATTGATAAATGTGAGTGCCCCGATGGTTCAGAGAATAGATCAGTGGGTTAAGCACTGATTGCAGAGATATGCATTCATGTGCAAGATTACAATACTAAATTCCATCAAGGCCGACTCAGCGTTTCGAATGTATGAAGTTGTTAAACCTGCATGTATATTTACAGCACTCCAGGTGTTATAATCACCATAGTACCTGCACCAGATAGCTGTTGCTATAGAAACTAACATAGCATCAGTATGATGAAGGTCTAGAAATTGGTTTGTTTAGATGGGGAGTTGTAAAACCTAGGCAGGCAACTCCAATGATGACAATAAAGTGTTAGAGATTTTTATGTATCCAAATTCCATACTGTGGAACCAAAGCATTCTCTATGAAAAGGTTTGCTTCTCACATACTGGTGGCATTGATTGGCCAATTACATGATCTTTCCAATCATGCAGGCTATTTGAGTGGAAGGCGTTCTAGACAGAAGAATTCAGACCAGATATTGCAGGCTTCTTACAAGAATATTTTAAGGTCTGCTTATGTGACAACAAAATGTTTGGCTTTTTTGTACAATTCAAAGTTTTTTCTGCACGTATTTAAATACCATTGTGCAAGCCTGTGTTTGGGGTATATTTAAAGCTTTAAAATACAAAAGAGAAACCTATCTGAAATTTGTTTAGATCACATCCATTAGTATGCTGGTATTTATATACTTTCCTTGATGATGGAGACAATGAAGCTGGAATCATTCCCATTTTGCATAATATGTTTCTATAACGTTTTGTTTTTTGAAATGTTTATAATGGGTTATGTGATTTTCATATTTTCCAAATCAGTTCTGTAAAATGGAATCATTTTAGTTCAGGGTAAAAACTAGAAAAGAAATTGATAAAGAGCAGAAATTGCATAGTGGGTACGAATCCCAGCTTCACCTCTTAATCCATGTGTGATCATGGGTATCGCATTTAATCTTCTATTTCCTCAACTGTCAAAATTGCAAGTAACTAAACCTTTCAAAATTGTCAGCCCTTCAGAGTGATTTCGTTCTCATGGTATGATCTTTAAAAAAGACTCACTCATGGTTTCACTGGATATACATAGTGTTCCTTCCTCTATAATGATAGCGATCATTGATATATTACACACCACAGCCACCTGTTTCTTTGCTCTCGAATGGCAACACTGCTTGAAAACCATGTCCCACATCTAATCTCAATATGTCTGGATATATAGCACCTTCCTGGTATCTTCAAATCGTCATCCACTCTCTATGCTATGGTATGTGTAGTTTTATCCTTGATTCCCATTGGCCTCCTGTATCCTTGTATGAGCACTTTTGCATTCTCTGAGGCAGCTAATCTTAGTCGTTTGACTATTCTGGATTATGGGGGTCATTACGAGTTTGGAGGCAGCCATGGCGCTCTTAGCGCCATGGCTGGCTCCAAACCCGTGTCCGGGTCCGGGTAGTCGGAATGGGGACTTACTGGGTCATTCCAACCTTGGAGGACCCGGTAAGTCCCCATTCTGAAAACCATTCCCCATTCCCATTCGAGCCCCCATACAGGTGCCGTTAACCCCCTACCGTGGGACTCTCAATGAGGCCCTATGTGTACCTGTGTCATAATATCTGTGTCCTGCAGTTATACTATGTCCAGTGTACCTTCCACGTGGCTGCTATTTAGTGAAATATTTCCTGTACCTATGCTTGAAAACAAGTACCCTTGTCGTAGAATGCTAATGTTGCCCTTGAAATGCTACTTGTCTATCACTCTGATTACAACAAGAATGAAGAGGGTAATGTATTTGAAAGGGAGTTTACCATGCTTATTTTGATCTCTGCAAGGCAGTGTATCAAGCTTTGGGTTGTTATGGTGACAAGGGTTGCAGTGAACTAGATATTCTATATTCCTTAATTCCTTTGGTCTGTTGGAGGGGGGGGCCAGAGGTGCCCATGCCCCGGTCCCCCAAAGTGCTTAAGATGGCCCTGCCTTGAAGGTTTCTTCAGTTATTTGGAACTTGGGCAGCTCTGGGTGTTGGGCAGCATTATACTAGGGCACCCCCTCTTCCAGGTGATACTCAGTAACTTGGCTTCCAGCAGTCACCAACACGCCTCTAAACCCTGGGCAATACAGATGGACTTCTTGGCTTCAATATTTCCAGGCACTCCTTCTGGACCCACGAAAATCCTTCCTCCGTACGGCAGGCACAAAGGACTGGTTTCCAGGACACTTTGAGTGCAGAGCAGCAGTTGCACGATGTACCCTCGTAGTTACAGGAAAAGGTCACCTAACCAGGTCCTCTCTGCTTCAGTCCTTGAGTCAGCAAAGCAGCCTTGGATTTCTTGAAGAGTTGCCACCGCAGACTTCTTCCTCCAGCTGGTCCCAGTATACAAGTTTAAGATGATTTCAGCTTCTAGCTTCAGGTTTCTTGTTTCATCTTCTGACAAGGAGATGATGTGGGGTCCATTGATATACAAAGCCTCCACCAGGCCCCCACTCATGTCTCCCACCACCCCCACCAGTGCAGGGCACCCTCCACCAGGCCCCCACTCATGTCCAACTCATGTCTCCCACCACCCCACCCCCCAGCATCCATGGGCACCCTCCACCAGGCCCCCACTCATGTCTCCCATCACCCCCACCCCCCAGCAGTGCAGGGGCAGCCTCCACCAGGCCCCCACTCATGTCTCCCACCACCCCCAACCCCCAGCAGTGCAGGGGCAGCCTCCACCAGGCCCCCACTCATGTCTCCCATCACCCCCACCCCCCAGCAGTGCAGGGAGACCCTCCACCAGGCCCCCACTCATGTCTCCCACCACCCCCCCACCCCCCAGCAGTGCAGGGGCAGCCTCCACCAGGCCCCCACTAATGTCTCCCACCACCCCCACCCCCCAGCATCCAGGGGAACCCTCCACCAGGCCCCCACTCATGTCTACCACCACCCCCACCCCCCAGCAGTGCAGGGCACCCTCCACCAGGCCCCCACTCATGTCCAACTCATGTCTCCCTGCACCCCCACCCCCCAGCATCCAGGGGCACCCTCCACCAGGCCCCCACTCATGTCTCCCATCACCCCCACCCCCCAGCAGTGCAGGGCACCCTCCACCAGGCCCCCACTCATGTCCACCTCATGTCTCCCAGCACCCCCACCCCCCAGCATCCAGGGGCACCCTCCACCAGGCCCCCACTCATGTCCAACTCATGTCTCCCTGCGCCCCCACCCCCCAGCATCCAGGGGCAGCCTCCACCAGGCCCCCACTCATGTCTCCCACCACCCCCACCCCCCAGCAGTGCAGGGCCAGCCTCCACCAGGCCCCCACTCATGTCTCCCATCACCCCCCCCAGCAGTGCAGGGGCACCCTCCACCAGGCCCCCACTCATGTCTCCCACCACCCCCACCCACCAGCAGTGCAGGGGCACCTTCCACCAGGCCCCCACTCATGTCTCCCACCACCCCCACCCCCCAGCATCCAGAGGCACCCTCCACCAGGCCCCCACTCATGTCTCCCACCACCCCCACTCCCCAGCAGTGCAGGGCACCCTCCACCAGGCCCCCACTCATGTCCAACTCATGTCTCCCTGCACCCCCACCCCCCAGCATCCAGGGGCACCCTCCACCAGGCCCCCACTCATGTCTCCCATCACCCCCACCCCCCAGCAGTGCAGGGCACCCTCCACCAGGTCTCCCATCACCCCCACTCCCCAGCAGTGCAGGGCACCCTCCACCAGGCCCCCACTCATGTCCAAGTCATGTCTCCCTGCACCCCCGCCCCCCAGCATTCAGGGGCACCCTCCACCAGGCCCCCACTCATGTCTCCCATCACCCCCACGCCCCAGCAGTGCAGGGCACCCTCCACCAGGCCCCCACTCATGTCCAACTCATGTCTCCCTGCACCCCCACCCCCCAGCATCCAGGGGCACCCTCCACCAGGCCCCCACTCATGTCTCCCATCACCCCCACCCCCAGCAGTGCAGGGCACCCTCCACCAGGCCCCCACTCATGTCTCCCACCACCCCCACTCCCCAGCAGTGCAGGGCACCCTCCACCAGGCCCCCACTCATGTCCAACTCATGTCTCCCTGCACCCCCGCCCCCAGCATTCAGGGGCACCCTCCACCAGGCCCCCACTCATGTCTCCCATCACCCCCACGCCCCAGCAGTGCAGGGCACCCTCCACCAGGCCCCCACTCATGTCCAACTCATGTCTGTCATGATCTCTGCTTCCAAAAGATCAGGACTTGCCCGACTCCCTTGGAAGCAGACCCATAACCCCGGTTCCGAGTGCCAGCCAGTCCCAATTGGGACCTTTTGGACCCTGTCCTGGCGCCAGTGGCACCAGGCTCATAAAGATGCCCAGTCCCAGCGCTGGAAGCGCCGGGCTCATAATGCTTGGGTGGACTTACCTGCAGCAGACCATGCTGCTTACTTACCTGCCAGTTGAACCCCTGATCCTCTTCTTTTTGGGACTACTTTTCCTGTTGGGTGGGGCAGGAGCCACTCCCTAGGTTCAGAACACTGGAACTCTTCTGGAAAGCAGGAACTCTTTTCTTACCTAGGCGTGGCTGTGGAAGGAGACACCTAAGCACTACAGGAGGCTATTTAAACCACACCCGATGGATGAATCTTGCTTTGTGTTATTCTGCATTCTCTGCAGCAGAACGCTCATCGTGTCTTCTGCTTCTGATCCTGGGCCTAAGGGAACAAAGGCTTACCATCCTGGAATCCAGTCTTCAGCAGCACCTGTAAAGACAAAGAAAGAACAGGTTAGCACTACGGTCTTCAGTGGCAGCGCATCTCTTACCTGGTCCATCGGCTGTCACCAACGCCTCGCGCTGCATTCCGGCATCTGAAAGACAAAAGCTTACCTACTCTTCGCATGCTCCGGAGGTCTTCGCACTGCATTCCGGCATCTGAAAGACAAAAGCTTACCAGCTCTTTGCACGCTCTGGAGGCCTTCGGCGCTGCATCCCGCATCTGAAAGACAAAAGAAGGTGCGTTTAAAGATATTGGGCAACTTTATTACTCACGTGCCATTACTCCTTCCCACGCCGAATCCAGTGGGTATTCCAGCACCCTTCAGCTTCTCTAAAGCTCCGAACTTGTACCTGCAAGATAAAAGGGACAGTTAGTGCGCATTGTGAAGCAGGCTACAAGCGCTTACTTACGTGCTTCCAGGCGCTTCTATTCCTCACGCGGGTTCGATCCTCAACTCTCATCAGCCCGCCATCCGCCATCGCCGGAACCCTGCAAAACAAGAGATATCATTACAAAAGACTTTTAAGACATTTGAAGTGCCCAGAACTTACCGTTCGTGCAGTTAACGACGGACAGCAGTCCTCTGAGGTCAAGAGGCCTGCACCCTTATCCAGTGAAGAAACTGGTTACGGCACCCTGCCCCGAGGCAGATGGAGAGCTCGGCGTTCACTTACCTAAGGTGAGGGCGTTAACCTTTGGGGTTCTACAGGAGAAGAGAAAGGGAAGAGGAGAGAGGCACCCAATAACCCCAGTTCATTAATCCCATATTTTCTATCTGCAGACATCTTACTCTTCGAGTCAGACATACAGTGCACAGAGGTCCAGCCCAAAGAGCCAACCGTGTGTTACACATCACCTTTGAAGATACGGCATTCACCCAGTCAAGACCGGCACCTCTGCGGGAATCAGGTGAGCGTTACAATGTCTCCCTGCACCCCCACCCCCCAGCATCCAGGGGCACCCTCCACCAGGCCCCCACTCATGTCTCCCTGCACCCCCACCCCCCAGCATCCAGGGGCACCCTCCACCAGGCCCCCACTCATGTCCCCCAGCACCCCCACCCACCAGCATCCAGGGTCAGCCTCCACCAGGCCCCCACTCATGTCTCCCACCACCCCCATTCCCCAGCAGTGCAGGGGCACCCTCCACCAGGCCCCCACTCATGTCTCCCACCACCCCCACGCCCCAGCATCCAGGGGCACCCTCCACCAGGCCCCCACTCATGTCTCCCATCACCCTCACCCCCCAGCATCCAGGGGCACCCTCCACCAGGCCCCCACTCATATCTCCCATCACCCCCACCCCCCCGGCAGTGCAGGGCACCCTCCACCAGGCCCCCACTCATGTCCAACTCATGTCTCCCTGCACCCCCACCCCCCAGCATCCAGGGGCACCCTCCACCAGGCCCCCACTCATGTCTCCCACCACCCCCACTCCCCAGCAGTGCAGGGCACCCTCCACCAGGCCCCCACTCATGTCCAACTCATGTCTCCCTGCACCCCCACCCCCCAGCATCCAGGGGCACCCTCCACCAGGCCCCCACTCATGTCTCCCATCACCCCCACCCCCCAGCAGTGCAGGGCACCCTCTACCAGGCCCCCACTCATGTCTCCCACCACCCCCACTCCCCAGCAGTGCAGGGCACCCTCCACCAGGCCCCCACTCATGTCTCCCACCACCCCCACCCCCCAGCAGTGCAGGGTACCCTCCACCAGGCCCCCACTCAAGTCCAACTCATGTCTCCCATCACCCTCACCCCCCAACATCCAGGGGCACCCTCCACCAGGCCCCCACTCATATCTCCAATCACCCCCACCCCCCAGCAGTGCAGGGCACCCTCCACCAGGCCCCCACTCATGTCCAACTCATGTCTCCCTGCACCCCCACCCCCCAGCATCCAGGGGCACCCTCCACCAGGCCCCCACTCATGTCTCCCACCACCCCCACCCCGCAGCAGTGCAGGGGCAGCCTCTACCAGGCCCGCACTCATGTCTCCCATCACCCCCACCCCCAGCAGTGCCGGGGCAGCCTCCACCAGGCCCCCACTCATGTCTCCCACCACCCCCACACCCCAGCATCCAGGGGCACCCTCCACCAGGCCCCCACTCATATCTCCCATCACCCCCACCCTCCAGCAGTGCAGGGCACCCTCCACCAGGCCCCCACTCATGTCCAACTCATGTCTACCTGCACCCCCACCCCCCAGCATCCAGGGGCACCCTCCACCAGGCCCCCACTCATGTCCCCCAGCACTCCCACCCACCAGCATCCAGGGGCAGCCTCCACCAGGCCCCCACTCATGTCTCCCTGCACCCCCACCCCCCACACCCAGCATCCAGGGGCACCCTCCACCAGGCCCCCACTCATGTCCCCCAGCACCCCCACCCACCAGCATCCAGGGGCAGCCTCCACCAGGCCCCCACTCATGTCTCCCACCACCCCCATTCCCCAGCAGTGCAGGGGCACCCTCCACCAGGCCCCCACTCATGTCTCCCACCACCCCCACACCCCAGCATCCAGGGGCACCCTCCACCAGGCCCCCACTCATGTCTCCCACCACCCCCACCCCTCAGCAGTGCAGGGCACCCTCCACCAGGCCCCCACTCATGTCCAACTCATGTCTCCCATCACCCTCACCCCCCAGCATCCAGGGGCACCCTCCACCAGGCCCCCACTCATGTCTACCACCACCCCCACTCCCCAGCAGTGCAGGGCACCCTCCACCAGGCCCCCACTCATGTCCAACTCATGTCTCCCTGCACCCCCACCCCCCAGCATCCAGGGGCACCCTCCACCAGGCCCCCACTCATGTCCCCCAGCACCCCCACCCCCCAGCAGTGCAGGGCACCCTCCACCAGGCCCCCACTCATGTCTCCCACCACCCCCATTCCCCAGCAGTGCAGGGCACCCTCCACCAGGCCCCCACTCATGTCCAACTCATGTCTCCCTGCACCCCCACCCCCCAGCATCCAGGGGCACCCTCCACCAGGCCCCCACACATGTCTTCCATCACCCCCACCCCCCAGCAGTGCAGGGCACCCTCCACCAGGCCCCCACTCATGTCCAACTCATGTCTCCCTGCACCCCCACCCCCAGGGGCACCCTCCACCAGGCCCCCACTCATGTCTCCCATCACCCCCACCCCCCAGCAGTGCAGGGCACCCTCCACCAGGCCCCCACTCATGTCCAACTCATGTCTCCCTGCACCCCCACCCCCCAGCATCCAGGGGCACCCTCCACCAGGCCCCCACTCATGTCCCCCAGCACCCCCACCCACCAGCATCCAGGGGCAGCCTCCACCAGGCCCCCACTCATTTCTCCCACCACCCCCACCCCCCAGCAGTGCAGGGGCACCCTCCACCAGGCCCCCACTCATGTCTCCCACCACCCCCACGCTCCAGCATCCAGGGGCACCCTCCACCAGGCCCCCACTCATGTCTCCCACCACCCCCACCCCCCAGCAGTGCAGGGCACCCTCCACCAGGCCCCCACTCAAGTCCAACTCATGTCTCCCATCACCCTCACCCCCCAACATCCAGGGGCACCCTCCACCAGGCCCCCACTCATATCTCCCATCACCCCCACCCCCCAGCAGTGCAGGGCACCCTCCACCAGGCCCCCACTCATGTCCAACTCATGTCTCCCTGCACCCCCACCCCCCAGCATCCAGGGGCACCCTCCACCAGGCCCCCACTCATGTCTCCCACCACCCCCACCCCGCAGCAGTGCAGGGGCAGCCTCCACCAGGCCCCCACTCATGTCTCCCATCACCCCCACCCCCCAGCAGTGCAGGGGCAGCCTCCACCAGGCCCCCACTCATGTCTCCCACCAGCCCCACACCCCAGCATCCAGGGGCACCCTCCACCAGGCCCCCACTCATATCTCTCATCACCCCCACCCCCCAGCAGTGCAGGGCACCCTCCACCAGGCCCCCACTCATGTCCAACTCATGTCTACCTGCACCCCCACCCCCCAGCATCCAGGGGCACCCTCCACCAGGCCCCCACTCATGTCCCCCAGCACCCCCACCCACCAGCATCCAGGGGCAGCCTCCACCAGGCCCCCACTCATGTCTCCCACCACCCCCACTCCCCAGCAGTGCAGGGCACCCTCCACCAGGCTCCCACTCATGTCCAACTCATGTCTCCCTGCACCCCCACCCCCCAGCATCCAGGGGCACCCTCCACCAGGCCCCCACTCATGTCTCCCATCACCCCCACCCCCCAGCAGTGCAGGGCACCCTCCACCAGGCCCCCACTCATATCCAACTCATGTCTCCCTGCACCCCCACACCCAGCATCCAGGGGCACCCTCCACCAGGCCCCCACACATGTCTCCCATCAACCCCACCCCCCAGCAGTGCAGGGCACCCTCCACCAGGCCCCCACTCATGTCTCCCACCACCCCCACTCCCCAGCAATGCAGGGCACCCTCCACCAGGCCCCCACTCATGTCCAACTCATGTCTCCCTGCACCCCCACCCCCCAGCAACCAGGGGCACCCTCCACCAGGCCCCCACTCATGTCTCCCACCACCCCCATTCCCCAGCAGTGCAGGGGCACCCTCCACCAGGCCCCCACTCATGTCTCCCACCACCCCCACGCCCCAGCATCCAGGGGCACCCTCCACCAGGCCCCCAGTCATGTCTCCCACCACCCCCACCCCTCAGCAGTGCAGGGCACCCTCCACCAGGCCCCCACTCATGTCCAACTCATGTCTCCCATCACCCTCACACCCCAGCATCCAGGGGCACCCTCCACCAGGCCCCCACTCATATCTCCCATCACCCCCACCCCCCAGCAGTGCAGGGCACCCTCCACCAGGCCCCCACTCATGTCCAACTCATGTCTCCCTGCACCCCCACCCCCCAGCATCCAGGGGCACCCTCCACCAGGCCCCCACTCATGTCTCCCTGCACTCCCACCCCCCAGCATCCAGGGGCACCCTTCACCAGGCCCCCACTCATTTCTCCCATCACCCCCACCCCCCAGCAGTGCAGGGCACCCTCCACCAGGCCCCCACTCATGTCTCCCACCACCCCCACTCCCCAGCAGTGCAGGGCACCCTCCACCAGGCCCCCACTCATGTCCAACTCATGTCTCCCTGCACCCCCGCCCCCCAGCACTCAGGGGCACCCTCCACCAGGCCCCCACTCATGTCTCCCATCACCCCCATGCCCCAGCAGTGCAGGGCACCCTCCACCAGGCCCCCACTCATGTCCAACTCATGTCTCCCTGCACCCCCACCCCCCAGCATCCAGGGGCACCCTTCACCAGGCCCCCACTCATTTCTCCCATCACCCCCACCCCCCAGCAGTGCAGGGCACCCTCCACCAGGCCCCCACTCATGTCTCCCACCACCCCCACTCCCCAGCAGTGCAGGGCACCCTCCACCAGGCCCCCACTCATGTCCAACTCATGTCTCCCTGCACCCCCACCCCCCAGCACTCAGGGGCACCCTCCACCAGGCCCCCACTCATGTCTCCCATCACCCCCACGCCCCAGCAGTGCAGGGCACCCTCCACCAGGCCCCCACTCATGTCTCCCTGCACCCCCACCCCCCAGCATCCAGGGGCACCCTCCACCAGGCCCCCACTCATGTCTTCCATCACCCCCACCCCCCAGCAGTGCAGGGCACCCTCCACCAGGCCCCCACTCATGTCCAACTCATGTCTCCCTGCACCCCCCCCCAGCATCCAGGGGCACCCTCCACCAGGCCCCCACTCATGTCTCCCATCACCCCCACCCCCCAGCAGTGCAGGGCACCCTCCACCAGGCCCCCACTCATGTCCAACTCATGTCTCCCTGCATCCCCACCCCCCAGCATCCAGGGGCACCCTCCACCAGGCCCCCACTCATGTCCCCCAGCACCCCCACCCACCAGCATCCAGAGGCACCCTCCACCAGGCCCCCACTCATGTCTCCCACCACCCCCAGCAGTGCAGGGCACCCTCCACCAGGCCCCCACTCAAGTCCAACTCATGTCTCCCATCACCCTCACCCCCCAACATCCAGGGGCACCCTCCACCAGGCCCCCACTCATATCTCCCATCACCCCCACCCCCCAGCAGTGCAGGGCACCCTCCACCAGGCCCCCACTCATGTCCAACTCATGTCTCCCTGCACCCCCACCCCCCAGCATCCAGGGGCACCCTCCACCAGGCCCCCACTCATGTCTCCCACCACCCCCACCCCGCAGCAGTGCAGGGGCAGCCTCCACCAGGCCCCCACTCATGTCTCCCATCACCCCCACCCCCCAGCAGTGCAGGGGCACCCTCCACCAGACCCCCACTCATGTCTCCCACCACCCCCACCCCCCAGCAGTGCAGGGGCAGCCTCCACCAGGCCCCCACTCATGTCTCCCACCACCCCCACACCCCAGCATCCAGGGGCACCCTCCACCAGGCCCTCACTCATATCTCCCATCACCCCCACCCCCCAGCAGTGCAGGGCACCCTCCACCAGGCCCCCACTCATGTCCAACTCATGTCTACCTGCACCCCCACCCCCCAGCATCCAGGGGCACCCTCCACTAGGCCCCCACTCATGTCCCCCAGAACCCCCACCCACCAGCATCCAGGGGCAGCCTCCACCAGGCCCCCACTCATGTCTCCCACCACCCCCACCCCCCAGCAGTGCAGGGGCAGCCTCCACCAGGCCCCCACTCATGTCTCCCACCACCCCCACCCCCCAGCAGTGCAGGGTACCCTCCACCAGGCCCCCACTCATGTCCAACTCATGTCTCCCTGCACCCCCACCCCCCAGCATCCAGGGGCACCCTCCACCAGGCCCCCACTCATGTCTCCCACCACCCCCACCCCCCAGCAGTGCAGGGGCAGCCTCCACCAGGCCCCCAATCATGTCTCCCATCACCCCCACCCCCCAGCAGTGCAGGGGCACGCTCCACCAGGCCCCCACTCATGTCTCCCACCACCCCCACCCCCCAGCAGTGCAGGGGCAGCCTCCACCAGGCCCCCACTCATGTCTCCCACCACCCCCACCCCCCAGCATTCAGGGGCACCCTCCACCAGGCCCCCACTCATGTCTCCAATCACCCCCACCCCCCAGCAGTGCAGGGCACCCTCCACCAGGCCCCCACTCATGTCCAACTAATGTCTCCCTGCACCCCCACCCCCCAGCATCCAGGAGCACCCTCCACCAGGCCCCCACTCATGTCTCCCACCACCCCCACCCCCCAGCATCCAGGGGCACCCTCCACCAGGCCCCCACTCATGTCTCCCACCACCCCCACCCCCCAGCAGTGCAGGGCACCCTCCACCAGGCCCCCACTCATGTCCAAAGCATGTTTCCCATCACCCCCAACCCTCAGCATCCAGGGGCACCCTCCACCAGGCCCCCACTCATGTCTCCCACCACCCCCACCTCCCAGCAGTGCAGGGCACCCTCCACCTGGCCCCCACTCATGTCCAACTCATGTCTCCCATCACCCCCACCCCCCAGCATCCAGGGGCACCCTCCACCAGGCCCCCACTCATGTCTCCCATCACCCACACCCCCCAGCAGTGCAGGGGCAGCCTCCACCAGGCCCCCACTCATGTCCAACTCATGTCTCCCTGCACCCCCACCCCCCAGCATCCAGGGGCACCCTCCACCAGGCCCCCACTCATGTCTCCCAGCACCCCCACCCCCCAGCAGTGCAGGGGCAGCCTCCACCAGACCCCCACTCATGTCTCCCATCACCCCCACCCCCCAGCAGTGCAGTGGCACCCTCCACCAGGCCCCCACTCATGTCCAACTCATGTCTCCCTGCACCCCCACCCCCCCAGCATCCGGGGGCACCCTCCACCAGGCCCCCACTCATGTCTTCCATCACCCCCACCCCCCAGCAGTGCAGGGGCAGCCTCCACTAGGCCCCCACTCATGTCTCCCGCCACCCCCACCCCCCAGCATCCAGGGGCACCCTCCACCAGGCCCCCACTCATGACTCCAATCACCCCCACCCCCCAGCAGTGCAGGGCACCCTCCACCAGGCCCCCACTCATGTCCAACTCATGTCTCCCTGCACCCCCACCCCGCAGCATCCAGGGGCACCCTCCACCAGGCCCTCACTCATGTCCCCCAGCACCCCCACCCCCCAGCAGTGCAGGGGCAGCCTCCACCAGGCCCCCACTCATGTCCCTCAGCCAACATGTCATCACAATCTAGATCCCTGGCCCTTATGGTCAGCCTCCAAATGCCAAACACCCACCTGAGTATTGCATCCACCCACTTAGAAATGGCAAAAACATGATAGAACCCCAATTGCAAGTTTGGAAAAGAACACATGTCCCTCACATACACCCAATGGGTGTCAGTGAATGTCAAAACCCATATCATGATATGCATAAAACCAATGAGATGATACTACACATTGAAGTTTGAAGAAAAAATATGCATTGAAAGCAACATAAATTGAATCAAAAATAAACAAACAATAATGGAAATTTTAAAAAAATAAACCAGCAGGTCCGTGAAATAATGCAAAACCACAAATCATAATCCAAAGGAAAGGTGTCCAAAGTCACAGTCCACAAAAGTAAATCCAATTGAAAATTAAAATCGAAAACCATTGCTCCATGGGTAAATCATAAAAAAAAATGAAAATCCAAAAGTCAACTATATACAGAGAAACAATCCAGGGTCCATGATCCCAACCGAAGGAATGAAACCTATCTAATAACACTACCGAAAAAAAAAAAAAAAAATACAAAAATGTGGCCCATTGTCCAAAAGGTCCAAAAACAATGCAAAACCAAAGGAAACCTAACACTAACTACAGAACTATTTACAAGGGCAGCGGGCTAGTCCGAGGCTCACTTCGGGATGTTCCGGGCCAAGGCATCATCAAACTCCTGCTCAATGTCCCGGAGGCGGTCCTCCTCCATGGCCTTGAGGGTCCACAGGGCCATCCACATGTTCACCCCAAACTCCCTGCGGATTGCCTCGATGCACTTGGCCTGCCTCAGGGCCCTCTGCATGGAGTTCTCCGCCCTGACCATCGTGAGCCGTGCCTCTTCCGCCCGCTGCCGCTCCGCATTTATGGCATGGCCCAACCGCTGCCACACAGAAGACACTTCCCGTCCTGGGTCCTCCTGCCCTCCGGCCGATGCCTGCCCCTCCGATGTCGAAGGCCCCGAGCCATCATGGCTCCCACCACGTTGCTGCTGCTGCTGTGCCTCTGCCCGTGCACTGCCTCCTGCTGCCTGCACATCCTCCGCTGGCTGGGGTGCAGTCGTTGATGTGGCCACCCCTGCTGGACGTCCAACTCCCGAATGTGGCAGGGATGCCTCCTCCACCAGCCTGGCCGCACCGTCAGAGGCAGCTCCACAGGGTACCCAGGTGACTAATGGGTGGGAAGATGGCACGGAGGATGACTGGCGCATAGGGGGTTCAGTTGAGGAGGGGGTCGTAGCAAGCCCCATCAAACAGAGGAATCCGGCCTGGGTGACCTGTCCCAGTAGGCCGACGCGGTCAAAGAGCCATTCGAGATGACGTGCAGTCTCCTCATGAAAAGACTGCAGGTCACCTCGCATGGCCCGTTGACGCAACGCCACACCAGTCAGGATAGGCTCAACCCGGACCCGGATAGCCACGTCCACAGGCAGAGGAAGACCAGTTATCGTGAGCTCATCCCCTACCTGAAAACGGGTGTGGACGTAGGCATCCCTGCTGGTGCAAGATGATGCAGTGACAGGATCAGGGCCAGGATTGCACACAGGCACCTCTGTGGCGACATGTGCTGCCTCCTGTCCCTGGTCCTGCACTGCACCACTAGCACCAGTGGAATCCCCACCTCCAGACCCCAGCTCTGTTGCTTGCACGGCCTCCTCCTCCACCAAACCCCCCACCAACCTGGATGACTCCGTGCCATCTTCCCCCGTTGGGCCCTGTGGGGTCCCAGCTGCCCCTTCTGCTGCCGAGGAGTCCAACTCCGACCTCCGCCTCTTGGACCTCCTCCCGGCAGCTGCGGCCTGGGACGCGGCACCGGACTCCTTACTCCCCGACGAGATCACAACCTGGGAGGGGAGCCGGGCCTTGCGTCTCCGGCTGGCGGTGCGATCCCCGCCGCTGTGCTCCACAGCACCTTCTCCGCCCTCATCAGTTGATGCTGCAGACAGGGAGAAATAAAACACAGGCATCAGGGCACTGCACAATGGACACATACACACATGACAGTTGCACATGAGTGGCATTGGCAAACCTCAGACATGGCATCACAATTGGCAGCACACATGCCATTTCAACTTGCCCACATGAGCCATACCACAGCCACATCGCAACTGCCAGCACCATGCATACACATACAACAGCATGAGCAGGCAAGGGTGAGCCAGACATCACATGCCACACAGGGAGTGCACTACACATGCACGCACACCACCACACTTGCATGCATGTGTACACCTCAGCCAACTGTCGCAGTGTTCAGATGGGCATCCATGTCACATCTGCCAATCAGGCTTCCACATCCCGCTGTCACATGCATCCATGTTGCATCACTGTTGCACCCTTGTCAAATACACACACATGCACATGTACACAGTGCTGATACATGCAGCTGAAAACATACATGCACGACATCACGAACATGCCTACTTACATACACATTCATCCAAACATGTGTGCCCACACAACTGCATTTGGCATGCAAGCCTACACACACAAGCACCATCCATGTCTCACACATGACAGCCCTCGCATGTGTTAGCCTCACGGCCCTGTACACCCCCACCCATACTCGGCCCCATACAAACAGATGTGCAACCGGCACACTACTGGCACATCACCACACGCACAGCTTACAATCATGATGCATGTACACTTACCGCTCAACTCCAGACGGGTCTGCCTCTCAAGGACCTGGACATGGAGCGCTGGGGATATGCGTTCCAGGACCCTCATCTGATCTTCCGACAAGTGGCCCCGGCGCCCCTTAGCATCTGCTGCCTTCAAGAGGCACCGGGCCTTGTTCAGGGTCCTGGACCTGAAGTCCTCACAGCGCTTCTTGACATGTTGGAAGTCGCGGACTGCCACCCCCTCCGCATTGATGGCAGTCACGATGTCCGTCCAGATCCGCGTCCGTCCTTCCTTGTCGGCGCGCACACTTCCGAAGAGGGCATCATACTGCCCCAGGACTTGCTCTACCAGGACACCAACTTCCCTGGCACTGAAGCTGGTGCCCCTCTGCCTCTCTGGCCGGGGGTTGTCAGTGGTGCCAGATGTTGCAGTGCCCGACATGACAACCCCAGAGGCAGGAGTGGGTGGGCAACTGGGTCCTGGGGCTGGGCTGTGGAGCGATGGAATCCCAGTCGGGAGTCTTCGGTTCCAGCAGGGGTGGTCACAGCAACAGCACCCTGGGCTGATGTGCAGGCAGCAAATGGCAGGGCACGTGGGCAGCAGGCAGTCAGGCAGCAGCAGATGGCCGGTGGGAGCATGCTCGGGGCTCTGGGGGGCAGTAAATCAGCTTTCTGGGCAGGAGCGTGGTCTTCCGTGTGCTTACGCGTGGCCAGCTTGATACAGAGTGATTTGGCACGTGAAAATCCTGCACGTCTGCGTGTAATTCGAGGAAAGGCCCGTATCGCGTAAGCGCGTCTGCACGCATACGCGATTTCATTGGCCCAAAGACCCCCATGCGCAGCTATGACGTCACGCGCATGGCCGTAGAGAGTGGCGCGTGTAAAAAAAAAAAAGATACACGTCCGAGTGTCAAAGCGTGTAATTGGTGGAAATGGCCTCATTGCGTATGCGCGTCTGTGACGTGTGTATAAAAGGTACGTGTAGAACGCCATTTCTTTGTACGTGCTTTTCGTGGAGAGCGAGTGGGTGAAATCTGCACTTCTTGTCGGTTCACACGCGATTTACTTCACAGCGTTTCAAGTTCGTACTCCCTGTTACCTCTGACAGCTTTTTCTCTTTTCCTCTTTTTCCTGGGCCTGTTTCCTCAAACAGCGTTCCCTTCTACTGTTGTCCTGTCTCCTCAGACAGCGTACAATTCTTCTTTTGGCGGGGGTGTTGCCAACGCGCACACGCGCATATTTTTCACGCTTTTGTTCCTGGCAGACGGTGAGTCGCGCACGTATTTAACATCTGTGCTTGCCCTGTGTGTCGCGTACCCCTTCAGAGGTCATTCTAGGCTGCGTGTGACACGCATACGTTCATTCTTGTGTTTCTGGGTGCCACAGCGTAGTGCAGGTTTATTTTTCGACACACGTGGTCTAGGAGGGGTTGCGTGCATCTTACTTCCCTTTTTTGGGGTGCCTGTGCATTGCGTGACCCGTCATCTTTCCCCAGGGGTGGCATACAGCCTTGCTAGAGCACTAGGGTACGATTACCATCTGGTACCCAACCACTTTGACCCCCAATTGCCCAGGACAATAGTGCACATCAACTCCCATACGCACAATAACATCAGTGCCATGGCTGGGAGGCGAACAAGCCATAAGGGTGGCAAAGGTGGCCGAGCCCCAAGTGGTGGCCGTGGTGGATTCGGTAGGGGGCGTGGCTGTGACTTGCAGGGTGCCCCTAGCCCCCCATGTGTGAAGGAGCAGTCAGTGACACCCATGCCCCCCCCCCTGGTTGAGGGTAACATGGCTGACACCATCCATGCTCAGCCCTTGTTGGACCAGCCCACTGTGAAACCAGACCTGGCACAGGGTGACTCCAGGGCTGACTTCTAGGTCAGCAGGTCTAGGCCACTTGCGCCGGTGCACGTTGGTGTCATCAGGCCACGTGGATCAGGGGCAGCTAGGTCATCTGCTGCCCCGCGTAGGCAGGCTGGGGAGGCTGCAGGGGCAGCTGCGGCTCCATCCACCCCACCTCTCACACACCCAGCCAGGACAGTGTCGGTCCAAGTCCATCATGCTGACATTCCCCCTGACACCATCACACTTGACCTAATGCCTGCACCAACTCCCATGTTGAGTGTGCAATCCCACACTCCTAGTACAGAGTCCACCGGGGCTCCTGCCCCTAGTGTCCAGAGCGGCGTAGGACACTCAGGATCCCCACCACCTTCCAAGCGGAAGAGGAAGAGTGCTCGTCCAGTAGAGGCTGATGCCCCAGACACGGCTACACAGTCCGGCCCGCCAAGGAAGCCCAGCTTCAATGAGACCACACTGAATGCACTTGTAGAGTATGTGTCCGCACATGACTGCGAAATGGTGATTGTTGCAAGATCCAAGACCACACCTGCACAACATCAGGCACACTGGCAGACCATCGCGGACATCATAAGTGCCCTTGGAATCGTGAGGCGCACAGCTACTGAATGCTACAAGCGCTGGAATGACCTGAAGCGCAGGGCAAAGAATAAGCTGGCCTCAAGTCATGCCGCAACTCTAGTGACTGGAGGTGGGTCTCCAGCAGAGGACATAGAACTCACTCCACATGAGCAGGTTGCTGGGACCTACGTCACGGAGGAACAGATCCAAGGCGTGGGAGAACTGGCAGATTACGAGGCATTGTCCGCTCAGTGCACATGCATGTGTGTGTCATCCATGTGCATGGTGTGTGTGGGAGGGCTTCTGTTTGGGTGCCAGGTGAGGGTGTGTGTGCCTGAGTGGTTTGGGTCACCCATGTGCCTCATCCAATACATTCTGCGTACCAGCATTTGGGTATAGCAGTATCCCTTCTGCCAACATTAGACATCCAGCCCAACACCACGCCAGTTGCCCTTGAAGTGTCATCTTGCCACAACATTGTTGCTTATTTTCCTCTGTTTATTCAGGCAGATTGTTTGCATACCACCACTTTTACTCTGCATTTCTCAGTCCTATTGTCACATGTCTGACATGGCTATGGTACAGTGGACTGGCTTTGTTTCCTGGACATGATTTGTTTAGACATGTCCCTGTGCTATAGGACCATTTTGGACTGGCAGCTCCAGGTTAAACATTTGAACCATTTCAATGAAAAAATCAATTTCATGAGCAAACTGGACTGAAAGAACAATTGGTGCCCTCCTCTCCCTCTTCACTTTATGGCTAGGGTACATGCCATCTGTGTGATGGCATGTGTATTTGACCTGCCAATCACTGGCCAATGTGTGATGCCACTGCTAGGCAGCATGCCGCAAATGTGTTCATCTTCAATCTTGGTGTCATCAATGTGTGCCATCTGCCTAGCCCTCATACGCAGTGACGGTGCATACATGGGAGAGCTTTAGTCATGTGGGACATGTGTCAATCAAGTACTGTTTCTGTAGCCTCTCAGCCCTAATTGTGTGCCATAGTGCTAATGCCTGTTTCCATTTGTTTTCTTTTATGTCTTTGCAGGGGATGACGCACTTGATACTGCTGGGGTTGTGGAGATGGTGCAGACCCAGGCGGGGTCTGAGGCCCGACCGACCACCAGTGAGGGACGTGGTGTGGTGGTGGGTGAGAACCCACAACTGCTGCAGGTCATGCTCTCAAGGGGTGTCTCTGGCTGCACCTCCCCCGAGCTGTATTCAGGTGTCGATTCGGATGATGAGACCTATGTGCCGTCGCAGGTGAGTGTTCCTGGGAGGGATTCTGTTATGTCCGACCCACCTGCACGAGGGTCGGAACCCTCAATGGGGATGTCAGTGTTGGCAGGTACGCCTTTGGTGGTTACGGATGCAGGGTCACACTCCGGAACATCTGATCCTGTTCCTGGGCCAGCAGATCAGAGGGGGAATGCAGTCCTGCAGCCTCAGGCAGTGCCGGCACAGCAAGGCGCAGTTCGCCTTGCCCCAGACAGGTGTGGTGCCTGCCGACGTGGTGGCCGTACGCCACCTGGCAATACCGCATGGGAGCAATCCATATACGTTATGGCAACCCAACAGGCAGCATCATCAGACATGATGGCTCAGGCCATGGATAGGGTGGCCACTTCCATTGTCCCCCCCGAAAGGCTGATGGAGCGACTACAGCAGGCAACAGACTCCATCTGCAAGTCACACAGGGAGGACATGTTGACGTCCGACAGGGACAGGCGGGCGGCACTGGCGACTCTGCGGGAAGCCATTTCCATAGAGTCCCAGGGCCACAGGGAAGCCCTGAGGGTGGAACTCCTTCACCTCAGGACGACTCTTGTTGAGCTTGAGGCTTCAACAAACAGAAGGACAGAACAGCAGCTGGAGCGTCTCACACGTACGCTCTCAGCTGAGATGCAGGCAACTAGGGCGGAGGTCCAGGCATCCCGTGAGTTGTTGCATGGGGACCTACGCACAATTATCCTCCAGAACGAGACCTACCACACCCGCATGCTTGCTGCCATGGAGGAACAGACTAGGGCTTTGCGTGGGCTACCTCCCATAGTGCCACCACCTCCTGATGCAGCTGCAGAGGGTGAGGAGAGCGACAGCAGTGATTCTCTCACAATAGGGTAGCCGTGTAGGCCATGAGCCCAAGGAGGTGTTTTTTTTCTGCAAGATCCACACAGGTGGGTTTTGGTGTGCACCCTGTCCTCGGACCTTCTGGGTGGCCTTCCCCACACCCCCGGGCCCATTAATGGCCATTTTTTATTTATTTATTATTATTATTATTATTATTATTTTTTGGACAGTGTGTTGCCTTGTGTGGCTCCCGTGGGCATACCCTGTATTGTGGCTGGGCACATGCAGGCTTGTCATGAATTTGGTTCAGATGCTTGGGTTTGTGTGACACACACCCCTCCTGCTTCCCGTTTCCATGGGCTTGCAAAGGGTGTGCCCAAGTGACATTGACGTACATGGTGACGTTGGACTCCCATTCGATGTGTGGGCAGTCTGTAGTCAATACTGTGTATACATTCATAGTGCATATTGTTGTTGTATTGTACACTGCATGGTGTATTGATATGTGCCTCTGCATCCATCTCATCCTCCTAATTTGCAGGTCCATTTCTCATGTCTTCACAAGGCGGTCCACCTTGGAACTGGAGTCCATGTTGTAAGCAGTGCACCTACACTCTTGCGTGGCGCTAACACTGTATACTTGGACGTGTTCGAAGTGCTGGCATCATCAGGTAGTGAGGCTACCAATTTTTTAAGTCTGTAATGTCATGTTTAAGGTAGGTTGGAGGTTGTGTAGGTAATTGGTATTCTTGGTAAGTATTTGGTAATGTGTGTTGTAGGTCCTGCATTTCATGTGTGGCCATGTTTCCATTAGGGACACTGTAGTTGGTGACACTTGGGGCATGTTGTGGGGATTAATTTGTTTGCTCTCACATTGCATGACATGCCATGGTGTGTTGTGTGGCCGTGCCAGGGAGGGGTTGGGTGACATGGCACTGTTCTCATGTAGTATTTTGCAAGTGGTTATTCATTTCTGCAGCATGGAAGTGTGTCTTTTGATGACACTGCATTGGTGGTGTTTGTGTAGGTAGGGATGCACACATTGTGACACTTCCACATGAACAATCTCAGGCTGCTATGGTTCTGACAGTTGACTGTCCCTTTGTTCGTCATAATTGTCAGGTCGAGTCATCATTGCTTATCAGATGGTATGTGCCAGGGCTGTGTGCACTCCACAGGGGTGTGATTTCTATGTGAAGAAATTAGCCATCAGCTGCGTATGGGCTGCCTCATCCCGTGCCCTTTCCCCTCCCATGCGCAGCGGGCGTGCATGTGGTTGGGAATGTGGGGGCACCACCATGTCCACAGCCAGGCCCCAGCGTGTTGCAACATTGTGCAGGACACATGCTGCCACTATGATCCTGCACACTACTGGGGGCACATATAACAGCTGCCCGCCAGAACGGTCAAGGGAGCGAAAGCGTGACTTGAGCACTCCGAATGTGCGCTCCACTATGCCCCGGGTTGCAATATGGGCTGTGTTGTATCTTACCTCGGGAGGCGTGATGGGGTTCCGAATTGGCGTCATCATGTGGGTGCTCAGAGGGTAGGCACTGTCCCCTGGTGAGGAGGTGATGGGTATCATTAGTGGGGTAGTGACATAACTCTGCATCTGACATGCATGCATGTGCAGTGGCATTCATACTCACCAAGCAGCCGTGTATCGCCATGCCGCCCAGCTTTTAGGTCCCGGCTTCGGGTAGACATTCGGTAAATGAAGCTGTCATGGGTGGACCCTGGATAGTTGGCATATACTGAGGTAATGATTCCCTTGGCATTACATACTACCTGCATGTTGATGGAATGCCAGTGCTTGCGGTTCCTATAGATGTGCTCAGATGCCCTGGAGGGACGTAGTGCCTCATGGGTCCAGTCAATGGCACCTAGCACTTTGGGGAAGTGTGCCACACGGTAGAAATCAAGGGCGGCAGCCTGCCTTTCTGCAGGTGTCCTGGGCAGGTATATGTGCCTACGGACTGATGGGCGTGCAGTGATGATTTTCAAGACCTGGTGTAGGCAGCGTGACTGCGTGGCCTGTGACACCCCACCCACTATGGCACTTGTCCGCTGAAATGATCCTGTGGCCAAAAAGTGCAGTACATTGAGGACCTTCTCCAGGGGGCTGAGTGCTTGGGAGCACAGGGTGGGTGATGTGAGGTCATCCTCCCACTCACTGACCAGGTCCAGTATTATGTGTGGTGGAAACCTGTACCTCCCATACACCTGGTCATCAGGCATCCCAAAAAGGCTGGTTCTGGGAGTGAAAATTCACTATCACTATCCTCCTCCTCCTCCTTTGGTAACCCACAGCCACTGCTGCTAGGAACGGTATATTCATCCTGGCGTCTGAGCTTGTTTGTTGCTTGCGCGCACTTTTATGCTGCGCGGGTCGACGTACGCCTGCTTCATGCTGGCGTACGTGTTTCAGGATTGGACCATTTATTTTTGGCGCATTGTAGGCGAACGTGTGATTCTTCCCGCCCACCCCAGGAATACACGTAACCCACTCTCACAGGCCCAGTCGCGTGTGGAAGTTCACGCGCACACCGAAATACACGTACCCACTGCAATCGCGTGTGGAACTTCCAGCGAACCTCGTAATACACGTAGCCTGCTGGTATCGCGTGTGGAAGTTCACGCTGACCCATAATACACGTACCCTGATGGTATCGCATGGGAGACTACCCGCGCACCCCAGGAATACACGTACCCAGGCAAATCGCACGGCTGGGGGGTGGGGGTGGTGGGAGACATGTGTGGGGGCCTGGTGGAGGCTGCCCTGCACTCCTGGTGGGTGGGGGTGCTGGGGGACATGAATGGGGGCCTGGTGGAGGCTGCCCCTGCACTGCTGGGGGGTGGGGGTGGTGGGAGACATGAGTGGGGGCCTGGTGGAGGCTGCCCCTGGATGTTGGGGGGTGGGGTGGTGGGGGACATGAGTTGGACATGAGTGGGGGCCTGGTGGAGGCTGCCCCTACACTGCTGGGGGGTGGGGGTTATGGGAGACATGAGGGGGGCCTGGTGGAGGGTGCCCCTGGATGCTGGGGGGTGGGGGTGCTGGGGGACATGAGTGGGGGCCTGGTGGAGGCTGCCCTGCACTCCTGGTGGGTGGGGGTGCTGGGGGACATGAGTGGGGGCCTGGTGGAGGCTGCCCCTGCACTGCTGGGGGGTGGGGGTGCTGGGGGACATGAGTGGGGGCAAGGTGGAGGCTGCCCCTGCACTGCTGGGGGGTGGGGGTGGTGGGAGACATGAGTGGGGGCCTGGTGGAGGGTGCCCCTGGATGCTGGGGGGTGGGGGTGCAGGGGGACATGTGTGGGGGCCTGGTGGAGTGTGCCCTGCACTGCTGAGGGGTGGGGGTGGTGGGAGACGTGTGGGGGCCTGGTGGAGGGTGCCCTGCACTGCTGGTGGGTGGGGGTGCTGGGGGACATGAGTGGAGGCCTGGTGGAGGGTGCCCCTGGATGCTGGGGGCTGGGGGTGCTGGGGGACATGAGTGGGGGCCTGGTGGAGGCTGCCCCTGCACTGCTGGGGGGGTGGGGGTGGTGGGAGACATGAGTGGGGGCCTGGTGGAGGGTGCCCCTGGATGCTGGGGGGTGGGGGTGCAGGGGGACATGTGTGGGGGCCTGGTGGAGGGTGCCCCTGGATGCTGGTGGGTGGGGGTGGTGGGAGACATGAGTGGGGGCCTGGTGGAGGGTGCCCCTGGATGCTGGTGGGTGGAGGTGGTGGGAGACATGAGTAGGGGCCTGGTGGAGGGTGCCCCTGGATGCTGGTGGTTGGGGGTGCTGGGGGACATGAGTTGGACATGAGTGGGGGCCTGGTGGAGGCTGCCCCTGCACTGCTGGGGGGTGGGGGTGGTGGGAGACATGAGTGGGGGCCTGGTGGAGGGCGGCCTGCACTGCTGGGGGGTGGGGGTGATGGGTGACATGAGTGGGGGGTGTCCAGACATTTGGTCGACCTAAAACTGGTCGAATGACATTTGGTCGACGCAATTTGGTCGAAAACCAAATGGTCGAATTTTTTTTTTAAATTATATATTTATTTTTCGGGTTTTCGTTTTTTACAAAAATGGGTTTTTAGAAAAAAAAGGGGGTTGGGGGGGACCCCTCCAAAAAAAAAAAAAGGTGAAAATAAAAAAAAATAAAAATTCGACCATTTGGTTTTCGACCAAATTGGTTCGACCATTTGTCTGGTCGACCAATTTTTTTCGACCAAATGTCTGGTAACCGAGTGGGGTCCTGGTGGAGGGTGCCCCTGGATGCTGGGGGGTGGGGGTGGTGGGAGACATGAGTGGGGGCCTGGTGGAGGGTGCCCCTGGATGCTGGTGGTTGGGGGTGCTGGGGGACATGAGTTGGACATGAGTGGGGGCCTGGTGGAGGCTGCCCCTGCACTGCTGGGGGGTGGGGGTGGTGGGAGACATGAGTGGGGGCCTGGTGGAGGGTTCCCCTGGATGCTGGGGGGTGGGGGTGCAGGGGGACATGTGTGGGAGCCTGGTTGAGGGTGCCCTGCACTGCTGGGGGGTGGGGGTGGTGGGAGACATGTGTGGGGGCCTGGTGGAGGGTGCCCTGCACTGCTGGTGGGTGGGGGTGCTGGGGGACATGAGTGGGGGCCTGGTGGAGGCTGCCCCTGCACTGCTGGGGGGTGGGGGTGGTGGGAGACATGTGTGGGGGCCTGGTGGAGGGTGCCCTGCACTGCTGGGGGGTGGGGGTGCAGGGGGACATGTGTGGGGGCCTGGTGGAGGGTGCCCTGCACTGCTGGGGGGTGGGGATGGTGGGAGACATGTGTGGGGGCCTGGTGGAGGGTGCCCCTGGATGCTGGGGGGTGGGGGCGCAGGGGGACATGAGTGTGGGCCTGGTGGAGGGTGCCCCTAGATGCTGGTGGGTGGGGGTGCTGGGGGACATGAGTTGGACATGAGTGGGGGCCTGGTGGAGGCTGCCCCTGCACTGCTGGGGGGTGGGGGTGGTGGGAGACATGTGTGGGGGCCTGGTGGAGGGTGCCCCTGGATGCTGGGGGGTGGGGGTGGTGGGAGACATGAGTGGGGGCCTGGTGGAGGCTGCCCCTGCACTGCTGGGGGTGGGGGTGCAGGGGGACGTGTGGGGGCCTGGTGGAGGGTGCCCTGCACTGCTGGTGGGTGGGGGTGGTGGGAGACATCTGTGGGGGCCTGGTGGAGGGTGCCCTGCACAGCTGGTGGGTGGGGGTGCTGGGGGACATGAGTTGGACATGAGTGGGGGCCTGGTCGAGGCTGCCCCTGAACTGCTGGGTGGTGGGGGTGGTGGGAGACATGAGTGGGGGCCTGGTGGAGGGTGCCCCTGAATGCTGGGGGGTGGGGGTGCAGGGGGACATGTGTGGGGATCCTGGTGGAGGGTGCCCTGCACTGCTGGGGGGTGGGGGTGATGGGTGACATGAGTGGGGGCCTGGTGGAAGGTGCCCCTGGATGCTGGGGGGTGGGGGTGCAGGGGGACATGTGTGGGGGCCTGGTGGAGGCTGCCTCTGCACTGCTGGGGGGTGGGGGTGGTGGGAGACATGAGTGGGGGCCGAGTGGAGGCTGCCTCTGCACTGCTGGGGGGTGGGGGTGGTGGGAGACATGAGTGGGGGCCTGGTGGAGGGTGCCCCTGGATGCCCGTGGGTGGGGGTGCTGGGGGACATGAGTTGGACATGAGTGGGGGCCTGGTGAAGGCTGCCACATCACTGCTGGGGGGTAGGGGTGGTGGGAGACATGAGTGGGGGCCTGGTGGAGGGTGCCCCTGGATGCTGGGGGGTGGGAGTGCAGGGGGACATGAGTCGGGGCTGGTGGAGGCTGCCCCTGCACTGCTGGGGGGTGGGGGTGGTGGGAGACATGAGTGGGGGCCTGGTGGAGGGTGCCCCTGGATGCTGGGGGGTGGGGTGCAGGGGGACATGTGTGGGGGCCTGGTGGAGCGTGCCCTGCACTGCTGGGGGGTGGGGGTGGTGGGAGACATGTGTGGGGCCTGGTGGAGGTTGCCCTGCACTGCTGGTGGGTGGGGGTGCTGGGGGACATGAGTTGGACATGAGTGGGGGCCTGGTGGAGGCTTCCCCTGCACTGCTGGGGGGTGGGGGTGGTGGGAGACATGAGTGCGGGGCTGGTGGAGGGTGCCCCTGGATGCTGGGGGATGTTGGTGCAGGGGGACATGTGTGGGGGCCTGGTGGAGGGTGCCTTGCACTGCTGGGGGGTGGGGGTGATGGGTGACATGAGTGGGGGCCTGGTGGAGGGTGCCCCTGGATGCTGGGGGGTGGGGGTGCAGGGGGACATGTGTGGGGCCTGGTGGAGGGTGCCCTGCACTGCTGGGGGGTGGGGGTGGTGGGAGACATGAGTGGGGGCCTGGTGGAGGCTGCCCCTGCACTGCTGGGGGGTGGGGGTGGTGGGAGACATGAGTGGGGGCCTGGTGGAGGGTGCCCCTGGATGCTGGTGGGTGGGGGTGCTGGGGGACATGAGTTGAACATGAGTGGGGGCCTGGTGGAGTGTGCCCTGCACTGCTGGGGGGTGGGGGTGGTGGGAGACATGTGTGGGGGCCTGGTGGAGGGTGCCCTGCACTGCTGGTGGGTGGGGGTGCTGGGGGACATGAGTGGAGGCCTGGTGGAGGGTGCTCTGGATGCTAGGGGCTGGCGATGCTGGGGGACATGAGTTGGACATGAGTGGGGGCCTGGTGGAGGCTGCCCCTGCACTGCTGGGGGGTGGGGGTGGTGGGAGACATGAGTGGGGGCCTGGTGGAGGGTGCCCCTGGATGCTGGTGGGTGGGGGTGCTGGGGGACATGAGTTGAACATGAGTGGGGGCCTGGTGGAGTGTGCCCTGCACTGCTGGGGGGTGGGGGTGGTGGGAGACATGAGTGGGGGCCTGGTGGAGGGTGCCCTGCACTGCTGGGGGGTGGGGGTGGTGGGAGACATGAGTGGGGGCCTGATGGAGGGTTCCCCTGGATGCTGGTGGGTTGAGGTGGTGGGAGACATGAGTGGGGGCCTGGTGGAGGGTGCCCCTGGATGCTGGAGGGTCGGGGTGGTGGGAGACTTGAGTGGGGGCCTGGTGGAGGGTGCTCCTGGATGCTGGGGGGTGGGGGTGCAGGGGGACATGTGTGGGGGGCTGGTGGAGGGTGCCCTGCACTGCTGGGGGGTGGGGGTGGTGGGAGACATATGTGGGGGCCTGGTGGAGGGTGCCCTGCACTGCTGGTGGGTGGAGGTGCTGGGGGACATGAGTGGGGGCCTGGTGGAGGGTGCCCCTAGATGCTGGGGGTTGGGGGTGCTGGGAGACATGTGTTGGTGATCAGTAGTGCAAGGTGACATGTGGGTTGGCTGGGGGGCATGGCCATGGTGGGTGGGTTGCCTGTGGGACATGAGCAGGGGTGCAGGGTAGTCCCCTGTGGTGTGGGCTGCCTGCAGTGGCCGTGGAGGGTGTAGAGGGAACACCTGGGCGGACCGACACGGCCAAATCACGTGTAGCATTCCCCGGCACCACCGAAATACACGTACCCTGCTGAAATCGCGTGTGAATCTTCCCGCACACCTCGGAATACACGTACCCAGGCCAATCGCGTGTGGAACTTCCCGCGCACCCGAAGTACACGTACCCAGCCCAATCGCGTGTGGAACTTCCTGCGCATCCCGAAGTACACGTACCCAGGCCAATCGCGTGTGGAACTTCCCACCACCCCGAAGTACACGTACCCAGGCCAATCGCGTGTGGAACTTCCCGCGCACCCAGAAACACACGCACACGCTATTTTTCACACAGCGGGTGTCCGTGTTTGTCGGTACCCCTTTGTACCTCATTTGCCCTAGAGGGCCACTGTATGGACCATTCATCATGGCTGTATATGGGTGCTTTTTGTTAGCGCACATTTTGGCGTACATTTATTTCAGGCGCAGGGACGCTACCGCCTACTTTCTTGTGGCGTACTTGTTTGGCCCTGTGCGCGTCTTTCACCGTGCGCTGGTTTGCCCTATTTGATTCCATGAATATGGGTTGTAGGCGAGCGTGTGGGCGTTCCGCGCACTTGCCTCCTGTACTTCCCCCGTGACGCCCATGTTTTCACGCGTTGTTCCCCATTCCGAGTGTTACGCCCCATGTTCCGCCTACTTTTGTGATGTGCGCTGCGCTATGTGCGATTTCGCAGTGGCCATGGCGCATGCTGTTGGATGACCTGTGCGCCGGCGTGCGCTTCGCACTTTTTCAGCGCACATCCAATGTTTTTCTCGCGCACGCACTTCCATGAATCGATGTGCGCTGGTTTCCCTGCGATTTTCGCACTTGCACTGTGATTTTCGCACTTTTACTGCGAATCGCACGTTTTGGCACCTCTGCGCGGGAATTTTCGGCGCACATTAATTCCATGAATCGACCCCTTTATTTTTAATTTATTTGCTTGCCACCGCCACATTAATAGGCAGGGCTAGGTCTTAACCAATATCATTATAAAAGCTTAGGATATCCTTCAACCACTCCGGAAAGCCCCCAAAACAGTGTCAAGTTCAATAAGACCTAAAAAATGAAACCGCATACTTTTACAATTCTCCTTTGCATGCCGAAATTTTAAATAATAGAGGCAGCTCTTTACTTTTTCTGAGTACAGAGGGATATTAATCCCAATTCACTGTTAATCACCTCAATAGAGGTAGATTTGGGTAATCCTAAAGCCAATTGCCAAACTTTACCTTCGAGGAGCTTAATCCAAGATGTCTCCTTGTTAGTGAAGATTTTTAATCCATACAGCACACAAGGCGCTATACTGGTTTTAAACGTCTTCAATAAACCTTCAGTAGAATGACCACCTTTATATTCAACAAAGTTCCTAATGACATTACATTTTTTTAAGGTTTCGCTTATAATCACCTTCCCCAATCTAGACCAGATAACAGAGACAAAGATGGGAATGCCAAGATAAGTATAACTATCCACAACCTCTAAAATGTCCTTTTCAATTTCCCATGGATAATTAGTGGGCTTTTCTTTTAAGTGAGTGTGTGACCATAACTTTCATTTTTTTAAAGTTAATTGTCAAACCGTTTTCCACCGAATATTTATTCTAGGCGTCCAAGCTACGTTGTAAACCCAGAGGTGTTTGATCTATTTGAGATATATAGATTTATTGTTTGTTTTTTAGGTGCTTATACAGCAAGTAAAATATTGTTTCAAAGTGCCCACAGGCCAGGAGAGGGAACAAGGGAGTGAAACACATTACAGACACGATATTTAAAGCAGTGGAGGGAAAAAAGAACGAACCTACTATGCTTTGTGAATATTCAGAATGTGCAAGTGCAGCAAGGAAGAGGGCAGATGAGGTAAGTGCTGGGGAGTCTGAGCTCATGGATGAGCCACAGATGAAGTGCTTGGAATGTTGAGTGCTACACGGCCTGGAGACATGTCAGTTGTAGGTGCAAATCTCCTTGAGAGGAGGGTGTGCCAAGGCAAGTGCTGAGAGTGGACAGGAGCTGAGGCGATTGGGTGTGGGCAGTCAGGGACCACGAGGATGCCTAAGGGCTCCATACACCAATCACAGTGACTGAGGGATTAGCAGAGGAGGCAAGAAGGGAAGTAGGAGGTAAAGAGGAAAGTCTTGAGGAGCTTCTGGAATTTAAGAAAGTCCTGCTCAAGGCACAGAGAGAGTGGGGCGCTTTTCCACAGGAGGGAGCCAGCTGAGGAAAGTGATCGACCACCAACCCTCTGGTTAGCTAAACGCTTTACACACAAACAGTTTGCGCCAAAAGAACTTAGTGGTCTAAACAGAGATTATTTAGTAAGAAAAAGTTGAAGATAGTGAGGTCCCTGGCCCCAGAAAGCCTTGTGGATGATGCAGAGGGATTTGACTTTAATCTGTGCAGCAACCGGGAGCCACTGAAGACTTTTTAGGGCAGGAAAGATGCTGTCCCTGGGCTTAAGGCCAAGGATCAGTCTTGCTGCCCTATTTTGGATTAGCTGGAGGGGTCACAGAGTGGAAGAAGGTAGATTCAGGAGGAGGCTATTGCAATAGTCAAGTCTAGAGAGAACCAGGGCTCGTGTACAATTGAGCCTCTGGGGGAAAGTGAGAAAAGGGAGAATTTCTTTGAGAAGGAAGAGCTAAAAGTTGCACTGCTTGGCAATGTCCTGAGTGTGAGGGAGGTAGGAGAGAGAGGAGTCGAAGATGACTCCAAGTTTTCTGGCTTCAGAAGAAGGAGCAGGGGGAGAGCTCAAGGAAGAAGACCAGAGTGAAGGGAAGAAGGAGGGAGCAGGAGTCCCTATGGGAAGGATCTCCGATTTACCTGTATTGAGGCAGAGGTCATTGGAGGTGCACCAGCACTGGATGGCAGATAGGCAGTCGGGGATCATTTAGGGTGCAAGAGGGTCAGCAGGAAGTTTGAAAAAGAGTTGTGTGTCGTCTGCATAAAAGGGGAAGATGTGGCGTGCAAGCTGAGCAAGGTATATGTTAAAGAGCCAAGGGGAGAGGGTAGAACCCTGGGGGACAGCACAGGTGGTGAAGGAAGTAGGAGAGGAGAAGGTGCCCAGGATAACTTGGGAAGAGCGGTCAGTTAGGAAGGATGTCAGCCAGTCCAGTGCCCATTCCGCGATACCAAGGGTATAGTTGAGCCTTTGTATGAAGATGGAATGGTTGACCTTGTCATGATGGTATCATCTGCATAGCTCAGCCATGCCATGTATTGCATACCTACACGTTATTTCCTCATCCAGGTCGGCTATGGAGATATTAAATAATATCAGAGCCAGGCACCAACCCTACTTTAGACCGTGGTTGGTTCGAAGATTTCTGCTGAGCAAACCATCTTGATTGATCCTCCGTTGAACTGAGATGTCAGAAAATAATTATTTAAGAAAATATAAGGTGACCAGAACCCCATTTCTCAAGTTTCGCCCATAGCCTCTTGCGGATAACAGTTTGGAATGCAGCTTTATAGTTTATGAAACATATATAAAGAGCACGCCCTTTGCATTTCAAACTTTAGTGGATAAGGAATAATAAGGTCCATAGATTGATATTTGTATCTTTACCCTTTCCAAACCTGTTGACTTTTAAGAGTTGCTGTTCTTTAATCCAGGCAGTCATTTTCCCTAGCAAGAGCTGGAAGAAGAGTTTCGAGCTAGAATCCACCATCATGACTTGCAGTTTATAGTTGGATGGAGAGTCTCTGGGGACAATTTTGTAAATAGGTATCAAGATCGACCTTTTCCAGCTCTCCGGTATTCTCCCTGAAAAATAGATCCTTGTGAATAGTTTAAATAAAACGTTCTCCCACATCAGGGGTTCCTTCTTGATAACATCAATAGGCTCCCCATCTGGGCCAGGAGCATTAGATGTTTTTAGCTAATTTATTTAAAGCACAATATCCTCAAGAGTGAAAAGCAATACATTCTCATCATAAGTAAAAACAGAATGTGCAGGAGGGTCACCTGTGACTGCTGAGATATTATGAAGCTTAGTGATAAAATCTATCCAAATGGTCTCAGCAATCGGAATGACTTCTTTCATGCCAGGTACAACATTGGTCCATGTTTTGTATATGTTCCAAAATCTGCGCCCATCAGACGACCGAAGTGCCTGCAACAGAAGTTGCCATTCAGGGGACACTGCTCTAACCATGTTCTTACATCTAGTTTTTAATCTACTTATATTTAATCCCCCTAGTACTAAATCTGCTATAGTTTGCTCAGCAATTTTAACATCCTTTCTAAGTTGCCTCTTCATAATAACAATGACATTATTAAAGGGGATCCCATAGCAATTCTTATGTACAGTGTTTTGGTTGGTGTTTCGCTCTAATATGGGCAGTAACTTTCCCTATTTCAATGGTGTAATCATCAGCATCAGAACATACACTCTCACTATTAAGCAGATCACATAATAGTTGTTCATTAAAAGCACAGATGCTGACTTCAGACCAGCGAATTCTATTTCCAACCGGACTGATATTATATAATCCTTCCAGGTGTACTTTTGTCTGTTGATTACTATGTAAAATCTATTTTCGTAACCAGATGGTCACTTGCATTAGTGTGAATCAGTTTTAAATCTTTTACCATCTTAAACAAGGAGTACGAAATTAAAGAATAATCTATCCAAGAAAATGAGTGACCATTAGTCCAATTATAAGTCGGAGTTTATAAAACTGGAGAAGGCTGTGGGTGGCGATAAAACCACTCCAAGTTTCACAATGATCTGTGCCATTCTCAGGGTCATGCACAATACAAGTAACACCATGCAAATTATTAACAAAACAAAGATTAAGCTCTTGCATAGACTCTCTGCTTTGGGGAGCAAATCTTTGTTATTGGATTGAAACTCTGAAGTTTAATCCCATGTTGATCAAGAAGAAAATCCAATGGAATAATTGGATTGAGACACAAGATTTGAGGAAAGCATTAAAAAACTTTCTATCAATTGGCCAGCGGAAAATCGAGCATTGAATCATTTTCCCACCTATTTACAGTGATTTCCTTGTCCAAAGTTTCAAGATCTCCGACTGAGGCTAAACCTGCTACCGATGAGAGAGGTCCTAGCGCAGACGAAAAAAGTGATTGGCCTGTCAAAGACCTGTCGTTTTTGAAAGACAGTTCGCGCCAAGAATCGTTATAACATCTTTTAATTGATTGTGATGAGCTAGCCTCCGTAAGAAGAGAATACTGAGAATTGTTACCACCGGACGCTATGCCTTTACTGTGGATTAAGACTCAACTGAAAGTCTAATTTTCAGTTTTACAAGTATGGATGGAAATTTCGAGTCCAAAAGGTTTTTACAGTTTTCGAAACAGAACCCTGTAACTTTTCTTTTTACAATGATGTGAAATAATGTGAAATAATGAAAGGTTTGTAATAAACTAAATCATTAATAAAAAAATAAAAATAAAAAATAAACTGGTAACTGAGATTTAACTGCAGGCCAGTTCATCTGCAGGTCTGGTGTAAAGTTGGCCACATGTCAAGCCTGTGTGGATTTACTTACCAGACTTCAGAGGTTGGCAAAATACATACCATGGGTGGGTTCATAACTGTGTATTAAAGAATTTAGAGTAGCGCAGGGAAAGCAACGGACTCATACGGCATCCCATAGTCTGGGCACTTGTTATCTCGCACATGCAAATCATCCTGAACAGCATGCCAGGCAAATAGGAAAGATAGACACATTACAACAAATCATTAATTGTGGCACAATGAAATCAAGGGCCACTTGATGTGCAATGGTCAAACATTTCTACACTATACACAAGCTTTTAGGCACATGGATTTTGTCCAGTGCCTGAGGACACCAAGATGGAATGTTGTGTGATGATCGCAACAGAGAGAAAAATGGGCCTCATTACGAGTCCGGCGGTAGCCGTGCCAGACAAACCGGCAGGCTGCCGCCAGACCCGAAATACCATTCCACCTCTGTGATTGCCGGAATTGCGGGCATTACGACCCCCAGTGACCCAGTAATTCCAGAGGCGGAATTCCGTAAAATAGTACTCCATGGGGATGGGGATAATGGAAATACTGGTTTTGTCTATGACGGAGCAGGGGTTTTCATTTCCGCCTGCAGGCGGGGGGCGTTACTCCAGCCAGGTCTGACCTGGTGGGAGTGACACCTCCCGCCTGCAGAACTAGGAATCAGCCGGTCCGGAAACAACGGTGGCGACGGATTTACCGCCACCATTGTTTCCAGACCAGCAGGGCCGTAATGAGGCCCATTGGCAGAAAAAAACATCCTATAACTGCAACTTGCGAAAAGCAAAATACATATTCCGAAATGGATGCTTATTCTACTCTAAATGCTTTTTGGACGTTTTTGTCTGCATTGTGAATTTGAGGTGTTTAAGAACAGACTAAATCAGCGACTCACCCCCTGATGTGTGCCTGAAATAAACCTTTAATGAATCTAGCAATTATTGTATAGAATTCCAGAAAGACAAATTATTTGTTGTTCCTATTCTTCCTTATTTAGGGTTCTGCACAAGGTGTTACACTTGTGGATCCCCCTGTTTTTTAAGAGGCCTGACCAAGAAAGCCAGAACCCTCCAGAAACAAAGAGCCACATGGCGCTGGCCACAGCTCCAGCAGCAGAACATTCGAGGTGCTGTTGAGGCCGTCCGTGGTGCACAGTGAGGTAAGTTAGTTTACCCATTCGGAATCGGCAATGCCTTTGTTAATAAGCCTGCACTGTGAGTCACAGGTCAGGCTAATTAACAAAGGCATTGCGTTTCATGACTGAACAGAGTGATGAACATTAAACGAGGGGTTGCCTGCATCCATTTTATATGCATTGTTATTCCTAAATATGGCGTCTTTAGGAATAATGATATATAACAGATGTACGCAAGCAAGTCATCAATCACCCTGTTCAGTAATTAAATAATGTACTGCACTTCCACACCAAGCAATACTACCGACCTGGCTTCCATCGCACATTGCTCCGAAATTGTTGTATGTTGGAAAGATTCTTTCACAACAATATGAGAGCAACGTGAAATGGCCATTGCGTTTCATTACTGAACAGAGTGATGAACGATGAACATGGGGTTGCATGCATTCGTTTTATATGCATTATTAACCCTAAATGCAGTATCTTTAGGCATAATAATGAAGCTTCACCTTGTTCTGTAATGACATAATTTACTGCACTGCCGCACAACGTGCCTGCCACACCAAGCATTGCTGACCCATTCTGGCTTCTATCACACATTACACTGAACGTGTTGTATGTTTGGTACATACAATAGGAGAAAGGAGGAGAAATGATTATTTCCAATACACAACCATTTCAGAGCAAGGTGAAATGAGGTTAATATTTGTTTAAGCACTCCTGGACTGTTTCAGCTATATCTCCCCCTCAGGCCCCCACCCCACACACGCACACACACATTCTCTCTCTCTCTCTCTCTCTCTCTCTCTCTCTCTCTCTCTCTCTCTCTCTCTCTCTCTCTCTCTCTCTCTCTCTCTCTCTCTCTCTCTCTCTCTCTCTCTCTCTCTCTCTGTCAGTCAGCTTCAGGCCCTTACCTGCCTCTGCTTGTCACTCACTTATGCATGCACTCATCCCCCATGCCCTGACCCTCACACATTCACCTAGCCTCAGTCCCCACCAACCCTGGCATTCACACATGTGCTCACTCACACACAATCTCAGCCACGGTCCCCTACCTGCTATGACGCTCACACATGTACTCACACATGTGCTCACACACGCCACAGCCCTCCACCTGCTCTGGCATTCACATACTCACTCAGTGACCGCTCATCCATAATGGATGAAGGGGTGCCAAACTGCCAGTGTATACTCCCACTGTAGAGAAGCCAGGCCAGAACAGTGTAAATACCAATTCCCTCAGCTGGTTAGTGCTCCTGGGCTGGCCCAAAATGGCGAAACCTTTTACAGTTTTGGTTCCCCAGTGTGCATGTCCAATGGACCAGGCAAGGCATGGGACATTTTGCTTCCCCAGCTTTGCATGGCCCATTGGGGAGGCCAGCTAGGGAACTGGACCTCTGAATGTGTGCAGGGAGGTGCTCCTGCGCCTCTCTGCATATTCAGACAGTCTGTGGAGGTGCTTAGGAAGCAATATGCTTCCTGTGTGCATGTGCAGGAACCAGTGTTTGCTTCCTGGCTCCTGTCTGTGTGTTGTGGGAAAGACAGAGGGCTTCTGAGGTGTCTCCTGGGAGGTGGTATGTGACGAATAGCTTATGGGACCAGGGCTGAAGATAAGACAAATGTATTTTTTATGCATACCTGTGTGAATGAATGAGTGTAGGATGCATGGGTGGGTGTTGGGTGCACGTATGTATGAGCTGGTGTTGGGGTGCGTGGTGAATGCTATGTGAATACTGTGTGAATGTGTGTGGTATGCGCTTGTCTATTTGGTCTGGGAAGGGCTGCTGATTTTGAGGGTATACGAGGCATCTGATAAGGCAAGCATAATAAGTGTTATTATGTAACTAGACTGGCATTTTGGTGCAGCCAGACTAGCCATTTCTTAGTGTGCCATGACATTTTTAATGGATATCTTTGATAAAGCAAGCATGATAAGTTTGTCTATGTGACTAGACTGGCATTTTAATGCAACCATTTTGGACATGTTTTCACATTGTGGCAACGCCAATAGGAGTATGTTCTTCCGAGGGGATGCTGACATATATTGGTAGAACCAGCATGGACATAATTTCTTATAGTATCATAACTGGCATTGTGTGCAAAGTACGCACAAGTATGTTCTTACATGGGAATATTTGTGGAGACAGCATAGAAATGTTTTGGCACGGGCAGCGTGATATTGTTTTTATACGGGCATATATTGTGGATACAGGCATCATATAAATGCATTGGGAAATGCTCCTATGCACTGTTGGTGACTTGCATCTATTAGATTTTTTTCATGAGTTACACTCCAAAACCAATTGCAAACTATCTGAATTTGTAATAATTATAAAGTAACCACATGTACGGCGCATCATGTTTGATAAATCAACTATTTTATTCCTTCAGCTATTAAGCATGTGTTCATAGAAAAAACAAATAGCAGTTGAATAAACGGTCCTTTTTTGTTTATAACCAATGCATGTTATTTGTTTAAAACATGGGTACAAAAAAACACACAACAGCAAGTAACGCTGTTTTAAATCTAAGGAAGTGGTCCCAGACAAGTAAAATGAGGAGGGGAAATCTCCTTGGACATTGCCATTAAACTGCCGTAATCCCCACATTTTCATGACCATAAACCAGCCGTTACCACGTCAAAGAGACTCTTCTGAACACTGCCAAGATGATAGGGGAGAGACTTCTGTATCTATAAAAGAACATTTCAAGTCACCCGTAATTAGAATATTTGTTGAACCACTAGTCGATAACCACATACATGACGACGCAGCGTTTTTTCAAAAGTGCGTCTATTATCAGTCTCAATACTCAGATCCCGCTGACGCAAAGCCTGTTTTGGACTGTTCAAGCAGGATCAGACACTCAGTGAGATATGCTGGCCTTCTTCCGACAGTCAACTATATGGTGTCAGCTTTGCTATGCAAGACGGGTGAGGTTGATCACGCTGCTATTAAAGTTTATTACGCTGCTGGGCCGACGGATCTATGGCTAGAGTCAGCTACTCAAGGGCCAAACTGCAGGCGCTCAGCCTCAATCCGGGCCTCCTGGCGTTACGGACCCTGAATGAGATCCGTGAGAGTGGATTAGAGGGTCGTTCCCCTGGTTCCCCTGGTAACACTCTGGTAGCTACATCGCTGCAGACTACAGCCAAGGCTGCCTTGGTAAATGCACGTTCAGCAATCTTACATGCACATGAGTTGGATGATGTAGTTGAAGGAATCATGGTTCAATGGAGCGTCACCTGCAAAGCTCCATTCATTAGTTCCCATAGGATATTCAATGTGTCAATCATAACACGAAAAGAGGTGGAGGTGTTGCAATTATTTATAAAAAGAAAGTTAGACTGAGATGGCGTCTCACAGGTGGGGCTACTTAACTCGTGGCTCTCACCTACTACTTCCATTTAGGTTTTACTTTGTTATTGACCTCATGGACCAACAAAAACATTTGTAGGCAATTAAGGGAATCAGACATCAACAACTGATGTGTATTGGAGATTTCAATATCTGTCTGGAAGACCTTACATCATCAGATTCAATTGAATTACGGAGATAATTAACAATCATGTCCTGAAATGCCTTACTCTGGCTTCCTCTCATCAGCATGGTCGCTGTATTGATCTTGTCCTTGCTCGTGGTATGGGAATGGCCATGGGGGATACGCAGGCTATTACTGGCCAGATCATTTTACTAGATTCTTTTCATTTGAACAAGCCAAGTGCCCCACCACAAAGCATTAATAGCACAGATATGTCAATCTCCTATTGAAGGAATAAGGATCTCCAGGGAATACCAGGCCTCCCAGTTAGCCGATGTATTAGCATGCATTAAATCTTCAGTAGACTGTTTAGAATGTTGTAATGTGGTTCTTAAGGTGATGGATTCTATCTGCAAAGATTACGCGTCAAATCCACAAAGGGCCCTATCTAACCACTGGTTGTCTGTCAGTAACCCTATTGAAAAAGAAATTCCGACATATGGAAAGCATGCAGAGAAAGCGTAGAAACCCCTTATCCAACATTAATGTAAAAATCGCCTAGAAATATTACAAAACAGCAATTATTTACATAACAAAATATAGACGGCATGTAACAGACCTAGTGAACTCTTTTCATCTATTTCCACTTTTCTTCAGCCTAGTTGCATCTGAGCAGTCATTTCACTTTCTGCAATCCAAGCCAATGCCTTTAACGATTTTTTTTATGGACAAAATTGATAATATTCAAGCAAATATCGATCAGACTCTGGCACGATCTACGACGACTCAGACCTCTATAGTGCCCTGACAGTTTGACTTTAGTCTGGTTCCCCAGGAGGAAATCATTGCTTTGAAAAGGACATTACAACCTACGAAATATGCCTCTATTGTTCTCCTTTCATGTGTGGCACAATCCCATGCAGAAGATTTGGTGAATTCTATGACTACTTATATCAATTATTCTCTAAAACAAGGCCTGGATGCGCCTGAGTTGAAATTGTCCACAGTCTCTCCACTGCTAATAAATCCTATACTGGATCCGAACGTTTTTCAGAACTATGGCACTGCCGATAAATACTCACTGTTGGATGTTTATCAATCTGGTTTCCGGCCATTGCACTGAATAGAGACAGCACTGGTGGCGGTTTGGGGTGAGTTACTAAATTGGCCTGACAAGGGGGATATAGCATTGCTGGTGATGTTGGATCTCTCTGCAACCTTCCACTTGGTGGACCATGGCATCCTCCTGTAGCACCTGATTTCGGTTGGGGAGTTGTCAGATCTCGCTCTTCGATGGTTTGACTCCTTCTTGTCCAACTACCAGCAACGTGTAAAATTAGGGGAATATTACTCAGCTATTCGAAACACTGAATTGTGGTATCCCCCAGAGATCTTCACTTTCACCTCTCATGTCTACTCTCTATATGTAACTGCAAATTAGCATCTTCAGAAAATATGATGTGGGCTTTCATGTGTATGCAGATGGTACTCAGATCTACCTTAGAGTTAGTAATTCAGAGGAATCCCTCCATAATGATGGTCAGTGCTGGGATGAAGTGGGACTATGCATGTAAAATAGGTGTGATTCTGTTTGGACCTAAACACCTACTAGCAGCTGAGGAAAGATGTCCTCCATCCCCCTGCTTTATGGGGTCAAAGCTCGCCATTTCTGCTAAAATCAAGAATCTTGGGTGTATTTGCCGATCAAACGTTGGTGGCAGAAATCAGGTCGGAGCGAGGGTGCAATCAGTTTTTTACTCTTTGCACCTTCTGTGCCTTGCTCTCCCCTTCATTCCTCAGAAAGACCACTCCACCGTGTTAGGGGCACTAATTAACTCACAACTTGATGATGGTAATAGTTTGTTGGCAGGCATTCCAAAGACACAATTTAACAGACTACAGAGGGCTCAGAATGCAGCTGTGCATTTCGTTTATAAAGCCTCGAAATCTGATGCAATCTCACCCTTACGTAGATCACTACATTGACTTTCTGTCTGGGAGAGAAATTATTTTAAAATTCTATATTCTTAGTCTATAGGTGCTTACACAACCTGGCACCTAAATACTCTGCAGATAAACGGACATGGCATGTTTCCGAGCAGATCACTCCGCTCCTCAGATAAGCTTCTGTTGACTATTTATCAATCCAGATTTGAATTCAGGGAGGACAAACACTTTTCAGTCTACGGTTCTAGACTGTGGAACTCCCTTTGTAGGAGCTTTGGAGCTTACTACAATATCAGAAATATTTGAAAACATACTTGTTCAAATAATCGGTGTGGATATAGAGGTTTCTTAGAGTGCAGTCCAATTGCTTTGATCACACATGTATATCCCTGCAACGTCTGCATCCAGATGCATTTCTGTCAGTCAGGAAATGTTTGTGCATTACAAATAATTCAAATCAGATCTTGATCTTTTTACACTAGGTTGTCTTGGGTCCTAACAGTCCGTTTTTTGGTAGTATTTTCTTAGATTTAGTTGCAACCTTCTTCACTTGGGAACCTGTGTCAGTTGCGGGATGAATCACATAGTCAGCTAGGTTTTGAATGTGCTTATGGGAGCCACAGGAATTGGTGTTCTTGTTGACTTTTATATTTTTTCTTTCTTTTCTTGGGGTTTAGATTTGGCTTTCAAGGCACTTGTCTGTTTTTCCTTTGATAGGGTAGTTGGCAGACTTGCGATTCGGTCAGGGAGAGGAGAAATGTTCAAAAACTAGATCAACCTTTACTAGCCAATGATTACTTGTGACTAAGCTGGTATCCTGCGGAAAAAAAAAAAAGATTGTAACCTTGTGCCATCCACTAACTGTCACTGGTTACTCCCAGCAGGTCCCACATCCTGCATAATTACAGAGGTGGGGAATAAGAGGTGTTTCTGGGGTAAATTCTTGGTTTCGTCTTGATGTATCTCCCTTGATAGTTTTGGGATTATGAATAAGGCAGCTTCCAGACTTTTGATGCTCTGTTCTCACCCAAGATATATCTTTCGATGAAAGATATCAGAGTACATTGATTTTAACAAAGCTTTCTGTTCTGACTGGCAGTCCATTATGTTCTCATATAGCTGGACAAAGGATTGAGAACAAGATTTAGGGCTACCAGTGAGGTTGGCCTCAGGGAGGCTTGGTGGGTCGAGCTGTCTATTAGGTGCGAGGAGAAAAGGCGAGTTGATGGTGGTTGATAAAAAAGACCGCTCACTTTGGGAGTTATTTGAGACCATAGACACTACCGGCAGAATGCTAGTGGTTGAAATGCTGTAGTTGGTATTGGTAGATATCTTAGACGTCAATGCCTGGATACTCTTGGGTGCCTCAGCTGATGTGGTATCTAGGGGACTGAGTAGAACATTGCTCAGAATTTCCTTTACAATGGTTGTCTCTGCATTTGTTGGCAAAAGGCTTTGTCTTTCTTCGAGAAAAACATTGTGACTCTTGCATCCCCTCTACGGAACACAAAACCCTAACAGGCTAGTCCACTAATGGGTAGGCTGGATCGATCTGAGCCCATACCTCATAAGAACTTAACAAACTCGATATGAGGGTCTTCCAGACATTGGCTGAGTGAGGTGTGATCAAGCTACCAGCGGTATCAAGAGTGTCTGTATTCTCCTGGGGTGCATGGTAACACTGGAATAGGTGGAGTGTTCACACAGTTGCTTCACAGCGCATACATTTTGCTGCCGGGATTACCTAATTTTCTTGGTTGTCGCTCTAGCAAAAAGCCGTGGGACTTAACGTTGGGAGGAGTGGAGCAACAGAGTCCAATAAATGTATATGAATAAGGCCATATAGGACCTGTGAAGGCAGATGAAGTCCTTCTGCCATCACTACCACAATGTTAATCAAGTGGTTCAAAGAAGCATGGAAACTATGCACACATACTTAGAAATTGCGCAATCTCACCAACGAGGATAGGGACGATAGGGTTGGCAAGTGTTCACCCTACTCGATCTTGGGACTGCATACTTTTAAAATAAGACTCCTCCTCTGATGCACGTTTCCAGGAGCAGCAATGAAGACAGACTGCTGTGAGCAGTAAAAGGCAGGTATGTTTGTGCAGCAGACCACTTTCACTGCACTTCTTTGGCGCTCTGCACTTGTTTGGACTTGTTAACAAGCCTTCTACTCTGATGCAACTTTCCAGGAGCAGAAATAGAGACAGACTGCTCTGAGCAGTGAAAGACAGGTTAGATTGTGCAGCAGACTGCAATTTCTCTCCACATCCGCCACGCTCCTCACTTATTTGGACTTTTTTAAACAAGCTTCCCCCTCTGATGCAAGGTTCCAGGTGCAGCAATAGAGGCAGTCTGCTTTGAGCAGTGAAAGGCAGGTGAGGTTGTACAGCAGACTGCACTTTCTTTGCACTTCCGCGGCGCTCTGTACTTCTTTGGACTATTTAAACAAGCCTCCTCCTCTGACTCAAGTTTCCAGGAGCGGCAATAAAGACTGACTGCTGTGAGCATTAAAAGACAGGTGAGTTTGCGCAGCAGACTGCACATTCGCTGCACTTCTGTGGCACTCTGTGCTCATTTGGACTTTTTAGACAAACCTCCTCCTCTGACTCAAGATTCCAGAAGCAGCAATGAACACAAACTGTTGTGAGCAGTGAAAGGCAGGTGAGTTTGTGCAGCAGACTGCACTTATGTCGCATTTGCGCTGAAGTGGAGGATTTACCCCCAGTAAGGTGCTGGAGGGTAAATCCTCCACTTCCACAGCAGAAATTGGTGGATTTACTGCAGGCAGAAATACTGCATGCATTAAATAGGCACAAATCCCCTGCGGGGTCCTATGGACACCCAAAATAGGGGGATTAACACTGCTATGCCTCCATTTAAACTCTGGGGTTTAAGCTGCCAGACTGAGTGTTGGTGACAGTAACGAATTGGGCAGTATTTATGTGGAAATACAATAGGACTACTGCCATACTAAGATTATTTTTGCTCCATATTTCCACCGCTTGCACAACAAAATAACAAAGTTATCTGCCTCATGTACCAAACAATAAATGGTTCCACACCCTCATATCTCACCAGATAATATGGCCATTGGGAGACAGACACGGTCAGACTCAGCAAAACCCTTAGTGCCTCATTACAAATATGGTGGTGCAGTACAAAACTGGCGGTAACGGAATTGCTACCACTTTTCCCACACCGCCATACGAGCATGGCCCTGGAGTGGGGAATTTACCTCCAGCATCATGCTGGAGGTAAATCCTCCCACCTTCTGCTGCCAATCAGCAGAATCGCTGGAATTACTGTGACAGTAATTCCGCCTGCAGTAAATCCACCAAAAATACCTTATGAAAATGGGGATTAACTCTACCACTACCACTTGTATGCAGCGGTAATTTCACCAGACCAAGTGGCAGTAACGGTAATTCAGTTGGGCAGTATTTCGGCAGATTTACCACCAGAATACTGCCCAATTTGTAATGAGGCCCATATTCTTCACCATTGACAGCAATCTGTCCTTCCAGAAACATATAGCCAAAAAGGCCCAAATAGACTGGCTCGGAATCTCTTCCCTTAAAAAAATCAAACCCTTCATCCTTCTGCAGGACTTCTGGACCGTAGTGCAGGCCCTTGTGGTCTCGCACATCGAAGGGGGATATGCTCTCCTGACAGGGCTCTCAGCTGCTCACTTGGCTCCCCTTAAAGCAGTCCACCACGCTGCAGCACGTCTTATTAAGGGAGCACGGAAATTTAACCGAATGACCTTCATACTACGCAAACTACATTGGCTTCCGCTCCAAGCCAGGGTACTGTTCAAGACTCCATGTATCATCTGGAAAGCAGTTACCAGCACATCTCGCGGCTAGGCTCTACATATCTGGTGGCACACGCTCCTAGCGCAGAAATTTGACCAACCGGCTTGAGTCAAAACTTGCCTGCAAAGAGAGGACCCACAAACAATCCTTCTCTTGTCATAAACCCACCCTCTGGAACTCGATTCCGGTGTCGTCTCGGAATGCCTCCACAATTCTCCATTTTGCAAATCTCTCAAAACATGGCTCTTTCAACACCTGACCAAGAACTAATTCCAATGGGCACACATACTGACACACAGACCTCACAGTACTGCGCTAGTGTTAAAAGATGCCAACCCAAATGCTGGCTACCCACAATCTGTACAGCGCTCCGCGCCATTCGAGCTCGGTCTGTGCTTTAAACAATTAAAAATAAAAAAATTATAAAATGGTCACGGCCGCCAGGCCCACAATCCATTGAGCACTGAACGTGCTGCAAATTAAAATCAAGCATTGAGGGGAAAGCTCCCCACAGATAACAGGCTCTAACCCCCCTCCCTCTCCATTTCTGCATGAAACCATAGTATATGAAATACCACAGTAGGTCTGAAAACAAACTCTGAGTAAAACCACAAATGTCTCAGGCTCTGCCCCTCCTATTTCCCTGCGCCTTCTGCAAGGGAGTTCGGGCTTCCTTGGCAACCAAAATGCTATATTAAAACCAGAATGCTATATTAATGGGGTAGAGGAGAGGCGTGGATTTTGTTTTTAAACAACTGAAGTGCCTGGCGCACTTAAGTATTGCAAAATGTAAAACACTTAAGTAAACCAGCGCCTTGAGTTGATTTAAGTTACAACATACAGTGTCATATAACCCATGCAGGTAATACATTTCTCTTTTATTACTTACCCTGACCTCTCCTGTCAATGACTAAAACTATTCTAAAGCCCATTAAAAAATGTCTGTTTAACACCCCCTCCGACCCACCCCTGCCCCCCCTTCAGACATGCACTGTCAAAGCATACTCATTTTCTCTTCACGACGCTAGAGTAATATTTCCATTGCTAAAGTAGCAATTAAGAACGCCACGGGGTGCTCTGCCGTAGCCTCGCAGCGTGGAAGGTAACACTACAAGCGCGCGCTGAGCTCCGCTTCGCGCCTTCCACGCACTCCCCACTCCGGAGGCTCGGCTTCAGAGAGGAGGTCGGCGTGAATAAAAAGCCATGCAACGTGCCGGGTGATCTGAACTTTCGTTTGGGCGCAAACCTTCTAAAATGCATTGTAGAAGTGGCTGAGAGTAATCCAGCTGTAACCACCCCCCCTCCGCCCCTCCCCGAGAACCCACGGAATACACTGTTTGAGAGGATACTAAACTAACCAACTACCGAAATGTTTGATGTCGAGATTAAATTACAGTTTCTGATAAAGGCGGAAGCTCATCGTGCTGAGTAATACACAAATGCATAATTAACCCTGTAAAACCAGGATAGGTAGATTACTGCGCAGAAGAATACATTGAATTCAATTTCAGCGAATTTGTTTCCAACAGATTTTGTCCCAAATGTATCTGTGGGGGCTGGGTTTAAAGCAAGGCCGCCCTTAGGAAAGGGAAGGCCAGGGCGGGTGACCGCCGAGGGCGCCATTAGCCTCCAGGGCACCATTTGCCCGCTACCACGCCAGCTTGGGGGAGCCTTTCAAGGGCTTCCACGAGCTGGCGTAGTGGGAGACCGCGTGGCAGGCGCCCTATTCTTATTAAATGTGGCGTGGCAGCGGGGTGCATTTCGTAACAATATGGTGCTGATGCATCAGCACCCCATTGACATGATTCCCTCTCTGTTTCGATGCGGGAGCAAGGTGGTTTTCATTAGAATAGGGCTCTAGTGCTTTAGGATGAGCGCCCTATTCCAGTGATTAACTCCCTGCTCAGGCGCCGGAGCGGGGAGTTAAAATAAATTGATGCCCCCCGTCCCCGTCATTGACCAGGGGTGCGCAGGGAGCCACACTTTTCTTAAACCTCCTGGGGCGCTGCCGCTGCTAACGTCGGCAATGGTTTACGGTAATAAATAATGTCGGGGGCTTATGGGGTGAGGGGGAAATGCGGGTGTCTACCCCACATATATATGCATCAAAATCTACTGCAGTTTATTTTTTTTCTCAGTGAAATCGGATTCGATTAAATTAATTCGACCAGATCACATAGAATCGTAAAAACATATGTTTAAGGTAAATAATACAGTGAGAATAACTTTAGAAAGAGAAAATCAAAAACCTGCAAAGCAGATACTTCTTCAAGAAAGCATGCATACATAGTAACTTCTACACAATGTGAACGCGCAAAGCGATGGGCAACACCACTTCAGCCCTTGAAACTGATTTTCCTGGTAATGAATGAGATGCGCAAAACAAATTCTTTTTTATTTTGACTACTATTTTACTATTTGTATAACAAGCATTGGCAAAGCCAATAAGTGGAGCTATTTATGTCAACAAAGTAGTGTTTTCACTGTAATTCTCAAGGCCTGGGTCACCGCTGGAACCACAAGTACCCACGTCCAAGTCAGCCTTAGTGACTTGCTGCTGCACGCTAGGCCTCATGACAAGTTTGGCCATATTAGAAGTGCTCTTACCGCAAAACTGAATTAATATTACTGCAAGTGGTATGGGTAATTCACTGCCTCATTTACAGGTTGTGTTACTCTCAGTCTGGAGTCTCACTGGACTCATTATGGGAGTGGTGGTATTAATCCAACCTGTAATACAAACGCTGAAAAATTAGTCCATAGGCACCCTTATGGGAGAACGAACATGGCTAAATGACCAAATGACCTGTTCTTTGGTTTGGTACCCACTCGAGAGTCCACAGCCATACTTTAGCTAACTGTACCGCTCACATGGGCAGTCCGGCACCGAAATGCTATGGCAATTCTCATCTGAACAAGAGTACCAACAGCAACCCCATACACGTGTTTCAGCTTTGTTGGGCCTCATCAGTGAGGTGGAGCTGTGCCTCTCTGAGTACAGAGAGCAAGGGGTCCACGTCTTGATGAGCCTAGGAAACTTAGGGTAACTAAACCTAAGTCCCTTAAACAATGAAGAAATAGTCCATAGGCGCCCCTCTGCGAGAACGAACACGGCTAAATGACCTGTTCTTTGGGTTGGTACCCACTCGAGAGTCTGCAGCCCCACTTTAGCTCACTGTACCTTTCGCAGATGGGAAATAACCATTTGCATATCAGTCCCGCCCCGAAATACAATGGCAATTCTTATTCTGAAAAAACAGGTCATTTAGCCGTGTTCGTTCTCACAGAGGAGTGCCTATGAACTATTTTTTCATTGTTTAAGGGACATAGGTTTAGTCACCCTAAGTTTCCTAGGGTCATCCAGACGTGGACCCCTTGCTCACTGTTCTCAGAGAGGCACAGTTTCACCTCACTGATAAGGCCCAACAAGGCTGAAACATGTGTATGGGGTTGCTGTTGGTACTCTTGTTCAGAAGAGAATTGCAATAGCATTTCGGTGCTGGACTGCCCCTGGGCAGGACAAAAACTGATATGCAGGGATATTTCCTCTCTGTTAAAGGGACAGTGAGCTAAAGACTTGGTTGAGACTCTCCCAGGGGCCATCCACCCAAAAACAGGTCAATGGGCTGTGTTCGTGCTGGTAGGGAGACTCCGAGAACACCCTTTGTTTTGCATATTAAGTAACTTTTGGTCTCACCCTAAGTTACCAGGGGAATCCAGATGTGGACCCCTTGCTCACTGTTGTCAGAGAGGCACAGCTCCACCTCACCGATGAGGCTCAACAAGGCTGAAACATGTGTATGGGGTTGCTGTTGTACTCTTGTTCAGAAGGGAATTGCCATAGCATTTCGGTGCTGGACTGCCCATGTGGGGGGGACAAAGACTGATATGTTAATGGATATTTCCCTTCTGTGAAAGGTACAACGAGCTTAAGTGTGGCTGCGGGCTCTCGAGTGGGTACCTTACCAAAGAACAGGTCATTTAGCTGTGTTTGTTCTTGCAGAGGTGCGCCTATAGACTATTTTTTCATTGTAATACAAACACAAATACTGCCTGTTTTGAAACGAGGCCTGAAATAAGGACAAATAATTCACTAGGCCTGAGATAAAGCCTCCATTTAGTATGAATAGAAAATGAATGCAAGCTAAGATCATACTTAAGAAAGAGGTCTTGATATTATAAAGAGGGCACATAAACGAAGTGTTATTCTAATTTAGGATGCTTTTGACATGCTGATGTTTTTGATGAGGACTTTTCTACATAGACACAAAACACCTACCTCCAATTGTGTTATTAGACAGAGGTGCTCTTTTTGTTCCTAAATGATAATTTGACAGCAGGGAGCAGTTACATTAGCACTGCAACTTAAACAGCTCCCCGCTGCCAAAATGTCATCATTTGCACAGTGCAGTGCAAAAGTGCAAGGCAAAAGGCGGGGTACACGTGTGTACGCCACCTTAAGCCACCTTTTGTAGTCAGTAGGGGAAGACTGCACACCAAACAATCCAAACATTCCGGATAAACACATCCATGTGATTAATACTCCGAGTGAGGAGCTATGGATGCAATCCACTCTGGCATTGAGTGTCAATGGATAACAAAAATCGAAAGCCCCACAGACACTCTGAGGGACCATCAATGCTCAACTCCGAAGGACAATTTTAAACAACTCTTTTCCAAATAATAAACATTTTTGGGTAGTCAAAACAACTTTACAAGAAAAATACTTATATGAATAAACAATAAATGTGTCTTCTTCGGTACATTTCAGGAGGTTTACCAATACATCAAATCCATATAGTAAGCTAATTAGGAAAAAACGTAGTAAAATATCGAATAATTCCAACACGCCTCATATACAAATACACAAGTATTTTTGGTTAACGTTTTTCGGTCATTCAACCTTCTTCAGAAGCACTCAAGGCTTTTTGAAAACAATCTCTCTTAAAGACTATCCTCACGGGGAAGGTATCTCTAGATCAAGTCTTTGCCAAAACTCTAGAACCAGTTCACAACGATTCAGAATCCATCAAAGTTCACTTCCAAATTCCTTTTGCCCTGCACTTCTGCACTCCACTGTGTTAAGTGAGTAAACACTGTTTGGCAGCATTTACATTTAGTTACAAATAAACGCTGCCCAGCAGGGTTTCATTTCAATTGTGAACACTGGTTACCATGCATGCATGGTAGGCAGTGTTCACAATAACAATTAAACCCTGCCTGACATGCAAGCATATCGGGGAGGGTTTAATTGTAATTGTACACGCTGCCTGCTATGCGAGCAAGATAGGCAGCGTGTACAATGGATCCCTATGGGATCCGCCTGCTTTATGCTCTTGCATAAAGCAGGCGGACCCCACAGGGATCTCCAGCATTCACGCTGGCATGAAAACGCAAGCCGGCACAAATTCTGGGGCATTTGTATGACGGGGCAGAAGAAAGGCGGCACCATACAAATGATTGAAAATGGGTGTAACATTAATGGAAGGCGTACAAGCCTTACTCAAGGCTTTTGCCCCTTCCATTAACGTTACGCCCCCGTAAAACATGAGGTACAGGGTATTTTAGCACGGACTAAACAAGGCATGGATACAACATAATTAGACTGAATGAATACATGTTTTTGAATTGTGATAATCCACGCCCCTTTGTGAGGTCCCATTAATTCAGGGTGTAGATCAATTGTGGAACCTCTATTTAAGTATGTGAGCTTTTTTATTAAACCTCTTGTAGACAAAAAGGATGTACATGCAGGACTTGTCGAGGTGTGTGCTATGGCATGTCCTTCACCAGATGACCAGAACGTGCATGTAGAAAATGAAAGCAACTTTATCCATCAGTTACATGATCAGCGTAGTACACCCTCTACCACCACTCACGCCAAAGCAAAAGTAAATCCTAGACAACATAGTGCCAACATTCAAAGTAAGCAAGGATACCATGTCAAAGCATAAACAGTCCACACTAAACCAGCCCCAGCCCAACAAACTACTGCACTCATGCTCAACTGCAGGAGGCACACCATACCACAGAAAAGAGGCACACCACAGGCTATACACATACACTATTCAAGTAACACTCGGCCCCATGTGACCCAGTCACACCGGGCACACTCCCTTAGCTGCAGGAGAAATGAAAATGGTGTCCAACACTTCATCCACATAAAACTACTATCAATAGAGCAGCAATACAGGCAGTTCAGAGCCCCAAACAAATTATTGATCAATTTCTGGTTGGCAAGCTACCCAAACGTTTGTAAGCAATAACGCCACCCTCCACCCTTCACACTGAGCCAATGGTTTGTTGGGTCATAAACACAGCACTGGAAAGGCCAGTAACCGGTTCCCGTAACATATATAACATTGGCATGCAGCCCCCACCAACCAAAAAGGCAACAAGCAGGCAATCTTAGACGTAGGTAACTGTAGCTCCAATTAATTGGAGCACCCAAGGTCGACAGATCAGCCTAGCGTTTTCTCTGTGGTTCTTCCTATGACTAATATATGACTCATCACTGCTAAACTATACATTAAATTAAGCAACATAATACACAACACTTCCTAACAGAGGCCACAACAGGCACCACCTGCACTCACATCACACTCCCAACAACAACAGGCCTCACATCACAGTTAGCAGCTTCCTTCAGCACTAAGAAGAACCTTGCAGTGTGTTCCTGCTTGTGTCTCCTACTGTGTGAACCCTCCCCACTGGTGCATCCTGTGTTGCGTGCCTCTGGGCTGTGCTACCTTTCCTCTCTCACTCTCCCCTTTTCCTCTTCACACCATCTATGGTGCTCTAAATGTCTCCCATATTTTCAAACTGCTACTCTATCTCCTATCCTATCCCTCTCACTAAGTGTGGAAGGAAAACGTTCAAAAAGGATATCCTGGTCTCCCACCCAGGCGTGCCCATCACTGATACCTTCATCAGTGCTTCATCCAGACAGACTTTCACCGACATCATCTTTGTCGTTCCCTCTCCAGACCTATGGACCCCTCATATGGTCTCTGTTCTCTCTCCTTTCTCCTCCTCTCCCATTAATGTTGGCACTTGATGGGAGGTCCTCTTTGCTTCCTTCCACTCCTCCATAGTCATCATTAATGTCAAAATGGTACCGTCATGGTCTAGAGCTCTCAGCCCAATCTCCTCCTTCTGGATAGGCATCTCCTGCGTTTTATCAACTTCCGTCCTTCTCCTGCCACACCTACCTGGTCTCCGGCCCCTTTGCTACCTCCCTCCTCCTCTGTCTCCTCTCTGGCACCCCCTCCTCCTCCTTTCTGGCCACTATGCCACCTCCGGCTACTGCCTCTGTCCACCCTCAGGCCCCTTCTGCCCAGTGGCGTAACACAAGCTCTGGGGGCCCCCCTGCAAGCCATGCTGAGGGCCCCCCCCAACTCGGCAACAAATCACAAGTCGCGCCACACTCTGGGCCGCCCTAGATTACCACGTTTGCGCAATACGGACAAACGTGTTGCTGAAGGGGTATGCCACACACTGCACTAGGAGAAAGATATAAATATGTGTTTTAATGCAATATACAGCACACTTTCTGAGAAAAATTCACTAAAAAGCCACAGTGTTTGCTATTGTTGTGTAGGGTAACAGCAATCCAAAACATGCAAGTCACCAACAGTGCTCATGAACATTAATGCTTTGCTATTAAAAATGCCATGCCACAATAAAAACATGTCCAACTGGCTGCACAATGTAGACCAGTGTAGACACATAATAACATTACAGTAACATTAAGACATACCTAGACTGGTTGCACCAAAATGCCAGTTGAAGCAATAAGACTCATCAAGAAGAGAGCACACATTCAAGCCTGCGTCTCTACGGCTTCTAACAACACAGCCAAACTCTTTAAAATCTGCAAGGAACTGGCCAATCCGGTTGCGGTTTCTACCTCTCCTGTTCCCTCAACAGGCCTTCTGTACGGCTTTGGCCTCTTGCTTCTCCGCTAAAACTCAAGACATCCTGTCCACTATCTCCTCTTCCTCTCCCTCTTCCACTCTCGGCCCCTTTTGGCCATCTCTCCTCTCCTCCTCCTTTCTCCTCTTTCTCTCTAACACCTGACAAAGTCTCATCTATGGAAGTGTTGTCAAAACAGGTGGTCGCCTGCGCCTCCAGAACCATAGAGGACCACATTGACACGTTCCAGCGTTGGCCGATTTTTGTAATCATTCTTTTGCCACTGGAACTTTCCCCTCTCCCAAATTCTTGGAAAAGCTGGCCAACTGCCAGCTTACACCCACACTGAATCTGTTCGTTGTCTCCATAACCATCAGTCTGGTTTAAGAGCTGGCAGAGGCACGGAAATCGCTCTCCTGAACACCTGTGAAAATCTGATCTCTAACGTTGATTCCAGCATTCCTTCTGTCCTCATCATCCTGGAACTTTCCTCTGCTTTCGACACGGTCAACCACGCCATCCTGATCGATTGACTCTGTGAGAACCTGGGCATCATGGATCAGGCCCTGGAGTGGCTGACCTCCTTCTTCTTGGACCGCTCCTCCCAGGTCCAACTTTGTCCCTTTCACTCCGCCACCTCTCTCTACATGTGGCGTTCTCCAGGGCTCTATCCTCTCACCCTGGTTTTTCAACCTCTACTTGGCCCCTTCGACCCACCTGATCTCTACCTTCTCCTCTAACTTACAGTGTTATGCGGATGACACTCAGCTTTCCTTCAGGCTCCCCTCAACCTACTCTCCTCTGTCGCTCATTCCTGGTGTGATCTTCAACTCCACTCTCTCTTTCTCTCCTCACATCTCAGACGTCGCCAAGAAATCCCACTACCAACTGCACTGCCTCAAAGGGATTCTTCAATTTCTCACTTTCCCCCAGAAGCTCACTGTCTCCAGAGCTCTGGTTCTCTCTAGGCTGGACTACTGCAACAGCCACTTTCTCAATCTGCCTTCCTCTACTCTCCACCCTCTGCAACTAATCCAGAACAGGACTGCAAGAATTATCCTTGGCCTCAAGCCCAGGGACTGTATCTCTCCAGCCATGAAATCTCTCCACTGGCTCTCGGTGGCTGCAAGGATCAACTTCAAGACCCTTTTCATTGTCCACAAGGCTTTCCGGGGCTGGTATCTGCACTACATCCAATGCTATTGAAAGCAAGCGTCCCCAAACAGCACGATCCTCCCCGCAATGAGAGACAATGAAAGACTCTCCCAACATGGGAATAAGGCCAAGACAGAGTGCGGGTGAGCGTAAATGGGAGTTTATCAATCAGAATAGGGCATGCAAAGAACTCTGCAAACTCCGAGAGCGCTCTGTCTGACAATAGCAAAGACAGGCGTATATATTTACAAAAAACGTCATCAAAACCTACATACTATAGGGGGCACAAGTTCATTGGGATTGGGTGGCGACGACTAACTATAGGTGCTGCTGCGGCGTGGTTGGTCTTGGCTGGAGGACGTCACTGGTCACCCTCGTGGGTTGGGCTGGGCCTGGCAGGTCGGCTTGAGTTCATCCGGGCGGTGTTGGTGCGCCGAGGCGGCCTGTGGCAGAGATGAATGCCTTTCCTGACTTACTTGCCCTCGGCCATGCACACCGCAGTCATTCAGTCATTTACAGTGTTATTCTCTTTAGTAAATCTTCCAATAGGTTATTCTATAGGTTAATGCAACACAGGAGGAATGCACCTTGTGAGGGGTCTGGAGGTAATACATCGAGGCCTGGTTACCCGTGTCCTGCTGACCGGGGCCATAGGTCGAGGGGCTAAGCTTCGGGGCCTGGGACGGGTGGTACAGGTCTTTCTGTCTTGTTAGAAGTTGTTATGGATGTTCCGCTGTGTGTTGTCAAAGTGTTGGGTGTCCTGATTGCACAGGGCCATAAGTCTAAGACGGTCCGGTGGGTTGTGGGGTTTACGAGGGGGCGCGTGAGTTTAGACAAAGGTTTACTGCTGTGCTGTAAATAATGCAGGTGGCTGGTCGCAGCCTTGGGTGCTGCAGTGGGGGCTACAATTCTTTGAAGCGGCTCCAGTCTGGTCGGGGGAGGTGGGATAGCGCAGAGCGGGCCTCTGTTCTCATGTCTTGGCAGCCTTCGCAGGGTGGGAGGGGGAAATGGCCTTGTACGCATTCACAAAGGTATCTCCCTCGTGTGTTGCTGAATGTAGGTAAAGACATCACAAACATTTGAACACTTTCTATAATACTTATTCAAAATCGCTTCAAAACATGCATTTAAACTTTGCTGGGTGTGTCTCGGTTATACCCAGTCCGAACACCATACTTGTACATTATATTCTAGCAGCTACAGTATTTTAGTTACATGCATACACATTCGCAGTAAATGAGGTAGTAGTTGGGTCGGTGGAGTACATAGAAAACGACCCACCACTGTACGTGACGGTGGTGGCACATAAGGGGCTTAGACATACACACATGATAAGTGCCTTCTCGCGCATCCTTTACATGAGTTCATAGTATAGTTGCATTCGCTTTCTCGTGTACTCTAGCAGCATTAGCTTAGTTATGGCGCAAAACCATGGGAGGTGGGTTGCCCAGTGATACACGCAACAAACAGATCCCTTGAGCACTCCTTTATTATTAGTATCCACCTGTAATGGTGTGAGCTCGCCATTGCTTATATCATGGGAGCATGCTCTCTCATTTTAATACATTCTACAGGCGTTTGTAATATAAGAGATTTTGTGGAAGAAGCATACTTTGCAAGTGGTCTTGATATTATTATATACACATATATTAAGACTGTCTGCCATCAGATGACCATTTTACCGTTCTTCTCATTGTTCAGGCCTGATGGCCGGGTCATGCTGATAGTGATAGTACACTGCGGGAGGTGAACTGTTACAATGTTAGCGTATTGCGCTAGCTCATGTCCGTCTTGCTCGTGGGAACGTGCTCGCAGCGGATCTGCCAGGGTGCTGCGGCAACAGGGATGAGACTCTCCAAGGGTGGGGGCCGCGCTACAGTGCGCTGAGCTCACACCATCTTTACCAAACAAAAAAAATGGTTTCTGGGCCTAGCTAAATTTGTATGGGCAATCAATACGTGTGGGCAATGTCTCCAGCGGGTGAGCCCTCCACCACCTGGGCCCGGGTGGCACGAGGGAACGCCCAATGAGCCATAGCCCTCACCTGGGGAGAAAACGCAGGCGAGAGGGGTCTCCTGGACCAGTCCTCCCCTACATTTCCCCCCTTTCGTTACTTAAGTAACGAATTCTTTAGCTCTTCTATCCTCCTACATTCTGCTTCGTCCATAACCGCCTCATCCCATGCAGGAGTTCCTTTGATAGGCATCCATGCTCTGCACACCCCCCTTAAGCTCTCACCTCTCCTGGCGTATTCATCTGGAGTACACGTCAGATATATACACCCACCATCTCCCTCCAAATCTACCCAAACTTCCTCGTACCATTCTAGTATGCGGGGCTCTTTGATGGTGGTGTGCCACAGCTTATCCACAATATCTTTGTCGTGGTACATGGGCACCAATTGGTACCTGGGTGTGTTATCTATCCCTGTTTGTATTTGTGCTTCTTGCATTGTTTTTATTGTACCGTGTGAGTTGCCCATTGTCACCATCATCATTGCACCATTTGGTACTGCGTTAGCACAGACTCGAAGACCCACCTGGCACAGGCAGAAAATCAAAAGGAGGAACACCACAGCTGGCATCAAAAATTTCACAGTTGTTCCAAGCCATGAGGGGACCCAGGAGAAGATGTTATCGAACCATGTACTATCTTCTGCTCCGCCTTCCATCTTCATTTTTTCTCCTAGGTTGTGGACTGCTTCGATCACATGGGACAGGGAGCCGTTCTCTGCGTCTTCAGAAGGTACGAAAGTGCAGCAGGCACTTCCTATTTTTCGGCAAACACCGCCGTCCATCGCCGTCAACAGGTCCAGGACATACCTGTTTTGCATGGTCATCAGTCGCAAAGCTCTTAGTTCGACCTTTATTATGTTAAATCCTTCTTCAGTGTCGTTTGCCAGCTGAATCAATTCCCAACGGGTTATCTGGAGCCATTTTGCGTTTGCCCTTGCTTGGACACTTGATACGAGTGAGGCAAAAAATGTTTCTGCTGAGCTGAATAATCGATATTTGTCTGGGATCTGAGCCAATAGTTCTGATGATGCCTGTGAGATGTAATTTGATGCTCGTCTGTGACGGGTTAGCACCTCTCCCTTGCTTCCGGAAGACAGGACGTATATTTGTGATTCTGCAGTTGGTTGGGCCACACTCTGTTGCGTGCGTTCCTGTGTCCTTTTGCTTCCATCGATGTGGTTTTCTGGTATCACCATTAGAGCTGAGTGCAGAGTGGCCATTGAGCAGCTGCCACTCCACGACGGGGGGAGGTGTAGGTATGCCTGGTTGCCACATACCCAGTACGTGTCCATAAGGGCCGCAGTCCCTTTTCTTAGATCTGGGATGGTGAGGGTTTTGTTGCACTTCTTGTTCGTCCCCATGGACGTTCTCCCCTCTCCTTCGAAACATAGTTCATAGTCTATTTCACTCTGCAGCTTGAAAGGCTTTTCGATGGGCGTAACCCAGGTTAGTTTTGAAATGTGTTCCTTCCATACGGGTGTGCACGTTTCTTCTATCCATTGCAACTTCACCGGTGCCACGCCCCTCAGTGCTTCAGCTTTACACATTACTTCTTCGTCCTTCCACTTGTTGTCAGAAAAAAGTGTCCCTGCAATTACAAAAAATGGTTCCTTCAGACATACCACCCCTGCCGGTTTTGGGTAGCACGTTTTCTCGTTCTGTAGCATTTGAAAAGTCACTTCATGTGCCTGGAAGGTGTTCTTAATCCTGCATAACGTAAGATGAAGGAGACACTGGGCATCTATGATTGGCAACTCTTTAGGTAACAATACTTTGGGTGTACCTGATGCGTGGGGAATAAGGGAGCAGACATAACAGCTCTTGTTTGTTGTTTGTTTAGCTGTGGCACTCATATCTGCATACCACTTATTTGTTTGGTGGGGGTGTCGTGGGTCTTCCATTTTATCTAGACCTAGCCCATAGTACTCATCATACTTCCTCCTCCCTGCTTCCCTCTTCCGTCTGTTATTCTTGTTCCTTTGGCGCTTCCCAACCTCCTGAACGAAGGGCAAAACAGACCCCCCTTTCCCCTTCCCGCCCCCCTTCACCCAGTCATCATATAATATTTCATGTGTTGCTTTCATTCTTTGATTGTCTATGGCCATGGGGGCAGGTTGGCTGGTGGGGGTGTTATACAACCAGGATATGGCAGAGGGGTTTCGGTCGTTTAAGCTGTGAGCATTGTAATTAGACATCTCAGGTGGGGACAGTGTGTTATTTTGCCTTTTACCCTTTGGCCCTCCATCTTGTGAGATGACAACATTGGATGGCGTAGTATAGTAGCCCCACACAAGTTTAGTTCCGTCCCATACCAAAAAATCACCTTCCCTTGTAGTGGCATTGACACTTGCAGTTGTATTGGTCCCAGTAGTTGTATTGTTCCCTCCCCCCTCGTTCATCTCGATAGAGATGAACGCTATGAACCAGTATGTAACCAGACCAAACATCAATGTAAAAAACAATACAATGCACGCAGATAGTCCACATTCATACGAATATATGCATTTCTTAGTTAACCACTCTCTAATTCTAGTAAATCTATCCGTTGCAGGCTGCCCGTTAGATGCCATGGAAGCTCCTGTTTAAGATATAAAAGTGCATTGAGTGCATACATGTAAACATTTTGCTAGCACCATCAGTGCCAATATACATGTGACGGGGAATGGAAGCGGGTGGGGATACGGGGAGGGGAATTCACAGACAAGGGTGTATACAAGCTTATAATTTGTCATTCCATTATATATATATACACACTCAACAAGGTAAAAGTTAAAAAAAATTATCTTTTTTTTTTTTTTTTTTTATCTTTATCAGTTGTGCATTTATTCAAGTTTGGTACCAACACATACACACAAGTTCATATTCAGTCATTCTGCTCAGTTGCAGCGTTTGCTGTTGTCTGTGCCGAGGGCGTGCAAAATATTACTTCGTATGGGCCATGGAATCGTGGTGCATTCCACCGACGCACAAAGCTTCTGACATAAATCCAGTCGCCTGGCATTAGCTGTAGCTGTTGCCCTGGCTCCGTGACAGCGCCTGTTACATTTCCCTCTTCTCTAGTGAAAGGTGGGGAGAGTTGCTTTGATATCACGCACGCTGCCCTTGTCAATTTCTTTAAATAATCTGTGAACTCATCTCCCAGTATCGCGGCGCTTCTGTGAGCGTCTGAGTGTTCGCGCAGTGGCGAGTGTGCTGTGTTCATCCGTCTCCCAGTCACGATCTCGTGCGGGGACAAATGGTGGTCTTTGCTTGGCTGATTCCTTAATTCAAATAGCGCAAGGGGTAGGCAGTAAATCCAATTCTTTTTTAGTGAGAAGCATAGTTTTGATAACCTGCCCTTCAACAGTCCGTTCATCTTTTCCACTACGCCATTACTTTGAGGATGATAAATTGAACATAATTTATGTTTTATTCCCAATAATGTAGTCACTTCCTTAAAAAGCTCATTCACAAAATGAGTGCCGTTGTCTGAGCGAATCACGTCACAGATTCCCCAGCGCGGGAACACTTCCCTTACTAGGAACTTGGCGGCGCTCTTGGCATCGGGTCGTGCGCAGGGCCCTGCTTCCACCCACCTCGAAAATGGGCACACAACCACGATCATGTACCGTGCGCCATTACACCTTTCCCCCATATCTGCATAATCTATATGCAGTTCTTTGAATGGGCCAATGGGTTTAGGTATTGTTCCCCGGAGAGTGCGTAATGTCATTCCTGAATTGTATATTTGGCATGTTGTACATTCCATTGCCAATCGAGACACATGCTCCTGGAGGCAGGGCACGAACCATTCTTCCTGTATTTCTGCTGCAATATGCTGTTTGGTGTTATGTGCAGGGAAGTGTAGCTGTTGAAATGCAACCTCTAATAGCTGTATTGGCATTACCACTTTCCCCGAGTTATTTTGCCGCCACAGCAGGTCTGTTCCTGACTTGCTGCACCCTCGTTTTGTCCACATTAATTTTTCCTCTGCACTGGCTCCTTCCTGTAATTCTATTATTTGTGATATGGGCATCATATTATATCCTTCTGGGGGCTCTTCGTTTCTCTTGTTCTTAAGCATGTACTCACCTGTGTCATTTTTCTGAAAATAGGAAGCCTCCTTGGCAGCAGCGTCCGCTGCCGCGTTCCCTAAAGACACAACATCTGTGTTGGATGTATGTGCTTGGCACTTTACTATTGCTACTGCTGTAGGGTTTTGCAGGGCCTCAATTAACTCTTTCAACAATTCTGCATGCTGTACTGGTGTTCCGTCTGCCCGCCTAAATCCCCTACGCCCCCATCTTGCTAGGCCTCCATGTACTGTCGTTGTCATGTAAGCTGAATCTGTGTATATTGTCACTGCACAACCCTTTGCTGCATGTAGTGCTTCTATGAGCGCAATCAGTTCTGCTGCCTGTGCGGAGTAATGTGATGGGAGGCGGTATTGTACCAGTGTTTCATACTCACCGTCTTCTAACCTCACTACTGCCATACCAACGTGTTTTTCTCCCGTGTCCACGTCAATTGATGCAGACCCATCCACAAAGTACACTTCCCCCTCGCTTAGAGCGTTCTCACACACCACTGTGCCCTCCCCTCTTTCTCCTGTGTTGGTTGCACAATCGTGGTTCTGCATGTCCTCTAGTGTACACGCCTCTGTAATGAATGTGGCGGGGTTCACCGTCTTGCATCTCACTATATGGATGTTGGCGCTGGACAATATGATCTCGTAGGCTGTCGCCCGCTGTGTGGTCAGTGTGCTTTTTGATCTCTCTAGTATTGCAAATAATGAATGTTCCACGAACAATGTCACCGGGCAACCCATTACTATGGTGGCACTTTTCTCAATCGCGAACGCGGCTGCCGCGAGTGATTGCTCACACGCGAAATGGCCCTGCATCACGGCATCTAAAGTACCACTATAGTAAGCCAATGGCTTGTGTCCTAAGGACGTTTTTTGTGTCAGCACTGCTGTCATGAGTGTTTCTTTGCAGTGTGAGAATAGGTAAAATTCGCGTCCATAATCAGGGTTTGCGAGTACTGGGGCGCTTGAAATCAAATCTTTTAATGTTTGGAAAGAGGAGCTCATCTCTTCCGTCCATTCCAGCTTCCTGTTCTCCTGTTGGGCCACCTTTAATGCTTGTAATAGGGGCCTGGTGTATGCCGCATAATCTAATATCCATGCTCGGCAGTAATTGCACATTCCCAGGAATTTCTGCATGTCTTTTACTGTTGTGGGTTCACCTACTGATCTTATGGCTTCTACTCTGTCTGGTATTATTCTTTTCCCATCTTTTGAAATCAACTGTCCTAGGTACAGGACCTCTGTCAGACAGTACTGTAGCTTTCCCTTGTCCACTTTGTACCCCTTGTTGGCCAGCAAAGTCAGTAATGTTATGGAATCTGTTCTGCATTTCTCTTCGTTTTGTGCGCATACTAGTAAATCGTCTACGTACTGAATAATGGTGCTCTCAACTGATAGGTTTCCTAGGTCTTCATGTAATACGCGGTTGAAGATGCTCGGGCTCTCGCAGTATCCCTGTGGTAATCTGCAATGTTCATATCTTTTACCCCCCAGTGTGAAGGCGGTAAGGTATGTACTCTCTTCAGCCAGGGGTATAGAGAAAAATGCGTTCTTCAAGTCTACTACTGTGAAATGTGATGCCTTTTTCGGGATGCTGCATAGTATTGATGCAGGGTTCGGGACTAGAGGGAACTCCTTCTGAATTACATCATTGAGGGGGCGTAAGTCCTGTATCATCCTCCAAGACCCCCCTTTTGCTTTTTTGATTGGATAAATACAGGTGTTACATGGGGAGTTTGAAGGCACTATTATCCCTTGTGCTAGTAGGGCGTTTATTGTCTCTTTTATCCCTTCTTCAGCTTCACGGGACAAAGGATACTGTTTAACTCGCGGTAAAATTGCTCCTGGCTTTAGTTTTATTACCACAGGTTGTACTCCGTGCAACAGTCCCACATCATGGGGGCCTGTTGTCCATAAGTTGTTTGGTACGAGCCTCATGTCGTCATCAAAAAATGACGGTGGTGCTCCCACCACTGTCATCAATTGGACGGGGGTCTCCCTTGCTTGTATTAAAATATCACAGGGCATCGCTATTTCCATTACTACCTCACCATCCCCTTCTGTGTCTGAAAAGAGATCCTCATCTGTTACCTCTCGTAGGGCGATGTTGGCGTTTGTGCACAGCACTGTGCGCCACTCACACCCTTCCTCGTCCACTCCAATCACAGCGATCCTTTTTGCTGACACTTGTACAGCGTGCAAGTCTAATGATACCACTGATCCTGGTGCTGTGTTGGGACACACTATGGGGCGGAAGAGGAACTCCGCCGGAATCCTCCAGTCCATGCTTCTTAGCTCGGGAATTATGAGGGCCAGAGTCTTCAGCCCTTTGATAAACATTTCCTCATTTTGTGGCGGCCCTCGTATTTCCTGCGTGGTTGTGTAGGCTTGCACTACCAACATCGCACGCAAGGGGCATATCCCGGGTGTAGAACACACTATCCCTCTCTCGGTAAATGATATGGTCATGTTGAGTTTACTCAGGAGATCCCTCCCTAGCAAGTTTATTGGGGAATGCTCGTAATACAATAAGGGTGCCTTCACAGTCTTACCCCCCACTGTTACATCCAAAGCTTCTGTGTAAGGAACTTCAATTACAGCCCCAGAGAACCCCTGCGTCTCTAACTTCCTGTTAGATAACGGGAATCGGCCCTCTCTGATACATGATTTCTCCGCTCCCGAATCAACCATGAATATAAATTGCTTGTCTCCTATCTGCGCCCCTACGAATGGTTCCTCTGCTGCATTGTAGGTGGTGGATAGAACTGGACACGCAAGTGTTCTCTGTGGGCTGTCCTATGCGGGGTATCTCATCGCCCCTCCCTCACTAAAGACATTCCCTGAAACCACTGACATGCCGCTGTAAGTTGCTGGCGCGGGGGCCCCGTTTGCTGTTGTCGCGAAAGGGTTACCTGGCGTGTATTGCATACTGTCATTGTTTTGGGCGTGGTTCTGTGTCCTATACTGGTGTCCCTGTTGCTGGCCCGTGGTACCCTGGCCGGGGTTTCTTAGTTGCTGCTGTCCCATTGGGAGACCATATGGGCTCCCTGGGTGTGGATGACCATAATTCTCCTCCTCCTGGAACCCATTGTTTTGTCTACTTCTGCACTCCCTGGAGTAATGCCCCCATCGTCCACAGTTCCAGCAACTCCCCTGGGGGCCCCTGGGACCCTGCCATCCATTTCCTCCCATTCCCCCATACCCCTGTCCGCCTCCTCTCCGGCCCCTGTACCCACCTCGTCCCCCTCGAGGGGCCCACTCTTGCCACTGCGGACTTCCACCTTGCTCCTGCTCAGTCCACTGCCGCTGTGCTGTTCCCGCCCAATTAGTTGCCACCCTTCCTTGGAGTGCTATCAGCCCCTCCTCCTCATCATCTCCCTCCCTACTGTGCGGGAGCGCGGCTACTGCTGCTGCAACCTTCACTAACTTTGACTGTACTAACTTCGCCTCGTCTGCCAATCTTTTCTGCGCCACCTCCTTCTCCCTCTCCTTGATTCGTTTACAATGGTGTACTATTATGCTCTGAATTTCTGGCCATCCCTTTTCTTCAATACCTGCTATCTTGTCAAGCGCCTTCTGCACTTCCTTTGGGAGCCCTCTCTTTATAATAAAATAAAATAAAGATGTCGATTGATACCAGGGCGTGCCCGTTTCTGCTCTCCACATCTCTTGGACCCGAAAAATGTAATCCATAGCCTCTTCCCCGTCATTCATTGTACACTGCATCACTGACTGTAAGTCCGGTGTATCTGGGAATGTGTCGCGTAAGGCATCCCACACCCTAGCACGCACTGTGTTAAAGGAGGCCCCATCATGGCGGTCACAGTCTAGCGTTACTCCCGGGAAACCGGCCTTAACCCATATCCTTTCAGCCTGATCGCCCACTGCTGATACGAGTAGACTTTTTACATCTCCTATGGCTAGGGGTACCCCAGCAGTATGTTTCTCAAAGGCATATATCCACTTACTTGCCCCTCCTGACAACGGGGGCAATAGCTTTAATAAATTTGCTTTGTCCATCTGTGCCCATGGGATATAATTAGGCCTCCCTCCTCCCCTGTGTATCAACGGGAGCTGTAGCCTTCCTTTCGTCGTTGCGTCCGGACCCGTTTTGGCTGCTGATGTTCCCAGTGATGCCATTTTTCCCACTCTGTTCCTTAGTCGCCCCGTCCACTCATCATCCACGGTTCTCAGTGAACATGTACCTTCCTCCCCCTCGCTTCCCCCTCCCATTGCCATACTCAACCTGTCGCTTTCTTCTAACTCGTCCCTTATATCACACAGCAAGTCCTCTCTAATTCCCCCAAGCCTGTCTTCGTTTACAACATCTCCCTCTCTGGGCCCTACTTCTATTATTCGCGTTGGTTCTTCCTCAATTCTGAACAGAATCTCGCCCTTTTTCCACCCCTCTTCGGGCTTTCTACTTTCACCTGGTGCTCTGGACGTACGCCCTGATCTAGTTGCATCTAGTGCTGTTCGTTCGCATATGTCTTTTATCCTCGAGAGCTCATCCTTTGCTATCGACAGTCTTGATTCTAAATCATCTGTGAGCTTCTCTATACCTACCCTTTGTGTGCCTGCCTGGGCTCGCTCCCTCGTTCTTTCATATGGCGGAGGTGCCGTGGGCCGGTGGGGTGTAGTATCTTTCGGGGGAGGTATGTAAGTGGGGTCACTGTACCCCTCTGCGGGCACAGGCTTCTTTAATATCGGGTACAAACTTATTACCTCTACTGGTGGCGCTACACTTGACCCTTCTTTGACATCTCTTTGTATTAGTAGTGGATTGTCTGTGGTGGACGGGAGGTCAGGATTTAATGCTGGTGTTTTAGGCGGTGGTATCTCTTCAAATAACCTCCAAAGATCTAATATTTCCCTCCTATTTTGCAGCTGCTTTCCTTTGTATTTTAGAAAAATGCATGTGGCCACCGTATCCAGAACACTTTTATCAAATGACCCTCCCTCGGGCCAAATCTGCGGTAACCCCTCCCCCTTTAGCTCGGTCACCCATTGGTCGTGATATTTTTTAATCCGCTCCACGTATCCCGGGAGATTCTTACAAATATGCGATAAGGGTGTTTCAGCCCCCATCTCTGTGCCCTCCTAGTGCTGGTGTGTCTCAGTGCGTTTGCAACTACAATGTAAATGTAGTATCGATGTTATTCTTTATATTTTACTTCGCATTCAATGTTGGGTCCCTTTGGGCTCTCCCCCTCCCTGACTGCACAATACAAAACTGGCCGTACACAATGTCTATTCTGTTCTCTTTGGGGGGCACATACAAGAGCAAGCCATCCTTTATTTTGACAATGTCAGCCTGGAAATCAAAAAGGTACTCACTCACTTCACTATATTGACGTTGTCTTAAAAGGGAAAAAAAAAGGTTTTATCCAACCACACTTACCATGACCATTTAACTATTATGCATGTATAACCGCTTTACACATTCACAACATCAAAAATGTCTTCTAGCACATACGAGGTGCACACACCCCTTGGCACCACTCAATTAACCATTCAAGCTGCCCTCCCTTTCCTCCCTAGCCGGCTGTCCCTGTTCGTCTTATTTTAATATCTGGATGCGTATATATATATAGATATTAACCTGTTTTCCCCCCTGTCTAGTAGGACTCTTCTTCTCTTACTGTCTCCCTAAGTTTGTGCTAATCACGGTTCTTTATTCTCCCCCTACCCTTAAAGAAAAGAAAGGAAAAAAGTAATAGCGGTCACTAATGTACTCTCAGTGTCCCCTTTTGCTGAACACTTTTATTTTATACTCCACTTCTTCATATATTCCCAGTACTAGTCAAGATAGCACTATGCGGCGCCGCCTTCCACCCCCTTTCGGAGCTAGGTTCCCGTCACTTTTATCTCTTATTCACCTCTTGATCCTAATGGCCATATGCAAAGAAAAAGCAAGGAAAATTTAAGATGATCCTTAGAAGATCTGCGTACCCCCCCTTCTCGTTATCTGTCTTACACTTCTTTCCCCGCTCCCTTTAGAATCGCTCGCACTCAGTACTCACGTGCCCGTCTTGAACCGATAGTCTCCGAAACTGGGTCCGTCCAGGCAGTGTCACCGTCAGTTCTACAGTCAGCCCCGGCTCCGGCGAGCGGTACGCAAAGGGGATTTTTCAACCGGGATCCCGTACCCCCTCTCTATTGAGTGCGCACTTCTTAGTGTACCGGTCGCCGTTGGCGGGCAGCCTCCCGGAGCCGGCTCACCGTGCGTATCCCTTTTCGACCGGAGATTCTCGTGCCAAAAGGGGACGGTTATACGCAGTTAGGAAGGAATAAAAATCACGCTATCGGGGTCACCACTGAAAGCAAGCGTCCCCAAACAGCACGATCCTCCCCGCAATGAGAGACAATGAAAGACTCTCCCAACATGGGAATGAGGCCAAGACAGAGTGCGGGTGAGCGTAAATGGGAGTTTATCAATCAGAATAGGGCATGCAAAGAACTCTGCAAACTCCGAGAGCGCTCTGTCTGACAATAGCAAAGACAGGCGTATATATTTACAAAAAACGTCATCAAAACCTACATACTATAGGGGGCACAAGTTCATTGGGATTGGGTGGCGACGACTAACTATAGGTGCTGCTGCGGCGTGGTTGGTCTTGGCTGGAGGACGTCACTGGTCACCCTCGTGGGTTGGGCTGGGCCTGGCAGGTCGGCTTGAGTTCATCCGGGCGGTGTTGGTGCGCCGAGGCGGCCTGTGGCAGAGATGAATGCCTTTCCTGACTTACTTGCCCTCGGCCATGCACACCGCAGTCATTCAGTCATTTACAGTGTTATTATCTTTAGTAAATCTTCCAATAGGTTATTCTATAGGTTAATGCAACACAGGAGGAATGCACCTTGTGAGGGGTCTGGAGGTAATACATCGAGGCCTGGTTACCCGTGTCCTGCTGACCGGGGCCATAGGTCGAGGGGCTAAGCTTCGGGGCCTGGGACGGGTGGTACAGGTCTTTCTGTCTTGTTAGAAGTTGTTATGGATGTTCCGCTGTGTGTTGTCAAAGTGTTGGGTGTCCTGATTGCACAGGGCCATAAGTCTAAGACGGTCCGGTGGGTTGTGGGGTTTACGAGGGGGCGCGTGAGTTTAGACAAAGGTTTACTGCTGTGCTGTAAATAATGCAGGTGGCTGGTCGCGGCCTTGGGTGCTGCAGTGGGGGCTACAATTCTTTGAAGCGGCTCCAGTCTGGTCGGGGGAGGTGGGATAGCGCAGAGCGGGCCTCTGTTCTCATGTCTTGGCAGCCTTCGCAGGGTGGGAGGGGGAAATGGCCTTGTACGCATTCACAAAGGTATCTCCCTCGTGTGTTGCTGAATGTAGGTAAAGACATCACAAACATTTGAACACTTTCTATAATACTTATTCAAAATCGCTTCAAAACATGCATTTAAACTTTGCTGGGTGTGTCTCGGTTATACCCAGTCCGAACACCATACTTGTACATTATATTCTAGCAGCTACAGTATTTTAGTTACATGCATACACATTCGCAGTAAATGAGGTAGTAGTTGGGTCGGTGGAGTACATAGAAAACGACCCGCCACTGTACGTGACGGTGGTGGCACATAAGGGGCTTAGACATACACACATGATAAGTGCCTTCTCGCGCATCCTTTACATGAGTTCATAGTATAGTTGCATTCGCTTTCTCGTGTACTCTAGCAGCATTAGCTTAGTTATGGCACAAAACCATGGGAGGTGGGTTGCCCAGTGATAGACGCAACAAACAGATCCCTTGAGCGCTCCTTTATTAGTAGTATCCACCTGTAATGGTGTGAGCTCGCCATTGCTTATATCATGGGAGCATGCTCTCTCATTTTAATACATTCTACAGGCGTTTGTAATATAAGAGATTTTGTGGAAGAAGCATACTTTGCAAGTGGTCTTGATATTATTATATACACATATATTAAGACTGTCTGCCATCAGATGACCATTTTACCGTTCTTCTCATTGTTCAGGCCTGATGGCCGGGTCATGCTGATAGTGATAGTACACTGCGGGAGGTGAACTGTTACAATGTTAGCGTATTGCGCTAGCTCATGTCCGTCTTGCTCGTGGGAACGTGCTCGCAGCGGATCTGCCAGGGTGCTGCGGCAACAGGGATGAGACTCTCCAAGGGTGGGGGCCGCGCTACAGTGCGCTGAGCTCACACCATCTTTACCAAACAAAAAAAATGGTTTCTGGGCCTAGCTAAATTTGTATGGGCAATCAATACGTGTGGGCAATGTCTCCAGCGGGTGAGCCCTCCACCACCTGGGCCCGGGTGGCACGAGGGAACGCCCAATGAGCCATAGCCCTCACCTGGGGAGAAAACGCAGGCGAGAGGGGTCTCCTGGACCAGTCCTCCCCTACACTATCTTCCAAAATACCTTCCTTCTCGAGCCCTAGGAGTTAGATACTTCTCCAGGCAGAGAGTGGAGGGAGGTAGATCCTTCTCCCCTGCAGGCACCTCCCTCTGAAATGGCCTCCCTGACTCTCCCAAACTTGAGCTGGACCACCTGAAGTTCCGGAAGAAGTTCAAAACTTTTCTCTTCTCCTCTGCTTTCTCTCTCTCCCTCCCCTGCTGACCTACCTGTCCGCTGTACCAACTGGTTGCTTGGCTACCCTCTGTCTCACTGAGTCCAGGCTCTTTCTTGATCAGTCACCCTTGCACTGCCTCCAGGCCTACCATGCATTTAGGGGCTGTAACTGTAACCCTACAGTCCCTTGTTCTCCTTGCACCACCCAGAGCCGTGCTGCCCTGGCGATACTTACTCAGAGCATTGCTGCCCTGTTTACCCCTCCCACTTCCCCCCCTCCCTTTCCCCTTGCACTTCTCGTTCTCGCACTTGCACGATCCGAATGACACAAGGCTTAGTAAGATCATTTGTCTTGTCCTCCCTCAGTTTTCCTCCTCAGTTTTCCTTCTCTTTTCTTGTCATGTCTAAAAACACTTGTGTACAGGTGTGTTATATATGACTTATCATATCATGACATATCATTTTATCACAGATGCCCAGAAAAATATACAGTGCCGCAGTGAGAAACGGCTAGACTGGCAGAACCCAAATGCCAGTCTAGCCAGGTAATTACACTTAGCAGGACTGCTTTATCAGAAATGTCCAGTTAAAAAAAGTCATACCAAACTGAGGAATGACTAGACTGGCTGCATCAAAATGCCTCTCTAGCCACTAATACCACATATCATGCCTGCTTAGCATGGACAAGGATGACCATTATGATTTATTGCACAACCCCACCCCCTCACACATCCCTTCTCCCTACCATCCCCTACCCTAACCTCCAAAATCAGCTCAATGGTTCAGAATTACCTCCACGTCCCTCTTCCTTGTCGCAGTGCTTACGTATGAGGCTCCTTGCCTCACTGGTAAGTACTGGAGGAAGAGTGGGACTAGGAGTAATGAAGATTACAGGTAGCTAAGTCAGACATTACCTTCATGTACCTCTACCTTATCCCAGTACTTCTGTATGAGGCATAGTGCCTCATACACAAGTACTGCCTCATACACAAGTACTGGGATGAGGAAGAATAGGGATAGGTGTAAAGAAGATTACCAATAATTAATCAAGGCATTAAACACAAGTAGTGGTGCAACACCATTGAGCTGACTAGGCTTCAGCACTCCCCCACCCCACTGAAATTGTGGGCTATGTTGACTTGACCTGGCTGACCTTCAGAGCAGTTGCCGACAGAATAGAAGACAGATGTTAAACGGCACCTGGGTTTTGCCATTAAGAAGGGCCCAGCCCAGCAATTACTATTGTACATCATTTCACTGTTTTACCTGCATTCAAATGCCAATTTTGTTTAAGCAATTGAAATTGTGATGTGGGTTTAGTACTTGCATGCCAGGGGAGTGATTGGAAGGGTAGAGCGGAAACAGGAGACCAGCCATTCACACAGCAGTCCATAAGTGGGCGCTTTCAGACCTAAAGGAGAGAGTTAACTGCTTGTAACATTGAGGCTGCACTAGAATAGTCTCATTAAAATGCGTAAAGAAGTTAGATGCCCCCACACAAATAAGTTTGCACCTCCCCACCACATGTGAAGTTAGCACCTCCCCACCACATGTGAAGTTAGCACTCTCCCAACATTTGAAAGGTTAGCCCCCCTGAAATGTAGGTTTTGTTGCGCTCCTGAACACAAGCACACACACCATTAACCATGTATACACACGCACACCCAGCCATCCATATATTTAAGTGTGCACCCTTTCACCATACAGGCACACCCAGGCAGCCATCTGTACATTTAAGTGTGCAACCTTTCACCACACAGGCACACACACCCAGGCACCTATCCATACATTTAAGTGTGCACCCTTTCACCGTACAGGCACACCCAGGCAGCCACCCACACAGTGTGCATCCTTTCACCGTACATGCACACCCAGCCACCCATACATTTGTGTGCACCCTTTCACCATACCCTCACACAGAAAGTCACCTATACATTTAAGTGTGTACACTTTCACCATACAGGCACACCCAGGCAGCCACCCATACATTTCAGTGTGCATCCTTTCACCGTACACGCACACACGCATACCCAGCCACCCATACATGTGTGTGCACTCTTTCACCATACACTCACACACGCACATGTCATGGGTTGAGGGGAGCCATAATACTTCAAAAATACATTGGGCCTCATTAGGACCCTGGCGGTAACGGTATGAACGGTGCCGGTAAGGCACCAGCACCGTTCATACCGTCCCGCCGCATTACGAGTTCTGCTCGTGGGTTCCTGACAGCCCGCCAGGTATTACCTGGCGGGCTGTGCGGCACCTGCAAGCATAACTTGTAATTGCGCCGACACCGTTATCAACGGAGCTGGCACAACCATGCTCCCCACCCACATTCTGCCCTATTGGGCATAATGGGGATCGGGAGCCCGGCAATACCGCCACCCGCGAATGGGCAATTACTGGCCCATTCATCTTGTAATGGGCCAGTTATTGCCCAATCGCAGGAGGCGGTGCCGGTAGCGAGCATGGCAGTAGCCGTGCCTTCCATACAGGCACGGCACCCGCCATGCTCGTAATGAGGCCCATTGTTTCTTTTTGAAATCACTCTGACTTCATAAAGAAATTATTTCCGTTAAAGACTGAACCATAATGGAAATAATTTCTTTATGAAGGCAGAGTGACTTCAAAAATAAACTATTTATTTTTGAAGTCATAGGGCTTCCCCCAACCCATGACATGGATGCCTCCACCCTAGGGTCTTCATGTCGTGGGGTGGGGGTAGCCACCAGACTTTTTGTATTCACTCTGCCTTCATCAAGAAATTATTTCTGTTACAGAAATCATTTCTTTAGAAATGCAGAGTAAATCCAAAAAGAAAATGTAAACATTTTATTTTTTTTAAAATAGTTTTTTTTACTCCAAGTGGGGCCCCCTCCAGAACATGTCGTCGCGGGGCCCCACGCACCGCGAGGGGTGCGGGGGCCCCTGTTACTCCAGTGCCTCTGCCACTTCCGAAGGGTGTACCCGATTGCTGTCTCCCGCCACGGAAGTCTTTCAAAAGTGGCAACCTGCTCTACATAGCTACTTCAACTCTCGCTCAGCTGTCAAACACTCCTCTGTCATCTGCCACCTACTCGAAGACCTTGACCTTGATGTCCTCGCTCTCACCGAGAATTGGTTCAAGGCCAGCACTGTAACATGTTTTGACACTCTCCTCCCTGAGGGCCATAAGATCCTCTCCGAGCCCGGAACCAATCGCCCAGGAGGTGGAGTGGTCCTGATCCTTCCTGAATGGGTTCCTGCTTCTGTCATTCCCATGCAGGTCTATTCCACCTTTGAATGCCTGGTCTGCAGGCTCTCTACCTCTCCTGGCCTCTCTCTAACCATGGCCATATCACACTCATCCTCTCAGAATGGGCGGACCTCACCTCTTCTCTTCTTGTCTCTTCCTCTCAACTTCTCCTCCTCGAAGATCTCAACATCCACCTGGATGCCTCGGACCTCTCCTCTGGGCTCTTCCACAACCTTTGCGACTCACTCTCCCTTTCCATTCTACCATCTGGTTCGACACACTCTGCTGGACACACCTTGGAAGTTCTCATCACCTCAGACATCCCCTTCTCTAACCCTCTCACTACTCCTCTCCCTTGGACTGACCACTTTCTGCTCTCCTCCCACCTGAAGCCTCCTGTCCCCAGACAAAGCCCACCACAGAACTGCCACTTGCCTTCTCAGTCATTCGGTCCATGAAGGGAGAGTCAGTGGCCACCTCCTCCTCCACTTTCTCTGCTCCTCCTACTTCTGCGGCTGACTCCCACTCTGGCACAGCCCTCGCCAACCTGCATCTTTCTATCTCTAACACTCTGGACATCCTTGTCCCTGTCATGAGGATCTGACTTGGACGCCCTGAAATGTAAGTGCAGGGTAGCTGCACGGAAGTGGAAGGCATGGGGCATCTCCTCGGATAAACTGGCCTGCCGCCTGCTGCAAAGACAATACAGACTCTCTGTCTTGTTCAAAAAGAGAGTCCATATTCAAGCATGCATCTCTGAAGCCTCTAACATGTCCAAACTCTTTAAAATCTGCAAGAAGCTAGCCAATCCTACTGCAGTCTTCACCTCTCGTGTTCCCTTCCAGGCCATCTGCTCGGATCAGGCCTCTCACTTCACCACTAGGACATCCTATCCTCACTTTCCTCTTCCTCTATATCTCCCTCTACCTCTCTCAGGCCAGCTTTGGCTGACTCTCCCCCTCCCCTCCTCTCCTTCTTTCCTCCCTCTCGCCGATAACACCTGGCAATGTTTATAGACAAGTCCAATCTATGAAAGTGTATTCCAAACAGGTGCTCCCCTGCTTTTCCAGAACTATCAAGGACCACATTGCTTAGCTCGCTCCAGCCTTGGCCGATTTCTGTAATCACTCTTTCGCCACTGGATCTTTCCCCTCTCTCCTCAAGCACTCCCTTGTGCACCCACTTGTAAAAAAGCCAACTGCTGATCCTTCTTGTCCAACAAACTATCACCCGATCTCCATCACTCCTTTCCTGGGCAAGCTCCTGGAAAAGCTGGCCATCTTCCAGCTAACCCTCCACACTGAATCTGTTGGTTACCTACATGACCATCAGTCTGGATTCAGAATAACCAGAGGCATGGAAATTGTTCTTCTGAACACCCGTGAAGATCTGCTCTCTAACCTTGACTCCAGCTCTCCCACTGTCCTCATCCTCCTTGACCTCTCCTCTGCCTTTGATACGGTTAATCTTGCCATCCTGATTAATCGTCTCCACGAGAACCTGGTCATCATGGATTAGGCTCTGGTGTGGCTGACCTTCTTGCTCTTGGACCAACCCTCCCAGGTCCAGGTCCTTTCTCTCCACCACCTCTCTATCCACCTGTGGTGTCCCCCATGGCTCTATCCTCTCACCCTGGCTCTTTAATGTCTACTTGCCCCCTTTGTCCTACCTGATTTCCACCTCCTCTTCCAACTTCCATGTGGATGATGCACAGCTTTAGTTCAGGCTTCCCTCAGCCTCCTCTCCTCTCCTTCCTCGCTCATTCCTGACTGTCTACCCGTGAATCATAAATGGTGCCCTCCAATTATCTCTGTCTCAATGCCAGTAAGACTGAGATTTGGTTCATTAGGAGCCCTGCTCCTGCTTTCCCTCTCGCACTATGGCCAACCTCCTTGGGCCCTCTACCCTCACCCCCCTCAGAGGCAAAAACCTTGGTGTCATCTTCGACTCCACTCGCTCCTTCTCTCCTCACTTCCAGCTGCACCTCCTAAGAGGTATTCTACCTTTTCTTACCTTCACCCAGAAGCTCACTGTCTCCAGAGCTCTGATTCTCTCCAGGCTGGACTACTGCAACAGCCTCTTTCTCAATCTGCCTAACTCTACTCTTCTCCCCCTTCAACTCATCAAGAACAGGACTGCAAGACTTATCCTTGGCCTCAAGCCCAGGGACCACATCTCTTCAGCCCTGAAATCTCTGCGCTGGCTCCCGGTGGCTGCAAGGATCAAGTTCAAGACCCTTTGCATCATCCACAAGGCTTTCTTGGGCCAGGGCCTGCACTATATCCAACTCTCTCTGCCAAAATAACTTCCCTCTAGAGTCCTTCGCTCGGCTACTTTGAACTCTCTGAGGGTCAGACGTTTCTCCAAATTGAGAGTGAGGGGTAGATATCTCTCCTCTGCAGGTGTCTCCCTGCTCCTCTCAACTTTGAGCTGGACCACTTGAAGTTCCGGAAGCTGTTCAAGACCTTCCTTTTCTCCTCTGCCTTCTCTCTCCCTCTTCCTTGCTAGCCTTCCTGTTTGCCTGTCCTGCCTGGTCTACAGGTAGCTCCAGAGTCTCACAGGGTACCAGGCCCCAGTCTTCCTGCACTTCCTCCAGGTCTGCTGCACACTTAGGGGCTGTAACTGTAACTCCTACTGCCCTCCATGCACTTAACCAGAGCCGTGTGGCCCTGGCTGCACTTACCCAGAGCTTTGGTGCCCTGACTGCACTTTCCCCTGCACTTTCCCCTTCCCCCTGCACTTCCCCTCTCCCTTTCCCCCATTTGCACTTTTGTTGTCGAATTTGCGCGATCCGAATGACACAAGCCTAGTAGGATAGTTTCTCCTGTTTCTCTCTGTCCCCCTCCCTTGTCTTGTGGCTCCTAGAAACACTTGTGTACAGGCGCGTTATAAATACCAAATCATATCATATCAATAGTGAACTTCAGGCAGCTCATCAGGATAACGAACTGTAAGACACGCCCAGTACGTAGATCCTCCTGGAGCACCCAACAATGTATTGTGCATGAACTGGTGCACGCTGTGAAAATGTGCACCCTTGCCCAAAAAATGGCAGTACCTGTCTGTAAGTGCTTTGACAATCATCAGCAGAGGGGTCCCCAGCCGGAGCACAGAACTGGACGGCAGGGGCAGATTCCACCGCGCCCTGCAAAAAGCATAAATGCATACATAACAGTGAGCAACAGACACATAGGCAGGTAGTATAGGGCACTGTGGCTGGTACAAGGTTATCTTTTTTTAAAATAGTTTGTGTGCCTCGATTCATTTAATCTTTTCATAATATTTTTACAAACCAGAAAAAACATCTTACATTAACAATTCATCATCATCATAATAAATTAATGCAAGATTACACTATTTACAATGTTATTCACACATACTTTACACAAATAATCTCTATAAAACTATTAATACTTAAAAACGTAAACCCATTCCATCTTCATAATTCTTCTTATAAAAATATATCAATTCTTCATATTCACTTAATGGAAAGATACCAAGCAACACATAATATCATTCAATTAAGCATGTATATATACGATTACAACTTGCTGATATATTTAATAATCTCAGGCGAACAGCATCGCAGGTGGACAGCGCACCACCAGAAGCCAGGACACGTGCAGACTTAAAATTGGCCGCTGCAAAAAGGAAAGTACCAGAAAACAAGCCTTCTCTGCCTACGCCTCAAGACTATGGAACCTCCTCCCCGTCAGCATCAGGTGCGCCCCCACAATCCTACAATTCACAAAAGAACTCAAGACCCACATCTTCAAGGAATCTCTGCACCTCATCACCTAGGCCATCACAGCGGCCCTCGCGCCGCCTGACTCGCTAGATGCTGCCCGCCCCTTTCCTCCACACTACCCGGTACAGGCTGTACCCCTCCACTGTGTCCCTTTGTATCCCACTCCCCACTGTATATCTGTTCTATTGTTACCTCTGAAAAGCACTCTGTTATGCATCTGAACTGAGGTATACCTCTGTAAAGCACTCGGTTGTGTATTTAAATTGTTGCATACCTCTGTAAAGCGCCCCGTTGCTCCTCAAAGCCAGGTCCGCTCATCTCCATAGTGCATAAGATAGGCTCATCGATGTACCAGTGGTGCAAAATGGCCAAAAAACACCACCCCCCTTATTCCGCGTATCATATGAGTGGTTTTCCAGAAATGATATATGCATGATTCTTTTGAGTTAATGGGTGCTCTGTCCTCTCTGGTACAGAGTAGGTTTTACAGATTCAACATCATCTTTCCGCTCTTGGAATCGTATGCCTAGGATCCGGAATCATGAGTGATGGTATCGGATTAAATCTCAGCGTTGTGATGAAACTACGGAACCCTGCACAGATACTTTGGGGGACAGCAGAATGTAAAACCTTGCTTAGCATATTCCCTTAAGGTAGCCTTAGAGGCTAGATAATCAATATTACAAGAACAATCCCATGGAATTTCTTTCGTTTTCAGTTGTTTACTCAATAATATGTATACAAGTGCAACAACACACTCCCATTCGATTTCATTATGGAATTTCTCGCAAGCAAGAGCAAAGTAATTTAAGGCCTTTACTTTTTTGTTTTATCTTTTAACGGGCACCTAAATATGCACATAGCCAAGTCCCCATCTGGGGCTCATTACAAGTATGGCGGTTTGGGAAAAAATTGGCCGTAACTCAATTACTGCTACTTTTCCCGTACCACCATACCATGAGTATGGCCCTGGAGTGGGGGATTTGCCTCCACCATCATGCTGGAGGTAAATCCTTCCAACATCTGCCAACAATTGGTGGAATTACTGTGGCGGTAATTCCAGCGGCAGTTACTCTGCCGAAAAAGACCCATAGAGTCCAATTTACTCTGATAAAATTAGGATTTACTCGGCCAGCACCACTTGTAATCCAGCAGTAATTCGACCAGACCAAGTGGCGGTAATGGTAATTCTGTTGGCTAGTATTCCAGCAGATTTACCACAGGAGTACTGCCCAACTCGTAATGAGGCCCATTATTGTCAGCATAGTTCTCACAGATATTAAATCCAACTACATCCTAATGTCCTGCATGGGCACACCTGGACCTAATGCTAGTACTGACCTCCATTAATTATCCTCAAACGTGTCGAGCCATTTACGTAATGTGCTGCTGCTAAGGCATTTTGCAAGTCTCCAATAAATAGGTTGAAAAGCATAGGGGGCTACAATGCACCCCTGCTTTAATCCCATGTTCGTGTTAATGGCTTTAGAGAATGTACCTGCAATATCGAGTCTTATTTCAACCGAGGAATCAGTATATAGCTGCTGTATCATTATTAATAAGCCCTCGGGTATCACCCACCTCTGCAGCTTTCTCCATAGCAATTCACGGTTCACAGTATCAAAGGCCAGCGTATAGTCACAACATTCCACATAGAGGGTCCGATGAGGGCTGCTTCTTCTTGCTGTACCATTCAAAATTATCATGGGTAGGTCCTTCCCGACAATACCTTCTAACCACCACTCTTTCTTCTGTGCGCCTGGAGCGCAGGACACATACCCTTCATTCGGCTCCGGAAAATGGACCATATTAATGTGTATGCTGCAATCCCAACGCCTGACGCCATCAGTTGAACTTGGCAACCGGCAACCGAGGGAGCACGAGCTCCAGCCGTTGTGCACGTTCCTGTGCTACAAAGACATGAAGCGTTTTCCATGTTCTCCGTCTTCCATGCTTGCATGGTGATGTCGCGAATGTTCTAGGTGGAATGCTGTGCATGTGTGACCTGCTGAGCTTTCTTGGAATGAAGCAGTAGGGTGGGCAGGTAGTGCAGTAGGGGATTTGCTCATTGCCAATGTTATAGTATGTCCTTTACAAGATCTCCAGGATCACATGCAGAAAAGGAATGCTTCTTTATTCATCAGTTACAGGATCAGGATAGTACAGTCCCCAGCGTTATCACACATAGGTATGGGACATCCACTGGCATACACTGTCACTCCAAAAGCCTCTCTCCAGCTGGCATTCCTAGAGCAAGCCATACATAGGACATTCGTGGCATCTCCATGCAGGAAAGGAAGACAGAGAAGGCAGAAAGCACAGCACAACAGTTTGTTAAGTTGAAGGCAGTCCCTTTCAAGAAGAACCAACTGGCCGGTTGCACTAGATGCACAAACCATACACATACCAGTGGACGAAGCTTCGAGTGCTTTACTTGTGAGCCTGGAATCACGGGTCAGCCTCTACCTTCTGGCATGTCTGTTCGTTTTCAAACGTATCAAGCGTGCACTAACCAAAAACATTCTAGTGTTTAAGGATTTGTTGTTTGCCAAAACATTCGTATATAAAACAAATGGACCGAGAGACTGAGGATGGCAACAAATTTGTTCAATTCATTTTTATTTTATTTTAACCAAAAATATATATCTATTTATTTTCATACATCACAATTTGTTTATGGAAATATACCACTGGAGCCTTAAAAAAAATCACGTTTGCACACATTTACATACCAACTTATACTCGACTCCATCAGACATACTCACTTATACATACATACAAATATTGTATTACTCCACAGTACATTGCAAAGCGGTCTTGTAACATGCATGACAATATAACAAAATTTCACAAGGTATTTCCACACCCCTTGTGTACAATGGTGTGTCTATCTGTTCGACAACAGAAGTAACTGTCTGGAGAACCGTGGGCAGACCAGGTACCCTTTATTTTTTGATTGCCAAGGTAAAACTACATCAATGAGGGCAACATTTGCACCTAACTTATCATACATATTTATTCCAACTATGAAGACTAATACATTTAGCAAGACATTAAACTTGATATACCCACATAGTATGTCAGTAGTGTTCTGGAAAACATTTTTATGGAAGTAATAATAATGACTTCACTTAAATAGTGATCTTTGTGTTGGTAATCAGCTCTAGAAGCTAATTACAAGTGTTATTATTTCCCAACTGAATGGTACTCATTTTATTGACTTTGGAAAGATGGCAGATTGAGTGAAACCTCTGAGTTCTGAACCTGTGACCATCAGTTATTCACTGATGCATTACTCCACTGAGCTATTTTACCGTTTGACATTCTAATTTGGGACGTAATGGAACCATTTCTTCTGAATGTTTTGATATGGCTAATACATTGAATGTGCATTTGAAATGTACATCTACTATGAATCACATGTCTAGTCTGAACCCTAAAACCCTGGGAGATAGTCTCCAGTAAGAGTCTCTCGAGGGTGCACCCACATGGTACTGCACCCCTCTGCAGCTGTTTTTCCCCGTGGGAGTTAACAGTTATTTGATTTCCCTTCAATTCGCCATGTGGGATATATTGACCCACTCCACTATGCTATCCGGCATCACCCTGATAGTATGGTGCAAGGAACTGCAACAATGGCGGCAAAACACTTGTGTGTGCCAAAAACCTACAAAAAAACCCTACAAAAACCATGTTCTGAAGCACACAAAAAGATGGATGCACAACCAGCCACCCATGGTGCATGTGTGGTGGAATAGAGCACACGCTGCAGACAATGTGCCAGTGGGCTTCATGACCAGCAAAAAGAGTGCAGAGAAAGAAGCAGCGCTTTGCAAATGAAACTTCAAAAGGTGCCTATAAATGACATTTGCTTTGTGCTAAAAACTCCAAAATGCCTATAACACAACACGTCTCAACATTCAAAGTCTTGCTTGGCACTATAATTCATGTCATTTTATGAAGCATTGCGAACATACAAAGTCCTAAATGTGAAGAGCAAAACATTTCTTCAGAAAAACTGGATTGTCTATAAACTGACAGCCCCTGTCAGAATCTGGGTACAGTACCCTGGTCTACCTGAATGACAGCTGTCAGATGAGTTACTGATGAAACTTTAAAGTGATCTAAATTAAAAAGTCTGCCGGATCAGCAAAAATAAAAAGGATTGTGGCTAAAAAGAATACAGATCTCAATTGCTTTCATCCCACAGAGTTAAAGCTAAGAGAAAGTAATTTATTTATGTTTGATGCAACAAGTTTGGTTTTTCCTGGATTCTTAATTAAGAATAAATTAGCTTGGCTGAGCTGCAACCCTTTCGAAGTGGACAAACAGGTTTCTCCCAGGGGGAGGGATATCCTCTCAGCTGAAACTCACGGGGAGATGATAATTGTGGGGTAACCCAGACTCTTGTCTACAGGAAGAAAATGAACAAGAGAAGGCCCTTCAATTTAGGAAACGGAGGTGTGAGAGGGTCGTAAATGGCTTCTGGAAGGAACAAACAAGGAGGGGGATGCTCCTAGACTGCAGGGAGAGAAAAAAGGGGCATACCATTTGCTGTTAAGCATGAGCAAAGAACCATTTTTAAAGACTCATAATTTGTGATTCAAAATGGTGAAAAATATACCAAGGACATATCTCTTAGTCTAATTTTTGGCTGCACATTTTAAGACGCAGCAGAACCGTGTAACATGTTCTGGACAGGAATGGCAATATATGTGGTTTTATGTGAAATGTATGAATCCTAGAATTGTGAAAATGTACACACACATTCCTTTGTTAAATACACACATTTGTGGAAATTTGCATAAAGTTTGGAAATTGTGTTCATAGCAAAAAGGAAAGAATTCTGTAGAAAGTTGAGACAAGACCCCACAGCTATGGGATTTTGAGGAACAGATGCTGCATAAAATATGGTATCTTTGTGTGTGATTTGTGTAAAAGGGACCAATGTAGAAATGTGTATTTAGTATAAAATCTGATTTTGAGACCAGTAGCTAAAGGGAGGTTTCTAAGAACTGTAAAGCAAACCATAAAATGTGACATCATCCGGCCTTGATCCCATCACTCAAATGCAAGGCGGAGATGAAGTGTTGATCCAATCCCAGCTCACAGGAGCAAGCTTAGCTAAGCCGGCCCACACACCCTTTTTGTGATGTCATTTGAAAGGATAAATAGAGACAGCTGACAACACATAGGAACTCACTGATTCATTCCCTTTCCTGATTCCGGTGAAGCACTCTGAGCCAGCATTCTACATTCAGCTTTAACATCCTTCCAGATCCAGATGCCAAGACTCTTGCAAGCAGTAGAGAACTATTGACTTTCTGCAAGGCCAAAATCTTCAAACATATTCTTGCAACCCAGTGAAGCGCTGCGGTGTGAGAACGCCTTTTGGACTAGTATCCTGAAATTCTCTGGCTTGCTACCACTAGGCTTGCCTGAGGAACTCGCTATCCAGCTGATTGAAATATCCACAGACTAGGAGGGGTGATCCTGTGCAAATCCGGTGACCGGCCTAGCTGACCCGATCCCGTGCCTGATGTGCTGTTCTTCCTAGACCAGATCCAATCCATGATCAGAATTGACGGTCCCATTTAATAGCTTATTCTGTGAGTATTAATAGGAAGAACTGTGACCCATAGTATATTTGCATTGTCTTAATCCAATCTCAAAACCATCCTATCTTTCATTCAGAACCATAGTGTTGCTAGAACTATCTTTGCGCTGACTCTTTTCTCATCTGAAGAAGTAGAGTACCCACAAAAGGCGGGTTGCTCACTTTATAGCGAATATCGCGTAATGAAAAGTTTGCCGCGATTTTACATTCTGAGAAATTTTACACATGTGAAATAGCTTTATATTGTTTCCGACTTGGACTTTGAGATTTCCATTGTTTTCTTTTGACTAAACCATTGCTTGTGATTGTGTGTAACTTGTCAAAGCGGCTCCCATAGGAATTTATAACAATTTAAGTATTTTTCACCACATTTGGTGTTTTTGCTCAGTCGATTCCAAAGACAATTTAAAATCCATCCTGACAGCTTGAAAGTCAATTCCTTTTTCTCTTGTGTTTGAAGGGGGAAGGTGGGACTGATATTCTGTTTGATTTGTGCTATTCCTAAATACCTGCTCTCTCCTCACATCTATTTAATTGCGTATTGGGGGTTTGAGGGGTGTTGCAGGGGGAACTCCTAACCATAGTGCCATCTGTTCTACACCAATTCAAAAGTATTCTTTTTTGTGCTGCATTTGTTTTCATGCTCATTACTTGATTCATAGTGTATTAAAGATATAATTCAGTGTTCTGTCACCCCATTGGTGATTGTTGTTTACCTATTAAAATATATTATGATTACATTTTAAATACATAAATAAATATTTACCTTTGCAAACTAGCCTGATTCCTGGTTCAGTGTGACCGGGGGGGTTCCAGGAGAAGGGTGTGATACGAGTGGCATATCGTTCAGAATATTGAACTCATAGATAAAAATAAATAAGGGTTTCAATTGTGCACTACATGCTGGGTGTGACTTGGGTGTATGCCGGATTGAAATCACTTACAGCCAGTTACGACTTTCGTTTAATACAGTTCGGGATTTCTTTTCGGTTCTCCCCTCGACTCAGCGGCTGTGATGAACCGCCTGGCTTTTCTTGTCTCTGGAGTCAAGGACGGTACCACGGTAGCAAGCATCTCTCCCTGTCCTGCTTATTAGTGTAGGAGGGCTTTGCGTACCGTTGACATCTGCTGCAACACACGCTGGCTATTGTTTGGGTTCTGATGATTCCTTTCATTGAGGCTTTGCGGGTGTAGGTCAGAAAGGGCAAGATCGCTTATCTCCTTGTCGCCCCTTTGGTTCTCGCCACCTTTCTCCTCCTCTTCGTCTCATCGTGCAGTCTGCCTTGCTTGTTGTGTGCTTTCCTGCTCCACCTTTTATCCCTGTGGGGAATAGAAAGGGCTGTCAGGTGTGTGTTATTCCTGTCAATTGCCTGACTCTGCCTGACCCTTGTGTCAGGAAATGTCAGGTAAACAACTCTTCTGTTAGTCCATTGTTTTCTACTGTGTGAAAAAGTGTTGTGTCAGAAAATGGGGTTGGGGGAGTAGAGTTTCTAAGTATCTTACTGGGTATGATTGGGAAAAGGTGTCATGAGGAATTATATTATTCATCCTAGGGAGGGTAGGTGAATTCGGAAGGGTGAGTTTGGTAGGGTTTGTGAAATGAATAGGGAGGACGATGCAGATTGGGAGTTCGGGAAATAATAATCAGAGGGACTGGATGGAGAATGACTGGGAGTATTCGGGTAGTACACAGGAACACAGGGATTCTGGGAGATGGAGTTTCCGAATGCAATGGGGTTTGCGTTTCTAGGGGATTCACCATATACAGAGGGGTTGTTGGATTTAGGCAAGGGAGATTAATTAGGAGGAAGGGGGGTTTATGTGGTACAGCCTACAAAAGCCTCAGGGACTCTGTCCTCCTCACCTTCTTCCCCAATATAATATCTGCATCTCACCTGGGGCATTTCTCCGAGCATAACCTTGGGTTCCCCTGCCAAGGTGATCTTCCCTCACTCATCCACCCCCAGGGATGGGCTCTGAGAGTGCCAGCCCTTCTCTGGCAACCTGAATAGGGTATTCTCAAGGTATATGCAGGAGAATACCCACAGGTTTCTCACAACTGGCAGTAATTAGGTAAGCGCAAGCAGTAAGTAAGTGGTTATTGCAAGCACACACTGGCATAGGCTAATGAGTGCTAAAAGTAAGTGCTGGGAGAGGGCAGAGGCTGAAGGTAATTGGGTGCGGGAGGCCAGAGCCCGGAAGGACACACAAGGGCCCTGGTCACCAATCACAGCAACTGTGGCATTAGCAGAGGAGGGAGGAGATGAAGGAGGAGGTGTAACGGAAAGTCTTGAGGAGCTTCCGTAATTTGAGGAGATCCGGCTCAAGATGAAGCAGAAGGGGGAGCCTGTTCCATCGGAGGGAGCCAGATGAGATGAGTGATCGGCCACCAGCCATCTGTTTAGCAAAGAGCTTGACACTCAGAGAGTTGGTACCAGAGGAACGTAAAGTTATAGAGGGAGAGTATTTAGTAAGTGCAAGTTGTAGATAGTGTGGTCCCCAGCCCCAGACTGCCTTATGGGTGATGCAGAGGGATTTTAATTTGATCCTTGCAGCAACCAGGAGCCAGTGAGGTGTTTTTAGGGCTGCACAGATGCAGTGACTGGGCTTGAGGTCAATGATAAGTCTTGCTGCCCTATTCTGGATTAGCTGGAAAGTTAGTAGCGAGGAGGAGGGTACATTCTGGAAGAGGCTATTGTACTAGTCCAGCCTAGAGAAAACCAACCAGAGCTATGGAGACATTGATCTTCTGGGGTAAAGTGAGAAAAGGGAGAATTTCTTTGAGAAGGTAGAGTTGAAAGTGGGACTTCTTGGCAAGGTCCTAAATGTGAGGGAGGAAGGAGAGAGAGGAGTTGGAGATTACTCTGAGGTTTCTGGCTTTGGATGAAGATGATGGGGTAGAGCCAATAGAGGACGGCCAGAGTGAGAGGAAGAAAGAGGTAGCAGGAGCCCCGATAGGAAGGATCTCAGTCTTGCTAGCATTGAGGCAGAGATCGTTGGAAATGCACCAGGCCTGAATTGCAGATAGACAGTCTGGAATGATGGAAGACGTAAGGATAGGATCAGAGGGAAGTTTGAAGAAGAGTTGTGTGTCATCTGCGTACCACTGGAAGTTAGGGGAGAAGGAGGAAATGAGGTATGCCAGTGGAGCAAGGTAGATGTTACAGAGCCAGGGGAGAGGTGAGACCGCTGGGGGACACCAAAGGTGGAAAAGGAGGTAAGGGAGGAGAAAGTGCCCAGAATGACCGGGAACAGACGGTCACTGAGTAAGGAGGACAGACAGACCAGTGTCCACTCCGAGATACCCAGGGTATCATGGAGCCGTTTTATGAGGATGGAGTGGTTAACCTTGTCACAAGCAGGGGAGAGATCAAGTAGAATGAGGACAGCTGGAGAGTTGGAATCTAGGGGATGCAAGTAATTCCTAATGGGTGTTTAGAAGAGCAGTTTCCCTGCCTCTGGATGCTCAGAATCCAGACTGATGGTCATAGAGGCAGCCAACAAGTTCAGTGTGTAAGGTAAGTTGGGTGAAGGCCAGTTTTTCCAGGAGTTTCCCAAGGAAGGGGGTGATGGATATGGGGTGGTAGTTGGCTGGACAGCTGGGGTCTAGAAGGTTCTTTCAGGAGGTGGGGCACAAGGGAGTGCTTGAGGTAGGAGTGGAAAGATCCAGTGGCAAAAGAGTGGTTGCAGAAATCAGCAAGTGCAGGAGCAAGAGAGCTAATAGTGTCCTTAATTGTTCTGGAGTAGAAAGGGGAAACCTGTTTGGAGGAGACCTTCATGGAGCAGACAACTCTGGTGACCTCATCAGGTGTGATGGGAGAAAAGGAGGATATAAAGGCAAAAGGAGGGTGGGAGGCCATAGGAGGTAAGGAGGGTGGGGGTGAGAAGCAAGGGTGCTCAGGATATGAGTTATAGAAGTAAAGTGGGTGGTCAATACGTTGAAGAGGGCCTGGGGAGGAGAGGTGAGGAGGAGAGTGCAGATAGGTTGGCTAGTTGCCTGCAGATTTTAAAGAGTACAGCCATGTTGTTGGTTCCACCAGAGACACGTGCCTGGGTGTGGGCTCTTTTCTTGCCGCAGATAGAAAGTCTGTATTGTCTTTGGAGCAGGCAGCATGCCAGTTTGCCAGAGGGTAAGCCAGAAGACTGCCACTTCCGTTCCACAGCTCTGCACATGCTTGTCAGGTCTGCAAGTACAGGGTGGTACCCAGTGTCAAGCTTAGAGACAGATTGCAGGAGGATCCTCATGACTGGGGCAAGAATGTCCAGGGTGTTAGTTATGAGCAGGTGGTGGTTGCTGAGAGCCGAGTTGGTGGTTGAATCTGCACTGGAGGGAGGAAGGTGGATGAAGGTGGATGCAAAGGCTGCGGCTGACACTCGTTTCATGGGATCGATGTCCGTGAATGAGGTTGGCAGGGCTGGGGTAAGTGCGGTCGGAGGGCAGAGGGGACCCAGGTAAGATGAGTTGAGAGAGTGGTCTGACCAGGAGAAAGGGGTGACCAGTGGGAAGGAGAGTAAAAGGTCAGAGTGGATTAGGACATCAAGAGTGTGGCCAGCCGAGGGGGTTGGAACAGAAGGGAGAATGCAGAGGGAGAGTGAGGTGCAGAGGTCACAGAAAAGAGAGGATGCCATGATAGAATAGTCCAGATGGATGTTTAGAGGTAGTTGTAAGGAAAGAGAAGCAGAATTCGGCCCATTCAGAGAGGAACAGAGTGGTAGAGCCGTGTGGCCTGTAGATAGTGGCAATGGTCAGCGAGGAGGTGAGGGAGATGACCAGCTTGCAAACCAGGCTCCCCAAGGAAGAGTAAGGCTGGATGGGTATGTGAGAGGAAGGGACCCACTCAGGAAAGATAAGAGCAACCCCTCTGCCAGCACGGTTAGGGTGAGGCTTGGAGATGATCTTGTAGCCATCAGGGAGAAGGGAGTCAAAAGCAGTGACTGAGCTGGCATTGAACCAGGTCTTGGCTGTGTTCTTCCCACATTTGGGGAAGAATACAGCCAATTTTGGGTCTAGATTGGGCACCAAATGATTCTTGCCCTTCATCGATGGCCTAGGGCATTCCTCCTTCATTTTCTACCACAATTATTGTCCAGTTTCTTACAGAGAAAGACATTTGCAAATCTTTCCACATGTTGAACAATGAACCATTAATAGGAATTCAGAGGAGTTAATCAAAACGAGTTAAACATCAGCTTCCCCATATGATAGTTTACCCCGGAAGTTGAATCATCCTCATTTGTGAGCATCATCTGTATCAGTGTATGGATCTATGAACATGGGAAGGAAATCAGCCTCAACCAAATACAGGGTCAGCCATTCCACCCCAGACAACGAGCCAAGAGCCTCCAATCTTGCTCTCTTCTCCAGATTTAAGACTTTGCCCCAACCTAGGGGCTTTCATGATACACAAAGGTCACTAGCAAAAGAGGCCCCCGCAAACATCAATGCCCTGGGGATGCTAGACCGAGATTCAAAAGACAACACAGATGGCCGATTGCACTGGACATGGTGCAACCTTTGCACCTTTTTACCTGCCATCACATTTTCTTGCCGTACTTCTCCAATAACATTGTCTGCTAAACCTTGCTTAACAGCAGAGTCTACAGACTCTCCAAAACATTCAGCTTTAGCTGCCATGGGCCCCTTAACTGTAGTTGTTGTGAAGTGACTTGCAGGCTTAACTTAGGTTATATATTAGGTTTATTCAAGACACTTCAGTTACAGTTACATGGAAGTAAATACAGGAGTATGGAGTATTATCAGCACTGGCCCCATCACCCAGGCAGGGGAGCTCTAACTGCCTGCCTCAGTATGGAACCCTCAGATCAGCATTCCATCATTCACCCAACAACATTCCATGTGACATCACACACTCACATATGGCAGATCAACACAGACAGTCACTATATAACACATCTCCCTCCTTTTCCAAAGCCACACACACACAGGAAGTCACAACATAACACATCTCCTTCCTTTACCAGACCCACACATATGCACAAAGCAGTCACAGCAAGATTTTTTTTCTAAACACGTCTCAAACACGCCTCTAATACCAAACCTAAAACAGACACACTCACGACGACACAACACTACTCACCCATCCAAATATCAATTATACTCAGCAGGTTGGGTATGACCTACTTAGCCAATACATTCAAATACTGCAGAAAAATCTGAGACACTGGCCAGACATCCCAAACCCATCTGCGTACCCGGCGAATGACCACCGGCAACCCAGTGCAGTATTGATAGAAATTGACATGCCGCACCCCATACATTTGGATGAAACACAGGCTTTGACACAACTACAGATAAGAAAATATCACTACAGAGGGGCTACCTCCTTTAAACAATTATGGAAACAATCTGACATGGTACTCATCCACTGAGGTACCTGTCCTACTCAACACGGGCTGAGGCGCTACCTCACGCACATCACTATGTTCCACAAAGCCGAGGCGCTATCTCCCTCACATACACTTGTGCCCATTCACATCAAAGGCGCTTTTCTCGCTAACTCTAATAGTGACACCTAGCGGAGGCGCTACCTCCCACATGTACCCTTACATCCATGCACATCTACAATGCTATACTTCGCATAAACCCGGAGGCGCTACCTCCCAAACAAACCCTAGTGACACTCACCTCAGAGGCGCTACCTCACAAAAAAACGTATTGTCACAGGAGGCGCTACCTCCCTAAAATACCCATTTAGCCACACTCATCAGAGGCTCTACCCCCATCAAGCGTGACCCACATATCAGAGGAACTACCTCTAAGTACTACCACAGTGTCATTCACCTCAGAGGCGCTACCCCTTACTAATACTGAAGGAGACACATACACATCAGAGTCGCTACCTCTCATTCCTCACACAATGCCGTTCACATCAGAAGCGCTACTTCTGCAGTTTCTACCTAATCCATACCATATTCATGTCCATTATTGTGCATCTATTTCACTTCCAACTTTAACTGAATCAGGCTAAGACATTTTACAATTCAGCATATTATATCTGTGGTGTTATTAAGTTAACCAACATTTTTGTCCTAGAAGTCCATGGTCATCTCTTGACCTTACGATAAATGTTATGCTCCTAAAAGTCCATGGTCAAGTTTTGACCCTATAAGAAATGGCAACTGAACTTCTGAAAATCCTCAAAAAGATTATACTAGCTCACTCTTCCACATGCAACTCCATCAGATACAACACAAATTCGGCACTTCACCAAAATCCTCAAAAAGATTATACTAGCTCACTCTTCCAAATGCAACTCCATTAGATACAACACAAATTCGGCACTTCACCTTTTTTTTCTTTATGGAGTATGCTTCGTTATGCATGTTAACATAATAAACATATTATTAACTCTACTAGAAGTCCATGGGTGATCCGCACCCTTAACCTGGAAATCCCCAAAGATGTTACATCCTTAGCATTGCATCTCACACACTTACGTCTCACACGTTAAACTTCTTAAAAAGGATACATTTCGTCTTGACTGACTTTGCTTGCATTGACCCTCTTTTAATTCTTCTGCTTTAAAACTAACAAAATCCTGCGATGCCCCTTCAAAACGCTGCATCTCGACCATGGGCCCCAAGTCTTCAATGCCTTACCGTGCAGCTTTGTAACCTCTTGATTCTTCTGCAGGATGCTGAGTCTTTTATTATGGCGCTCCATGCCCTCTAGACTCTGTTGAAAATGCTGCCTGGCGCCAGCCCACTTGTTTATTGTGGCGCGTCACTTTGATGCACAACAGTTCCAAAGCTCTCACTCATACAGGCAACTTCTTTCTTGCGGCGCACCGTGTAGAACCTCTCTGACTATACTCCGTGGATGGCTCATAATTCCACTTCAATGTTCACACATCCGTGCAGTAGCAATTTGCATCCGACGCTCTCCGGATGCGGCTACGTAGCACTTTCACGTGATACGTTAGTTCCTTGGGGTTCTTTTCTCAACCTCCGATTGGCAAAGCGTATCAACTGCTAACGCACTACGCGCCACACATGGAACGCTGAAATCTTCGTTCCATACCTTCGCCAAGACCCTGTGAGGATAGTGTGACGTCATTAGTCACCCACTAGTAGAGCAGGGTCGCTGAGCTCCTGCTTCCCAATGGTCAAATCCCACGGGTGAGACGACATAACGGCACCATTTCACTTTGGCACACAAGTCCTTTAACCAAACCCACGTAGCATAGTTATTTCTTCATTCACCCCTATGCATACTTTTGTTTCCTCTCTCCCACATGCTGCTTCCCCTTTTAACTCCTTTGGGGAACGAATGAATTACTGTAGTTTTGGGGCAGGCACCTTCCAGTTCAGCAGACTTATTTTACCTCCACCTGAGAGTTACTTTGCGGGGCAAGCTGCTCTCAAAGGGCTTATTGGGACATTCCGCTTCACTGCTCAGTGATGCTCGCATTGCTTGGTGGGGCTTTCAAAACGCTGGGACATTCCGCTTCACTGCTTAATAATGCTCGCATTGCTTGGTGGGGCTGTCAAAACGCTGTATGTCCCATTACCTCTCCCCCTTTTTCTCCACAAGTCCATTGCACTTGGCTGCACCTTCCTTAATTTTGTTACACCTACAGCAGCTGTGGAACAAGAGTGGAACCTCTCATCCATATTTTCCCACTATGACAGGCTTGGCTTATTTCCACCTCGGGCTACTTCATCTTCATACTGTTTCATGTATTAACCCCGTGGGGCCTCCCACTTTTGCTGATCCCTGATGAAGTGGGGCTTCCTTACTCTTCCCCTCCTTAACCCTGGGTGATGGGTCTCTTACTTGTGTTGTGGGGGCAGTGCTGATCGCCGCTGTTTCCTGCTGTCTACTGCACCTCCTGCAGCAGGCTCCTTCATCTTCAGCTCCTTCTTTTGTGCGCAGATTCTTCTAGGGAGACCAACTCGTCGCCAATGTTGTGAAGTGACTTGCAGGCTTAATTTAGGTTATATATTAGGTTTATTCAAGACACTTCAGTTACAGTTACATGGAAGTAAATACAGGAGTATGGAGTATTATCAGCACTGGCCCCATCACCCAGGCAGGGGAGCTCTAACTGCCTGCCTCAGTATGGAACCCTCAGATCAGCATTCCATCATTCACCCAACAACATTCCATATGACATCACGCACTCACATATGGCAGATCAACACAGACAGTCACTATATAACACAAGTCCCTACGGATTCTTCAATAAACTGTTCCAAGCCTGGGCAACCATATCATTTATGAATGTGTCTAACCTACCTTGCCACTTAGAGAATCCAACGGGAGCCTCAGACATCGGTGCAGGCACGCTGCCTGCTTTCCTGTCCTTGTTCGTCAGCATGTCACCTAAACAATACACCCAAACACCACAGTGCCCAAAGATGCAGGTCAAATGAAGAGGAAAACCAAATCCTCTTTCTATGTTTATGCAGAAACCGGTCCATTCGCCAATGTCGAGTACTTTTTCTAAACTGGCGTCTGTTCTGTAGGCAGAGAGCAGAAACATATGACCCATTGCCGCACACAGAGAGCGGCAGAGAGCCTCTTGTTCTCCCCAGAGATGATAAAATGCCCAGAAGACAACGAGCCAAAATAGAACAAAAATTTTAGAAAAACACTGCATTGTCCACAAGGCCGTCTGGGGCCTTAGGCCAAAATACCTTCAACTCTCTCTTCCTAAATATCTTCCTTCTCGAGCTCTTCGCTCCTCTGCCTCCAACTCCCTCAGGGTCAGCCGCTTCTCCAGACAACGAGTTGGGGGCAGATCTCTTTCCACTGCAGGGGCCTCCCTCTGGAACAGCCTTCCTGCCTCCCTGAAACTTGAGGAGAACCACCTCCGGTTCCGGAAGCACCTCAAAACCTTCCTCTTTGCCTCCACTTTCTCTCCCCCTCACCCCTGCTAATACTACTGAAACTGCACTGAATCTGCAACTGGGCCATTCACCGTTCTCGGCCCAGCCACTCTCCCCTCCACGGCAACCCCTGCACTACGGGACTGTGTCTGTATCCATACAGCCCCCCCTTCCCAGCACTTGTCTGCACTTACCTCGCACTTGCCACCAGCTGGCCCTTGTTATTTATCCTGTATGTTGTATGCTAATAACCCTGTACTGCACTTTCCCCTCTCCCTTTCCCCCATGCACTTTTCCCTTCCCCTCTACCCTTGCACTTGCGCGATCTGAATGACACCTGGCCTAGTAAGATCGTTGTCTGTCTCCCCTTGTTCCCCCCCGCCTCGTCGCGCCTTGAAACACTTGTGTATAGGTGCGTTACAAATGCCTTATCATATCATATCATAAACACGGACCACTGGGGTGACCAGCCAGCGCTACCTATCATTCTGCTCATAGCAGAGCCCCAATTTACAAGGTAAACCACCCATATGTACCAAAAGAGGAAGATTCATTGGGTGCAGAGGTCATTATGCAACAGACATCCCTGTGAGTGGAGGAGGTTAAGGGGGGAGTATGGACTAGGAATGATTCAAGCAGTAGTTTTGTTTCTCTACAGTTTACTTTTTTTGCTGCTGCAAATACACAAGAAAAGAGAGCGCGTAATAGAAATCTCTGTGCCATGCCTCAAAGTAGTTTAATATCAGGCCATACCTTAGTTGGAGAGCAACCAATGGAGAAACACTTCCTCATGCAATTCTCGGGTCAGGTTTTATCAAGGTACCTCCTAAATAAGTATTCTGTTTTATGGGATGTCAATGCAATCCTTCCTTTCCTCACTTTTTCTCCGAAACTCAATTTTTCCAGAGCTCTGATACTCTCTAGGCTTGACTACTGTAATAGCCTCTTCCTTAATCTACCCTCTTCCTCTCTACGTCCCGTCCATCTAATCCAGAATAGTGATGCAAGAATCCTCCTTGGCCTCAAGCCCAGGGACCGCATCTCTCCAGCTCTAAAAACCCTCCACTGACTCCCGGTTGCTTCAAGGATTACATTCAAAACCCTCTGCATCATCTATAAGCCTGTCTGGGGGCGGGGATCACGCTATCTACAAATGGCTCTCACTAAATACACTCCCTCCAGATCTTTATGTTCCTCCAGCACCAACTCTCTGCATGTCAAGCAATTAGCTAAACAGCGAGCTGGTGGACGATCTCTTTCCTCAGCTGGCTCTCTCTTATGGAACAGCCTCCCCCTTCCTCTTCGTCTTGAGCCGGATCTCTTCAAATTCCAGAAGCTCCTCAAGACTTTCCTTTTCACCTCCCCCCCTCCTTTGCTAAATCCCACAGTCACTGAGATTAGTTACAAGGGCCCTTATTTGTCCTTCTGGGTCCTGGCCTCACCCCCCCAATCCCTATCAGCCCCCACCCACTCCCAGCACTTGCCTTAGGCGCCCACTGGCCTGTGCCATCACAAGCATGCACTTATTTATTGGCAGTCTACTACTCACCAAATGATCTCTGGCAGTCGCTTAACAGCTTGCAACGTACTCCCTAGCACTTGCCTCCTTATTACCCTAGCACTTACCCCCCTCACCCTCATCCCTGTCTCTCGCTGCACTTGCACACTCTGAATGCGCACAAGGCCTAGTAGGATCACCTCTCTCTTTCATTGTTATATTTGCCATTAATTCCCATGTTCACTCCCTATTGCCCCGTGGGCGCTTTGAAAGATAATTTGCTTGATGTATAAGCGACTTACAAATGCACAATAAATAAATAAATACATGTTGTGTTGAATCTTTTTCCATGATGGTCAGACAATGAGTACCTAACTTTGAAGACGCTTACTGCCAAACAAACAATGTTGTTATGCTTAATTTTAATAAAGAGAGTTTCAGATGACAACGATGTACATGTAGCTAATCATTAAGGCTTAATCAGAGCTCCGTGGTGCCTTCTTTTCAGACCTGACAGCATTATTTTTCATTCAGCGTGGAAAATATGAAGGTTGAGCTCCAGAGATTTAGATTGTCCAAAGATTCAGAAATCTATTTCCATGCGTCTTGTTGAGCCTATACCATGAATGTATTTTATTGTCACTCTGCATTCTTCCGGGCTTAGTGCATTGAGAGCGAATTCTGTTCCTGGGTCTATTAACTTCAATGAGCCCTTCAGTTATTCCACGAAGGGTGTAATATAGGCCTTTCCAAAGTTACTCTCAAACTTCATTGCATAGTGTTTAAGGCTTTTTTCAGCTCACAGAGTGCGGTCAGGGATCTCAGGACACCTTTGCCCACAAGCTACTGGAGGGGTTTTCTTTATTTTGCAAAGCTGGATACTGCCTTTAACCTTGTCCACTCTCCAGTGCTCCCCAATGACCCCTCACTGAAAATAAAACAGAATTAAAAGTGTCCTTAATTAATGGACACTCCCATCCCCTGCACACCATCAATACTGAACTGAGTCAGTCATTAATTCATTTAGAAAGTCAATACAAAGTTTTATTTCGTCTTGAGTACGCTTCTAATATGGATGAAAATATACAAGAAATCTGTCTATTTTTTCATCATCAATTTAATAAACACAAAATATTAATAGCAGTAATATTGTGAGCTCTATGCGTTTCAGGATCAAACCTTGATCAGAAGCAGATATCTTTTCTGTGATTTAGCATTCGTCACACTTCAAGAAAAATCTAAATAATAAGTGAAGCAAACAAGATCAGTGAACCTTGGTTTCTGTAATTATAAAGCATCTGCGCTCATATCATTGAGGACTATAGTCTCAATTGCCTAGCTGACTTCATGGGCACCAATGTGTGTGAGTCGTCTTCTCTTAAGGTTGGAGTCATTAATTCTTCAGTTTTCTCCAAGGTTCTCACCTCCTAATGATAGGGTATCACAGAACAAGACAATATGTGGCTCCTCCAGTGTAAATCTCGAATCCATCTGGTTTCGATTGACTAATGTCTGTAATAGAATATATAGTGAATTGTAATTCAAAAAAAGGCAACACTCTACCCACTTGAAGTGTGCAGGGGATCACTTCATGTGAAGGGTATGTTTGTACTGGCAAGAACACCTGCCTAAGATTCGGTAACAAATATAGTGAAAAGAAATCCAGGTATAATCTAAGCTGCCCAGGTTGTGTGCCCTTAAAAACTTAACAGTATTCACTGTTTGAGGACACCTATGAGAGAGTGCAGGTTGGAAGCAGTGGAAGCAGGGTGGTATCAATATATTCAATCCACTCCATTAATGTTGATTGAGGCCACGAATCTATTCAAATAAATTCTTAGAGTACTAGAGGTGATAACAACATCAGGGATAAGATTCAAAGGGGTATAGAGAGTTCCTCAATTAAAGATGTGGATATAAATCCCAAAGTTAGAGGAAGGTGTAGTCATCTGCTGGGTGAGATATCTGCGTTACTTACCTTAAGAACGCCGTTCCCAGAGTCAACACGACGTTGCATGTATGGTCAAGATTACCGCTATTTAAAGCACGTCACCAGCATATAACGTTGGAACATCATGACGTCACCGGGGACATATCAACATCAACGTTCTTACATTCGGATACATGGTAAAGCTTATGATGTATATTTAATGAAGTCTATGTTGCTTCTACCTTCTAGCTCACTCAATATTTGGCCTGTTATCTCTAAGTGTTCAATGGTATAACGGGAGTGCCCATTACTTAAGGTAGCAGCTTTTTGTGCCAGAGCTGTAATTTTCTACCCCCAAAACCGTGAATCACTCTAAAATACTCTACAGTACTGTGAACAATTCATAATCTAGTCCTATTAAAACAGGTGTGAGTACCATAGTGGTTTGTTAGTTTACATATCCGCCTCACTGAAAATCCCATGACAACACAGGGGAAAGTCTGGTACTGAAAAGTTTATGTACTCTCCTAGTGTGTGATATGATATGGCAGTTATAACGTGCCTGTGCACAAGTGTTTCCAGGTGCCACAAGACAAGGGAGGGAAGACATAGGGAGGACGAGACAAACAATCCTACTAGGGCTTGTGTCATTCGGATCATGCAAGTGCAACAACATGAGAAGTGCAGGGGAAGGAGAGGAGGATGTGCAAGGAAGAGGAAAAAGGGAAGTGCAATCAGGGTACTGCTGCATTATAATATTGAGTAGGTACTGCAAACTGCTATGGTTAAACAACTGTTTCTTGCTTGTGCGAGGTGAGGATTTAGGCTTTATTGCACTGTTTTTTGCAATAAAGGCTCTTTGCGTATTGTGTAGCTATGCTTGCCTCCACATCTGTTGCTTCTGGCATGTTTCCCTTTTGGCATACGTAAGCATGTTTTAGGCTCCCACTTTGTTAGGACAAGTGCCTTTAGTAGACAGAAGTCATCATACTGGTAGCGTGCTCACTTGTCTCATAACGTGTGTGAATCTTTGAGTATATTCAGCTTCACTAAATGTATCACTTTATGCTGTGCTTCCTGATAACACTGTCTTATTTGTAAGAACGCAGCTGATATCAAAGACTTAGATAGTGTGGCTTTGGTCTCTGCCTGTATCATTGTTTCAGTATGATTCCTTGCTCTGTCTGGACCTCCCCTCCCATTGAAATGCATATGTTCCTTTCGGTAGAAGAGAACAGTGTTTGGGGGGCGAGGGGATTCTCACTTGCATTGAAGTCTCTTACTGTCATTGGTTTGTTTTGTCCTGTTGCTTGATTTTTTACTAATACATTATTTATCAATCCACCGGAATAGTCTGTGGTCATTTGTTCACGACAAGTTTGGTGCCTGCAACGTCGGACTCCCGCTGCCCCGCAGCCAAATCCACGGGACGCTGGGCGCACCTCCCGGTGATCCCTGTGGGCCCAGGAAAGATGATTCCATTGGCGAGGAGAGCTGGCTGGAGCACCCAGAGACTCAGGGGAAGGTGAACAGAGCAGATGCGCAAGAAGAGCCAACCGAAAATCGTGGGTTGGTGAACACAGATAATTTGATCATTGTATTGTTATGTTTTGTATATTAGTGTCTGAAAAGGGTTGGAGTAAACGTTTGTCTCTGGTGAAAGAATTCTGAAATCTGAAAATTGTGTTGATAATCCAAAAATATGGCAGGAAAGGTAACTCACCAGAACTGTTTATCTAAATAAGAAAAAAGAAAAATCGGTTGGCCACTGCAGCTTTGAATAAAAAGTAAAAGCAGTGCATCCATGCTCCCTAAGGACATAAGAGGACATGATGCCACTGTGCTGGTCAGTGTAGGGTGGTATTGATCAGGGATTAGGATGGATCTGTTCCATATGAGTGTGAAGAAATTATTTTTGATGTGAGCCCCATGATTGCCCTGTCTCTTCTATCCTAGCATGGGAGCTGTAAAAGGATTTGTTTCTACTGATTATGTGTCTTTTTATTTACTCTCACCTACCCAAGTCTCTGAAATAAACTTAAATGCTGCTCTGCATTGTGGGAAGTGTAATTGGGAACATAGGCTGTGAACCAGCAGGCATCTGAATCTGATCAACACCTGCGAGTGTCACTGACGTTTCCGTTTGGGGGAGGAGCAGAGGTCAGTTGGTGATACCTGAGCCTCTGGGTAGACGTAGCAGAGCGGTCAGCTATAAGCTGTACCCACTCTGCCAGCCACGAGTTTCATTAGCATCCGGAGGCAGACGAAATTAGGAATGGACCTGGATCTGTAATAAATCATAACTGACCTTACCCCTGTGAGAATGGGTTCAGGTCAGTCTAGGCATGTGGCACTTCCTCTTAAAGGAAGTCCAGCACACTTCATGTTTACTCACTGCTCGTCCAAAGCATGTAAGTACCTGGATAAATGACAGGAATATCCACACAGTGTGTCACCAAGACACTTTTCTCAGGAAGGCACACTTGACTTAGATAAGATAACAAATCTACGTAAAGCATTAGAAAAGAAAGTCGCATGTGTACACCAACGGCAATGGGAGAGCTATCTAGATTGGTACACTGAAGCTACTAAGAGACAGACCAGGGCATTGAAATATTGAATACTCCAACCTGCACGTACCAGCTCATGAAGCCGGGTACAACCGATTATATCCTGAAATCCAAAAGGATCCTCCGCTAAAGGAAATTCCAAAGAACCTTGGGACATTTTCAATGTTGCACCTGACAATCAACAGGCTAGCCCAAACTTTACCCAACCGCCAACCTATCACCAGTCTACCCCAATAAACCCTATGGTTGGCCCATTTACCCCTGAAATACAAGCTCAGATCACCTTCTCACCTTCACCAGCCACATTTGAAGGGTTTCCAAATTAAACACCCAATACCAGTACTGCTCAGACAGTTATCAGACGATACTTTAGTTACTGTACATGCCCTCTGAAGCGCTACAGATTTGTTTAATATCGTTCAGAGATTCCCAAAGATACAAGAAGATCCTGTTAAGTATCAAGAGGAGCTTCAGGTCATAATACACTGTTCTCACCCTACCTGTGTTGATTTGAATCAATTGTTGCATGCAGTGCCACCTACATATACTTTTACTGTGCTGTGTAAGAGGATTCAATTCAGCACTACAGCCAAGTTAACGCCTAGTCTAGAATACTGAATGAAAACCCTTATTGATATATCTTTAGGTCCAGTTCATGCGTTCTGGATGACTACCCTTGTATAACACCCCTCTCTTGGAATCCCCCTGACCCCACTGAGCCAAGAAGTAATTCTGTTTTGCAAGTTTAAAAGGTTTATTTGATAAATTAAAATATATATCACACTTTTTAATAAATTAATAATTGAATATCACACTTAATCTGATATGGTAAATATTAACAACGGAGAATCTGGCACTAGCACACTTCTTTAATCACTAATGAGTTGACAAGAAATGGATAAGGTAGCACACTGGTAAATAGGAACAAAAGTATAATGTGGTAGAGGATGCTTTATGTAAGCTCAGGTGGATGCAATATTCAATGAATGCATGCAGAAAATACTCAATATGATTTCAACCAAACAATGTAATCACTTTTCTCTGGCAATCCACTCCCCCCCTCTTTATGCAATGCAAGGGAATGGGAGGAAAGCACGCAGTTCTCAAAAATGCAATCAATGTAATCAGTTCAATCCAGCAAGCTTAAACAGAAGTTTGAAAACACAGGCAAATGCTTTGATAGGTGCTAGCAATGAATGAGAAATATGCTGGAAACGCTCTTAATTCCCTTTTAGAGGTTCAGGATGAGTGGTATCTAGTTAATATTAGTCCAGGCTCACACTAGCAATGATGCAGGGATAGTTAGCAGGTTAAACGAATTTCTGGCAAATGAAATCAGGCAGCAGCAGTTTTTTTACATGTGAAGAAATTGCAAATCGCGGCAAAATTCGCGGATGCGCCGAGCGCTATTACAAAGGAACCGCAAGGACTATCTCTACCGTTTTGGGGTCCTATGAAAGCCTGGGATCTCAGCTTCCAAATGAAAGTTATTGCAAGTCTCTAGCCCAAACGGTTGCGGAGATATGAGTAATTTAGTAAAGGTCGTTTTTGGTTTTGTAAATTTTAAACGCACACTTTTTCAAAATGACAAATTTTACTAGAAATGACAGGTGACAGATAGGAGGCAGTTCTACTTAGGTTAAATAGATTGAATTAGATGAATTTAAACTAAGAGATGTGTTCTGAGTTTTGCTAAGTACTCACAAGAGATTTTGAACAGGAAAGCGACTTGGTCACGATCTTCAGTCTGGTCAGGTCTTTCCGGATTCTGCTCACAGCGCCTGGTCTGGTCTCGGCTAGGCACAGCACTGCTTTCTCTCTGGTCTGGTCTCTGCTAGGCACAGCACTGCTTTCTCTCTGGTCTGGTCTCTGCTAGGCACAGCACTGCTTTCTCTCTGGTCTGGTCTCTGCTCTGGATAGATTGAAGTCTCTAGTTTGGCTTTCTGGAGTTTGATGGAGGTAAGTATGGATTTTTCCGGCAGGGCTTCCAGCGGCAGATGAAATTGAATGTCTCTATGTGTCCTGACTCTCTGCTTTTATCTGTTTCTTGAGAATGGGAGTGTGTGTTGCATCACTAGACTTGCCCCTCTCATTCGTCATTGGTCAGGCTTCCATTCCTCCGCTTGATTGGCAAACTGAACTGTGAGTCAGATTGATGTCATTTTATGATCTCTTGAAACATCCTCCCTTATCATCTGTGCACCCAAATATATATATATGATCAAAATCCATACTTCAGAGTTACACAGTTGTTTGAAATTACATATACATGGTGTGGCTGAATTTAGCCATGTCTATGTCCAAATCTGCTCATTCTCGGAGCTTGCATTCAAAGAGTGTACATAATTGACTTTTTAACTGCTTTTTCAATTTCCGACATTGACCCAACTTTACATACATGTGTGCAGGGGGTAGGGACATTAACTGATGAAGTTTCAGATTTTTAACATGCACACATTTAGAGTAATATCCACTTTTCCGCTAAAACCCCCCTGAACATACCACCGGTTCCTACCACGTCTTAAACTGTGGGCAGAAAAATCACAAGAATTATGGTATCATTTATAAAATTTTCACATGTCCGCACTATGAATTATCCCCCTTTTTATAAAACCATATCCTTGCTGCAGGGGTGTGTCTTTTCAGGTCACATGGTACAGAAACCAGTCTTTCCAGTTTCTGCCAAGCCAGCTTGCTCTCACAGGCAGTGCTCCTCCCAGCTCCTGCCAAGAGGAAGCTACAATTTACGACTGCGGTAATAAAAACCTTTGCCTGAGTGAAGAGGGCTTTGTTCACTCTCTTGCAGAGCACAGATAATTCAATTATCAGATAGATGGCATATCCTTTGTGTGGGCAGCAAAAGGAACATTGGCCTGGGAACATAGTTGTGACTCAAGTTTCACTCCTGATGGGATCCGTTGCTAGGCAAAATCAAGTTCCTTAAGCCAGACCTTCAGCTAACTTTTTGTTGCTTTTAAAATAACTTGTAATTTTACACATGCAGCTAGAATGCTGATTCTAAGTGCAAAACTATGACATTTCAACAGTTACAAAGGCATGTGACACCAAACATAGGTCACTCATTTAATTTAACATTTTCGATTTTGGTGGTTTTAAATCCAGTTGCAGTTAGGCTTAAGCTGCTGACTCCATAGCATTTTTGTTATAAGCATTGTTTTTGGGCTCTTCATTTCCCAGATTTTGTAGGCACACAAAACTCCATTCTGCCAAATGTCTGCTGGTGTTCAGTGAATATTTTGCACATGTTGCAAGGTTTGAAATAGGCATTTTGCTTGCCTTCAGAAAAACACACAGTGGGTTTTAAAACGCCGGCTTTTGGATAGTGGTGAGTACTGGTACTGCACCCATTTTTGGGATTTTCTTGGATTAATGCATTCTAAACAGGAATGGTTCTTACATGGTAGTAAATCCTTGCTTAACATTGTTTTGATGGGGCTCCTTACAGTAAGATGGTTATGTGGAACCCCACAAAAAGGGTTGAATCTTTAAAGTGGTCCAATGAGTCACGATTTCAGCAACTTTTTGACATCAGTAAAAGTGGATTTTGTTAACAAAGACCTTTCTTTACCCTGGTGGGTGGCAAGTTAGGTAACCATTTTGGTGTGCGCACAACTGCGCAGCTTTCCTGGATTTCGGCGCACATGTGGGTTTTCCGCCATCTTGAATTTCCTAAGCCCACAGCACCAAATGTCGTAGCAGGGTAGCTTAAACGTGGGTCAGGACACCCTACAAGCCCCCCCACGTGACTGCACTTTGAGTTTGGGTCGATGGGGAGTCGCGTGCCCAAGGGTTTTGACCCACGCACCGGTCTGTCCGCATAATCTTCTTCCTCTTCTGTAGATGGCACAGTTCAGCATCTTCTTCTCCATCCGGTCAGATCGATCAGTTCTCCTCGCCGGTCCTGATGGGAAGATTGGGCGGTACCCCGGGCCCGTTGTGTCTTTGCTCCCGGTCTCCGGATCGTCCTTCTTGGTCATCCTTCATGGTTTCATCTCTCCTAGGATGATAAAGGAAGAGCGGCAATATCTACTCATAGACGATTTTTTTTTTTCCACCACTGTTGAGATAGTGGGGCAGCATATGCATTTCATCGTAACGAAATATTACATTCTTATTTTGAAAAAAAAAAAAAAACAGCATCACTAGAGACAGTTTCATGTAAATCACAATATTTTAGAGACTAGATGTGGTAGGTTTTATGATTGGAACTGAATTAGTCTGATACAGTACCCGCTAGGATTCCAGAGGATTCCTCCAGTTGTTGCAGAGTGTGCCTGGGATGGCAACATTTCAACTGGTTTATGTGGACCCACTTGTCTTCCCCCTCTGCCGAACCACCTTTGGGGATGCGGATCTTGTAGGCCACAGGGGAGATCTTATCGACGATCTCAAAGGGTCCCTTCCATGTAGGCAAAAATTTGCGCTGCTTGGCCTGGTTCCTTTGGAAGTTGTATAGATAGACCCGGTCTCCCACCTGATATTCCTTCCTGGAAGTTTTCAGGTCATAGTGGGTCTTCATGCTATCAGCTGATCTTTCTAGATTCCGCTGAGCATAAGCAAAAGCATGTTGGAGGTGTTTCCTTAAATTCTCTACATACTCATGAGTAGTGGAGGCATTTATCAGTGTCTGCTCTTGGGTCCTGTAGAGCAAATGCTGAGGAAGCACCATCTTGCGTCCAGTCATCAACTCAAATGGTGACATTTTGGTTGCAGATGAAGGGGTAGAGCTGATGGCCATTAGGACCAGAGGTAATCGGATATCCCAACTTGGCCCAGTATCTGCCACAAACTTCTTTAATATGCTCACAATTGTCCGGTTATATCTCTCTACTGCCCCAGAAGAAGCTGGTCTATAAGCAATATGCAGCTTTCTCTTGACCCCCAGTATCTCCCACATCTTTGTCATTACTTCACTGGTGAAGTGGCTACCTCTGTCTGACTCAATCCTTTGAGGTAGACCAAAACGGGAAAAGATGTGGTTAATCATCAAGGCCGCTGCAGTTTCTGCCTTGCAATTTGGGGCTGGGAGACATTCCACCCACTTGGTAAACAAGCATGTCACGGTCAACATGTACTTATTCCCCCTAGCCGAGCGAATCACAGGGCCTACAAAGTCGATTTGTAAATCTGACCATGGCAGTGTCATTCCCCTCTTTTGTAAAGGCGCCCGGTGTGTGAGGGATGATGGCTGAAATTGTGCACACACAAGGCACCCCTTCAAATATTGGTTGAGGTCCTGGCCCATGTGTGGCCAGTACGCAACCTCTCTTAAGATTTCCAATGTTGTGTGAAACCCCCTATGACCGGCGGTGGCCGCATCATGGGCGTGACTTAACATCAGGCTTCGGAATGAGGTAGGAACCACCCACTGATCATGGCCAGCTTTGGATTTCCTTACCAACAAACCGTCTTGGATCCGGAACATTTTTGGACATTTCATCAACACTCTTAGGTCCTCTTTCCCAATGTAATCGGTATCCGTCAGGGGAAAGTTCTCAGGGTCCTCAAGGTGCTGGTAAAATTTACCAATTATTGGATCCCCCTTCTGAGCGGTGATCAAATCAGCATCAGGGGTCTCCTTACTCCATTGTGCAATTGGAAGGTCGTTGTGAGCATTTGTCTGGGACCTAGTGATAGCAGTGACCTGGATTTCCCCCAACAGGGACTCAATCTCAATTAGATCCCCTTGGATGGCCCCGGTTTTGGCCAGCTGATCAGCTAAGTCATTTCCAGTTTTGTCTGGTCCCTCTACTTTGGAATGACCCTTGATCTTTTTCCAATAGATGGTCATCTCATTCGAGGTGACCAGATCATCAATGTTTTGGATCAACTTCCCATGTTTCAAGGGTTTGTTGTTAGCACATAACATGCCTCTGGTTTTCCAATTAACCAGGTGCTCCACGAACCCGTTCCGTACATAATCCGAATCTGTGATTATGACCAGTTCGCGGAGTTGATGCTGGACAGCAGTGAGGATGGCCTGATGCACAGCCATCAATTCTGCCACCTGACTACTTCGGGGACCAATTTTGTATCCAGCGGAGGGTTCTGGGGACTCATTCACCCATGCATTCCCTACGCCGGCCACCAGTTCTTTCTCCCCGTTGTTGTCAACATGGTAAGAGCATCCATCCACATAGACAGTGGGCATTCCCTCACACTTGTCTTCTTCAAAGACCTTGTGTGGGGAATTAAGGTATGCCTCCATGTTGTCCTTGATTTTTAGACTTTCGTCCTCGAGACAGTTTTCTCTGGCACAATCATGCAAGTCAGCCAGACCTTGTGCGAGGGGACTCTTCTTGTTTTGGCCATATCTGACCTCCACAGGAAAGCCTTGCATTGACAGAATCCAGGAAGTAATTCGGGAATTACTCACATTTCCGGCCCGGATTCTGTCACTTTGGAGATATTGCAGAGGCTGGTGTGGAGTCTCCACTATGATGTGTTCCCCCTGGATAAACGGGCGGTAATTCTTCAATGCCCACACCGTTGCCAGGAGTGCCTTCTCACAATCGTTGAATTTTTCCTCCACAGAGGATAAAGTTTTGCTCGCATAGGAGATTACTTTATTGACCTTGTCATGCTTTTGATATAATACTGCCGTCAAGCACGTATTAGAGAACCCCGTCTCCAGGAAGAACTCCTTGTTTCTGACAGGGTAAGCTAGGCAAGGCGCTTGTGAGAGGCTTCTTTTGAGTTGTTTTACTGCCTCGGCTTGTTCTGGACCCCATTCCCACTTGACCCCCCCCTTCAGGAGATGAATCAGGGGTCTGGTGATCTCTGCGTAGCCCTCAATGAACTTTCTGCTGTAATTAGTCAGTCCAAGGAGGCTCCTTAGTTCCCGCAGAGTTGTGGGGTCTTTCAGTTTCTGAAGTGCTTCCACTTTCTTTTCCTGGGGACAGAGACCCTGAGGAGTAATCTCATGCCCCAAGAAATTAACACGGGTTCTACACCACTGTGCTTTCTGAAAGGAAAGTTTTGCTCCGGCGGCCCTCAACTGTGTCAGAACATAACGGATCTCTGCTATGTGTTCCTCCACAGATGAACTTTTGATGAGGACATCATCTACATAAGCCAGGTTACCCCTCGTACCCAGGTCGGGCATGGCCTTATGTAGGAAAATATTGAACTCATTACCGGAGTTAAGGTATCCGAAGGGAGTCCGGGTCCATGTGTACTGCTGGCCCCCAAAGGTAAAAGCCAGCTTGTATTGGTCCTCCCTACTGACAGGCACGGTCCAGTATCCATTGGTCAGGTCTATTGCAGTGAATACCTGTGACCCCTGAATCTGGGCCAGCCCTTGGTCAATGTAGGGAAGAGGCCATCGGGAAGTGTGGACCCGTTTGTTGAGCTCCCTGAGGTCAGCGCAGAGTCTCCACTGGCCGTTTGGCTTCAATATTCCCAGCACCGGATTATTGAAGGTGCTGTGGACTGGACGGATTATTCCCCGGGACTCAAGGTTCTTAATTATTTCAGTAAGGGACTCCATTGATGCGAGAGGCAAGCGATATTGCTTCACAAACACTGGAGTCATGCCAGGGTCCGTGGGGATTGTTGTGGTGTGGATGTCGGTGCGACCACAGTCATATGAGTCTACCGCAAAGAGATCTTGGAAATCCAAGAAAACTTGTTTCAACTTTTGCTTTTGTTCCAGAGTCACACAGGCATCAGCTAGGTTGACTCTCTCTTCCACCATCTGCCTGAAGCCTGGAAAGACTTCTGGTTTGGCTATCTCCGCGGCCTCCTCCAGCTGGGTGGAGAAGTCCCTGGTCAGAGTGCTGATTTGGACCGGAGGCTTCAGGTGGGAAAGGCAGCCCTCATGGACCTGGAAAATCACCTCATCCCTCCTGAAGTCACAGGTCACATCTTCCTTACCATAGGGGCAGGAAGTGTACACCAGGAAGTTCCCCCCATGCCGGGTAAAAATCCTTTCTGGTGTTGCGTTGTCATCACTGTCACTGTCAAAACAGTCCTTGGGGATGGGTCCTAACAGTTCATTTACAAGATCAATGGAGAAATGTCGGTCATCAACCGCCATTCCAATAATGGTGCCTGCGGCTAGAGTAATACTCTTTAAGTCGCTGTTATCCACCTCTATTAGAATGGGGTCATGTTCTATGTTGACTAATGGAGTCGGGTTTACCCCCAACCCTTGCTGTTGGAGAGAAGCATTTAGATGTATGTAAGCATCAGGGTTTTTCAACTCTTGTCCCCTTTTAACTTTCACTTCCAGGGAGAATTGTCGGGTCCTTTCTGGGATGGTGACTTCCTCTTTAACCTGAATTTCAACTGCATAAGGTAGCAATTGAGCTGACCTAAATGCTTTTTCTGGATCATCAAAGCCCATGGGATTATCCGCTAATCGGGACCAAGCTTTGAAGTTTATTAGGTCCAAACTAATGGCAAAGCGATTGAGAATGTCACCGCCTAAGTAAAAGGCGGCAGTGACGTCTCGCACGACCCAACAATTATGGACTATGCTCTTGTTGCCAATGGAGATTTTGAGCATACACCTGCTTGGCAGGAGATGTTTGGAATTAGGTGCTTCCAGATCCATTTCCCATTTGTCTATCAGTTTGAAGGTGGGAATGGCTGGATCTTTTGGGAGTTGGCGGAACATGGCTTCGCTGATGAAGCTCTTACCGTTGTTCACACACACTCGAGCGAGAACAGAGTCCTTCCCATCATTTAACTGAACAGGGATGAACAACTGCTCTCCAATTTGCTGAATATCAGCCAGGCTTTGAGCTGATTTCACATCTTTCTGGACTATAGGAGTGGGGGTTTCTGATTGTGGATTAGTATAGAATTTCAGAGTGTTTCCTTCCAGCGTGGAATACCACTTTAGACTGGAAGGAAGGTTGATTTTCAGAAATAGAGAGGACCCCCCATCACCAGTCTGTTGTCCTACTGCTATTACCGTCACGTCTGGAATTTGGTTGTTCTGGAAGTGAAATTCTACTTGGTCAGATTTTTGTTCAACCATGTGGCATGTGCCGTTTAAACTAACATGGTTGACACTCTGTTTTAATTTTATGGGTCGGCTAGTCTGAGTCCAGAGGACCTTGTTTACGCAATCTATTAGGGGTGACAACCTTCTCAGGAGGTCATTCCCTAGTAAACAAGGGGTGCCCTCTGGGGTCACAACTATGACCGGGTGTTTCAACTTATGTCGCCCGATCTTAATGTCCAAGTCTGCCGTCCCCTCGACGGGAATTTCCTTCCCGTCAAAGTTCTGCAGTTGTCCAGGAAGAGAGGTGAGAGGAATTTGGTAATTCTCTCCCCTTCCTGCATTCAGTTCGTCAAAGGCCCTTCTGGACAGAAGGGTAGCTTGAGATCCAGTGTCCACCAGTGCTGAGATTGTACCCTGCCCCTGTACTTGTACCGGGGCATAATATCTTCCCTCCTTCTCCTCAAGGGGGCACAGATAATGTACATTTTTGGACAACTGGTGGGCTAATTTTCTGGTTTTGGACATCGATAGCGAAGAGATTTGGGCAGAATTCTGTGGAGAGCCTTGGGAATCTGAAAGAAAAATTTGGCAACTGGAGATCAGAGCCATTGTGGGTTCCCCTGGCTCCGGTTCTGGGCCGTCCCCCCCTTTTTGGAGGCAGTCCCCAGTATGGGTTTGGACCAGGGGATTTTCTTGCTGTTGATTCTGGGATGAGATGGTGGGCGGCGGTAGCTCAGTCTCCACATCTCCCCAGTCTGGATTTGCATCCCTAGGGACCCATTTTTCTTTGGGAGGAGTTCCCCCCTCTCTGAAGGAGAAGATCCTTTTCCCAGGATCCTCTGAGGATCCCTCTCCCTCAAATTGGAAGATCTGTACCTCCTCCTCAAACTGAGTCTGTTTGGGTCTTTTGTTTCTCCTACCCCCCCTCTGCTCCTTAGGAGGCAGACTTTCAGGGGCAAGAGATTTTGTTTCCGGTTCCTGGGTTTCCAGGGGCTGTTTACAAGTGAGGAAGGAAGCTTCCTCCAAGGCTTTACACCCCCCTTCCCTTTGTGCCTCCTCCCTGGGAACCGGTGAGTTATCGGGGTGCTGCCCCCGTCATTGTTCTGGAGCACCAGGTCCAGAGTTGGGTGCGTTCTGCGCCGGCCCGCCCATCTGAGGGTTCTGCTGAGCCCTCAGTATGTGACCCAGATCCCGCGCCATGTTTTGAACCTGGCGCTCTAATTGGGAAACTCGCTCAGGCTGATACGGGGCCCTGTTTTCTCCCCTGGGCTGATCCCGGGAAGGGTAGCTGTCCCTTCTTTGGTAGTACCCCTGGTTGGGAAGATTTGGGTACCCCTCCACCCTTGGCCTCCCCTCTCCCGGATTCAGTGGTCTGGGCTCAGGGAATTGAGGAAAGAAGGATGGATGATTTTGGGGTTGGAAGTCGGGTGGATATCTGGGGAAAAAGTTCTGCCCAGGGTTTGGTAAATTTCTGCCCTCCTGTGGGAAGTTTGGAGGGAAGTTCCCTGGGTTAGGTGCTTGGCTGGATCCCCCCCCTTGGGCTGGAGGAGTCCACACATAACCCAGGATGGGTCTGTTACCTTTGTAGCGAGGACTTACATAGTCAGGAGAGCGAGGGACCCCATTTGTGGGGCTGCCTCCCTGGCTCCCTGTCTGCGACTGGCCCGAGGACCTTCTGGGCCTAGCATTATTAGGTGCAGGTAGGTTTTTAGGCCCCCCCCATCTCCAAATCCAAAACGGGGGTGACCTTTACCTCTGCCACCTTGGCAGCAGCAGGGGTGCTGTTGGCTTTGGGGTTTTTCTGGGCATTGCTTTTATTTTCTATGGGCTTCTGCACCTCATAGATGCGGGTAGCCTGTTCAATGACCCAGTCTAAAGATCTTTTCTCGTGAAAATCCCTCACGAGCTGGGTCATGATATATTTGGGCAAGGCATGGAAAAACGTGTTTATAAATTCACGGCTATCCGTGCGCACCCTTCTTGTGGTCTGTGCAAAAGCCCGCTTTAACTCCTGCACAAATTCTTGTGGGGCCTGATCCTCCCCACATTGCAAATTGTAGGCTGCCTTGCGAGCCTCTTGAGGATTTCTGTGAACAGAAAAATGTTTCAGGATGGCCGCCTTATAGGTGGACCATCTTAAATGATTTTGGTCCTCCAGCCCCGCAAAGAAACTGGAGTATTCCGGGGAGAAGGTCCACTTTACATATTGAATGCAGCTTTGGCTGTCCTTCAAATGGAAAGTCTCCATCATTTGTTCAAACAACTCTAAGTGCTCCCAAACAGAATACTTAGCGTTCTTATGGTAAGGCGTGATGACGCTCCTGATCGCCTTAATCTGCTTTAAGGGGTCCTTGAGCAAGGCCCTTTTTGCCTTATTGGCCTTTTTGGTTCGGGTAACCCTTGTCCATTCTTCGTCGGACTCAGAGGCACTGCTCCCAGAGGTTCCCGTCCGTTCTTCCAGGTTTTCCCGGATTCTGCGAGCCTGGGAATGGCTGGCAGAATGTGGGGACCTGGTCTCCTGTGTCCTGCGCAGTTCAGAGGAGTCTTCAGATTCCTCCTTGCTGTCAGGATTTGATGGGTACCCCCTCCACTGACCTAACTGGGCAGAGGTTTTCAGGATGCCCTTAATGGGCCTACTCTCCTGGGGTTCCCCACTGAACTGTATTGTACTTGGGTGCCCATACCCGGATGCCCACCCCTCCATTCCTGGATGGTACTGGCCTATGAGCCCCATGCTTCTGGCTGGATAGTAATCTGCCATCCCTGTGGCCCTGTGCTCATGTGCGCCAGGGGACATGGGGGTGGCAGAGTCCAGGGACTGAGAGGTATGAGGGCCTCTGGTACTAGGGCTCCTGAGGTTATGCTCCGGAGTTTCCATTTCCCAGCGAACCTCATCTCTATCCGCCCCTGCTCCCTGTTGCAATGCAAGAGCCTGCATTTGTGCCTTCAGTTCCTCGGTTAAGGCCTTACTCGACTCTATCAGTCTCTCCTGCATCGCTACCTGCTGTTGGAGCCTATCATTGTGTTGACAGAGGGCCTCATTTTCCCTCTGTACTTCCTGGTTGGTCCTGGAGAACTGGGCCAGTCTTTGCTGCAGGAGGGTTACCTCCTGAGCTGTGTCCCTATTGGCCTGCTCCTTTCTTGCTAGAGCATCCTCCACCCTCCTGGTGTGCTCTAGCAAGTTCTGGTTTTCTTTTTGGAGGTCACCCAGTCCCTGGTGGGCCAGGTGATTTTCTTCCATTTTCCTTTTTAAATGGCAGACTTCCTGGCCTAAGGCGTCTCTTTCCTGACTAAGAGCCTGCATTTGTGCCGCCAGGTCGTCCCTTTGCCTTTGGAAGGCACCAGCTTTCTGGCGCTCCTGATCAAACTCTGCCTGGGTATCCAGGTCTTTCAGGATCAGTTTATTGCTCTCCTCTTTCTCTCTGTCTAGTTGGATTTGCAGGGTGGCTACCTGCTCTGTGCATGCCCTGTTGAAATTGATCTGTTGCTCCAGCTTTTTCTGGCTCTGCAGTAAGGAGTCCAAACTGTCTTGGTGCTCCTTCTGCAGGGCCAGAAATCTAGTATCCTGTTCTGACTTTTCCTTTTGCAGCACATCCATATCCTCCTTTATTTTAGTAATGTACAGTCTGCTGTCATTTTCTGACTCCTGGCTCCTCTGCAGCCTCTGCTCAGAAGAGTCCAGATCAGATTGGACCTTCTGTAATGCCATCTGTTGCCTATTTGCCAGATTTTGGCTTTCAGCACATCTATCCTGCATGTCTCCCATATATAGGTACAGGTATGCTGCTATCCTGGCGATCTTATTGTGTTCCTCTTTGGCTTTAGGAGCCATATATAGTTCACTCAGGGCCACATGTAAGGGACCCTGATCTCTATATATATCTGACCCTATTTCAGTGACCTGTTGTGTGATGGCCTGCAACCACACATCCTGGCCCTGTTCGGTCCATTCACCTCTCACAAATAGCTTATGCAAGAGGTGCTCTCTGGCTATTTTCATGTCTACTAAGGTCGTCATTCTAGAGATTGGTCTCTGTCCTGACTTACAGAAGTTAGTATTTTATTTTTGCAGAACAGAACTTTTCTTGGAGTGTCCCTTTTGAGGAATGCTTCACAGCGTAATGCAGCGTGGTGATCCGACCGGGTGTATGTATCCCGTCAGTTAGCACACTGTATTAAGCTGCACAACTGGTAAATCTAACCCAACGTCTCGGCTCGAGCCCCCACTTTGTAAGAGGATTCAATTCAGCACTACAGCCAAGTTAACGCCTAGTCTAGAATACTGAATGAAAACCCTTATTGATATATCTTTAGGTCCAGTTCATGCGTTCTGGATGACTACCCTTGTATAACACCCCTCTCTTGGAATCCCCCTGACCCCACTGAGCCAAGAAGTAATTCTGTTTTGCAAGTTTAAAAGGTTTATTTGATAAATTAAAATATATATCACACTTTTTAATAAATTAATAATTGAATATCACACTTAATCTGATATGGTAAATATTAACAACGGAGAATCTGGCACTAGCACACTTCTTTAATCACTAATGAGTTGACAAGAAATGGATAAGGTAGCACACTGGTAAATAGGAACAAAAGTATAATGTGGTAGAGGATGCTTTATGTAAGCTCAGGTGGATGCAATATTCAATGAATGCATGCAGAAAATACTCAATATGATTTCAACCAAACAATGTAATCACTTTTCTCTGGCAATCCACTCCCCCCCTCTTTATGCAATGCAAGGGAATGGGAGGAAAGCACGCAGTTCTCAAAAATGCAATCAATGTAATCAGTTCAATCCAGCAAGCTTAAACAGAAGTTTGAAAACACAGGCAAATGCTTTGATAGGTGCTAGCAATGAATGAGAAATATGCTGGAAACGCTCTTAATTCCCTTTTAGAGGTTCAGGATGAGTGGTATCTAGTTAATATTAGTCCAGGCTCACACTAGCAATGATGCAGGGATAGTTAGTAGGTTAAACGAATTTCTGGCAAATGAAATCAGGCAGCAGCAGTTTTTTTACATGTGAAGAAATTGCAAATCGCGGTAAAATTCGCGGATGCGCCGAGCGCTATTACAAAGGAACCGCAAGGACTATCTCTACCGTTTTGGGGTCCTAGGAAAGCCTGGGATCTCAGCTTCCAAATGAAAGTTATTGCAAGTCTCTAGCCCAAACGGTTGCGGAGATATGAGTAATTTAGTAAAGGTCGTTTTTGGTTTTGTAAATTTTAAATGCACACTTTTTCAAAATGACAAATTTTACTAGAAATGACAGGTGACAGATAGGAGGCAGTTCTACTTAGGTTAAATAGATTGAATTAGATGAATTTAAACTAAGAGATGTGTTCTGAGTTTTGCTAAGTACTCACAAGAGATTTTGAACAGGAAAGCGACTTGGTCACGATCTTCAGTCTGGTCAGGTCTTTCCGGATTCTGCTCACAGCGCCTGGTCTGGTCTCGGCTAGGCACAGCACTGCTTTCTCTCTGGTCTGGTCTCTGCTAGGCACAGCACTGCTTTCTCTCTGGTCTGGTCTCTGCTAGGCACAGCACTGCTTTCTCTCTGGTCTGGTCTCTGCTCTGGATAGATTGAAGTCTCTAGTTTGGCTTTCTGGAGTTTGATGGAGGTAAGTATGGATTTTTCCGGCAGGGCTTCCAGCGGCAGATGAAATTGAATGTCTCTATGTGTCCTGACTCTCTGCTTTTATCTGTTTCTTGAGAATGGGTGTGTGTGTTGCATCACTAGACTTGCCCCTCTCATTCGTCATTGGTCAGGCTTCCATTCCTCCGCTTGATTGGCAAACTGAACTGTGAGTCAGATTGATGTCATTTTATGATCTCTTGAAACATCCTCCCTTATCATCTGTGCACCCAAATATATATATGATCAAAATCCATACTTCAGAGTTACACAGTTGTTTGAAATTACATATACATGGTGTGGCTGAATTTAGCCATGTCTATGTCCAAATCTGCTCATTCTCGGAGCTTGCATTCAAAGAGTGTACATAATTGACTTTTTAACTGCTTTTTCAATTTCCGACATGGACCCAACTTTACATACATGTGTGCAGGGGGTAGGGACATTAACTGATGAAGTTTCAGATTTTTAACATGCACACATTTAGAGTAATATCCACTTTTCCGCTAAAACCCCCCTGAACATACCACCGGTTCCTACCACGTCTTAAACTGTGGGCAGAAAAATCACAAGAATTATGGTATCATTTATAAAATTTTCACATGTCCGCACTATGAATTATCCCCCTTTTTATAAAACCATATCCTTGCTGCAGGGGTGTGTCTTTTCAGGTCACATGGTACAGAAACCAGTCTTTCCAGTTTCTGCCAAGCCAGCTTGCTCTCACAGGCAGTGCTCCTCCCAGCTCCTGCCAAGAGGAAGCTACAATTTACGACTGCGGTAATAAAAACCTTTGCCTGAGTGAAGAGGGCTTTGTTCACTCTCTTGCAGAGCACAGATAATTCAATTATCAGATAGATGGCATATCCTTTGTGTGGGCAGCAAAAGGAACATTGGCCTGGGAACATAGTTGTGACTCAAGTTTCACTCCTGATGGGATCCGTTGCTAGGCAAAATCAAGTTCCTTAAGCCAGACCTTCAGCTAACTTTTTGTTGCTTTTAAAATAACTTGTAATTTTACACATGCAGCTAGAATGCTGATTCTAAGTGCAAAACTATGACATTTCAACAGTTACAAAGGCATGTGACACCAAACATAGGTCACTCATTTAATTTAACATTTTCGATTTTGGTGGTTTTAAATCCAGTTGCAGTTAGGCTTAAGCTGCTGACTCCATAGCATTTTTGTTATAAGCATTGTTTTTGGGCTCTTCATTTCCCAGATTTTGTAGGCACACAAAACTCCATTCTGCCAAATGTCTGCTGGTGTTCAGTGAATATTTTGCACATGTTGCAAGGTTTGAAATAGGCATTTTGCTTGCCTTCAGAAAAACACACAGTGGGTTTTAAAACGCCGGCTTTTGGATAGTGGTGAGTACTGGTACTGCACCCATTTTTGGGATTTTCTTGGATTAATGCATTCTAAACAGGAATGGTTCTTACATGGTAGTAAATCCTTGCTTAACATTGTTTTGATGGGGCTCCTTACAGTAAGATGGTTATGTGGAACCCCACAAAAAGGGTTGAATCTTTAAAGTGGTCCAATGAGTCACGATTTCAGCAACTTTTTGACATCAGTAAAAGTGGATTTTGTTAACAAAGACCTTTCTTTACCCTGGTGGGTGGCAAGTTAGGTAACCATTTTGGTGTGCGCACAACTGCGCAGCTTTCCTGGATTTCGGCGCACATGTGGGTTTTCCGCCATCTTGAATTTCCTAAGCCCACAGCACCAAATGTCGTAGCAGGGTAGCTTAAACGTGGGTCAGGACACCCTACAGCTGAAAGTGTATGCCAGCTAAAGACCCTGCCACGGTGAGGACAGAGAAGAGAGAGAGGAGCACCAGAATCATATGAAACAGGGCAAACCGGTGAGAGGTATTGGTATTACATGAACATGTACAGTGACCAGTGGAATTATTACAAAGAGTTTGGACACTGGAAAGCCGAGTGTCCACATCGGCCTCATTGTGATGGTCGAGGCGGACAGCAAACCACTCCAAGAGGAATGACTAGGTCCCAGCTTCCACTGCCACCACTTCACACCGACGGTTAGGATTGTCAAGGGGTCACCAAACCTGTTGCACCACTTATATTGATTGATCCTAATGCACCATATGTTGATTGTGTTATTTATTGTGCTTTTACCTGCTCTTATACTTTGTATTTATCATGTGATGAATTTATTTGTCGTTTATGGCTGTCCCAATGAAAAGTGACATGACATTTGTGATGTCATCTTTGATGTCCTGGGTGTTAGTCTTAGCAGTGCATGGTGGTGGCACGAGTTATGGTTGCTTAGCTTAAATTTCTGGGGTTTTTCGGTTTTACTTCACACCATAACATCCCTTTAACAAAGTTTTTTTTACTGAATTTCATAGGTTTTTAGTAGCGCAACTAAACAATGTTTTTTTCACTAAATTTCATAGGTTTATTGTAGCGCAACTTAACCATAACGTCCCTTTAACGTTTTTTTCACTGAATTTCATAGGTTTTTAGTAGCGCAACTTAACCATAACGTCCCTTTATCAAAGTTTTTTTCACTGAATTTCATTGGTTTTTAATAGCGCACCTTAACCATAACGTCCCATTAGCAAAGTTTTTTTCACTAAATATAAATATAGATAATGGAAATGTGATAAATGTTTACTAAAACTCCCTTGCCTTACATTTATATAAAGTAGAAAATACTAAACGCTGTGGCCTGATTTGGATGTCCAGGGACCATGCGCATGTCCGCGCGTGGACGTGATCACCATCAGCACTATCCAAAAACTCAGGGGGTATCTTACATTATTGTATCATACAATAAAAACACCAAACATATTGAAATAGTACCACATAAATACATTACATTTAATAATAAATACAAAGTGGAAACTGTATATGTAAAACACTAACCATCCACTGAAGTAGCATTTCCAATATAATGGAATATACCAAAACAAAATATGCCTGTGTCTTACTTTTTTTAAAAGGCAGTCAGGGTGTCCGCGGACAGCGCAGCTGTCCGGGGTGTCCTCAATTACCCAACATCGGGGTGTTCTAAGGACACAATACCTGTTCGTACTGTCCGTAATTAAAATGGAGGTGTCCTTAGAACACACAAGATGTCTGGCTGTCCATAATTAACCAAAATGGGGGTGTCCTAAGGACAATATACCTGTTTGTACTGTTCGTAATTGAAATGGCGATGTCCTCAGAACACACAAGATGTCCGCTTGTCCACAATTAACCCAAATGATGGTGTCCTAAGAACAATATACCTGTTTGTACTGTTCGTAATTAAAACGGAGGTGTCCTTAGAACACACAAAATGTCTGCCTGTCTGCAATCACCCAAAATACGGGTGTCTTAATAACACCTCCACTGTTCGTAATATCCGCAACCCGAATGAATAATCCGTACAACACATATCCTGTCCGCCTTCTGTTTTGACTCACATTTATTTTATTCAGGGACTTCAACATTGTTCGTAGAACAGACGCGCACATGCACATCACACACTTGGGTCCTACGAACATCGCGCCTCTCCGCAACTGTCCACCGCATGTGTGTTGCACTTTTAATTAGTTCGAGGACCCGAACACTGTCCATAGAACACCCGCACGCATGCGCACAACCAGCACTGCGCATTTGGTGTCCTGAGGACAGCCATCCCATTTGCGAACGTGTCCGTGATGTCATCATGTGACCGCACCCAGGCTGAGCGTCTGTCCTTATTTGCGGACACTGTCCAGGTCCCCGAACATTTAAAAAGTGCTTTTTAAGAAATCCAAGGTATTTTACAGTAGAAGTTCACCATTGCACATGTCCCAGACAATGTCCCTACCGATCTACATACTATTTGGAACTTTTTGAGCCCGTTCTTGGTGTTCGAAGTGTTAGGGGATGGCGCGGGTGTCTGCGAAGCGCGCCCCAGCAGCCCTATAAAAGGCCACACCCCAGAGCTGATCCTCATTCTGCTTTTGGATTTCCAAGATTTAAAACAGGACAATTGTGCAACTTGCTGTTCTTGGTTCCTGCTTCCTAGTTCCTGGTTATTAACCTTCCAGATGGCATCCCAAATTGCTTCTGCTGCTACTGCCTCCGCATCAGCACCCCAACCCCCTCCACAACCACCACGTCCCCAAGGGCTTGCAGAGGGGAACAGGCATGAGGATGCAGAGGAGACGGATGAAGAGGATGAGTTAGTGGAAGTCCCTACTACTAGCACTCATCGTGAGTCTTGGGTGTGGCGGTTATTTACCACTGTTGATGGAAAGTCAAAAGCTCATGTGAACAAGGTAATTTGCACTCAGTGCCGCATGGTGCTGAATCCTGGCAGGGCTGGTTCGTATAGCTTTGGAACTACATTAATGAAGCAGCACCTAAAGTCATTCCACGGTGGGGCTATTTGTAAGGTTGTACCTTGCAATAAAAGTAGTAGGTTGAGTTCCTCTACATCATCCTCTGTTTCTGCTCCTGTCACCACAAAAGACACTCCTGTGGGACAGTGCATCCCTCCAGCTGCCTCACAGGCCATTCATGATGCTGTTGACCCTTACCTTTCGAGGGTCACAATATTGTGCATGTACTGCGATGCAGTAGTATGCAGGGGGGAGAACTTTCAAACTGCTTTCGAGACTGCGGTCAAGGAGCATGAGAAGGACTGCCAATTACCTAAATCCTAAATAAGACCCACCCTACATCTTCCTCTCTCCACCTGCCCTTTCTTATTCCTCTGGTTGGTGTCCCCTCCTTACCCTCCTTTCCCCTCCTTTCCTTCTGTGTCGTGTTTAAAAAAACCCAAAAAATATAAAACAACAAAAGAAAAAAACAAAGGCTCTTTTCAGAGCTGCCTTTCACAGTTTAAAAATAGAAGTGACAAATAAATAGTGCAAGGCCCTGTGCATTTTTAGATGCCCACAGATAGTCCACAGACATCTAAAATCTGTGCAGTGCTGCCCTGTCACAACCATTGCACTTTTCGCTGGGAGGAAGTGGTGGCTCTTAAAAGAGCCTTTTTGTGGTGTTTTTTTCTGTTTCGAAACCTGAAATGGTCAACACCTACTGCAAAATGGATTGCTCTAATTGCAAAAAAGGTTGCAATGCATTTTGTATATTTCGCAGAAAAATCTGATTGCCGGCATAAGTAAGATGTACTCCATCTGTGCGAAAAATGTGTATGCCATGAAACATAATGTTTTCATTCTGAAAAGAGAACATACCAACATCTCTCAAAAAGGCACAAACAGCCTTGTTAACATTGCACCTTGCTTTCTCCATTTGTGGACCAAATGTAAAAGAACGCATCCACATTTGTCTCTGCGCAATACAGGAAACAATTACTCTGGAGTTTGGATACATGTCCATGACTTTCCCAAGTCCTTCTTTCATTGCAAATTGCAAAGAGATTCCAGACACATGTCCTAAACTGTTCCCTCCACAATGAATAATAATAATGTCTGGATGACGCTGTGTCACCAAAGAAAAACGTAGAGGTACCAAATCCACCCACTTCATTCCACGCACTCCATGCCAGTGAACTTGACACATGAGAGAATCCAAGATGTGCAGCCACTCCACAGCGATCTGCAGATCTGCATGCACCTCCAACCAATTTATCCACGAATCTCCCAAAATCCAAACAATCTGCTTTCTGAAACACATAGCCATAGCTATCTGCTTTTCAATCCGGAAAAAGACCTACTGACAAACTCTCTCCTTACACAACAAACCCAGTAAACCTTATTGACCAATCCCTTGCTCTCCTCAGTCTCATTTTCATGCCACTCAACCCCAAAACCCCTGTATGTAATACGCGCTGTCTGCAGACAACCGTGCTGACGGCGGACACATCGAAAAATGTGAGCGTGGGAGATGAAAATTTAAATAGTGTACACCATTTCCCCTTTGAGGTTGGCTCGGAAAAGAGGCTTTTTTTGGGGAGGTTTTGCAGATGCTTCAGAAACACCTTTTATTTTGTATTTTTGGTTTTTATTTTCTTATTTTCCTCCAGAAATCTTCACATTGGCTTCTACAAAGCAACCCTTATGTTCCAAAACAGCATGGCAATTCCCATAAAAGATAAAGAAATGCCATCTTCCTTAAAGTAATCAAAATTACCAAAGTCAATGTTGTCATTGTTGCAAAACAATATGCCAGATCTAATCATAAACCCGTGTAAAGCCCCGTTAAGTCCCGCTTTGCCGCGGACGCTTCTCCAGTACCACTGCGACTGACAAAGGATTTGCTGTTATACTCACTACAAGATCCAGCAGGCTTTGCTGCATCAAGGGCTGGGTGGAGCTATATAAGCTCAGGATCGCGCGCACCGCGCGCGCGCACCCGTGTAAAGCCCCGTTAAGTCCCGCTTTGCCGCGGACGCTTCTCCAGTACCACTGCGACTGACAAAGGATTTGCTGTTATACTCACTACAAGATCCAGCAGGTGAATGGAAGAGTGAACTGTGCACTACTTGGAGATAATATAGCCTTAAAACAGACTATATAACATACTTTCTCTCATTTAGGCTTTGCTGCATCAAGGGCTGGGTGGAGCTATATAAGCTCAGGATCGCGCGCACCGCGCGCGCGCACCCGTGTAAAGCCCCGTTAAGTCCCGCTTTGCCGCTTCGCCGCGGCAACGCGGCTAGTGCTGGTTATTTTAGCGGGTGTTTTGTTTACAGTTGGACGCTAGGGAAGCACACTGTAGTTAGGTGCTATAAAAACTCTGTGGAGTCCGGAAAAAGGCATCCTAGTGTCAAGATGTTTACACTCCGTACTGGCATGCCTTGCACTGAACGAGTTCATGCCTTGATGGAGTCTACTTCAAGAGACAGCCCAGCGTTGTCTACAAACACGGTACGACCTTCTGCCAAAAGTGCACCGTGGGACAAGCGAATAAAGAAGAGAAGCTCACGACTGGATTTCGCCATGGGCGACTTAAGGAACTTTGGGTTCAACAGTTGTCGGACATTACGCTCTGTAGCCAGAATGCCTGAACTTAACAATTTAAGTGTATCGAATATAGAAGCACAGCCCCTTTGTAATGACGTAGGGGCGTGCTCTGCTCAGCAATCTGTGGTGAATTCACAAGTGACACAGGTCACAGATGATGACAAGGAAGTGGGAAAACAGCCATGTAATATTTCATTGTCTGATTCAATGATACTCCAAAATGCTCGTTCAGGGGTTGTTAGCTCAGCTCCCCTTCCGATAGGAAGCCAGGATGTTGGTGCTGCTAAAGATGTTGTAATTATTGAGTTGGAATCAGCGGACTCTTGCTTTGTGGCTAAGGACGACACCTTCGATCTTTCCAAATCGCCAGCATTGTTTAATACTGGAGACATCACAGATTCCGAAAGTTCGATCTCATTTATCCCGCCAACTCCCAGGAGACCGAATGGAAATAGTTCGATTATAAGTCCGGCTCTCGTGTTAAAAAAAGCTGACCCTTTAACACTTGAAAAAATGAATATGGCTTTGATGGCTCTAGCTAGATTGTTTGAAACTTTAGACTCCAAAATCAATGTAATACAAGATAATGTTGACAATTTCCAGAGATCTCAAAAGGCATTCAGTTTGTCCTTGGCCCGAAAGCAAGAGGCTGATGCTGATCAGGCAGCCCTTTTTTCTAAACAGTTGGATATGATGTTATTATCCTGCCAAAACATTGATGACCAGCTGAATGGCAAACTGAATCCAGTCACAGTTGGGGGAAATATACAAAGTGTTAACACTGTTGTGCCCTTTGTTGAGGGCATTATAAGAGAGGTGACAGATAGGGAGACAATGAATATACCAACGAGACCACCATCTGACCCAAGAATTGAAATAATTAAATCTGTTCACGGTGGGAAGGAAGGAAAGTCTGTGAAGTCCGTAGAGATGACATTGGTGAATCCCATACCCGATCAGTTGATACTGAGGGAAAAGGAGGCAGGGGTTCCCATGGTTGATGAGTCAAAAGTCAGAGAAACACAGCAGTTAAAAGGGGCGTACACGATATTTGCAAAAAAATCTAAGGGCCCCTCCAATCAATCAATGTTAAACCCAAAGAAGTCAAAAAATCAGAAGTCCAAAACAACGGCTGGGAGTGGGTCCACGAAACAATTTTTTAAATCCCTGTCTAAACCAGATAGAAGCTCAATGTTAGCTTCTAGTGCTATCACAAAAAAATACCAAAATCTATCCCAGGAAAGACAAAGAGTGTTGAACAAGGGTAAGGATCCCAACCTCAGGACTCTCCCTTATGCTCCCTTAGATGAGTTGGTGCATGTTGCGCAAGAGTTGGGGAGCGGATCTACTAATGTAACGGCCCCAACCCAAGCGCCACCTGTACCGAGAAATAACCGAGTGAAAGCTAATTCAATGCCCAATGTCACAGTCAATACGCAGGACCTTAGGAAAGCTGTGGATGAGTATATGAATCAATTCCATCCTAAGCCACATGTGACTCACCCTCTGTCTCAGACTTTTAATCCATCACTGGAGAAACCTGAATTAGGGGATGATGAAAACACTAATGGCGAAAGGACCCTCCCAACTCAGGAAGTAAAGTCCTCTAAGAATGATCTACCAATAAATAAAACAATTTTAGATGCACAAGACACCCTACAAAATAATATTCTATGTACAATCAAAGACTGTCTAGTTGCCTTGACCACGGAACAAAAAAGCCTTAAATCTTCCTTGAAGGCAATGGGGAGTGGCCACTCTGGTGTGGGAAATCCATCTCATGAAGAATGCATCTCTAAGAATGTAACGTTTAAATCCCCACTGGAGGAGACCCAATGCTACAAGACTAGAGATTCACTTAGTAAACAGAATTATTTTGATGTTAAGGTACCACACAAGAGTAAAAAGCCTACCCAATTATTTTCCCTGTTCCTTAGTTGTCGGGGGGGTTCCTTTCCAACATACATAATGAACAGAGGAAGCATCATGCAAATATTTGCAGATATCCCAAATTTGGAAGATATTTCCTCTGGTGATCTAGTACAAGTGGAGTTCCCCGATGATAATGATCCAACGGTGTCCTGTATGTGGTTAAGTTCTCGCATCATTTACAATATCATTTGGTCCGCTAGATCTGAATTCTTTGATTTGGGTTTTGATCTAATTCCTACTACTAAGGAATCCCAGCCGGTGGAAGCTATCACTAAACCAACTAGTCAGGCAATTAGTGGTGAGCATACCTCAGGTAGGGGATGCAGCTGTGGGAAAGCTTAACTAGGAATTGATGACCCTGATGTTCGGGGTCAGAAATTGGTAGTCACGAGCTGGAATACGAGGGGATATAAACATCTGTTAAATAATGCTAAGTGTGATCTCAAAGATTGTGATCTAGCCCTTTTGCAAGAAACCTGGTTGACTGCCCCCCTATCGTGGAACAATCATTATGTCCATTTAGTTCCAGCAATTAAGGGACAGAAAGGTAGACCAATGTCTGGGTTGGTGACTATCTCCAATATGTCCACGATAACCAATATCTCTGAGGGGCCCAACCCAAACTCCTATTTGCAATGTTCAGTAATTATGTTCCAAAGCTGAAATTTTTAGTTATAAATATATATTGGAACCCAATTGCAATTTCATCCTCTACTCTCCTTAATGATTTGAATACATTAATGGAAGACCATATAACTATCCCGGACATCGCGCATGTAATATTAGCCGGGGATTTGAATATGCATTTGTTGACATCATCTAAGAAAAGGAGTTTGGATCGGGTTTCGCCGTGGAGAACCTTTATTAACACGTGGGATCTAATTATGTTGAATGGGGCAGTGGAAACTGATAATCCTCCATCATACACGTGGTCGTGTGGCGCACAAAATGCTACAATTGACTATATGTATGTTGATAGAAGGCTATTTGAGAAAATCTCCGAGTTTAGGGTAGTTCCCACCATAGCGAGTGACCATTGGATCTTGAGAGCCGAGTTTGTGATCCAAACCAAGGATGAACTTCGCTCCAGTCCAAATCAATTGAGTGGTCTCATTATTAACGCCCAACGAAACAGACTTTACTGGTCAAGCGATGCACTACAAACATTTGCACGCAGTCTAACGAGTGACCAACAGCAATTGGTAAGAGGTATGGATGTTGCTGATTATCATGATAAAATGCATCTCTTTGCCCCTACTTCAACCACAGAAACTAATAAGAGCAGGCAGCAGCACATCCATATGTTCGATTTGGCCATTAGAGATCGAAAGAGGCAATATCGTAAACAGAAAAGACAGATTTCTAACTTACCGGTACAGTATCGTGAATTGTCTTTACGCAAATTAAAGACCAAATATAGAAATTGGATTCGAGGTCACAAAGCTAATATGTTCCAACATGATGGGGAAAAATGGTTACAGATGGTCCGAACCAAAAATACATCACAAATTTGGAAAATGATAAATAACGGAGCAGGAGCTCCGCAGCTAACGGCACAACTTAATGGCGTGTCGGAAAAAAGTTGGGTCGCCTACTTCACTAGCATTTACGCTCTTCCGGCGAATAGTACCTCAAAGTTGAATCTAGAAATATTGAATTCAGCCTTTCAGATTAATTTTGACCGTGAAGATGTTCTGTTTTATATCAACAAAGCTAGCTCTTCTCGAGCTCCTGGTCCTGACGGTTTATCAAATAATGTCCTAAAACAGAATCCGGAGCTATGGGCATCTATTCTCTATACTATCTTCCAGGTCCTGCAAATAAAACAGGCAGTCCCTCTGTCGTGGTGCAAGGCCATCACAGTGCCAATTTATAAGAAAGGCGACCGAACAAACCCGGCCAGTTACCGTCCGATTTCTCTTCTTGACGCTCCTGGCAAGATCTTCAGCAGAATTGTTTTAAGAGATCTTGACAATTGGGCTTCAAAAGAGAATCGACGAGATCCATTTCAAACTGGTTTTGTGCGAGGTCTTGGCACAAGCATCAATATAACGACCCTCAATGCAATTAAAGAGTTATACGCCACAAGGAATCAACCAATATATCTCGCGTATGTTGACTTTCGAGTGGCCTTTGACTCGGTAGATCGGAACCTATTGTTGGAGAAGTTGCTGAAATTTGGCTGTCCACCCTCACTTGTGCATTTGATACATTTGCTTCACTCGAACACTTCAATGAAAGTTAAATTGAATTTAGAAGGGCTGCTATCAGATGAAATACCAACTAAACGCGGCCTAAAACAAGGCTGTATCTTAGCCTCTACATTGTTTAATTTGTTTATATTTGATCTTGGCAATGAATTCAACAATGTTGTGAATGACGCCCCGAAACTTGGCAACCAGGTAATTGCTTGGCTCCTGTATGCAGATGATCTAGTTCTTATCTCTAAAACACCGAGAGGCCTGCAAAATATGCTTGATAAACTTGACCAGTACGTTGCCAAAAACAACTTGATCTTAAATTTGGAGAAAACACAGGTGATGGAACTGGGGAGACTTGGACTTAGATCAAAGAAACAGTATTGTTGGCTTTTGAACAAACAGAGGTTAAAAATAGTCAATGAATACAAATACTTGGGAGTCATATTTAGCAACTCCTCCACTAATATACCCCAAAGAGTTGGCTTAGAGAGTAAATTGTCCACTCTAATCTCGCAAGCGAGAGTCTTACAATATAAGTATGGTAAGTTCTCTTGCAAACATATTCTTACCTTTTATCAACAAAAAGTAATCCCCATTGTTACCTATGGTTCAGAAGCCTGGTCACCTCCACAGGCTGGTTATTGGAACAAAATTGAGGCTAGGTTTTGGAAGAAAGTTCTGAATCTTCCAAACTCTTGCCCAAACGCACTCCTTCGTTTTGAGTTGGGAATTCTCTCCGTGAACATACAAGTGTCCTGGAAGAGATGCTGCCTATTCCGGAAATGTGTGATGGGCTTATCCAGCAATAGTGTGCTAAGAATCCTGGCAGACTATTTATTGCGGTCAGAACATTTATTCCCAGTAAATTGGAGAGCTGCTGTTTTGTCGGATCTAACAGAAGCTAATATCACATTAGATCTACTACTATCCAATCCTACCAAAGCTAAAACCAAATTGTATCATTTAGATTGGCACATAACGCAACAGAACTGTATGAAGCTAAAAGATTTTGATAGAGCTATGTTTGGGCATAAAAAACTCCAGGGAACTGCCGATTACCTATTAAAATGTCCTTCCCATAAATTGAGAAATCAAATATTGCGATTTCGTTTGAATCTATGGCCAACGAAACAAGTCTTGCTAAGAAGGGGTATCATCAAGAGAGACTGTCTTTTTTGTCGATTCTGCAATGATGCAAAAGTCGAAGAAACATTGAAACATCTATTGATAGAATGTGCTGCATTACATTCACAGAGAAAGGATTTGGTTGACAAACTAACAAGGCATCATTACATAAGACGATCTAATGATGAGCTATGGTATGAGCTGTTCGCAACCTCAAAGATAACAATAAGAATAGCCACTATCCATTTCCTAAACAAAATATTATGTCCCATACTCAAGTAAGTAACTAATCTGCCCATTGGAAGAAATGGAAGAAATGCGATAGTATTTGGCTCTTTATTATATCTTGATTGTGGCATAGTTGTATCTGATTTTAACATGTAATTTTAACATGTGATGTTTTTTTTCTTTCTTTTAACAATGTATGTATCTTGTTTTAAACCTCGTTTTGAAAGGTTGATTTAATCAGCCATCCAAAATAAAAAAAAAAAAAAAAAAAAAAAAAACCAAACAAGCCTCGGTTGACTAAGCACCTAGAAACATTTTGCTGAGGACAAAAAACAGAACTATTGTCCCATATTGCCCTAGGTGTCAAACCAGAAAACATAACCTTGGCATTGGGAAGGACTTTCATGATTGCCTGAACCAAGTTTTGCATATCTTGCAACAAAGTAGGGCCACTGACATAGCCCAAATGCACAGCACCACATTTTAGGACAACTACATGTGGACTATGAAACCTAGCCATATCCTGACAAACTAACAGAATTGACTGCAAATTCAAATCAGGCACAGTGCTCCATACCACATCCACTCCTTTTGTGTCAAAATGGTTAGCAACATTCCTAGATTTTGCATACTGCTCCAAACCATTCACAAACATATCTCCAACCACCAACACCTTGACTTTCTGCACCTCCACCATCTTCACTACACACAGCCTCTCCCAATACAAAGCAGAACCTCAACACCTAATTGGCTAATCCTCAAAATACACTCCCACTTCATGCTCGGAAACCCCAGATGTAGCATGTCCTGTCTGCGAACAGCTGTGCTGTTCGCGGAGCGCGTATGTAACACTGGGCAGCCCTTCTACCCTTTCTACTGCACTCTCTGCACCATTTACTCATTGGCTACTGTTAAGCAGTCACACTATCATTCACCAATCACATCCAAGTACACTACATCTAACTCTGTCATCACAGATCAGCACTTTAGATGTGCTATTGATCACTCTCATTACAATTTGGCTCTGACTGCAAAGGACCTACAGCAACAACTACTATAAAACTCCCCAAGATTTCCACTTGCAGATTCATGCACATTCACATGCATGAACACAGACTACAGATATGAATATTTCTACACAGTACATGTACACCTCTTCTAGGAATACAATACATCCCGGGAGCATAGCTCAGCGGCAACGTGCGCACCTTGAAAGCAAGACGACACGAAGCAACAGATGTTCGATCCCCGGGTCTGCGCTTAGAAATCTCTGTGTGTTTAAGCGCGTTATAAATACGCAACTAAGACAAAATAATTATGCAACTAAAAAACAAACAATTCCTATATCAGCGCCTCGATGCGCGTGGGTTGTGTAAGTGCTTTAAAAAAAAAACTAAAAAATATGAACAGAGTAGTTGCCACTTACCCTGTATAAAATGTAAAATGAACTTACTGTCATTTCTCCCATCTGCTATGATGAAGTGTCAATTGCAAACCTTTTAGCTCTCCAATTTTTTGTTTACACACACACCTATCTAATAAAATATTGTTTATTATTATAAGAGGGAAAAATAACAGTATAATTATGAAAAAGACATACATCTTCATTCAAGCACACACACAGCCAATGTTATTAGAAAGGCTCCCAGATCAAACAACGCCACTGCCTCTATATCAAATCCTTCTGCTTTATTTCCCACACCTTAACAAAGGCATACATTGAATTCTTTTATGTACAATCTCTGCCATTTACCCTGTAAAAATATCAAACAAATGCATATGATTATTTCTTCTATCTCTTAACATCCATTAAAAAAACATTAAAAAAAACAAGTGTGCTCTATACCTTTACTATTATACTCATTTGAAAAACATATTCAACAAACAGATTCTAAATAAAATATACAGGATGCACATAGGCAAAGGAAAGTGCAAAACAATGTCTACATTAACAAAAGTGCAATAAACACACATATTCACTAACTTCTCTTTTACACTTTCAGTGAACACCACTTTCCTGAAAACCAGCAGTGTCTGAAGTACGAAGAAGGACTTAGAAGAAACCTACTCTTTCCATACAAAAAAGTAAGTACAAAACTGACATAACGTTCTGTTACTCAAACACACTAGCATTTTAGTATTGTAGAAAAAAACAAATATATTAACCCTTTACCATTAGATGTAGTATTAGTGCTTCCCCTTACCAGTTGCATGCTTTATATTGTCATCTGAAGACCAATATAGTAACACACAAATACAAGAATAGCCTTCCCAACTTGATGTATCTGCCCATTGCACAATCACACACCTCCGCAATCATACTTTCCATCATACTCAGACACTCATGCACAAAGCATGCATACACTGCACAACAGCCCAACCCACACTTTCTTTTTTTTCTCCAACAGACCCCGAAGAATGCCTACCAAAAAGCAACTCTGTAGAAAGGAACGCAGAAGTAGAGCAAATCAAAATAAAAGTGTCCAAAATAAGCATCCATTTCTAGCAGATTTTGTACAAAAAGTTCAAACAAAACAGCTAATACAGTCATTAAGCGACACAAAACAAGCTTCCAATACAGAAACTTTCCCTCCTCTATTAAAATGTAAAACCAAACAGAACGTGATTAACAAGACTTCAGCTACCACTACTGCTAACGCTGCACCTATAAATCTTGATGTAGTGGCAAGTAAGCATACCAAAAAAAAGTTTTACATAAAATGTTCCACCACAGAGTCCTTCAGAACCTTTCAAAAACAAGAGAGAAATCATGCACAACCCTTAAAACCTACCGTAGAAAATGAATCCTGGAATCTCTTGTAGGCAGTGCAATCCTTCTCAATGAAACCACTAACAAAACTAACTACTAAACTACAAAAAAGACTTCTCAATAAACGGAATAACAACAGAAATAGCTTCTTAAACATCTGTGGAGGTGAATGGAGTCACACCACGACCACAGCACCATATTTTAATGAAGAAGCATCTAAACAAAAGCAAACAAACCCAATTGCCATACATAGCAGTGGACGAGGGTATGAAAAACTTAATAACACCATTATGGAACAAGAAACTCTGCTCACAAAAATATCCCCAGAAAACTCAGAATCACCTCCCCATTCCACTCAACCAAAATATCCCGTCTACAAATGGTCGTGCACATCAATGTGTAACATTGCCAAAAAATCTTTCAAATCTTTACGCCAGTTCCTCAATCAGTATGTAAAAAACAAAGACAAATTCAAAATGAAACTACTACAAAATATGGATGCCTGTCCAGTGCGCAAAAACACAGGACTGCAAGGACATTCATTAGCCTGCATTTCAGGACCTATTTGCAAAAGCACCATCCATCATATCAAAATATCAACACATCATTCAACTATAAGAAATCTAGTCCAAAAACTCTACTATGCTAAAAGTCCTGCTTTAGCACTAGCCAATTTAAATAACAATCTTCTACATGGTACAGCCGAACAACTACTCAAAGAAATAGAGCATATCCAGAGAAAATATTTTGGAACTGAAAGCCACTTACAAAATGAAATAGATGTACAACAAACTAGCAACTACTGTACAAATATCAACCTTCTATTAAACACATACAAAAAAGAAATACTAAAGTTTAAAAGTACCCCCGCTGAAGTACCAAACCGTGTGTGTGTGTTTCCACAGGACTTCTTATAAAAATACTGCAAAACTATAGACATAACGTACAAAATAGAAGACAATGAAGACTCAAAATGGTTCCAATTAGCTCTCTACCTTATAGCAGAAAACAAATACGACATTACTGACACCGTAATACTTTGCAATTATTGCACTGCAAAACTTGACAAAAACCAAACACCTTCACTTGCTATCACAAATAACTTGGAATTATTCCCACTACCAAAACCCCTGCAACAACTAAATTTATATGAGAGCATCATAATTCAAACAGTGCACCCATTTCAAGCAATAATACGCCTCCAACCAAAAACAGCAAAATGACCACCCTCTGAATTAGTCAAAGGCATTTGTGGCAAAGAAGTTTATTTACCATTAGATCTCAAAGAAAACAGCCAATAGAGCAATCTTTAATTGTCTTAGTAAATGGTGCACCTACAAAAGACAAAAAAAATTGGCAACAACTTGTTGACTTACATAAAGTTAGACAAACCCTGCAATATCTAAAAAAACAACAATGAATACTATAAAGACATTAATATTGAACAAAACCTGAGAGAAACCATTGAAATAATTCAAGAGTCACCAGAAACTGGTCAATTTGAACTTCTAAACCCTTCTACAGAATCCAATATTTTAGACCATTATACAATTCATCCTTTACACTCTAAATACACTATAGATGATGCACTGGAAATGTACCAAATGTGTCAAGCTAAAGGATCTCTAATCAGCATAATCGGAAAAAGTATAGAAGCACAGGCCTTTCTGCTACTCTTTCCTATTGGAAAAGGAGGAAGGTATGATGATAGACCCACACAGATAACAGCATCATAATATCGCCCTTTACGAATATATTCGGACGACCCAGATTCAAATAAAACATGCAATACATATTCCACCTTCTCTTTGAAAGTGAACTAGCAACTCTATGCTACGGAGTTACACACACATTAAAATCAGGTACCCATTTTCAAAATATGTCAGCTACGCAATGGTTACAAAAAGTGCAAGAAAAAGATGAAGTTTTACAGTCAAGTATTACAAATCTTTTAGCAAACATGTGTGGTACAAAAGAATACTGGTTCGGACGTCACAGAGATGTACGCTGTATGATAAGAAACCTTGGCCCACCCACTTGCTTTGTTAAGTTGTACAGAATATGCTTGGGAGGATTTACACGATTTCCTACGCATAGCAAACAAAAATAAAACAAACATAGATATAAAAACACCAGGAGAACTCTGCTCTCTAGATCCTGTACATGTATCAAGATATTTCCATCATCGCTTCATTGTTATGCTACACTTTATTTGTAATAAGACTGTTCCTCCCCTCAGAGAAGTTCAACACTTCATTTGGAGAAATGAATACCAAACCAGAGGAGCACTACACATCCACATGCTATTATGGATTAAAGATGCTCCTAAATTTGGTCAGGACAGTGATGCCACTGTTATGCAGTTCATCCAAAAATATGTCACTTGTGAAATCCCTTCACAAACAACGCATAGTGACCTTCATGCACAAATTTTACAATTTCAAAGACACAAATGTGGAAAATGTTGTTGTCGCAAATATAAAAAAAAAGGGAACTACTACACCAAATGCTGCTTTGGTTTCCCTAGATCACATTCAGCAACAGGTCAAGTAAACAACTTCATGTCTTCAGTCAGACATAGGGCCTCATTACACGGTAGGCGGTAAGGGTTTACCGGTACCGGTATTTTACCGGTACCAGTAAATCCTTACCGCCTTACAACGAGGTCCCTTTACGGGTTGGGGAATTAACGCCTGCTTTTTGCAGGCATTAAAAATCCAACCCGCAAAGGGACCAGGGTGCTAATTACGGTAACGCAATTTGCGGTACCGTAATTAGCGCCTTCCCCATTCCCATTATGCCCTATGGGGCAAAAATGGGAATGGGGAAGGGCAATGGAGGAAGGAGGAATTACCGCCCCGCCAACCTTGGAATAGGGCGGTAATTCCCCTTTCCTCCAAGGCGGTACCGGTAAATTACCGGCATGAACCATGGCACTAATAGCGCCATGGTTTACCACCTACCGTGTAATGAGGCCCATAGTGTCAAAGGTAAATCACCTAAGAACACATATTACAGAAAGAAAACAGAAGAATCAAAATACACCAATGCAATCATTGCCCTCCTATGGAATGCAAACATAGATGTGCAGTACATTGCAGACAATTCCACTGCAGTTGCATGATATGTCAAGCCTATTTAACCAAAGCAGAGAAAACAGAGCTTCAGGACCTCTGGGATGACATATCATCTGACAAAACACTATCACAGAAATTGTACAGTTTAGCCATAAAAATGCTTTCTCACACAGAATGTGGCTGCTATGAAGTTGCATACTGTTTAACCGGTACTGCCTTGTATGGAAAATCTGACAATATAGTATGACTAAGTCTTGGTCCTGCTAAATCTAGAAAAAGAGTTCTCAAATCATATGAGGACATATAAACAATAGCCAAAAATGATCCCAACAGCCAAGACATTTTGAAAAACAATTTACTAGACACATACTACCCAAACAGGAGTACCACTTTGGAAACCATGGGGGTCATTATGAGTTTGGAGGTAGCCATGGTGCTATTAACACCATGGCTGCCTCCAAAGTCGTGTCCAGGTCCGGGTTCTCTGAATGGGGACTTACTGGGTCATTCCAACCTTGGAGGAACTGGTTAGTCCCCATTCAAAAACCCTTCCTCATTCCCATTCAAGCCCCCATAGGGTTAATTAGCTCCCTGGTCCCTTAGCGGCTCCCGATAAGGATTGCTGGTTTTACCAGCTGGCCTTAGCGGGAGCCGCTAAGGGAACTCAGAATGTGGCGGTAAGGGGTTAACAGTACCGGCATCCTTACCAGTGCCGTTAACCCCTTACCACCGCACTCGTAATGATCCCCCATGTGTCTCTACCACGTAGCCCAAAACTTCACATACAAAGATAATGTTAAACCAGATGAAAAGAAAGGTACATACAGAGTGGTAAATTGTGAAGGCAGCTTAGTGAAATTTACCAAACGCAGCTTAATTAATCATATCAAATTGTCATTAAAAAACTCCTCAACATAAAGAACTGTATTACATGTCCCTACTACAACTTTTTAAACCATGGAGAAAAGAAGAAGTGTTACTGGATACATATGACTCCTATGAAGACGCTTTCAAAGCATATGAAAGCACTATAACAGACGTAAACTTTACACAGTACCAAACAATGTTGCACAATGAACAGCAACACGAAGAAGAACTCCAGGCCCAACTACAAGTGGACACACCCGACAGTAGTCAACCTTCTGTAACAGGAAGCCAAGAATCACTTGGACAGCCACTAATAGCAAATGAAGCAGAATTAGCCATGATAGAAGTAGAAAACACCATGGGGCCGATTCATGGAACAAACGTGCGCCGAAAATCCCAACGCAAGCAGGCGCAAGCGTGAGAAAGCAAGCGCACGCATGCGATTCAAGGAAGGCGTTGCGCTACTTTCCCACTGGTTGTGTGCCAAATCTGTGCATGGCGCACGCTGGCGCACACATCTCCAAACAGCGTGCGCTAAGCGCACAGCGAAAGCCCACATAGCGCAGCGCACACAACAAAAATAGGCGGAACAGGGGGCGTAACACGCGGAATGGGGAATAACGCGTGAAAAAGAAGGCGTAACGGGGGAAGTACTGCTGGGAAGTACACGGAATGCCCAAACGCACGCGAACCACACGTATTCATGGAATCGAATTAGGGCAAACCCACGCATGGGCAAAGACATGCACAGGCCTAAACACGTCCGCCACACGAAGGCAGGCGGTAGCGTCTCTGCGCATTACAAAAGTGTGCGCAAATAAAAAGCATGCATATACTGAGTGGGGTACGTGTATTCCTCGGGTTCACATGAAGTTTTACACGCGAAAGGGCCCTGTGCGAGTGGGGTACGGGTATTTCGGGGGTGCGCGGGAAGTTTCACACGCGATTTCAGCAGGGTACGTGTATTTCGGGGGTGCGCGGTAAGTTTCACACGCGATTTCAGCAGGGTATGTGTATTTCGGGGGTGCGCAGGAAGTTTCACACGCAATTTCAGCAGGGTACGTGTATTTCGGGGGTGCGCGGGAAAATTCACACGTGATTTCAGCAGGGTACGTGTATTTCGGGGGTGCATGGGAAGTTTCACACGCGATTTCAGCAGGGTACGCTTACGCTCACAGACGCGCTTGCGCGCTAAGGGCCTTTGGTCCAATGAAATCGCGTACGTGTGCTGACGCGCATACGCGCTAAGGGCCTTTCCTCGAATTACATGCTGACGTGCAATTTTTTCACGTGCCAAATCACTCTGTATCAAGGTGACCACGCGAAAACACACGAAAGACCACGCTCCTGCCCTGAAGGCCATTTTCCTGCCCCCCAGAGCCCTGAACACGCTCCCACCTGCCATCTGCTGCTGCCTGACTGCCTGCTGCCCACGTGCCCTGCTATTTGGTGCCTGCACATAAGCCATCTGCAGGGGTCCAGTTGCTGTGTCCACCCCTGCTTGAACAGAAGACTCCCGACTGGGATACCATCGCTCCACAGCCCAGCCCCAGGACACAGTTGCCCATCCACGCCTGCCTCGGGGGTCACCATGTCGGGGCAAACACCATCTGAGACCACTGGCGACCCCCAGCCAGAGGGGCAGAGGGCCACCAGCTTCAGTCAGAAGGAAGTTGGTGTCCTGGTGGAGCATGTCCTGGGGCATTATGATGCCCTCTTTGGAACATCACGCGCCAACAAGGAAGGATGGTATAGGATCTGGGACCACTTTGTGGTTGCCATCAACGCAGAGGGGGTGGCAACCCGCAACATCAAGCAAGTCAAGAAGCGCTGGGAGGACTTGAGGTCCAGGACCCTCATAAAGGACCGGCGCCTCGTGGAGGGGGGCCGGGGCAGCATGAGTACCATCCAGATGAGGGTCCTGGAACGCGTAGGCCCAGCGCTTCACGCCCAGATCCTTCAGAGGCAGATCCGTCTGGAGTTGAGCGGTAAGTGGCCAAGCATTGCTGTGTGAGACAGGGCATGTTGCAGGGTGCTGGTTGTCTGATACTTGCCTGTTTGTGTGACATAGGCCATGTACGTATGTGTGTGTGCAGGGACATCATGGTCATGCACGTGAGACCAGTAATGTGTGAACCACATGGTAGGTGCATGTGTTACAACGCAACATGCGGAGCAGCATGCGGAATGCACACATCAATGCATGCCTGTCTCTGTTATTGGACATGGATGGGGTGTGAGAGATGGGTGCTGCTGTCATGGACATGTATGGTGTCCATGTCTGTGTGTCTGACTTGCGTGTCTGTGACTTGTAAATGCCATGGATGCATGACACATATCTGTGACAATGTTCAGATTCACTGATGCAGCCTACTCATCCTTATATCCACTGTGTCTGGGGTGTACGAGGCCAGATGGATGAAACTACCGTGAAGTGTGTGCATGTGATAGGCATGACCCATGATGCATGTGAGTTTCAAACCAGCATTGTATGTTTCAAGAGTCCCTTGGACATGTATGCTAATGTTCATAGCATGTACCATGCCTGTTACTGCATGTGTTTTGCCTGCACTGACCCATGTGTTGTGGAAGGACATGATGAAAGTTATGTTTGACAGTGCCACTCATCTGCTATTGCTTCCTGTCTAGGGGACCATTGTACAGTACCCTGATGCTTGTGTTCGATGTCTCCCGCTACACAGCGGCAAGTGATGAAGAGGGCGGAGACGGCACTGTGGAGCAAAGTGGCGGGGATGCCCCTACTGGCCGGCGACCAAAGGCCCAGTCACCCTCCCAGAAATTACCATCGTCCGCGAGTGAGGGGACTGGTGCTGCGTCTGCCGCTACGGCTGCAGCGGAAGGGGTGGGTGAGCTCCCACAGGGGCTTGAAACGGCGGAAGATGGTGTGGAGCCATCCAGGTTGGTGGTTTCCACAGAGGAGGAAGAGGCCGCTACTGAGCCGCACATGGGGCCTGGTGGGGGTGGTACCACTGGTGCAAGTGGTGCAGTCCAGGGGCAGGGGCAGGAGGCAGCACAGGTCGCTGTGGAGGGGCCTGTGCATGTAACTGTCCCTGACACTGTGACTGCACCACCATGCACCAGCAGGGATGCCCCATCCCAGGCCCATCCGCAGGTAGGGGTTATGTCCATGTCATCTGACACTCCTCAACCTGCGGACGAGGGGACCCCTGGTCGTATGGAGAAGTTCCTGATTGGTGTCACGTTGCGCACACGTGACATTCATGATGACGTGCGTGCTTCCCGGGGGAGCACGCACGTCATCACGAAGAGCAGCGTGCCAACGTGGCCCAGTTGGGAGTGTCCATGGTCGGGGTTTTGTACATGTGTCGGCCACTCTGGCGGCCCTCTCCTCCTCTGTGGAGACTATGCGCCAGTGGTTCTCCATGCCATCTTCCGGCCCAGATGCCACAAGTGCCCCCTGTGGACCTGCCCTGACCAACGCAGCCAGCTCGGTGGGGATCCCATCCCTGCCACAGTCGGGAGTCGGAGGTCCAGCAGGGGTGGACACCCCAGCAACTGGACCCCAGCAGATGGAGGATGTGCCGGCATCATCGGGCAGGGCCCGTGCACGACGGCGTCGGTGGATTCCATCAGCCTGGATGCCGTTGTGCTGGCAGAGGCAGTTGCGTCGGAGGCAGCGGCAGGCTCAACGTGGGAGGCATCATGGCTCGGGGCCATCTACATCGGAGGGGCAGGCATTGGACGGAGGGCAGGAGGACCCTGGAATGGGAGTGTCTTCCGTGTGGCAGTGGTTGGGCCAGCAGATAGGTGCGGAGCGGTGGCGGGCGGAGGAGGCTTGGCTCACAATGGTCAGGGCAGAGAACTCCATGCGCAGGGCGCTGAGGCGGGCTGAGTGCCTCGAGGGAATTCGCAGGGAGTTGGAGGTGGACATGGGGCCTCATTACGACCCAGGCGGTAAGTTACCGCCTGGGTCGTACCTTTACCACCATGGCGTAAACTACGTTTACGCCATGGTGGTTGGCGGACTTACCGCCCCATTCCGAGGTTGGCGGGGCGGTAATTCCCCAATCCCCATTTACCCTTCCCCATTCCCATTTTTGCCCCATAGGGCATAATGGGAGTGGGGAAGGCGTTAATTACGCCACCGTAAATTACGGTGGCGTAATTAACAACATGGTTCCTTAGCGCCATGGATTTTAACACCTGCTAAAAGCAGGTGTTAAATCCGCCATGGCGCTAAGGGACCTCGGAATCAGGCGGTAAGGGTCGGCGCTGTTTACGCCGCCGTAAACCCCTTACCGCCTGGGTCCTAATGAGGCCCATGGTGTTATCCCTGCGAGACCTCGGGGCCATAGAACAGGCCCGCCTCCAAGACATTGAACAGGAGTTCGATGATGCCCTGGCCCATGACATCAACAAGTGAGCCGTTGGACTTGCCCGCCGCCATTGTATGTAGTTCATTAGTGTTAAGTTTCATTTCTTTTTTCTTTCATTTGGGGCGCATGGACTATGCCCCACATTTTTGTATATAGTTAGTAATTAGGTAGGTTTCATTGTAGGTTTCATTTATGTCGTTGGGCTCATGGACCCTGGATTTGCTATTTGTACATAGTTTTACAGTGGATTTTTCTCCTTTTTTTTTTCGCCATGGAGCAATGGATAATACGCTTTTCTTTCCCTTTGGATTTGCTTTGTTGGACGGTGACTTTGGACACATTTTCATTTGGATTAATTTGGATTCTCATTTTATTTATTCATCATTTTTTGGGACATGCTGCATTTTGATTATTATTGGCATTATTGTGTGTTTTGATTTCATTCCCTTCATTTTGACTTGAATACATTTTTGTTTCTTACTTCAATGTGTGGTCTTCTCTCATTGGTTTCATGCATGTCACAATGTGTCTTTTCTCAGTCATGTGTTGCCATTGTGTGGGTCTGATAGACTTGTACTCATGCGCATACTGCTTATTTGTGATCTATCATGTAACAGGGATTTCAATTTGGAGTGGATGTAAAGCTTGGTTGGGTGTTTGGACTGGGGTGGTGTGGGGTGGGATTTGGGTGGCTCCATAAGAGCCAGGGATCTAGATTGTGATGACATGTTGGCTGGGGGACATGTGTCGGGGCCTGCTGGCAGGTGCCCCTGACTGCTGGGGGATGGGGGTGCTGGGGGACATGTGTCGGGGCCTGCTGGCAGGTGCCTGTCAATGATGCGGGGGTGGGGGGGCTGGGAGACATGAGTGGGGGCCTGCTGGCAGGTGCCTGTCAATGATGGGGGGTGGGGGGATGGGAGACATGAGTTGGTGATCATATTGCAACGTGACATGTGGCTTGGCTGGGGGGCATGCCCATGGTGGATGGGCTGCCTGCGGGACATGACCAGGGGTGCAGGGTAGTCCCCTGTGGTGTGGGCTGCTTGCAGGGGCCATGGAGGGGGTAGAGGGGACACCTGGGAGGACCACACTGCCAATTCATGTGTAGGACTCCCGCGCACCCCCGAAATATGCGTTCCCCGCTCTGACAGCAAAATCGCTGTGAAACTTCATGCGCAGCCCAGTAATACACGTACCCTGCTGAAATCGCGTGTAAAACTTCCCACGCAGCCCTGAAATACATGTACCCAGGCCAATCGTGTGTGAAAATTCCCGCGCACCCCTGAAATACACGTACCCAGGCCAATCACGTGTAAAACTTCCTGCGCACCCCTGAAATACACGTACCCAGGCCAATCACGTGTAAAACTTCCCGTGCACCCCTGAAATACACGTACCCTGCTGAAATCGCATGTGAAACTTCCTGCGCACCCCAGTAATACACGTTCCCCGCTTGGCTTTGCTGTTTGCAGACCTGTAAACTGGTCCATGGTTAGCACGGCCCTTTGCGCTGGATTGGGGATTTTGATGGCTTTTCCTTGCGCTAGGGGCGTTCTTGGGGGCGTAACTGGCGCTGCTGCAGGGTCGCTGCACCACTCTGCACCACGGCTGGTTTTGGAGGCTAAAATCCATGAATACGCTGTGCACGGAAATCGATTATAGCGCACGCGGTTGGCGCAGACATTCGCACGCGCACACTGTGCACCAGCCGCGTGTGCCACGTGTGCGCTGAATTCTATGTATTACCCCCCCATGTGTCAGAATGAACAAGCTACAGAAGACTTTGCTGTACTAAAATCACAACTGAACAATGAGCAGCGTAGCATTTTCCAAGAAATAACAAAACAAATTGAACATGGTGTGGAACATGAAAATAAAAACTGTACCTGCTAAGACTACAAACCTATACTGCTATAGGTGAGTGGTGAAGCTGGTTCAGGCAAAATATTCTAAATCAAAATCATCAGCAAGTTCCTTCAACAATTGACAAACAACAAACTGTCAGCTGTTGTAACTGCCCCCACAGGTTTAGCTGCCTATAAAATACGCGGTGTCACTTCACACCGATTACTACTCCTTCCAGTAGAACACCAAAACAAATTAGACTATTACAAGCATTCCACAGAAGCTGCAATGGAACTACACAGAGTTTTCAAACAAATGAAAATGCTGCTAATATATGAGGTGAGCATGGTCTCCAACCTAATGTTGGCTTTGATTCACCTCAGATTACAAGAGGTCCTCAAAACAGACAACGAACAGCTCTTTGGAGGAAAACACATTATTGTTTTCGTAGATCTTCTTCAATTGATACCAGTGAAAGCTGAACCTTTTTTTAAAACCTTAGGACACAAACTGTGCAGTAAAACTCATGGCATCATAGGAAATGTCAACCTTTGGCAACATTTCCAATACAGAGAATTAACAGAAAACATGTGCCAGTCTGCAGACCTCACATACGCCGACATTTTAAAAAGTATTAGAGTTGGTGTACTATCTCAAGAAGCACAAGCAATATTAAAAACCAGGCACATCCATGCACTCTATGGCCATAAGACATGTGCTACTGATGTCATGGAACAATTAACACACAAAAATGTCAATTACATGTCCTTGATACCAACTCTAGTAACAAGTTATTTGTCAGGGTGTACCACAAGGGTATCACTCAAATTTGTAGGCTGTAGCAGACTCTGAAAGCAAACAGGGTAGTCTGATCATTGAAAAACCGTAAAAGATATTTATTTAACAAAGAAATAGCTGTGTAAATAATACATAAACAACTAGACATAAAGCAATGTAACAAACATATAAATGCATTTGTTTGATGGTTGGAAGGTTAATAGTCAAGAGACACCAAACACAAAATCCTAAATATAGGTTTTTCTTCAAACTTTTGAACAAAATAGACAAAAGAGAATTCTAAAAGAAACTGGACAACAAACTGCCAACTGTATGGTGACCTAGATCCCAGCCAATATTCTTATGTATGGCTTATATTGGGCCACTACACAAGTTGTTCTCAAAGAATTGGCAGGAATAAAATTGTTCTATGTCCTACGATTTGTTGACAGGTCTGTGTCAAAATGCAACTTCTTTGAAAGGATGTGCGATCCCTGGCAGTGAGAGTGACAACAACAAAATCTCTACTGAAAACTACTGCCACAACCACCAGCGACCACCTGGTCTCCCCGATAAAAACACTAGAGTCTAGGAATGCCAACTGGAAAGGAGGGCAGAGGACTCAGAGGGACAATCCCGCAGGAACAAGGTGCGAGTGATGGGGATCCCGGAAGGCTCTGAGGGTCGACATCTAACAACTTACATTGAGAACTTGTTATTACAAGAAATGAGGCCCAGGTAACTATCGCAGGGGTTCCCAGTCGAGCAAGCACACTTGTCCGTCCAGAAGAGGATTCCGCCGAGTTCGCATTCCAGGCCCATTATAGCGTGAATACTGAACTTCAGTGACCGGGCTCTAATACTAGAGTTTTCAATAGAGGGAGGCAGATACAGCAGGGCACCTCAAATATTGCCATGTATCCTGATTATACCTGGTGCAACAGCAGAGAAACACATTTGTGCCAGTCAAAGCAAGGCTTTGCCAGTTAGGTCTTAAGTATATGCTTCTGTACCCCTCGCGACTAAGAGTACTGTATGGAGCTAAGGCCCTCTTCTTTGAGAGTCCGGAGGCCGTGGCTATGTGGATGGAGCATAATAACCTGGAGCCCAAAGGAGACACAGGGCCTCATTACGAGTACGGTGGTAGGGGGTTTATGGCACTGGTAAGGATGCCGGTGCCGTTGACCCCCTACCGCCGCATTCCGAGGTCCGTTAGCAGGTCCCACTAGGGCCGGCTGGTTTTACCAGCCGCCCTTAGCGGGACGCGCTAAGGGACCAGGGAGCTAATAACGGGCCTGCTATTTGCTCATTCCCCATTCCCATTGAGCCCTATGGGGTCTCGAATGGGAATGGTTTTCAGAATGGGGATTTACCGGGTCCTCCAAGGTTGGAATGACCCGGTAAATCCCCATTCCGACTACCCGGATCCAGATACGGGTTTGGAGGCCGCCATGGTGCCAATAGCACCATGGCTACCTCCAAACTCGTAATGAGGCCCACAGAAGACTACTGACCATAAACAAGCTACAGGAATGAGTGCAATAATAACGCGGGAATGCGGTTGATAAACACATGATCCTGCATTCACTGCTTTGTTCACCATCATGATAGGCTGATCCCAATGGGGGCCAGCAATGTTGACCACTGGGTGATACCTGGACTACTCCCTGTCCAGATGGAGGGTTGGCCTCGACTTGTGGCCGACTCTATAACCTGGTACCCGATTGCGTTGGAATACTCGGAAGGTACTGGCGTGCCTTAATAGAGCCAATCTGTTAGGCACTGTTTATAGCACACGTTAAGGGGATTGTTGATGTTGTTTTGTTCGTTTTATCCATCATGTCGTAATGGGCCTGAGACACAACTTATAGATTACAAGGGAGTTGGTGGGAGGTGAAGCATGTCACCCCTGTCACTACTGCAGCACTATATGGGCTGGACACAGATGAATGATTATGGCGCAAATATAAATTCTGACATGGAATATCAGGGGATTGGGAACCTACATTTGCCACAACAGAGTGACATGCTACTTAAGTTGCAAAAAGATTTCTATAGCGCTCCTACAGGAAACCCACTTGATGGCAGACAAGCAAGAGGCTATTTTTGGTCATTGGGGTGGGACTGGATACGGTTCCACATACTCTAAATTCGCTAGAGGTGTCCTTATATGGATAGCTGCTCATCTGCCGATCCAATTTTTGGAAATTTATAGGGATAGGGAGGACCGCTACCTCATCCTTAGGGGATACCTATTTTCCCAATCACCTGATACCCGCCCATGTTTGAGTACTATGTACGCATATTGCCTCGAAAAAAGACACCTTTTTTATATGGGGAGGCTATTTCAACTGTGTGCGGGATGCAATGCTAGATAGGTCAACAACCCCTCAGGGAGGCCCACACCCTGCTGCTACTGCTTTAAACAAAGTAATGTCTGATCTGGATTTGGTAGATGTCTGGAAGGAATTGCACCCAGGAGCTAGGGGGTACTCATTTTATTCTTCACCACATAAACTCCATACTAGAATTGATTATTTATTGGTGGGGTCGGGCCAACTCACAGAAATGATTGACACAGAATATTTAGGCCGCACGGTGTCGGATAACTCCCCCTTGATAGTCACATGGAACAATGATCCGCCCCAGCCTCCTATCCCCACGTGGCAAATGCAAGTAGAGGTCTTGACTGATTCCCTGTTTAGGGAGCAACTCAGAACAACATTGGCCTCCTATCTGGATGATAATGTAGGGAATGTAGACAGTTGGGGATAATATGGGAAGTCCTAAAGGTGGTCACTAGGGGAAAAGTCATGGTGGAAGCGGGAAGCATACGCAGGAAGTTGAAGGGCGACTTGGAAGTATTGGAAAGGAAAATAGCTGCTCTTGAGAGTCAAGGTTTAGCTCAACGGACAGCTGAGGGAGAGCTAAAGGAGATAAGATGTCAATGCATCCTGGCATGGGAGAGACTAGAGAAGTTTGATTACACTGCCCGCACTGCACATGCATATAATGAAGTAGACTAAGCCGGAAATTGCTGGCGTGGTTGTGCAGGAGGGAGCATAAAAGACCCTTGAAGACCTTTCACTACGTTCCTACATGATGAGTGTGGGGCCCGTGGCGAGCCCAGGGGCAATTAATGATATTTTTGCAACATAATATGCTAACCTGCATAAACATGACAGGTGCATACCCACTGAGGACATGGCTGAGGCCTTCGCACAGATCAGACTCCCAAAACTCACCAGTGCCCAGAAAGACCCATTAGATTCTCCCCTATCCGCAGAAGAGCTGGGTGAAGCTATTGCGTCCCTCTCCGCTGGTAAAAAGCTTGGAAGCCATGGCCTCCCTGATGAATTTTATCAGATATACCATGCCACATTAGCCCTGACGCTACTTAAAGTTTTTGAAGAGGTTTTCGATAAAGGTATATTAGCTCCCAGTATGCGAGAAACGCTGGTAGTGCCCATACTTAAACCAGGAAAACTAGTGGACCAGTGTGACTCTTTTTCGGCCCCCAAGCCATGCTAAATCATGATGCTAAAATAGTGACCACTGTATTATCAGCACGTCTCCGAACATGGATCTCTTCGTTGATCCACACTGATCAAAATGGGTTTGTACATGGTTGGAACACTACACTGAACCTATGTATATTTCAGCACATTATTGACCAAACCAACACCTGCACTAAACACTACTTTGTGGTATCATTAGACATGGTCAAAGCATTTGATTCAGAATATTGGGAGTGAATAGTTATGGCACTCCAGATCTTTGGATTCAGAGAGAGATTCGTATGGTGGGTGAAACTCGTGTACACTTCCCCAACGGCCAGAGTGAGATCAGGCAGGCAAATATCCAGACAGTGGAACATACAAAGAGGAACATGGCAGAGGTGCTCATTCTCACCTATGCTTTATATTTTAGCACTGGAGCCTCTGGCATTATACTTAAGGCAGGAATACCTAGAGGCGGTATAAAAATTGGGGGGCTACACACCTAATATTGCTGTGCGGGGATGACGCTTTGCTTTACGTATGCCCGCCACAACATAATCTGCAGATGATATTAGACGTCCTAAATGACTTTGCTAAGCTCTCTGGAATCTCCTTTAACAAACAGATGTCTTGCCTCTTCCCCCTGGCAGGGTTGTGTAGTGGGGACACAGTGGGCCTCGCTACAAGATGTGCGGAATGGGTTTAACGGCACCGGTAATGGTGCCGATGCCGTTAAACCCACTCTGCACGATTACGAGGTCCCCTCGCGGGACCCGCTCTGGATGTCTGGTTTTAGACGCTCAGACGTCCAGAGCGGGTCCTGCGAGGGGACCAGGGAGCTAACAGGCCGGCTGTAATCAGCCCGTTGTTAGCTCCTGCACCCATTCCCATTGAGCCCTATGGGGTCTCAAATGGGAATGGGGAAGGTCTGGGCCCGGGTTCCCTGAAGGAGGAATTACCGGGCCCTCCGAACTCGGAATGGCACGGTAATTCCCCATTCAGGGAACCCGGACCCGATTTTGGAGGCAGCCATGGCGCCAACAGCGCCATGGCTACCTCCAAAGTCGTAATGAGGCCCGTGTCTTTACCGAACTGGGGAATAAAATGGGAGCCATATTCATTTAGATACCTGAGAATATATATTGCACACACACACCAAAAGCAATGCACACGCTCAACACGGGCAAGGTTCTAGAGGGTGTGAAGAAGCCAATGACATTCTGGGCTTGTTTGCCCCTTTCCCTTGTTTGCCCCTTTCCCTTAAGGATTACTATCACCAAAGTGATTGTTCTCACCAGACTTTTATATAGTTTTACCAATGTCCACTTCTACATTAACGCTACCTTCTTTCGTGAGCTTGAAGCCATACTTGGAAATTTCCTATGGTGCCTGATAAGGCACATATTGGCACTCAACGTCTTATCCCTACCATATGAGGAGGGTGGGGCACATTTCCCAAAATTTTAACTCTATTATCTGGCAGCCCAGTTAAGTTTTGTAGTAAAATGGTTATCAGACACATTTACGCCTGAACATGTATTACTCCATTTACTGGTGCGATCGGCATGGCTAAAAGAGGTTTTGTGGCTCCCGGAGAACTGAGCTGACCCTTTGCCAGTGATCCTATGGTTAGATAGACAGATCTGGACAAGAACACTAAAGGTGCTCTGACTGCAACACCCTTACTCCCCTAATGTCCCAACCCTGGCGTTCACATGTGGTGGTATGGAGGAATTGAAAGCTGTTAGATGCTGGGACGGGGTGGGCATAACCAACTGGGGAGACATGCACGAAAATGGGCAGTTCAGGAAACTAGACAGCCTTATGCAACAAGAGGGACTCTCTAAGGGTCAATTCTTACAATACATGAAGGTGGCGAGGGTTGCTAGAAGTAAATGGGTTGAATGGCCTGCTGAGCCTCAAGAGAACACCTTCTTAGCCCTAGTATACACACTTGAAGACAGCTGGAGGCCTGTGTCCAGACTGCAAAACATTTGTTAGACCTAACCAGTACCAGGCTTACTAAGTTGAGGCGACCTGGAAGATGGACCTTGGTCTGGAAATTATGGGCAAAGACTGTATCTTGGTGCAGAGCTTCGTCAAACATGTATCTCGAAATGCTAGATTTAGGTTGATTCAAATATATGTACTACACCAGAAGATATATGATCCCTAGCAGAGTAGCCACATTTGAGGTAGATGAGCCCTCAAATGGTCCCTGGTGTAATCGAGATGGCGCAGATCTTATGAATTTGTTGTGGCAATGTATGAAGGTAATCAGCTTCTGGTCCCGAATTAAACAGACCTGTGTAACAGCAGGGCTCAGTAGGTATCAATGGAACCTGCTTGAATGTTTACTGGCCATATACTCCAGATCACACAAAAATAAACACATAACCAAATTTATGGACCTTGTGTGCATACTTGTAAAACGGCGTGTAGCAATGTCATGGAAGTCTAAGGGAGGGCCGCTGTTTAGCATATGGTTCATGGAGCTTGGAAACTTGAGTGAAGCAGAGACAAGGGCTTGGCTTTGGGCGATAAAGCTATCAGACCGGACTTGAGGCATGGAAAGACCGTATTCAAACTGTGTTCAGCCCATCTGATGACAAACCGCCTTGAACCTTCACACTAACTGTCCTATCAACATTAATAATCTGGAGGGTTGATCCAGGAACTGTACATGGGTATGGATGCCAAGGTTACTTGACTAAACTATACCGCAACTGCCGTACTGATCTGAGTCAATCTAACACATATGCTTTGAAATTGCAGCCACATGTTGGAAAAGTTAATGGTTATGTATATTTGTTGAACCTCAATGTTGTATACAATATCAGAAACGAATTGTCAAACTATTAATTGAATGTTAAAATTGTAAATGTATAGTGAAGCTATGGCAATCACGTCAATAAATGAACAAATTTAAAAATAAAACACATTAAGATCAGATTCATCTTTCTGGTCCTTCCGCAAAAGTCTCAAAACATAGCTTTTTACACCAGATCATTAAATCGCAGGGTGCCACCATGCCCGGCTATGTACGTAATCCTCCTATTTATGTAAGTGATAGCACTCTCAGTCTGGGTCATGCTCTCCTATTACCAGAAACCTGACACAACTGCTGGTTATCAACCTGACTGTTTGTTTACCTTCTTGTCTTCTATGTAACCAGCACCCAGATGCTTGTGGGTTTGGAGCGATCTACAAATGTCAAATAAATAAATATAAAACATGCAGTAATGTCATTGTGCAGAAGCCTTTAAGGGCATCCCCCTCCCTCCTGGTTTCTTACAGTACCTGTGGCAGCCTTTGCCTTCTCCTGAAGCGCTTGGGGTGTGGAAAGATTGTGTCCCCCTTCCCCACAGAATCCTGACTTTCAAAGGAACCTGGGGACAACCTATGCATCACAACAAAGAGACAACCTTCGCTGTGGCCTCTCGGGGTATCTGGCAATCCACTCAACAGCCTGCCCCTTGTTATGCTCCTTGTTATGCCACGAGAGCCTGATGGCCTGGCCCATTTGTTATTACCCAACACATGAGAGCCTATTGCTTCGATAATGGGCCCAGGGGGTTAATTGTTCATGATTCTCTCAGGGTCACATATGTGTCCATTGAATCCTGACCCTTTGGCCTGTTTACCCAGCTGGGGGTAGTACTGGTACTTGTACACCCACCTGGAAAGCAAGTCTGGCTGTTGAGCTATGTCTGGCATCATTACTTAGGCCCTTTACGCTTCTTGCCTTTGGTAATGATTCACTAGAATCAATGCTGGTTCTACAGTCAATTTTCTTTCCCGGGTTGTTAAGGCTCCCATTTAAGGATCTAACATCAATCGTTAGCTTTTGTAGCAGGCCTACAATCTGCTCCATAATTGGGTTTTCAATATGTTCCCGTAATCCAGCCACATTTGGTTGGCTATTCAGGAGGCCACTGGTGGGTGGGATTTTGAGATGCAAGGGTCAAGGTGTGAGACAGCTTGACCTGTACTAAATCAGTAATTCAGAAACAAGTCACTTTTCAGCCACCCACGAGTTCAAACACAGTAGAGACAATATTAGGAGGAGAGGAAGGTGGGGGCAGGTGAGGGGTAGAATACACAGGAAACCAGGACGCACTAGCAGACTTCAATAGAAGACTGACCAGGGCAAGCTCGAAGGAAGTGACCAAGAGGAACAAATGAATAACCTAGTAACGAATTTATCAAACAAGATACTGACAAAGGAGGAAGTCTCGCTACTAAACAGAGGCCTCTCTTTTGCACCGACGAACCAATATGATCATGTGGAACTACAGATAGACCTGTTCAAATTTGTACGGAAACTAAAATTAAAAAGGTTTTTTGCCAAACAGGTACCCAAAACATTTGAACAAGATGAACAAGTGGTGAAAAGCCCTTTATCAATACAGGATATTGAAAGCACATATTTGATCAGATCACTGGGTGAAACAGATAATTTTGAGATAAGGAACCTAGTACAAGAATTACATGTAACACCTGATAATCTCGACTTAAAAGAATTAAGACCTAAATAAAAATGTGTTCCACAATTACCACCAAACAACTCGATTGATGCCTTTCCAAGGCAGTAACTAGGGACATCAACCAGATTGTGGAAAGCCAACAGAGAAGGAAATTAAAAAGAAACCATGGGGGTAATAATCTATCAGAAGACGAGAGGAAGGCACTTAAAGGATTGTCTCAAGACAAAACAATTGTAATTAACGAAGCTGACAAGGGGGGCAATATTGTTGTGATGGATAGGAAAGATTACATCAGGGTGGTCATGAACCATTTGGAAACCCCAGATTGCTACAAAGTTTTGCAAACAAACCCCCGGAATGAAATAATCAAGGACTTAGAAGAACGGATTGGTAAATGGCACAGACAAGGCCTGCTAACTGATGAAGAAAAATCCTATCTAACTATTAAAGAACTGACTTTACCAACCATTTACTTCCTGCCAAAGATACACAAGGAGTATGACTTAATCCTGGAAGCTAGACCAACATTGAGCAGAATTGGATGGGTGACTGAAACAATATCGGAATATTTGGATAACATTTTACACCAACGAGCCACACAGCGTCCGGCATATTTAAAAGACGCTACTAATGCAATACTCAACTTGAAAGGAATAGAATGGAAATCTAAATACCTGCTGGCCACTTTGGACGTCCGAGCCCTATACACATCAATTAGACATGATCTGGCGATTAAAACCTTGGAGTATGTATTTAGAGAGGACTCAGCCTCCCATTACCAACACGTGGAAATGTTAAAGGAAATGCTGCAAGCAACTCTAGATCACAGCATATTCATCTTTAATGACATTTTTGTCCAGCAAACGAAAGGGATTGCCCCGGCAATAGCAAACCTATGCATGGGCTTCTTTGAAGACTCTGTTTATTTATTTTATTTCTTTATTTGCATTTTTAAAGCGCTCACCCGGTATACGGTGACATTTTAGAAAACATGTTTTCGAAATACCATTTTGTCAAAAAAAAAAAGGGCAACAAAAAAAATTCTGAATGTATTATTTTTTATTTTATATGTTTTATTTTTGTTTCGTGAGTTTAAAAAAGTGTCAATAAGAAAAAATCAGGGGGTTGGGGGAACCCCGCCATTCCAAAAATAAAATTAAAAAAAACATTCCAAAATTTTTTTTAGGCAATTTTGTGTTGACAAAATGGCATTTCGAAAATATGGTGCTCGAAAATGTCACTATAAACCCGCTCACACAGCGCGGGGGCATTGAAGTGCTATACAGGAATATATCTCTTATTTGTATGCGCTTAATACTCAGAGGTTTCTAAGCGTGGACCCAGGGAAAGAACCTGTGTTGCTCTGTGTCGTCTTGCTTCCAAGGCGAGCACGTTGCCGCAGAGCTATCTTCTGTTGTCTGTATAGATGCAGCATTCTTAGAGAAAGTTGTTACATGGTCACGCTATATAGATGACGTCCTCCTAATATGGAAAAGGACAAGAAGAGTTTACAGACAGAATTATTCAGACTAACTTCAGGATAGGACTCACTGGGAAAAACAGTACGACTAAAATAGATTTCTCAGACTTGACAATATAAGTAGCAGGGAAATAACTAAAAACCTGTACATATAGGAAAGAAACTGAAGTTAATTCAACCCTATACGCAACAAGCTGCCACTTTGAACCAACAATCAGGAATATCCCGACAGGGGAGTACATAAGAGTCAGATGAGGGGATACCCATGAAAGAGCATCAACATAGCACGAGAGAAGGCAAGAAATTTGTCAAGCGAAGAAACTTTCAATCAGGACATGAAGAAAGACTACCAAAGAATCAGCTTTGTGACCAAATACTGTAGCAACCATTATCAGATACACACAATTTTGTGGAAACACTGGTATTTACTCAGGTTGGACGAACACCTACAGGAACATGTCGAAGATAAACCAAGAAAAAAGCTAAAACTCTGAAAAAAAGTCTGAGCCCATCGCTGTTACCAAATACACCAGTTACCCAAGTAGGAACATGGTTACAGATAAGCAAAAAAGGTTTTAGGAAATGTGGAACATACACAATGTGCAGATACGCACATGAGAATTACGAGACATTTATGGATCGAAAGGAACATCAATCAGAATTGAGAGCAGTATTAACTGTAAATCCAGGTTTGTTGCCTATGCAATTATTTGTATCTTTAACTGTATATATATAAGGAGCACAATGAGGGAGCTAAGAACTAGGATAAGGGAAAACTATTGAAGTCAGGACCCCAAATTTTCTTTAGCACAACACTGGCAAGCCTATCACCAATTGGAGAACAAGAAAGCTATTAGATATATTGGCCTGAAAAAGATTAACATGGGTAGAAGAGGAGGAAATAAAGAAAAGGTGCTAAGACAAGCATGTTAGGGAGCATTCTCTTATAAGGCTAATTTCCCAAACCTAGTGAGTCCCCCAGCAGCTTTGCTGGATTTTTTGGGGTTTGTTTTTTTCTCCTGCTAAGAGTGAGACTCTTTTCCTCCCACTCTTAGGCATGATTTGAGGTATGTCTTTGACTTATTGTGTGCTTATGGGCTATGGGTTTTCTTTACTCCATAGGGTATCATCTGTGTTTGTGTATGTGTTACACAGCACCCTCAGTGCAGTAACACAGGGGTGTCATAGTGGCCCCCAAACATAGACTCCATACCCTGGGACTGACTACTGTCGCCCAGGGCATATAAAGTCACCATTGACTTTACTAGATCAAAATTGTGAACAGAACCAGTACAAAACCATCATATTGTGGAAGTACTGGAAGGGCTTAATTCGATTGCCCCAGGTCTGTTTCCAAGGGGGCACTATCCAGTGCCCCCTTGTCGAGTTTCTGGCTGGTGGCAGTGGTTACCACGCAAAATATTCCACCGGAATATTTCCTATGGGATTTTCCCATTGATTTTAAACGCACCACTTTTTGGTGCAATGTTAAAGATACTGCTGGTTTATTTATTTAATATAAAATCACCGGTTGGGTCTTTTTGCCAGAAATCTTTTCTAAAATGGCGTTTGTGTCCGTCTCTGTAACTCCAACCAAGGTCGGGCCCTTTGTTCCACTTTTTGGCGGGCTTCTCCACAGAAGCCCTCCAACTGGTGCCACTCTGTCTGGGTTCCACAGGATGTTTGGGTGGGGGAATGGGCACCCTGGACTGCGTTGCCTTAGCAACTCAAGTCGCACTCTGTTCTGATTGGCCCAGTGGTGAGCCGCCCGGCTCACCACTTAGCATGTATGAGTGACAGCTAGGCTGTTGAATGGGGTTTTTTCTGCATAAAAGCAGGGCTTTTGGGATTGGAACTTCAGAAGTCGTCACAGCACCTAAGAAAACCAAAGAGGGGAGAAGCTGAGCCATCTGCAACAACGACACCACCGGTGGAGCCCTGCTGCAACGACCTCACCACTTTCCCGACGACAAGAGAAGATCTTCTGCTGAAAGAGTCTTCTTACTCTGAGCTGGTGTGATCAACCAGTTCGCCATTGCGTCTTCCAGGACGTCTCTTGGTCGAATTGCCCGTGCCAAGCACCCCGGCGGCCGGATAGCCAAGCTTCCCCACTGTGACCGTGAATAACAGGAATGCACCTTTTTCACCGAACAAACTCCGCGGCTGGTCTCTTCCCTGGGCAGTGCAACAACTCCAAGTTTCCTCCTCGACGAGATCCTCTCTTCCCCTGGTCGAAACCACGAACTGCACCCGCTGCCAGGAACAACTGCCACCGCTGGAGCTTCCTCAACTTTAAACGTACTGTGTTCCACCTGGCCTCCCTTTCTACGGTTTGCTAAAGGTGATACTTAAATCCTTGGCTTTCCAACTGGGTTGGCCCCCAGACCTTCTAACTTTACCCTCTGCATCAACCCAACCTCTTTTGAACATTTTTACAAAACTTGAATGCATTTCTAAACTGTGTGATCTTGGGCACATTTCACCTTGATCCATTTAAAGTGGACCTGGCCTATGAACTTCGGCTCTACAGTAGACTCTGCCTTTACTAACTTGTTTTGGTTTTATAAAAGTGTTGGGAACTGTTTTATTTTCATGACCTGCCTTTTTCTCTCCCTTTTACTTAATTATTGGAGTGCCATCTAAGTTATGCGCTCGCATCTGTTTTTACAAATAGTGGTGTTTTGACTTAGGGCCTCATTACACGGATGGTGGTAGGGATTTACCGGTACTGGTAAAATACCGGTACCGGTAAATCCCTACCGCCTTACTACGAGGTCCCTTTGCGGGTTGGGGGATTTAACGCCTGCTTTTTGCAGGCGTTAAAATCCAACCCGCTAAGGGACCTCGGAGCTAATTACGGCACCGCAAAATTGCGGTGCCGTAATTAGTGCCTTCCCCATTCCTATAGAGCCCTATGGGGCAGAAATGGGAATGGGGAAGGGCAATGGCGGAAGGGGAATTTACCGCCCCTCCAACCTTGGAATGGGGCGGTAAAACCCCTTTCCGCCAAGTCGGTGCCAGTATTTTACCGGCATGAGCCATGGCGCTAATAGCCTACCGTGTAATGAGGCCCTTAGATAATTCTTAAGGGAGGTGTGTATACTTTTCTGACTGTGTTTGAACTTGCTTTGATTTATAGTGCTAGTGTATTTCTTTAAGTGTGTGTTAAATAAATAATTATATACTTTTGATACAAAGCTCTGGTCAGCGTTTGCTTGCTCTATCATGTGTTTTTAGCCCTATTGTGTATCCTTTGTATACTGCCCTACTCTCCTTGAGAGAAGTCTGACTGCTCAGCCACAGCTACCAGGTAAATCTGGGTGGTACAGGCTGCTACCAATTGGGTTTACTGCTTACTCCTGTAGTCTTAATCTTCTTGCAGTGGTCCCCAAGGGAACTGCACAGTATTCTGCCTAACAAAGCAAAGGCAAAATTAATTCGCAAATTCCAGGCAACTGAGAAAGATCTTAATAAAGATAATGAGATGGCCTCATTCTTGTGAAGTAATAGTTTGGCAATAATAAGGCTGGAGGGACAAAGGTAATCATACAGCTACAGGACAGTGGGGGTCATTACGACCCGGGCGCAAAGGGATACCGGGCACCAGTAATGACACTGGTGCCGGTAATCCCTTTGCGCCCTATTCCGAGGTCCCTTTGCGGGTCCTTCCTTAACGCCTGGTTTTAGCAGGCATTAAGGACGGGACCCGCAAAGGGATACCGGGGTCAATAAAGGTACCGTAATTTACGGTACCGTTATTGCCGCCTTCCCCCTTCCCATTGACCCCTATGGGGTTCGAATGGGAATGGGGAATGGCTTTTCAAACAGGCACTTACCGGTCCCGCAATGGTCGGAATAGACCGGTAAGTCCCCATACCAAGTCGGTGGCGGTACCGGTATTGTTGCTAGTCATGGCGCTAATAGCGCCATCACTAGCACCAAGCTCGGAATGAGGGCCAGTGATTGTTGAAATCATGTACCGATCGTGGCTCTTCGTTGAACCAGTACTAATAACTGGCCATATAATATGTAATGTTTGAAGCATACCCAACAAGACCTACATCTTGTAAAAAGCAGCTAATATAATGCCAGGGTAAACTTACCCATATGTAAAGAATAAACAAAGGGCTGAGCAAACGACACAGCATAAACAACTAACCTCGAGCTGGAGGGGAAGCGATAATGCCTAAAAAGGCGTTAACTATGTTAACTGAGAAATGAGGCAAATTCGTTGATACCTTTCCATCTGTAAGATGGAACCTGTTTGAATAACAATGTAATAGAGACATTAACTTGACTCCTTCTATGAGTCTGAAATGAAACTTTTACCCAATAGAGAGTTGTGAACTTGCAGCTCCTTTATTCAGGAGGACTGGTGTTCATTATAATGTGATGCTAAAGTCGCATGCACTATTGCCATTGCAACACTTTTTAGAGATATGTAATTTAAAATTTAACAGCAGGATCATAATGCCTAAGTTCGCAACAGCGGGCCATATGAAACAGACCACTGAATCAGAGTATAATTAAAAGAAATTAATTTATAGTTTGTGTGGTAATAAAATACATCAGGGAAGTTGGGCGCTCTTAATTTAAACGATGGGGCTTTAATGCTGTGCCCCAAAATATGGCGGCTGGATATTTCAGCGAGACGTAGAGGACGTAGACGTTTCACCATGGAAACAAATAACAACAATCTGGAGAAGGCGACAGCCATTGGCTTGAACAGGAGATCCGACGTGAACATTCAGAGTGGGTGACAAGCCGCTTTAGCACAGGTATGAGATTAGTCCTATGGTGATTAGAGTGGGGTCATACGAACAAACGTTACAATATGGCTAGAGGCAATAGAGAAAGTGGGAATACAGAGCATGTGAATAGATCAAAACTATAAAATAGCTGGAGCATATAACTTAAAATCTATAGGTCGTATCTATGCTGCTACCTCTTATTTTAGCGCTACATGATATGTGATCGTAATTATATTGTTACAGGAGGGATTAAGCCACGAATAACAGAGAAGGATGCAAATAAAAGAACTAACAAGTGAATAACACACAGAAATGCATGGAAGGCAAGGAAATTGGAATTACTTTCCAACCATGCAACGATTTACAAACATATGCATGGGATTGCTTTCATTGAGAGATTTCCCCTAATAAATTTCAATAAACAAAATAAGTAACTAAGAATTTGTAAAATTATGTGATGTGAAGAATTTTACACTCTTTTTCAATTGAATGTCATTTTTGTAAAGGTTTTTATGAACCAAATACAATAAATTTAAAAAACTAAGAATTTGAGAAGAGATATTATAAGATGAACTTGAGAGAAAATGAGATATATGACCAAAATGTTAACATGGTAAATATTTTTTTCTCTTTTATCTATCTTTTCATCTTCCCTACCCAATCCTCCCCACCGCCAACCCTTAATTTCTGTCTATTTTGTATTGGTTCTTTTATTTTTTGGGGTTTTTTTTGTTTACCATTTATCAATGCCTATTTAAGCATTTAGATTGGGAAGAACAAAATATAGCCCAGTTTGATAAAGCCTCATTAGCCAAAAGACGTGTCACCAAGAAGGGCTGAAATGTTAATTCAAGTAATAAATGATAAAAATTGAATATATTTTGGCACATCATACAAGAGTACACACACCTAACCTACGGAGCAGGTTATTTCCATTTTACTCTGGAGACGCAACATGTTTCCTCCCACAGGGTGAGGTCAAATTTAAAAGGAACCAAAGTCGCATGGGCAAAATCTCATGCAAAGAAATACCCACGTGACTGTCTATACTAAATCAGTATAAGGGGTATGCCAATACCTCATCCTGCATCATCTCTATTTATGATCATAATAGGTCAATTTTCTGACCAACATAAATTTGTGCAGAGTCCCTGTTCTCCTGTGAATTTGTTTGTATTAGATTTATTGTGTAAGCTAAATTGTTCTATTTATTTTTCCCCTAATGGTGTATACCTTGACATTCCTGCTCACAAAGAGCATGAGGTGCTGGCAACATTACAGGAAATTACCCATTTGAATCTAGGAGATCTAGCCAAACACTCCCCGCTCAAGAACTGTTGGACTGTGTCCCAGTCAAATTATGGTCATCTCATGCAAATGACACTGGTTATATGGACACTGCGGAGGCAACCAAAATAACTTTAAATCCTGCCAAGCCCCTGCCATGTGTACCTCAGTATCATATTTCTCAACAGGCTGAATAAGGCATTTGTCCTGTAATAGAATCCCTTCTCCAACAAGGTATTATTGTACCAACCTGTAGCCCCTGCAATACTCCGATTTTGCCCACAAAGAAGACAGGTAAAGAGGTTAATCACTTTGTTCAAGATCTGTGTGCAGTTAAGGCAGCCATGTTAATAGATTTTTCCATTGTATCTATTACGGCTACCATTTTCTCATGTACTCCCTATTCCAGCAAGTATTTTACAGTTGTAGATTTGTGTTCAGCATTTTTCTACCTACCTGTACATCCTGTACATCCTGAGAGCCAGTTTCTGTTCGCATTTCCCTGTAAATCCATACAATATATATTCACTCGGCTTCCAAAGGATACCTAGAAAGCCCTACTCTGTTCTCCCAAATTTAAAAGCAAGATCTTGATTCAGTTTAGTTCCCAGGAGGGTCGACACGGCTGCAGTATGTCGACAATCTGCTCCTGGCCTCCAACTCCCCGGAAGCGTTTGAAGAAGGCTATCTCATTCTATTGGAAGTGCTCACTGAAAAGGGTCACAAGGCATCTAAAGACAAGCTAAAGTTGTATCTGCCCTGTGTGCGATACCTGGGCCATGAGATTTCAGATTGGGAAAGATATTTGTCGCAAGAACAGATTACAGCAATCCAGAAAATCCTCATGCCGCAGGATAGAAAGTAGATGAGAGGGTTCCTCAGGATGGTCAGTTACTGCAGACTGTGAGTCCCAGGATATGTATCCATACTTAAGCCCCTTCCTTCAGAACCACATGCATCACTGGGACCCTGAACCTCTGCCATGGTCTCAGGGAACAGAAGATGCCTTTGTCACCATTAAGCAAGCTCTCTCAATGGCTATGGCTTTAGGTTTGACATATTATAGTAAGCTTTTTGTGCTCTACTGCGACAAGTGCAATGGGTTTGCTCAAGGTGTGTTGGCACCGTTACACAGTAATAAGCATTGGCCCGTATCCTACCACAGTGTAGCTTAAGATCCAGTAACCGCGGTATTCCCAGCTTGTCTGTAAGCCGTTATTAGGCAGAATTATATGCAGTACCCTTTGGGAACACCACACACAATTAAGACTACAAGTGACAGTACAAATTCACCCTTGGTACAAGTACTACATAGTAAAAGTGGTAGCGATGGCTGAGCAGCCAGACTTATCTCAAAAGTAAGTGAGCAGTATTAAATAGTTACACAAAGGACAGCAATTACTATGTTTCAAACAAACACTGACTCAAGGTTTCTGAGTAAAATAATATACATTTATTATATATCAGTTGTATAACATTTCACAAAAGTAGAGCAGTTGAAAAATTATGTTACCAATATACCACACCACTCCCAATAGTTTCCAGACAAGTTAAGATCACAAAATGAAGTGGGAGCAAAATGGCACTGTAGTAATTTTAAAACGGAGGGAAAGACAAAGTTAGGCAGAAATTGAGCAGAACCAATAGAGAAGTAAGTAGGGCAATCTAGAAAGAGGAACTACAGTGATGGAATCAAATCAAATAGGCTTTGGGCAAAAGTCAATAGGACAAAAGGCTTTTGCTCAAGATCACACAGTAATTATGGGTAATTTGTGGTTAAGTCTTTGCCAAGAGTTCCCGGACGAAGTTGGTCAGCAGAAAAGTTAGTTTAAAGAGAAGAGAAGGACAAGCCCTCAAATTGGGGAAAGGTTTCACACACCTTCGCTGCAGCTGAACGAAACGCACAACCAGATTTGCACAGTACCTTTAAATGGAGAAGAAGCTGTAGCTGAGGTGGACGTTCCTGGTAGTTCCTGCAGGCTCACGGTTCCTGAAGCGACTGTCGTACTGGCACGAAGAAGGAAGACTGGAGGGTCCTGCACTATCCAGGGAAGAAACCAGCAGCAGAGCAAAGCAACAAATAAAAGGTGCACTCCTTAAAACCCAAGCAGTGTCCCACGTTCCTGGCTATCCGGCCCACTGTAGCTCTGTACAGCAAATTCGACCAGAGGAGGGAGTCCTGGCTCGCAGTTTGGGAAACTGGTTGGTCCCACCAGCTCAGGGGAAGAAGATTCCTGGAGGATCTTCTCTGTCGTTGGAGTTCGAGGATTCGGACCTGTAGCAGGGCTTCACCGGGCAGTTCTGTCGTGGTAGGGGTCTTCTTCCGTCAGCTCCTCATCGGTTCTTTCATTCCAGGGGTGACTCTGCCTTTCCAGACCCAGAGACCTGCTTTTTATCCAGTTTTCCCCCATTCACACAGCCTGGCGGTCAATCACACATCAGGATGGCTGTCCCGCTGGGACAGTCACCACAGCCAATCATTTCAGAGTGCAACATAGGTATCCAAGGAGACCCCGTTCGGGGACTCCTAAACCCCTGCCTCACATCCTGTCCCCCCAGACATACAGACGCCTAAGGAGGGCTTCTGCGTAGAAGCCTGCAAAAAGATGGTGAACAAAGGAATCAAACCTGGTTTGGCGCGCAGAGTAAAACACGAGAAAGACTTTTACAAAAAGAAATGGTGAATAAACCCAGATGGAACCGTAATAAAACATATATGGTCTAGCGGATTTAAGTTCGAGGCTACCAAGATAGCCTAAAACAATACCAAGGTTATTTAAGATAACCGCGGTAGGAAAAATAGGGTAATTACCACTGCCACCAGCCAAGTCTTGATGAACAGGGAGCGAAACAATGCTCCAAGAGAAACAGACAAAAAGGGATATGTATTGACCATTTCCAGTACTCCATGGAAGATAGTTTGTACTGGGCCTGTGGTTTTACAGAGGCTAATAAAGTTAATGTCAACTTTATGTGTTCTGAGAGACAGTAGTCAGTCCCAGAAAAAATGGAGTCTGAGTTGGGAAGTCTAAAAGCTAACCCTGTGTCACTGCACTGAAGTGCTATGTAACACACAGTAAAACGATAATGCCTGTGGAGCAGGTGAGGCTCCACAGTCTATGAACACAAAAATGTTAAACACACACAGCAAAAACACATGTAAGAGTAGGAAAAAAGGCTCACACTCTTACCAGGTGAAAAAAATGAATCCTAGAAATCCAGCAAAGCTGCTGAGGGACTCAGTAGGTAATGGAAATTAGCCATTCTGTAGAATTCTCCCTAACACTCGCCCCCCAGACTAAGGGACAGGAGGATGTAATCCACTCTTGGCTGAATCTCTACCTCTAGCCGGTTAAAAACATCCTAGAGAGACCATCAGCATTTTGGTGGTGACATCCTGCTCTGTGCTCAATGGTGAAATCAAACCCTTGCAGGCAGATTGACCGTGTCAAAGGTTTTGGGTTTTCCCCTTTCATTTGCATTAACCATCTCAAGGATTGGTGGTCTGTCTGAATCACAAAAGTAGATCCATACAAGTATGGTCTAAACTTCTTCAGAGACCACACAATGGCAAAACATTCACGCTCTATGGTTGCCCACCTTGCTTCTGGTTCCTTCAGTTTCCTGCTGATGAAGCAAATGGGGTGCTTCCTACCTTTCTCATCCAGTTGACTAAGGACTGCACCTATACCTGTATTGGATGCATCTGTCTGTACAATGAAGGGTTGGTGATAATCAGGAGCTCTTAGGACTGGAGCTTGACAATGGGCTTTCTTCAGGTTTTCAAAGGCTTGAGTGCACTCCTCATTCCATCTAACCTTTTTAGGAAATTTTGGAGAGGAGATCACATTCAAGGGAGAAGCTATGGTCCCATAGTTCTCTGTGAAATTCCTGTAGTACCCAGTGAGACCTAGGATAGCTCTCACTTGAGTTTGAGTAGTAGGGGTGGCCCAGTTTTATACAGCTTGTACTTTGCTAGGCAATGGCCTAATTTCACCTCCTCCTATCTCATGACCAAGGTAGACCACTTTGCTCTGATCAATTTGACATTTGCTTGCCTTTATCGTCAGATGGGCCTGCTCAAGAGCCTGCAAAACATATCCTAAGTGATCAATATATTCTTTCCATGTAGGGCTGAACACTGCAATGACATCCAAATATGCCATGCAGACGTCCTCCATCCCATTCAGAACCTGATTGACCATCCTTTGGAATGTTGCAGGTGCATTCTTTAGTCCAGAAGGCATAACCTTAAACTGGTAGAGGCCTGCTGGGGTTGCGAATGCAGTTTTCTCCTTGGCATGGTCTGTCTGGGCTATTTGCCAATAGCCTGACGTCAGATCAAATGTACTGAGGTACTTGGCTGATCCAAGTCTATCCACTAGTTCATCTGTCCTTGGCAAAGGATGGGCATCAGTCTTAGTAACCACATTTAGAGCCTATAGTCCACATAGAATCTCAACTCCTTTGATGTGGGATCTTACATGTTCTGACATTCTGGGCCTCATTCTGAGTGGGGCGGTATGGGATACCAGGCACCTACGAGTTCCCTTAGCTGGTCCCTACTTTAATGCCTGGTTTTACCAGGCGTTATGGACGGGACCCGTTAAGGGAAATCAGAGCCAATAACGGTACCGCAAATTGCAGTACCGTTATTAGCTACTTCGCCCTTCCCATTGAGCCCTATGGGAGCTCAAATGGGAAAGGGCAATTGCTTTATCAATGGGGACTTACCGGTCCTGCAAAGGTCGGACTACACCGGTAAGTCCCCATTGAACGAGACCGGGTCCGGTACCGTTATTGGAGGCAGTCATGGCGCAAATAGCGCCATGACTACCTCCAATCTCGGAATGAGCCCCTCTGTAACCCCTGCTCTTTACAGGTAGACAGTCACCAGTGAGAATATCATGCTGGCCCCAAGGGGTCAAGCCTGGTGAAAGTGAAAACAGGGAGGCAAACTGATTTAACAGAACTTTGCACTCCTCCTGTTGCTCAGATGTAAACTGAGAAGAGCGATTGACTCCTTCTATTTTCTCGTCCAAAGGTTGGCCTCTGAGGAGGTCAGGTAGAGGTTCACTCTCCTCCTCCTCTTAAGCTGAAGCTAGAAGCAAACTCCCACTTCTGGTCTTGAGACATATGCCTTTAAACGGTTGGTGTGAAAGACTCTGGGAGCCTCCTTAGGTCTACCACCAAATAGTTCACCTCTCCAAGTTTGCCCACAACCTTGAAGGATCCGATCCATTTGTCCTGCAAGGCCCTGTGCCTTGTAGGCATCAATATTAATACAAGCTGGTCTTGAGTAAAGTCAACCATGCTGGCCTTCTGGTCATGCCAATGTTTGACCAGAGCATGACCTGCTTTTAAGTTATCACTAGCTTCTACCATCATGTGTGACATTCTCCTCTGGAGAACTATCACATAGTCAGTCACTCTGACTGGCTTGGGGGAAGGAGCCCTCTCCACCCCCTCCTTAATCAGGGCCAATCGACCTCTGACTGGATGGCCACAGAGAAGCTCAAAGGGACTGTATCCAACTGCCTCCTGAGGGGCTTCTCTATAAGCAAAGAGAAGGCATGGCAGTAGAGGATCCCACTTTCTTTTAAGGGGTTCCTCTAAAGCACATATCATGCTCTTCATAGTACGATTAAACCGCTCTACCAGTCCATTTGTCTTTGGATGGTAGGCTGTACAGAACTTGTAAGTGACACCACAGTTTTTCCACATGGCTTGCATGTAGTGGGACATAAAATTGGATGCCCTGTCGGATATCACTTCCTTAGGAAACCCTACTCTGGTAAAAATACCAAGTAGAGCCTTAGCCACAGCCTGAGCCATAACAGTTCTCATAGGTATGGGTTCTGGGTATCTTGTAGCATGGTTTACTACAATCAGGATAAACCTGTTCCCTGAAGATGTGGGAGGGTGAAGGGGACCGACCAACAATGTCGATGCCCACCCTCTCAAAAGGAACTCCCACCAGTGGGAGAGGTACCAGGGGGGTGTAAAGACTGGAGGGGGGTGTCTGTACTCCTGCTCTCTATATGCCAGAGGAGAGGCACAGAGGACCCCAACCAAGATTCTCTATAGGGTAGCGCTGGTCGCGCAATCAAGGCCTAGCTCCTCAGGAGGTGATGCCGACTGGTTCTTAAGTACAGTGTAGTCGCCAAGCCCCCACAAAGGAATGTCCACACACTGTATTAGTTAAAACACAGTCTTTATATAATTAATATTCAAGGTTATGTACACTATCACAATAACTCACTTTGTGCTCAGAAAATCTACAATGGCAAATATATTCAGTTCTAAAGTGGTACCACAATTATGATCAGATCTCATTAAAGTGCATCAACTATACTCTGGTCAAATGGCACACAGATCAAGGAATAACAGTAGCCAATAATAGATATAGGAGGAAAGCAGTTGGTTAGAGCAATGGACAGAATATTGACCCATACCAACGAGGCACAATTATGTGTGGACATCCCCCCACCTGGGCAACCTGTAAATTAAAGATATATCACAAGCCCAGTCCATATATTGTTCTATAAGTCGTATTTCCTTCTACAAGGTTTCTACCCACCCACAATGTACCTGGTAGAGCAGAGTTCTTTGAGGAGGCATAGATGGATCCTTCTTGAGTGACTCCCTTTAAATCAGGAGCCACGGATCGAGAGGCATCGAGAGGCGACGAAGATGGTGAACTTGCCTTGAGGGCATCGATGAAAAGTTCAATGGTGCCTAGACCACGGCGTCGATCCAGGCGGTGCTCGTCAGAGATGTCCTGCGAGTATGAGGTGTGCGGGGCACCTCAGTGTTTGATAGTTCAGGACCGCAAAGAGTTTCTGAAGAACTGTGGCCCGACAAGGGAATTGAGTAATCGAAGTGTTTGTGGTCTTCGGGTGGCGGGAAACCCACCAGCGGATGCTCTTTGGCACGCCGATGGCCTGGCCTTCTCCGGCAGAATAAGGCGGGTGGTGGTGCAGATGAGCGCATCCTTGAATCAAAAGTCTTAGGCAAAGGAGCGTGCAGCTCCGGTCTTCGGCGGCACGACGTCAAGCGGTCCCCTCTTCTGGGCAACACAGCTTCGACGGGCCTTCAGCGGTTACAGTGATACTCCGAACCCTGGTCGACAGCAAAGGACTTCGACGGCGTCGATGTCTGGGTGCTTCACTTCGTTCTCCTCGGCGGTCCCCATCTCTGATCGGCAGCCTTTCGAGGGTCTGACTTCCAGGGAGCTTTGGCAAAGGTTAGCGGTGCACAATGGTCCCTCGGAGCACGGGAAGAGGGCGCCTAACCAGGTCCTCAATCGGATCAGTCCTTGATGAACAGCTTTAGGATCGGGTCAAAGAAAATGCAGCAACAATTCTTCTTCTAAGGAGTTCCAGTTATTCTTCAAGTGTCAACTCAGCTTCTGAACAATTTCCAGTGGTGAGAGGTCCCCAGATATACTATTTTGTCTCTCATCCACACTACTGGACCACACACAGCAGCAAATCATACAGAAGGGCATTCATTCAGTCAGTCAGCCAATCAGGCATACAGTGCATTCAGGACATACTCCTCCCTCTCAGACACTCACAACAAGGAATGTGTATTGGGACAAGTACCCAGCCATTCAACAATGCACTGCATTCATACCAGTTTCGGGCAGGGCTGTCTCAGTCATTGTGTCATACACCAGAAACTAGACATCCACAATAAGAAGTACATATTGGTCGCACACTCCATTCACCCAGGTCCCACCCACAGGATGTACCCACAACATACAGTCACTGGGAAGGCTCCAGCCAGTCTGGCCTGGACTTCACAACAACTCCATATATGGAACTTCCACCCCACAGCCAGTCAGGGGGAAGGGACAGAGTCAGGGTTTCCCAGGACTTTGGGAAAACAAGATAACAGGCAATAGAAATCAAGAGGCTACAGGGGCCATCTTGTTTCCTATCAGGAATCAACTGATTCCAATGACAGGGCCTGGATGTCCGAAAATGGAGGATACTCAGAGCACCTGTCAAATTCAGCATGGAGCTGCCACCAGCCCATACCCTGCTCTGTGGGCCACCCACAGGTGCCCAAACACATATACTAGGGGCACAGGGTTGCACCCCCATCAATGGATGCCATAAGGGTATCCCATGGGTCTGCACACCAAAACAAAAACAGGAAGAGCTGCACTGCCAGGAGTCCCATATGGACTCCTGGGCAGAAAACAATACAGAACACAAATGAAAAAGGACTGCAGAACAAGGACAGGGAGGCCCTGTCCCTCCAATGCATTTCCAGCATCACAGTGTGGCACATCCTTGGCTCCACCCTTGCCAGAGGTTTGGCAAGTGTGACAGCTCCTACATAATTTGTCAACTTCTGAACCCATCTTAGGCCAGTGGAAATATAAGGAGTGCCTTTCCTTGGTCTTTTGATACTCAAATGACCAGCCAAAGGTATCTCATGGGCCAACTGTAGGAACTGGAGTCTGTTGGCAAGGGGCACTACAATTATTTTGCAGTCCGTAGGGATAGAATCAGTCGGTTCACTGTAGAAGAGGCCATCTTCCCAGCTTAACCTATGCTTTCCAACGTCTTGCCCATCAAGTTGGTTAGCAGCCTGTTGTCAAAGACCTTCAAGAGTAGGGCACTCTCTTTGTCCTCTGCTGAGTTCTGCCCTGTTGGGTCCACTTTCTGGCAGTAAAGACTGCAGCTCAGGATGGACAACAGGGTCAAGATCTCCAACCAAAACAGTGTCTTCTTCAGGATCTGATTCTTCAGAAACTGGCTCAACCACACTTTGCACCTCACACTCTGCCTCAGCAGGTGGAGGGATCACAGGTGTGATCTTGCCCAATCTTGGGGATGTCCTTGTTGGGGTGCTGTCTGACTTTTTCCTTCAGGCCTTGGGTTTCCCCTTTTCCTCTTTTTAGAAATGGCAGTGAGCAACTCCTGTGGAGTGGGAGTGATAGTTTCCTCTATCAGCTCCTTTGGAGAGCCCCTCAGGGTCCTCTCCCTTGCAGGCCTAGTGAGCTCCTATCTCCTTTTACTGGGAGGCCTGGGGGTACTTGACACAACTCCAAGAGTTTTTAGGTCATTACCCAACAGAACTCTCCCATGCACTTCACTCTGCACACTAACAGGTATTTTGAAAGTCATATCATTACACTGGATGAGAGCTGGTAACTGGGGAAGCATTTGCACAGGGCCTCCAGCTAACTTGCTGAGGCGTTTGGGTGCCTTAGCAACATCCTCCACCTTGAAAAATGATTAATCCACCACAGTTATGCTGGCTCCAGTGTCTCTGATGGCAGGAGTCTCCTGGCCATTCACAAGAACACTATCTTTATAATACTCTTTAGTATTATCTGGGGTGGAATTATAGACATCTAAATTCCGTTGTTCCCACAAGCCCAGGGACACAAAAGAAACACTAGCTGATACTGTCATGGGTTCATCAGCCAGTAGGTGAAAGTTTCCACTTGCCACAGGTACTTCTTCCTCTGGGGAGAAGGCTAAGGAGACAGTGTGGATCCCTGAAGGTTTACCCTTACATCTGGGATCCCCTTTCACATGGTCAGTTGACCCACAAACAGAGCATTTCCCAAAGGTCTTGATGAATGAGGGTTTGTTCTGACCTTCATCTGGTTTGGGTGCAGATGGTGCACTAGTCGGATTCAGTTTTCCCTGTGGTTTACCCTTATGTTGCTGTTTGTGGCCCTCTTTTGGATTGGAGGTATTAGAATTCTCCTTGTTATCTTTCTTTGGCTGCTTTCCCTCATCCTTCTTCTGGGTTGCCCCATAATCCTTGTGAATAGCCCTGTTGGCAACCCACAAGTCAGCAGCCTTAGCTAACTTCTTTGGATCTATCTCCTTAGAATCAGCCAAGTGCTGTCTGAACTCAGGAGAGCAGACATTATAAATTGACTCCAACATAACAAGATTTCTCATACCTTCCTAAATTTTCACTCTGCAACCCTTAACCCAACCATCTAAGTTTTTCAAACATTCACATACCCAGGTATCCAAGGGGTACCATCATGCTTTTTGAGGATCCTAAACCTCTTAAGGTACTGGGAAGGGGTCTTCCCAAATCTAGCAATTAAAGCTAGCTTCACACACTCATAATTCATCCTATCCACCTACCCCAACTCCATCACAACATCAGATGCAACAGTGGGTAGCCTCGAGAAGAGCTAGGGAAGCAACTTTTTCCCTGTAAGAACCTGAATACCATGGTTATATTCAAACATTGCCAACCAATCCAAAATATCAAACTTAACCTCATACATACCAACAATTTCTTTAGGAATACGGGGTCTCTTAGGACTGGAAGACCTAGAAGACTCTGGGAGAGAAGCATTTTCAAGAGATAACCTTTTCATTTCTAGATCATGATTCAACTCCATTTATCTGAGCTTAAGTTCTTGTGTTTTTGTTCAGTTTGAGCATTTAAATGTTTGAATTCCAGTTCAAGCCTCATCTTTTCTAGAGCAATGAATTCAGGACTGAGTGTAGAACCTGGTGTGGTACCAGTAGACAAGGGTTGAGGTTGCTGAGCAGACCAGGGAGCAGTCAGGCCTACATTAGGAGACACATCTTCTTCCTCCAACTCATCAATAATAAACACATTATCATCCTCATTATTTTCCACATTTGCTGAGGGATCAGGTATCTCAGACCCACCCTCCAGACTTTGTTTCTCTAACAATCTTTGAATCAATTCAGACTTTTTGCCTTTAACAGAGAGATTCCTTTCTCTACACAGATATTTTAAATAATCCACAGTGTAACTTATGAGGGTCTCCTGACTGTAGCTTTCCATATCAAACATGATTAATATTGCTTTTTAGTGATGTTAGCCTTGTGGTTAGTTGATGCAAGGTAATAGCAGCACTCTGAGCGTAATTACTGTACTTAATCCTCACCGCTGTACACGAGTGTTAGGCAGAATTATATGCAGTACCCTTTGGGAACACCACACACAATTAAGACTACAAGTGACAGTACAAATTCACCTTTGGTACAAGCCTGTACTACACAGTAAAAGTGGTAGCGATGGCTGAGCAGCCAGACTTATCTCAAGAGTAAGTGAGCAGTATCAAATAGTTACACAAAGGACAGCAATTACTATGATTCAAACAAACACTGACTCAAGGTTTCTGAGTAAAGGAATATACATTTATTTACACATCAGTTGTATAACATTTCACTAAAGGAAAGAAGTTGAAAAATCACGTTACCAATACACCACAACACACCACTCCCAATAGTTTCCAGACAAGTTAAGCTCACAAAATGAAGTGGGAGCAAAATGGCACTCTAGTAAGGGAAGGAAAGACAAAGTTAGACAGAAATTGAGCAGCACCAACAGGCAAGGAAGCAGGGCAATCTAGAAAGAGGAACTACAGTGATAGAATCAAATCAAATAGGCTTAGGGCTTAGGGCCAAAGTCAATAGGACAAAAGTCTTTTGCTCAAGATCACACGGTTAAGTCTTTGCCAAGAGTTCCAGACGAAGTTGGTCGGCAGAAAAGTTATTTTAAAGAGAAGAGAAGGACAAGCCCTCGAATTGGCGAAAGGTTTCACACACCTTCGCTGCGGCTAAACGAAACGCACAACCGGATTTGCACAGTACCTTTAAATGGAGAAGAATCTGTAGCTGAGGCAGACGTTCCTGGTAGTTCCTGCAGGCTCACGGTTCCTGAAGCGACTGTCGGACTGACACGAAGTAGGAAGATTGGAGGGTCCTGCACTACCCAGGGAAGAAACCAGCAGCAGAGCAAAGCAACAAATAAAAGGTGCGCTCCTTAAAACCCAAGCAGGGTCCGACCTTCCTGGCTATCCGGCCCACTGTAGCTCTGTACAGCAAATTCGACCAGAGGAGGGAGTCCTGGCTTGCAGTTTGGGTGAACTGGTTGGTCCCACCAGCTCAGGAGAAGAAGATTCCTGCAGGATCTTCTCTGTCGTTGGAGTTCGAGGATTCGGACCTGTAGCAGAGTTTCACCAGGCGGTTCAGTCATGGTAGGGGTCCTCTTCCATCAGCTCCTCGTCGGTTCTTTTGTTCCAGTGGCGACTCTGCCTTTCCAGAAACAGAGACCTGCTTTTTATGCAGTTTTCCCCCATTCACACAGCCTGGCTGTCAATCACACAGCAGGGTGGCTGTCCCGCCAGGACAGTAACCACAGCCAATCATTTCAGAGTGCAACATGGGTCTCCAAGGAGACCCTGTGCAGGGAGTCCTAAACCACTCCCTCACATCCTGTCCCCCCAGACATACATGCGCCTAAGGAGGGCTTCTGCGTAGAAGCCGCAAAAAGACGGTGAACAAAGGAATCAAACCTGGTTTGGCGCGCAGAGTAAAACACGAGAAAGACTTTTACAAAAAGAAATGGTGAATAAATCCAGCTGGAACCATAATAAAACATATATGGTCTAGCTGATTTAAGTTTGAGGTTACCAAGACAGCCTAAAACAATACCAAGGTTATTTAAGATAACCGCGGTAGGAAAAATAGGGTAATTACCACTGCCACCGGCCAAGTCTTGATAAAAAGGGAGCGAAAAAATGCTCCAAGAGAAACAGACGAAAAGGGATAAGTATTAACCCTTTCCAGTACTCCATGGAAGATGGTTTGTACTGGGTCTGTGGTTTTACAGAGGCTAATAAAGTTAATGGCAACTTTATGTGTTCTGGGAGACAGTAGTCAGTCCCAGAAAAAATGGAGTCTGAGTTGGGAAGTCTAAAAGACAACCCTGTGTCACTGCACTGAAGGTGCTGTGTAACACACAGTAAAAAGATGATACCTGTGGAGTATGTGAGGCTCCACAGTCTATGAACACAAAAATGTTAAACACACACAGCAAATACACATGTAAGAGTGGGAAAAAAGGCTCTCACTCTTACCGGGTGAAAAAAATAAATTCTAGAAATCCAGCAAAGGTAGGTAAGGGAAATTTGCCATTCTGGAGAATTCTCCCTAACAACCGTCATCATTTCCACACTCTGACAATAGAAAAGACTGTCTCTCTACTGCAGGGACATCCTATCACAATTGCTGTTCCCCATAGTGTCGTCATTGCTGCTTAAAGGGAAGACACAGCATGTGTCTAATTCCCATCTCACCAGGTTTGAAAAGTTGCTCATTTCTGCTGCCAATGTAACTTTGAACTGATGTACAGTTCTGGACACTGCTTCTTTGCTGCCAGCCACACAGGACGAGGCACCTCATGACTGTCCGTACGCTATTTATTCTGGAATCTAGTTAATTTTTGTGGACAATGGTTATCCATGGCTGCCCATTAATTGGGAAGGGAGTTGTTACATGGGGTATGTTCTGCCTGCAGTGCATCATACCCCCACCTTTCCTGCTCAGCTTCACCTCAGGAGAAACTCTGCCTGAGAAAATCTTGTTGTTGGAGTTGGATATCTCATATCAGCCCTTGGGATTAAGATAAATAGAGACCATTTGACTCAAATGTCATGATTAATAGAGGATATTGCAAATGCTACTGTGTCCTCCTTGACTATCATCCCGAGAACAAGTAGGCATCCAAACCATGGTGTTTCAGAATCATATGGCTTTAGACATAGTCCTAGCCTCACAATGAGGTGTCTGCGCAATCGTGAAGAGTGAGTGTGTTACTTTCATATCCAGTTACTCAAGCAATATTACTGACATTGTCACCCACATTCACCACACTGTAAGCCTCCTTCACACCATTCCAGAGGCTCTCTGGACATTTGGTCCTTGGATGAGGGTCTATTGAGACCTCTGGATGCATCTATTGGTCAGATCTTACTCATAGCACTGGTCATATTTCTAGGTCTGTCCTGCTTGTAGATGGTTTGTAAGTGTCTCTATTATCGAGCACCTTTTCTGAAGTCGTGCAGACTGCCCAAGTTCTTTACTGCTATACTACAGAAGAAATAATATGTCATGATATGCCTGGATGTGATGTTTGTTTCCCCAAAGATGTGTGTAATGAGACTGGAGTGAAGATCTCATAGGAGGGGATTATGGGGGGAAAGTCTGGAATTTAAAATGTTATGTCCTCTTGTAGTGACCTACTGCATTATAATATCGAGTAGGTACTGCAAACTGCCTTGTTTAAACAACTGTTTCTTACTTGTGCGAGGCAGGGTTTTAGGCTTTACTGTGCATGCCTTTGCAATAAAGGCTCTTCAAATAGAGAATAGCTATGCTCGTCTCCACATCACTAGATTCTGACGTGTTTCCCTTTTGGCATATGTAAGTGTGTTTTAGACTGCCACTTTATTAGGAAAAGCAGCTTTAGTAAATGGAAGTCACCATACTATACGCATGCTCGCCTGCCTCAGACCGGCCTCAGACTGTGTGTGAATCTTTGAGGAGTATATTGAGCTTCACTAAATGTATCACGTTATGCTGTCCTTCCTGATAACACTGTCTTACATGTAAGAACTCAGCTTATATCAAAAACTTGGATAGAAGGGGTTTGCTCCCTGTAACATTGCATCAGTGTGATTCCTTGCTCTGTTTGGACCTCCCCTTCCGTTGAAACACGTGTTCCTTTGGGTATAAGAAAATGGTGTTTGGAGGGACAGGGGGATATCATTTGCGTCGAAGTCTCATACTGTTGTTGGTTTGCTTTGTCGGTTTCCCCATGAAGGTAATATTATCCCCATCAATAATGTCACCATACATATGGTCCCCGGGAAATGGCATAGGTGAAATTATTTATGGGGATGATATATGGGGTAAATGGGAGCGGGGGATGTGTGGGTATCTCCCAAACCCTTTAAGAAAATATGAGGGTTAGGGGGGTGTCCCCCGCAGGTTCCATGGGGTAATATTGCAGCATAAAAATGGCCCCATTCTTGTATGGGACATTTTTGCAGGGATATTATCACATGGAACCGTTTTATCCTGTTGCTTGCTTTTTTAATGATAAATTATTTTCATCCACCGGAATAGTTAGTGGTCATTTGTCCACAACAGTATGTTTTTTTCTTGGTTCTGATCACATCATTCATACGGGTGGTCAAGTTCTTTAGGTTCTTTCTGGGCTGGATGTGTCACAATCTTGAGTGGTCGATGGTATAACGCACTCTGAAAGCGACACTTCACTCGAAAGTCCCGGAACTGACATATAATAGACTTTCCCCACAAGAGCGCAGCCTGGAGGATAATAATATACCTGACATGCCAGGGGCTTGAGTGAAAAGGTAGGAGCAGCAACAACAGAGCTAAGGAAAAAATACAATCACAGGAGTTCAAAACAGCAGCCCGATAAGTCAATCCTTGGTTTACAACCACCCTCAATTACCCACGCTTATCTGCTGATAAAAGGAGAAAGTCAGAGACCTACTTGGTGCCAATAGAAGTGAGTGAAGTGTTTGATTACTTGTTGATAGTTTAAAAGATCCAAAATCCAATATCAAAGTCCAAAAAGGAATCACCAAACCCGAACGGCACAAGGGGGCACACTAAAGCAAAGTCCAAATCAATCCTGTGGTGATCAGCAGAGTGTCCTCAAAATAAATAGAACAATAACAATCCAACGGAAAAAGAGACCAATGGTGAATGCAGGAGAGCGTCCAGTGGTTCGCCAACTTTCCACTGTAGTATTCCACAAAGAATCAGCAGAGCGTCCTTAAGGGGAGCAGTAGGAAAGAATACAACTTTAAGGGAAGTGGCAGGAGAAGTTAATAAAAGAAACTGACAAAGGAATGCAAAGCACAGGGAATGCTTATCAGATGGGTGTCAAGCGCTAAAAAATAGCAACAAAAAAGGCGTTGTGTAAGTGATTTCAATACAGCACTCACCCAAGTCAATGCCTGGCATGTAATGCACAACTGAAATCCTTATTTATTTTTGTCTAAAAGTTCCTTATTCTGAACGATTTACCACTCATATCACGCCCCTCTCCTGGAAACCCCCCGGTCACACTGAACCAGGAATCAGGCTGGTTTGCAAAGTTAAAATATTTATTTATGTGTTTACAATTTAATCACACCATGTTGTAATGGGCACACAATGATCACCAATGGGGTGATGTAACACTAAATAATCTCTTTAATACACAAGGAGTAATAGTGAGCAAAACAATTCAGCACAGAAATAATACCTTTGCGTGTGTGTGTGTTCAGATCAGATAGCACTGTGGTTAAAGATTCCCCCTGCACACCCCTCAACCCCCAATAGTCAAGGTAAAGAGATAGGAGGAGAGAGAGCAGGTATTCAGGAATGGCAGAATTCAGACCAAATATCAATCCCACTTCCCCCCAGCAAGCACAAGAGAAAGACGGAATTGACTGTCAAGCTGTCAGAATGGCTTTAAAGTTATCTTAGAGTGGACTGGCAAAAACACTTAATATGGTCTAAATTGTTGAAATTGTTATATTTCTGATGGGTGCCAATTTGGATAGTTGCACACAAACACTACCAAGGATTTAATACCAAGAAACAATTTGAAATCTGAAAATTGAAGTTGGAAGCACTCAAAAGCTGTTTTACACGTGTCAGAATTTCCCTAAATGAAAATTGGTGGCAAACTTTTCACTGTGCGATAATCGCGATAACGGGAGAACTATATGGATTTGGGATGCAGTTTTAGATGCAATTTAAAGCTGTGGATGTTAGCTACAAGCAGAAGTTGAAAAATGTTTCTAGCACAAAAACTGAGGAAGTTATGAACGTTTTAGTGGAGGTCGTTTTTTCGAGATAGGCGCAAGAATGGAAAACAGGAATGCGCTTTTAAAATGACAAATGGGATGCTTACACTAGAGGATGACTATGAATAAACGAATACCACACAGGAACACAGCCACTTGATCAGGGTGACTGCCTGCAGAGGAGCTCGCCTTCTTCAGATGAAAAATGATCAGCGCCAAGATAGCTTTAACAATACTAGCACAGAGAAAGATAGGATGGTTTGGATGGGGAGTTCAGACAATTTAAAAATATTTCTAACAACACAGGTTCTGAATACAAGAGAGGATGGGTTTAAGATAGGGATTGACTATGAATAGTACATATGCTAGTGACACAGTTCTTTCTATAGATACTCACTCGATATGTTTTTAAACGGAACCGTCAGGATTCTGGTCCATCAACTGGATCAGGTTTTAAGACAGACAGCTGGGCACATCGGATTGGGCAGCGTCAAGGCGCTCTGGTCACCGCACAGCACCGGACTGGATTGGATCTGCAATGGCACTCTGGTCACAGCACAGCAAAGGATTGGATTGGATCTTCCCTTCTTGGTTATGATGGAAACTATTTTCAGCAGACAAGCAGTACAGCGCAGCCCGGCTGTCTTTTGGTTCCCCTTAGAATTGTGGGATTTGGGTTCTGGTGTTTGAGACCTAACTGGAAGTGGTTGCCACGTTTCTGGAGTCTGGAGAAAGGAAGATGTAAAGTTCTGCAGCAGGGTGCTTTGTCAGCATCGGGATAGTCAGTGAATATGTGTGTCCTTATCTGCCCTCTGCTGTCTCTATTTATGCTATGATACAGGGGGTGTGTGTGCTGGTTTAGCCTAAGCTCGCCCCTTTGACAGGCGATTGGTCAGAGTATCCTCTCTGCCTTGATAGGAGGAGATAAACAGTGTGTCACCTTTATGGTGTGGGTTTATGAGGCTTAGAGTCCACCCCTAGCCTCTTGAACACAAAATCTACTTTTGACACAAGACATATTTACACGTGAGTAACCTCTATAACAATCCCATATACAGATTACATATTTTGTGTAGCAGCTACTCTTCAAAACCCTGTCGTTGTGGGATCTTGTGTCTGCTTTTCACTGAATTTCGCCCTTTTCATCAGGAACACAATGACCAATTTATCAGCAAATTTCTATAAGTGTGCACGTATAACATGGGCATACGTGGATAAAGTTTCATACTTCTAGCAGATATACATTTGGTGTAAAATCACATTTTCTGCCGTTTCTTTCCAGAACATGTCACACAATCTTTCCGCCTCTTCAAATGTGCAACCAAAATTTACATTTACAATTCTGTTACTTTTGTATTTTTGACAATTTTAAGTGGCAAGTTAGAAGTCTTTAAACAAAATGTTCCTTGTTAATGTTCAGCCACAGATGGCTATTCGGGTCCGCCTCTTTTTGTCTCCCTTCAGTTCAGAAGCAGTCTCCTCCCTGTTCTCTTGGCAGAAGCCATTTTATGACTGTCCTCACACCTAGCATTTCCGGCTTTGCAGTTTGCCATTGTTTCCTTCCCCACTGCAGACCAGGTCCTTCCCAAACCCTGTAATTATTGCTTTGGTTTGATTTCCTGGTGGAAGGAGAGCCCTTGCCTCTGTGAGGAAAGCTGTTATTCCAGTTTGGTAGCTTTAACCAGCGTACAGCTTTTTACGCCTTGAAACACTTGTGTATAGGCACGTTATAAATGCCATATCATATCATATCATATCATACTTTAATTGTTACTTCTGTTGAATTTTCCCTTAGCATAAAACAAACTTGTGGGATCAAATCACTGCTAAATACTTATTCAAGATTTTAACCATGGAATCAAAACAATTACAAGATGGGTTACTCTCAACAACAGGCCTCTTAGATTGCAAACATTTGATTTCAGTGTACATATGTTTAAAGTTTAATCAGGCAGGCTACTGACAGCTGTCATTCAGGCGGCCCAGGGTACTGCACCCAGATTTTGACAGATTCACACACAGGCCACTTTTGCTGTGGAAACCCTTGATAATTTCAGCTTTTCAGGACATTGTAAGTTCACAATGATTTCTTACACTGAGTGACTGTAGCACCCAGCAAGAATTTTGGATGTTTGAGGGTGTTTTGTACCAGCATTCTGCAGTTTCATCAACAAAGAAACAGTGATTTAAAGCAAGATTTTGGGGTTTCGTTTAGAAAAGCCCTGCTTTTTCCTTCTGTACTCCATTTTCACATGTTGTGGATCCCAGTGGCATGTTTCAGGAGTGAGATCTCTGTTCTGTTCCACCACTGACAACATGCATGGCAGATTTGGCAGCCATCTTTTTGTCCTTTGCAAGACGCGATTTTCAGAGGTTTTGCCGCACACAAGGGTTTTGCAGCCATTTTACTATTTTTGGCATCATCAGAACACAGTGATGCCACATGGCAGAGCAGAAGTGGATCAAAACATCCCACAGTTGACACGCAGAGCGGAGTCAAGAAGCCAATAACGTCAATGCAGAAGGGCTAAGCAGGATGAATACCGTAGATGCAAAATCCAAGCGTCCGGTAACCAAGGGGAAGCAACAATGGGAACCAAGTGTCGAATCAAAAAAGGGCAATTGCAGAATGCAGAAGTCTGTGTGAGCGAGCCGGGTCAGAATGCCAGATTCACACTAAAGAAACAGGATGAGGCACACTTAGAAACTAAGTGGTAGGAACTCAGTTAAGGAACACCTGACCGCGGCTTGGCAAACATGAAATAGTCGATCTACGTGAAGAACCGAAAAGCACGTTATGTGTGCGTCACGTGATCGCTATGGGTGAGGTTTGCTGGGAAATGTGGTCCGATCAGGACCGTGGATCATGTGACACTGGGAGAGGCACCAGGGCAACCTCCAGGTGAGGTGAGAACTATACGGACACCGCCACACAGGGGACCCAGGCGTAACAGGATGATTTGTAAACTGGGCCTTGTATTTTCACTGTCACCATGGATTGGTGCTGGCCTCTTTTTCAAACCAATATTTACCGCAGGAGGCTAGCCTTTACGTGCTGGATGTGAAGAGAGCAGTTGAAGTCTTTAGTGGTAAAAGGTTAAAGTTGGCAGTAATACCCTTATCGCTTGCTTTACCAATCCACCTGATTATGGGTCTCTAAACCAAAAAGAGGAAAACTTCTTGCATGTGCATGGTGGTATTACCTCCCAAAAATGCCAGCCATTCTCACAGAAGTATTATCATAAGTGGTGAAACGTCCATTCCCCAGTGAAGTCCAATGGGTCGTCAGAATGAGGGATAACTGTAATCTCACTAATACGTGGAAATGCCACTGTCCCCACCATTTGGCAGTATTAGCACTACCAATACAGCCAAACTCATAACCCTCTGTCTTGGCGTTAATGTTGCAGGTTTTTAAAAAATATATTTTGTCCAGCTTTTAAGTGCAAGAAGCAGACGGCAGGCACCCTGGCAGCATGGAACAAGTCAATTTGAACTTTCTACTCAGTTAGAGCTTCCATCGGGCATTCAGGGAAATCTTATGATGTTATGTCATGTAATGTTACGTTACGTTATAAACTGCAGCACTGATATGTTTGTGGTCTCCAAGTGCTCTTAGCTGGGTCCCTGTAGAGGCCTCGGGGCGCTCATTTGATTGATAGTTGTAATGAGGCCATTTGAGCTTACCCCTCCACTTTTTTGTTTCACTTCCACCTGGATATGGATAACCTGAAGAATTGATGTTTAGGTCCGGGGTGCTGCAACCTGCAGCTCTCCAACTGCTTGGGATTATGAATCCCAAGACCCTTCACCATTATCTAAACTGACTAGGGTTGAAGGTTGTTGTGTGCAAGACATCTAGAGAGCCAAAGGTTGCAGACCCCTGCAGGCATACCCTTTGGATTTTTAGATGACATCACTTGCCTGGCACATTGCTGCTGCTGCTGCTGCTGCTGCTGTTGCTGTGTGTTTTTGTTGAACTGCGGTCAAAGCAAGGGCATGCTGCCTGTGTAATTCTTCCTAAAGCAAGGAATGGAATTAGGAAGCACAGGACGAGACAATGTCTAATTTACTTCGCTGTTATCCTCAGGACTCCACCGCTTACTTGCTTTTTCTCATTAGTCTCTGATGTCCCCCTCAAATGTAAAGGCTTTTAGCTTCAATGCAATATGGAGCTGTGGATTGTGCCGGAGCAGAGGCGGACATAAGCCTTATTTATGGAAATGCCCCGTGAGTGAAGGGGATAGTCAAGAGGCCCGGTTTACATAGGCAATGGCACGCCTCACTTAAGTAACTAATTGGATAAGGAAGAAAGAGGTGGAGTAATGAATGCTGCACAGGTGGGAGAAATAATAATCAATTGTGTTCTTATAAAGTGCTTCTTGCTGGCATCATCCCGCTTCTAAGCACTGCAGTGTCAGGTGTTATTATTGCTCAATTGATTGGGACTCAATGTCTACCACATAAGATTACCTGATTGAAACTTGGAAACTGCAGACTGGCCCGCATGCTTGCGGCGAGCACTGAACTCGTGAGCTATCCACCTGGAAGGGGTAAAAACTTTGTGGAAAAAGGTCACCGCTGCCAGTATGCAGAGGCTGAAACCAGGACCAGGGGAGATACTTACATCCTATACAAGATGACTCCAGCGTTCATTAACTGGTGACCGAATGATGGCTATTTCAAGGACTGGTCACAGAACCACATTTTCTAAATAACTGAAAATGATGTTCAAATGTTCTTTTATTTTGGGCGGGTGGCCTGTCTGTCACGCTACCTTATCTAATGCAGTAAAGCAGACCATGCATTTTCGGGTGGCACTACCGCTATGTTTTCATTTGGTGACATTTTGACTCAGCTGCATAAAATAAAGGGAAGTCATCAAATGAAAGATTGGTTTAACATCAAATTATGGATATGTCAGGTTTCCAAGCACACCACTGAGAGATGTGCGTCTGCCTGACAATGTGAGAGTTAGGGAAGTGTGAAAGCTGCTCTAATGACAACCTAATAAATAATCTTCGCCCCATGTGGGCTGGCTCCACAGATCCTCCCCTGCAGTTGCTTCCCAGAGCTCCAGGGTAGCAGTTAAATGGATGATCCCAGTCTGCCTAATGCATATTCATTAAGCTGAATCTGACACTCATTATTTTGTTCCTCTTGCATGTGGGCGTGCAATGATTTAGAGAAAACTCTACAAACTGGGAGTCACTTTCTTTTATGCGATTATTAGAGCAGTGACTCAGTCACTTAGATTTTTGTTTGGTATCAATCTTGTAAAATGTTTCATTTTTCTTCATATAATCCACACAAATGAACCACATCGCGATGCACCGCTAGCACGCTGGATTGGTGGCCTCTGGATCGGGATGACGGTCCTACAAAGTTTGCTTTTCCCACACCTGGACCTGCAGTCAGCAGGACTTTGCATGGACTGTGCTGTAGTCCCGCCTTTTGCCATTATGAGCATGAGCCTAAAGGCCCCATCATGCAGGCAGGACTGCATTAGGCTGATAGCCTGTGGGCATATAGGCACTGTTATACATCCTTTTTAATTTTGAGGCAATCAAATCATATACCTTGGGGGACATCAACAGATTTCTAAAAATATGTTCATCATCAGTAACTGTGCATCAAGGGCAAAGCAAAAAAGAATGCTGTGCCTCCCGTAGTCCCCACCCCTACATTTAGGGGGTCCACTGAGAGGGACGGCTAAATCTTGGGGTGGGTGATCAGAGACACAAGCACACATGCAAAAAGTTCACTGGTGCATTCACACGTCATTCAAGCAACTCCTTGCATGCACATATCGATAAAAACAAACAGACCGGGGGCGTGGCTAGCGCGCGAGCGATGCGGACGTGAGCTGAGTGAGCTCCCGTAAGCGCCGACACAATCCTGTACCTTTATCCTGATTCCTGGGGACATCGAGCGACATCAACGCCACGATTGTGCCCGTGAAGCTGGGGGCTACGACCGGCGGAAATCCGGGCTGTGGTCTGCCCGTTTGGAGGGCCATAATCTGCAATTTACTGAAGGCCGGGGGCCCCGAACTGCGAAACCAAGATGGCCGCCGGAGCTTGAGGGCAGACCACCTCCTGTCTGATTGGGGCTTGAAGCGGCCTGGTGTGGTGCGGCACACGCAGTGGACACTGACTTTTCTTACAACCGGAGGTCGCCCGGACAAACGGCTCCTGCTCTTGGGCTGTTTCGACCCAGCCCCGAGTGGTGGAGGACGGCAGCGGCCTGGCCCGACAGAGCTAGAGGTAGGTGGGATTAACTCTCCCCCCCCCCCTGCTCCATACAGACGGTGGATTCGTGGAACCTGCGTGTTGGAAGGTGTTTGGAGGACCCCGAGGCCTTCCACCTGGCCTGTTGCGGGGCTGCGACACGGTACACCGGAGTAGATCCATAAGGGCGTAATTAGCACTGTTCGACCTGCCGTGCCGGACGCCCCACGCCTCCCCGGAACTATGGGGAAAGAAAGGCAGAAGAAACCCTCCACACAGAGCAGCATGGACCAATTTGCCGTCGCCACCACCCCGGCCCCGGCGGCCCCAGCAACGCGACCGAACTCCCCCAATGGGGAGGGCCCTCTTTCTCTCCATGATGTAATGGCGGCCATTGCTAATTCCCGATCCTCCATGGAGACCAAAATAGATAGCATGGCGGCAGACGTCTCCTTCCTACGCCACGATCTACAGAAACTAACCTCCAGAACGGGAGAGGCGGAACAACGTATTTCTGAAGTGGAAGACAATATAGGCGGGATTAACCGCCAACTGTCCCAGGCCTTAAACCGCCTTAAGACCCTTGAATCAAGAGTGGAGGATGGAGAGGGGCGATCCCGTCGCAATAATGTCCGTATCCTGGGTCTGCCAGAAGGGGAGGAGGGACAGTGTATGGAGCTGTTCTTGGAGCAGTGGCTTGTAGACATCTTCGAGGCCACATCCTTTTCAAAGTTCTTCTCAGTGGAGAGGGCTCACAGAATGCCGGCGGGTAGACCACCCCCGGGTGCCCCGCCACGTACTATCATCGCCCGCTTACTCAACTACCGAGATAGGGATGCCCTCCTGCAACTGTCGCGGGCACAAGGCTCGATTACCCATAACGGCTCCCGAATCGCCTTTTTCCCGGACTACACCCGAGAAGTGCAGCGGGCACGACAATCGTTTGAGCCACTCAAGAGACAGCTGGCCCAACTAAATGTGAAATATGGCCTGCTCTTCCCGGCCCAACTGAAGATATATCATGGTGGAACCACGGTTCATTTCAGCGACCCGCAGGAGGCATGGAAATGGGCGGAGGCCCATATAGAAGGTGATTGGACTGCGAGACCGAGGAGGCCGAGAGGAAGACCGAGGCCCAGGCACGCCTCCCCGAGAGGAAACCCGGAGAGGAATGAACAGGGGGTCCTGGACCCCGATGCAGATCAGCGAGGACATTGACCGGACTGTCGCCCCTCTGGCCTAGTAATGGCGCTTTGAAGTATTCTTTCTTTGTTTGTATTCTTAAGCCGGACGCATGAGTAGTCCACCATGGAAGATGTTGACACTGGCGCATGGGAGGGGACTCTGGAGGAGCCTCTGAAACCCCCCCCCCTCTAGCCGAACTTCCTCCTTTCCTTCTCCTTCTCCTTCTCCCCTTTTTCCCCCCCCCTCTTTCTTGTTTATCTAGACCCGGCTCTAGGGTCTGGGTTTTTGAGCTGCTACCTTAAGTTGAAGGTCCAGCTATGTTTGGGCGACAGGTACTTCGTGTTGGGGTGGAGTATAGGGTGGGGGTAAGTTGGGAATGTTTGGAAGTTTGTTTGTTACTTCAAGACTGTCATATGTTTATAACGGACACGAACCACTGTCTTTGGTCGAAGTTACCACTTCACCATCTCTCACTGATTGCTACAATCGTACAGACCCCCATCATGTGTGATAGATATCCTGTGCACAGACTCACGGGACACCCATGCGCCACACCAAATCCCTGAAGTTCCTCACCTGGAACGTGAATGGGATGGGGTCCGGGATTAAACGGCGCCTGCTTAGGCAATTTCTAAATAGACACTCCCCTGATGTGGCCCTTTTGACAGAAACCCACCTGGCCGGATCACACTGTGCCTTTTTTCAGAGGACTAATTACCACCTTGCCCTTCAGGCGGGGTACACAATGGGCTCCAGGGGCACCCTCATCCTGATACACAAGCGCATTCCATTTACTCAGCAATTGGTTGAGCGCGACCCAAGGGGTCGATACGTGTTCGTCATGGGGACCATCTGGGGTCAGACGATGGCCATTGCCGCAATTTATTCCCCACCCGGGTTGGGACAGGAATTACTGGACGATCTTACTACCCTTATAGGGAAACACCATCCTGATACGTTCATTCTGGGGGGTGATTTTAATGATACCATGAATGATAACTTTGACCGTTCCCATCTCCGAAATCGCAACCCTGACACCTCGACTAGATTGGCCAGTTTTGCATCGGCCCTTGGGCTCCGAGATGTATGGAGAGAGTTACACCCGACTGATAGGGAGTACTCCTTCCATTCCGGCGCTCACGGCTCCATGTCCAGACTGGACTACTTCTTCTTGCCACATACCGACCTCCATAGGGCAATGTCCGCAGATTTACTCCCCCGGGGCATTTCGGACCACTCCCCCCTCTTAGTTGAATTGCGTATGCAGGGTCCCCTTCCCCCTAGAACGTGGAGACTTAACAATTATTATCTGGGGTCCCCGGAACTGATAGATCGCCTCGAGGAAGTTTCTGGTGAATATTTCGAAATTAACGAGAAGTCGGTGGACAGCCCCGTGATATTATGGGAGGCCTATAAAACAGTGCTAAGGGGTGAAATCCTTTCTTGGACGACACATAAAAGAAACATCCGGTTCCGGGAAATATTAAAGGCCGAAGAGGAAGTGAGAGACAGGGAGATTGAGCATATATCCGATCCTACGCCTGAGACCCACCGATCCCTCCAGCGCGCCCAGGAGTGCCTCCGTAACAGAACGATGGATGACGCCAAGCAGGCCCATTGGCAGGCTAGGGCGAGGGTGTATGAACTTGGGGATAAGTCGGGTAAACTGCTCGCTTGGTTGCAGAGGAGAGACGAGGGGCAGCGCCATGTCCGGGAAATTGTCACGGCACAGGGCGACACCCAACATTCGGACTCTGGGATTGCCGAGGCCTTCACAGAGTTTTACGCAGATTTGTATCGGGCTCCGACCTCACCGCTAAACCCCTGCCTCCTAGATGAGGTGACGCTGCCGATCCTTTCGGGGCAACAGAGGGACCAGCTGGACTCTGCTTTATCAGAGGCTGAGATTGCAGAGGCACTGTCTCAGCTCCAGTCGGGAAAGGCACCGGGCCCGAACGGATTCCCAGTTGAAACTTGGCAGAAGCTAGGAGTAGACAAAATGGCCGGTCCTCTACATAGGATGTTTCTTGCTGCCCGGGAACAGGGTACCCTCCCACCAGATCTTTGCAAGGCCACCATTGTGGTCATTCCCAAGCCTGGCAAACCTCCACATGATTGTGCTTCTTATAGACCTATATCGCTGATTAACGGGGAAGCTAAGGTCCTTGCTAAGCTATTAGCGAATCGGTTGCAGTTAGTCACATCCTCCTTGATCCATCCGGATCAGTGTGGTTTTATGCCTGCCAAATCGACTCGGATGAATCTGCGCCGCCTCCATTTAGCATTGGAGAGATCCCCGATTATAAACGAACCCTTGGCCTTGTTGGCAATCGATTTTGAGAAGGCGTTCGACTCCATTCGATGGGACTACCTTTGGGAAATAATGCGCCGCATGGGGTTCGGAGAGGCCTATTTAGGCTGGGTGCAGCTACTTTATGTTAACATCAAGGCGGAAGTGAGAGTGAATGGCTGGTCCTCTGGGTCCTTCCCCCTGGGCCGTGGTACGCGACAGGGATGCCCTTTGTCCCCTCTTTTGTTCGCCCTTGCTATCGAGCCATTAGCTCTTTGGCTTCGCCAAAACACCGCCTGGAGAGGATTCAGATGGCCGGAGGGACACGAGGATCGTACATCCCTGTATGCGGATGACCTCCTGGTGTACCTGGGTGACCCACTAACATCCTCTGCCATTGTAACGCAAATGTTAGTCCGCTTTGGGGAACTCAGCGGACTCAGAATCAACTGGGGGAAATCAGTCCTCTTTCCGGTGAAGGGTGGGGAACAGGCAATCCCCCAGGACTGCCCGTACCGGGTGGAACGACAGGGGTTTCGTTACCTGGGAATATGGATATCCGGGGATTTAACAAGCTATATAAGGAACAATCTCCGACCAATCACAGACCGCTTTATTGTTGATGTCCGGCACTGGAAACTCCTCCCCCTGACACTTATGGGAAGAGCGGCACTTTTTAAAATGATGACCCTTCCTAGATTCCTCTATGTCCTTCAAAATGCCCCACTTAAAGTCCCCGACTCGGAGTTCCACCAGGTGGAGACACTTCTCAGAGACCTCATATGGGGGGGAGGCCAGTCACGAATTGCGTTAACTACACTTCAAAGATCTATTTGGGAGGGAGGAATAGGAGTTCCCCGCCTTCAAACGTATTACTGGGCATCACAACTGGTGGTGGTTAATGACCTTCTCCACGGGGACCGAGACCTGCCCCATATACGGGCTGAGATAGCCACTATGCGCAACACTGACCCGCTGCTTCTCCTCTATCAGCCCCTTTCGAGAACCTCTCCGCCCACAACCACTACGCATATGATCACAGTGTGGAGACAGGCACACCGATTCATTGGGTGGGAAAATAAAGCTACTAGAGCACAACCCCTCTGGCGGAACAACAACCTAGCTGAGACCCAGAAGTTGGAGCCGTGGCCTAGGTGGGTGAATGCGGGGATTGCCAGGATTGGGGACATGCTTACACAGGGGTGTTTGGCCTCATTTGATGACCTACAATTGCGATTCCAGATTCCGAATACGGAACATTACCACTACATTCGCCTCGCCCATGCTTTGAGACCCTACCTGACAGCAGATACGCAGTTACCGGACTATACCCCCATAGAGCGTAACATCCTTCCGGCGCATATCCCTACCAAATGCACTTCCATCCTTTACAATGCTATATCCTCCTTTGCTACCCCCGAATTGAATGAACTAAAGGCAAAATGGGAAGTAGATGTGGGGGTGATAGATCCTGAGGATTGGATACAAGTCCTTATGCATCCCCGGGAAATCGCCATTTCCTCTAGGCTTCGATTAGTACAGTTGAAAATACTACACCGGGTTTATTACCCTAGGACACGTCTATATGGCTGGAAACGGGCTTCTGACCCAAACTGTTTGCGGTGTGGGGATGGGGAGGGGACCTTTATTCACATTTTGTGGCTGTGTCCCCAGATACAAACTTTTTGGAACGCATGCTGTAGGGAACTCTCCCGAGTTCTGACTCGCACCATACCACTGGACCCAAGGGCTTTGCTTCTGGGCGTGCCCGATGAGATAGAAGCTAATAAGTGGGAAAGATTGCTCCTACACACGGCGATGGGGCTGGTTAAGCGCAATATCGCGCAGAAATGGGGTGCCCCTGACTCCCCAACGCTGGAACAATGGAAATTGGATATGGACATATGCGCTATGATGGAGCGTAGGATTTACTCGGCGCGAGGCTGTCCCAACAAAGCGTCGAAAATATGGGACAGGTGGGAGGAAGGTGTGGCCTGAGTGTCCCATGTACAGGCGGGGGAATGTGCACTGGGGGTTTTGTTTTGTGCTTGTACCATACTATACATTATTGCATGTGATGAGATGATCGCTCAACTGTTGATGCTCAGGGTACCTTTTCTGATTGTGAACGACTATGACAGTCTGAAGTTGTTTTTGTTTGCTTGTTGCTTTGTTATTATGACCATTGTACTATGTTAATAACAATAAAATACTTTATAAAAAAAAAAAAAACAAACAGACCACCATACTCGCGAACATGCATACATACATACATGCATGTATATTACATCAAAGAAACACTTACCTGCTCACACCCTCCACATGCACGTTCCACCACGGAAGACCGGAGGACCCTCCTCTCCGCAACATGAACATGCTGACTGACAGGAGAGGACATGATAAGTTACTGTACATCAAGGGCAAAGTAAACATGATAAATGTTTTTACGTGGCTAGACAGGCCTATAGTTAATGTAGACACGCTTTCACCCCTAGCCCACTCCAACCTCCATGCACCATTGTACAATCGCAATCCTCCCATAAACATTTCAATATCTAAAAACATCTGCATGTGGGTTTATTCAGCACAAGATCAATCACAAATAAAACGGCACTCCTTACTAAACCCATCTGCATGAACAACCTCGACATTGCTGCCAAAAGCTCGATTTCCAACCACAATATCATCGCCCTCAAGCATCTTACCCCAGCCTCATTCTGCTTTCGAAATTGAAAAGATCAATCAGGAGGCGGTGTCGCAAACATCTGTATTTCTTACCTCCAATTACAAGCTGTTCCCTCCACATCCTTTGGCTCTTTCAAACACATCACTGCTAAATGCCTTATTAATCCCTCGACCCCTCTAGCTATTGGCGTTCTCTGTAAGACACTTGGTAGATTAGCATCCTTTTCTAAAGACCTCCAGGACCACCTGGAATACCTTCACTTGCAAACAATATCATTGTCCTAGGCAGTGCTTTGAATGGAAACTGAGAAGTGTACTCACTATGTTAATGTTAGTGTTAAAGGATATTTATATCACACAGTATCGCCACCGTAGTGGTCCCCTGGCGCTCTGGTGGATCTGAAATAAAGGTGGGGGGGGTTGGTTATGGTACGTTAGTAGGGCAAAGTTTGGATAGAGAGCAAGGGAGCTGTGATGCGCTGTTGCAGCTTCAGTTCAGTTAACACAGTTCACAGAGCTTTTTTGGTGTGGTATCTGGTCGTTGTCTGTTGTGTGCTGTTGTGCAAGGCTCTGTGTGCTGTGTTTATTGTTGCAGTGTAGTGAAGTGTGAGGGTTGCTGTGGTTTAAGAGGTTTGTTTGTGTTTGGTTAGGGTTTGAGAGGTGTATGAAGAGTGGTGAGGTTTTAGTAGGGTATGTTATTAGCATTGTTGACTAAGAAGACGCACCTTCATTTTGTATCTCTTTCAAGGTTTAGATGAAATGTCTTCCTTAAAGTGATCTTGTTTCAGCATGACACAAGGCTGTCTCTCACCTCTCTGTCCATAAGTTGTGCTTGTTAGCTTCCACAATTCGGTCTCTGTTGTTTCTCAGGCTAGCCCTTACATCCCAGTCTGTGCCTGATGCAAACGGATCCACGTGGATCTATCTAGGTGTGACCTACACCCATACCCATAGATCTATCTGTGTGGGATGGGGTTAAGTTCAGTCCTTGCCATCATGTCCAGATTGACACAAGGGAATCACCATACCTATGTCTCAGTTGTATATCGTTGTGTGTGTCGGGTAAAATGTTTCAGATGTTAGTCCATCTCCCAGAGTATCTGCTTACTGTTGAGAAGTGCTGGTACTCCTCCATTAAAAGAAATGGCTTCCTGATAAGAAGTGTCAGTACTATGATCGACAAATAAAAGAAGTGCAGGCACTCAGGACCGCCAAGTACCCGCCCACTTAAAGCCCTGGCCCTAGGGTCCTAGGAGAGTTAACCATTTTGGTGCAGGGGCAACATAATTCTGAGGTCCTCTACTTCTTCAAAGAGAATGGGCCTCCTTATAAGTTTGCCGGTCTGGTAACAAATGTACCAGTAAGCTTGCCGGTACAGTTGTTACCGGACCGGCGAACTATGAGATCTGCTTGCGGGTGCCTTCCCGCCCACCAAGTCTGACCTGGCGGGCGTACCGGCACCCGCGAGCAGAGCATGTCGGATGCACCGGCACCATTCTGAATGGTGCCGGTGCATCCGACCTACACATTCACATTGAGCCCTATGGCGCTGAAATGGGAATGGGGAGCATTTTTTTCTGGCACCCGCGAATGGGAAATTACCGGGTCCGGCGTGGCCGTAATGACCCGGTAATTGCCAATTCGCAGGCACCAGAAAAAAAATGATACCCCCAATGTCAGAGGATGGAAAACTGCTGCAAAAAATCTGCCTCTCTAGCTGACATAGTTGCCTGTTGGATTCACCAAACAGGCCCCAGAAAAGTAGGAAAGTACTTACAGAGCAAAAAATAATTTATTTTTCCATGCCATTGGCAATGCAAGAATAATATGACTGTCATGTTCAAATTATACGATAACCTCATCAAATCCAACTATGGTACCAACATTTCAATGGGTCGAAAATACATTTGCACCCCTTCCGGTCTGAAGACATCTTAACCTCTTAAGTGATAAAGGCAAGTATGTTTGTCTGAATTCCCATAAGGAATCATTGCAGACTGCCCACTTCTGCATTTAAGACTTTTAAGACCTCAAGCCATCCGGGCTCCCCCACTGATCCCTGCCATGCTTCTATCTCTGTTCTTCTTACAGAGCACCATACTCATGGCTTCTCACTCATATGAAACACGACTTTTTAAGAGGGCTCCTTTCCCTACAAACTGCAAACATGCAATAGTTTCCCCTTTGCTCAAGAAGCCTTCACTGGATGCCTCTTCATGCCACTTCATGCCTTCACTTGATCCCTCTTCACCTTCTATCTACATACCCATATCCATGCACCACAGGAGTGAATATTCAGTGCGTTCTGAGCAAGCTGAGAGCCAACAAAAGACTTGAGAGCTGATGGAAGGAAGATAAATGGAGGTCAGAGGCTCGTAGACTCACTCACGAGGGGTTAAACTTTCGCGGTGGAGCACACTTGCTGTCATGCAGAGGCAAGAACACTTAACTCAACCAACGCTGATGACATCGAGCTCCCGCTGCCCAAACACACAAACTAAGAATTGGTGATTTGTTGATGACGAATACGGGTGTGTGGAATGTGGAATGGTGGCACTCCTGAACTACCTTGCTGGAGTGAGGGACAAGGGAATTGAAACAAAGGGACATTTTGGCACAAGGGAAGACGAAGTAGGACATCATCCACTTTGAAGGTACAACGACAAATTTATGAACATACACTCTGTTTACAGCCACCGGTTGTCGGTACGAGGAGTGGAGGAAGGCTCCGGGAGAAGGGAACAGATAGCAGGGAATACGGTCCGGAATGGGCAACAGTGGCTCTCTCTCCTGACCCTTCCAGTGTGGGTTGCCTTGAGCGGGGTAGGTAGCACTAATCTGGTGTTATGAATTGAAAGGCATCATTGGATGCTGGCAACTAGCTCCAGGTATGTAAGCACAGTGGAGCCATGCAGGCAATGGCTATTTCTCTTGTCGGAAAGCTTGTTTAACCGATTAAGCAGCATGTCATGTCGAAGACTGGCCAGCATTAAGATAGAGGATTGAAGAAGGGAAGTCATAATCTACACCTCTTTTTGCACAAAAAAAGGCTACCAGAGACAACATAGACTTTATTGTGCCGTGCAGTAGGGCACACATCGAGGAGAAGCCTTGAACCGAGTAGCCGGTGATGGGTGCGCTGGGGCGGACTGAGAAGTGGATGTCATGGCTGGAGAATACATTTGATAAAATGAGCAAGAAACTGGCCCAGCTGGAGATGAGAACCTCCACGTTGGAATAAAGAACCAATTAACTCGACCAACAGTGTGCTCAAACATTACCCCTGGTGAAACGGGCAGGGCGAGACGTGGAGGCAAACATTAAAGGGAGCAAGGTAATGGAGAACAGGTTGGAATATCTTGAGAACTTTATGAGGGCTCAGCAACTACAGATTATTACAGAGTATGAAAAATACATTAAGGTATTAGATCGCCATTATGAAAGGACAGTGAGCATTATTTTAGAAAGATATCATTTTAGCAAGTGCAAGCAGGAAGAGAATGAAACTGTGGAACAATTTATCACAGCGCTGCATGGATTAGCCACATCATGTGAATTTGGGAATACAATTGATGAGAGACTTCGTGATCAGTTCATGTTGGAGTGTAGAGACAGCAAAATAAGAGAAGCTTTTTGGTCCAAAGGGAATCCTGCTTTATAAGTAATCAGAGTTTGTGAATAAGGTGGAACACACTAATAAGTGTGTAAAGGAACTTGAAAGGAGAACAGATGATGAGAAAAAGAAAGAGCGAATAGCACAAACACCAGAAGTTGTGGCTGCAAAGGAATTGAATACACAAAGAAGAAAGCTTTGTTCAAGAAAGATATGTCGCAGGTGAAGAACGAATATCCAAAGGGCAAGGAGAAAGGAGAAGAAAGTGACAAACGTCGATGTTCAGATGTAATATCTTATTTCATATAGCTACGAGTGACAAATGTCCGGCTATAAAAGAGTTATGCAAAAGATGCAATAGGAGGGTTCATCTCACTAGCTGTTGCAGAACAAAAAAGGAAAACATAAATTGTTTGGAAGAACTATGTGAAAGTAATGAAGAGTGTACATTTGCAGTTGAAGATGTTGCGTCTTCAACACTGATGATGATGCCGACATAGAAAAGCCAATGGCCATGATAGAATTAAATAACAAACAACTCAACATGGTAATAGAGTCTGGTGCAAAATACACTCTGCTGCCCAAGTTTCTCTTTGATAAATATTTTGAAATGTGTATCAAATTAAATGTGATTGATATCAAACCAGTAGGATATGGAGGAAAACTAATTGAACTAATTGGTTGGTTTTTGGGCAGTGATGAAGTTTGAAGACAGATCGGCTAAAGGAAAAGTATATGTCACAGTGAAAGGAATGCAACCTTTTTTGAGTTGGTCTCATCAAGCTAAATTGAAGATAAAACTAGATCCCAGTGCCGAGGAGTCAGTCTATGCTGTGGATCAGTAATCACAGAAAAGAACTTTTGAAGAACATATAGGGCCTCATTACGACCCTTGCGGAAATGGAAAAATGATGGCGGAAATGCAATACCGCCATCGAACACCGCTCGTTGCGATCATGACCCGTCACCGTAAAGTACGATGCCATTAGCGACACCGCAGTGAACGGCAACGCTAACTGCACCAAGTACGCGCACGCGCGCCTTGCAAAACCGGAATCACCGCCATGGCGCAACGGTACGCGAATTCTGACCCTAGCGGACATGTACTGAACGCCATCAAGCACGTCGTAAAGTACCATTCCGCCATGGCGAGAAATACGGCATCGTGAACCAACCGTAAATGGCCCACTGAGTGCCTGTACTCCACTCCCTGGCCACATTGCACAACTCCTGGCAGGCGCAATGTAACCACACTATGCAACCAGTGAAATCTACAATTCACCCATGCATGCCAACGTAGAAAAGCATGCAGGGGCTCAAAGCGCCCCGTGAGTGGGCATCCATGTACGGCATGTCACCATAGCCGTACTGATGCAGCACAGGCATGTGAAGGTACAATACATCAAAATGAAAATCAAGAACACATGACACAAAACAACAGTAGTCCCCCATCGCTTGCCACCAGCGCAAGGCAACATCCAAAACAGCATCCTGAGGGGGATTGCACCAGCCCTGTACTCTTGCCAGTAAACAAACCAACCATCAGCAGAAGCATGTACCACACAAGTTGGCAGAGTGACTGAGCAGCCAGGCTCATCCCAAGAGGGGCCGATGGGAGCTGCAGGGCACAGATGGCATCAATACAGAAGCTATTCCAATGGACATGACCCCAGTCCCCCTCCAACAAACGCACGCAAACACAGTCACCTGTGACCAGCCACATTCGGAACATCCCATCATTCCACCAATCGACCTGGCTGACAGGCACCAGTCGGCCAAAAGCCAATCCCCCGCCCCTGAACAGCACATCATGTAAACAGTCACAATGGCAGCCCCTATCCGTGACCATACTGTGCTACGTAGGCAAACGCGGCCAGTACTGTACCACACAACTCAACTCAGAAGGCGGAACACAATGCAGATCATCTCGCAATACATACCGCCACAAAGCGAAAATCGCCACATCACCTGCAAAGAACAACGCAACACGACAAATATCGGAATACAATTTAAATGCACATCCAAATGACAAAGGCCCCACAGCAATTTGCAAAATAACACCAAAACAACCATCATCACCGAGGGCTGCATCTGCAATAATTGACCAGCTTCCACTTGTGTGACGCCCTGTACCATCATGGCACACAGGGCCTACATCAACGTTCCAAAAGGCAACATGGAAGCGGCAAGAACCGCAGGTCCGTCCCATGAGGCAGGCACTAGTCGAGCTGAAAGGCCGAAATGTTGCACCTAGCCACCAGTACAGCGTAAGGGCATGTGGCCCATTGGCGATCGTCCCATAAGATCGTAATGGTGCTCCACTGATTCACCCGAAGCTGCAGGTGTCGAGAGTAAAAACCATCTGGAGGAGTGGCGTAGAGATGGCATCTGCAATAGGGCAGGAGATACCTGTCACCCAAAAGAAACACAAATTAACCGATTGCATTACGGGACTCATGATGCATTACAATCTTCATTCAACACACCAAATCCACACCCATATGCATGCTAGCCCACTCCAAAGGAATATACACACCCCTAAATCAGTATCGAATCATAACGAAATCAATCGAGGTAAATACACCATTGGCAACGTCGGTTACTGTGCATGCGTCCGTCAAGATAGAACCCATGACATGGGATTAGTAACGTGCCTAGACACAAGTGTATGAAGGCGCGTCGAGACAGGGAGGATCCGACAAGGGCAGATAGACGTATGTCCCACTATGGCAGCCTTGCATCACATAGCGCAGGGGAAGGGGAGTGAATCAAAAAACCCATGTACATGGCAGACCCTAAACGGAATCATCAGTCCATGCATCCATTCATCATTCCCTCATCCCGCAATGAAAACGCATGAATATTCACTCACATTATATGTGAAACTTCCATCGCGTCTGTGCGTAATGCAGTCTGCAAAAACCACTGTGCCCCTGGCCGGATCTGTAGTGTTGTGAAGCAAGATGGATTTGGGAACGTCCTGCCTTATCGTCCACTACGCTATTGCGCATCCCATTCAATTCATATCATTCATTGCCTGCTCGTTATGGGCCATGTCCCAAGGACATTCTACAATAGAACGTTACATTTCCAGCCAGACCTGTGGGCGTATCCTCGCCGCTACTTCAAAACCAAAAAAGCTGGCCTTCGAATTCCTCACTTGCAACATTACGTCGAAAAGGCTACTGTGAACGCTTGCATTCACAATTACATCAATGTAGTGCGGCTGTGTGTCATAATGCTAACTGGCTGCAATCACAAATGGGACGCCACGCCCGTCGGTGAAGTACGTTACTGTGCTGCATGAGGGTCGGCCATCGATCGAGCCCTACATAACACTGACTCTTCACAGGTATGTAAGCGGCTGCAATCATAGCATGTGTAACAATGGGAGCATAGCATGAAAATCAATCAAAGTACATCACACTGCCATCGGGATTTGATACATGATTCCAATCCCAAGATGCCATGCGGCCAAATGCAGCCTTACGTGCGGGACGTGCTCGGCCAGAAGGGATAGCATCTGCCACAGAATCATTCAATCAGCACAGGTGGAGGCCATACAGGCCGACAGCACATATATAGCAGACCCAAACCCCTCCCACAACCACTCCCACTCCAAAATGCTACCGGCAGGACTAGCGATGTTGGGCCTGGGGGACCAGATAGCACTGCAAGTGCTACAACTACAAGAAGACGACGAACAACAACAGGTACAACAACCGGGCGCACAGGGGAGACGGAGGAGAAGGAGGAGGAGGGCAAGGCAGGCTCAGCAAGGCCCACAAGCACTGCCACTACCACCACGCAGGCGGCCCGCAATCCCACGCCTCCGAGCCGATCCGTTCAACCTCACTGCTGAGCAGATCCACACCCTCTACCGTTTGGACCGGGACACCATAATCGCCATTGTGGACATGACACATGCTGACCTCGTGAGCATGATAGATAGCCCAACCGCCATCCCACCCCTACTGAAGGTGGTGTCTGCACTCCACTTCCTGGCCACAGGCACCTACCAGCACACAGTGGGACAGTTGCATGGCATTTCACAGCCACTGTTCTCACGGACACTCTTCCAAGTGCACGATGCCCTCCTGAAGCACGCCGACGACCACATCACACTACCACGCACGTACCAGGAGATTACCAACGCAAAAGTGGGATTCCATGCACTTGGCGGCATCCCGGGTTGCATTGGTGCCATCGACTGCACCCATGTTGAATTGGTTGTCCCACATGCCATGGAGGTCCAGTACCGCAACCGGAAACAATTTCATTCAATCAATGTGCAAATGGTGTGTGACTCCAACAAGATCTTTACGCATTGTTGTGCCAGATTTCCAGGATCTACCCATGATTCTATGGTCCTGAGGAACACAAGAATACCACGCTACATGGAGCGACACGCAGGGCACAGATCCTGGCTACTCGGTGAGTCTCATTCCATGCATGACATCGTGGCCCATTTGATGCGTCAATGACCTTGCAGGAGGGGGGGGGGGCTACTTAGCACTATCATTCCACTGACACCCTTTATTCGTCTCATACAGGTGATGCCGGGTATCCACTGAAGAGATGGCTCCTTACACCAATCCGGAACCCACAGAACGAGCATGAGGAGGACTACAACCATGCCCACTCACGTACCCGTGTGGTCATTGAACAGGCATTCGGCCTACTGAAGGCTCGTTTCCGCAGCCTCAGCAGGTCTGGCGGGGCACTCATGTACAGCCATGAGAAGGTTTCTAAGATGGTCATGGCATGTGTCATGCTGCACAACATGTGCATACGTAGGAATGTGCCCATGCCCCCTGACGCTGTACTGCATGCACCTGAAGATGATGATGTTGCTTCTAGCAACCACGCATGGTGCCTATTACACGGAAAGGGGACCTGTGGCACTGTGTGTGTGTAGTACAGGCACATTGTGGACTGTACGCCTATGAAGGCCTCGTACGCAAATATCAATGTCCACACATGTCATTGGATGATAATGAGATGCTGTATTGTTGATGTGATTTGATTTATACACCCTATGGACCCGCCACCCAGTGAAGCCCAACACACCCCCTCCACCCTACTACCTCCCCCCCCAACACCAGTGTCCAAATATGCATGCTGTCCGTGGTTGGACGCTATTGCAAGCCCCCTCTACGGGTATCAGGGGCACCCCTGCCCGTGGAGCGCAGGTTCCTGCCAGATCTGCGTTGGGGGCTGCCCTGGACGGAACTTGCCACGGATGATGTCTCTGCCTGCTCGCGTCCATGCATGTCTCTGAGGGTTTGTGAGAGCTCCGAGAGCACACGGCGCACAGCAGCAAGTTCAGCACAAACGTCTTTGGACGTCGCATGCAGTTCCCCCCTCAGGCTCTCGGTGCTTTTCTCCATTTGTGCTCTCAGGCTCTCGGTGCTTTTCTCCATTTGTGCTCTCAGGCTCTCACTACTTTTCTCTATTTGTGCCCTGAGTGTCTCGGTGGATGTTTCCATGGCTGCCCTGGAACCCCCGCATTCATTTGCATGGTCCTTGAGTAGCGTGGACACTTCCTGCTGTTGCTCGATCAGCAGGTCGAGGGACTGTTGCCTCTGCTGGGCCATGGACATTTGCGGTGGTGTGACAGGGGGGCTGCTCAACACATGTTGCCTTGGCACAGGACTTGTGGGGGTTGGCCAGTCGTCGTCTTCAGGGTGCCCCTGCGTGGTTTCGTCATGGTGTAGGGGATGGGACATGCAGGGGGATTGGGAAAGGTCATGGATGGTACCTACGTCGCCAGCACTGTTTTCCGTGTCGGAGCATGCTGGCATGACAGCTGTGTCACCTATGGTGCTGCTACCACCAGAGGCAGTGCCATCAGATACGTTCTTTGGGGGGACCTGTGGTGCTGGGGTTGTGGACTTGCTGGCTGCTGGGGTGCCTGTTGCAGTCCCCTCCAGTGTGCTGCCACTTGATTCCTGCTGCTGCCGTGTCTTGATCCTTGCACCTGAGGTGGAGGCTCTTGGGACGTTGGTCCTGGCCCTCTTTGCAGGCGTGCTGGTAGGGGTGTCCTGCAGCTCGTCGTTGGTATCGGACCCTGTGGTGGAGTAAAGAGGGGCGAGCGTTAGTTATGGGTCTGTCGGATTTGGAATGGCAACGTATCAAATGCATTGGGGTGGTACATGAGGCTGATTTGGGACTGGGCCTTGGAGGTGGTCTCATTTTCGTGTGGATTGAGGATGCATTCATTTGGCTGCCTGCAGTTAGGGGGTGCATGCTGCACATGTAGGGGTTGTTTATGGCATCTTGATTGATTTGTTTATTCATTCTGACTTTTAGAGGGCGCTGTCAGGGCAAAGTATGTATTGCACTATGGGGTCACATGGTACTGCACATGTTCGTGGTTTGTGGATTTCGCATTGTTTCTCTTGGCCAACCTACCTGATTCTCCGGATGTCGGCACTCCTTTCTCCATCCCTCCGACTCCCTCTATGCTCTCCATTCCTATGGTGGAGGCGCAGATATCCTCCCAGGGGGTCAACTTGATGGGCGACTCTGAACCCCCCCCGGTAGCTGTGGCGATGTTCCTGTTCGCAGAAAGTATGCTGCGTACGCGGATCCGCAGGTCGTCCCACCGCTTGCGACATTGCTGTGGCGTGCGGGGTGTTGTCCCCACCGCACTTACGCGCTGTGCCACCAGGGCCCATATGGCCTTCTTGTTGGCAAGGGCCGTCCTGGTCATTTGACTGGAGAAGACGACGGCGGCATTTTCCTGGAGGGTCTCGGTGAGCACGGTCAGTTCCTCTCGGGAGAAGTGTACCTGCCGCTTGCGGTCACACGCTTTCTTGGCTACCTTTCCCATATTTATTTTTTTAACTGGGGTTGCTAACGGGTTGGGATGTGTGTCAGGGTCGGATTTTTAATGGTTGTGTTGGGATTCGGTTTTTATAGTTGTGCGGCGTGCTGTTTCCCGTTCCGGCCACATGCTTTTACTTCCGTTTCCGTATATTTACGGTGGCCGTAATTTGCGGTGCCCGCTCGTTACGGTGACCGCTCATTACGGTGACCGCTAAGATGGGTGGCGGTATTGCACCTGGTGCAGCGTACGGCGGCGGTAAGGGCCGTTTTGGGGTCATTTCCGCCATCGCAGCCTTTCGGATTCCGCCATGGCGTAATGCTCGTGCCCGATGGGTCGTGATTAGCCGCACTTTGCTCCTTCGTGCAATGGCGGAAACGCTATTTACGCTGTTGCGGTCCGGTCAGTCACTTTCCGCCAGGGTCGTAATGAGGCCCATAGTCTTCAGAGAAGAACTGGGTGTGTTGAAGGATTTCAACCACAAAATCAAGCTAAAACATGATGCTTTTCCGGTGGTGCAAGAATTTAGGCCAGTACCATTGATCATTAAGTCAACTGTAAAAGAGGAACTTGAAAGATTAGTGGTTGAAGGTGTGATTGAAAGAATTGAGTCATCAAAATGGGTATGACCATTGGTAATAGTATACAAGCCAAATGGAAAATTGAGATTGTGCATAGATCTTACTCTTACTCTTTACTGAATATAGCTGAAATGTTGGGTACCATTAGAGGTGCAAAAATTATGAGTACGTTGAATTTGAGGTCTGCTTACCATCAAGTAATATTACATCCCATGTCCAGAAATATCACTGCATTCATTACCAGTGAGGGTTTATTTTGTTGCAAAAGAATGCCTTTTGGTCTTGTTTCTGCTGCATTATGTTCCAAAGAATAATGTACCAGCATGTTTATCAAATGCAGGGCATTTTATGCTTTCAGGATGATGTGTTAATATATCGTAAGTATCAAATGGAACATGATGACAGATTATATAAGGTTCTAAATATATTTAAGAATGCTGGACTTACTTTGAGTAAAGATAAATGTAAGTTAAATAGGTCTACCATATCGTATTTAGGGCATGAGATATCAGAGAAAGGTATCAGACGTAAAGAGGAACTAGTCAACAACATTTTGAATTTTGCTAGCCCAGATAACAAAGAGAAGTTAATTTCATTTTTAGGGATGGCTGAATTTTATGCAAAATGTATTCCTGATTTATCGAGTAAGACATTTCACATAAGAAAATTAGTGAAAAATAATGTGAGATTTGATTGGAATGGCGTGCGTGAAGATGAATTCAACAAAATTAAACTTGATTTGAATGCTGCACCTACACTTACATCTTTTAATCCAAACATTACTAGCACTATTACAACGGATGCCAGCAACCATGGTTTGGGGGCTGTTTTATCGCAAGTGGAATGTGGGAGTGAATATCCAGTTATGTTTGCTTCAAGAGTTTTAAGGAAAGCTGAGACAAATTATTCCACTATTGAGAAAGAGCTACAAGCGGCCCGAAAGCGAGGCTGGGCGTTGTACGTTGCCTAGCAACGCTGTGTAGGCAGCTCTTAAGGCCACACATCCGCCGGCAGGCGGAAGCCGGCGGCCACCCAAGGCCAACATAAGGCCGACTGCCCTGTTTGCCCCCTCAGACCCCCTTCGCTGTGGAGAGGGCAGGAGCCCCCCACCACCGTCTTGGACCTCAGCAGAGACCCCGACTCGACGGAGGCGGCGTGGATCCCCACTAAGATCAGCAGCAGATCGCAACTGCATGTGGCCATCTGCCCCCCCTGGGCACCCCACCTCATCACAGGAGCCTCCTGCGCCTCCAGAGCCCCCAGATCCGCTCGCGCCGACATTTTTCCTAAAACAAAATGTCGGGCGCGATGCGGCCCGAAAGCGAGGCTGGGCGTTGTACGTTGCCTAGCAACGCTGTGTAGGCAGCTCTTAAGGCCACACATCCGCCGGCAGGCGGAAGCCGGCGGCCACCCAAGGCCAACATAAGGCCGACTGCCCTGTTTGCCCCCTCAAACCTCCTTCGCCGTGGAGAGGGCAGGAACCCCCCACCACCGTCTTGGACCTCAGCAGAGACCCCGACTCGACGGAGGCGGCGTGGATCCCCACTAAGATCAGCAGAAGATCGCAACTGCATGTGGCCATCTGCCCCCCCTGGGCACCCCACCTCATCACAGGAGCCTCCTGCGCCTCCAGAGCCCCCAGATCCGCTTGCGCCGACATTTTTCCTAAAACAAAATGTCGGGCGCGACATTTGTACATTTGTACGTTGCCTAGCAACGCTGTGTAGGCAGCTCTTAAGGCCACACATCCGCCGGCTGGCGGAAGCCGGCGGCCACCCAAGGCCAACATAAGGCCGACTGCCCTGTTTGCCCCTGTTCGCACCGGGAAGCTACCGTTACCGTTGGACCCCCAAGATCACACACATTCTCCTCATTAAGGTATCATTCGTTCAGGGATGGACGCGGATGAACAAACTCTTCCTAGGACATAAACAACGTGAGTACTGTCACTAGCTGTTCAATTGGTATTATATACTAGTTACAATAGTGCTCTCCTGTTACCCATACCACTTGCTATGCCCTTTGGCCAAGCTCAGCCTCCCATTGTCCGATGCTGCGCTTTTCGATCGTTATACGGGTCTGGCTCATGCTGTGCCTGGTGCTGTGCCCTATGGTCGCCTACACACCACCTTTGAAGTTGTGTTGTGCCCTATGGTCGCCTACACACCACCTTTGAAGTTGTGTTGTGCCCTATGGTCGCCCACAGACCACCTTTGTAATTGTGTTGTGCCCTATGGGCGCCTACACACCACCTTTGAACTTGTATTGTGCCCTATGGTCGCCCACAGACCACCTTTGAACTTGTATTGTGCCCTATGGTCGCCCACAGACCACCTTTGAACTTGTGTTGTGCCCTATGGTCGCCCACAGACCACCCTTGAAATTGTGTTGTGCCCTATGGTCGCATACAGACCACCTTTGTAATTGTGTTGTGCCCTATGGTCGCCTACACACCACCTTTGAACTTGTGTTGTGCCCTATGGTCGCCTACAGCCCACCTTTGAAGTTGTGTTGTGCCCTATGGTCGCCCACAGACCACCTTTGAAATTGTGTTGTGCCCTATGGTCGCATACAGACCACCTTTGTAATTGTGTTGTGCCCTATGGTCGCCTACACACCACCTTTGAACTTGTGTTGTGCCCTATGGTCGCCTACAGACCACCTTTGAAGTTGTGTTGTGCCCTATGGTCGCCCACAGACCACCTTTGAAATTGTGTTGTGCCCTATGGTCGCATACAGACCACCTTTGTAATTGTGTTGTGCCCTATGGTCGCCTACACACCACCTTTGAACTTGTATTGTGCCCTATGGTCGCCCACAGACCACCTTTGAAGTTGTGTGTTGAGTCCCCCCACTTACAGCACCACCAAGTACACAATCATGCCCATAGCGTCCTGCAAGCTCACCACTGCTGCCACCACGCTGCTCACCCTCCTCTCCACACTCACTATTCTCAAACTCTACCCTCCCATCCATCCCCTCACCCACACACCACCCAGCCCACTCTTCTGCCACAAGCATCTCGCTATTAAGGATATTACACCTACCATGACAGATCGTACACCCTGTGTAGTAACTCTGCACAGACTAGAAAGACTTAGAGCGCGCACACAGACCCCAGAACTTAGCACACTAGCCCTTCCCACTGAATTCAGAAACTATAGACTAAGTTCCCGCACCACCTCCACACGTTGCCCCCGCACGGAATACCCACACACCCACAGTCCACCACCCACTAACCTAGCCACACCCTGCAATACCACCTCACAGAACATAGCAGACACGACCATCACTCACACCTCCACAAGCAAACATCACACACCTCACATCAAATGTGCCCTCCTCAATGTCCGATCACTCCCAGCTCATGCCTCTGATATTCATGACATTATAACTAGTAATAACATTGACCTGTTAGCCATCACCGAAACATGGTTACATGAAGCATCAGGCCCTGCCGTCACACTTGCACTACCACCGGGCTTCTCCATACTCAGACAAGATAGGCCAGATCGAATAGGAGGCGGAGTAGCCCTCATCTACAAAGAGAACCTACAGCTCCGACCTGTCAGTCACCCCTCGACCAACAACTCTGACCTCTTATCGGCCAAACTCACATTGTCACCCAACAGCACCATTAACATTCACCTACTATACCGCCCCCCAGGCAACTCCCCAGACTCACAGGACAACATCTTACACATCCTTAGCAACAATATCAAAAGCTCCACCAAAACCATTCTACTAGGGGACCTCAACCTCGGATTTAATGATCCCAAGGACAAATCTGCAGCCACCCTCACCAAGGAACTCAATGACCTGGGCTTCATCCAAAAAGTAGAAAGTCCTACTCACATCAAAGGCCGCATACTTGACTGGATCGCAGACCATAACTGCCTCTCCTCCATCACCTCCAACTCCTCACTGCCCTGGACTGACCACAACTGCATAGAGTTCTCTATTCCTATCACCAAAAACCTTAAGACTCCGACCCCTGCCAGCGCTGCACAAGTCAGAAGCTCTAAAAAACTCACAGAGGAGAACCTACGCCCATACCTCAATACCCCAGTGTTAGCCCCCCCATTCGCTAGCGACCCCAATATCCTAGCAGACATCTACAAAGATGTCCTCACCAAAGCTATCAATGCAATAGCGCCACTTGAATGGAAAAAAGAGAAGAAATCCTTACACTCCAACTCCTGGTTTACCGAAGAACTACACTCAATGCGATCCCACAAAAGGGCAGCACTAAAAAACTGGCAATCTGACCCCTGCACCAATACCAAAAACATATTCAATTTAATCTCCCACCAATACAAGAGAGCTATCTCCAATGCCAAAGCCAACGCCTTCAACACTCGTATCGCCAATGCCAAGTCACAATCCAAAGAGATTTTCGCAATCTTTAATGAGCTCATCTCCCCCCCTAATACTCCAGATGAAATAATCAAAGATGAAGCGTGGTGTACCAGCATTCAAGCTGCCATGCTTCACAAAATTGACCTTCTCCAAAAGAAAATCAAAGACCACTGCAAAGCACTTCCTCACCAGACAGGAACCAAACCGACCAACACCCCACCCACTGCCTCCAAGCCCACCATACCTGACTTCTCCTTCAGAGATGTCACGGAAACAGAAGTTATCAACCTTCTAATAAACCTCAAACCCTCCCCATGCAAAGGCGACATTTGCCCACCTAAACTAGTCAAAGACTGCGCAGACTGCCTTGCGCCGCTCCTCACGGCATTCATCAATGCGTCCTTTAAAACAGGCATCATCCCAGCCAACCTCAAAGAGGCTTGGGTCCGGCCTCTCCTAAAAAAAACGACTCTTGACCCCTCACAACCCAACAACTATAGACCAATAACCACTGTGCCATTCTTGCTGAAACTACTGGACAAAGCCGCACACTGCCAAATCCAACACTTTCTGGAAACCCACTCCATCCTCGGGACGAGGCAATCGGACTTCTGGAAAGGACATGGCACAGAAACAGCCCTGGTAGATCTGAAGAGCCAGATCACCCAAATCATGGACAAAGGCAAGCCGGCTCTTCTGCTTCTTCTAGATCTCTCAGCCGCGTTTGATCTGGTTGATCACAAGATTCTCACTTCCCACCTCACGCACTCAGCTAACTTCTCCAAAGAAGCAGCCGCCTGGATCACTTCCTTCCTCGAAGGTAGGGCCATGAAAGTCTTCTCGGGCATCGCCAAGGCCACTCCCACGACAATCCACTGCGGGGTCCCACAAGGTTCCTGCACTGCACCTACACTCTACAACTTGTTCACCACGCCACTCTTTGACAAACTTGACTCATACGGCATCACCTACACGAACTACGCGGACGACACACAAGTACTTCTACCCCTCTCAGGCTCATACAACGAAGACGCGATGGCACTCCACTCTATCTACTCTATCATCAAGGCATGGATGGCAATTAATGGCCTCTGCCTCAATGGTGACAAGACTGAAATCTTGATACTAGGTCAACAAAACACCTTAGACAAACTGGACAAACTGTACTCTAACTTCTCCATTGAAAACTCCATCATCCCCGTGTCCACAGCCGTCAAGACACTGGGAGTATACCTTGACTCTTCGCTATCAATGACTAGACAAGTCAGCGCAATCGCTTCCGCATCCGCACACACCACCAAACTTATAAACGCCATCAAGCCCTACCTCTCTAAACCTAACTGCCTCTCCATAGCGAGGGCAACCATTGGAGCCAAACTGGACTACTGCAATGCTCTCCTAGCAGGCACATCAGCCAAAAACATAAATAGACTACAAATCACACAGAACAACGCCCTACGGGCCACTCTTAGTATCCCAAGAAGAGAGCATATCACCCAGGCCAGGCTCTCAGCCCAATGGCTCCCAGTCAAAGAACGGATCACCCTCAAAATCCTCACCCTCACTCACAAATGCCTCTCCTTCTCCGCCCCGTCCTATCTTTCAGATACCATCCTCAAACCTTCCTCCACACGTCCCACTAGGACGCATTACGCCAACCTACTCTGCACCCCACGCATCAAAAAAGCCAAAGCCGGAGGTCTAGGTTTTCCCTACATTGCAGCACAGACATAGAACGCTCTCCCTTCAGACATCCGAACGGAAAACTCACTTCCCATCTTTCGCAGGAAACTGAAAACCTCGTTCCTTGCAAATAATTAGCAAACTCTCAGGAAGCCATGTAAATATACTGCCTTGCTATTGTATATATCTCCTCTGTAACTTATGTACTGCTTGTAACTACGGTTTCCTTTGCAACTAAGATGTCTGTAACAAGCGCCACGATGCTTCTGGGCTGATGTGCGCTCAACAAATTTGAATAAATAATAAATAATAATAAGCTTTTAAATGGGCAGTTGAAAAGTTTAGGTCCTTTATTTGGGGTTCAAAGTTTGTTGTGAGGTCTGATCACAAACCTCTTAAGGAGATTCTCACCATCAAAGGACTTGATAAAACGTCATCTAGAATTAGGAAATGGGTAGCAAGTCTACAAGAATATAGTTTTGAAGTGGAATTCATACAGGGTGTTAAGAATAATTCCTCTGAATGTCTTTCAAGATTAACCAATGAGGTTGAAAGTGTCGATGATGATGAGGGTGATGAGGAGGAACACATTTTGAGCATATCTCAGGATGTTGTATCTGAGGATGAATGGTTGCTAGCCATGGAATTGGATGAAACTCTCACAAAGGTAAGGGAGTTACTTAATAATGGTGTACAAAGTAATGAGATCAGGAAAGGTGTTTTTCCGGATGCAGTGCAACATGTATTTGGTGAATTACATTTGCATAAAAGTTTAGTTTTGAGAAATGGAAAACTTTATCCGCCTGTAGCATTGAGGAAAAAGATTTTACAGATAGCTCATGAGGGACATCAAGGGATGTCAAAAACTAAGCAGAGGGTCAGACAGGATTTTTGGTGGCCTGCTGTTGATCTAGAAATAGAAAGACTCATCAGTGAATGTTGAAGTTGTGAGGATTCGGCTAAAGGATATGTGGCTAGGCAAATACTGATGACATTAAATTCAATTCCTATGTTACCTTGGGACAGAGTTGGTTTAGATATTGTATGTCCCATTAGAAGTCAAGGCAATTTAAAATATGGAATGGTGCTTATTGACATGTTGTCCAAGTGGGTAGAAGGTGAGTGGGTGCAAAACATTTGTTCGAAATATGTTATTGCATTTTTAGACAAAATCTTTAAATGTGAAGGGTATCCAACCACTATAATCACTGTCAATGGTGTTCAATTGGTTTCACATGTAATTAATTGTTTCTGGAGGAGAACGGGGTTGAGCATAGGACAGGCTCAATTTATCATCCCCAAACTAACAGAATTGTTGAGAGATTTAACAAAGTAATTAAAACAGTATAAGGTGTGGGTTAGTGAAACATACAGATTGGAGGGAAGTGCTTGAAGATACTGTTATTGCACATAGGTTTACGCCACACTCCACTACTAGAATTTCTCCATTTGAAATACTTAGGGGTAGGAAACCCAATACAAGATTATGTCCCGCATGGTTGGGAAGAGCATGTGTGAAGAATGTGGATTGTGAAGAAGTGCGTAGGAAAGTGTTACAGAGACAAGAATATAATAAAGAGATATTTGATGTGAGGAATGCGGTTAGAGAAAATCAAATCAAAGTTGGTGACTGGATGAGAATAAAACTCCTGGTTATGAGTGCCAGGGGTTTGATCAAATGGTCAGATCCAATTCAAACAGTCAAAAGATTCTATGGGTCCATTAAAGTATCTGATGGAAGAGTTTGGAATCTTAACAGGGTGTGTAGATGTACAAAACAAGGATGTGGTAGAAAAAACCAGGATAGTAAAACGAAGGAGGTAGAACAAGACAGCTGGGAGGAATGGTTGTAATAAACGTGTATGTACAAGACCATCATATCGCAAAGATTATATAAATTAAACTTGTGTTTCATGTGTATAGGAATTCAACTCATATTTAGCAACTGGTATCCATGTTTTGTTTTGGAATTTTGTATGCAATGTCTTGGCATTAGTATTAAGGTGTTTATATGGTCCATTTCTTTTTTTAGTTATCACATAAAAAGGGGAAGGTGTGTGTAGTATTTTAGTTTAGCATTTCACTGCATTACTTTTAGCATATCATTTGTTTGGTTACTGTAAATAAGGGAGGTGTGTAGTATCTCATTGTTATAGTTTATTAAGGTTTGATTATTCTTATGTGCAGATAGCTATAGAGATGGAACGTGGAATGTTGGAGGACGATATGATGCTAGAATGAAGGAAATGGAAGAATAATGCACTTGAGAAGATCAGTTATGTTCTGTTCCTGATGTGACCGGTGGGTTATTAATCCTGTACTTGAATACATCCGTTTAACCATCAAAATTGGTGTGAGAAGATATTTCATCTACCTTCTGGAGTGTAAGTGGATGATCCAATAAATTTTGTTTCCGGTTGGCTCCCAGACATATTGGACTGGGAAGTGGAGGAGGACCCTATATACGTTGAAAAATGTTATAGGATTAAGGCGCCTGCCCCAAGTAACTACCCAAATGCATCGTGGTGTCAGGGGGAAATTCTGCCGGGGTCGGCCGGACCGTCCGCAGACCTCCAGGCAGGGAGGCCCCAACTCCTCCCGTGTGTATCCCAGATAAGATGAGATAGAGTATGAGACGCACACAAGGAGCAAGGTGACTCTGCTGTTTATTAAACAAAACGGCAGGGATGGGTCAAGGAGCGCACGCGTTCGTCCTGACACACACACAATCGTGGGGCTCGCAGGCCCTTTTTACTGTATTATGACGCGCTACGTGCGTCACTTCAGAAAGTTAACAAAAAACCTATCGCCACTCTTAATTGGGTGTTCGAGTGGTAGGGTTAGTATAGCACACATATAGAGAAAGATATTAGTGGACAAGGTGTAGTCAGGTGGTATATCTGGGTTGTCCCTACAATTAGATACATGAAAATTGTTACATGAAGGCTCCTGAGGATTGGCTAAATGTGCTGGCGTCAGTGATAAGAACCCCATGTTCTAATGGGTGCGCCCGTGAGCTTCCCAGCCTGGGATCACCGTCGTTCCCAGCTCTCGGTGCACCTGTAAGTTGCAACAATGTTTCACTATGGGTACATGCAGACAATGTGAGGACTTATTCATAGCTAGACGGGGTACCGTTCCCACTGTTGCAGATGTCCATTGAGCCTTTCAAGTGTATCTGCCAGTGTCTCGTAGCGAGTGATCTAGACGCCTCTGTTCTCCCGGGTTTGGCATCTCGTCAGGTTTGGCTTGATCACGTGGGGAGGGACCGTGAAAGAGGCATAATTCTGCACAATTAATATTGTTTTTCTACTGTGCGTCTGGTTTAATTTGTCGGTGTGACTTTAACGTTGGTGCGCGGAGTGCGAGGTTGCAACATCGTGCCTTTGATGATTTGCTCTTGGAACATGGGTTTGCAACATTGCGACCTTGGCTGGTTGCTTCGCCAAGCTCATTCTGCAGGATCAGCAACTGACTCTTGTCTTGTTGATGTCCACGGGAGCTCTTGTTTGAGGCCTACTTTGGCCCAGTGCATAAGTTGTCAGATTGGTGCATAAGTGCTTTAGGTTATAGGAGCATATAATTCCATAATCGGTATTGTCTTTATCATATTTCTCATCGTTGTACCTGATTTCAAAGAGAAGCGTGAGCAAGCTAGTAAAAGTTCATGATGCGTCTTGCGTTTCTGCATTCTGAAAGCCTATATAAAAATAATAAAGATGCACGTCCGTGAATATGCCTGTCGCCTATGTCATAGCACTGAGTATATTCTTCGTGTAGGTTGGTGTGGGAATGTCCAGTGTGTATATTTGAACAGATGTGCTTCACGTTGTCTAGGTCGTTATGGCATCTCTAACGACGTGTAGATTTTAGTCTAGTTGATCCGTGCCGCAGGTGTCGGCATGGCCAGTGCGGGCTGCTGGGCAAGCAGATGGACACATCCGTATGTTCCTGTACCAGGGTATCTGGTCGTTTGGTAAATGGGCAAACTCTTCTCGTGGCGGGTGTTTGGGTCGTGACCCTCTAGGCCAAGCGCGAGAGGTGAAGGACGGGAGCCTGGTTTTCCATTCTCCCACTTCAGTCCCCCCTCTGGTCGACTTGTCGACCACAAACATATCCTTCTCGTTATCTCCTCTTACTCGCCATATCTTGGTTATTCCTCCGAGATGTCCATAGTGGTTTACATGATCTTCAAATGACCAATACATATATTCACAGGTACCCCCAGGAGTACAGTATACCCATCTCCCTATGTAGCTCCTGGGGTTTCTTGGGTTCTCGGTCTTTACAGACGGTGGGTCTAGATGGTTGGTGATTATTTGGGTGCGCAGCTTCTCCCTTTCCTGTATAATTATACCTGTATGCTGGCCGTCATCTGCTGGCATCAAGGGGTGCATTCCCACCATTTCCAGCAACTCGTCAGTAGTGCGTGCCTTTCGTGCTTTCCAAAATCTAATTATGATCAGGGTAGCTCCAGCCAATATAGTACAGCCCACTATTATTTTCAGTCCATCTGACAGCCAGGATGGCATCCATGACCATAATAGTGAAAACCAGCTCTCATCCTTGTTCACACCATTGCTTTCATCCGTCATTTTGGAGTGCATCTGGGCTAATTGTGAAACTGCTTCTGTCAGTGTACCATTGTCAGCATCATTGGCAGGTATGAACGTGCAGCATGATTGTCCTATCTTTGCACAAACTCCTCCTTCCATTGCTGTGAGAAGGTCCAATACATATCTGTTCTGTAGTGCTACCATCCTTACAGCTCGCAGCTCCTCTTTTATTGCGTTGAACCCATTTACTGTAGAATTGATGGTCATCATTAGTTCCCATCTAGTTATTTGGAGCCATTTTGCGTTTGCGTAAGCCTGTAATCCCGGGTGTATTATTGAGGAGAAGAACATTGCTGCTCTGCTGAATAGTCTGTGTTCTGGCGGTATTGATGTTAGTGCCGTTTCCGACCTTCCCCACAGGTAATTTCCTGTCAGCGGCTCTCCTTGTCTTTTTCTTCTATTTAGGACAGTGTCATTGCTGTTGGTCCTGTTCCCTTGCTCCTCCTGGAGTGGTGCAGATCTCTTTCTTCTCTTATCCCCTTCATTCATTCTAGGAAATTTCGCCACATCGATGTGCTTCTTAGGTACCACTAGTGATGGTACATTGACGTGTACCATTGTGCACACACCATTCCACAGGGGAGGCAGTGTATGGTACGCCTTTTCTCCACAGGCCCAATAATGATCCATTATTACTGCTGTTCCTGCTCCCCCCTCAGGTAACTCCGTCACACTTGCACAATTGGTGTTATATCCTACGTCCACCTCTCCTTTATGCTGGTAACATACCTTGGGCGCAGTCAACGGTAGTATCGTTATTGGGTCTTCATCTTCTTCTACCCATGTGAGCATTGGTACATACTTGATCCACGTCGTCCAACATCGGTGATTGTGTGTCTCGATGGTTGAGATAGTTTCTTTTGTTACCATGTTGCTGCCAATCACTCCTATCTCCCAGCTGTTATCCAGATACACCTTTCCTGTTATCGTCAGTAGCGGCCTCTCCCAGCATCCTTGTTTACCCGGAATTTCAGTGGCGTACCAATCACATGGTAGATACTGCAGTGTTACTTTCTGTGTTTCTCCTTTTGCAGGGCCACTTGTTATATATTTGAATGCTTCAGCATGTAAACTGGTCTTGTGATAACTCAAGTAGGTCTTGAGGAAGTTGTTTTCATATGGGTATGAGTCTCGTGTTTTCCATGTCATGTGTACTACAGTTCCTTGAAATCTTCCTTTCGTCTGGAACAGTGCCAAGTATATTATGCACTGTGCTATCTTCTCATTTATTTCTGTGGCAACAAATGTTCGCGAAGCACTCATGGCGTATGGTATTAATGAGCAGACGTAGCAGCTATCCTCAGTTGTCTGCTTACCAATGCGGGTCATGTGTTGGTACCATATATTGTTTGTGACATGTGCTGAATCTTGTACATAACTATCAATACCTTTATTGTCTGAGTATGTGCTGCGTTTAATTCTATTTTTCTTTGGTGCAATATTACTACTACCACCTGACGTAACACCTGTTGCAGCAAGGAACGGGGGTATATTAGGTTTGGGTGCAGCAACAAAATTGATAGCACAGCTATACTGCCATACAGAAGCAGCCAAAAATCCGGTGATTATCAAAATCCCTATTATTTTTATTACAATTGCTAATCTCACCGGCATTTTGCTCTTACCTTGCTGCAGTCCTGGCAGCTTATTCTTGCGACGTTAAAGTTGCCCGCCTAAAAATTCTCAGAAATGCTCGTTTTTAAATGTTAGTTTTGTTTTGTTTAAGCTCTCCCTATCAAATAGTCATTCAGTGCCCAGGTGAAGAGCTGCTCCCACGCTACTCTAAGTGATTGGTCTCTTAAGACCGGCAAGTATGGGCGGAGGTGGGGCATGTAATATTCTATGGCCAGGAGGAAGGCTGTGTAGTAGACACGTACCCTTCTCCTTTTTAGGTATGTTGGCCTTTTTATTTCATATACAAATTGATGTGACAATTCTTCTGGGTAGTTATCGTCTGGCAGCACCATCTACGCCTGTACACTGAACTTGTTAATTAGCTTTTTCTTAACAATACAATATTACGCAGTTCCTGTATGTGCGAGAGAAAAAAGAGAACATTCACGTGTTTACATGTGTATTGGTGCAAGCAACGTCCTCTAGTTTTAATTACAACTGTACTTAGCAGTCAATGGGGGGGGATCTGCGCTCAGATGGCGGAAGTATTTTTACTCTTTGAGCGTGTAACCATGGGGTGGGCAGTATGGAGATCACCCCTTTCTTCGTCAGTTATCGTCTCCGAGGGAACAATTGGGTCGTTGTCTGTGGTGGAACTTTCTTCCGCTGTCGGGGATGTTGTTGCTGTTCTTCCAATGGACCTGTCGTTGGCGCTGGGGCGGGTCTGCAGTTTGTAGATCTTTACGTCATGTAGGTGGTTCCACGCACGCTTGTCCTTTAGTTTTACTGCTCTTGTTGTTACGTCCTCTACCTGATGGGGGCCAGTGAACCTCTTCTCGTTCCACTTTCTATTGAAATTGCGAAGTAGCACGTGGTCACCTTTGGCAAGTTTGCACAAGTTCTCCTTTCCCAATTCTGTACTTGCGCCTTTTTCTTGATTGCTGGTAGACCCGCCCCGTGTGCGCTCGAGCTGTTGAGACACAAACACGACACTAGTAATCAAAGAAGACACATATTGATACATTTCATCACCTAACACACTCGCTGAACTTTCGTGGTCGGTGAATGCCCTTGACGTTGGCGTTAGAGGAAGGCGCATTTGACGTCCAGTAACCACCTCGTGTGGGGTGAGGTGGTGGTCGGACCCTGGCCTGTTCCTCAGTTCGAACAAAGCTAACGGAAGGCAATACAACCAACTTTTCTTTGTTGTTTGTTGTATTTTAGCAATTGCCTCCTTCAATAAGCCATTTAGGCGTTCACATACGCCGTTGGCCTGTGGGTGATATGCACATGCAAATTTGTGCTTTATGCTCAGCAGGGCTGTGATATGTTGGAACATTTCGTTTGCGAAATGTGGGCCATTATCTGATCTTAATACTTCGCACACTCCCCACCTGGGGAAGACCTCCCTTACTATGAATTTGGCTGCTCTAAATGCATCTGGGTGTGAACAGGGCCCTGCTTCAATCCACCTAGAAAATGGGCATACTACTACAATCATGTATCTATTACCTTGACATATGTTGATCATATCAACATAGTCAATGTGGAGGTGCCGAAAAGGTCCTTCTGGCCGGGGTATGGTACCTCTTATCACTTTTAGGGTATGACCGGCCGTAAACTGTTGGCATGTGAGACAATTGCTGATAAAATTTGAAACATGAGAATTTAATTCGGGACAGAACCAATCGTCTCTAATTCGTGCTGCAATTATTTCCTTGCCTGTATGGGCTGGGTGATGTAATTGGCTCAGGGCGGTATTTAAAAGTGCCAATGGTATTACAACTTTCCCAGTACCACTCTGGCGCCATAGTGCGTCGGTTGGTGACATTGTACATCCTCTTTTTACCCATATTTCCTTTTCGGCCATTGGTGCTGCTGCTTGTAATTCCATAATCTGTGTGGCTGGGAGATGGGTATACCCTTCTCTTATTAACATCTCCCTAGCCATTCCCCTCCCTCTCCCTCTCTGTGAGTCTGTCTGGTCCCATATCTCACCAAAGTATGCAGCATATTTCGCATGTGCGTCTGCTGCTGCATTCCCTTTTGAGACATGGTCTTCACCATTGGTGTGTGCGGTGCATTTTACTAGGGCTAGCTCTTGGGGGTCGTTTATTACTTCAATTAATTCAGCCAACAAGAGGGCATGTTGCACTGGAGTGCCGTCAGCTCTCCTAAACCCTCTTCTCCTCCATTTTGTTAGCCCTGAGTGGACAGTGGATGTAACATATGCACTGTCGGAATATATTGTTACACGTTTGTTAAAACTTTCTTTCAGTGCCAATATTAGTGCAACTAGTTCAGCGGCTTGAGCAGAGTAATGCTGTGGTAACTGTACACATTTCATAGCCACACACACCGGAGCCTCCATCATTTTTACCACTGCTGCCCCAGTTCTCCGTATTCCATCTCCTTGATCAATAGTTGATGACCCATCAATAAACAAAAGCTCACCTCCCTCTAGTGCATTCTCTTCAACTTTTCTAGTACATGAATATATTTCATTTAGTTGGGTGCAGTCGTGGGCGTAATCTCCCTCCTCAATTATTTCCGCTAGAAATCTTGCAGGGTTAACAGTGCTACATCTAACAATCGCTAGTTCAGCCCTAGACAAAATGATCTCATAACCTGATGCCCTTTGTGTCGTTAGTGTGGACTTGGGTTTATTCAATATTGCAAATAATGCATGTTCCACAAACAGTGTAGTTGGACACCCCATGGTTATTGCTGATGCCTTTTCTACTGCAAAAACAGCTGCAGCGAGGCCTTGTTCGCAAGGGAAATGGCCTAACATCACGGGGTCTAAGTGACCGCTGTAAAATGCTACTGGTTTATAGCCCATGCTTGTTTTTTGGGCCAATACTGCTTTCATTACTGCTGAGTCGCAATGTGAAAATATAAAAAATCGTCGCTCATAGTCTGGGGATGCCAGTACTGGAGCTGTTGATATCGCGTCCTTCAATTCGTCAAATGCCTCCCTCATTTCCATAGTCCACCCCAACCTTTTCTCCCCTTTATTTGCTTCCTTCAACCCCTCAAGCAGGGGTCCTATGTATGAGCTGTAATCAAATACCCATGCTCTACAGTAGTTGCATAGCCCCAGAAATTGCTGCAGTTCTCTCACAGTCTGTGGCATGGGAGTGCTTGAGATGGCCTGTGCTCTTTGTGGTGCAATCTTTCTTCCATATTGGGATATCAGTTGGCCAATGTAGAGTACCTGTTCCTGACAGTATTGAATTTTTTCCATGTCTACCTTATACCCCTTTTCAGCCAATATAGTCAACATTTTTAACGAGTCCTCTCTGCATTTACTTTCGTTTATACTGCAAATTATTATGTCATCCACATATTGTAACACTGTGCTTTCCACCTCAACGTTACCCAAATCCATCTGTATTACTCTATTGAAAATTGAGGGTGATTCACAATACCCTTGTGGTAACCTGGTATGTTTCCATTTAGTATTTCGGTAAGTGAAACTTGTTAGATCTTGTGAGTCGGGGTGTAATGGTATTGAGAAAAATGCATTTTTAAGATCTATTACTGTAAATCGTGATGCCTCTGCTGGAATGCCACACAATATTGTGGCCGGGTTTGCTGTTACTCGATATTCTGCCTCCACTATGTTGTTCAAGGGCCTTAGGTCCTGTATGAAGCGCCAAGACCCCCCTTTAGCCTTGCGCACTGGGTACACAGCCGTGTTACATGGTGATTCTGAGGGAACCAATATGCCATTGTTTATAAGGGCCGTTATAGTTTCATATATGCCCTCATCTGCCTCTTTTGACAATGGGTACTGTTTTACTCTTGGTAGTATTGCACCTTTTTTCAATTTTATCCGTACACCCCCTATGCTTTTAATGCATCCTACGTCATAAGGGCTAATGGTCCATAATGATTTGGGCACCTTTGACATATCCTCCTTAAAGAAAGGGACTGGGGTGCATGCAGGTGCCTCAAGTGCCATAGCAATTTTCTGCGCTATTTGTTTGTGAGCCACTCGTAACCATATTTCTACACTCATCATGAACACCATTTCCCCCTCCTCTTTTTCTTCTGAAAACAGTTCCTCATCTGACACCTGGGTCAACCTACATCCTTCAGCTAGTGCTATCACTGCCCTCCATGCTCTTCCTTCTTTGTCTTGGGCGTGCACAGCAATATACTCAGCTGTTGTAATAATGCTTTCAATGTCTATTGCAAACACCTTCCCTTCTTGTTCATTAACAGGTGTTTCTGGTCGGAACAGGTAAGCTGCTGGCCTCCTCCATATTTTCCCTTCTATCCCTGGCATCCATGCAATTGCCATGTCTGTTCCATACTGGAATATCTCGCCATCTACTGGTTCCGCCCTAATCGCTGTCTGCCCACAGTATGCCTGCATAATCTGTCGTGCTGCTAGCATGTTAATCCCTGGAGTAGAGCAAATTATACCATCCTCTGTAAAGGATATTGTCATATTTAACCTATTCATTATGTCCCTCCCCAGTATATTTACTGGTGAGGCACTATAATACAAAAGTGGAACTGACAGATCGTAATCTCCGATAGATAAGGGAACGTTATCAGTAAAAGGAACCAATCCTTTAGCCCCAGAAAATCCTTGGGTGTTCATGGCTTCGCCTGACATCTTAAATTTACCTTCCCTTATGCAAGACCGGGTTGCCCCGATGTCAACAAGGAATGATAACTTTTTGTCACCTATCGTTACCTCTATGCGTGGCTCCTCTGCACTATTAGGTGTTACTGACAGGATGGGACACACCAAGGCCGCCTGTGGGCTGTCCTATTGGGGGTACAACGATTGGCCATTTCCTGTGTAAGGGTTGTGTCCCAATACCGTCACCCTACCCAATTGCGTTTGTTCAGTTAGGGGTTGTTGTGTTATCACTACTTGTTGTTGTGGCAGTGGCTGTTGTTGTGTTAATTGCTGTTGCTGCAGTGGCTGTTGTTGTGTTAATTGCTGTTGCTGCAGTGGCTGTTGTTGTGTTAATTGCTGTTGCTGCATGCCCTGCTGTTCTTGTGGTGGCCTAGGTTGTGCCTGCTCATTCCATGCTGGTGTTCCTGGCCTGACCCTACACGTGCGTGACATGTGTCCTAGTAGTCCACAACTCCAACACACAGGTGGTTCTCTGTTTTGCCATGGAAAGCTCCCTGTGTTGTCCTGGTATACCGGTTGGCCTGTGGGGTATGAACTTCCAACTCCCCCCACCTGCTGTTGGGTATTATATCCGTATCCTCTCCCTCTCATAAATCCTCCTCTTCCTCTGTTATAACCATAATACCCAGCTCCTTGTATCTGGTACCCTCCTCCCACGTTTGGTGCGTGTAATTGTAATGGCGGCATTTGCTGTATTATACTTTGTGGAGGTGCTATTAGAGCTGGGTCTTGTGCAGCCACTATTTGTGTGGGGCTTTGGGCCATTGTTGTGGGCGCAGTTATTAGTGCCCCCTCCATTGTGTATTTAGTTAATTTTTTCTGTACTTGTTTGGCCTCTTCTATTTTCCTGTCCTCTTCCTTTTGTTTCATTTTTCCTTGCCATATCCTGCAGTGATGTACTATTGTCAGCTGTATTTCAGGCCATGGTTTTACTTCCATTCCCACTACTTTCTTTAGTTGTTTCTGCACTCCTTCTGGGAGCCCTTGTACTAGTATATGATAGAATATGGCTGGTGTCTTATCCCATTGTTCTCTAGTTTCCATGCGCCACTTCTCTTGAATATCCTGTATATAATCAACAGGATCCTCATTCTCACGCATCTTACGGGAAGTAATTGCTCCTATGTCTGATGTGTCTGGGTACTGTACTCTCAGTGCCTGCCATAGCGCATGTCTGCAGTTTGCAAATGGCGCCCCATCATGCGATGTGTTCGTTATTGTTATCCCATGGAATCCCGCTCTCTTCCAGATGTCGTCCGCTCTATCCCCTAATATTGATATTAACAGGCCTTTCACATCTCCTACTGCTAATTTCTGCCCTGCAGTGTGTTTTTCCATTTCATATATCCACTTACCCGCACCTCCACTTAGTGATGGGAGCCTACATTTTATATTTTCTTTATCCGTATGCTTCCATGGTACATACTGCGGTCTAACCCCTCCTCTCTCCAACAGCGGCATTAAGTTGTGTCTTGTGTCACCCTTTATGTTCCATAATATTGAGTCCTCACACCCCTCCTCCTCCCCTATTTCCTTTACCATTTCAAATTCTTCCTTACTACCCCTCCTTCTACCTACCTCTCCGTCCCTTCCCCTTGTTTCGTCATCCCCTGTGTTTAATATGGGTATGTTTATCTGTCTGTCTTGCCTGCGGCTAGGGAGGTCTCTAAGCCGGCATGCATAGGGAGTCACTTCGTCCATGAAGGGCGCAAGCTTTATTGTGTGCAGCGTGCGTGTGGTGGTTGAACATGTAGGGTGCGATGGGGGAGGGCGTGATGGAGATGTGTGGCTTCATGGGTTTGTTTTTCCACTAGTTGTTTCACCCTCTCCTCACTTTGTTCCAGCTCCTCCCTTCTCTTACGGATCCATGGCGAGTCTATGTTGGTTCTAGTGAGGTACAGCTTATCTAAGCTTTCCCTTTCACTCTTTCTTCCTACCCTCTCTACTCCTTCTTCCTCCTCACTGCAAAAATCAGTCATAGATGGTATCCCCCACTCTGTTCTTTTCCCTTTTACTGTTACTGTTTCTAAGTCTATTAGCTCCATTTCTCCTCTTCCTTTGTTACCAACTGTTCCCCCTGGTGTTGATGTTGTTGCTACTTCTCTACTTCTATATACATCCCCCCATTTTTCACTCTCCTTATTTCTCCCTCCTCCTTCCCCTTCACTCCTATCCTCCACTTCCCTACTATTTTCCTCCCTTTTCCTTTTTAATTCCTCCATCACTTCGTTGCTCATCTGTTCCAATATTCTTTCATCTTCTTTCTTTCTTTCCCATTTCACCCTTTCTCTTTCTATTGCTTTCTCTTCTTCATATTTCTTAGCTGCCTCTGATACTACCCTCCTCCTCCATATTTCCAATTCCCTTTCCTTCTCCTCTTCTTCCTTCTTTTTTTCTCTCAATACTGCTCTTGACACCCTTTCTGCTGCTGCTCTTACCCTTCCATCTTCTATCCTTTGCTCCTCATTTCTTTCCCTTAATTTGTCCAATTCGTTTTTACCCTCTTTCCTTTTCCTCACTCTCTCTTTTTCCCCCTTCTCAAGCTGTGTTAGTAATTCATTCTGCTCATCCCTTAGTTTTGCCAATTTTTCCTCCAAAATCTCTTCTCTTTTTAGTAGTTGCTCCTCCCCCTTCATCTCACTCTCCCTTTTACTATCCTCGCCTTTTCTCTTTACAGCCTCCCTTTCTTCTCCCGTTAGTGAACCCCGTAATTTTAATAATATCTGTGCAGCTACCCACTCATCATGTCCTATCTCTACAATCTGCTCTTCTCCAATTCTCCCCTCCCCCACTATCTTCCTGTGAGCCACATATGGTGGAGGGCTGTATGCCGGGTTCGAGTATCCTTCAGCCGCCCTTAACTGTCCTTCTATTTCTCCTAATTCTCTTAAAGGGTACAACCCTTCTCCCTCTGTTTTCACTCCCGGTGTTATGGGTATCTCATTGCTCGGTTCCTTTTTTATGTCTTCTAATTTATCAATCTTTTCTCTTCCCTCTCCTTCATTCTCCTCATTCTTTTCCCTTTCACACCCCTTTTCCCCATTCGTTCCCTCTTTCATAATCTCCCTTACTTCCGGTGTTTCTCCCATAGAAAACATTCCATTTGGTCCTGGTCGGGATCCCTGGAACATCCTCCATAAGTTAAACACCTCCATATGGCTCGCCAACTTCTTCCCCTTGTATGTATTGTGCAGATGGTTTAGCAATGAATGTTGGGCATATGGATCGAAACTACCATTAGGCGGCCATGGTGTTAACATTTTGTTGTCCGTCCCCTGGGTCCACTCTATGCTGTACTTAATTAATTTCTCCCTATGGGGTGGCAGTGTTGTGCATATGTGTTGTAGTGGGGTAGTGAGGGTGTTCCCCCACCCTCCCGACCCCGTCCCATATGACATAGTTGTGCCCCACTTGTTACTCCTCCCCTCGCTATCAGTTTGCAATTTACAACCTTATATTGTTTACCTGGCCCCTTAAGTGTGGGGACTTACGACAATCCTTTACAACTTATGCAATAATAATAATAATAATAATAAAAAAGGAAAGAAAGAAAGAGAGAGAAGAAAAAAAAAAAAATATAACAATAATAAAACACAAATATATATATATGTATAATTTTGTATTGTATATTCCTTCCCCTACGGCCCCCTGCGGCCGAAGCGCACGCAGCCCCCTGTGACTGCGTACCCCTTACGACGATCTTATACAGTCGTCCTTATTCCTCGTTCTCCTCCCCTTTTACTTTTGCCGTTGCTGGCGTTCTCCGTGCTCAGCCACGCCCCTCTCCCCTTCTCCTCTTCCAATCCACTCGTTTATTGTTTATCTTCGTATCCGCTCCTTCATCATTTTTCTCTTCCCCACCACTTTCAAAACTCAATGTTCCTTGTGCTCGTGGTATCCTATAAAATCCCTACTGGTGATGTCACCGATGTCTCTACGCTACTAGTACAGTCTCATTATTAGTTTCAAAATACACTTGCAATTTACCCCCGCTAACCCTACAGCTGTCTTCCTGTCTCTCCTGGAACAAGGTAATCTCATCAATAATATAATTGGACTGCACATGCTGCGTCGCCTCGCGTGTGATACGCCCCTCAACAGGAGGGCTTAACCAGCCAATTATCTTCCGTATTTGGCAACTATGCAACTAGCTACCCCCTACAGGGAAACGTCATCTACCTATCGAGTTTCTTGCTCGAACAATAGGAAACCTCATCTACCTATCGAGTTTCTTGCTCGACCAATAGGAAACCTCATCTACCTATCGAGTTTCTTGCTCGAACAATAGGGAACCTCATCTACTCATTGATCAATAAATGCCAAATCGTAGGAAACCACACACACGCCCACCCCTACACGTTAGTCGCGATTTAGGCCAATCAGTGTCTACGAGCGGCCACACGTGATGTTTCGTGCTCCGCCCCCCTCTTTCACGTCACTGCTCTCGCACTCTTTTCACTCAATTTCATTCCATTGCCAACACTATATTGTCAAACCTTCGCCGCGCACCTGTGCAACACCTCCCTCCTCCCTTATTTAATTCCTCCCCCCTCCCTCACAATTTCTCATTGCTCGTTGTGTGTGTCATGCTCACCAAGTTCTCTCGATGCAGGGCCGCTCGACTGCGTGCACCCCTCCAAGCGGCTCGCCACCTCCCCTCGTCTGGACCACGTCTGGACACTCGCCAACCGCGGGCGGGATACTTCTCAACCGGCTCCCGAGGGCCAATATCCGGATTGCGCTGTCCGGTCTTCTCGCAGCTCCGCGATGGTCCTGTAGTCCTCAGAAGGGGGCAACGGCAGAGGGGGCCGCGCCGCCGGGCCTCCTCGCAACGGGAGTGCCTGGAAAAAGTAAAAATAAAAGTCGATCTTAAACAGATCTCAGCAGTGCCTCCAACTTGTCGGGGGGAAATTCTGCCGGGGTCGGCCGGACCGTCCGCAGACCTCCAGGCAGGGAGGCCCCAACTCCTCCCGTGTGTATCCCAGATAAGATGAGATAGAGTATGAGACGCACACAAGGAGCAAGGTGACTCTGCTGTTTATTAAACAAAACGGCAGGGATGGGTCAAGGAGCGCACGCGTTCGTCCTGACACACACACAATCGTGGGGCTCGCAGGCCCTTTTTACTGTATTATGACGCGCTACGTGCGTCACTTCAGAAAGTTAACAAAAAACCTATCGCCACTCTTAATTGGGGGTTCGAGTGGTAGGGTTAGTATAGCACACATATAGAGAAAGATATTAGTGGACAAGGTGTAGTCAGGTGGTATATCTGGGTTGTCCCTACAATTAGATACATGAAAATTGTTACATGAAGGCTCCTGAGGATTGGCTAAATGTGCTGGCGTCAGTGATAAGAACCCCATGTTCTAATTGGTGCGCCCGTGAGCTTCCCAGCCTGGGATCACCGTCGTTCCCAGCTCTCGGTGCACCTGTAAGTTGCAACAATGTTTCACTATGGGTACATGCAGACAATGTGAGGACTTATTCATAGCTAGACGGGGTACCGTTCCCACTGTTGCAGATGTCCATTGAGCCTTTCAAGTGTATCTGCCAGTGTCTCGTAGCGAGTGATCTAGACGCCTCTGTTCTCCCGGGTTTGGCATCTCGTCAGGTTTGGCTTGATCACGTGGGGAGGGACCGTGAAAGAGGCATAATTCTGCACAATTAATATTGTTTTTCTACTGTGCGTCTGGTTTAATTTGTCGGTGTGACTTTAACGTTGGTGCGCGGAGTGCGAGGTTGCAACATCGTGCCTTTGATGATTTGCTCTTGGAACATAGGTTTGCAACATTGCGACCTTGGCTGGTTGCTTCGCCAAGCTCATTCTGCAGGATCAGCAACTGACTCTTGTCTTGTTGATGTCCACGGGAGCTCTTGTTTGAGGCCTACTTTGGCCCGGTGCATAAGTTGTCAGATTGGTGCATAAGTGCTTTAGGTTATAGGAGCATATAATTCCATAATCGGTATTGTCTTTATCATATTTCTCATCGTTGTACCTGATTTCAAAGAGAAGCGTGAGCAAGCTAGTAAAAGTTCATGATGCGTCTTGCGTTTCTGCATTCTGAAAGCCTATATAAAAATAATAAAGATGCACGTCCGTGAATATGCCTGTCGCCTATGTCATAGCACTGAGTATATTCTTCGTGTAGGTTGGTGTGGGAATGTCCAGTGTGTATATTTGAACAGATGTGCTTCCCGTTGTCTAGGTCGTTATGGCATCTCTAACGACGTGTAGATTTTAGTCTAGTTGATCCGTGCCGCAGGTGTCGGCATGGCCAGTGTGGGCTGCTGGGCAAGCAGATGGACACATCCGTATGTTCCTGTACCAGGGTATCTGGTCGTTTGGTAAATGGGCAAACTCTTCTCGTGGCGGGTGTTTGGGTCGTGACCCTCTAGGCCAAGCGCGAGAGGTGAAGGACGGGAGCCTGGTTTTCCATTCTCCCACTTCAGTGGGTCCAACACTCAATTGTCAAGCCCATTGACGCTCATGATAGGGACAAGATTCTAAAGGCTGCAGCAACAAAAAAGTCTCACAAGTTCCAAGGTCACAAGATTCTCCTCTTTGCTGATGTGGCACCAGAAATCGAAAAGAAAAGGAAGAAACTGAATGTCCTTAAGAAATCCCTTTTGGAACAAGGTGTGAAATCGGGATTGCTTAGATCCGCCAACCGCAGGGTTTCCTGGAATGAGAAATAATATCTTTTTTGGGACTCAGAAAAGGCAGAAGATATCTTAAAACCATTCCATTGAAAACAAGAGAAGATGGCGATAAGGGACGAGGAGACCTGAGCCAAGCGGAATTGTTTATTTCAGACCTGGATACGATTTTCATTTCTTGCTGTCTGACCCTTTACTTTGCCCTGGATTTTTGAGCCCACAAACAAGTACTTTTCCAAATAGATAAATGACAAGTCGGGATTCCTGACTGACTACTAATAAATTGGGGGTTTGTTTGTATAACACCAAGAGAGTATTTACAGTGCTGCTGACTTTTAGATGATGTCCCACACCCAAGAGGATGCTGTATGAAGGGTCAGACGGATTGAGATAGCTTTCTACAGCTAAATCCTTTGTAAAGCCCCTATGGATCTGGAAAGGGTGATGGATAGTTTGTGGTCTGCTGAAGGAGGTGATGGGTCAGAGCTCCTAGTTAAGCACTGAATGCAGTGTTTAATGAGGCTGGGTAGAACTGAACACATTTTTGGAAATTGTGTGAAGCTTCCTAGGTTCTTAGTTACCTAGAACTGTGAAATGGGAGGGGCCTGTTGAGTTTCCCCTACCTACCAGTTTATTCCTGTTAATGTATTTTAAGGGCCTGGTTGGGAAGACATTCATTTAGCATGCAACGTCTCTGCAGGCCCCCCACCCCAGAAAGGACAAGGACTTTCAGGGATGTTGCTCACGGATGTACAATGTCGGGACCACCTACTTTTGTTTCTTTGTATTGTTGTACAAGATAAATACACATAAATATACAGAACAAAACAGCCGTCTTGGACATCAGAGAACACCGCCTACATGAGCTCACTTCTAATCAACCTCCTCAACTTATCGGGGGCCTTCAACACTGTCGATCTTTCTAGACTTCGTGCACGCCTCCACAACTGGTTCATAATCACTGGCATATATGGTGCTAAAACTGATTAAATCCTTTCACACAGGCAGATCCAAACTATCACACCTCACCAATCATCATTGCCGAGTTCCTCTGGGTTCATGGTCTACCCCTTCTTTTTAACACCTACATCTGACCACTGGCCAACATCATCATATTCTTAAATCTGGACTTCCAAATGTATGCAAATGACAACCAACTGGTTGCAAGAGCCAGAAACTATTCTGATCAAGACCCAATACACAACACCAATCATGTGTTTCCCTCCAAAGCTGCCTGAAAGCAATTCACAGCTGGATGAACTTCAGAAAACATACCCTCAATGGAGACAAATGCAAAATCTTAATCCTTGCCCTCAAACTTAGCCCCCTGCCCTCTCACCTTCTTGGCCTTCTCAACTTGGCCTAATGCCACCCCTGTCCAGATCAGTCCGCAACTTCGGTTTCCACTTCAAGGACAAACTTACCATGCAAACCCAGATTAACAAGCTAATCAAACTTTGAAATCTCTAGCATTAAGTTGCCTGCAATATCAGTCCTTTCGACTCTTCCATTCACCAGAGCCTTCATTCTCTCCAGAATTGGTTATTCCAACTATCTCTACTGCAGCCTCCCACAGACCTCCACTGTGAAACTACAAGCCATTATGATATGATATGATGTGATATTTTATTTGTATCGCGCTTGTACACAAGTGTTTCAGAGCGCGACTAGGCAAGGGAGGGGAACAAGGGAGAACACAGCACAACATAAAAACGATCTTACTAGACCCAGTGACATTGAGAACGCGCAAGTGCATGGGAAAGGGAAAAGGGAAAAAGTGCATGGAAGGGGGAGAGTGGAAAGTGCAGAAGCCGAGGAGCGCAGATAAATAAAATAAATAGAAAATTGAGGCAAACTGTGGTAGTGCAACCAGCAAGTGGCAAGTGCCGTGTTTAAGGCAGCAGACTGGGTAAGTCTGAATAAGTGCAGAAAAGAAGAAAAATGGGGGGGGGTTGTATGGGTACAGATACAGTCCCCAGTGACAAGGGGTGGTCAGGAGGCAGTGCAGGAAGGTGGCAGGGTGAGCAGGTACCTGGGCCCAGGGGACAGAGAGAGGCCAGGTGCACAGTGCCAAGAGAGCAGATCAGCAGGGGAGAAGGGGAGCGAAGGCAGAAGCAAAAAGCAAGGTTTTAAGGTGCTTCCGGAACCGGAGATGGTTCTCCTCAAGTTTTAGAGTGGCAGGGAGGCTGTTCCAGAGGGAGGCCCCAGCTGAAGATAGAGATCTACCCCCAGCTTGTTTCTTTGAAAAACGACTGACCCCGAGGGAGTTAGAGGTAGAGGAGCGAAGAGCTCGAGAGGGGAGGTATTTGCGGAGGGATAGCTGAAGGTATTTTGGATCCAGGCCCCAGAAAGCCTTGTGGACAATGCAGAGGGTTTTGAATTTAATCCTTGCATCCACTGGGAGCCAATGGAGAGATTTCAAAGCTGGAGAGATACGATCCCAGGGCTTGAGGCCAAGGACAAGTCTCACAGTCCTGTTCTGGATAAGTTGTAGAGGGGGGAGAGTAGAGGCAGGTAGATTTAGAAAGAGGCTGTTACAATAGTCCAAGATAGAGAGAACCAGAGCTTGGGATACCATGAGCTTCTGGGGGAAGGAGAGGAAAGGCAGAATACCTCTGAGGAGGTGCAGTCGGAAGTTTGACTTTTTAGAGACATCAGAGATATGGGCCGAGAAGGAAAGTGTGGAGTCAAAGATGACCCCAAGGTTCTTAGCCTCGCAGGTAGGGGTAGGAGGAGGGCCAAGGGAGGCCAGCCAGAGAGTGAGGGAAAAGGATCGAGATGGTGTGCCGATGAGGAGGATCTCCGTCTTGCTGGCATTCAGACAAAGATCATTGGCGGCACCCCAATTTTGAATGGCAGTTAGGCAGTCAGAGATGAGAGAAGGAGAGGAGGTGGCCGAGGGCAGCCGGAAAATGAGTCGAGTGTCATCAGCGTAGCACTGGAAATTTGAGCAGAAAATGGCAATGCAGTGAGCGAGAGTTGCCAGGTATTGGTTGAAAAGCCAGGCTGAGAGGTTAGACCCCTGGGGAACCCCACAGGTGGAGAGGAAGATAGATGATAGGAAAGACCCCAGTTGGACCTGGGAGGGTCGATCAGAGAGGAAAGAGGTCAGCCAGGCCAGAGCCTGATCAGTGATACCCAGATTATCAGATTATCACGGAGACGGTTGAGCAGGATGGTGTGGTTGACCGTGTCGAAGGCAGAAGAGAGATCAAGAAGGATGAGGACGGAGGGAATGTTAGAATCAAGGTTGGAGAGCAGATCTTCATGGATATTGAAGAGAGCAGTTTCCGTGCTTCTGGCCGCTCTGAAGCCAGACTGGTGGTCATGGAGACAACCAACAGAATCTGAATGAAGGTTAAGCTGAGAGATGGCCAGCTTTTCCAGGAGTTTGCTCAGAAAGTGGGTAATGGAAATTGGGCGATAATTTGACGGACAGGAAGTATCAGCTGTGGGTTTCTTGAGAAGAGGATGCACAAGGGAGTGCTTCAGAGGGGAGGGGAAGGATCCTGAAGCAAATGAGTGGTTGCAAAAATCAGCAAGGGCAGGAGAGAGGGTGTCAATGTGGTCCTTGATGGTTTTGGAGGAACAGGGATGAACCTGTTTTGACGAGGCTTTCATAGATCGGACTTGTCTAGCGACCTCGTCAGGGGGGGAAATAGGAAAGGAAGAGAAGGATGGTGTGGGGGTGCTTAAAGGGGGGTCTCCAAGCACAGACTGAGAGGGAATAGGAGGGGGATGGGAGGCAAGGGTGGACAGGATGTCCTGGGTTTTAGGGATAAAGTGCGAGGCAAGGGCATTGCAGAGAGCCTGGGGGGCAAGAGGAGGGGAGGAGGGGAGAGGACTGCTGCAGGGTTGGCAAGCTCCTTGCAGATTTTAAAGAGTTTGGCCGAGTTGTTGGATGCCGCAGAGACACAGGCTTGAATGGGGGCTCTCTTCTTAGTGCGGACAGAGAGTCGGTATTGCCTTTGGAGCAGGCGACAGGCCAGTTTGTCAGAGGGTGAGCAAGAAGGGAGTTACAAATAAAGTGGCAGCTTGACCTGTCTAGCTCAAATTCACTGGCTTCTCTGTGCCGCCTGATCCACATAGCTCTCCAGGAGCAAATGCCTGACTAGCTCAATAAACACATTATTTCCTACCACCCAACACAATCCCTTCACTTGTCAGCTTCTTCCATTCTACAAGTACCCAGATTCTCAAAGCAAAATGTGGGTGGATGCTGTTTTGCTTTCCAAAGACCCACCCACAGGAACGCACTGCCTTCCCATTTTTTTGCATTGCTGCAAGACCTTTCTTTTTTCATTGGAATGATAATGTCTGCTATCCCTTCTGACCAACTCTTCGTGGATCCTGTGCTCTAGAGCAACCATCAGATTGAATGAGTGTGCTATAAGGAACATAAATAAATAGTGCATTGCAGTACACACAGGACTTAGAAACAAAATCCTTCAAGTTGCAGAAGTGCAACAGAGTCTATTTCATGAGTTTAATCATAAATAATGACCACGACTTAGCCAAAGATTTAGTTTTTCTTGAGGGCTACCTAACTGGATCAAGTGCAAGGAAGAGACTTTGTCCCGAGTTTATCCATTTGCTGATCTGGTAACACCCATCTTCGGATGCAGAAAGCAGCATGCAGCGGTGTTGAGCATCGCTAATAGCAGCGGTGCACCATTCACTCCAACTGAATGCACAGCATGAAATGACTAAATCAGAATTATTGGCCATTTCATCCTCACTGGTTGGAGACTTACTTAAACTACTCGCATTGCTGTAGTTGCTCTCTATGCCCTTGAGGCTGTACCTAATCACGAAAGGCATGAACTACTAGACCAGTATAAGAGTAGGTGAACCAGGGCGCATTTTGATAAGGTTGAACCACAGCCAGGCACAGTATTGGGCATTCATTTCTAGGTTCATACAAAGGTATTCATATTTCAGCCATTCTTTAGGGTTCTTGGAAGTTATGCGGCCAAAGGATGTTATCATGGCAGGGATTTTCATTTTTAGTTTGGGTTATTAGGTGGCGCTTGTGCCACCTATTAGCCGACACTATTGAATTATAGTACAGATAGGGAGAAATGGCATATGAGGAGAGGCACAAAGCTTGTAGCCTTTTTTTATTTGACCACCCATTGACTGCCTGCCTATGGCCATGCTAATCCCCATGGCCAAAACCACCCAGTTCCTGCACCTCCCTGCTCAAAACACCTTCTCATGTGAACTCTTTGATCTCGCTTTAATAAAGCCTTACTATCAAGCTTTGCACTTGAAATGCCTGCCAGAGTTTTCTCCATCAATAACCTACGCAATGGACGCAGCTTTAAACATTCAAGAAACGATCTGGCCAAAGTTGGAAGGTTATTTGTGGAAAGGAGTTTTGGGCCTCCCGAAATCAACATCTGTTTCTGCTATCAGGCGCAAGCTGGGCCTCTTATCATTGAAAGCATCTGTCAAGGAAAGCCAAATAAAACTTCTGTGCAAAATCATTTCTCCAGACGCTCTACCATTGTTTAAAGCGATCCATAAAGAACTTATCCAAGGACAATGCAACGCGCTGAACAAATGGGAGCAAGAACTGCAAAAAAATCTGGCGTACATAGCCTGTACATCTGAAGACTTAGGGGCCGATTCATGGAACAAACGTGCGCCGAAAATCGTTGCGCAAGCAGGCGCAAGCGGAAAAAAACAGGCGCACGCGCACGCGTGCGATTCATGGAAGTCCCTGCACGTGTTCACCTCGGGATGTGCGCCAAACCCGTGCATGGCGCACAAGTCACTGCAACATCCCGAAAGGCGTGCGCGAAGCGCACAGTGAAAGCGCACAACCTCGGCGCATACACCAGAAAGTGGGCGGGACACGGGGCGTAATGCCGGAATGGGGACCAACGCGCGAAAATAAGGGCGTAACTGGGGATGTACTGCAGGGAAGCAGACGGAACGCCCACACGCACTCGAACCACACGTATTCATGGAATCGAATAGGACAAAGCCACGCACAGCCAAAGACACGCACATGCTGAAAGACGTCCGCCACACGAAGGCAGGCGGTAGAGTCCCAGCGCATCACAAAAGTGGCAACATACAGCAATTGGGCCTGTGCGAGCGGGGCACGTGTATTGCGGGGGTGCGCGGGAAGCAACACACGCGATCGAGCGGGGTACGTGTATTTCGGGGGCGCGCGGGAAGTGACACACGCGATTGAGCGGGGTACGTGTATTTCGGGGGTGCGCGGGAAGTTACACTCGCGATTGAGCGGGGTATGTGCATATCGGGGGTGCGCGGGTAGTTACACACACGATTGAGCGGGGTACGTGTATTTCGGGGGTGCGCGGGAAGTTACACACGCGATTGAGCGGGGTACGTGTATTTCGGGGGTGCGCGGGAAGTTACACACGCGATTGAGTGGGGTACGTGTATATCGGGGGTGCGCGGGTAGTTACACACGCGATTGAGCAGGGTACGTGTATTTCGGGGGTGCGCGGGAAGTTACACACGCGATTGAGCGGGGTACGTGTATTTCTGGGGTGTGCGGGAAGTCACACACGCGATCTCATCAGGGTACGTGTATTTCAGGGTGCGGGGGAAGTATCCCACGCAACATCAGCAGGGTACGTGTATTCCAGGGGTGCGCAGGAAGTTCCACACACAATTCCATCAGGGTACGTGTATTACAGGGGTGCGCGGGAAGTTCCACACGCGATATCATCAGGGTACGTGTATTACAGGGGTGCGCGGGGAGCAGCACAGAAGAATTGCACGTGTGGGTCCTCCCAGGTGTTCCCTCTACACCCTCCACGGCCCCTGCAGGTGGCTCACACCACAGGGGCCTACCCAGCACATGTCATGCAGGCACCCCATCCACCATGGCCATGCCCACCAGCCAACCCACATGTCAACTTGCACTACTGCCCACCAACGCATGTCCCCCTGCACCCACAGCCACCAGGGGCACCCTCCACCAGGCCCCCACCCATGTCTCCCACCACCCCCAGCAGTGCAGGGGCACCCTCCACCAGGCCCCCACCCATGTCTCCCACCACCCCCATCCCCCAGCAGTGCAGGGGCAGCCTCCACCAGGCCCCCACCCATGTCTCCCACCACCCCCAGCCACCAGGGGAAGCCTCCACCAGGCCCCCACTCATGTCTCCCTGCAGCCCCATCCCCCAGCAGTGCAGGGGCAGCCTCCACCAGGCCCCCACTCATGTCCAACTCATGTCTCCCATCACCCCCACCCCCAGCAGTGCAGGGACAGCCTCCACCAGGCCCCCACTCATGTCCAACTCATGTCTCCCATCACCCCCACCCCCAGCAGTGCAGGGGCAGCCTCCACCAGGCCCCCACCCATGTCTCCCACCACCCCCACCCCCCAGCCACCAGGGGCAGCCTCCACCAGGCCCCCACTCATGTCCAACTCATGTCTCCCATCACCCCCACCCCCAGCAGTGCAGGGGCAGCCTCCACCAGGCCCCCACTCATGTCTCCCTGCACCCTCACCCCCAGCAGTGCAGGGGCAGCCTCCACCAGGCCCCCACTCATGTCCAACTCATGTCTCCCATCACCCCCACCCCCAGCAGTGCAGGGGCAGCCTCCACCAGGCCCCCACTCATGTCCAACTCATGTCTCCCATCACCCCCACCCCCAGCAGTGCAGGGGCAGCCTCCACCAGGCCCCCACCCATGTCTCCCACCACCCCCACCCATCAGCAGTGCAGGGGCAGCCTCCACCAGGCCCCCACCCATGTCTCCCACCACCCCCACCCCCCAGCAGTGCAGGGGCAGCCTCCACCAGGCCCCCACTTATGTCTCCCTGCACCCCCACCCCCCGGCAGTGCAGGGGCAGCCTCCACCAGGCCCCCACTCATGTCCAACTCATGTCTCCCATCACCCCCACCCCCAGCAGTGCAGGGGCAGCCTCCACCAGGCCCCCACTCATGTCCAACTCATGTCTCCCATCACCCCCACCCCCAGCAGTGCAGGGGCAGCCTCCACCAGGCCCCCACCCATGTCTCCCACCACCCGCACCCCCCAGCCACCAGGGGCAGCCTCCACCAGGCCCCCACTCATGTCTCCCATCACCCCCACCCCCAGCAGTGCAGGGGCAGCCTCCACCAGGCCCCCACTCATGTCCAACTCATGTCTCCCATCACCCCCACCCCCAGCAGTGCAGGGGCAGCCTCCACCAGGCCCCCACTCATGTCCAACTCATGTCTCCCATCACCCCCACCCCCAGCAGTGCAGGGGCAGCCTCCACCAGGCCCCCACTCATGTCCAACTCATGTCTCCCATCGCCCCCACCCCCAGCAGTGCAGGGGCAGCCTCCACCAGGCCCCCACCCATGTCTCCCACCACCCCTACCCCCCAGCAGTGCAGGGGCAGCCTCCACCAGGCCCCCACCCATGTCTCCCACCACCCCCACCCCCTTGCAGTGCAGGGGCAGCCTCCACCAGGCCCCCACTCATGTCTCCCTGCACCCCCACCCTCGAGGAGTACAGGGGCAGCCTCCACCAGGCCCCCACCCATGTCTCCCACCACTCCCACCCCCCAGCAGTGCAGGGGCAGCCTCCACCAGGCCCCCACTCATGTCTCCCATCACCCCCACCCCCCAGCCACCAGGGGCATCCTCCACCAGGCCCCCACTCATTTCCCCTATCACCCCCACCCCCCAGCCACCAGGGGCAGCCTCCACCAGGCCCCCACTCATGTCTCCCTGCACCCCCACCCCCCAGCAGTGCAGGGGCAGCCTTCACCAGGCCCCCACTCATGTCCAACTCATGTCTCCCATCACCCCCAACCCCAGCAGTGCAGGGGCAGCCTCCACCAGGCCCCCACCCATGTCTCCCACCACCCCCACCCCCCAGCCACCAGGGGCAGCCTCCACCAGGCCCCCACTCATGTCTCCCTGCACCCCCACCCCCCAGCAGTGCAGGGCAGCCTCCACCAGGCCCCCACTCATGTCTCCCTGCACCCCCACCCCCCAGCAGTGCAGGGGCAGCCTCCACCAGGCCCCCACTCATGTCCAACTCATGTCTCCCATCACCCCCACCCCCAGCAGTGCAGGGACAGCCTCCACCAGGCCCCCACTCATGTCCAACTCATGTCTCCCATCACCCCCACCCCCAGCAGTGCAGGGGCAGCCTCCACCAGGCCCCCACCCATGTCTCCCACCATCCCACCCCTTAGCAGTGCAGGGGCAGCCTCCACCAGGCCCCCACTCATGTCCAACTCATGTCTCCCATCACCCCCACCCCCAGCAGTGCAGGGGCAGCCTCCACCAGGCCCCCACTCATGTCCAACTCATGTCTCCCATCACCCCCACCCCCAGCAGTGCAGGGGCAGCCTCCACCAGGCCCCCACCCATGTCTCCCACCACCCTCACCCCCCAGCCACCAGGGGCAGCCTCCACCAGGCCCCCACTCATGTCTCCCTGCACCACCACCCCCAGCAGTGCAGGGGCAGCCTCCACCAGGCCCCCATTCATGTCCAACTCATGTCTCCCATCACCCCCACCCCCAGCAGTGCAGGGGCAGCCTCCACCAGGCCCCCACTCATGTCCAACTCATGTCTCCCATCGCCCCCACCCCCAGCAGTGCAGGGGCAGCCTCCACCAGGCCCCCACCCATGTCTCCCACCACCCCTACCCCCCAGCAGTGCAGGGGCAGCCTCCACCAGGCCCCCACCCATGTCTCCCACCACCCCCACCCCCCAGCAGTGCAGGGGCAGCCTCCACCAGGCCCCCACTCATGTCTCCCTGCACCCCCACCCCCGAGGAGTACAGGGGCAGCCTCCACCAGGCCCCCACACATGTCTCCCACCACTCCCACCCCCCAGCAATGCAGGGGCAGCCTCCACCAGGCCCCCACTCATGTCTCCCATCACCCCCACCCCCCAGCCACCAGGGGCATCCTCCACCAGGCCCCCACTCATTTCCCCTATCACCCCCACCCCCCAGCCACCAGGGGCAGCCTCCACCAGGCCCCAACTCATGTCTCCCTGCACCCCCACCCCCCAGCAGTGCAGGGGCAGCCTTCACCAGGCCCCCACTCATGTCCAACTCATGTCTCCCATCACCCCCACCCCCAGCAGTGCAGGGGCAGCCTCCACCAGGCCCCCACTCATGTCCAACTCATGTCTCCCATCACCCCCACCCCCAGCAGTGCAGGGGCAGCCTCCACCAGGCCCCCACATATGTCTCCCACCACCCCCACCCCCCAGCCACCAGGGGCAGCCTCCACCAGGCCCCCACTCATGTCTCCCTGCACCCCCACCCCCCAGCAGTGCAGGGGCAGCCTCCACCAGGCCCCCACTCATGTCCAACTCATGTCTCCCACCACCCCCACCCCCCAGCCACCAGGGGCAGCCTCCACCAGGCCCCCACTCATGTCTCCCTGCACCCCCACCCCCAGCAGTGCAGGGGCAGCCTCCACCAGGCCCCCACTCATGTCCAACTCATGTCTCCCATCACCCCCACCCCCAGCAGTGCAGGGGCAGCCTCCACCAGGCCCCCACCCATGTCTCCCACCACCCCCACACCCCAGCCACCAGGGGCAGCCTCCACCAGGCCCCCACACATGTCTCCCTGCACCACCACCCCCAGCAGTGCAGGGGCAGCCTCCACCAGGCCCCCACTCATGTCCAACTCATGTCTCCCATCACCCCCACCCCCAGCAGTGCAGGGGCAGCCTCCACCAGGCCCCCACTCATGTCCAACTCATGTCTCCCATCGCCCCCACCCACAGCAGTGCAGGGGCAGCCTCCACCAGGCCCCCACCCATGTCTCCCACCACCCCTACCCCCCAGCAGTGCAGGGGCAGCCTCCACCAGGCCCCCACCCATGTCTCCCACCACCCCCACCCCCCAGCAGTGCAGGGGCAGCCTCCACCAGGCCCCCACTCATGTCTCCCTGCACCCCCACCCCCGAGGAGTACAGGGGCAGCCTCCACCAGGCCCCCACCCATGTCTCCCACCACTCCCACCCCCCAGCAATGCAGGGGCAGCCTCCACCAGGCCCCCACTCATGTCTCCCATCACCCCCACCCCCCAGCCACCAGGGGCATCCTCCACCAGGCCCCCACTCATTTCCCCTATCACCCCCACCCCCCAGCCACCAGGGGCAGCCTCCACCAGGCCCCCACTCATGTCTACCTGCACCCCCACCCCCCAGCAGTGCAGGGGCAGCCTTCACCAGGCCCCCACTCATGTCCAACTCATGTCTCCCATCACCCCCACCCCCAGCAGTGCAGGGGCAGCCTCCACCAGGCCCCCACTCATGTCCAACTCATGTCTCCCATCACCCCCACCCCCAGCAGTGCAGGGGCAGCCTCCACCAGGCCCCCACATATGTCTCCCACCACCCCCACCCCCCAGCCACCAGGGGCAGCCTCCACCAGGCCCCCACTCATGTCTCCCTGCACCCCCACCCCCAGCAGTGCAGGGGCAGCCTCCACCAGGCCCCCACTCATGTCCAACTCATGTCTCCCACCACCCCCACCTCCCAGCCACCAGGGGCAGCCTCCACCAGGCCCCCACTCATGTCTCCCTGCACCCCCACCCCCAGCAGTGCAGGGGCAGCCTCCACCAGGCCCCCACTCATGTCCAACTCATGTCTCCCATCACCCCCACCCCCAGCAGTGCAGGGGCAGCCTCCACCAGGCCCCCACCCATGTCTCCCACCACCCCCACCCCCCAGCAGTGCAGGGGCAGCCTCCACCAGGCCCCCACCCATGTCTCCCACCACCCCCGCCCCACAGCAGTGCAGGGGCAGCCTCCACCAGGCCCCCACCCATGTCTCCCACCACCCCGGCCGCACAGCAGTGCAGGGGCAGCCTCCACCAGGCCCCCACTCATGTCTCCCTGCACCCCCACCCCCGAGGAGTGCAGGGGCAGCCTCCACCAGGCCCCCACCCCTGTCTCCCACCACTCCCACCCCCCAGCAGTGCAGGGGCAGCCTCCACCAGGCCCCCACTCATGTCTCCCATCACCCCCACCCCCCAGCCACCAGGTGCATCCTCCACCAGGCCCCCACTCATTTCCCCTATCACCCCCACCCCCCAGCCACCAGGGGCAGCCTCCACCAGGCCCCCACTCATGTCTCCCTGCACCCATACCCCCCAGCAGTGCAGGGGCAGCCTTCACAAGGCCCCACTCATGTCCAACTCATGTCTCCCATCACCCCCACCCCCAGCAGTGCAGGGGCAGCCTCCACCAGGCCCCCACTCATGTCCAACCCATGTCTCCCATCACCCACACCCCCAGCAGTGCAGGGGCAGCCTCCACCAGGCCCCCACCCATGTCTCCCACCACCCCCACCCCCCAGCCACCAGGGGCAGCCTCCACCAGGCCCCCACTCATGTCTCCCTGCACCCCCACCCCCAGCAGTGCAGGGGCAGCCTCCACCAGGCCCCCACTCATGTCCAACTCATGTCTCCAATCACCCCCACCCCCAGCAGTGCAGGGGCAGCCTCCACCAGGCCCCCACTCATGTCCAACTCATGTCTCCCATCACCCCCACCCCCAGCAGTGCAGGGGCAGCCTCGCCAGGCCCCCACCCGTGTCTCCCACCACCCCCACCCCCCAGCCACCAGGGGCAGCCTCCACCAGGCCCCCACGCATGTCTCCCTGCACCCCCACCCCCCAGCAGTGCAGGGGCAGCCTCCACCAGCCCCCCACTCATGTCCAACTCATGTCTCCCATCACCCCCACCCCCAGCAGTGCAGGGGCAGCCTCCACAAGGCCCCCACCCATGTCTCCCACCACCCCCACCCCCCAGCCACCAGGGGCAGCCTCCACCAGGCCCCCACACATGTCTCCCTGCACCCCCACCCCCCAGCAGAGCAGGGGCAGCCTCCACCAGGCCCCCACTCATGTCCAACTCATGTCTCCCATCACCCCCACCCTCTGCAGTGCAGGGGCAGCCTCCACCAGGCCCCCACTCATGTCCAACTCATGTCTCGCATCACCCCCACCCCCAGCAGTGCAGGGGCAGCCTCCACCAGGCCCCCACCCATGTCTCCCACCACCCCCACCCCCCAGCCACCAGGGGCAGCCTCCACCAGGCCCCCACTCATGTCTCCCTGCACCCCCACCCCCCAACAGTGCAGGGGCAGCCTCCACTAGGCCCCCACTCATGTCCAACTCATGTCTCCCATCACCCCCACCCCCAGCAGTGCAGGGGCAGCCTCCACCAGGCCCCCACTCATGTCCAACTCATGTCTCCCATCACCCCCACCCCCAGCAGTGCAGGGGCAGCCTCCACCAGGCCCCCACCCATGTCTCCCACCACCCCCACCCCCCAGCAGTGCAAGGGCCGCCTCCACCAGGCTCCCACCCATGTCTCCCACCACCCCCACCCCCCAACAGTGCAGGGGCAGCCTCCACCAGGCCCCCACTCATGTCTCCCTGCACCCCCACCCCCGAGGAGTGCAGGGGCAGCCTCAACCAGGCCCCCACCCATGTCTACCACCACCCCTACCCCCCAGCAGTGCAGGGGCAGCCTCCACCAGGCCCCCACTCATGTCTCCCATCACCCCCACCCCCCAGCAGTGCAGGGGCAGCCTCCACCAGTCCCCCACTCATATCTCCCACCACCCCCACCCCCCAGCCACCAGGGGCAGCCTCCACCAGGCCCCCTCCCATGTCCCCCACCACCCCCACCTCCCAGCCACCAGGGGCAGCCTCCACCAGGCCCCCACCCATGTCTCCCACCACCCCCACCCCCCAGCAGTGCAGGGGCAGCCTCCACCAGTCCCCCACTCATATCTCCCACCAACCCCCAGCCACCAGGGGCAGCCTCCACCAGGCCCCCACCCATGTCTCCCACCACCCCCACCCCCCAGCACTGTGGGTCACCTGCCAGCAGGCCCCCACCCATGTCCAACCATGTTCCCCACCACCCCCACCCCCCAGCACTGTGGGGCACCTGCCAGCAGGCCCCACCCATGTCTCCCACCACCCCCAGCCACCAGGGGCAGCCTCCACCAGGCCCCCACCCATGTCTCCCACCCCCCCCCACCCCCAGCAGTGCAGGGGCACCCACCACCAGGCCCCCACCCATGTCTCCCACCACCCCCACCCCCCAGCAGTGCAGAGGATCCTCCACCAGGCCCCCACTCATGTCTCCCATCACCCCCACCCCCCAGCAGTGCAGGGGCAGCCTCCACGAGGCCCCCACCCATGTCTCCCACCACCCCCACCCCCCAGCAGTGCAGGGGCAGCCTCCACCAGGCCCCCACTCATGTCCAACTCATGTCTCCCATCACCCCCACCCCCAGCAGTGCAGGGGCAGCCTCCAACAGGCCCCCACTCATGTCTCCCATCACCCCCACCCCCCAGCAGTGCAGGGGCAGCCTCCACCAGGCCCCCACCCATGTCTCCCACCACCCCCACCCCCTAGCCACCAGGGGCAGCCTCCACCAGGCCCCCACCCCAGCCACCAGGGGCAGCCTCCACCAGGCCCACACCCATGTCTCCCATCACCCCCACCCCCCAGCAGTGCAGGGGCAGCCTCCACGAGGCCCCCACCCATGTCTCACACCACCCCCACCCCCCAGCACTGTGGGGCACCTGCCAGCAGGCCCCCACCAATGTCCAACCATGTTCCCCACCACCCCCACCCCCCAGCACTGTGGGGCACCTGCCAGCAGGCCCCCACCCATGTGCAACTCATGTTCCCCAGTCAACATGTCATCACAATCTAGATCCCTGGTCCCTATGGTCAGCCTCCAAATGCAAAACACCCACCCGAGTATTGCATCCACCCACTCATAATTTGCAATTACATCACAGAACACCAATTGCAAGTTCCGAAACAAACACATTTCCCTCACATACACCCAATGGGTGTCAGTGAATCTCAAAACACATATCATGGAATGCATGAAACCAATGAGATACCACACATTGAAGTTCACCAAAAATAATATGTATTAAAAGAAACATCAATAGAATAAAAAATGAAGAAACAGAAACGTGAATGTACAAAAATGAAAATAAGCATGTCCGTCAAAAAAAGCAAAACCAATAATAAAAATCCAAAGTAATGTCCAAAGTCAATGTCCATAAAACAAAATCCAATGGGAAATAAAAAAGAAAGCCATTGCTCCATGGTCAAAAATAGAAAATAAAATACAATCCAACTGTCAACTATGTACATGGGAACAATCCAGGGTCCATTATCCCAACAAAATAAAGGAAACCTATCTAACTACACTAACTAATAAAATAAACTATATACAAAAATGTGGCCAATGTCCGAAAGGTCCAAATAAAATAAAAACAAAAATGAAACCTAACACTACCTAGAAACTATGTACAAGGGTAGCGGGCTAGTTTCACGGCTCACTTGTGGATGTTCTGGGCCAGGGCATCATCGAACTCCTCCTCAATGTCCCGGAGGCGGTCCTCCTCCATGGCCCTGAGGGTCCGCAGGGCCGCCGACGTCTCCACCTCCAAACCCCTGCGGATTGCCTCGAGGCACTCGGCCCTCCGCATGGAGTTCTCCGCCCTGACCATTGTGAGCCGTGCCTCTTCCGCCCGCTGCCGCTCCGCATCTATGGCGTGGCCCAACCGCTGCCACACGGAAGACACTCTCTGTCCTGGGTCCTCCTGCCCTCCGGCCGGTGACTGCCCCTCCGATGTCGAAGGCCCCGAGCCTTCATGGCTCCCACCACGTTGCTGCTGCTGCTGTGCCTCTGCCCGTGCACTGCCTCCTGCTGCCTGCACATCCTCCGCCAGCTGGGGTGCAGTCGTTGATGTGGCCACCCTTTGCTGGACGTCCGACTCCCGACTGTGGCAGGGATGCCTCCTCCACCAGCCTGGCCGCACCGTCAGAGGCAGCTCCACAGGGCACCCAGGTGACTGATGGGTGGGAAGATGGCACAGAGGACGACTGGCGCATAGGGGGTCCAGTTGAGGAGGGAGTCGGAGCAAGCCCCATCAGACGGAGGAATCCGGCCTGGGTGACCTGTCCCAGCAGGCTGACGTGGTCAACGAGCCATTCGAGATGACTCGCAGTCTCTTCATGAAAAGACTGCAGGTCACCTCGCATGGCCCGTTGATGCAACGCCACACCAGCCAGGACAGGCTCAACCCGGACCTGGATAGCCACGTCCGCAGGCAGAGGAAGGCCAGTTGACGTGAGCTCATCCCCTGCCTGAAAACGGGTCTGGACGTAGGCATCCCTGCTGGTGCAAGATGATGCAGGGACAGGATGGGGGACAGGATTGCACACAGGCACCTCCGCGGCGGCCTGTGCTGCCTCCTGTCCCTGGTCCTGCACTGCACCACTAGCACCAGTGGGATCCCCACCTCCAGACCCCGTTTCTGGTGCTTGCACGGCCTCCTCCTCCACCAAACCCCCAAACCAACCTGGATGACTCCGTGCCATCTTCCCCTGTTGGGCCCTGTGGGGTCCCAGCTGCCCCTTCTGCTGCCGAGGAGGCCAACTCCAACCTCCGCCTCTTGGACCTCCCCCCGGCAGCTGTGGCCTGGGACGCGGCACCAGACTCCTCACTCCCCGACGAGATGACAACCTGGGAGGGGAGCCGGGCCTTGCGTCTCCGGCTGGCGGTCGGATCCCCGCCGCTGTGCTCCACAGCACCTTCTCCGCCCTCTTCATCAGTTGACGCTGCAGACAGGGAGAAACAAAACACAGGCATCAGGGCACTGTACAATGGACACATACACACATGACAGTTGTACATGAGTGGCATTGGCAAACCTCAGACATGTCATCACAATCCCCAACACACATGTCATTACAACTCGCACACATGAGCCATACCACAGCCATATCGCAACTGCCACCACCATCCATACACATACAACAGCATGAGCAGCCAAAGGTGAGCCAGACATCACATGCAACACAGGAAGTGCACCACACATGTACACACACCACCACACTTGCATGCATGTGTACACCTCTGCCAAGTGTCACACTGTTCAGACGGGCATCCATGTCACATCTGCCAATCAGGCTTCCACATACCGCTGTCACATGCATCCATGTTGCATCACTGTTGCACCCTTGTCAAATACACACACATGCACATGTACACAGTGCTGATACATGCAGCCAAAAACAACATACATGCGTGACATCACGGACATGTCTACTTACACATTCATCCAAACATGTGTGCCCACACAACTGCATTTGGCATGCAAGCCTACACACACAAGCACCATCCATGTCTCACACATTACAGCCCTCGCATGTGTCAGCCCCACGGCCCTGTACACCCCCACCCATACTCGACCCCATACAAACAGATGTGCAACCTGCACACTACTGAATAATCACCACACGCACTGCTCACAATCAGGATGCATGTACACTCACCGCTCGACTCCAGACGGGTCTGCTTCTCAAGGACCTGGACGTGGAGCGCTGGGGATATGCGTTCCAGGACCCTCATCTGTTCTTCCGACAAGTGGCCCCGGCGCCCCTTGGCATCCGCTGCCTTCAAGAGGTGCCGGGCCTTGTTCAGGGTCCTGGACCTGAAGTCCTCCCAGCGTTTCCTGACATGTTGTAAGTCGCGGACTGCCACCCCCTCCGCGTTGATGGCAGTCACAATGTCAGTCCAGATCCGAGTCCGTCCTTCCTTGTCAGCGCGGGAACTTCCGAAGAGGGCATCATACTGCCCCAGGACTTGCTCCACTAGGACACCAACTTCGGTGGCACTGAAGCTGGTGCCCCTCTGCCTCTCTGGCCGGGGTTTGTCAGTGGTCACAGATGGTGTTTGCCCCGACATGACAACCCCAGAGGCAGGAGTGGGTGGGCAACTGGGTCCTGGGGCTGGGCTGTGGAGCGATGGAATCCCAGTCGGGAGTCTTCGGTTCCAGCAGCGGTGGTCACAGCAACAGCACCCCTGGCTGATGTGCAGGCAGCAAATGGCAGGGCACGTGGGCAGCAGGCAGTCAGGCAGCAGCAGATGGCATGTGGGAGCGTGCTCGGGGGCCTGGGGGGCAGTAGTTCGGCCTTCTGGGCAGGAGCGTGGTCTTCCGTGTGCTTACGCGTGGCCAGCTTGATACGGAGTGATTTGGCACGTGAAAAATCTGCACGTCAGCGTGTAATTCGAGGAAAGGCCCTTAGCGCGTAAGCGCGTCTGCACGCATACGCATTTTCATTGGACAGAAGGGCCCCTCAAGCGCAATCGCCCCTGTGACGTGACGCGTACAGACGTGCATGGGCATTTCAGCGCGCGTGAAAAACTGCACGTCCGCGTGTAATACGAGGAAAGGGCCCATGCGCGTAATCGCGCGTGGAAAACTGCACGTCCGCGTGTAATACGAGGAAAGGCCCTTAGCGCGTATGCACGGCAGCACACATATGCGATTTCATTGGACCAAAGGCCCTTAGCGCGTGAGCGCGTCTGTGACGTGACGCGCGCAGGTGTTTCCCTCATTGCACGTGATGACAGAACACACGTGGATTTCCACCAATCGCGTGTGAAAGTTCCCGGCACCCCGGAACACACGTACCCAGGCTAATCGCGTGTGGAACTTCCCGCGCACCCCGAAACACACGTACCCAGGCCAGTTGCGTGTACGCTCACTCCCCTCCGATCACACGCGATGACACTCGGACCGTATCCGAATACGGGAAACCCGCGCACGGCAAAAGACGTGCACAGGCGTCAACGCGTCTGCCACACGAAGGCAGGCGGAAGCATCCCCGCGCACAGCATAAAAGTGCGCGCAAACAACAAACGCGTATATACAGCTACGATGAATGCCCCATTTGTCGCTGCACTGATCGTGGGACACCGCAGGAGGAGGAGAATAGCCAGGGCATGCATTTTCGCACCACGGACAAGCCTTTTTGGGATGCCTGACGACCAGGTCTATGGCAGGTATAGGTTTCCACCCCATATCATCCTAGACCTGGTCAGGGAGTGGGAAGATGACCTCACATTCCCCACCCTTTGCTCCCAAGCATTGAGCCCCTTGGAGAAGCTGCTCAATGTCCTGCATGTTTTGGCCACTGGGTCATTTCAGCGGACCACTGCCATAGTGGGGGGTGTCTCACAGGCCACGCAGTCACGCTGCCTACACCAGGTACTGGCAATCATGACAGCGCGCCCCTCAGTCCGCAGGCACATACACATGCCCAGAACACCCGCAGAAAGGCAGGCCGTTGTCCTGGATTTTTTCAGGGTGGCACACTTCCCCAAAGTGCTCGGTGCCATAGATTGCACCCATGTGGCCCTACGTCCACCTAGGGCCATTGAGCACATTTACCGAAACCGCAAGCACTGGCATTCCATCAATGTACAGGTGGTATGTGATGCAAAGGGAATCATCACCTCTGTCTATGCAAACTACCCTGGCTCCACCCATGACAGTTTCATATACAGAATGTCCGCCTTGGGCCGGGCCCTGGAAGCTGGGCAGCATGGCGACACATGGCTCCCAGGTCAGTACAAATGCCCTTGCACATGCATGCAAGTCACACACAGACAAATATCCAAACCCTAATAATCTCAACTATTATCACCTCCGCAGGGGACAGTGCCTATCCTCTGAGCAACCACATGATGACGCCAATCCGGAACCCCACCACACCACCCCAGGTAAGATACAACGCCGCCCATATTGCAACCAGGGGCATAGTGGAGCGCACATTCGGAGTGCTCAAGTCACGTTTCCGCTCCCTTGACCGCTCTGGTGGGCAACTACTCGATGCACCACCAGTAGTGTGCAGGATCATTGTGGCAGCATGTGTCCTGCACAATGTTGCAACACGGCAGGGCGTCCCGGTGGACATGGTGGTGCCCCCACATCCCCAACCACAGGCACAGGCGCTGCCCATGGGAGGGGACAGGGCATGTGGCGAAGAAGCCCGGACCCAGCTTGCGGCCACATTTTTCACCTAAACTCCCACCCCTGCGGAGTGCACACAGGCCTGGCACATACCAGGTGACAATCGATGATGACAAAGAGACAGTTAACTGTCATAACCCTACCACCCTGAGAAAGTTGCCATGGAAGTGCCACATCGTCTGCATCCCTAGCTACTTCAACACAAGCTATCCTGTGTGACCAAAAGGCACACATATGACATATGACATGATATGGGCCATACACAAGTATTCCAAGGCGCAATGAGGCAGGGAGGGGGGAACAAGGGAACACAGAGAACGGTACTACTAGGCCAGGTGTCATTGGGATCGTGCAAGTGCAGGGGTAGGGGGAATGGGAAAAGTGCAAGGGGAAGGGTGGGGGGAGTCCAGTACAGGGGAAGTAGCCCAAAAAAATAATACATAGGTCGCCTGGTGGCAACTACAAAGGTAAGTGCAGACAAGTGCTGGGAAGGGAGGGAGGGATAGAGAGACAGTACTGCAGTGCAGGGGTTGCCAGGGAGGCAGTGCAAGTGGAGAGTGGCTGGGCCAGGGACCGAGGTCGGTGAGAGTGGCCCAGTTGCAGCTCCTGTGCAGTTCCAGTGGAGAATTCTGCAAGGGAGAGGCAGACAGTAAGCAGAAGCAAAGAGGAAGGTCTTGAGGTGCTTCCAGAACTGGAGATGATTCCCCTCAAGTTCAGGTCAGGCCGGAAGTCTGTTCCAGAGGGAGGGCCCTGCTGCGGAGAGAAATCTACCCCCAGATAGTTGCTCTGAGAAGCGGATGACACGGACATGCAAGGTGTGCATCACACACACCTGCAAACCAGGCCATGGCCATCACTGTCATGTCACTCAAACCCTCCCAAACATCAACATGACATGGCACGCAATACCCATACACCAACGCAGTAACGATAAGGTACACATTGCCATGTCCTAAATGCACAGTGGCATCGGACACTGCTGCCTGACCCGGAATCAGATGAAATGACAGACCAACAACCTCCCACCCAAAATAAGTCATTTCCAAATGCATTACAACAGTCGTGGACGTAACATCACAATGAATGCCTGTCTACATGCACATTATGCATTGCAAAATCAACACTGCAGCTCATGTGTATAGTGTCCTACTCCTGCATCACACTGCTCAGCGCACAGCACAGTGAACAGCCATTGTGTGTGATGCACACCCTGAGCATCACATCTAAGTGACAGAACACGTCAAACATCAAATTAGGCATGTACTGGATCCATGATCGGTCACAGAACATGTGCTGCCGGGACACAGTGGGCACCAGAAGGCAAACAGTGTACACGTGGATATGCAAGGGTGGGAGTACATGTAGTGCATCAGAGTGCAAGTGTGTGGTTCTGCAAGGACATGCACTCCACATATGCATGTGCACTCAAGTGACCATCAGTGTTCCCTACACATCACATGTGAGCATCCACCATGTGTACACCCCAGCATGTGAAACCACAACTATCCCCTCGCACCTGAAAGGAAAACACAACACATGAACAGGCATTGATCAGCAGAACACAACATGTACATAGGATACCACCATTACTATGTCAGAGTTCCCATCACACTGCAGGGCAAGGCAACTATCAACAACAAACCCCCCTCCCTCACAAATGACCATGACCCACTGAACAACTGCACCTGGGTCATGGAGCCTCCAAACCTCAATTCCACCTGGCCACAGGATCACCTTTACCCTTCGTCACCATCTCCCACCTTGTGTGTAAAAAGATGCCTGAACCGTCAGAATCCACACTCATTTCCAAAATCACAAAATCCAAGGCATAAAAACGAACCTGAACACCCTCCAGTAGATGACTTGACGTAGCAGTACCTCACAAGGGCCAAGTACTACCACAATGATGCAACAACCAAGGTAGCACAGCAAAACAATGTCACGACAGGATGTGAGACATGTGTGGTACATGACATAGGATGATGCACCATGAATGGATGTGTACTGTCACAGGTCCCCTGTACAGGCGCGGGAGTGTCACGAAACAACCACCCCCACCATGTCCCGGGTGCCTGCAAGGTCAAACTCACACAGGCCCCTGAGACCCTGGTTGGGAATGAGGTTCAGGGATATGCAGTCGGGACAGGTGTTGACACATTGGATGACTGGAATGAGCGGCAGGAGAGGGGAGGAGGAATGACACATGAAACTAGGGAATGCACGAAAATGTACAACCTGCATGAACACATACACAATCCAAACAAACTTGGACATCATTGTCATGGCCTTCTGTAGACCAGGCTCAGGAGTGGTACGAACCAACCACCCCCCCCTAGGGTTTTGGCACCTGAAAGTTCGGGGCTTACACAGGCATCCGCAACCCCAGTGGGGAAAGAGGGTCAGGGAGCGTTGCTTGGATAGGCACGGGAAGCAGGAACACCGGGTAGAGGGTACAGGTTTCAAAATTGCATAGGATCACGGGTGATTAGGGAGAAGAAAACATACCAAATTGAACCACACATACATCCATGCATCAGTACACTCCCCAGCAAGCCTATGCAGAGCAGTTCGTAAGAAAAACAACAAGACACTTAGCTCTGGTTTTGAGTGCTGGCCTCCTGCCTGCGCACTCTCAGGTCCGGTTACAGGAGCGCTGCAATGCTGCAAAGAGAGACACAGTCAACAACCTGTATGTGCCAATTGCACAAAAACACAACACCAAACATGCCCCATAGCAACAGACTACTCTACAAACAGACAATCTGTGGTTGATGCTTCGTACCCATATATAACATCACCCCTGTGACGGGTCATACACAGTCAATGCAGTAAGGCAGCCGCTGCTGGGTGCATGGCAAATGGAACACCAATGTGTCCCAATTCACACAACATGCAATGTTCCCTGGGTAAGCAGACAGACCCGTATAGCAAGCCATGACTACATAGCAAATTGCGTACCACCATGACCGAAACAAAGTTGGCAGTGCATTTATCATGAAGTACGTGGAAAAGACATGCACTGCACCCGAGTATGTCCCTTGCTGTATGTCCCTGTGAGCTGCCCCTTTCCATGTCTCGGAAGGCTACATGGTTGATACAAGTGGCTCAATGGACCTTGGTGTACCGGAGGGTATGTGCCACTGCCCCTGCATGTGTCCCAGACAACCCTACTATTAGCAGCCATCAGTCCACAAACACATCTGAGCTGCATTGTGTGCTTCAACACCAATATTTGTCTAAGCTCACCCTCAGTGCTGTGACTAAGCCTGCATGTACAACTCGCCTGGTGCAAGCTTTGCTGTGTCGTGGACCCCCTGTGATGCTCACCTTGCCTGGAGTTCCTTGGAACATGTCAGCAGTTCTAGGATGTGGGTCTGCAATCACTGTGCCTCTGCTTCTGCACACATGTGCATGTGGGCACCAACAAACGGGTCCAGAATTCCGTCGTCCAATGGGCCATGTCTGCTGGCAAAGGTGCTCTGGAGGCTCATCCCCCTGCAGAAAGGGCATGAAACACATGATTAATGCTTCAAAGTCATCTGTGTGTGTCTCATCAGGCATTTCATTACTTGACCATGTCAGAGAGTCACATCACAAATCACACATCAGTCCGTCTTTCACCTCCAAAGTGTGGAACACTATCTACAGCATAAATTGCAACAAGCACATGTACAGGAAAGATATGAAACATACTACACAATGCATAGCAATCAATGTCCACATTAATCATGACACACCCCATCTAGCAAAAGCTGAACAGTGGACAATGACACCTAAATCATCCCCACTAGGGGTGTCAACACAAGTCACACAGCACCAGACATGCCACAGATATGACAGTCCAAAGGCCTTGTGTAAAATGCTGTAACACCGAACCATCCTTGCGAGCCCATGGATAAGGGAGGCAGGAGTGGCATATGTGAGTCAAGGAACCCAAGCAGCAAACACATACACAAGACAAACATGAAGGGCCCAGCTGGAACAGACAGTGGATGCCTTCAAATGCCACAAAGCACCACACCATCACATGAAAGCACAATAGACTAGCAATTTTAAACTAAATCAACTATTAACTAATTACACTAACTATGGAAAATCTACATTACCTATTTAAACTAACTATCAAACAGAAACTTAACTAACTAAACTAAACGAAAAATCAAAAATGGCCACATAAGACCCGGGGGGGAGGGGAGGCACCCAGGAGGGGGGAGGTACAGGGTGCTGCTCAACATCCACATGCGATGATGCTGAGCCAAAAAAAAATCCTCCATGGGCTCAACGCCTGCACAGCACGACCTATGTGGGAGATAGATGGTCGTCCGAGTCTGGCTCATCCTGGAAAGGAGGACATGGCACAGTAGCCTGGCCACGCTTAGCCGCAGCTTGCCCCTCGTCGGCAGCAAGTCTGCCGGACGGGTGAGCCTGGTTCTGTGTGGCGATGTGACGTAGGTCTGCATGCAGAACCTCCCGTGATACACGTGCTTCCTCTTGCAAGGTAGCACGTGTAACACGAAGTTCCTCCTGCAAGGCCTGGCTGGACAACCGCTGCACCTCCCGGCAAGCCTGTAGCTCAGCCGAGATGGTACGCTCAAGCTATGCAAACCTCTCCTCTGCCTGATGCCTCTGGGACATCATAAGGACACCCAGAGTGGATCTGAGGGAAGCATACTCCTCCCTCAGGGCATCCATGTGCGCCTCTGCGTGAGCAGCAATTGCTTGACGCAGAGACGACATTTCAGCCTGGCGTGCCCTGTCTGAGGCCGCCATGCCCAGCCTGAGCGAGCGGGCCGTGGACCGTGCCGCCTGCTGCTGGAGAAGCACCTGCCTAGCAGTGGGGAGCACAGATCGGGCCACGCGCTCCATGCTCTCAGCGATGTTCTCCATTGCTGCCCCCTGCCGTTCGGAATTGGCAGTCATGTCTTGCTCCCACTCAGTATATAGCAGTTGCGCGCGGCGCCCGCGTTGCCGGGCTTGACCCCTGCGGGACCCAAGGACCGGGGGTCCTCGCTGTGTTGCCACCGCCTGCGGCTGCACGACTACATGCCCCCGTCGACATGATGTCCCAGGCACATCAGTGACTGGTGTGGAGGGTGACCCTGCGTCCCGATCCACCACGGGCGGAGGAACCAAGACTGTCTGATCCCTCAGTGCAGGTGTCGCAGACAGAGGAGTGTCCACATCAGAATCACTCACCCCTGACACATGGACTTGATGCTCATCCAACTCAACATGGACGTCAGAGTCGTCATCAAGGCTGGACTCATAGGCAGCCAGAGACAAGATGGACTGCAGCACTTGGGGGGTTTCGTGGCCTAACACCCCACGACCCCCACTAGTGCTGGGTTGATGTGGCGTTACCAACCCTGTGTCTGGCATGACAACACCATCCTCTGCCTCCATTGCTTCATCACCTGAAAAATAGAGAGAAAAAGGTCAATACACATGTCAGAAGCACACGACACACACACACACCGACAGCAAAGGCATCCGGCAGACATGTGACACACATTTTTGACCTGGCATGCATGCTGGGTATACTTTGAATAGCTTCTGTGATCAGACCTGTTGAAAGGTGGCAGTTTCCATGGAAGTGGGTCTATGCAGTGCAGAAAATGTGTACGCCACTCACTACCTACATGTACAAGCACTACATGGTGTGTGCCAGGAAATGTGAAGGCAGTGCAATGTCAAATTCAGACATCACGTGCATTGTGCATTCAATGTGTACCATGTCTAGGAGCCAAGCACCCCCCCCACCCCAGTACCAAAGCAGGGATGCCTAGCATGGTATCAAAAGGCTGACCATACACCTGTGTATTGACAGGCAGTGTTGACTGGCATCAACAGCTTAATGTGATTCAAATTACAACACTGCAAATGATGCTGGGACAGTGGGCAGGACACATGATGGAAACTCCGGAGGCCGCCCACGTGTGAAGAAGACACAACAAGAGTTGGACAGAGTCATTGGCCATTGAACAGGCTGAGGCCTGTGAGCCACACAGATTGTCAGAGCCTAAACATGTGTGCAACGCAGGACTGAGCCACAGTTGACATGGGAAGGCTGATGAGATGGCAGGCAATGTATGCAACCAAGGACTTATATTACAGTGATCATCCAGTCAAGGCCACATAGGGGCATGCGTGCAATGCACATGGAGCATGAATGGGCACTCATGTCCCTGCGGGACATCTGACCCATGCACAGTACAAGTGAGATACCCTGCATCGACTACTAAGGCTGTACCACACGGCATATGTCTGGCAGATTCTACGCTGGAAGTTAGCATCTACACAGGACACATGAACAAGAAAGTACACATTGGCAAGATTGAAGCAGACCAGTGCAAAGGTGGAACTGGGGTGCAGAGTGGCGGAGGAGGGGCAAGGGAGCATGCCTACATGGAGTCCCGCATGCAGGCAGAGGAGACATGCATGAGGGTAGCATTGCATTACTTACATATCAGAACCATGTACACGTCACATGTAGCAGCAATCATACACAACACATCCCACAAGTGAAACACACACGTCCTCAACAAACACGCATCAACACTCACTGGACTGGGCATCAAAGGCCAGCTTCTCTCCCACTCCTTCGACCAATTCAGGTGGTATGAACTCCGCAACGAGAGCCTCATGCGGAGTGAGTTCTTCCTCCTCTGGTGCAGGCCCACCACCAGTCACCAGAGTCAAGTTGTAATTTGAGGCACGCTTGGCCTTAGTGCTGCGCTTGATGTCATTCCAACGCTTTTTGCACTCCTGCGCCGTGCGCACCTCATGGCCGAATGAACTGACATGTTCCGCAACATGCTTCCAGTGGGTGTCACGTTGGGCAGCCGTGGTCTGACTATTGGCACCCACTAGCATGTCACGGCTGTGGCCCCGCACATAGTCCACGAGGAAGTCCAGTTCCTGCTTACAGAAAGGCTTCTTCCTCGACGTGCAGGAGGTTGTGGCTGTGTGTGGGGTCCCAGCCTGTGCTGCAGGTGCAACCTTCCTCCTCTTGGACTGTGGCGCAGACCCTGGCTGGCTAATGCCGCCCTGACCAGTATGGCCAGTGGGTTTGGTGGATTGAGCCAAAGGAGTGGCAGGTGGAGGGATGACCAAAGGCCTGACTTGTGTCAGTGGCAGCTGGGTGCCCACTAATGGACCCTGCGCAGCAACATCAGCTGTGGCAGGGTCGTTGGCCGCAACGGTCCTGGTTGGCAGACTCACAACCGGGGTGCTGTTGGGTGCATCTGCCCCTGCACTTGCCAACACCCGGCTGTTCGGGGCAGCAGATGACATGACTGCCCCAGGGACACGTGTCTTGGTCTGAGCAGCCTGGCCTGCCCCTATGGTTTCCCCCCTGGCCTGTTGGAGATCTACCAAGGGCTCTTCAAGTGGCAACGCAGCCTGCGCTGGCAGACCCTGAGCCTGGGTGGCGGTGTCCACAGCTGCACCTGCAGCTACTACTACCCTTGGGCCCGTGGCAGTCGATGGAACGGACTGCCGGGTCATATGGGTGCCAGTGCCAGATGCAGGAGCTGCATCTTTCGGAACCACAGGGGGTGGTGGCATGGCTGCACCGACACATGGCACAACATTGTGCTCAAGTGGCGCACCCCTGCCTCTTCCCCCTCTGTGGCTGCCCTGGACACCCTGGAGTCCCCCTACTCCCTGGTCACCACGGCCACATCCCCGACCACGCCCGCCACGAGGAGTACGCCCAGCTGAGGCGCCCCTCACCTTTGGTGGCCTCCCAACCATGGCACAGATGTAGTAGTGCTGGCACAGATGGAGTGGTGCCAATGGGAGGTGAACACCACAATTGACCTGGGCAATTGGGGTGAAGGGGGTGGGAAGCAAGATGTTAACAGCCCCCCTGCACCTGCAAGGCTGTATGTGACCCCGGTGATGTGGTGACGGGTCACGCAACGCTCAGGCACCCCAAAACTGCAGTAAAACCGTGCACGCAACCCTGCAGCCTACGTGCGTGGATTCAACCTCCCGCAGTACGCGGTGGCACCCAGTAACACGAATAACGCGTACGCGTGGGACACGCAGGCTACTATGACATCGAAAATGGGTGCGATACACAGGGGCACCCGCAGTGGGAAAAAGAGCGTGTGCGACTCACCGTCTGACTAGCGCGATGCAGAAAAACACGCGTAGCCAATACCCCCGCCAAAAGAAGAGATACGTCCTTGATAGCTGTGAAGTTGTGATGGCGCGCGAAACAACAGGAAGCAGCAACACACGTCGGTCTCCACGAAAGGCACGTACAGCGAACTGCTGGGCCCGCTCACCTTTAACCCGTGCTGATGGAAACGAACGCGTGCGTCACGTCACTTACGCGCATGGGCCCTTTCCTCGTATTACACGCGGACGTGCAGTTTTTCACGCGCGCTGAAATGCCCAGGCACATCTGTAAGCGTCACGTCACAGGGGCGCTTGCACTAGAGGGGCCTTCTACCCAATGAAAATGCGTATGCGTGCAGACGCGCTTACGCACTAAGGGCCTTTCCTCGAATTACACGCTGACGTGCAGATTTTTCACGTGCCAAATCACTCCGTATCAAGCTGGCCACGCGTAAGCACACGGAAGACCACGCTCCTGCCCAGAAGGCCGAACTACTGCCCCCCAGACCCCTGAGCACGCTCCCACCTGCCATCTGCTTCTGCCTGACTGCCTGCTGCCCACGTGCACTGCCATTTGCTGCCTGCACATCAGCCAGGGGTGCTGTTGCTGTGACCACCCCTGCTGGAACCGAAGACTCCCGACTGGGATTCCATCGCTCCACAGCCCAGCCCCAGGACCCAGTTGCCCACCCAATCCTGCCTCTGGGGTTGTCATGTCGGGGCAAACACCATCTGGGACCACTGACAACCCCCGGCCAGAGAGGCAGAGGGGCACCAGCTTCAGTGCCACCGAAGTTGGTGTCCTGGTGGAGCAAGTCCTGGGGCAGTATGATGCCCTCTTCGGAAGTTCCTGCGCCGACAAGGAAGGACGGACTCGGATCTGCACTGACATCGTGACTGCCATCAACGCGGAGGGGGTGGCAGTCCGCGACTTACAACATGTCAGGAAGCGCTGGGAGGACTTCAGGTCCAGGACCCTGAACAAGGCCCGGCGCCTCTTGAAGGCAGCGGATGCCAAGGGGCGCCGGGGCCACTTGTCGGAAGAACAGATGAGGGTCCTGGAACGCATATCCCCAGCGCTCTACGTCCAGGTCCTTGAGAAGCAGACCTGTCTGGAGTCGAGCGGTGAGTGTACATGCATCTTGATTGTGAGCAGTGCGTGTGCAGTAGTGTGCAGGTTGCACATCTGTTTGTATGGGGTCGAGTATGGGTGGGGGTGTACAGGGCCGTGGGGCTGACACATGCGAGGGCTGTAATGTGTGAGACATGGATGGTGCTTGTATGTGTAGGCTTGCATGCCAAATGCAGTTGTGTGGGCACACATGTTTGGATGAATGTGTATGTAAGTAGACATGTCCGTGATGTCACGCATGTATGTTGTTTTCGGCTGCATGTATCAGCACTGTGTACATGTGCATGTGTGTGTATTTGACAAGGGTGCAACAGTGATGCAACATGGATGCATGTGACAGCGGTATGTGAAAGCCTGATTGGCAGATGTGACATGGATGCCCGTCTGAACAGTGCGACACTTGGCAGAGGTGTACACATGCATGCAAGTGTGGTGGTGTGTGTACATGTGTGGTGCACTTCCTGTGTTGCATGTGATGTCTGGCTCACCTTTGGCTGCTCATGCTGTTGTATGTGTATGGATGGTGGTGGCAGTTGCGATATGGCTGTGGTATGGCTCATGTGTGCGAGTTGTAATGACATGTGTGTTGGGGATTGTGATGACATGTCTGAGGTTTGCCAATGCCACTCATGTACAACTGTCATGTGTGTATGTGTCCATTGTACAGTGCCCTGATGCCTGTGTTTTGTTTCTCCCTGTCTGCAGCGTCAACTGATGAAGAGGGCGGAGAAGGTGCTGTGGAGCACAGCGGCGGGGATCCGGCCGCCAGCCGGAGACGCAAGGCCCGGCTCCCCTCCCAGGTTTTCATCTCGTCGGGGAGTGAGGAGTCCGGTGCCGCGTCCCAGGCCGCAGCTGCCGGGGGGAGGTCCAAGAGGCGGAGGTTGGAGTTGGACTCCTCGGCAGCAGAAGGGGCAGCTGGGACCCCACAGGGCCCAACAGGGGAAGATAGCACGGAGTCATCCAGGTTGGTGGGGGGTTTGGTGGAGGAGGAGGCCGTGCAAGTACCAGAGACGGGGTCTGGAGGTGGGGATCCCACTGGTGCTAGTGGTGCAGTGCAGGACCAGGGACAGGAGGCAGCACAGGCCGCCGCGGAGGTGCCTGTGTGCAATCCTGTCCCCGATCCTGTCCCTGCATCATCTTGCACCAGCAGGGATGCTTACCTCCAGACCTGTTTTCAGGCAGGGGATGAGCTCACGTCAACTGGCCTTCCTCTGCCTGCGGACGTGGCTATACAGGTCCGGGTTGAGCCTGTCCTGGCTGTTGTGGCATTGCGTCAACGGGCCATGCGAGGTGACCTGCAGTCTTTTCATGAAGAGACTGCGAGTCATCTCGAATGGCTCGTTGACCACGTCAGCCTGCTGGGACAGGTCACCCAGGCCGGATTCCTCCGCTGATGGGGCTTGCTCCGACCCCCTCCTCAACTGGATCCCCTACGCGCCAGTCGTCCTCTGTGCCATCTTCCCACCCATCAGTCACCTGGGTGCCCTGTGGAGCTGCCTCTGACGGTGCGGCCAGGCTGGTGGAGGAGGCATCCCTGCCACAGTCGGGAGTCGGACGTCCAGCAGGGGTGGCCACATCAACAACTGCACCCCAGCCGGCGGAGGATGTGCAGGCAGCAGGAGGCAGTGCACGGGCAGAGGCACAGCAGCAGCAGCAACGTGGTGGGAGCCATGAAGGCTCGGGGCCTTCAACCTCGGAGGGGCAGGCATCGGCCGGAGGGCAGGTGGACCCAGGACGGGGTGTGTCTTCTGTGTGGCAGCGGTTGGGCCAGCAGATAGGTGCGGAGCGGCGGCGGGCGGAAGAGGCGCGGCTCACAATGGTCAGGGCGGAGAACTCCATGCGGAGGGCCCTGAGGCGGGGGGTTGGAGGAGGAGACAGCGTCGTCCCTGCGGACCATCGGGGCCATGGAACAGGACCGCCTCCGGGACATCGAACAGGAGTTCGATGATGCCCTGGCCCAGAACACCACGGAGTGAGCCGCTGGACTTGCCCGCCGCCTTTGTATATAGTTATATAGTTAGTGTTAGGTTTCCTTTATTTTTTTTTTTATTTGGTTGCGATTGGACAATGCGCCACATTTTTGTATGTAGTTCAGTTTTTAGTTAGTTGTCATAGTTAGGTTTCATTTGGTTGGGCTCATGGACCCGGGATTATCTTGTAAATAGTTCTTCAATGGATTTTTCTTTTTTATGGAGTTTTTTCATCGCCATGGAGCAATGGTTTTTGTTAATCATTTACCCTTGGATTTCTTTTCTGACTGTGACTTTGGACACCATTTATTTTGATTGTGCTGTGTGTTTTTGATTTTTTTCATGGACATTCATCTTCTTTTGGTTGTTTTGCTTTGTGGTTTTTCTCATTTCATTTCCATTCAAGTTGATTTTAAATACATTTATATTTTCATCCTTCAATGTGTCGTATCATCTCATTGCTTTCATGCATGTCATGTTGGGTGTTTTAACATTCACTTGCAGCCATTGTGTGTGACAGACATGTGTTCATTTGCATTATTTACATTGGGTGTGTAACATGTAATTGCCTTTGATATGTGGGTGGATGTGATAGTTGGTTGGGCCTTTTGGCAGGGGAGGATGGCCATTACGGACATGATTGGGGATTGGTGGGACCCAGGTGCAGGGGGGCATGGATGGGACATGGACGAGGGCCTGGTGGAGGGTGCCCCTGCACTGCTGGGGGTGGGGGTGGTGGGAGACATGGGTGGGGGCCTGGTGGAGGCTGCCCCTGGTGGCTGGGGCGTGGGGTTGGTGTGAGACATGGGTGGGGGCCTGGTGGAGGCTGCCCATGGTGGCTGGGGGATGGGGGTGGTGGGGAACATGAGTTGGACATGGGTGGGGGACTGCTGGCAGGTGCCCCACAGTGCTGGGGGGTGGGGGTGGTGGGGAACATGAGTTGGACATGGGTGGGGGCCTGCTGGCAGGTGCCCCACAGAGCTGGGGGGTGGGGGTGCAGGGGTACATGAGTTGGACATGAGTGGGGGCCTGCTGGCAGGTGCCCCACAGTGCTGGGGGGTGGGGGTGGTGGGGAACATGAGTTGGACATGGGTGGGGGCCTGCTGGCAGGTGTCCCACAGTGCTGGGGGGTGGGGGTGCAGGGGTACATGAGTTGCACATGGGTGGGGGCCTGCTGGCAGGTGCCCCACAGTGATGGGGGGTGGGGGTGGTGGGAGACATGGGTGGGGGCCTGGTGAAGGCTGCCCCTGGTGGCTGGGGGGTGGGGGTGGTGGGAGACATGGGTGGGGGCCTGGTGGTGGGTGCCCCTGCACTGCTGGGGGGTGGGGGTGGTGGGAGACATGGGTGGGGGCCTGGTGGAGCCTGCCCCTGGTGGCTGGGGGGTGGGGGTGGTGGGGGTGGTGGGAGACATGGGTGGGGGCCTGGTGGTGGGTTCCCCTGCACTGCTGGGGGGTGGGGGTGGTGGGAGACATGGGTGGGGGCCTGGTGGAGGCTGCCCCTGGTGGCTGGGGGGTGGGGGTGGTGGGAGACATGGGTGGGGGCCTGGTGGTGGGTGCCCCTGCACTGCTGGGGGGTGGGGGTGGTGGGAGACAGGGGTGGGGGCCTGTTGGTGGGTGCCCCTGCACTGCTGGGGGGTGGGGGTGGTGGGAGACATGGGTGGGAGGCTGCCCCTGGTGGCTGGGGGGTGGGGGTGGTGGGAGACATGGGTGGGGGCCTGGTGGTGGGTGCCCCTGCACTGCTGGGGGGTGGGGGAGGTGGGAGACTTGGGTGGGGGCCTGGTGGAGGCTGCCCCTGGTGGCTGGGGGATGGGGGTGGTGGGAGACATGGGTGGGGGCCTGGTGGAGGCTGCCCCTGGTGGCTGGGGGTGGGGGTGGTGTGAGACATGGGTGGGGGCCTGGTGGAGGGTGCCCCTGCACTGCTGGGGGGTGGTGGGAGACATGGGTGGGGGCCTGTGGAGGGTGCCCCTGGTGGCTGGGGGTGCAGGGGGACATGCGTTGGTGGGCAGTAGTGCACTATGTGGGTTGGCTGGGGGGCATGGCCATGGTGGATGGGGTGCCTGCAGGACATGTGCAGGGTAGGCCCCTGTGGTGTGAGCCACCTGCAGGGGCCATGGAGGGTATAGAGGGAACACCTGGGAGGGCCCACACGTGCAATTCACGTGTGGTGCTCCCCACGCACCCCTGTAATATGGTACCCTGATGGAATCACGTGTCGAACTTCCCCCGCACCCCGAAATACACGTACCCTGATGGAATCGCGTGTGGAACTTCCCGCGCACCCCTGGAATACACGTACCGTGCTGATTTCGCGTGTGTAACTTCCCCTGCACCCTGAAATACACGTACCCTGCTGATATCGCGTGTGGAACTTCACGCGCACCCCTGAAAAACACGTACCCTGCGGAAGTCACGTGTGTAACTTCCCCTGCACCCTGAAATACACATACCCTGCTGATATCGCGTGTGGAACTTCACGCGCACCCCTGAAAAACACGTACCCTCTGGAAGTCATGTGTGTAACTTCCCCTGCACCCGGAAATAAAAGTACCCTGCTGATATCGCGTGTGGAACTTCACGCGCACCCCGAAATACACGTACCCTGATGAGATCGCATGTGTGACTTCCCGCGCACCCCTAAAATACACATACCCTGCTGAAATCGCATGTGTAACTTCCCCTGCACCCTGAAATACACGTACCCTGATGGAATCGCGTGTGGAACTTCCCGCGCACCCCTGGAATACACGTACCCTGCTGATTTCGCATGTGTAACTTCCCCTGCACCCTGAAATACACGTACCCTGATGGAATCGCGTGTGGAACTTCCCGCGCACCCCTGAGATAGGCGTACCCTGCTCGCACGGGCCCAATCGCGTGTGGAAATTCCCGCGCACCCCTGAAATACACGTACCCTGCTGGAATCGCGTGTGTAACTTCCCCTGAACCCTGAAATACACGTACCCTGCTGATATCGCGTGTGGAACTTCACGCGCACCCCTGAAATACACGTACCCTGCAGAGATCGCATGTGTAACTTCCCCTGCACCCTGAAATACACGTACCCTGCTGATATCGCGTGTGGAACTTCACGCGCACCCCGAAATACACGTACCCTGATGGAATCGCGTGTGGAACTTCCCGCGCACCCCTGAGATACGCGTACCCTGCTCGCACGGGCCAAATCGCGTGTGGAAATTCCTGCGCACCCCTGAAATACACATACCTTGATGAAATCGCGTGTGCAACTTCCCGCGCACCCCTGAAATACACGTACCCTGCTCGCACGGGGCCAATCGCGTGAGGTACTTCCCGCGCAACCCAGTGATACACGTAGCCCGCTTGCTGTGCTGGTACAGGGTTAGCGCAGCCCTTTGCGCAGGATTGGGTATGTTGATGGCTTTTCCCTGCGCGAGAGGCGTTCTTGGGGGCGTAACTGGCGCTGCTGCAGGGTCGCTGCGCCACTGTGCGGCACGGCTGGTTTTGGTGGCTGGAATCCATGAATATGCTGTGCGCGGAAATGGATTTTGGCGCACGCGGCTGGCGCAGGGATTCGTACGCGCACACTGTGTGCCAGCCGCGTGCGCCACTTGTGCGCTGAATTCTATGAATTACCCCCTTAATTCATAACCCTGCCAAGATAAAAAGAAAAATAGCTCAGGAGGACTGGATTCAAACATGCGAGGCAGCGATGGCAAACAAGTTGCTCACTCACTTACCACCGACTACAAATCAGCTTAATAGACCTTTAAATTACTGTATAAAATGCTATCAAAGATGGCCGCCGGGGCAGAGAGACGTGTTTAAGTCTCACTCCTCCCAGGCCGCAACAAGAACTACAGTAAAGAAGGCCAAATACATCCAATTCTGCAAAAAAAACGTACCCGTGTCAAGGGGCCAGCACCAGACACACCCGGCAGGCGAGTCCCGACCCAGCAGCTGCGGTGATCAGGAGACGCGGAGGATCGAGGGAGAAGAGACGTGGCCGCCCCTCCCCCTACGGAGCACAGCGCGGGCCTCCGCGCAGGAGAGAAACCCACTGGGGGTCGCCGGAGGCCGTGGCAACACCCTCAGCATAGCGGAGCGCCCGGGGCTGCACAGCTGGGTGGACCGGAGCCCTCGCTCAGAGCGTGGCGGCGCGCCTCCCCACAGGGCCGGCCCTCACTGCAGAGACGAGCAGCGGAGGGGCGGGGGAACCAAGGAGGCAATTAACCCCCGAGGGGCACCAAAAAAAAAAAAATAATAAAATAAAAAAATAAATAAAACAATTTTAAATCTCCCCTCGGGGGCCCGCGCTGACCAGCCCGGCCGTGGAGAGGGGGGGAGGGGCGGAAGGGGGGTAAAGGAGCACCCCCCACCATATACAGCGGAGCGGAGGGGGCGACCGGCGATAACCTCCTAGAGCAATCAAAGGAGACAGGTGGGGGGCATCATAACAACCACCCCCCCGCCTCACCGCAAGACAGCTACCCCCCATCAGCCCCCCTAACCAGGTGGCGGTCCAAAGGGGCAATAAGCAGAGGGAACGGCCCAGGAGGATCGCGCGGCGCCTCCCCCCCACCCCCCTCGCCCTGGAAGAGGGGCAGCCCCCGGGAGGCCATGTCAAAAACAAAGGGGAGGGGGGGCTCTACACTCCCGAACCCACAATCATCTAAACAAGATGCAAACTTGGTCCAAATGTGGTCGGCAGAACCCCAGGTTCATACTAGAGGAAGGGCACAGGAAGACCCCCCAGGAGACAGCAACCACCCCAACTCATCCCAATCTCCTCCTACAAGAGAAGATATGCACACATGGTTCGTGGAGCTACAGGAGAAGTTCATGACCACGGTCCAGGACCAATTCACCACCATGAGAAACTAAATGAAGCACGCGGTCCAAGAGGTAAGGCTGGACGTGGCCAAATTAGAAGAGAGAACAGATACGATAGAGAGAATCATCCAAAACCTAGAAGATGAAACACGCCAAGTTAGCGAGACGCAGGAACACCTGGTGCGGCTGACCCACAACCTAGAGATCCAATCCGAGGACCTAGAAAATTGGTCCCGCAGATCAAACATCCGAATAAAGAACATGGCGGAATCGGTACTCGACAAAGACCTCAAAAGAGCGGTCCAAGAAGTTTTTAGAGACATTCTGGAGGAGCAAGAAACTGCCGACATAGGGATCGACAGGGTTCACAGAGTGGGTCCGAAAAGAACAGGGACGCCAGGGGAAAGACCAAGAGATGTCTTAGCAGCCCTTACCTCATATCCACAGAAAGAACAGATCTTGAAAAGGGCCAGACAAATGGACCACATAAGGATGAAAGGGGTGGAAATCCATCTATACCAAGATCTGGCCGCAGTGACCTTACAGAAACGAAGAGATATGGCACCGCTTATCAAGGTACTAGTGGCGAAAGAAATTCGATACAAGTGGACATTCCCATTTGGCCTCCTGTTCTCCTGGGAAGGTAAACAAAGAAGAGTAACCACATGCGACGAAGGCCTACACATAATGGATATACATACAGAGGGGGCAGAAAGCCAGGCCAACAAATCAAGCGGAGGATATCACAAAAGGCCGAGAGGCTGGGAAGTTGTGCGACAAAAAAAGAAGCAAAGCGGGTAGAGAAAGGCATATACAAAAATACATGCAGAATGTACAAATCGGCGGCCCGGAAAGGAGGCCAGGAATCTGACACTCAGAGTAGACTGAGGAAATGCGGGATTTAGGAACCCCCGCGACAGTTATACAGAGTGTTTTGAGGGCCGGAAGCGATAGGTGCAACGCCCTAGCAACCCTAGGAATCCGGGCCCTCCTCGGGATGTTACTTGTTTCAAGGTTTAATGTTGGGAGGACAGGGGGGGGTAGAGGGGAGGGGTTACACCGGAAGAAGAAAGGAGCTTATAAATCTGGGAATCAGTTAAGTCCACTACAACTCGCTGCAAAATGGGGAAACTAAGAATCCTAACATTTAACATAAGGGGCCTGAACTCCCCGGTGAAGCGGAAGAAGGTGGAGGCCTTGATGAGGAAGGAAAAGGCGAACATTCTCCTACTCCAAGAAACCCATATAAAAGCTCAGGACAAACAGAAGATACATCTCAGGGGGTACAAGATATGGGCGCAAGCAAATGCCAATGATAAAAGGGCTGGAGTGTTGATAGCAATTAAAGAGGGCATGGATGTAGCTCTAATAGACAGGCTAACGGATAAGGAGGGGAGGCTAGCATTTATTAACGTCAAACTCGAGGGTTGCTGCCTAACCCTAGCTACAATATATGCGCCCAATACAGGTCAAGATGGCTTCCTTCGAGACGCATTGGAGAAACTCGAGGGCTTTGCGAAGGGCGAAGTGATTCTGGGAGGAGACCTAAACATAGCATGGCATCCCCAAACAGATAGGAGCACGGGGGGTCCCCATAACCAGGGTGCCCCCTCCAAACACCTCAAACATAAAATGACCCAGCTGGCACTTTGTGATGTGTGGAGAGAACTAAAGGGCCAACAGGAGGGCTACACATACTTCTCGCATGTTTATAACACAATGTCAAGAATAGACTATTTCTGGGTATCAGTGGGCCTCATGGGCAAAATTCAAGGAATAGAAACAGGCGCAATTTCACTCTCAGACCATGCCCCAGTGTGGCTGGACTTGACGACCCCAAGGAAGGGGGGTGGGCTCTGGCGCTGGAAGCTCCCACAGGACATTCTCACAGACCCGATAATGGGGGAAGTGATAAGGGAGAAAATTACAGAATATTTTGAACAAAATGACACCGGAGAAATCCCATTGGGCACAGTTTTGGAAGCATTCAAAGCGGTAATCAGAGGACACCTCATAGCATTGAAGGCCACTAAAGAAACCCAGAGACGCTCCTGGGAAAAAGAACTGGAAAAAAAATAACGGACACACAAGAAAAGTTACTATCCCATCCCTCCAGAGGTCTCAAGAAGGCCCTTAGACACGTCCAAGGGCAACTGGATATGCTGCGCACCAAAGAAGCAGAGAAATCTCTCCAATACCTTAAACAACGCCTCTATATAAAAGCCAACAAAGCGGACAGATATCTAGCGAGACAGCTTCGAGAGAAACAAAAAGCAACAACCATCATGAGCATTCGAGACGCACAGGGTGAACCCCAAACACGAACCCATGACATAGGAAAGGCCTTTAGAGAATTCTATCAAAAGCTATATACATCAGATCACCCAAACGAAAACGACCAAGATACATATCTACAATCCCTCCCCATCCCAAAAATTCCAGAAGAAGATAAAAAAGCATTAGAAAACCCGATAAGCGAAGAAGAAGTAAAGAAAGCAATAGTGGGACTTCCAAACAACAAAGCACCTGGCCCAGACGGCTTCACAGCTCCATTCTACAAAAAATTTGCAGACCTACTCACCCCTGTCATGACGAGACTCTTAAACTCCTTCAAAGAAAGCGGAAATGTGACCCAGTCAATGAACGAAGCAAAAGTGTTGGTATTCCATAAAGCAACGAAAGATCCATCCCTCCCAAGCTCCTATCGCCCCATAGCTCTAATTAACCTGGACGCCAAGATATACACTAAAATTTTAGCAACTAGGCTGTCCCCACTACTGCCCAACCTAATAAACACCGATCAATCAGGTTTCATCCCAGGGAGACAAACACACGATAATTTGAGAAGAATATTACACCTAGTAGAAAAAACAGGGATTACACACACCCCGGCAGCCCTCCTCTCATTAGACGCCGAAAAGGCGTTTGACCGGGTAGAATGGTCAATACTTTTCAAAACACTCGAGTGCATGGGATTCGGGGAACGGTATATAAATATGGTAAAAGCCAACTACAACTCCCCAACAATCAGAATAGCCGTTAATGGCGAGGTCTCAGACACAGTGAAAATAACAAGGGGTACCAAGCAGGGATGCCCGCTCTCCCCCCTTCTTTATGCCATATTTCTAGAACCACTCTTAATCAGAATACGTGAGTCAGCCCGCATTACGGGGATAGATATGGCAGGCGTACAACACAAAGTAATTGCGTACGCAGACGATTTGTTACTGGCCCTAGCAGACCCTGGGAGGACACTGACCACAGCAATTAGAGAATTGGAGACATTCGGGGCAATATCGGGCCTCAAAATAAATAGGAATAAATCGGAGATTCTACTCTTAGCAGGAGAAAGAGCGGAAATAGAAAGAATAGCGGCTACACTAGATCTAAAAATGGCAGAAAAAGGAATTAAATATCTGGGCATAACCTTGACACAGAAGATAGAGACGCTATACATAATGAACTTTCCCCCACTCCTGGAGCGGGTAAAGAGGGATCTGGAACGTTGGAATCCCCTAATGGTCTCATGGTGGGGCAGAATCCAGGCAGTAAAAATGAACATCCTCCCAAGGATACTATTTTTCTTTCAGGCACTCCCAATTAGGGTCCCCAAATCATTCTTCAAGGCACTATCTAAAGTGGTCACATCATATATCTGGAACAAGAAGTCCCCAAGGATTGCCAGAGCGACCCTCACAGCTTCGACCAGGGCGGGGGGTATGTCCTTGCCACATTTCCGCAACTACTATCAGGCAGCGCAATTATGGGTCCTTTGAGAATGGCTGGGAGACGACCAAAAAACACTGTGGGTGACACAAGATCGGACGCTAGCCAGATCCCCCTTGGAGGAAATCCTATGGAAAGCGAAACCGCATAGGCATCCTAATCTCCGCATTGGTGAAATTATGAAAACCACCCTAGAGGCGTGGGACGAACAAACTCGGAAGGGCACCATGACCACGGTCCTAGGCCCATTCACACCTATCTGCCGGAACCCCCTGTTCCCCCCGGGAATGGAACAAGGCTCTTATGAGAAATGGGAAACCGCAAGATGCACAAAAATAGGGGAAATGTTTCAAGGTGAAGTAGTGACCACTTTCAACGAATGCAAAACACTACTAAATCTAAAAGAGTCAGACAGGTTCAAATACGAACAGCTCAGGCATTGGCTTGCGACTCCAGACATCAAAGCGGCGGCCACTAGAGACCTCACCCCATTTGAAAATGTTTTAATTTCCAATTCAGGGACAAGAAAGCTAGTGTCCTCCCTATATAGCTTCATCAACACTCAAGAAGAAGAAGTCAAATGGGCCTACATGGTCAAGTGGACGAAGACACTGGGGGAAGAAATCCACAAGCAGCAATGGACGGACCTCTGGAACACCATCCCAAAAATGACCCGATCAGTCCAAAAAAGAGAAATGTGGCAAAAAATCATCACCCAATGGCACTATACGCCGGAGAGACTACACTCCATGTACCCACGAACAACTAACACCTGCTGGAGAGGATGCAAAGAGGTGGGCACATGGACGCACATCTGGTGGGACTGCCGGGGGATCAAAGGCTTTTGGTCAGAAGTAAAGTCTGAAATGTCAAAGATCTTTCCGGATGTGGATCTATTAGGGGAAAGGGTATGGCTTTGTGGAATGAAAGATCAGACGGCCAAGAAATTCAAAAAAACACAATGGAGAAGCTTCATGGGCCTACTCATAGCAGCATGGGCGACTATAGCTCAAAATTGGAAGAAACAAGAACCACCTCTGCTGTATGCATGGCTACAAAAAGTATGGTCACAATTGACCATGGAAAAACTCACACACACCATACAGGGATCAAAAGAGGCCTTCACAAAAGAATGGGGAGAGGTTTTGGACTACCTGCAATCGGACTACATGGAGCAATGGTGCCCGCACAACATAAGAATCTCGAACATTTTTAGTTCCTAGACATACCCAGGCAAGAACAGAGACACTCAGGAGAACTTCCGGGGTGGGAGGGGGGAGGGCGAGGGAAGTGGGAATACGTTATCAGTTGTATATTAGTATTTGAAAATAATAAAAATATATTTAAAAAAAAATTACTGTATAAAATTCCCTGACAAAAGGCTACAGAAAAATTTCATGAAATTAAGACTCAACCTCATGCTAGCTCAAGAAATTAAAGCCATTCGGACAAAACCCACTACTAAAAATTGCAGACTATGCCTAGAGACGCAAAAGGTGGAAACTGTAAAGCATTTACTACTAAATTGTGACAAAACGGCGCACCTGCGAGAAGCTTTTTTACTGCCCCTAATGTATGGTGCAACACTCCGTGAGGAAGATACATGGTGGTGCCGTTTGATTGCGGGCGAAAAGACGAAATGGTCCACGGCGGCGGTAAAGATTTTGGAGGCCGCTCTCAAACGAGCAACAGAGAGTGTAACCTCTCTCAGTACTCCCTAACAAAGTCCCTTCCTACACACCCCGTTCGGCTCCGCTTTCCTATGACACACTGTACTTTCTGCAACGCTTTTGACATATAAGACATATAAGAGGTGATGTTTTGTAAAAATCTAATTTTGTTTTGATTATAAACAAGTAAATAAAAAAATAAATTAAAAAAAAAAGCAGTTTCATGAGAGTGAATGACTTAAATGGAGCTGTGAACACAGTACAGGTGCAATAGAAATGCCTTAAACAGTTCTGCCTTCAGCCACTCCATGTATAAGCATAATGCATGTCCTTCACTGAAGTCCTGTTAAAAACAAGCATGGGCAAAGCCAACAGTTTTGGCTTGAGTATATGTATTATTTATTTGCCAAGCACTGTTATTAGATGCCCAGATACCCGTAACATTTTTCGCCTGCTACCATCAATGGGCAGTAAATACCACTATGGCAGTGCCTGGCCAGTGCTTTTCGAATGTCTACACAAAAGTCCAAACTATTGCCATTGTAAATGTTTTTTTAAGTTTGTTAGATAATTGTGCCTATAACAGAATTATTTCTGGAAGTAATATTTATTGTTGACCAAATGTGTATAACTGTTGGTTTATCACCTTATGCTTTATGTAGGGTCTACTTCCTGCTTACCCGTGTTAACCCCTTTCCTCTAAGATTTGCCATTCCTTTCTGTCATATTTAAGGCAAGCATGGTGTGCTAAGCCATGGTGTGGGCAATTATGTGGGTTTTATGCTGCTCCTGTGGTGTATTTGAGGACCAGACACTGCAGAACTGACAACAGTCAAATAAATTTAGCGGGTAGAATCGTACTACACACCTTATTGGCAGACAGGTATAGGCGAGCACACAATATACATCTTATGCCTTAACATACAATTTGACCTGTCTCTTACCTGTCTCCAAACCCCTCTTATTTGTGTTTGAGAGCACCCCGGTGAGCCCTACTGTGACGTGGAGAAGGGATGGAAAGGCACAGGTTATGGCAGGGACGTCATTTGGGGGTTGCCAGAGGTTGCCGCTGCGACCCCTGAGGTCTCCCTTGCTAGCCCTGTCGTCTCCCTTGCTACCCCTACAAAAAAAACGAAAAGCAAATATTGTTTGTGGTTTTTTTATTTTTTTAATTGAAGCTCCTGGGCTCTGGCCAGAGCCATGTGGCTCTTTGTTTCTGGAGTGGCTGGCGTTCTAGTTCTGGCCTCTTAAAAAACAAGGGGGTCCACAAGTGTAACACTTTGAGCAGGGACCCTAAATAAGAACAAATAGGAATAACAAATATTGTTTCTGGAATTCTGTATAATAATTGCTAGACTCATTGAAGGTTTATTTTAGGCACACTTCCGAGGGTGACTCACTGATTTAGTCTGTTCTTAAACACCTCAAATTCACATTGCAGACAAAAAATAAATGTATTTTGCTTTTCGCAAGTTGCAGTTATAGCATGTTTTTTTCTGCCGTCGTCTCTGTTACGATCATCTGAAGACATTCCATCTCTGTGTCCTCGGTCACTTGATAAATCCTTGTGCCTAACAGCTTATGTACATTGTAGAAATGTTTGACCATAGCACATCAAATGTTTTCATTGTGCCACTATTACTGCTTTGTTGTAATGTGTCTATCTTTCCTATCTCCCTGGCATGCTGTTCAGGATGTTTGTTTGCATGTATGAGGTAACGAGTGCCCAGGGTACGGGATGCCGTGTGAGTGCACTTCTTTCCCAACGCTACTCAATTCTTTAATTCACAGTTATGAACCCTCCCAATGGTATGAATTTGGCGAAAGTCTGAAGCCTGAAAAGTAGATCCATGCAGGCCTGACATGTGGCCAACTTTGCACGAGACCTGCAGATGAACTGGTATGCTGTTAAATCTCAGTTACCAGTTTATTGGTGTAGAGGAGGTCCCAGACATGGCCTGCACCCCTCTCCCTCATTTCGAGGCACCAGGAACGCGCTCGCCAAGGTATGTGACGTATGAAGAGCAAATGAACCTACAAAGAGCTGCAGTGGGACTCTGCCCAGTATACATCAGAAGATCCATACCGGTTGAAGCACCCATAACCAGACAACCCTGGGCAGCACGGTACCCTATCAGACAACCATACCAGCCGCTGATACGAAATGAGGAGTACCTACACACGGTCCATGAAGAGACCCCAAAATCCTTAATGGAAGGCCAGTGGAAATGACACAAGGGCCTGAACAGAGTCGAGAATGAACAAGAGCAGCTATCGAAGATAACACGCCAGTGCGAATAACTACGAAATTGAATGGAATAGGCACAGAGAGGAGACAATGTCACAACGCCAGGAAACAGTGTTATGAGACAAGATGGAAGCAACCGTCCTGTTAAACGTGTGTAAATAGGCTTGAAATGCAAGATGCTAAGAAATCGATATCGCTTGCAATGCTTAGTAGAAGATAGAGCGGCAAGCGCCAACCGTATATCTACCTCAATAAGGCACATTATACAAGTGCGACTCCATTTTGTAAAACCACAAAAGGTACCCAGGCAGCCAGAGGCCTGCCAGGCCAAGTTTCGAAACCCAGCCAAAGGCAAGAGAAGGAGCGGCATCGAAACTCAACAAAGAGCGGCTCATGCCTAGGAAATCGAGGTCAACCGGAGAAGGGGAGGAGAGCGTCAGCTCACAAGACTCCAACTTCAGAGCATACCAGCCTGCCTCATGAAGGTCAAGATAAGGGGGGCCCATGCAGGTGGCTAGGCCAACACAGAATTAAAATCACTAAAAGCTGGAAACTGAAGCAGATTCATGGTGAACTAACACGTGACCAGCCAGGCGCGAAGAAGTACCATCGCCTGATGTCATCCAGGACCCGAGGATGCCATAACTTTTCCCGATAAGAGACTACAGTTTCGAGGCCATCCTTAGCCAACTAATTGACACGTCGCCCTAAAACACTGATTGATGGAAGGGAGGCAGGGTGAAACTTGGGACACCAGGCACAGGGGTGTCTATTCTGCATGCTGCTAATTAAAGTGGAGATTTATGTTTAGTGGTGTAACTTGCCCAATCACAATGGACCATGTAATGGACCATGTAATCTAGGGTCCTATAGACACTGTAGCCAATGAGACATTGTATTTGTAGTGACGTCAGTCATGTGTGATATAGAGGGATGGGCATAGACGCCCACCGGATAAGAGTTATCCAATCCACATGCTCCATTATCAAATACAGATATAACACCTATATTTAAGTTATCTTTCCTAACCAATTATATTGTATGACAAGTTTTGTAGAGTTAGACGTCAATGATGACCAGAATCTGCTATAATGGTTACTGTTTGGATGAAGACGTTGGAAGTCGGAGCGAGACAGGTGATCGCACTACAGCTGATTCCCATTTGTTTCCCTGTTTGATGAATGTATCATTAAACAGACTTCTCTTTGCCAAAAGTCCTCATTATTGAGTCATGTCGGAGTAAGTGAATCCTGCACCCCCTGTCCTCACATGGTGCAGCTATCTTGTCTTACAAGTTCTAGAGGGTGAGTGCTGACCAATGGGCCCGTCAGCGAATTCCTCTCCTTGTGAACATTGGTATCCACTACAGAGTGTAATTTGCTTTCTGACTTTGAGAACATTCAGACATGTAATTGCTCATTTGACTACAGCGGGTAAGATAGCTATAGATGGTAAGATAGCTCAGTTGGTTGAGTGATCGCTTCTGCGATGTGTGTGTGATCTGCAATGTGTCTGTGATCTGCAGGTTGCAGGATCGAATCCCGGGCAAGACCAACTCAGCCTTTTTAATCCTTCTGAGGTCTATAAATAAGTACCAACACAGTTTGGGTGATATTGTATGTATATTTGTTCTATATAATGCGCTTAAGTGTAAGGGCTATATAATAACTTATCATTTGGCCTTGGATGTCTGCTTGCACAGTAATATGGTAACATGGGCCTATACACACTGATATTAAAGTTACATGTGGTGATTCATGCTTGTATGAAATGCATATCACAGTACAGTGCTATCCTAACCATACTTATCGTAGCGCACTTAGGAACAATGCTATGTGATGCCACTTCCTGTTTTGTTAAGGGGTGAAAGGTTGTGTTCCATCAATTCCCATGATGTCACTTCGGGGTGGGATCAAATGACATCACGTCCTGTGATGTCATCAGAGGTCAAGGGTCATGTGATGTCACTTCCGCTACACCTGCCATTTTGCTGAAATGACGTCCCTGGGTTAGGGCAGGATGGGTTCCCCCAAATACACATAAAGAGAAAGACAATAGGTTAGTATTACAAAAAAAACTAAGAAGCTGCATATCTGAAAGAAACCTTTCATAAATATAACAATGAAGAGTCCTTTAAACAGTTCTTTAAAAATATTTTTAAAGCCCTTTAAAAAATATGTACAAAGTCCCTACAGTGCACTGTATACAAAACAATGTATATGTTCTACCCTTCCGAGACAGCTGAAGGTCCCTGCTGCTGCTCTTTCTTGATTTGTTTCTGTTGGTGGTGATGGCTCTCTGACAAGCAGTCCATACTTTACACAGCCACAGTAGTGGCTGTGTAGTTATGATTAAGTTGCTAATCGCATAGGAAGAGCAATTTTTGGGCGGCTTATAACTTTGCTCCCCCAGGACGAATCCTCTCCAAAACTTTTCAAAAAAAGTATATGGCCCACTCTGAATTTTTTGTGAGGTTTGCCCCGGGGGGGCAAAGTTATAGGGGGGGTCCCAAAATGTATTTTTTTCCCATAGACTGAATGCGGAAAAAACTTTCCTCATGCCTGCAGCCCAAACCGCTGGACGGATTTCCACCAAATTTACTGCAGGAGCAGCAGCTTGGTCTCGAAAGCGTGCTTTTGCATTTGGTGAAAATACGTCCATTTGTTTTTTTTAAAACAATCAAAAAGTAGGTCACAAAAAATGTGTGATATCTATGTCCGCTCTGCGGACGCACTTCCCTGTTCACTCCGTGGATGGGATACCGATTGGCTAATCAGCTCGCGTCGTGTCTGCGGACATGTTACGTGTCCGCTGATTGGATGGTGAAGAGCGTGAAGTGCATTATATTGTTCCGATGCGCCCGCCATCTTGGATCTGTGTTTGGTGTCCGCGGACATGGCGGCAAAAACTTATTAAAAAACACAACATTGCACTTGTAAAACTTATCAAATAATGTCTGGGGAGGCTAGGGGTGATGAGGATGGGATGGGAATTGGATATGGCTGCAAGAAGCAAAAAACGGGTGTTTTTTTGTCGCAAAAGTCACACAGTACATTTGGAGGTGCTCCACAATATGTGCGTAAAGTACAGGCGAAAGACATTGCATTTTGGCATTCGAGGGATGGAGATGTATAATCATAAAATTGTGGACTTGTAAATGTAGATTGTTGCTTCTGCAGTCTGCAATCCCAACCTTTTCTTGTGGTATTACAGAGTAATACTACATTCCGAATGCCCGTTCCTCTATATTGTTGATATTGGTTGCCCAATATTTATTAATATTAAATAGAAGCAATTTCGGGTTATTTTACACTCTTAAGTAAAACGCTTGATGTTTATAAATTGATGTGATGGTGATACTCCCAGAGAGCGGCAAATAAAGGGCTAATGTGTCTGTGTTAAAATGTAATTAAAATAATAATGGAATCAAAGTGGCGCCCCCTACAGCTTGGTACGTAAGGCAGCCACCTGCAGTGCCTGATGGACGCGGATGAGAATAACACTTTTCATGGGTGCGTTGAGGCAAGTTGTTGCGAAGTAGGAATGTATTTTGATTCTGAGTGAAGGTCACCAGCTTTGAATTTTTGGTTCAGAGCTAAGGAAGCCCACGCATCGGACACATAGTATAAGGTTCAATTGTTTTTTGACCTTGAGAGAAAGGGACTATTCCCACAGAAATTCAATGAAAGGAGGTTTGTAATTATGAAGATATGAAAGGGTTATGCATTCTAAAAGTGTGTAAGGAACATGTAAATTCAGTTTATGAAGAATCGTTGGTGCGCACGCAGTGAGCATTATGGCCTGAGTTACTCCAAGAGAATGGAAATGGTGAATATAATGTAAGTTTGAATTTCGATGATTGTATACCAGAACGAGGATTAACTTATTATCTGAAGATTATTTTTGGGTTACATTCTATTTGCCTGCTCTGTGTGGCTTATTGCAATGAAACGCAAGTACAATGTTTGTGTGCAGTTGCCTTTTTAACGTGGTTATGGGGAGTTCAGCATCGAGGTGCATGTAGACCACCACTCGGTTCTCCAAGGGTCAACGCTAATATTTCATTAAAATGTCATGTATGACCATGTCGAATTGTGTATCACTTTCCACGTTGTTTTCATTTTGTTGAGATTGTTTGATGTCTGTGCTAATCGTTAGTTTAAACTCTATGCCGAATTAATAAGTCAATAGATAAATTGTAATGAAGTTCGGGTAGTGAGACACATTTTCTGTTATGTTTTCCAAACAGGTACATCTTGCCATTCTGTGATTGTCATCGATTCCAGATGCCAACTGACAGCTTTTTTAATCAGCAGCTGCAGATCGTTGTAAATAACTGGATGACAGTGACTATATTTTGGGACGATCACCATGGGCCCATATGTCCTTACGCTGTACTAGCGATTAGGAGCAATATAACATCCTTTATGGTGGTCTAGGCCCAAGTTGATGCAGAAGCACTGGAATTCACTGTGCGACCCAAAAGCTTCTTTTACCGAAAACAAACACCTTGTGTACGCAAAAAGAACAGAGCGTGCCTCACAATAAACATTTTGGATCGCAAGCGAAGAAACAAATTTGCAATTTGATTGAATATGGCAATAGACGGATGTTCTCGGAGCATTTATTGTGAAATCAAAGTACTGTATAAATTGTACAATGTTGTTGTTTTCTTTTAAAGTATGTTTTAATATTCCGAATTGTGACGTGCTGTGTAGTGAGTCGATGTGTGTTGATTTTCGGGTTCTGAATCACGTCACAGTGATTATGGGCGCATTTGGCTACGCTGATGAGGAACGTCACAGAGAAAGGTGGAGAATATCACTAGGTTTGGTGATGTGAGGCTCAGGGGCGGGGCATATGATTTAGTGACATCAGGGCAGTTTACCTTAGGCCGATGCAGCAATGGATAAGAATAGCACAAGATGGACGCGCCCTGCCAGATTTCGCATGTTTATAAAAAAGGAAAAGTTAGATAAGGTGCATTGGAAATGTTTGCGATAGATCAATGTACGTATAAAAATACATGGCCAAACCCTCTGGACAATAATATTTTCTGAGCATTGCACTGGTCAAACTTATGAAATAATCTCTGGGGAGCTGAGGGGTGATGAGGATGGGATGAGATATTTATGACCTGTTTTCGAATGAGTTCACAAAGTTTGGTGGGATTTTGTGCAGAGCTTATATGACGATTGTATGTGCATTCATTTGACAGTTTTGAAAAAATAAAATGTGAGTGGATTTCCAACAAACTTGCGTAAGGCGCATTGGCAAGGATCTACAAGCATGTTTTGGCAAATGTGGCAGTGTTTTCTTATTTGACAAGTGTCAAAATGTAGTTAAAGAAAATAGCAGTATAGCTTTAGTGACTGAGGGGTAGCCTGTGTCCATGGGCAGTGGCCAGAATATCCGGGTCATGGAATAAGGTCATGATCCAGACAATCTGGCTACTGGCCATGACCAGAAGGGACAAAACATAGGATTAAAGTGGCCATGTCCACCTGGGACTGGCTTTGTGGTAAAGTTATTCAAAATTAGGATAGATTTGAAAGGGAAGGAAAATGTGCTTGTGGTAATATGGTCATAGGGTGTTCTTTTTGCCTTATGCAGGCTGCCATGGAAAGCGAAGAGGGGCCCTGTATGGAACCCCCACCTTCCCTTTCCATGGTAGCCATCTTGGAAAAGGATTTTCCTTCCTAAACCGGGACGCCAGAGGCGATGAAACATCCTCTTATTTAGTACCACCGGTTCCCTCTTTGGGAACCTAGGCTGCTCATGGACTTCATCCCCCCATTTCAGGGGCTGGAATGGGGGTTAATGGCCCAGAGATCTCGTTATCCACCATCGCTTCGCTTGGGCTGATAACTTGGGTTGCTGGGCCTGTATCCACCGTTCCAGTCTCTGGAATGGAGGATGAACGACCCAATATTGCCATTAGTATAACACACAATGCAAATGGAAATGTTGGAAAATCTTATTGAGTCCTCATTACGACCCTGGCGGTAAGTTACCGCCAGGGCCGTGACTTTACCGCCATGGCGCAAACTACGTTTACGCCATGGCGGTAAGGGGATTTACCGCCCCATTCCGACCTTGGCGGGGCGGTAAATCCCCATTTACCCTTCCCCATTCCCATTTTTGCCCCATAGGGCATAATGGGAGTGGGGAAGGCGTTAATTACGCCACCGTAAATTACGGTGGCGTAATTAACACCAAGTTCCCTTACCGCCATGGTTTTTTACACCCGCTAAAAGCAGGTGTAAAAACCGCCATGGCGGAAAGGGAACTCGTAATTGGCGGAAAGGGGTTGGCGCAGCTAACGCTGCCGCAAACCCCTTTCCGCCAGGGTCGTAATGAGGCCCTATGTACTTTACTGAGAAATATAAAGTAGGTGGAGTCTATACTTTTTTTTTAGTTCTATTTTTCAACTGTGAAAGGTGGTTCCTAAAGGAACATTTCTTTTGTTGTTTTTGGATGTATTTTTTATTTTTTTTGGCAGGAGAGCTAAGAACGAAAGGTGGGGAGGGAAATGAGGGAAGAGGCACCAAACACTAATATGGAGGGGCAGGTGGACAGGGGAAAATGTTGTGCATGTGTTATTTCTAAAGTAGGGGCCAGTGTTTCTCATGCTCCTTGATTACAGCAGTGGTGGTGTCTCTTGGGGAGGAGGGATGGCCTTAGCTGATGCCATTTTAAGATAAATAGCTTTTTTGCTAAAAGTATGTACTGTGTACTAGATTGTTAATGTATGAGTAGGAATAGGTGTTGGAGCTGTGCAAGGGAAATTTTGAAGTTGAAAGTTCCTAGATCAGTAGAAAATGCAGTTCCGAACTGTCCGCGAAGCACAAATCTTATTGTGAAGTGTGTACGGGTTCTCAGACATGTCATCATGCCGCGCACTGGCATATGGTTATGTGGCACTGTCCGGAAGGTCTGCAATTAAGTCAGATGTTCATAGACATTATGGTTAATATGACATTATGGTCATATTCAGTTGCACTATTGAAAACCTATGAAATTCAGTGAAAAAACTTTGTTAAAGGGACGTTATGGTTAAGTTGTGCTACTAAAAACCTATGAAATTCAGTGAAAAAACTTTGCTAAAGGGAAGTTATGGCTCCAAGTAAAACCGAAAAACCCCTGAAATCAATGACATTTGTGATGTCATCTTTGATGTCCTGGGTGTTAGTCTTAGCAGTGCACGATGGTGGCTCGAGTTATGGTTGCTTAGCTTACCATAACTGGCGAATTTCAGGGGTTTTCCGGTTTTACTTGGAACGATAACGTCCCTTTAGCAAAGTTTTTTCACTGAATATATATATATATATATATATATATATATATATATATATATATATATATATATATATATATATCTTAATTCAGCTGTCGTTTCCGCAGTTGGTGGAGGAGCACTCCTTGGTCCCAAGTGAATTCACAAAATCAGGAAACCAAAATGCAAAATTGTTCCACTTTATTTAGGTATCAAAGAATTCCATAAAATCATTGCACACCCTCATGGCAAGAAAAAGTTTTCACAAGCCACTCACATTGTGGCCCTCCCAAGGTAGCTGGCAAATAGTAGATGGAGTCTACGCATTTCGCTGTCCACTGACCGCTTGTTCACAACTGGTGATCCAACCATTGTAGAGGGTTAAAATGCCCCATGTGACATGTGGACAGACATAGACAGAGGACCAGCCAATCTATCTGTTGAAAAACCGTGTCGGCCATTTTGGAACGGGTCTGTTGTGTAAAATGGGTTTGCTATACTAGCCCGTATTGTGTGTAGCTCGGCCCCCCTTTTAGGTAGTATGTCATAAAATCCCATTTAATAATAGTGCCAATAATTTGCATATGGTCTGTGTATCCCAGCACAGTGCTTACCGTTGCCTTTTTAGTTTATAGTATGGACACATGACCTGCTGCATAACCCTCTACATTCATAGGTCAAATTTGGGTACAGCTGTATAGATAATGCTCAATATTAATGATATAAGTAATGGTAATCCAGTGCTATTGTGAATAATAAAATGCATTGCAAATTACTCGCAGCATAGCTGTAAAGTGCGAAATGCTAGCAGCATGACCATAAAGTGCATAGTGCGCATATTACTAAGCCAAAATGCATTGCATATTACTCGCAAGATAGCTGTAAAGTGCATAATGCTAGCAGCATGACCGTAAAGTGCATAGTGCACATATTACTTAGTCCAAAAGGTCCTTTACAAGGCCTGCCATATTTTGTATTAAAAAATGGCGGTTATTTAACTAAACAGACACCGAATGGTCTTCGGTTTATATATACACACGTGATATGTAGTTCCTTCGTTCAAAGTGCAATGTGCTAGCAGCAATGTTTATAGTGCTATTTATATCTCCCTCCAAAAAGTGCCAGTGCCTATAGTTCCACCAAGGACAGGTACCAATCTTTATATACAGATTAAAACCAGAAGAAGGTTTAAAATCTCAATATAAAAGCCCACACGTCACATCAAATCAAAAACCCTGCAAATATCATTGTGAGTTGGATCAAACAAACCCATCAAATCCCAAAAGTGAATTAAAATGATGATGTTAGGGAAGAGAAAAGGTGGAAACCAAAAAGACCAACACAACAGACAAAGTGTCCAAAGGACAAAAGGATAAAAGGACTTGCTACCACTCCGGAAATCCTTTCTTATCATACTGGATCAAATCTACTCGGGAGAGTGAATTTCCTAATTGTAACATTCATATCATGGTCCACATCAGTACTTTGCTTAAAATTATATCGGTTTCATTGCATCATGACAGTTCAGATATTAACCCAGGAACATATTTAGTTCCTCATCTGTGTTGTGCCCGCTGGCTGTTTTGCTTTCAAAATCTAGGATGCAACAGGTTTCTTTTTGCCGAAGTTTCTTCTCTCTATTACCTCCTCAGGGATCGATCTCTATCTTGTGTATCCCGAAGAAGTAAAAACTGTCCATTTTGGCCTCATGGTAATCACTAAAATGTTTGGCCATCGGGTAATTCGGGTCTTGGTGTTGAATAGCCCTCACATGCTGTTGAATATGAATTTTTAGCTTACACTTAGTACTACCGATATACCATTTCTTGCATGCGCATGCCAGTACATAAACCACAAAATCTGTTTTGCATGTGATCTTCTCCTGAATGGTGATGGAATTTCCCAGCACTGGATGTTCCTAGGACACACAATTCCTTGCAAATTTACAAATGTTGCATCGAGTGCATTTTCGGAAGCCTGGCTTCTGTGTTTTTAGCCACGTTTCTTTTCTAGACGGACCATCCCATACCATGAAACTTTGTACCAAAATGTCTTTTAAAGATCGATTCCGTCTGTAGCTTATTTCAGGATTCATTTTCAGATTTACAGCCAAATCCTTATCTGCCAGTTGGATCCTCCAATGTCTACGGAATATTCGTTTCACTTCTGTTACCTCGTTGTAAAAGGTTAGAATCATTCTCGTAGTTTCGTTCTCATTTATTGGTTCGACTGGCTTGTGTGATCCTGTGAGGAGTTCCGATCTTTCTTGTTTTCTTGCTTTCATGTATGCCTTCTCTATAACTTTTTTGGGGTAGCATTGTTCAAGGAAGCCAATTGCTGCACTTTTACTGTCCTGATCATATGCTGCTAGGGTTGAGCTATTGTGCCTAATTCTTATAAACTCCCCGTACGGGATGCTCCACACCAGGTTTTTGGAGTGTCCACTGGTAGCATGCAGAAGGGTATTGGTTCCAGTGGGTTTCCTGTGCAGCTCAGTTGTTAGGGTTTGGGCCACAATTCTTAAGTTCACATCCAGGAAGGTTAGAAAGGTATGATTATGTGTCTCTGTAAATCTTAAATTATGTTCATTATTGTTAAGAGTTTTCAAAAAGTCTACCCAGGCTTTTTCTGACCCTTTCCAGATTATAAAAAGGTTGTCGATGTATCTTAGCCATATTACCACATCTTCCGTGGATATTTGGCTCTTGTCCGACCATACATCTGTTGCTTCCCAAGCCCCCATTTTCAGGTTCGCATACGATGGGGCAAATTTTGTACCCATTGTGGTGCCTTGCACCGGTCTGAAATATTCATTGTTGAATAATAAAACATTATTTGTGAGGCACAAATTGATCATTTCAAGAATCATTTGTGTGTGTTCCAGGTAATTTAATGATCTGGTGTTTAGAAAGCTTTCACATGCATTGATGCCGTATTCGTGTCCTATGCATGTGTATAAAGAAACAACATCCATTGTAGCCAGTATGTAGTTTGTGTCCCAAGGTATATTCTCAGTACGTGTGAGAAAGTCTGTTGTGTCTTTCAAGTAGGATGGAAGAGATGAAGAGGGAGGGAAAGAGGGTCTTGTCTATATATCTTGACATATTTTCAAACGTTGAACCTATAGATGAGACTATGGGCCTCCCTGGAGGTTTTTTCATGTCCTTATGTATCTTCGGGCGAAAATATATTGTTGGAATTATTGCATTCAGGGTTCAGAGAAATTTACAATTTTCATCTGTTAGGATGCCCTTCTCTTCCCATTTCTTAAGGAAATTGTTTACTGTATTTTCCAATTCTTGACTCGGGTTGTTTGGCACTCCCTCATGACACTTTTTGTCATTAAGTTGCTTATATGCCCCCTTAATATAATCTTCTTTGTCCATGAGGACAATATTGCGTCCTTTATCTGAGGGCTTTATAATGCAGGTCTCAAGGGTCTGTAGTTCTCTCAGAGCCACCCTGTCCGCAACCGATAAATTGTCTTTATATCTCAATCTTTTCTTTCTCCTAAATTTCTTTAGATCTTCGATCACAAGTGTCTGGAATGCTTCGATATTGTTCCCCAAGTTGTTCATTGGATTAAACTTTGACTTCTGTTTTAACTTGCTCTTCTTCGTCCAGTCTGTTCTTATGTTTAATTCCTCTAAATTTATTGTTATCAATTCTTGATTCGTGTCAAGTTCTGTTTCTTTTCCTTTTTCAAGATCAACCAAATTTGCCAGTGCCTCGATGTCGTTAATTGATATTTCGATTCTACCACCTTCTTTTGGTGGCCTCTTCATTGTGCTTTTGTTGATTGCAAAGAATTTCCTTAAACGTAATTTCCGCACAAAATGATCAACGTCAATTCGAGTTTGTACATAGTTAAAATGAGTAGTAGGGCAGAAATTTAGACCCAGATGTAGAACTTTTTCTTGTTGTTCAGTGAAAATATGTTTGGACAGATTGATGATTTTTAAACTGTCTTCTTTCTTTATACTGGCTCTGTCCCAGAGCGCAGTAATCTGTCCGGGATGCTGCTCGCTGTTTTGGTCGTCCCTCTGCCCCCTCCCCGTTTTTTGCTCGACCTCCCCTGCTTCTCCCTCGATTTTGGTAACCTCCTCTTGTTTGTTTTTGTTTTTTCCCATCCTGGTGCAAAAGTCTCATTTCGTCTAAAAAATGTCAACAAATTAATGCTTCTTCATTCTCGCTTGCTGTAACATCTGATTCAGATGTGGAAGAATCTATATCAATTTCCGTTTCGTTGTTTACAGTTGGTGCCTTTGTTTTAGGTGCTTCTCTCAGTTGATCGAATCTCCTAGCAAACATATAGACACTGCCTCTTTCATAATCTTCTTTGTCGCGCAGACATTTGCACTATTTCCGTTGTTTTATCTCTTCTTCGTATCCTTTCAGATTTTTCTCCACATTGATCTTTAGTTTTTTCCCATCCTCACTTTCTGATATTGTAGTCAATCTGTTTTCCACCTCCTCAATCTTCTCCAATATCTTCAAGCGATCGGTCCTTGCATATTTAACAAGGAGCTGGAGAAAGGTCTTTGAGCATGTATTTGTCGCCATCGCTCCATTCATTGAGCATTGCGGGGTCCTGTTCTTCGAATGAGGGAATAATTAGGATTCTCAGTATCCTCCCTACTTCAATATAGTTTTTCAGGGAGTGCTCCTCCCACCACTTGCTCACTTCCTTTTTCTGTAGTTTTTCCAATTCATTTAGCAAGCCAATCTCAGTATTATATATATATATATATATATATATATATATATATATATATATATATATATATATATGTATTTATATAGAGGTAGGCTCCAGCAGCAGCAACGGTACCTGGCCCCTGTTAAGGGTGGACCATTTTTCATAAATTACACGGCCCAGGGGCCTGAAACATTGGGCGGTTTGATTTGAGTGAGCCCAGAGCCGGCAGTGACAGGAGGGTTTACGGGATGGCAGCCGTGAATTGTGAGTGCTCTCCTGTTGGCCAATGGGGTGCCTCCATTCAGGCCCAGGCAGCGCCCGTGCAGGCACAGAGGGTATTTAGAGGGTTGAGCAACTGTTATCCTCACGGTGCTCCGATCGCACTGGCTGAACTGTTTTTTTACAATTAGAGTAAAGGTACCCTTGCACAGTCACGCATGAGTGTCCTTTACTCTATTTTTGTCCTTTTCTTGACAGAAAGCATCCCCTGCGTGGCTCTCACGCCAGGCATCCTTTCCTCTTCTATTTTCTTTTACCCCTGCAAGGGATTTACATGCCACCCCCCTTTGAACTATCCTCAGCCCTGAGGACAGCCTTGACCTGCCCTATTAATTTGTCAAGCCATGACTTGGATGGCCAGGCCACCAGTTGCCACCTAGTACCCTGAATGTACGGCACCACCCAAAGTACCCCGGAACTCCTAGGAATCTGCTCTAAAGAAAGAGGAATGGAAGACTGTAAGGAATGGCCAATGGGGACCACAGACTGGACCCCTGGTGAATCATATGTTAACTTCATAACAGGTCATAACAGGTCTGCTCTCCTACGTGGTACCTTCAAGGATGTGTTACACAAGGTCATTGCAACACCATCTGAGCGTGGCCCATATGTCCACCTGAGACCCTTCTCTGGGGAGAACCAAACCCGAGGGGTGAAGAAGAATACCAACTTTTTCACCCCTCACAGTTGATGGTATTCCTCAGACTCCTCTGGATAGGTGGGTATCCTTTGGTGAGGTCCATAAGAGGTTCGGCGATGTTAACATATCCCACGATAAACCTCCTGTTGTAGTTACAGAATCCCAGGAAACTCTTCGCCGGATCCACGGTGATGCCATCCATGGAGACAATGTGTCCGATGTACTTGATGCTTGTCTGGAAAAACTGGCACTTGTCCACAATGACCTTTAGCCCTGGCTCCTGCAGATGATCCAGCACCTTTATGAGCATCCTGTTGCATTCTTCAAGGGTCCTCCCAAACAGAATCGTATCATCCAGGTTCACAAGAACCTCCAGGATGTTCATTTCCTCAACAGTCTTTTCCATGAGGTGCTGAAAAGTCGCCGGTGCACCGGAGATCCCCTGAAGCATCATGACAAGCTCATGAAATCCTAGCAGACAGATGAATGCCATCTTCTCATGATCCACCGGATGCATCAGGATCTGATAATAATCACTCCTCAAGTCCAAGACAGAAAACCACATACTCCCCATCTGACAGACCAATTACTCGTCCACCCGGGGTGTGGTGTACTGGTCCGAAATAGTGCTGGTGTTAAGTCGACGATAGATGATGCATATCCGGAAATCCCTGTTCTTGTTCCGGGTGGCTATGATGGGAGAAGCGTAGGGGCTCTTGGACACCTGGATAATCCCTGCCTGCAGAAGGTCATCCAGATGGAGGCATATATCCTCCACATCTCCTGGGGCTAGGCGTCATGACTGCTCTCTGATGGGCATGTCATCAGACACCTGGATTCGGTGGTCCACTCTGTCAATGTCCCAGGGATTGATGGAGAATACCTCGGCACGCAGGGTGAGCTGTTCTGTCAGATGGTCCTTGTCCCTCTTCGAGATCAGGAAGTCTCCAAAGTCCAAGGTCTTTGAATCCAACGCCATCTTGGATGGGCCCGTGGAAACACTCACTGGGGCTACAGAAGTGGTCAGGTGGAACTGTGTGAAGATGGTGCATCCTTGTAAGTGGATGGCCCTATTGGTCACATTAATGTGCAAAACCTTGATGGTTTCAGGTCCATTCCATCCATTGTCACCAGGGTCCGCTGTACCATTAAACCCCTCAGAGCGCTCGACGTTCTGGTGCTTCCATCACCAGATGTCTTGTTCGTTGCTCCCCGCTGAGTTGCACTTTGCCAGAGAACGTGATCTGCCCGAACCGGGTGGTAGGAACATCTACAATGGATCCATTAGGGAGCTCTGGACTGAATATCTCTCTCTCTCTGCAAGTATGTCTGTAAGCACATGCAGTGCATGGACAACGTGCTGGCATATTCTGGTCCAGCCATCTACCGGCATAATGCTGCAAGTGCATTGAATATCGAGGAATTAGTTCCAATCTGCACCAGTATTGCAAGATCGTCACTCAAACTGCTGTAGACTAGAGCCAGGGTTTTGATAGGAGTGCTGACTCCAGCTACATTGTGTGGAAACTGTAGTCTGACCTGGATGTACCCTAGATATTTGCAAGGGTTGTCTCCCAAGCCGATAAAGTTCAGTCCAGCCAAGGGCTCCAATGGAAGCACGTGTGCCTGTCATCCAGCAACGGCAATTGCCACGGTGGCTAATGTTCCATTCGAGCCTGTTAGGTTTTGCTCATGATGTACGGGTGCTGTGCTTGCTGGTAGTTTGACTACCAGTTATCTTCTTCTCAGGTGGATTAGCCAGTCTCGGTGGATGCTGGTTCCCAGATGCCTTGCCCACAGGTGGTGTCATTGCAGCTTTGGGCCTGTCTGATCGTGCAGACCTTATGTTTCTGGTCTCTACTCATCAGAGAGTAGTAGTAGTATTTAGGATTGAGGTGCTCCATGTGTGTTGGAGTGTTCAGGCCCTGGAACCTTGCCGTGATTTGGATATAATCTGGTGGATTCATACACATATGGAAGGTGTGTCCCTCCTGTCCACAACTGTGGCAGAACTGCAAATCCAGAGCAGTGCAGTACACCATTGGTTTGCTTGGGACAGCTATGGTTCTTGAGCACATTGGAAGAGCTGATGTTCTCTCTCTCTCTCTCTCAATGGTAGTGTAGAGCCTCTTCCATGCTCTGGTGGCCTGGATGTCACTACAGGCGGTGGCTTTGCCTGCACCCTCTGCCATGTGACTATCCCAGTCGCCTGCCTATGCTCGCGCCCTCAGATGCTTCTCACCTGGAAGGACGGTGTGGAGGTTGTACCCGCAATGGTGCTGGCATGATGGAAACAGCAGGGGCAGTGGCTCTCGCGTCGCACTCCACTCCGGATGTGGATCGCAGCCGGTGGACGCTGCCATCTTGCCCCCAGATCCCATATGCAGGAACTTCTCGACCCGCTCCGCGCATGCGCAGAGTTTTGCCGGCTATAGTTGCTCAGCAACCAATTGCAATCACAGGGACATTGTTGCTTTCCTATGTAACAGTTGCTGAGACTGTGCTCCTCGTGTCTCAACTGCTCTTGTTGCTTTACTCACTCCTGTTTCTTCTTTTCTCCGTCCTCCATCCTGGAGGTTCTGTTTTGTTCTTACCTTGCGCTGTCCATGCCTAACTTCTTATCTTGTGTCCTGCCTTGGCTCTGTTTGCTCCTTTCTTCCTTCTCTAATCCTTGTCCTTTGAGGGCCTTACAGACCTTATACTTCTTGGTGCTCTGTTCCCAGTGCTCCCACTTACTAATCTTGCACCACCCTCTAATCAGGGCCCCTCTTGGTGGTGCAGGCAGCCCTGCATGGCATTCTCCATGCATTTTCATTCATAAGGGATGGTCTTCTGTAGCCCTCCTCGCTACTATCATCCCTAAACATTCTATCTTGGGTCGCTGGAAAACCTGGCGCAACCATCCACCCGCTACAACCGGATTGCAGGTACAAAATGCCAGCGTGCAGCTGTACGTGACAAATTCTCTCACTTGATGTTGCAGGTCATACTCTGGAGCAGTGTATGGAGCCACCAGTTGACTCACTAGACTGTACACGGCAACCTCCAGTTTGCCTTCCAGAGTACGCACCTCCCAGACCAGTTAATCAAATGGTAGTGGTTTCTGGGACCGATCCCGGAGTCGTATCTGCAGAAGCATCAGTGATTGTGCTCCACGTATTACTTGGTGCAGCCTGACCAGGTTCAGGCTGTTTGGCTCAATCCCCTTCCATTATAAAGCCAAATGAAGAATTGGCTCGGTCCTACCCATATGTTGTGAGAGTCGCTCACCCTGTTGGAGGTGGGTGGTGTAGCATTTGACTATCCGCTCTGCACCAGACTTGGTGGCCCCAAACACTCCATCCAGAGTGGACAGGATGTCCTTCTCTGTGGGGTCGGGATGCATAGCACGGAGCACCTGGATGACTCTCAACGCAGGTCTGCAAAGCCTCTTCTCCCGGTCTGGAGCCCTCCAGTCATGTATCATCTGATTTGTCTGGTCTGCCCAAAGTTGGTACTCTTCTTCACCCCTCTGGGTTGTTTTCTCCCTGGTGAAGGGTCTCAGGCGAACATAGGGGCCATGCTCAGATGGTGTTGCAATGGGCTTGTGTAACACATCCTTGAGATATCCACCATGGGGGAAGGGATCAGTTACGCACCTCTATCTCCTTTCGTATCACTGGCACGCGCTAGGCCGTGGGGAAATATGAGTGCCTATGGGTGCATCCATTATAGTCCCTACACTGGATGCTGCAGGATGACTGAGCACATCGCTGGGTAAGGCAGGGCTTGGTCTAAGCATATTTGGTGTAAGTGGTACACTAGACTGCAACTCTGTCCATGTGTTCAATGTCCAGAGACAATATGACACTATTGGATCTCCCCCGTGTATGGTAAGGGCAATGTCTCAGGGTCAACTTCCTTAGGTACATAGCAGACCAGAATACTGGTTCCTGCTGGGCCAGGGGCTCTATCCAGGTATTTGACCTGGCCGGTGAGGGAATCTAAGGACTCCCTCAACTTGAGCAACATGAAGTAGAGTTGTGCTCTAAGGGACGTCACCTATGATAAAGTAATGGACAGACTTAATCCCCTCAGCCCAGCTGGCTCCCGGAAGCCGATCCATGAGGATGGTGCCTGTCTCTCAAGTGGGTACAAACCTGTTAAAATAAAATCAACTCAAAAACACTATGATTATCACAATATATATAAATCCCTACACAAAAACTGATTTTCAGGACAAAAGGTGAAATTTACTCTAGAAATCTGTACACTACCCTGGAAAGGAAAAGGGGTAGGTATGAGTGTTATGGCACTTTTTCTGAAGTCCAACTAAGGGCTTAGTAAAACCATTAATCTGAGGCAGTACAAGACTTCACTCTTACTATAAGGCTGTACCACCTGAGTTCAGGGTAGCGTAGACAGAGCAGCCAGGCTTATTTTAGGAGGAAGAGAGGGCTGTAGAATCAGTACAAAGAAATTGTATTATACATATGGTCCACATATGCACATGAAACCCACGACATGTGCAGAAAACATCATCTTGCCCAAAATAATATTGGACAACACAGACATATTCGCCCCCACCTTGACAAAGATCATAAATGCCTCTTTCAGAGATAAGAAAGTTCCCGATGCCATTAAAAAGGTTACAGTAACCCCCCTGGTAAAAAAAACCCAATCTAAACCAACGGGAACCGAATAACCTTAGACCCATAACTAACTGCAATTTCATCCTCAAAATCATGGATAAAATCACCACCATGCAACTTCAGACACATGTGGAGGAATCAAACTCCCTCCACCCACAACATTCCGGTTTCCGCCCTGCCCACAGTACCGAGACAGCTATGTTAGATTTTCAGACCAAAATGCTCGGTATTATTGACAAGGGTAAGACAGGCCTTCTCATCCTACTCGACCTCAGCGCCCCATTCGACCTCCTTGACCACAACTTACTCCAGAATGCTCTAAAAAAGTCCACCAACTGCTCTGACGAAGCCATCAGCTGGATAATGTAATTTTTAAAAAACAGAATATCCAGGGTGCACTGTGGGGACAAGTCCTCCTTGGAAAAAGAAATCCTTTGTGGAGTTCCCCAAGGGGCCAGCATGTCACCACTGCTGTTTAATCTCTAATTGAGGTACCTATGCCTCGTTCTCGACCATATCAACACCTACTTCACTAACTACGCTGATGATACGGAGCTTGTATTTGAACTAAGTGGCAATTATCAGAAAGACAGCGAGCAACTTACCACGATATATAACCACGTGGAGCAATGGATGGACTCCAATTGGATGTGCCTTAACGGGAAAAAAACAGAGCTCATGATTTTCGGTTTAACCTCCGCCCGTGCTAAGTTATCCCCTTCCTACACATCCTTTCAGATCAAAGATACACCCATATCGGTCTTGAGCAAAGTTAAAACCCTCGGTATGCTGCCGGAAGCATCCTTGGGGGCTGATGCCCAAGCACAATACATTAAAAAAAACTGTGCCTACCATCTACGACTGATAAAAGCCATCAGACCATTTATATCAGAGGACAACTGCGCGACCATAGCAAGAGCCACCATCCTGTCGCGCCTCGACTATGGGAACGCCTTAGTCCTGGGTGCCTCCAAGCAGTGCCTACAAAGCTACCAAGTTGTACAGAACAACGCTGTAAGAATTATCAAGCTCAAATCCAGAACAGAGCATATCAGCAACTCCAGAAGGGAGCTTCACTGGCTGAAAATTAAAGACAGGGTGCACTTTAAGACCTTAACCATTGTGCATAGATGCATTCACGGAAAGGCACCAACGTACCTAAAAATGAGGATCAAACCATACGTCCCAAATAGAACACTGAGATTGTCGCAACTCAGCAAAATTGCCACAGCCCCACACAAACTTAAAAGCGGCCTAGGCAGAGCCTTTCCGACCCTAGCTGCCAGTCTCTGGAACAACCTCCCGAACCACCTAAGACTGGAACCCAACTACACTTGCTTTCGCAAAATGGTAAAAACCCACATATTCAAATAACCTTCCACCCTTCTATCTCCCATGTTAGAGTAATTTCTTGTGTTCGTCCCGTCCTATCCGTCCCACTACCTGTTTGTTCTGTCTTCTCGTGTTCTTGTTTCGGCGCCCCGAGGCTCGCGAGCTACCGGCGCGATATAAATATTAAAAATAAAATAAATAAAGAAATAAAGAAACACTGACACACTATGGGCCTCATTACAAGTTTGGCGGTAGCCTTGCCGGTAAAACCGGCAGGCTGCCGCCCAACTTGTGAATTTTACCGGCACCCGGGAATGGGAAATTACTGAGTCATTACGGCCTGCCGGACCCGGTATTTGCCCATTCCCAGGCGCTGGTAAAAAATGCTCCCCATTCCCATTTCATCCCAATAGGGCTAAATGGGAATGGTGAGGCCGGATGCACCGGCACCATTCTGAATGGTGCCGGTGCATCCGACATGCTCTGCTCGCGGGTGCCGGTCAACCCGCCCGGTCAGACCTGGCTGGTGAAAAGGCACCCGCAAGCAGAACTCATAGTTTGCCGGTCCGGTAACTACGGTACCGACAAGCTTACCGGTACTGTAGTTACTGGAAAGGCAAACTTGTAATGAGGCCCTATGTATTGTAAAAATAAAGGATGTATTCTATATACAAGCAGTCCAAGAGATTCTTGGGTAACTAAGTACTATAATAAACCACATAAACACATTATAAAAACACAACACTATGCTTTAAATACACAGATCAAAGCACAGACCTTATTTAGAACACCTAAACATATTTCTAGGGGGGGAGGGTTAAGACCATAGATTACCTTCTGATTACTCTCAGTAATACAAGGGTAGTAGAGCCTGTCAGTTATGCAGTGACACACAACAGGAAATCACATAGTCAACTAACTTGCAAATATACTTTTCTGAATAGTGCAACACAGATTCAAGGAACAGTATATACCTCTACTACTTTTGTGATAACACACAGTTATACTAGGTGAGTAAGACCTTTTTTGGTGTAATATACAATTACAGTTGCTTTTCAGCTCAGTGGAACACAGGCTAAGATAAGCAAGAACTCCTTACACTAATTTTGTATGCACCAGGCAGACCAAGGGCACCTACACCTAAAGGAACACTTTCAGGAATGGCACACAGATATTATAGGCAGGTAAGACCTAATGTTGTAACATTGTGCAATCCTTCATATGATTCTGGGTTTTATTTTACTAGTCAAAGAGATAAAAAAAATGAATATTGTGCATGTTATTTTGGCCATATTGTTTGGTTAGCATTATGTTTTATTTGTGTGTGTGTCTCTTCTGCTCGGAGCAGGAGTTTGCTAATTTCACTGTTTTTCCAAATACATTTTCCCCCTTTTGCATTCACAGGACAGTTGTTTATTTTTCTTTTCATTCAGGTGCAGCCATCTCATTGTCCATTTTGGGTTTGGGCACGTAATAGACAACATTGAGAGATTTGGATTAGCCGCCTGACAGGGGTGCGGGCGTGTTGTTGAGGAGATTTTTCCTCAGAGATCGGGAGGATTCCCGCTGTGGAGACCGGCCCTCTTGCAGAATCTGAAAAAGCCCACAGGTTTTCCCGATTCATGAGAGAGGGGAAGAAGAGAGAGCGCAGTCGACACGGGCACAGGAACTGGTCGGTGCGCCTGCCAATAAGAAGAGCAGGCCTTCCTAGACCTGTTGGCAGTCTGGTTTCCTCATCGAGCAATTGTGCCCTTGCCGCCCGCAGTCGCCGGGGACGTGCGAAGGTGGCTAGCTATCCGCCGTATTTGTGTTTCTGACACTGCCTCGCCTTGTATGGGGGGGTCGGGCCTCCCTCGGAGGGCTGCCAAGGTTGAGTTATAAACTCCCTGGGGACAGCTTGTCAGAATCTGGTTTGTCTGAATGCGATCGCACAGCCATGAGGTAGGATGGAAAGGACTGAGAGGGAGGAGAGAAAACTTATGAGCAGTCTTATATATAAACCCTTGTACTGCAGTTTGGTGCACTTTGTTAAATACGCCTAAATAAAGAAAGTACATTATATTAGCTTTGTTGGCTGTTACAGGCCCGGCTGTTAATGTAATTCTAATCGAATGATACTTCACACACTAGTAGCTCCTGGGATGGTAACTCTTGCTGTGGCGTGCATATCATTTAGTAGAGTGACTGGTTGAGGGAAGAGAGGTGCACCTACGTGGACAGCACGGTTGGGTTGCTGGCTGTTGTAACCAACTCAAGCCAGTGCGAGCTACGGTCTAGAGTGAGTTTGCAGGTAGTTGCAGTGTTATCCTCCTATACGTGAGTCTGTGTGGAGTAGACAAACTCTACGGTTGAAAATGTACACTATCCCTGGTGTCGGGTTTCCCCCATGTGTCTGTACTTTGCGTATTTTCCCTCTCTATCTTTTACCTCTGGCAAAGTTTAGGAGGAGTGAGAATGTTTTGTTCTGGCACAACGGGTTGGAATGGGTTTTTGGGATGTAGGATAAACAAAATAAAGGAAATAAATTAATTTCCGGTGACTATTCGAGTGTATACTTTACCTCATACAACTTACTGAGTTTGTGTCTGGATTCCAAGTTGTGTTTACTTGGACAAATGCTCCACCAGGGATAGCTGTGAGCTTTATTACATCCCTTTTGTTCCATTTCAGACACACTCAAGTTGGGACTAGATCCCTCTTGCTGTGTCCTTTGAATGGCGAGCATTTATGTTCTGTGTTGTGTTTTTGTTTTCCTTCTTTTGTCGGGGGGAAATTCTCCCAGGGTCGGCTGGGCCGTCCGCGGACCTCCGGGCAGGGAGGCCCCAACTCCTCCTTTATATCCCAAAAAAAATGAGTATGAGACACACGCAAGAAGCAAGGTGATTCTGCTGTTTATTAAACAAAACAGCAGGGATGGGTCAAGGATCGTACGCGTCCGTCCTGACACTCTCTTCTTAATCGTGGGGCTCACAGGCCCTTTTTACCTTAGTATGATGCGCTACTTGCGTCACCTGGGAAAGTTAGCAAAAAACCTATCGTCACTCTGGATTGGCTCCTCGAGTGGTAGGGTTAGTATAGCATACGTATAGAGAGCGTTATTAGTGGTCGAGGGTTAGTCAGGTGGTATACTTGGGTTGTCCCTTCAATTTGATACATGAAAATTGTTACATAAAGACCCCTGAGGATTGGCTAATGTTAATGGCGTCAGTGATAAGAGGCCCATGTTCTGATTGGTCCACTCGCGAGCCCCCCAGTCTGGGACCATCGCTGTTCCCAGCTCGCGGTGCACCTGTCATTTGCAACAATGTATCACTATGGGTATGTGCAGACAATGTGAGGATTTATTCATATGCTGGAAGGCAGACTACTCCCACCGCCGCAGATGTCCATTGAGTCGCTTAATTGTATCTGCCTGTGTCTTGGAACGTGGGATCCAGGCACCTCCCTCCTCCTGGGCCTGGCACCCTGTCAGGTTCGGCTTGGTCACGTGAGGTGAGACCGTGGTTGAGGCAGAATTCTGCACAATTAATATTGCATTTTCCACTGTGTGCCTGGCTTAATTTGCAGGTGTGACCTTGGTGTCGGCTTGCGGCATGCGACTTTGCAACATTGTGCCCTTGACTGTCTGCTCTCGCCGGGCTCATTCTGCAGGGTCAGCAACTGTACTCTTGCTCATTCAATGTTCATGGAAGCTCTTGCTTGCGGCCTACTTGGGCCTAGTGCATAGGTGGAACCGTTTGATACACAGCGCTTTGGGTTATGGTATCATATTGCTTTATCCCCAGTATCAGGTCTTCGTTATATTTCTCATTGTAATGCATGGGTTTAGGAGAAGCGTGAGCAAGCATTTTAGATGAGTTCATTGTGCGTCTTGCGTTTCTGCAAGGTCTATGTGAAAAATAATAAAGATGCGCGTCAGTGGGTGTGTCCGTCACCTACGTCATAGCACTGAATATGTTCTTCGCGTGGATTGGTGTGGGAGTGTCCAGTGTGCATGTTTGCACAGGTGTGCTGACCGTTGGCTAGGTCGTCATGGCACCTCTAACGATGTGTTGATTTAGTGTTGGATGGTTCAGTCGAGTCCATCCATGCCGCAGGTGTCGGCATGGGCAGGGCAGGCTGGTGGGCAGGCGGGTGGGCACGCGGGTGGCACATCCGTATGTTCCTGTACCAGGGTATTTGGTCGTCTGGTAGATGGGCAAACTCCTCTCGTGGCGGGTGCCTGGGCCGTGATCCTCTAGGCCAGGGGTGTGAGGGGATTGGTGGGAGCCTTTTGTTCCATTCTCCCACTTCACTTTCCTTTCTTGTCGCCTTCCTTTTGTTTTTTCGTTTGAGTGTGTGGCAGACTGCAGATACCAATAGGTCTGTGATAAGCTCGAATTTGTGCCCAGTAAAAAATGCCTGGAGATTTGCCTACTTAGTAAGGCCAAAGAGGATCATCAACAGTTTTGAGGCCATGTTTACGCGGGTTCTATTCACTCAGAAATAGCGTTGATATATCTAAATATATATATATATATACATTTATGACTTTAAAAGCTGTTTTTACTCTTCAAGGCATCTTTTAATAGGGGCTTCTCTAACTGGAAATGTTTTGATCGCTTATCTTATGGTACTTGGTGGAAGTATATATGCTACATTCACAGAATAGAAAAGGGTTGCGCCACTTCTCTAATTGATGTACGTAAATATCATCAAAAGTGGAGTCCACTGATCGAATATCTTAATGCCTCCTCAGCAGTGTCCTTTTAATTTGTTGTCTCAATTTGTTTTGTCTTTTCCTCCTTCTCCTCTTGTGTCTTGTATTGTGTTGTCTGTTTTGTTCTTCTTTTGTGTTTTTGTAGTCCTTGCAGATATATATTTCTCATATATTGCCTCAATAAATTCTGATGTTAGAGTTTTGCAAGGAACTTTTAGTGCATCTCTACATTTATTGTAACCTTGATGCACTATGTTGTGCCTTTTAATTGTGCCTTTTAATTGTTAACTCAACTTAAATTTGAATGTTGGACTATTGTTTAGCAATTATTATAATGGTTATGAGTTGATACTATATCATACCTACAAGGTACTTTATGATATACCTGACCATACCAAGGTACGTAACATAGACTTCCTTCTGATTACATGCATTAGACAACTTACAATACTATTGCAGTTGCTTTTCAGAGCAGTGTAACAAAGATAGAGGTAAGCAATAACTAAGTAAAACCTATATACTTGTTATTCTGAACAGGCTAACAGCATGTCAGGGCAAGCAAGACCCAATAGGGGACACTCATACATTTATCCTAACAGGAGTAGTAAAGTAAAAGCAACAGCATTCCTTTTGGGGAAGAGGCACAACTAATTCACAGCTGAGTAACTTAACCTTATATATACTTTTCAGAATAGTGCGACACACATTCAAGGTAAGTAAGAACTTTTGTAATTGCTCACTCTCAGAGTTACAGCTACCAACCAACTTCTTTTACAAGTAAGTAACTTCTGAACACTTGCTAATCTTTTCAAGGCAGAACCCTTTTCTCATCCAGTCCTTCCCTTATTCTATAGCATGAGTTCAATCAGAGACAGTAGAGGGTCCCTAGTGGTCTAGGTGCCAGCTGTAGGCAGGGTGAGACACTGTTCAGTTGCAGGCAAAGTGAAATTCCAGAGAAAGGCTGTTCAAAAAAGTAAGTATTTCACTTTAAATTTAGTTGAGGGTCGAGGGACTTCAGACAAGACACCCTAGGAAGATTCCCCAGTGGGCCTGGGTGAACTGGATGAGTGGCCTCCAAATCACAGAAAACACCCCAAAGCTATAAATACATCACAAAGACTTATGGTAGATAAATACCCCAGCCAACACAGTACCTCAGCATAGAAGAAGAGTTGCAGCAGGAAGACTTCAGGATCTGCAGCCAAAAACCTGGTAGATGGGTTCCTTTGTCAAGAAGACGGAAGAGTTGACTTTGGAAAGACTTTTGCAGCAGGTATCACAGGAGAAGGCTCCAAGCAAGAGTTTCCTCATGGCTGGATGCGGCTCTGTGGATTTGGCACCCTTTGAGGAGCACAGAAGAAGACAGAATATTGCTATTCGGATTTGCGTCATTTGCAAGGTCCAGAACTCTGATGAGGGGACTTTGTGGACTGGAATCGTGCCTCAAAGTGTCTGCAGGATTAGGAATTCTGAAGACCGTGCAATGCAAGATGGCTCAAGGTCCCAGGGGGTTGCAGCACTGCAAGGTTGCAGCACGGCATGGGATGGCTCAAAATGCAGGCCTTCCTGAGTCTAGTGAGTCTCACCAGGCTCTGGGTCAGGGTTGTCGTTTTCGAGTGGAAGGAAGGGCTACAGCAGGCTCCAGTTACACAGCAGGATCTCTGGTCGCTGTAAATAGTCTCAGCTGTGGTTTCTTCATCTTCCTTTTCCAGTTTGGTTCCAGTGGTCGACTACCTCTTCAGCTTGCAGGATCAGACTTTTATGCAGGAACCAAGCCAATCAAACTAATGATACTAATGATTGGTTATTTATAACGCTTTTAATACCCAGAGGTTTCTAAGCGCGGACCCAGGGTTCGAACCTGTGGTACTCCGTGTCGACTTGCTTCTAGGGCGGGCAGGTTGCCCCTGAGTTCTCCTCCCCCCCATGCAACATTCAAACTTGGGGGGTTGGCAATCCTATCAAGTCAGCCAGCCTTCCATTTTGAACTGGATTCTCGCAGTCAGGCTGCAAGACAAAGGGCTGCAGAGTTTTGAACTCCTCACTCGCTTCCTGCTTTCACAGACACTCTGGAGCCTGGGCACTATGTTGTGCCTTTTAATTGTGCCTTTTAATTGTTAACTCAACTTAAATTTGAATGTTGGACTATTGTTTAGCAATTATTATAATGGTTAATTGTTGATAATTATATCCTGTATTTATCCATTACAAAACCTAATAAAAATTGCTAAACAAATGGAAGTTGCTGTTTCTTTTGCATGAATCATCAATTGTCGTTAAGTACTGTATGAACTATGTGTGCACTCTTATTTTAACTGTAATTGTATAGAAGAAGGCATGCTTGCCCAATGTGCCCAGGACTGCCAAGATAAAGCTGTTTAATTTATTTATTTATTGGTCCAGTAGATAAAGGAGCCCACTTGGTTATCAACCTTAATTGTGTGCCTGGTTCATTCATCACTGTTCTGGTGTGAAATTGAGTATCTCCTCCTTATTGAGGACAGTGCAGTGTGACTAAGGGGAAATGGGGCTAGCTGTGAAATTTCGACCCTGGTGGAGGCACTCATTTGTTTATAGACAGGTTGGATATTTCATCTTTGCTCTCCCTGGATGCAAAGGCCACGCCCACGGAGGCTGCAAGGTGTGTGTACCGGAGTGGGGAAATATGAGTTGCTTCTAGGGCGGGCACGTTGCCCCTGAGTTCTCCTCCCCCCCATGCAACATTCAAATTTGGGGGGTTGGCAATCCTTTCAAGACAGCCGGCCTTCCATTTTGAACTGGATTCTCGCAGTCAGGCTGCAAGACAAAGGGCTGCAGAGTTTTGAACTCCTCACTCGCTTCCTGCTTTCACAGACACTCTGGAGCCTGGGCGGGTAGTCCTTAATTGTGTGCCTGGTTCATTCATCACTGTTCTGGTGTGAAATTGAGTATCTCCTCCTTATTGAGGACAGTGCAGTGTGACTAAGGGGAAATGGGGCTAGCTGTGAAATTTCGACCCTGGTGGAGGCACTCATTTGTTTATAGACAGGTTGGATATTTCATCTTTGCTCTCCCTGGATGCAAAGGCCACGCCCACGGAGGCTGCAAGGTGTGTGTACCGGAGTGGGGAAATATGAGTTGCTTCTAGGGCGGGCACATTGCCCCTGAGTTCTCCTCCCCCCCATGCAACATTCAAATTTGGGGGGTTGGCAATCCTTTCAAGACAGCCAGCCTTCCATTTTGAACTGGATTCTCGCAGTCAGGCTGCAAGACAAAGGGCTGCAGAGTTTTGAACTCCTCACTCGCTTCCTGCTTTCACAGACACTCTGGAGCCTGGGCGGGTAGTCCACAGGACTCACGCTGAAGATAAAGTTAACACAAATGAGTTTCCCACCCTGGATGTCAAGGGAAGGATTAAGAAAGACAAGAAATACCGAAATGTTGAGAAAAGAAAACCCGGGCCATTTTGGTAAAATGAGCACCCATGGGTGCCTTTACCAGGGCTGAGCAAACAGGCGGGTCAGTAATAAAAAAAAATACACAGTCTAATACATTATTGTATATGTATTAAACTGCATCAATTTGTCTGCTATTCATTCGATAAACCTTATACTTGGACATTTTGCAGAATTTCATTCTTTCACAATTGCACATTATTCCCTAGATTGCCACATAGCACTGTTATTCTTTTAAAACCTGTATATAAAAGATTCCCCAGCATGACATAAATTGCTTTAATAAAAAGGACAAATGCAATTATCACACATTTGCATGAACTTGTAAACAACAATTGCCACAGTCTATCTGCATGGTCCATAAAGTGATGCGCAATGAATTGCATTACCCATCGTTGCCTGGGCAATTCATTAACAGGGCATTCTAAAATTAAATGTTTCCATGTTTAATTGTTGACACAATCAGTATACACAATATATTTTCACAAAACATACACAAAATAACTTCAAAGGCTGCAGGAAAGAAGAGAAAGGTAAGGGAAAGGGAGGCATCCGGTGAGGCTGTATAGGGAGAAAATGGAGTCCTGAGCATTCTAAATTTTATTCAGATAGAACAGAACATTAAACTTGCAATACGATATCTCAGTAGCTTAATGCACCGGCTACAAATAGCTATGTGTAAACTGCAGGTCCCAGGTTTGGATCTGGGTTATAACTAAAATAAAACTCAACCTTTTTCTGAAGATAATAAATGTAGCAAAGTTGAAATGGGCAATTGTAAAATTTGATGTCAGACCATACAGGTCAGTCACTTGGCAGGTATATTTGGGTTTTCTTTTTATCGTTCAGAGTCTGATGCATTGAGTATTATGAAAGTTTATAATATTATAGGGGATTCATAATAGACATGGACCTCTGAACAGCTTGTAGGAATGAAGAAGAGTCAGTTATGCATTAGATGCGCATGAATGTTCACCATGCTTTGTTTTAATGAGGAGCACTGCGGTTAATTAGTTTATAGTAGGAAAGTCCATGGCTGCTAAGTTATAACATCAGAAAGGCCAGTGGGGCTGAGGCAGGGTCAGTCAATGGTCAAACATTCCTCATGCAGACGTTTCATCTTCTGAATTTGCTTAACTGAATAGCATTTAGTTGGGTACTATTGCAATGTTATGAGGCATATACTTCGGAAAAGGCACACAACTTGCAGTGTTTTAAAAATATATATATATTTTATCAGTATAAGCACATCATTAATTTAGTTTCATTGATAAAGAAGCAGCCAGGTGCAAGCCATTAGTCAATCCGGCACTTTGTTATCTTTGGTCATCCCTAGCAGGAAATATTCGGACCCTTTCCATTATGTTTACACTTTCTTTTGAACATGTGCTGGCAGAAATGTTCAACTCACTATTTACAGCATCATGTAATCAGCATCCACTTGTCATGAGATCAACCTAAATCGGTCACCTGAATCTCTTGAAAGTTTAGTGGAACAGATGCTCATACATTGCCCCAGGCACGTAATCAAATCCAGACAAGTAGCTGGTGGGAATGGCATATATGTTCCTTGCCACCTCCCACCAAGCAAACTCATATCATCTACCCACAGATATAAAACATGAAAACCGTAGCACAGAAGCCGCATCACAGTCCACCATATCAGTGATCACTTGAGACAGTCATTAGCAGCATGTGCTTTGTGTATTTTCCTTTTATCTTTTTCCACATCAACATTGTGAATGCCATCCGCTGCACCATTGCCTTCAGCATCAACTCCCACATCACCATCTAATCCTACATCAGCCTCGCTTATGTCTTCCCCATCAACATCCACATATTCAACCACAGACAAACTCTTTCTTATCTGTCTATACTTGCCATAGCTGCAACCCATACTGTGCCTCTAGACCAGTACCACATACCTCATCCTGCATTGCAGGCACACACATTCCTAGTTGCACATCAAAAACATGTTTATCACTATTGACACCGTCTTCCTTTACCCATCCTATCTCCCATACACATCACCACAACATGCTATTACACCATCTCTCCGCCTTCCACATTGAACAGCCACCAATGAACATACACTTTTTATATTTAATTTGTATTTTATTGAACATTTGTAAGGCACCTATACTTAACCCACTTTCTCATCCAGATACCTACAACTACTTTACACTGATCATAATCCCTTTTGCCCTACCTCACCCACTACCAACACTCATCACTTACATACTGCCACACACCTCACCCCTCACTTGCACTTCCGACAATCATTTACCTACTCACATCTCCTAACTAACCTCAACACTAATCTTCGCTAGCCCCTTTTTCCACCTTCACATACTCACTGGCTAGTGAACCTTCCCACACACTACTTGACCACCCAAGAGACACAAAGAAACATGAAGTGCATGTACCCTAGAAGTGTCACATCAGTTAAGACCCCAAATAGTGGAAGATGCAAGCCATACCAACAGCAACAACACCCAAACATCACAAAAGGCTTTAGGTCTCACCACCAGATACAAAAAACTGAAGACATTGAACTGGGGGTCCCAGTCCTTCATAAGCTTTGACATCTGTGGATCAGGCAGCGGAGACAGGACACTAGACAAGGAGGCAGACGGATGCCCGGGCTGGTTCAGAAATCATCTTTATTACAGATTCAAAGACATCAGAAGCACTGAGCTCCTGAATCAGTTGTCTTTTATACCTTTCTCAGGCTGATGAAATATTACATATTATTGCACAATACATTTTGTTTGGTCCTTATTTATTTATTTACTTATTTATTTATTTATGTCATTTGTTATACACCCAGACCCTGAGGTATCACAGCGAAGTTGCAGACAGTTTGGTTATTACAATCTTTACAGTTAAAACAGTAGGTATTAGGACAATAAAGTACAGTATACGGTAATATCAATACATAAAAGCATCGATGAAGGCATAGTTGGGTCAGGTTGGGATAGCTGGGTCCGTTAGAATGGGTTGAATAGCCAGGCTTTCAGCGTTTTTTTAAATCACTGGGAGGTTCTTCATGCTTTATATTTATCGGGAGAGCATTCCAATATCTGGGGCTAGGACTTTGAAACTGCTGCCTCCAGCTCTCAAGCATTTCTAGCGTGGGATTTCTAGGAGTGAGTTGTTGCTGGATCTAAGGGATCTGGTGGAGGATTTTACTTGATTGAGTTGTTGATGGAAATAGGGGCTTTATTGGCAATGCATTTATGTGTAATGCATAAGGTTTTGAATATGATTCTCGCCTTAATGGGTAACCAGTGATTATCTCTCCTAATGTTGGAACATTAAACTAAAACCTTGCAACTAAAAGCAAACCCCTATTTATTTTATTATTGGTTGGCTTAACTGCCACTCACCAAGCCCACATGACTTCTCTTGGCAAGCTTAATTTGACTGACACATAGACTAATTAAACTTGTGTGAGATTCAGCCGGAACTCATTATAAATACTTTATCGCCTTCCAAAAAACAGCTCTTATCTGATCATCAAGGCCTTCCAACTTCACTGGGCAGGCAATACTGTGGGAACTGTCATGAGCTCAGCATATTTGTTGCTATCTTAAGCAACCTTTCTGTCTAATTGGTCATTTTCTCAGACTTTTAGCCGGCTTCATGATCCATCACTGTCGGCATTGCCTGCCAAGAAATTCTAAATATACAATACCACATATTTGTCTACAGCGAACTGCTGTCAAAGAATATTCTGGGTTCACAATGAGTCATCTATTTTAACATCTGGTCCAGAAGCCATTTTGTTTCCCGCATCCATCTTAGATTCTACCTGAGCCTGTTCAGCCTGAATGTTCTGTTCAGCTACCAATGGGGAGTTTGTTATTTACTTTTGTGCATAACTCAGTTTCTGTTTAGTTCTCAGACTATATTTTTTAGATATTTATGATGTACGTATAATACCTAGGTTTTCTGTATTCAGTTCAAGGGGGGGTCTAACACCTCCCCTACAGTCCCCCCTCTGGTCTGCATTCAAATAACTATTCAATACACGACCACTATACCCAATGTCCACCCTTCTCCATATTCAATGTAGCAATGCATCCCGGTCCCAATCACCCCCCTCGTGTGGTGATCTGTCTCAACATGGAAGGTATTATAAAATATTTCTTCGAAGTCAACAATAACATATTTTATTCTCCTATTCTAAACACGTATGTATCCTTAAAGAATACCTGTGTTTGCTTTTATCTGAATCTCACCTCTATTACCTAATTTACTATAAACTAACTATGCACATAAGGTAAATACGACCACTACGACAATCGAGAGAAAATCATTCCTTGAGAGGACCCACCAATCCATTTTGTAATTGTTTCCATTTGGCTTTTATTGCACACTTTTTCCTTTCTCCCACCCTACGATGCTTCCTTGCTTCCCATTCTCTTCCCCATGCACATTCTTAGTGCTTGTCTTCTTTTTTCCATTCGTCTTTCATCAACACATCTTCCACCCGATTTCTTTATTCTCCTTAATCCAAATCCACAAACTTTCTCCATTTAGTCCATACTTTATTTTTGTCCTGTAGGCTGCTTTGCAGCAAGTTCATGGGCCCTTTAAATGCATAGGCCAGTAACCCACTGTCTTTTATTTTACACGGTACTACTCAGACTCGTAGTTTGTTTATCCAAAGTCAGATAGTCAATAGGGGGGCATTCAAATACTTCTGGGGAATACAAGGATGGGGGAGTCTTCGTAAAAACACAGAATACTGAAATGATTATGACTGGGCATCTGGCTGGGCCCCTCGATCTTCTTATCTCTGCATGCAGGGTCAGTTGCCGCCAATTCTGCTGGTTTATATGTCTCTCCCGTCCATCTGTAATATAAAACTGAATGAGTTTTCTTTGAAAAATAAGTATGTCTCCATCGTTAGTACTTCCTCTTCAAACCCAACCCTTAAAAAGCTACTTGTGTGTTTCTTTAAAATATTCCTGCCTCCTAAACAATCTCTACTGCATTTGTCTTCATTTCTAATACAACAAGATGGCTGCTCCTTTCTTTCTTTTCACACATCTTTAACTTATATTTAAATACTTGCTGGCTGATATCGGGATGGCCTATGATCTGAATTTGTGAAATAAATACATCGACCTGTGTCTAGCATTGTCCTATTTTCTTATGGGCATTCTTTTATTCTAAAACTACATATCATATCCTTTTAAAGGTCCTCTGAGGTTGACATTCTAAAACCAGAGAGTCAAAAAATAACAAACAACGAACAGACAACATAACAAATTCAAAACACTTAAAAAAAAGGATGTCTTCTTTGAATGCCTCCTTCTGTCTTCTTGGTGTATCCGTAGCGGGAGAAGACAAAGCTGGTGTGGGTTTCTTGCTCTCTGTAGAAAACCGAAAATAGAGGCAAAATCATATTTGAGTCTGGCAAGGTGGTCAGGTTTTTCCCTCGCATAGATCCTTGCTCCTTCCGGTCTATAAAAAGAGATTTATTATTACGGTCATTTCTTGACACTCTCAGCCCACTGACATGTAGGCCTAGTTTTCTGTCCCCAAAACCTGTTGGTGCACATAAAAGAACATTTGATCATTAGTGTAGCAATTAGGCCTGTCTTTAGTTTTCCTGCTATGCTGAAAGTTCTTCTCTGCACTTTTGATGTCTTCCTTCTGCTAGCATGGGACTGCGGTCTTCTTTTTTCTTTTGCTGTGCCTTTTATTCTATTGAGATATAATTGACATATTTCACGGCACGCCACCTGCTGCTCGCCGCTTGCCGCTTCGCATACACTAATCTTACCTACCCTGTTATTTGGAACCCAGCACTGTTCCTATTAAATTATTGCAAATGTCCTATATAAGAAATGCATTGTTTTGCCTATTCTAAATACTCAAAAAGGTTACTCCACCTTTTATCCAAAGTCTTCTGTGTCCTTGTCGATAGAAAACTGTATCCCTTAGTGCCTTTTTTCTGTAATCACCTGGGTCCTCTTACTCCTAATAATGATTAACAGTGTGTCCACACACTGCAATGTGAACTGATACTTATCTCTTTCTTTTCTACCTGTTCACTGAATACTTTCTTTTGTCATAATGTAATGTTTCTTCCCCTGCTAAGGCCATGTAGACATTCCTCCCCTGCTCTAGGATGACAATAATCTTCATCTGTAAAATATAAGTCAACAACATCATATACATTCAAATAATGTTTTTGTTACTTACTCTCATATGTTCTTTCATGCAGTTCTACTTATTTTGTACTTCTAGATCAATCTCGGCCATCCGTACCCCTTTGGCCTTTCACTAATCATTTATTTGTTATTACAATACACTACATTATTCAAATATAGCCAGCACCATCCAGTGTGCTCTTTGCTACTTTAATATCCATTCATTCATTCATTTGTATTTATTTATTTATTTATTTCACTTCCCTAAATTGTCATCACTCGCTTTTAGTTTTGAGTTCCTTAGTCCTGTGCAGTTAGGGTCAACTGTTTAGTATTATTTTACACAAATTAGTTTAATCATAACACAAACCTTCATATTTGTCATATTATAATCCCTTGCAAGCATACATTTTTATTTTGTTCCCCTATTCATTTCACTAGACCCAATGCATAAGGGCCTTTGGTCCATCGGACACTTGGCACTCTCTCCAAGCTATCCTGAAATTATGCAGAGCACTGCTACATTACTGCCACATGCTAGACGATTTTCCCTTTTCTTTCACAATGTGTGATGCTCCTAAAGAAACACCACTTCATCTTTTGTTTAGTCTTGCCTAAATATGCCGTTATCAGTGACTTCAATCAACCTAGAACCTTCCTTGAGAACCTTCACTGTCCTCCACGGTCCACTCTTATTGTCCCTTCCTTTGAGCAAGTTCATTTTCTTTCACACTATGGCTTCTTTCAATTCCATAGGGATTATCTGCTCCCCCCTTTATCCATAGGTATCCGTGGTCTGAACACAAATTCATCAAATATTCTCACCATTTTCTCCACTAAGCCAAATAACCATGTTTAACAAGATGCTCAACTCACGATAAAAAAGACCTCTGGCTCTACTAAAACACCTCGCAGAGCCACTTGCCTTTGTATGCCAATATAAATCCTCCCGCGGTTAAATGGTGTATCCCAAAAGTGGAACACACAATCCCTTAATCAAATAAATTAAATAATCATGTTAAATTTTGCCATTCAGTCCTTTCCCAAAAATATTTAACTAGTGTATGTCATAAATATAACAAAGATCAATCATGACACACTCTCCTTCAGAGACTGATAATTCATTAATAGAAAAGGAACTCAACTTGTAGCCTCCAAGAACCCTCAATCTTCTGATAATTCACACCATCTGACACCTTTCCTCCTTCATTCATGGATGTACAGTCGCAGTGCCTACCAACAGAACAAAGATTTTTGCCTCCTACCATCACATTAACCCTCAGTACCTCTTGGGGCTTAGTGTCACCAATAATTCTCAGCACATCAAGTCGCCCTGTGGGCTGCCATATTGTGGGTGCATGCATACTCCTGTTCCTGTAAAAGGTTTTCCTCCTACCATAGTGTCACCTTCTATCCTGTCTTTGCATATTACTGAATCTACATGGGGGCACACTCTAATTGCCCCTCCGGTGAATTCATTTTACACTTGCTCTAGCTGCTGTACTTGCTGAACTCTCAGCGCTGATGTCTTAATACAATGTCTGATCCTGGGCAAACCCTTCCCTAGTTTGTGAGATATATACTGGAGGATAAGCTGCCCCCCCCCTCTTGAGAAGTTTCCATCTTGTGCATATCCTTGGCTTTTACATGAACGCACAATGTGCTCTGTTATCCCATATATCTAATATAGAAGAGGAGCTCTTCTGACTAGCCCCCTATTGATTAAATCCTCCTTCCACGTTTTGGTTTATCATTCTGCATATTCTGGAATCTGTCTTGGTTATTCTACAAACCACCTCTTTCTCTATTTTCCATTCCTTTTCCTTGTGGCACAAACCCACTCCCTTATTGATCCATTTTGCGTTAAATATTCACCTGTGATGTGCCCACTGCTTGCCGCATTCTCAGTCCTCCTCCACTCGTCAACATTGCCCCTTCTATGGCATATTTTGACAATTCCTTTTTTTAACTAACTTGGCTTCGTTGAGTTTTCCTAGCATTGTTTTTCTTCTTATTCTCCTCTAGCAGCCGCTGTAATAATGCGGGATAATCAACTGTATCTTTGCACATGACCTTGCTTCCACTCCCACTTACTTCCCTAGTGCCTCTGTACCTATCTGACATAAACTGTGGTGAAATACTACCACTGTTTTCACCTCTGCTTCCACGCTTCAGCAATTCAGTGCTTCTGATATAAGCAAGCAAATCTTCATCCTTTATATTTCTTCAAAAAAGACCAACTATTCTTATATTTCACTTTAATAAAACATAATGTTCCCATCTAGCACTCTAAATGTAAAACAAAAAGCATCCTGTATATGTGTGTTTCTCATTACAATGTTGAATTCCTTCTTCTGACTACCTATGTGTGTTTTTAAATGCATTATCTATAGTTCATTGATCGCCCATACTTAAAATAATGTGTGCCTCTGTGCATGTATGCATGTGCATGCATGTGCATGCATGTTATTCTCCCTCTTTTCATAAGCATATCATAATGGAGATTCTATCCTTGACCATCTCTATTTTTTCCCCAGTAAATAACTTCATCGCCTGTAATAATACTCCATGCTGTACTCAATAACTGTGCCAAACCTCCCTTAATAATCTTTGTTAATGCCCATCCTGGTTATACCATATTCACAAATATATTCATTTAAACTACCCCTGCAAAAAACCATAAATAGTGGGTTCCTTATTTTTAGAAGTCAGACCATCAAGATGTGTATTTCTAGAAAAAATACTTTTTCAACCTAATGTTTTCTCAATCCAATTTATTTAAATGCATCATGCCCCTTACTTGCTCTACGTGTACCTTTAGCCTCAGTGCGCTTTGCGAGCACTTCCCCTTATTGGCTACGTCTTCCATTTGCTAAATACACATTTCTGAATTTTGGCATGTGTTTTCCCAAAAAGTATTTTTGTCTCACCAATACTTGCTATTCCCCATAAATATTAATTCTGCTTACTTTAATGTTATCCGCTACTACATGAACCTACTTTTTACTGTAATTTTCCGTCATAATTACATTTTTTACTCTCTGCGTCACTTTCTCAACTTGTGTGATCCTGGACACAATTTTTTCATTTTCCTCTCCAAATGCTCCCATATTGCATAGACATAATGGGCCTGATTTTTATGGTGCTATCCCATTGAAAAATGCTCTGTGTATGGTGAGGGAAACATTGTTCCCCTTCTTAGTACCCCTCCAATGTGCTCTAATTATTTGGTGCATATGTTTAAACCTACATGCATAACATCCATGCCTCTATATTTCATTGCAATACATATCCCATGCATTCTCTCTGTCCATTTACTATCAATATTCTCGCTAATGTGGTCACCCACAGCACTCCTTGTGTGCTTCCATTTAGCAAACTGTCCTTTTTTCTCCCACAGCGCACTGAAGACCATTTTAACAAAAATGATATTTTTCTTCTCTCCTTCTCATTTGCACAATTGACCTGTGCATGTTCCAGGATCTATGCTCTTTCTAAAATGCCCTATCCCTCCTCAATAAGGGATGGCTACTTGCCACACATAAAATAAACAACTTAGGGGCGCTCTAGTGTGTGCCCATCAATAAAGCATCCATCATTACTCCATTAAATAACAAGCCACCCCCCTAAAAATGGGAATTGCCTTTTGCAATCCTAAACAATAACTGATCAGAGCCCCTCAGCTCATACATATACAATAGCTGTGGATAGCCTCCTAATACAAAGACAATGGGCCTCATTACGAGCATGGAGGTAAAAACGCAGTCATTACCGGCATGGCAGTATTAGCGCATCCGCACCCTTGACGCCACTAATAGCAGGTGATTATGAGAGCGCGAGCAAACCCCCATGCCTGTAATGGCTGCACCACCATACCGCTAAAGGCCCCCAAACCCCCTGATAGCGCCATCATGGGATCCGCCGATACCGCCTCCGCCTAGGAGCAACCCCTTAATAACGGACCCGGCAATACCATCATGCAAATACGGGTCCGTAATACCAGACTCGGAAGTAACGTCATCGCGCCGGAATAGGAAATGCGCCGGCGGCCATATTAAAAAATACAATCCATTGCAATCCTCTCAACACAGCAGTGCTACAGAGTGGAGAGCAGGGCCATACTATCCATCATGTCTAAGGCAACCCGCAAGACCACCCCCCGCTTGCGCAAGAAGCGCTTCTCCGACGAGGTGTTCAACATGCTTGCGGATACCCTGGCAGCCCATGCGGCTGAGGTGTTCGCCAACAACCTGAAAAGGGTAGTGCAACTCCGAAAAAAACAAATATGGGAGGAGGTGGCATGGAAGGTGACAGCGGTTGGCACCACCCCCTGCACGGTGAAAGACTGCAAGAAGAGATGGGATGACCTATGTCTCCGGGTGCGAAACATCCCATCATCAAATCGCAGGGAGGCCATGGCTACATGCGGGGGGGCCCATTCACCCATCAAATTCATGCAATGGGAGGAGACCTGCAGCACCACTATAAATATGGAGTCGGTTGAGGGCTTCGGTGAAATGGAGATGGGTGCAGCGACATTGGGAGATGGAGGGGCTTGACCCCGCAAACCCCAGTAAACCAAAGCATGACTTAGTACAACAGATGTGTGAAGTGAACCAAGGCAATGCATGGCCCATCATAGACACATATATAGATCCATGTCCTGATGGTGGCCCAAACCCTGGCACAATGAAATACATGCTCCGTGCCAATCCCATTACCAACAGACACCCAACACACAGGGATCAATCACATGTCACACATCACACAAACCGCAATACAACGGTATGCCGCCTGGTACACATCAGTACAGAATGGAGAGGCCACGGCATATGCCAATATGCCCCCCCCTTGAAGTACACTGTGTGTCACACCTACAAGAATGCAATGCATGAAAAATGAAATACTGTACAGTACCAAATCATGCATCTTGCATGTAACACCATCACCGATGCCCTGCATCTCTTGTTCCCCCACAGGCACTGACACAGAAAGTGAAGGGCAGGACCCTGCCCCAAGGGCATCGACACACTCTAAGGCATCCAGGGCAGACAAGAAGGCACTGGGCCATCCACCTCCAGGGCAGCACCAACACCCAGAGTGCAACCCAGGGCACCAGTACAGCCCAGGCCAGCTGAGGAGGATAATACAGCAGCCGACGAGACTGCCAATACAGAGTCGGCAACAATTGCAGAGCCAGAGGCTGATGGTGTGCAGTCCGCTGCCACCAGTTCTGTAGGTGAGGCAGCAGCCACAGGCCCGCTCAGCGTCGTGGATGTCTACGCCGAGGAATACCAGGACATGGACGGCAACATCCATGTAGAATGTCCCCGTACACCAAGCCCCCAGTCCACCCCCAGCACTCCACACAGGGCACACTAGCATGCCCCATTCAGGTACATGCGGTTCCACTGGCAAATCTGCATCTGTCCACCACGTCAGAGGGCAGTCCTCCAATGGTCCACCCAGCCACAGCACCGTCCACCTCTACAGTCCCCAATGACATGGAGGCACGCCTATCGAGGGAAGAGGCCCGCCAGGACTCAATGATAGAACTGGCCTGCCAGTATGTGGCCGAGGGTGAACAGACACGCCGTGAAATACGGGAGGCAAATGCCGCAACCTTAATGGCCATCAAATCAACGCCATAGTCATTTGTGACAGTTTAGGGGCGGTAATACAGGTTCTTAGGAGGATGCTGGACCATATGCAGCAGCAACAACCTGCACCGGCAGTGCCACATCCATCCACCTCCACCCCATCGACCACACCTGCCAGCTCGACTCCCTCAAGCCCTGTGCGGATGACGAGGCGCAGCGCAAGACACATGGACATGCTGCCCCCAGACCCGAAAAGAGGCCGGAAATAGCCGGTCCACCCACATTGTGGGATGGTGGTGTTTGGGGCTGTTTATCGGGGGTATGGGGTGTTTGAGAGGTATGGGGTGTTTGGGGGGTATGGGGCATTTGGGGGGGTCTGGGTCATTTGGGGGCTTTTGGAGGAGGGGGGAGGGTGTGTGAGAGGTGGAGGGATGAAGCACTATACTGTTATTTTTCCTAATACACCCGTTGTGTTCAAATTCATTTCATGGCTGGACATTGTGCATTTCATGGTTGTAGGTCAAAAGATTGAATCAAAAGGATCTAAATACAATAGGGTTGAATCAAAAGGACCGAAAACAAAAGGGTCGAATATTTTTTTAAAAATCTTTTTTTTGGGGGGGTTCCACCCCAAACCCCTGTTTTTGGTGTAAAAATCACCTTTTTTTCCTATACGGAAACCCCAAAAAAATCAGGTCAATGTCAGGTGGCAGTGGTACGTTTCTCCGGAGGCACATGTTGTGCAGAATGACACAGACCATGGTGATCTTTGCCACCTTCTCAGGCCCATAAAGGAGTGCTCCAGCAGACCAGCTGGGTCAGCAGAACCGTGCCTTCAACAGGCCAATGGTCAGCTCAATCACAACACGGGTACGGGTATGAACCCGATTGTACTCCTCTTCATGCCTGTTCTGCGGGTTCCTTGCAGAGGTAATTAGCCACGGCTTCAAGGGATAGCCACCATTGCCTGCATGGGAGCACAATGAGGTATGTGTGAGTCAATATCTAACCTGACACCTTTAGGAATCACTGCCATGGCTGCAGCTATTTGGTGTTGACATGCACATGTCCCTGGATGTATGCACACAGGTTCATTTGAGGCATTGTGTACTGTACTATGGTCTGCTGGTGTGGATTGTGTTGTACAGATGATGCAGGGTGCTCGCTTGCATGCTGATGCAGATGTACTGTGGATGCAGAACAATGTCTTGCCACCCATATTTGTGGTGTATGGTCCTCTGTACGTATTCCCACTAGCAGCATTGCCACAGGTGTAATCATGTTTAGTCATCCATCGCTTGACATACCCATGGTGGCCTGCTTGTGCGTCTGGCATGTTGTCATTGGTGTGCAGCATTGGTATTTTGTATGCCATTGATGTGTCATGTTCAGGTTGGGATGTTCAGGGCAACAGTGTTAAGCTGTAAGTACATTGTCCACTCACCGCCCAATCTCACCTAGGTGGAGTATGCACCCCCCCAAACACACCCAGGTGGAGTATGCACCCCCCAAACTCACCAAGGTGGAGTATGCACCCCCCCAATCTCACCCAGGTGGAGTATGCATGTCGCTCTATGTAGCAGGGTAGCGTGGAGTTACGCAGCACCATGGCATCATGTGTAGATCCGGAATATCGGGCACACAATGTGTGATGATCTTGCTGGAGTCAGATAGCATCTGCACATTGATGGAGTGGTATTGCTTGCGATTGCGGTACACCACCTCATTGGCATGAGAGGCTACCAATTCTACATGGGTGCAGTTGAGGGCACTGACGAAATTGGGCATGCCTGCCAGTGCATGGAAGCCTACTTTAGTGTCAGCGAGCTCCTGGCCAGTCCATGGTAGGGATATGTGGATGCTTGCATGCTTCAGAAGGGCATCAAGCACTTGGGTCAGCATGCGAGAAAAGAGTGGCTGTGATATGCCATGCAGATGGCCCACTGTGTGCTTGTAGGTGCCTGTGGCCAGGAAGTAGAGCACAGACACCACCTTCAGTAGAGGGGGATGGCGGTGTGGATTTCTTTCAGGCTGATGATGTCGTTGTGTATCATGTCCACTATGGTGGTGATGGTGTCCCGGTCCAAACGGTACAGGGTGTGGATCTGCATGGGGGTTAGGTTGAATGGACTGGCTCTGAGGCAAGGTATTGGTGGCTGCCTGCATGGTACCACTGGCTGCACTGGTGGGGCCTGCAGGGCCTGTCTCACCCTCCTTCTCCTCCTGTGTCTCCTCTGTGCTGCCTGTTGTTGTTGTTACTGGTGTAGCAGTGCAGGCATGTCCTCCAGCCCCAGAATTGCTACAGCAATTGGGATCATTTTGGTGTTGGAAGGGGTGTAGTGTGTGGGTGTGCTCCTTTTGTGCTGGGACAGGCTCCATTGGCTCCACCTGTGGTAATTGTGTGCACCTGTGGAAGTTGGCTACTATGCAGGTTGCTATTTACGGGTCGTCCGCGATGCATGTATTACTGCCATCGTTCAGGCCCTATTTATCTCCTTCGGGATGCCGGTAAGTGCATGCCCGCATGACTTGTGATGTCCTCCTGTTAGTGGCATCCTGGCATTGCCGCCGCAAAGGGGCGCGTGTATGCACGCATGCCGGTAAGAAGGGGCACGGTACAGGCGGGGGCGGCATTAACGGGTTGTTAGCTCGTAATGGCCCGGACCAGTAATTGATGCCAGTAAAACCATTCCGCCTTCCTTTTTTCATTACCTCCATGCTCGTAATGAGGCCCAATATATTCAAAACAAGGTTTCAACCATATATAGCTCTTCTGCCCAAAACAACAGTTCTTCAAAATACACACCTTGATTAACCACCCAGGGGTTAAATTGCCTCACAACATATCAATTTAAAGCCAATGATTCTCTCAGTATCTAATTTCTATAACCATACATTTATGCTATGAACAAAATGCTGTTTTTTAAAACCTTACCTATTTGTCATTTTACTCAGTGGGTATCAGTCAAATCAACCCATATTTAAGCGTCCCTACTACTGAACACATACAGTACATAAATGTATGGTGAAAACCACCAAAAATAACAGTTTAATTTAATGAGTTCAGGGTTAACCCCATATTTTCGTATGCGATCAGGCGAGCACCAGGCCATTTCCAGCATGGCACCAGAAAAAAATGATTTTTAAAAATTGCACAAAATAAATCTCTAAACACTTTCCTTGCATGCTTACACATATATTAGTGTCAATCCTACTAATTTTAATCATATTTCCATACATTTTTCCATGACATTTTTAATGTAAATACATATTCAAATATTTTTCCTAATCTTCCTGCAGTTTTGCGTTAGTGTTTTATATAAATATTGTCAACAGTATTTTGTTGCTTCTTCTGCACACGCTGCCTCAGTTACATTAACTCAAAGAACTACCACTGTGTCTTTCTGTGCAACAGATTAGCTTTTTTCTGAAATTGTAAATTATTCTCCTAACTTCTGTAAACTTATTATCTCTCTGCCTTGAAGCATCATAGCTGCTTTGAGCAATGGTCTCAAGCACACAAATCTCCATTGTATCCTGTCAACGCAGGCTTTTATTAGCTGCGTAGCGCATTTAAAAGTGGTCCTACATTTATGAAATTTTACTTTAAAACTATGTACTGTGTCTTATTAGCTCTGCTATCCTAAGTCAGAAAGGAATATGATGTCGGATTTGTGTTACAATTTGATTTCCACCCCCTAAATTCCTTCCTTTGTAACTGCGTAGCCGCCTGTTTAAAGCAAGATTAACCTCTCTCATATTGTTGTGTCTTATCTTTCCTTTGTTTACATCAAACACAATGTGAATTTCTATCGTTCAAAGCAATTTATTATCTTAAAGCTGTTACCTATGTAAAATTAACCCTCTATCTGCCTGCCCCTGCTGACTGCAGGGGTGAAAAGCAGACACACTTTTTGGCTGCAAATACATTTTCTGCCTGATTCTTTCTTCATAGCATTTCAAAAACAACACAATTAAATGCCCTCATTAATGGCTTACTCAAACCTCTATTTTTTCACTTCCCCTGTCTATTTTTGAATTGGTGCAAATTATTTTTCTTAAATAAATAATGTAATCTCTTGACCTGTCTTGATTTTTGAACAATTCATTGTCGCTCCCTAACACTTTTAATTTCAACACAAACACAGACAGGCAGACAAACAAACAAGCCGGCTTTTTTCACATGCACGTCATGACACCTCTTTTCACTTAGCCTCTAAAGTACTTCCATGGAGTTTGAATTGTCTTCTTTCGCAGACCTGTCTGCGTGTCGCCTATTTTTATCCACTTGGATTTTAAGACAATACCTTCTAGGCTCCTTGAGTGAGGACTACATGCTTTCAGACGCTTCATGTCTCACATCATTAAACAACACTTCTATATTTATTCACTTCACTATTTGGATGCACAAACTCATATAAGTGGCACACACATCACTACAACGTTATACTCTAAACCTACACACAGGAACAATTTACTCCACAGGATGAGTTTTCATCCTCCAAACACCCTTAGGGATCTGCCCTATGAACAAATGCTTAGAGGTTAATGGATAGTGAGCGATCCCAATGAATGTAATGAACATTTAGCTAGATTGCAAGAGAAACTCCGCTATTGTGGATACCCAGAGGAGGATTTGCAAAGAGCACTATAAAAACCAAAGCTAAGGATCGTACCAATCTTTTGATTAAGACACCTAAACGAGAAAGTCTCGATTTGGTGTTTGTTTCCAATATTCAACACAGAGTAGATCAATCAAATAAAGCATAGTGAATTATTGGAGTATCTTAACCAGCAACGAAAGAACCAAAGACTTTTTTCCCTCAACCACCAGTGTTTGCTTATCAAAAAAACAATAATTTAAGATACATGTTAGTGGTCGAAAAACAAGCAAACGGACAGATAAACATCTAGGTACATACCCATGACTCACGTGTGCCAATTGCAATTGCAATAATGTCATTTAAAGATCCACAGTGTCACACCCAAGAACAGACGAGAAAATAAAACTCAAGTTTCAGCAACATGTTCCATAGAGAATGTTATATACTGTATCAAGTGTCCCTGTGGGCTATACTACGTTGGAGAAACTGCAAGAAAAACAAGAATCCGATTGAACAAACATAAATCCTGTATCAGAAATAACAATCAAGCCTCAGCTGTTGCAAAGCACTTTGTTGAAAAAGGGCATACTGTTTCCCAATTGAGATTTCAAATTTTGGAAATTGTTGATACCAAAGGTTAAAATATAAATGGCAAAAGAAAAAGAGCCCAGTGTGAGACCTACTGGATAGAAAGGCTAGATGCCCTCTCTCCAGGTGGCATCAATGAGTAATGGGACTTGAATTGTTTTTTGTAGAGTTGTATAAAGCATGAACAGATCCAATTTATTTCAGAGGTGTCTCTGAATATCTTTAAGAATGGACTGCAGTGCTATTTGTAACAGATTAGACCATTATGGCTGTAGTACCACCTAGAAACAGCATCGAGAGGCATGATTGAAAAGCGTTCATGATCATAATCAGATTATTTATGTCATGTATAATCATTGCTAATATGAATAATGTTTTCTGTGGATTTTAACTATAGAGTGACCTATTCAAAACTTAATTATACTACATTTTATTTTATGTTAGTTTATTTTATTTTGTATCATATTTCCATATATCTGTTATTTTGATCTATAATTCATATATTATCTCTATGAACAACTTGATCGGACCTTATTCCGCATTATGGAGAAATTATGCATTCCTAGCATCTATTACATCTTACCGACATGTTAGCCCTTACCTTGCCTTCGTTCCCAACTAACATGACATTTGTATAGATGCACTGAATATGACTCTCGATTAATTTTGAATGTGTCCTTATTACAATCATAGCTAACTCTCTAACGTTATGTGTACTCGATTTGTGTATCTCAATTAAGCTAAATTCGATCTTACGATACAAGCTCGTTTCTAGAACGTAGAGTACTGTATCCGAATGAGATAAGGCTTACTAAGTTTTAACTTGGCCACCACATGAGGCAATTGTATTTTCTCCTAGCCACCTATTGAATACGCTGGAGGTAATTCAACACAGCACCGAATTGAGCTTATTAGATGTAATGATATGAGCTCGCTTTTGGAAAGAAGAGCACTGTAAATTAATTAGAGAAGACTTATCATGTTTTAACCTTACAACCAACATGAGATATTAGTACCAGTTCCGAATCTCCCATTGAATAGGCATTAGGAAATTCAACACACCGCTCTATTCCAATATGTCCGACCGCACAACGTGCGGTTGCCGTTGTGAAGTTGCTATGACAACCTTTCATTTACTTTTACTACTCGATCTCGCATGCAGCTAGCTCCACAGGTTTTCGTTGCTACCAGCTCATCTGTCACACAAGGAAAGACACGCGTCTAGTTGAGGCAGCACCTAGACATTGGCATGAAGTTATGAGAAATTAAGACATACAGTTATTTAACTAATAAGAGTATTCTTTCTACATAGGGGTAGCTCACAACATTTTTGACATATAGCAAACACATTAGCAGCACAATTACTGCTTACTGATCCCTTTGCGAGTGCAGTTTTACATACTGGTAAGATTGATTTCCCTTCCAATTACGAACACCTCCACATAGGCATCAATGAGAAATGTAGACACACAGTTACGCAACTAATAATAGCATTTTTCTACATAGTGGCCGCTCACTGCAATTTTGACACGTGGCAGACACAGAAGCTGCAGAATTACTGCTTACTGATCCTTTTGCCAGCACAGTTTTACATACTGGTAAGATTGATCACCCTTCCAATCACGAATGATGGAGCGTACAAGTACATTGCACATACACTTCAATCTAATATATTTTCTCTAACAGTGGCAGAGGAATCATTTTGTCAGAGACGTATCTGTACATTTACCTCCGTGAGAGAACACATCCTTTCGAATTGGTAAGAACTTAGGTATCACGCCAATGGTTTTCTGACCATTGGTTATGAACCATTTACCCATGCAGTTTTACTCATATTTCAGAATTTAATTAACATCAATACAGCGCTAACAGGTCAGTAGGTAGCTCTTATTGCTGTTTTACTTATCTTATTTGTCTTTCTTTTAGCCATTAATTGAGAGTTTCTAGACTCTAATAGAGAATTCTCTTTTTCTTTTGTTTTTTCCAACTTTTTTGCATTACAATTCCACAATACATACGTATTAACGCATTATGTCGAATGTTGTTTTAATTATGATGATGTGGAAATGTTACATGTGGACAATTAATGCTAACACTTCATTATTTCAATTGTTGATCACTAAGAATTGTCATCACCTTGATATATTGGGTAATGTGAAATTGGAACTGCATGATTGATTGTGAATTTTTGACTACCAACATTTTGCTATTTGGGTGTTTAGACAATGAATTGTAATTGTCTGAACTATTAGAGGATTTCACAGGCCCCGATGAAGGATATTCATGTGTGAAACGCATTGGCCCTATTATGTATCTGCGCAGATGAAGAGAAATAATACCCACTTATGAATACAATTAGTGAATAAAACATGTACACTGATAGAAGAATTGAGTATTTTTTAAATTTTCATACAATTCAAAACCATGCAAGTAGTCAATTGAATGATATCATCCTTATCAGGAACCCCAACCGGGAACAACAGAGCCCACTAAATTCTATCATAGGTAAGCCCAATGCAACATCATGATCCTAACATACAACACAAACGGTTAATCAGTTAACCCCGTTCTTCTTCTCTCTGCCTCTTTTCCTCCCTCATCATCATGCCAATGCTCTAATCCATGCCAACACAAATCGTATAAATATTGTGATTTTAATGAATCTTGTGATGGCTGACCACTACCAAGACTACATTTTGTCAACCAAATAAATGTCCAACCAAATATCGTGTAGATACTTATCCTTTCCAATATACCAGTGCAAGGGAGCCAAGTATTCTCTCTAAGTATACCAAGAAGGTGTGGGCATCACCTCTAAGAACCTCTGATCTTTCAGCAAACAATCATCAGAGCACCAGATAACAGAGCGCAGCATGGGAGTGTTCACAGCCTAGGGCCCACCAATCTTCCATAGTGTAAAGAGAATGCTCTAACAATCAATATAGACAAACCAAAGTGATAGTATTACATCCTTCTCATAAAAAACAGCCAAGCCATTACTAATGAGGACACCCAATTGAGCAGATCGACAGATTTGATTATCTGGGCACGTAATTGTCAACCAATGGTAGTTTGTTTACTAAAATGGACAAAACCCTAGTCAGTCTGGAAAGAATGAGTAATGCTGTCTTAAAACTGGCACATATGCATTGGAATGGTGCTTTTTCTCCAACTACCAAGCAGCACACTAAATATGGCTCTTGGTATTGAACTTGACCAACTGAATATTTTAGATGTAATAACTAACCTGACAATCTTATATTGGGTATGTTTATGGGCCTCGCCACAGCTGGAAAAATACAGAGAGGCAACACTGGACGTCTTGCCCCAGAGTGGTAGGATGGATGTCCCTTGTGCGGACATATGAGCGTTGAATTGAACTCCGTGCAGCGTACGCATCTGTGGACGGAAACATAGCTAATGAATGGCCTTAAAAAAGGGTAGTGCAGGCCGCACTCTCAACAAAAATTAAGAGTACGCTTGATGCCTATTGTAGCTCTTCAACACAAGCTATTGCATACCTGTGCTGCAAACTGGTGCTATGGTAAGAGACCTATTTAGACCTAATTACTCCATCCATGCGCGTTCACTTTATTTAAGACATTGGGCCTCATTACAAGTATGGTGGTCCGGAAATAAGGGTGCCGGTAGCCACGTATAGGCACCCCTTCTGGACCGCCATACTACAACGATGCCGGTATGGCCCACGGATCCCCGGCAGGCCTGACCTGCTGGGAGTTCAGGGCCCTGTCGGCATGGATGTCACTGAAGAACCGGCACTGGTGCTTCCGTGTCCCCATTTCCATGGAGTCCAATGGGACCCCATGGAAACGGGGATTATCCAATGTCGCTGCCACTTGTGATATCCCAGTGGCACTGAGATATCAGGCGGTGGTAACAGTGTTACAGAGTTTGGCAGCAACCGGCCGGTAGAGGCGGTGGGTTACCACCAACCTCGTAATGAGACCCATAGATTTGGTTACCTACCCCTAGCAGGGCTGCTATATACATGGACTATGACAGACTCAGAGCAATGTCCGTTTTGTAGCGGTCATAAAGAAACCATTGAATATTTCCTCTTCAGGTGTCCACAACACAGAGCATTTAGGGTCTGCTACGACATTGGATAATCTGACTGTGTTTGCCTTCTCTAAGTTCATCCATGGTTGCTAAGAAGGAAGCAGGCCCTGGCATTTCAGGATACAGCATGTAATGAAATATAAGCCGCAAACCACATGTCGCTAGCTTAAGACAAACACTGCTTAATGTCAAGTCAGACTATAAGGTAGTCGCGCATGTAATGAAATATAAGCCGCAAACCAAATGTCGCTAACTTAAGACAAACACTGCTTAATGTCAAGTCAGACTATAAGGTAGTCGCATGCGCTTACGCACAATACACAATGATTCTAAGCTTTTATGTATTTAGTTAACATGAATTGTATTGTGTGCATGCAATTCACTATTTTAACACCTTGATTAATTGTACTATATCATGTTTTATGGATTATACCAGAATAAATATGAGTTGATGAGTAATGTAAGCACAATCATCTCCCTCAGGTAATGCCTTTTTTAGTTTAGGCTGGTATAACAGTTCAGGGGTCTTGTGCCAATGTGCTGTACTTACTCTAGTGAAGGTTACGCCCAACTATTGGCCTCCGTTATTTGTATAGCGGTAGCAGTAAAAAGAGATGACATTTTAAGTACTGTGCACCAGTTCACAATGATGGACATAGCAGTACAACATCTGGTGTTTCAGACTGCTGATGTTTTACCACTCTGCCAAACTACGAGTTTCAATCCTGAAACGTTTCCTTCCCGCCAGCTTTTTTGCCGAGGTAATTAGCACCACACATGAGAATTACCACATGCTGTAATTACCCATGTAGTAATTACAGATTCACATGGAGTCCTATGGGAATCCAAAATGGGGAATAACAGCAGGATCCGCCTTACTCTCAATCATGCAGACCCTCTAATTTATTGCATGCTTATCACATGTGGTAATGGTGTTACTGAGATTTCTGTATACAATAGTGGTAAAGAAAGCAAGCAGTCATGTTAGGGACAAATCTGGCAACCTCCTATTGAGGGCTGTAGAATAATAATAGTGCGATTATTATTCTGATAGCGAATGGGCGTGTTTCTCATTCGGCGTTCCTTAGATAACACTTCACAAACCGTATAAAACTGCCACTCCTCAGGCATTGTCTTCGACCACAGCATGCACAAAACACAAGGATCCCATGTCCCAGTCCTCAGAAAGATAGAGATGCAGCAAAAAACATTGGGCCTCATTATGAGTCTGGCGGTAGCCGTGCCGGTAAAAATGGCAAGGATGCCGCCGGAGTAATTTTTTTTCCGGTGCCTGGCAATGGGGACTTACCAGGGCATTACGGGCCTGGCGGTCCCGGTAATTCCTCATTGCTTGGTGCCAAAATATTTTTCTCCCCATTCCCATTTGAGTCCCATTGGACTCAATGGGAATGGGGATGACAAATGCACAGGCACTATTCAAGAATGGTGCTGGTGCATCCGTCAAGGTCTGCGAGCTAGTGCCGTGCTGCCCGCCAGGGCAGACCTGGCAGGGTGAAAGGCACCCGCTCGAAGAACTCCGGAAACACTGGTACCAGCAAGCTTACCTGTACCGTTGTTTCCAGACCGGCAACCTCGTAATGAGGCTCATTGTTTGCTTTTGTTTGAACTGTGAAATGCAGAGCTAAGAGCTCATGAAAACGAGGCCTGAAAAGCAGTGTGGGGCACCCCTTTTTATTTTGGTCTACTAATTGTACCAAGGTATCATTTGTTTTGTAACAGGACTTGCTTTGTGGTGCTCGCATTTGTGTTGAAAAGTGAACTTTTCCCTGAGTTGCATGCCTGCCCTGCATGGGGAGGTGAGCACTGCAGTGCAAGTTGCAGTTATTATTTTATATTGTAAGGCCATGATATTAATCATATCAAACATTATTTTATTGAGGAGTTCAAGAGATGTTCCTCGTTTGCCTACCAGAAGTTTGAAATATCCAGCCTGAAGCCTGTGGTTGCTGCTGGTTGCCCCTAACAATAGGGCCCTTATGTTTTGTTACTGGGATTTATACTGTGCACCGCTGCCATTTCAATGGTCTGCATTTGGGTTGCATTTGTGGGTAGACGAGGGAAAATGCAAGATAGCTTTGCTGTTGTGTTGTTGTGTGAAGACCGAATGACCCTGATCTCCAGATGGGGGTTTGTTTCTAGGTGCGTTCTGTTGAGCGCATAGAGGTGTTTGTGCCCATAGGGGATCCTTGTGTTCCTATGGTACTATGATGCACAGACCAGGATTGTAAATTGATGTGAGTTGTATGATGATTCTGTTGATTGATGGCTGTTGGAAAGGTTACTCAGTTGCCCTATGCGAGTGGCTTAGTTTGTATACGTGCAGCATGTTTGATTGCAGAGTTTAAGAACGATGTGCATTAATGTCTGAACAATTGAACAGCTCACTTGGTAGAGTAGATGGGGAGTTCAAAGGAAACAAAGACCCTTCTGCAAATCTTTGAAGGCATAAAAAAATAGCCTTCTGCCATCTACCCAATCCCCTGTTGAAGTCTTGGTACTTGGGGTGGGGAAGTATTACTGGAGACAGCTCTTACACTGCTCTTCTGACTGCCAAGTCCTTCAACAATCAAGGCTAGAAAAATGGGATCCAAAACTGGGAAAGTTAGGGCAGGGGCTGTCATCCAATGGCAAACCCCAGCTAACCCAGTTCACAAGAATGCATTTAAAATGTGATGGTTCTAAATGGCTGGTGTGATCCTGTGAGACCAAAAGCAATGGGAGAGCCTGCGTGGTGCTCCTGAAAGGGCATACTGGACTCCCCCGGCTATTGGATGCAATCACAAGATACTTAGACTTGGACCCCAGTGCCCCATGTCTCCTCTAAGCCTTGGGTTGGGGTATGTGCACTTTAGGTGGGCTCTGGCTTAGTCTTCATTGGCTCCTCCTGGAAGATTGGACAGAAAACCTGGGCTGCTTCTTATAGGCACGGTCGGAGCCAGACTGGATAGCAGTTTTGAAAGACTGTAGTGTGTACAGCCATTAGACCCATTGTGCTGTTGACCTCCCCCTTTCTCTGAGCCCAGGAGGCTGAGTAGATATTACTTCTTCCTTTGGCCCATTAGATGCATCTTTCACCCCAACTCACAGGCTATTAGTTAAACAAAGCAATGTACATTATTGGAGGTGTGGGTCATCTAAAAGCTGAGCCCACCAGTTAAGCCTTTAGCTTCCGCATATGGGGTGTATTGATATCGCCTGGGCTGGCTTTAGTCCGCTGCTGCTGTACGTTTGCTGCTGCTGCAGACACATTAATGACTGTTTAAAAATGAGTAAACACACCGCTCTCCGAGGTGAGAACTTTGATATTATATATTATGATAGTTCATTTATATAGCGCCTATACACAATGTGTTTCAAAGTGCTTGAAGGCAAGGGAGGGAACAACAGAAAATACGACATTCTTACAGGCCATGAACAGTAAGGATGTGAAATGAACTATCGTACTCGGGCTGATGACATTTCAGATAGTGCAAGAGCTAAGACAGAGATAAGGAAGGGAGGAGGGAGAGTGGGAAGGAAGTGGAAACAGACAGGCGACTACCATACTAGGCCTGAGGACATTTCTGGTAGAGCCTGTGAAAAACAAAAGGTGAGGGAGAGGGGTGCAGGAAGGGACGGGAGGAACAAAACAAGCGACTATCGTACTAGGCCTGACAACGTTTCTGATAGTGCTGGAGGGAGGGGGGGGGGGAACAGTAAGGGGATGGAGGAGCGACAGACGAGGTTGCTATAATACTAGGTCCAGGGACAATTCTAATACAGTAAGTGCATAGAAGAAAGTAAGGGGAGGAGGGGAGGAGATAGGAAAAGGGGGAAGGGAGGGGGGGAAGAGAACAGAGAGTAAGCAGTCAAAAAGAGTGGAGAAGCAAGAGGGGAGAGCAAATACAATTGCAGAAGTCAGTAGTAACACATAATGTTGCAAGCCAGGATACAAGATGAAGATGGGACAGCATGATTAAGGGCCACCATGAGTGCAAGATGCAAAGGAAGTCCAGCATGAGAGTTGAGAAAGGGTGACGCACCATGAATCAATGAAGTCCATAAAAGTCAAATCCAGCATTGGCCACAAGACGGTGATGGTGAAACCAGAATGTATCAGGACACACTCCTGTGTGGGGGAAAGAGGGGCACAAGGGAACAACACGGGGGGACCAGAGAGGTTGGGATGGCCTGTGGGGACAGAGGGTGTAAACACGTGTTGGTGCATGCTTACCTGCTGTCTTAGCAGGGGGTCGGACCCTGGATCCTCCTGGTCCACACAGGTCCAAACTGGAATTGCCCTTTTTTTTGACTGCCCTTCACTTTGGACGCCCGGGCAAGAGACGCTTTTGATCTAAGAGTTAAGAGCAGGAAGGAAGAGGCAGGGCTAAGAAGGTGGGTGGTGCTTAGGCCAGGTGACCTAGATTTACTTACACCTCTCCCCAGTTTCAAAAGAAAAGAGGCTGGAGGGCTCCTTAAGTAGGGAAAAGAGCGGCAAGCAGGAAGGCACCAGGTGGGCGGGGCTTGCTAAGTGGTGAAAAAGAGCAGTAAGCAGGAAGGCACCAGGTGGGCGGGGCTTAGGCCAGGTGACCTAGATACACTTACACCTGCTCCCCAGCTGCAAAGGAAAAGAGGCTGGAGGGCTCCTCAAGTAGGGAAAAGAGCGGCAAGCAGGAAGGCACCAGGTGGGCGGGGCTTGCTAAGTGGTGAAAAAGAGCGGTAACCAGGAAGGCACCAGGTGGGTGGGGCTTCAGCCAGGTGACCTAGATCCACTACACCTGCTCCCCAGCTGCAAAGGAAAAGAGGCTGGAGGTCTCCTTAAATATGGAAAAGAGCAGCAAGCAGGAAGGCACCAGGCGGGCGGGGCTTGCTAAGTGGTGAAAAAGAGCAGCAACCAGGAAGGCACCAGCTGGGAGGGGCTTAGGCCAGGTGACCTAGATCCACTTACACTTGCTCTTCAGCTGCAAAGGAAAAGAGGCTGGAGGGCTCCTTAAGTAGGGAAAGAGTGGTAAGCAGGAAGGCACCAGGTGGGTGGGGCTTGCTAAGTGGTGAAAAAGAGCAGCAACCAGGAAGGCACCAGGTGGGCGGGTTTAGGCCAGGTGACCTAGAGCCACTTACACCTGCTTGTCAGCTGCAAAAGAAAAGAGGCTGGAGGGCTCCTTAAGTAGGGAAAAGAGCGGCAAGCAGGAAGGCACCAGGTGGGCGGGGCTTGCTAAGTGGTGAAAAAGAGCGTCAACCAGGAAGGCACCAGGTGGGCGGGGCTTAGGCCAGGTGACCTAGATCCATTTACACCTGCTCCCCAGCTGCAAAGGAAAAGAGACTGGAGGGCTCCTTAAGTAGGGAAAAGAGCGGCAAGCAGGAAGGCACCAGTTGGGTGGGGCTTGCTAAGTGGTAAAAAAGAGCAGCAACCAGGAAGGCACCAGGTGGGTGGGGCTTAGGCCAGGTGACCTAGATCCACTTACACTTGCTCCCCAGCTGCCTGCCTGTTGCAATGGCATCATATGACATTATGCATGCAGTATGCACAAATACCCAAATACCACATGCACAAAAACTGTGTGGTTGAGAATTTGGTTGTCCGTTGGAATCACCACTCCAATGGTAATTATTTTATTTAATTGCATTTATTTGTTTTGTATAGGGCACATTAACAATCAGGTCATTGGACAGCATTTAGATGTGGGTTGTGTTGGGTAGATTGCAGATTTAAGGGTGATGTAGAACAGGTGTGCAGTAGACTGAACATTGTGCACAATAAAGGAAGGACAGCAATGGGTAAAAGAATTCAACCAAAATGGCCTCCATAATAACACAGATATTTATTGATGTATGCATTTATAGTAGCGCATAAAGCCCATGGGCATCTAGATGCTGTTACAAAGTGAATACACAGTATATGTATGCGTAGTTAATGCAGTGTTACAATAATGCTGGTCGACGAGTAAGTGCGATGAGGTTAGTTAAACAGGTGCGTTTTTTGCTTTTTACAGAACAGGGGGAAGGAGTGCTCCTAATCCAGAGTTAAAGGGAGGCTGTTCCAAAGGGCGGCAGTACAGACTGGGAAGCTGGAGCCACCTGCTCTTTTGCACTTACATCTCGGTATGACGAGGCAGTGATTGTGTGTAGATCGGAGGGATCTAGTGTGCACATGTCTGTTAATCCTACTGGTCAAGTATTGCAGACATAAGTGCATAGGCATCAATCACAGAAGGGGGCCTGTAAGTGATTTCAATCCAGCACACACCCGAGTCAACGCCTAGCGTGTAATGCACAACTGAAATTCTTATTTATTTTTGTCTAAAAGTTATTTATTCTGAACGATATACCACTCATATCACACCCTTCTCCTGGAAACCCCACCCCCGGTCACACTGAACCAGGAATCAGGCTGGTTTGCAAAGTGAAAATATTTATTTATGTAATTACAATTCAATCACACTATGTTTTAATGGATATACAATAATCACCAAGGGGTGATGTAACACTGAATAAACTCTTTAATAATCTCTTTAATACACAAGGAGTAATAGTGAGCAACCGGTGTCCAGTCATAATGTCGAACGAATAATGTCGAATTACAAAAATGTCGAATCCAAAAAGTCGAAAACAAAAATGAATTTTTTATTTTTTTATTTATATATTTTTTTTGGGCTCCGGGGGTAAAAAAAAGGGGTAAAACAAAAAAAAACATTTGAAAAGAGGGTTTGGGGGGTACCCCCCATTTCGACATTATTGGATTCAACTTTTTGACTATAAACCTGAGCAAACAATACAGCACAGTAATAATACTTTTGTGTGTGTGTGTGCAGATCAGATAGCACTGTGGTTAAAGGTTCTCCCTACACACCCCTCAACCCCCAATATGCAACGTAAAGAGGCAGGAGAGAGCAGGTATTCAGGAATGGCAGAATTCACACAAAATATCAATCCCACTTTCCCCGAGCAAACGCAAGAGAAAAACTTAATTGACTGTCAAGCTGTCAGAATGGCTTTTAGAGTTATCTTAGAATGAACTGGGTAAAACACTAAATATGGTCAGAAATGCTGAAATTACTAAAAATTCTTATGGGAGCCGCTTTGGATGGTTGCACACAAACACAAGCAATGATTTGATACCAAGAAACAATTTGAAATCTTGAAATTCAAGTCGGAAGCAATCAAAAGCTATTTTACACGTGTCAGAATTTCCCAAAAACGAAATTTGCAGCAAACATTTCACTACGCAATAATCGCGATAACGGGAGAACTGTATGGATTTGGGATGTGATTTAGGGCTGTGGGTGTTAGCTACAAGCAGAAGTTAGAATTTCGTTTCTAGCATGAAAACTGAGGAAGTTATGGACGTTTTAGTGGAGATCTTTTTTTAGATAGGTGCAAGAATGGAAAACGGGAATGCACTTTTAAAATGCCAAATGGGATTTCTGACACTCGAGGATGACTATGAAGAAACGAATATCACACAGGAACACAGCCACTTGATCAGGGTGACTGCCTGCAGAGGAGCTCACCTTCTTCAGATCAAAAATATCAGCGCAAAGATAGTTTTAAAAATACTAGTACAGGAGGAAGATAGGATGGTTTGGATGGAGAGTTCAGACAGTTCAAAAATATTTCTAACACAGGTTCTGGATACAAGATAGGATGGATTTAAGATAGGGATTGACTATGGACAGTACATATGCTAGTGACACAGTTCTTTCTATAGATCCTCACTAGATATGGTTTTAAACGGAACCGTCAGGATTCTGGTCCGTCAACTGGATCTGGTTTAAGGACAGACTGCTGGGCACATCGGATTGGGCAGCATCAAGGCGCTCTGGTCACCGCACGACACCGCACTGGATTGGATCTGCAAGACACTCTGGTCACAGCACGGCACAGGATTGGATTGGATCTGCCCTTCTTGGTTATGATGAAAATTTATTTTCAGCAGGCAAGCAGTACAGCGCAGCCCAGCTATATTTTAGTTCCCCGTAGGTTTGTGGGTTTCTGGTTCTGGAATTTGAGGCCTAAATGGTTCAGCTATGCAATGGGCCTTTCTGCTTTGCCAAGTGTTTTTGGAGTCTGGAGCAAGGAAGATGAGAAGTTCAGCAGCAGGGTGCTCGGCCAGCGTCGGGATAGTGAGTGAATCTGTGTGTCCTTATCTGCCCTCTGCTGTCTCTGTTTATGCTATGATAAAGGGGGTGTGTGTGCTGGTTTAGCCCAAGCTCGCCCTTTTGACAGGCGATTGGTTAGAGTCTCCTCTCTGCCCTGGTAGGAAGAGATAAACACCATGTCACCTTTATGGTGTGGGTTTATGAGGCTTAGAGTCCACCCCTAGCCTCTTCAACACAAAATCTACTTTTAACACAAGACATATTTACACGTGAGTAACCTCTATAACAATCACATATACCGATTACATATTTTGTGTAGCAGCTACTCCTCAAAACCCAGTCGCTGTGGGATCTTGCGTCTGCTTTTCACCGAATTTCACCCTTTTCGTCAGGAACACAATGTCCAATTTATCAGCACATTTCTATAAGTGTACCCGTATGACATGGGCATAAGTGTATAAAGTTTCATACTTCTAGCAGAAATACATTTGGTGTAAAATCACATTTTCTGCCGTTTCTTTCCAGAACATGTCACACGATCTTTCCGCCTCTTGAAATGTGCAACCACAATTTAGATTTACAATTCTGTTACTTTTGTATTTTTGACAAATTTAAGTAGTAAGTTAGACGTCTTTAAACAAAATGTTCTTTGTGAATGTTCAGCCACAGATGGCTGATCGGGTCTGCCTCTTTTTGTCTCCCTTCAGTTTAGAAGCAGTCTCCTTCCTGTTCTCTTGGCAGAGGCCATTTTACGACTGTCCTCACACCTAGCGTTTCCTGCTTTGCAGTTTGCCATTGTTTCCTTCCCCACTGCAGACCAGGTTCTTCCCAAACCCTATAATTATCGCTTTGGTGTGATTTCCTGATGGAAGAATGTGTCATGACCCGTGACCCAGAACCTCACTGCATGGTCACATGCCAGGTAGGGTTAGGGCTCATGGTTCATTTGGGGCCCCAAGGGCCTTGCATTTTCACCGGGGACTCTCCTGGAGTCAGTCCTGGCGCCAGGCTCATATTTGGAATGGGACTTGAAGATTACTTTTTATGTAGAGGCCTGGGGCCAACATGGAGACACCCACAGTGTCTAGTCCCTAAGAACCAGACTGTGCGGTGCAGTGTTTTGGGGTGTGGTAGCCCAGACTACTTTACCTGGACTACTTTACAGGGTAGGCTATATAAACCACAACCAAGCTAAAGAACGTGCTTTGCGTTATTCTGCAGCCAGCATCGTAACACTCACCGTGTTTAGAGACCAGCACCCAGCGTTCCTGGAATTGCGGACATGCAGAGGAGACAAAAGAACATATTTAGCAGTTCCAGCTTACCTGCAGTCTTCCATCTTTCGCTCCCATCTGCTTGCGGTCTTCCATCCCGTTGGCAGCATCTTCAGGACATCGCGCTCGCACCGGAACGAAGCACCTGGAGAGGAGAGAAAAAGGGACAACGTTAAACAGGTTACTCACGGCAATCACAGCAGCAACCGAAATCTTCTCACCTGGCTGGGCATATCTTGGCCGGTTCCGCTCTGGAAATCACTGCACGCCCAGAAATAAAGAATACAGGTTAGCCCAAAAAGACATTAGCGCTCCGCACTTCGCGCTGTACCTACCTTTCTTCATACGCTCTGCGTCCATAAATCCTGGCAGGAGCCGAACCCAAGCAGCCCATCCAGCGAACTTCTGCATACCTAAGGGGGAAACAATCAGGGAAAGACATTAATAGCCCGAAAGAAAAGCAAAGGCCCTCAGAGACTGCAATAATCGAACTTACCTCTTTAAAGACACTTGAATGGGTTGGCACCAGTGAAGTTAACTCGGTTGCTTCAACCCGCAGGAACTATGCGCCCCTGCGCAGAAAGCAGGACGGAGAGCACGCCAGACATCATAACAAGGTGAGGAGAGAGCCATCAGGTCTAGTCCAAGGGGCTGGAGGGAGGAAGCGAAATCTGTGACTAAGTCCAGTCCTTCTGTGTTTTCAGGCCCACCTGCCATAGAAGACATAACCCTGAATTGAGTACATCTGGGGGGAATCTGGCAACCAGGGCATATAGGCGTCCCCGTGGATACCAGGTGAGTGTAACAGAGAGGCTTTTCCTCTGTGAGGAAATCTGTTATTCCAGTTTGGTAGCTTTATCCAGCTTACTTTAATTGTTACCTCTGTTGAATTTTCCCTTAGCATAAAACAAACTTGTGGGATCAAATCACAGTTAAATACTTATTCAAGATTTTAAACCATGGAATCAAAACAATTACAAGATGGGTTACTCTCATCAAAAGGCCTCTTAGATTGCAAAAATTTGATTTCAGTTTATACATGCTTAAAGTTTAATCAGGCAGGCTACTGACAGCTGTCATTCAAGCGGCCTAGGGTACTGCACCCACATTTTGACAGATTCACAGACAGTATTAAAGAGCAAAATTGAGCAAGGTCATAGGGTACCTGGCTGATTAACGAAGGGTGAACACACATCTATGGGGGTTACACCTTGGTAGATGTGTACAAGTAACTGTAAATGACTTCTGACAAAAATATATCAGGACACTTCCGAGTACTGCAGTTAGAATTTTAATAAAACTGCAGTTTACGTGTTTTTAGATACACTTGATTGAGAGTAACACAAGATACAACAGTATTCACACATTTTGAAGGTATAGTAACCAGTTTGTGAGTGACAAATTTAAAATATTTGTAACGTCTTTTCACTGCTTACACATCCACTGAGTGGTCCTTGGGAAGGAGACCAGTGGATTTAGTGAGGTGATAGCATGTAACAGTCAGCACATATACATCAAAACAATGAGGGGTTGAACAAGGACAACGTAGACAATATAACAGTCAACACAACAGTGTTTCAGCCAGAAAGTGAGCTTAGATGAGCTCTGATGTTCATCAACACTCTGAGGTCTTCTTTCCCTATGTAATTGGTGTCCATCAGGGGAAAGTTCTCAGGGTCCTCAATGTGTTGATAAAACTTCCAATTATTGGATCCCCTTTTTGAGCCGTAATCAAATCAGCATCGGGGGTGCAGCAACTCCTTACTCCATTGTGCAGTTGAGAGTTAATTGTGAGCATTTGTCTTGGACCTAGTGATAGCAGTGACCTGGATTTCCCCCAACAGGGACTCGATCTCAAGTAGATTCCCTTGGATGGCTCTGGTTTTGGCCAGCTGATCAGCTAGGTAATTTCCAGTTTTGTCTGGTCTCTCTACTTTCAAATGGCCCTTGATCTTTTTTCAGTAGATGGTCATCCCATTCGAGGTGACCAGATCATCAATATTTTGTATTAATGTTCCATGTTTCAATGGTTTATTATTAGCACATAGCATGCCTCTGGTTTTCCAGTTAACCAGGTGCTCCACAAACCCATTCCGTACATAATCTGAGTCTGTGATTATGACCAGTTTGTGCAGTTGGTGTTGGACAGCAGTGAGGATGGCTTGATGCACAGCCATCAACTCTGCCACTTGACTACTTCGAGGACCGATCTTGTACCCAGCAGAGGGTTCTGGGGCATCATTCACGCATGCATTCCCTACGCAGGCCACAAGTTCCTTTTCCCTGTTGTTGTCAACATGGTAGGAGCACCCATCCACATAGACAGTGGGCATTCCCTCACACTGGTCTTCTTCATAGACTTTGTGTGGGGAATTAAGGTATGCCTCCATGTTGTCCTTGATTTTAAGACTTTTGTCCTCGAGACAGTTTTCTCTGGCACAATCATGCAAGTCAGCCAGACCTTGCGCGAGGGGACTCTTCTTGTTTTGGCCATATCTGACCTCCACAGGAAAGCCTGCATTGACAGAATCCTGGAAGTAATTTGGTAATTACTCCAATTACCGGCCCGGATTCTGTCACTTTGAAGGCATTACAAAGGTTGGGGCGGAGTCTCCACTATGATGTGTTCCCTCTGGATAAACGGGTGGTAATTTTTCAATGCCCACACTGTTGCCAGGAGTGCATCCTCGCAATCGTTGAATTTTTCCTCCACAGAGGATAAAGTCTTACTCGCATAGGAGATTACTTTATTGACCTTGTCATGCTTTTGTTATAATACTGCAGTCAAGCATGCATTTGAGAACCCTGTCTCCAAGAAGAACTCCTTGTTTTTGACAGGGCAAGCTAGGCAAGGCGCTTGTGAGAGGCTTCTATTGAGTTGCCTTACTGCCTCGGCTTGTTCTGGACCCCACTCCCACTTGACCCCCCCTTCAAAAGATGGATCTGGGGTCTTGTGATCTCTGCGTAGTCCTCAATTAACTTTCTGCTGTAATTAGTTAGTCCAAGGAGGCTCCTTAGATCCCGCAGAGTTGTGGGGTCTTTTATTTTCTGGAGTGCTTCTACTTTCTCTTCCTGGGGACAGAGACCCTGAGAAGTTATCTCATGCCCCAAGAAATTGACACAGGTTCTGCACCACTGAGCCCTTTGAAAGGAGAGTTTTGCTCCGGCAGCCCTCAACTGTGTCAGGACATAACGGATCTCTGCTATGTGTTCCTCCACAGTTGAGCTTTTGACTAGAACATCATCTACATAGGTCAGCTTACCCCATTCACCCAGGTCGGACATGGCCTTATGTAGAAAGATTTTAAATTAATTGCCGGAGTTGATGTATCCAAAGGGAGTCCGGGTCCATGTGTACTGCTGCCCCCCGAAGGTAAAGGCCAGCTTGTATTGGTCCTCCCTACTGACAGGTACAGTCCAGTACCCATTGGTCAGGTCAATTGCAGTGAATACCTGTGACCCTTGGATCTGGTGCCAGCCCTTGGTCAATGTAGGGAACAGGCCATCGGGAAGTATGGACCCGTTTGTTGAGCTCCCTTAGGTCAGCACAGAGTCTCCACTGGCCGATTGGTTTCAAAATCCCCAGCACCGGATTATTGAAGGTGCTGAGGTGCTGTGGAATGGACAAATTATCCCACGGAACTCAAATTTCTTAATTATTTCAGTAAGGGACTCCATTGATGCGAGAGGCAAGCGATATTGATTCACAAACTTATCAGAAGTTGTGTCTATTTGAATCTAATAAGGAACTGTGTTTCTTCTATGACATTTATACATTGTGTCAAAGTATCTTGGCCTGAAATAACACTGAGGCCGGGACAATAGCTCAGGGACAATGCGTTTGTCTTGGAAGTAAGACAACGCGTAGCAACACAGGTTTGAATCCCGGTCTCATGCTTAGAAACTGGACTCTGGTATTAAGAGCATTATAAAGAACAACTATCATACTATTTGATGAAGTTGAAAGCCATTGTTCAAAGAGGAAGAGGAGCTTATCTGTTGTTTGAACTTTGATTAACAGAACTTATTTTTGATACATTGAAAGAGTCTAGAATTGAATTGAGACTTTATTACAAATCCGGATTGCCCTGTTTCTTTTTGTTGAAGATTGGAACTGAATTTACCTTGAATCTGGGGAAGGGGAGTTCACGCAGGTTACCAAGAAAGACTCTGAATAACATTGTTGATGTTGTTGTGAATTGCCATATATTTCCTTGTGTATTTGATATTAAGTGTGAGGGCCAGATATCCTGGGTTTGAGTGTTTTACTTTAGTTTTGATAGACAGGGAAATCCTTGTCAGAGTAGGGATAGTGAGGTGTTTGATGAAACTTATGATTTAATAAAATGGCATATTTTGAGAAATCATCCAAAATTTGTCTGCCTCACAGCGAATTAAACGGTACGTTACCAAAATGATACGATAACAGGGGCAAAACTACCATCTTAACCAATGCCACACAGCCCATTACCAACAAGGGTAATTTCCTCCAAAACCCCATAGACCTCACTATCCCATCAAATGCCATGGCTGTGTGTGTACTTTTAATATCATGACATATATTAATCCCCAAATACCGAAAGGAATCTGTAACTCATCTGATACCCATTTTAGCTCTAGCCACAAGTTGGTTGTATATCAATTGCAGCCATCCTAAAAATACCTCCCCAATGCCGAATCCCTGTGAGGCAGCATACATCTGTGTCCAAAACACTGAATCAAAGGCCTTAATCACATCTAAAGAGAACACAGCATAAACAGGGTTATGGGACTGATTTCTAACAATAACATAACAGAGCCTCCTCAAAGTCTACCTGGCACAAAGCCTGTCTGATACCGATGAATAATCGATCCAATCGCCTGTCGCAACCTTCCAGCCAGGATAGCAGTCAAAAATGTAACATACCTATTCAACATTGATAATGGTCTGTACGATTCACAGAAATGCTGTTGTTCCCCGGGCTTGAGAACCGGCACAATTACAGATTAAGGTATGCTTGTAGGCAAACACCCCCTTTCATTTGCCTCTTGAAACACTTACAGCAGCTTCGGGACTATGAGCTCCCCATAAGCTTTATAGAATTCTGATGGCAACCCAACCCACCCCCCTCCAACTGGCGTTTTCCCAGTTTTCAGAGAGTTAATTAACACAAGGAGATCCGACCTCTGTCAGAGGGGCATCCAACCTCTCTGCCTGCTCCGATAACAGCTTTAGGTAACATAATCTGGGTGCAATGTAAAACCAGTCTCCTTCACCTCGCCATCACCTGCATCCCCATATAACGAACTATAATACCTACTGAAGATTCCATTGATCTCTCCCTGGGTCTTCCAGGTTTCACCACACTCATCCATAATAGAGGTAATCACATGACAAGGATTCTCCTTACGGCAGAGCCATGCCAGCAATCTACCAGTTCTGTCCCCTTCACCATGCATCTTCCTCATATAAACACTAAAGTAACATTTCTGAAGTCCCTCCCATGCACCAGTACATTGTTGCCTGAGAGTGACTAGGTCTTGTTCCCTGAAATTCACTGAGGTGCGATAAGCCCTCCAATATCTTAATATTCCCTAGCATCTCTTCTAGCTCTTTCATCAGACATTTCCTGATTCCTCCCGCCTTGGCTATTACTTCCCCTCTCACCACCACTTTAAATTCTTCCCAAAGAGTCCCCCATTTGTCGACGCTTCCTTCATTGTTCTAAGAAAACTCAATAATTCTATCTTTCAGGTGATCCCTAAACCCCTTGTCAGTAAAGGCTTCAGCTTGCATACACCAGGTCAATACAGGGGGTACTGTCCTTCTCATCCTACATGTAGCCAGTTATGGCGAGTGGTCCTATACCGATCGACCTACATATTCCACATCAATGAACTCATATAGATATTCCATCCCAGAAAATAAATAATAAATGTGGGTATATAATCTATAATGGACAGAGTAATATGAGTAACTCCACCCGTCCACATTGTTAGCCCTCCAAACATCTACCAAACATACATCTTTCAGTATGTTCTTGAGAAAGCTGGCTGACATGGATGGTATCATATGTTTATCATCTGACCTATTTAACTTGGGGTTCAGTGTGCAATTGAAATCACCCACTCCCCCCAAATCCAAAATGCATCTCGCGCATGTGCCAAACTGCCATTTAGTGAGAGGAAAAAACCGAGGCGGCCTGATTAGGGGAAAAGGTATTAACAATGTACACCCCTCTATTTGCAATATACCCACGCCTTGTCACCAAACTACCCTCTTTGTTTGTTTGTGTAGATCTATCAACCTAAATGGGACTGAGGCATGCAATCCAAACAAGGATACCTCTAACGTATGCAGAGTAATGAGAACCATATCTCACCCCAACCCATTTCGCTATGATGTTATTTTGCTTAGCTTCCAAAAGGTCTGTTTCTTGCAATAATGCAATCTCTACCTTTTTCCTACGCAAGTAGCCCACCCTTTGGCGAACCTTAGGCGTTGAAGAAAACTAACCTGCAGATCTTCCATGTCCTATTCTTAATGCATGACATTGGTGCCGAGAGCGCCCAGACATAGAACATCCATGCCATCTTTTCTTACTCCACATGCCCCAAACCTCGGGTTCTGTATCCATCGGGAGACATATAGTAAGTTTCCAGGAGAGACTCAATAAAACCTCCTTCCCACTGTTCAGCACAGAACACAAGGAGTATGCCTATCCTAATTACGCAAATTCCATCATATTTAGACAAGCTGAACAATCTAGAAAAACACAACACGCAAATAAACAACATGCTCAATGGCGTATCACCATTCGAGCCAACCTGCCTTTTCAGTTCTGTACAGAACAGAAATCCCAGCAGGTAACAAGGTACCCAGAACATAGGAATCTTATAAAAATACAAAAAAGGTTGGGAGTTACTAGTCACTGTCATGCGACAATGTTCAATAGCCATCTGCTTGTGCAAGCCGTCAGAGATTATCGAGGTGATCTCACAGAATCTGCAAGTGTGAACCATCATAGGTATCAAGTGTTTAGTTGAGCCAGTCCTTGCAGCAGCATTTCTGCAGGGGTTCGACCCAACCTCATCTCTTCCATCATTCCACATTGGAACGTAGACGCAATGCAGCCACGCTTCCCGGGACACAGACATCAAGGTGGATTTTTCAGGGATCCCAAGGGGCACCCCTTTTTATTTATAAAAAACACATAAAACACCTTGGGCCTCATTATAAGTTTGCCGATCTGGTAACAACGGTACCGTAAGCTTGCTTGTACCCAGGGTCGGACTGGGACAAGAAATAGGCCCGGACACTGAAAAAAAAGTGGCCCACACCTCGCCTCAAAAAAGTGGCCCACCCCTCGCCTCAAAAAAGTGGCCCACCTCTCGGTCCAAAAAAGTGGCCTACCCATTTCCCCAAAAAAAGTGGCCCTCAAACCATTATCCGTGAATGGCGTCAATTCACAACTTTACAGAAAATGCTGCTTATGGAGGCTTCATGTGTCTGTACATTACAACACAACTCATAAAATAACATAACTTTGCATACAGTTCTGTGACAGGGCCACAGCTCGTTGAGCGTCCATCCAGGGTCATAACGAAAAGAAGACCCGGGGCTACAGCCTCCCCAGATCCCCCACCCACCAGCAACGCCCCCGCTCATGGGAACTCCTCGAGCTCACCCCAATCAGGCCCATCAACAAACCTTGCATGCAAAGTGCCCCCGCCAGCACGTTCCTCAAAGCCGTCCTCTGAGAGCCAATAGCTCAATTGGAGTTGCAAACCGCTACTGGTGCAATGAAAATGTCTTAACCAGGTCATCCCAGAGCCACTCGACCCATAGGCATTCTGTGTGACCTGCTCTGAAGTCCTGTCGAAAACAAACACTGGCAAAGCCAACAGCCCTGACCTGTGCACAAGTGGCATTTCTCAGGCACTGCTATTATTATCCCAAGTACTCGCTCGCACCATTTTGCACCTGCTACCATCAATGGGCAGGTAATACCACTACAACCATGCCTGGCAAGTGCCTTGGCCATGCCTACACAGAAGCCCAAACTGTTGGTAATGCCAATGTCTTACACTTGCATACAGAATGCAGCCCAGGACTACTCCCATTCTTCAAAAGGCCTTTGAACATTTCACTCAAATCCAAGACTTGTAACTTTACTGGCTGAAACCCTTATGAATGCGATTGGCAACCGCATAAAACAACATTACAAATTCAAAGAAGCAACACCCCGTGGGCCACAAGAAAGGGAGCGCCCTCCTGCCCCCTAGGTCACAACATCCGACCACATCTCCTTCAAAATATCACAAGGACAAAAGCTTTGCCTTTAAAATGACTGTATTTGTCAATGGGGGTCTGAGTAAGTATTTTTGTCCGATCCAACCACTTCATTCTCATGTTATCTTTTCACTGCTAGCACGTCCCAAGGCACCAATGGTAGCAACCACTGGCACCCAATGACCCACTTGGTGCCCAGTCATTCCCCCCCCATATCACCTCCACTGTACAAAGATCCATGCCACCTGCCTTTTGCCACAACTGCTGCACCCACCCTACCTCTGCACGTTCTCCACACAAGCACGCCACCCCACGCTCGTATAAATCCACAATAAACAAATACAGCGTGGGATTTTCAGCAAGCACAGTTGCACTTACTCCGGTGATACCAGGGTGACTAATAGCTGCATTCCCTCTATTGATAGTGAGTGGCTCACACCTTCACTCACTACAGTGGCACCCGAGTGGCACACAGCTGCACTCACTCCAATGATACCAGAGTGACTCACAGCTGCATTTAGTCCATTAATAACCAAGTAACAAACAGCTGCACTCACTCGATTTCTCACAGCTGTACTCACTTCAGTCATACCTGAATTGCTCAGCTCTGCACTCACCATGAGTAACACACAGGTACACTCACTACAATGATACCAGAGTGACTCCAAGCTGCACCCACACCGTGATACAGTGGTGATTCACAGGCGCATTTACTCAGAGCGCTCAGGTTTTCCGTGGTCATGCGTGAGAAGGCAGTCCAGACCTGTTTTTACTTGGAATTCTGGGGGTTGTAGTTTTCCATCTTTCAAATCAGAAATGAAAAAAACCGAAAAGTTCCAGAACTCAATGGGGAAGAAATGGGACTGGATGGCCAGGGGGATCTTGAGAGCTCTGGGTAAATTGCACTGATGTCCGAATAACTGCAAACTCACTGGCTGACTGAAGTCACAGCTGATCAAACCACTAAAACAGAAGTAACCCACAAATACTCTCACTAGTGCACCCTCCCTCACCTCCCACAGTAGTGCCAGAGCACCTCATAGCTGCGCTCACTCGTCCCAGTGATTCTGAGGGGACCCGAAGCTTCCCACACTCTGCAGTGATTTACAGCAGCTAGGAATATACCAGCGTCCCAACCGCCCCACCTTGAAGGCTGGCATCCGCTGAAGACTGACTACTACCCCAGTGCTGCTTCAAGTTGTTTTGGAAACAGTCACGGTTACATACTTACAGTTAGTTACAGTATGCTTACTTTGCTTGCTGTAGGAATACAGGATGGTGATAGCTAAACAAGCAAGATTGGTACATACAGTGAGAGAAAATAATTGCACGTATAGCTGATCCTATAGAGATATACACACACAGAGCAAACCATCTGTGCAGATTGTGGCCTCAGCGCACATGGCCTTTTCTCTGCAGTCTCCTCTCTGATGCAGCCTGCGTGGACCTGTCCAAAAGTCCTGCCAACATGCCCCATCCTACTCAGATGGCAGTCCAGTTCTGTTTTCCCCCTTCGATTTTCCTGATTTGTGGTCCTGAAGTTACCCAATTTCAAATCAGTGCTACAAACCATCCCCTGAATGGAATGGGTCGTGTTGACATGTATGATGCGATTAGTCCACACTGCTATTGAAAAGTCTTGAAAGTCTTGTAACCTTGATTCTAGGGACATGGTGAGCAGCTGTTGGCCTATATTTACATATCAATAGCATACGTGCATCTTCAGAATCCCAGTTTCTGGTCACGTAGAAACAGCCAGCGAGTCAATCACAGCTAAAGTGAGAGTTTCGATTTGGGCAGAAAGTAAGAGGCCACTGCCCTTGCTTCGGCAGGTAGTATACATTTTCAATATCACCAAGTTAAGAGGTCGAAACACGCCTAGCCCTCAATCAGCGGGCCACTCTCCTCTGCATGTAATTACTGCTTTCTCCCTTGGAACCAAAGCGATTTCTCATAACCAGTGATTTGCGCTAGAAGGGAGCCGCCCCCTCCCTCCTCATGGGAACAGCCTCCCCGGTCCAGTGCTTGCCGCATCCCCTGAGGACCACAGTCCAGGAACCGAAGGGGAATCCGAGGAGCCTGGCCTATGGGACAGTGGTAAGATTGCACGCCAGGCCTGTGTTTCTGACACGCTGGCATGCCAGGCTAAGATAAAGCTATGGTTCTGGCAAAAGCATGCAAAGAAGCTGCCTGTAAATTCAGCTCAAGCCACCCTGGCACTCACCCAAGCGTCAGTTCCTTACAAACATAAAAAGCACCTCTAAAAAATAATAAACAAACACACACACAATTTTCCTGCTCCAGTCTCCTCGATTCTTTGGAGGGGGGGGCAATGGTATTTGAGGGCCTTACCTTCTCCTGGCCGGTAGCCTACATTTCCAGGAAAGAAGCAGGCCCAGAAACAGCAGCTGAGGCATCAGCTGAAGGCTGACTCTCTGCACATGGGAATGACCGAGGCCAGACCCTGGGCTCCTGGGTCCAGGATCCCTGGGCTGAAGGCTCGACCAGCGCTCGATCAGGCGAGATGTAGGGGGCCCAGATGGGAAGCCTAGGATGCTGGTCCACCACGCAGCTCACTGCTTCAACTTGTGGCGGGCACTGGAGGCGGTCGCCGAGAGCAGAATCTGTGTAATACAAAACACTGGGAGGGAGTAGGCCGGGCTGAGGCAGCACCGCCCAGCCCTGCCGCTCGCTCCCAGTGTTTTGTAACACTGACTGCTGCTGGCGCCAGGGTGTCGCGGGCCGCGGCAGTTGGCCGCCGACTCACCGCATTTATCAAAGAAAGGTAACACTTCAGTGTTACCTTTCTCTGCATCTGCAGCGGGCCGGCGGCGGCGGGCGCGGGGCTGCAATTGCAAAGGATCTGTAAGTTACTTACAGATCCTTTGCAACTTGCATCCGTCCGGCGAGGCAGAGGCCCTGGGGGCTGGTTCCTTAAGTGTGAAGCCCATGCCTGGGCCGAAACCGGCCCACGGGGGCTTCAGGAACCGGCCCCCAGGGCTCTCGCCATGATTTTGCATCGGCCACGGGCCGATTGGGCGACGACCCAATCCGACCCTGCTTGTACCGTTGTTACCGGATCGGCAAACTACGAGCTCTGCTCGCGGGTGCCTTCCCGCCCACCAGGACTGACCTGGCAGGTGTACCGGCACCCGCGAGCAGAGCATGTTGGATGCACCGGCACCATTCTGAATGGTGCCGGTGCATCCGATCTCCCCATTCCCATTGAACCCTATGGGCCATTTTTTTTCAGCGCCCGCGAATGGGCAATTCCCGGATCCAGCAGGGCCGTAATGACCCAGTATTTGTCCATTTGCAGGTGCCGGAAAAAAATTGCAAGTTTGGCGGCAGCCTGCTGCCAAACCTGGAATGAGGCAGCATATCTTAATAAACATTCCTAAACCTCCCTTCCTATCACTAAACTGTGTTCTCATGATGCGAGTCCTTTCTTAGGGATCTACCCCATCAGCCCACTCTTCCATAGAGGTGTCACAGGAAGACCCATGGGGTGGGCCTAGAGGAACAGGCCTCTAACCTTTACCTGGCACCACCCACTGTAGAGGGAGTCAGTAGATGGCCACTGCTTCTCTTACCTGCCTCATGCCAGGGTACTTAATACCCCTATTTTACCTTCTTTACACTCAACCTACCAAATTACTCAACCCCCTAACCAATGATAATCGCCCTATTTAAATACTAACATGCACTATACCTCATAACTGTTATACTACATAAGTATATATATAACAATACACCTAAAAATACATTTAAACATACAAAAAACAATAACATATAAAAACATATTATCTTACAGAGGGCTGCCTGCTGCAGTCAGCCACCATTCTTATTACCTCTTGTCCTAGGTGCTCTCCTTGGTGGTTGGGGGTCTGCCTCGTGATGTGATATGGGGCGGTTCCCCAAGTCTACGTGTGTTCTGGGTGGCCATGTTCACTATGTGGGCTCACCCAATCTAAATGTGCCAGCCTGCGCCCCTTCAAATTGTTCCTAGGTGACCCCATCAGCCACGTGGGGCTGCCTATTCAACAGTGTTGTCCCATGGCGTACGTCATGCTCTTTGGCGTTCCACAAGCCCCGCTGTTAATGAAGCGACCCTCAGCCTTTCCTCATCTACTTGGGTGGCCATATGCTCTTCAGGCAATGTCCCCATTGCTGGGGGCATGCCTCCGTAATTCACCAGCACAGCCCGGCTGCCATTTACTCTTCAGGCAATGTCCCCTTTGTCACAGTGAAGCAGCTACCTACCCTGCCAGGCCCAGCCATGTCTCCAGAGTCAACATGGTACAGTGGGTGGACCGTGCACTTCCCGCTGCTCCGGCCAGCATGCCGGAGTCCTCCACTTCACATGATGAGGAGCCTGGAACCTTTCTTAACCCCGGTTGTATGGCGGAGATCGCCCCAGGACTGTTCTTCACTATGGTTCACATGGCGGAGTGGCCTGGGATTTCTCTTCACTCAGGCTGCACAGGCAGTCTGGGGCTTTCTTTGCCGACCCTGCCCGACGTGACAGGACAGACTTCCACATCCTTTCCGGTCTTCATCTCCCATGCAAAACCTGGCACACACAGTCCAGGAGGGATTTATTTTCATGGCCCACCCCGACTGGCCCTGTGTGGGGGGGGGGTGTCAAGGGCACAGCACTGTTTTGCCTGGTTGGGGCAGCCAGCCCATGTGGTCCTTGCTGGGTGGTGCTTCCATCTCCCCTGGACTGCCCCATACTCGCGGGCAATTGATTATTCTGCTTGGGCTCATCCAGCCTGGCCCCCAGGTGGGCAGACAAGTCACAGGGCCCAGAGGGTGTCCATGCTGCTCGGGGCAGGTAACCCAGACCCACGGTAGACTCTGGGTTGCACCACACATGCAGGCAGATTCTCAACAGTTATTCAGCCCTGGGGTGCCACTCTGGGCCACGGTCTCCCAGAGAGCTGCTGGGTGTTTCATCTTTCTTCTTTTCTTTTCCCTCTTCAACGGATATCCTTTTCCAATTGTTTTTGGAATGTTCACCCTCCCCTGCCCAAGCCACTCCTGGTCAGCTGGATAGTACAGTTATTTGCACACAAAATACCACATACAAATTAAACAAAACAAAACATTCAACTTTTTTTCCTACACTCTGGTGTCTGTGTCTTTATTTCTTTATTTCCCTCAGGGTACACGTATACAGCCCTGCCTAAATGGGCCCAATTTGGGTCCACAGGTTGTAAGAGACAGTTTGTAGGAGCACTTACACACCTCAACGAGGTTGTATGGTGCTAGCAGAAAGGAAGAAAGAGAGAATGTTCAGAGATAACATCTATTGAACTGAAAACTTTATAGGGAAAATGGAAATGTTTTTAAGTGCTTCCTGAAATGGAGATGATTATCAGTGAGGGACAACTGAAAAGAAAAACAAATCGGTAAATGGGCAGCTTGTATGTCAGAGTTCTGCCACCTGTCCTTTCCCTTTTTTTGTCTACTGGTAAAGTCACCAACCTATGCACGACAGAGCAGAGAGGGCTAGTATGTATCTGGCGGCAACTCTGATCCACAATAAAATGAGGGCCATGGCCATCAAGAGCTTTATGGACAGTGAAATCTGCCATAAACAACAATCTCTTTTCAGCAGTCAGCCAATGCAGTGTGCAACAGTCTGTGGAAGCATGGCCTTGCCTGTTTAGATCTATGAGCAATCTGGCCACCCCATTTTATATCAGCGTGAGACATTTGATATCAAATGTAGGGAGACCCAATTAAAAGAGGTTACAATAGTCCAATGTAAAGGGATAATTGAAAGGGGCAGAGTATTCGCGAAAGATGACAAAGCTGAAAGACATTTTTTTCAAAGCAGACTATATCTAGGATCTCAGAGTGAGATTTTCATCTAAAATGACACTTACATTCTTTACCTCCAATACTGGTACAGGGAATTGTGAGGAGTCAGGAATGAAACTTGGATACAGGTGATTCATTGTTTGGCCATAGACTTTTATTTAATAGAAATGGGTTTGGAAAATGCCTCTCTGGCCCTGCTCTAGGAGGTATTTTCCCTACCTAAAACAAATCAAATGGGTCAGTCCTTTGTAAAGATGTCCAAAGCAAATTGTCCTTTGTCCAAAGTACTAATCTGACCATCAAACACTAAAAATTAACTATAAGGTAAAAAGGGAAATGCCTTTGGCCTTGGAATGTAGAAATGTTCCAAAAGAAGAGTGCTTAACTTGAACACAAATGCTCCATGCAAATAAAGTTCACAAATCCAGAGGGAAGTTCCCTTCCCGTGGTTTTCTCTTCACTCATCTTTATAAAGGTTCCTTAAGTTCCATTGGATCAAAAACAAAAAGAGTAGATTTGCTGACTGTCTAGTACTCGATAGACTACCTGGTGCCCTCTCCTGTCAGTTCTTTTCGTATCTCAATTACACTCTTTGACTATTTTCCTGATGTATCCTTATCAGGATTTTCTCATGCAGCATATTCTATACATATGTCAATCTGTTCTTACCCAGTGTACTCTCCTGCTGCCATTCTCTCATGTACATATTTGCTTTCCTCATACACAAACTCGTATGACTTGCAATGCCTGGTACACTCTCCTGACAGGGCTTTTATTTACATGCAAGTACTTGTCCTCTTGTACAAAATACTTGTGGTGGGAAATGCCTGGTATACTCTCCTGACAGTGCTTTATTATATGCGACTCAAGAACATTCGTACATTTGACAATCTCTTATGTTCGTTCTGGACTGTTTCTTTAAGAAATATGGCAACTTTTGTTCTGTCTCATTTGCTTCATTCATTGTCATTTGCTTTTGGTTCCATTGCCGAAATGCCCAGTGTTTCCTTCTCCCTCACGTGAACTCACAGGTCTGCTGTACAGGTACTGCTTTCCCTGCAGTGAACCTGCAGTGTCTTGCTGGCTTTCTGTTTCCTCCTTTTGGTTTGTTGCCTCTGCCTTGTGGTCCTTGTGTCTCTCGCAGCTCTCGCAGCTCTCGGTTTCCGCGCTCCCTTGGGCTGCGGCGGTGCAGACGTGACTTTTCAATAACACTGTGCATCAGGAGGTCATCCTTCTTCCTCTGGTGATCTCGTGGTGTACCGACCTCCACAATCTGCCTTCTTTGGGTTCTCCCATGAGCCGGTTGGCTCCACAGACCTTGTACTCACCCAGCAGTCCCTCGGTCAACACAGAGAGAACTTGACCTCTCCAGCCAGCTCTCATGTGTCAACTGGATTCCCCGTTTATATGCACTGCTGATATGCACTTGAAACAACTAGAGCACTGCTTGCTTTCTCGGTCATCACTGATCTTCATTACTCAGCTCAGCTTTCTCGTGGCAGTATTTCTTTCATTGGAAAAAGGGAAGTCAGTATGCAAGGACTTGTAGGCGGAGTCTGAACAGGTATTGTCTGTAGTTTTGCATGAGGAACTTGCTGGTTTGTATGGTGAGTTTGAAGAAACATCTTTAGCAGTTTTAAAGGATAATTTTGATGATTTGTATGTGGAGTTTAAAGAAGTATTCTCAATAGTTTTAAATGACAAATTAGTGTTCATATCACTCGGCGGGACTGAATACCGAGCTACTGGAGGAGTGACCTTCACTACTTCCAACCCCTCTTCTTCTCTGTGGTCTGCATATCCTCTCTTTTGGGAATTTGGAGCTTAGATACATCAACTCTACACAGAGGGGAGTAGTGGGGCTACCGCCATGCCATTGAAGCCTGGGGCAGTGGAAGTTTCCTTTAAGAAAAAAGGAGGGACTGTGAATTCTTCCACTGATATTATCGGGCCTCCCTGAGAGTCACCTGCCCCCAGGTGCTCCTCCATCATATAGCCACCCTCAGGGTCAAGATCAGGAAGCAGCTGCCATCCGCTGGCCACATAGGGGAAGATCAGCCCATGGAACGGAGTGATGACATCCTTGGATTAATCACAAAATGGACACAGCAATATTGCCCACAATTCCTTGTTGGTGTCACATAACAAAATCTCTGTTTTACTCAGATTGGGTGTGAGCCTATTGTATCCCATCCATGTGCAGCCCTCCATGATGAATTTGGGGGAAACTACCAGCAACACCACCCAGGCCTCAAGATGTAGGAGAACTTTAGTGTTGTCAGCATAAGATAAGAAAGGTGTTCATGTAGTTGAGGTAGTGCAGTGAGATGATGAGACATTTGATATCAAATGTAGGGAGACCCAATTAAAAGAGGTTACAATAGTCCAATGTAAAGGGATAATTGAAAGGGGCAGAGTATTCGCGAAAGATGACAAAGCTGAAAGACATTTTTTTCAAAGCAGACTATATCTAGGATCTCAGAGTGAGATTCTCATCTAAAATGACACTTACATTCTTTACCTCCAATACTGGTACAGGGAATTGTGAGGAGTCAGGAATGAAACTTGGATACAGGTGATTCATTGTTTGGCCATAGACTTTTATTTAATAGAAATGGGTTTGGAAATGCCTCCTCTGCCGCCTTACTCACCCAAGATGGCCGACGCCTCTGAATCCGTTTGTGCGGGCCACGGTGCAGAGGTTGCACGTTCTTTACCTTCACGCCGCGACGATCATGTGACTCCATATAATCCAACCAGGAAGTTCAGCAAATGCGTCGCTACTCTCCAGAACGGCGCTTCGTAAGTTCGTTCCTAGGGAAAGTGGTTCATATCCCTTCCTCCTATCTTTAGCTTTCTGAACCTAAATTATCCTGTTCTTTCTGCCCTTTCATCCCTTAGGCTCTTTCCTCTCGTCAGTCCGCTCGTCACCTCTCCGATAGGTTCCGAAGCCAGCCTGAATAGTGAGTTCCCGGGGGTTTATAGTTCCCTTTTTAATCTCACCCCTAATCTTAGCACTTACACTAACCTCTGCTTCTGGTTTCCGGAAACACTCTTACTATCTCTAGGACTCACCCCCTTCTTGAAGACTTCACACAGCATTCCTGAGGCACTCGACTCCGTACCCGGAGTAAGTTAGTCATAACCTTTCAATCAAGACTCCAGACTACCGAAGGTGGACAAGACTCACCTCTCCTTTCTCTCGCCCAGGACCAGCCTCGTCCGCACCTGACTCCTTGAAGGAAGCCTGGCAGATTTGCCCCGAGAGTCTACAGTATACCGTCACAGCAACACAGGGTTTTTCTTCCCCGGAGGGTTTTCCCTGGGGACTGTGGTTCCTCCGCAGCTGAAACAACTAACGGCTGGGAGGGAGCAGGGCGTCCCGGGAAGCTTTCACTTTCTGCGTTGTTGCTGATGCAAAGTCTGCCCGCTGCCCAGGTTAGTGAAACTGCACAACGTGTTCTGTCTCAGATTGGGCACAGTGTAATAGACTTAGCCCTGCTTAGGTTGTTTTTTTGTTCCTGTCCTTGTTCACTGTGCGCACTGAGACCTTTGGGCATGTTGCGCTTTACAAGAATCTATATAATAATAATAATAATGAAATCACATAAAATATAATGGATAAGATGTATTTATTCCCTTAATTTACATTCTCCAGTGACATGTGGCAGGTGACTCAGGAAACACTTTGATGCATTTGTGCCTAGCACCATAAGACTTCGGTCTCCATCATCCATGGCATGCAATTGTTGCACAGATTCATGAGTAGGGCCAGGATACATAAAAGTAGTCAGCATTAAACACATCTGTACATTGATACTCCATGCTTGCCTAGGCTTTGCTGGAAGGATGGCTATATGGGTGCATTAACATTAATAATGAAGCCAACAATGGCGTATGTTATAACCATGGACAACCTAGAGCATGGACAAGTAGAGAATATGGGTTGCCCCACCCTAACCTGATGCAGTATTGCATCTAGGACCAGTCAGGAGTAATGCGAAGGTGGACTAGGTTAGCTTGTGTGCCAAGACAACAGTAGCTTAAAAGGAACCAGTTTCACAACAATAGCTGATTGAATCAACTTTTCAATACAATTTTAAGTCAAATTGATACAATACAATTAATACAGTTACAATTAAAACATGTGACAAGAATATGTAAATAAAACTTTGACAATACAAAATGACACAGTGATAAGTATGTAATTCATAAATCATGTCTACCACATCATTATTTTGTTTTTTTTTGTTTTTTTATTTGTATTTAATCAATAAAAGATTTTTACAAAGTCTTTTGCCGTTTTTGATAAAAAAAATTCTAACGAGAGTACTTAGGACACCACTTTCAACTGTGGTTTTCTTTCAAAAGTCATTTGAGCAATCTTGGCATAAAACTGATCAATATTCGTTAGACATTTACGTTTACTGGGTTGGCTCGTTTCAATGCAATATCCAAGAGTTTAGCTGCAGCCCTCGACCATCTAGCTGAGTCACCAGCAATTATCCGAAACCAACCCGTTTCTTCACTTTGTACTGATGGATGAGATAATAGTGGCGCCAAGTACGCCTCTCTTTCTTTAGACATTTCTGGACAAGACGTCGGGAGGTGTCTCACTGTTTCAATCTGATCTGGGTTTTTACATAAACGACAGGAGGATATTGTAGATTGCGATCTAATAGCCAACATTTCTCTTGTGTGTAAGGTATTTAACTAAGCTCTCATAAATGTTCTTCTCAGTTCTTTCTCAGGAAATTTTTCACAATATCTCAGCGGTGTTTTTGGTTTATTGTGGCCGGGCGGGAGATCTCTGAGTAGCTTGTAAGACAGAATTTTTTCATTGGTCAAAATCCAATCTTGCTGCTCTATTTTTTCTTTCACTCTGCCTGGATTTGAAATTAAGTGTTCTTCCGTACAGGCTATCTCTCCCAGTTTGTCTTTTAATTTCTTTACACAATCATTTAGAGGTTTGCACCACCCTCTTTGTATTTCTTCTGCTACCACCTGGAAGATGGGGAGGGAGTCCAGCAACAGAATGTTTCTAAATAGTTGCAACCCGCCTTGATCGACTATTGATGCAAGAGACATAAGACCTAAGTCCCGTCGAATAGCCGCCATAGAGGCTGACTTTGGCAGACCCAGCACCACCTTCCACACAAAACCTTCAAGCTTTAACCACAGATCTTGAGGTAGGGTTAGGTTCCATATAATAGTGCTGGAACTATTTTAGACTTGTAGAATTGTAGAGTTGGCATCAACGAAAACTTTCCAAATTTTTTATCCACTGCTTTTAATTGTGCTGTCAGATTTCTTGTTTTTTCCCACAGGGTCTTCGTGATGGTGTTTTCTTTCAGGGAATTGTCGATCCACACCCCAAGATATTTATATTCTTTCACCACTTCCAGTTTGGTGTTTTCAAGGAACCAACCCGGCGAGGTTTTGTGGTCAACTGTCGATTTTGTGAAGAGAAGAATTTTTTGTTTTCTGAATGTTAATTTCCAAGTTGTTATTTTTCATGTAGGCAGAGAGGTTCACTAGTTGACGTTGCAAACCTACTTTTGTCTGGTCCATCAGGATCAGATCATCCGCATACCATAACCTGGAAACTTTTGACAATCCCACGTTTTGGGGGGAATGAATGAATTTTCTTTTCAGTGTACTGAAAATCTCTGATGAAGGCAATAAACAGCGCCGGGGCCAGGGGCCAACCTTGCTTCACCCCACGTTTCGTGTGGATTATATTTCAAAGGTGGCCTTGCTGGCTCAAACGGACAAGCATAGTAGTTTTTGTGTGAAGGGCCATAATTGGATCCAATTTTGGAGTCGGGCATTTCCAGGTTCTTAATTTTGCCCAAAGTTTGTCGCGATCCACCATGTCAAAGGCCTTCGAGAGGTCGACCAAAGCCAAATGGACTTTCGGGGCACCTGATTTCACGCTTGCTTTTATGATGTTAAGGATTAAGTTGTTGATCACCGTCTCTGTACCCTTTTGGAAACCTGTCTGGAAGATGTCTGCTGCGGGAGAACCTTTAGCCCACTTTTGAAATGCGAGAGGAGCAAAGTCGTGAATATTTTTCCCAAAATGTCCAACAAGGCAATTGGCCTGTAATTGGACGGACTTTCTCTACACCCTTTTTTAAAAATAGGGACCATTACCGCCTCTGTCCAGGAAGCAGGGATCTGTTTGGCTTTATGGGAGTGATTAAAAAGTCCACTTATAACTGCAGCCCATTCTTCCGGATGTTTTTTAATGTCTATGTTGGTGTTACGATCCGCGCAGCACCATCCAACTCCCAGCGCAGCGCAGCACCGCCCACCTCCCAGCGCCGCGCAACACCGCCCACCTCCCAGCGCCGCGCAACACCGCCCACCTCCCAGAGACATCTTGCCTGCGGCGGTGGCCTTGGCCGGGCGCTCCCCTTCAGAGGCCATGGTGCCGGGCTCCCCGGAAGAGGGAGGCGGCGCACGACAGCTTGGAGACTGTGGCCGCGATGGCGCTGGGGTGGGTTGAGCCTCACCACTCCGGCGTCCTGGTCACATATGCAACGCCCACGTGTTGCCGTAGGAGCGGCCCGCTCATCCAATCATATTGCTGCTCCCCGGCTGCGAGGGTCACGTGATACGCTGCGTCGCTCACGTGACCCAGTGAAGAAGCGATCACGTGACCCGATCACCGGTTCAAAAGAACACGGAAGCTGATTCTCTGCGCTTCTCAGCTGTTCTCAGCAATTTCGAGTGGCGTTGTGTTTTCTTGGATCTTGAACCTCCGGCTTTTTGAACTCTGGCTTCTGTTTTATCTGGACTGCTTTTGCCTGCTCCTTGGATTTGGTTGCCTGAACTACTGTCTAAACGGAATTTGGGACTTTCTGGCTTGCATCATTGGACCTGCTTCTTACGGATTTCGGACTTGGCTTTTGGAACTTTCAAGTATTATCTTCCTCGGATCTTGGACCCCTTTTCTGCTCTGGACATTTCTTGGACCTGCTTCTGAAACTCCCTGGCTCAAGGGTGTTTGGTTTGGACTTCGGCTCAGCATCACGTCCAGCCCCTAAGGGTGGGGGTCCTGAACACCAACTTCCCCGGCTGTCTTCCCGGCCTGGTTGTCCTCCCGGTTCGGTAGGTCCCACTCCATTATCTAGAGTATTGATTATTCCGAAATGTATTGCCTTGTACTTACACTCACCTGCTTTTCCTTTGCAGCACCTGGTGCCCGTGTTCCCGACCCTTTTATCGTCGGTGGCCTCGATAACTGGCGGGGAAGTTATTCTGTCCTTCGCTGGTGCTTGAGGACGGAGGTACCCATAGGCATCGCAGAGGTTCGTTGTGACAGACTAAGAAGCCCTCTCTGCCTTGGCTATGGATGCCACCGCCGGGGACCAGGTAGCTGCTCTGGTACAGGCTATTACGGTTCTCAGAGCCGACATGTCTGCCGCTACGGCCGTTATTCATCAGCGGCTTGACACCATACAAAGCGAACGTCATGCACTCCCTCCTGATCTGGAATTTGGGGATACCATTCCCCAGATGAGCCCACCAGCCCCTGCTCCGACTCCTACCCCGGTCTATGATCCCACACCGTTTCCCTTGGCCCCCCCTGAAAAGTTTCATGGAGACTCTAGTAAATTCCGTACCTTTATTAATCAATGTAAACTCCATTTTTTATGCCGCCAACTAGCCTTTCCCGATTCTACAACGAAGGCGGCATTCACACTCTCACACCTGGGAGGCATAGCAGCCGCCTGGGCCAACCCACTGTTAGAAACAAACAGTCCCGTATTATATGATTTCGATTTGTTAATCACGGAAATGACAAGAGTGTTTGATACTAGACACAAAGCACAGACCCGGGATCTAGAATTGTTAGAATTGGTTCAGGGTAAGAGTCCACTAGTGGATTACATTACTTGCTTTAATCAATTATCAGTAGAGACAGCATGGCCAGAGAATAAAAAGGCTGTGGTGTTTTATCGCGGCCTAAGTGAGGCAATGAAAGATGCACTAGCAGTAGTTCCTTCACTGCCAGCTCAATATCCCGAACTCGTGGATCTGGCACTACAGGTCGATGCCCGAAGGGCTGAGAGAAGAGTTGAAGCTAAAAGAACCATTCCCTTTTTAAATCCCAGTACCAGCGATTCCTCTCCTGAGCCTATGCAGATCGGTGGGGTACGTAGTCCCATCACGGCTACCGAAAGGGAACGCCGTCAAACCTCCAACGCATGTTTTTACTGCGGATTGAACGGCCATTATGTCCGGGAGTGCCCTCAACTTCCTAAACCTAAGGCGGAGGTTTTTCGGAAAGCCCGTCCCTAAATGAGGGGGTTCGGACGGGTCCTCCCTTTTCTTCCTCCTCGCCTGCAACGTTTGCGGGACCCATGCATATTCAGGCCCTTCTCTTTTTCCCCGGCAACACTCCACATCAGGTGCGTTTGGCGATCGATTCAGGAGCCACAGGGAACTACATCGACATCGCCCTCGCTGCCTCGCTTAACTTACCCGTCCTGAACAAATGACGACCGGAGCCTGTGCAAGCCGTTGATGGCTCATCGCTCGTCTCGGGCCCCATCAAGCAACAGACAGCTCCATTGACCCTGGTCATTCACGACAAACACAAAGAAACCCTGTCATTTGATCTTATCACGACACCACAGTACGGTCTCATCTTGGGTCTTCCATGGTTACGAACCCACAACCCAATCATTGATTGGACCCAGAGTAATGTGTTATTTGAATCCCCATACTGTCAAGATCATTGTTTGGTATGCCCTGAATCGGTGACCTCCCCTTCCCAAGTGTTGGGTGCTTTGGCCCAGTTGCAACTCACGGATGAGCAGGATATGGAGTCAGATCCTCCTAACCATGTCATAGGAGTCGCCGCTTCTGGCATACCCGCGGAATACAGGGATTACCTGGATGTTTTTGACAAAGGAAAAGCCGAAGAACTCCCGCCGCACAGACCTTATGATTGCCCCATCGACCTCGTCCCGGATGACGTAATTCCCTGTGGTCGAATCTATTCCTTGTCACCCACGGAAGATCAGGCTCTCAAGGACTACTTACAGACCGCCTTAAGAATAGGCCACATTTGCCCATCACAGTCCCCTGCTGCCAGTCCCATCTTTTTCGTTCCCAAGAGGGAAGGGGACCTACGTCCATGTGTAGACTACCGCCGTCTCAACCAAATCACCATTAAGAATCGATACCCGATTCCTTTGATAAACCCCCTTCTAGACAATCTTACTCACGCTGTACTGTTTACCAAGCTCTATCTCAGGGGGGCCTACAATCTTATCCGAATAAGGAAAGGGGATGAGTGGAAAACCGCCTTTTGTACCCGACACGGACTATTCGAATATACCGTCATGCCTTTCGGACTCTGCAATGCCCCTGCGACATTTCAGAGATTCATAAATGACATCTTCCATGACATCCTAGATATATTCGTCATAGTTTATCTAGACGACATCCTGATATACTCCTCTTCTTTCTCTTTACACGTAACTCACGTTAGAGAAGTACTCCAGAGACTCAGGACCAACGCCTTATTTGCCAAGCCTGAAAAATGCCTCTTTCATGTCACAGAGGTGGATTTCTTGGGGTTTCACATCACTCCTAAAGGTCTGTCCATGAATGCTACCAAGGTTGATGTTGTTTTGAACTGGCCTGTACCCGCAACAATTAAGGCGTTGCAATCATTTCTCGGGTTCGCAAATTTTTATAGGAGATTTATTGCAGGGTTTTCCTCCATAGCTGCACCACTTACCCGCTTGACCAGTCCCCGAGAGTCCTACACTTGGACGAAAGCACAGGATCTGGCCTTCGAGACCCTAAAGGCAGCCTTCACTTCCGCTCCCATTCTGCAACACCCGAACCCGGAGCTACCTTTTATAGTGTAGGCAGACGCCTCGTCATTCGCATTAGGTGCGGTGTTGTCGCAACATTGTCCCATCTCGGGGTTACTACACCCCGTCGCCTATCACTCCCGCAAGTTCACCACTACAGAACTACATTATACTGTAACCGAAAAAGAGTTGCTCGCTGTCAAGGACGCATTTCAGGTTTGGAGACACCACCTGTTGGGAGCAAAAAACCAAATCGTTGTTTATTCCGACCACCGCAACCTGCAAGATCTGGCGAACCTGAAATGCGTAAACAGTCGACAAGTCCGTTGGCACCTGTTTTTCTCCGCCTATGACTTTGTCATACAACACCGTCCTGGCATCGGTCATGGTAAAGCAGATGCTCTCTCACGCCTACAAGGTGGAGAGTCTCTTCCTGTGTTCCCCGAACACATCTTAGAAAAGAATCATGTCATCTGTCTATGCACCCCTTCAACCGACCTGGTCAGTGCCATTCGCACTTGGGCTTCTACGCATTCCGATGAAATGAGTGAATGGGATTTAGCGTATCATGAAGGGCTACCCTTCATGCAAGGCCTCTTGTTTCTCCCCACTACGGACACACGCATTCAGGCTCTTGAGTGGTCTCATGACGCCCCAGTCAACGGGCATCCAGGACTACAAAAAACCCTCACATTATTAAAGAGATGGTGTTGGTGGCCGTCCATGCGTCGAGATGTAACTAACTATGTTCTAAACTGCCCAATCTGTGCCCAATGTAAAAATACCAGAGGACGCCCGTTGGGTCTGCTTCAACCATTGCCCATTCCTCCTCGTCCCTGGCATACTGTAACCATGGATTTTATAACTGATTTGCCGAAGATCCAGGGTCATGATACCATATGGGTTGTGGTGGATGCATTCACCAAGATGGCACGCTTCGTCCTATGCACCGGCATCCCTTCAGCACCGACATTAGCCAAATTGTTTTTTCAATCGATATTCTGTCTCTTCGGATTGCCTTCAGTAGTCGTTTCCGATAGGGGCTCCCAATTCACCTCTAAGTTTTGGCGTTCCCTCACTCGCCTCTTGGGCATTGATGCTCGGTTCTCGTCTTCATACCACCCCGAGACTGACGGCCAGACCAAACGCTGTAATCAGACACTAGAACAGTATCTTCGCTGTCTTTCACTTCAACATCAATATAACTGGTTCCAAGTATTGCACCTTGCAGAATTTGCATATAACAACGCACCTCATTCTGCCACCGGTTTCTCTCCGTTTTATTCTATGTATGGGCAACATCCCAGAGTTTTTCCCATTCCTGACTTCTCCGCTACATTAACTCCTGCGGCAGCTGTCTGCATTAGGGATCTAAAAAACGTACATGCTCAGACCTTGGTGCATTTAAAGGATGCCCAGACTGCCATGTGCCGTGCGGCCAATAGACATCGTGTCCCGAGCCCTTGTTACTCGGTTGGGGATAAGGTGTGGTTGTCCACCCGCCACCTACGTATACCTGGTTGCCGTAAGCTCCTTCCCCGTTTTGTTGGCCCGTACCGGATTTCGAGGGTCATTAACCAAGTGGCCTTTCACCTGACCATTCCTTCCTCTTGGCGCATACACCCCGTGTTTCATACTTCCCTGTTGAAACCCTGCCGGCCCCTCACGAGACCACTGCTGCCGCCGGCTCCTCTAGTGCAAGGGTCCTCCGATGAATATGAGGTGAGGGACATATTGGGTTCGTGCCTTCGTAAAGGGATCTTGTACTACCTGATTGATTGGGCCGGCTTCGGCCCGGAAGAGAGGTCTTGGGAGCCCGCGTCTCATGTTCATGCCCCCCTGTTAGTGTCTCGATTCCACCGGGAGCACCCGTCTTGCCCACGTGGACGTGGGCCTTTGGGTGGGGGTTCTGTTACGATCCGCGCAGCACCATCCAACTCCCAGCGCAGCGCAGCACCGCCCACCTCCCAGCGCCGCGCAACACCGCCCGCCTTCCAGCGCCGCGCAACACCGCCCACCTCCCAGAGACATCTTGCCTGCGGCGGTGGCCTTGGCCGGGCGCTCCCCTTCAGAGGCCATGGTGCCGGGCTCCCCGGAAGAGGGAGGCGGCGCACGACAGCTTGGAGACTGTGGGCGCGATGGCGCTGGGGTGGGTTGAGCTGTTGGGTGTCCTGACCCACGTTTAAGCTATCATGCCACAACATTTGGTGCTGTGGGCTTAGAAAATTCAAGATGGCAGAAAACCCATATGTGCGCCGAAATCCAGGAAAGCTGCGCAGTTTGTGCGCACACCAAAATGGTTGCCTCACTTGTCACCCACCAGTGCGAGAATGAAAGGCCGGGTTGCCATGAGGGAAATGGGTTGCCAAAGGAAAAACAGTAGCGCCGGTTAGCTTCAAAGCGCTTTAAAATCACCATTGGACTACCCGCACAGTAGTCTGAAACCATTGGGAATGGCAATGCTGATTGCCAAATGCAACCTAGAATTCTTGGGAATTCATTTTCTTAAATCCCAAAAATGGGTGCAGTACCAGTACTCACCACTATCCAAAAGCCGGCAGTTTAAAACCACCCTGTGTTTCTCTGAAGGCAGGCTCAAACTGTCTATTTTAAACATTGCAACACATCTAAAAACTCACTGGACACCAGCAGACATTTGGTAGAATGGAGTGTTGTGTGCCTACAAAATCTGGGAAATGAAGAGCCCAAAACAATGCTTATAACTAAACTGCTATGGAGTCAGCAGTTTAAGTTGCACTGGATTTAAAGACACTAAAATCGAAAATGTTTAGATTAAATGAGTGACCTATGTTTGGTGTCACATGCCTTTGTAACTGTTGAAATGTCATAGTTTTGCACTTAGAATCAGCATTCTAGCTGCATGTGTAAAATTGCAAGTTAATTTAAAAAGCAACAAAAAACATGACAGTTAGCTGAAAGTCTGGCTTAAGGAACTTGATTCTGCCTGGCAACTACCCCCATCAGGAGTGAAACTTGAGTCACAGCTGTGTTCCCAGGCCCATCTGCCTTTTTGCTGGCCACACTAAGGATATGCCATCTATCTGATAATTGAATTACCTGTGCTCTACAGGAGCTCTGAACAAAGCCTGTCTTGACTCAGGCAAAGGTTTTATTACAGCGGTCGTAAAATGTAGCTTCCTCTTGGCAGAAGCTGGGAGGGGCACTGCCTGTGAGAGCAAGCTGGCTTGGCAGAACTGGATAAACCAGTATTTCTACCTTGTGCTGAGAGGAAACCACACCCCTTTGGAGCCAGAACATAACTTTAAAAAGATGGATCATTCATTGAGCGGACATGTGAAAATTTTATAAATGATACCATAATTCTTGTGATTTTTCTGCCCACAGTTTAAGAGGTTTTTAGAACCGGTGGTATGTTCAGGGGGGTGTTAGCGGAAAAGTGGATATTACTCTAAATGTGTGCATGTGAAAAATATGACACTTCATCAACTAATGTCCATACTCCTTGCGCACATGTGTGTAAATTTGGGGTAATGTTCGGAATTGCAAACCAGTTAAAAAGTGCAAAATATTGCCATTTCTGAATGCAAGCTCCCAGGAAGAGCAGAGTTTGAACAGGGTATACCTCCTGTAATGCATGATGGGTGCATATGATTTTAAAACAATATGTACCTCTGCAAATATGTATTTGTTTCAAATCTAGATTTGTGTGTAAGTTGACAGGAGGAGTGGACTCTCTGCAAGCCATAAAATGACATCACGCTGACACACACTTCCTTCCCCAATCAAATGAGAAATGGAAGTTTGACCAATTAGAAGCTGAGAGAGAGGTAGGGTCAGTGATGCTAGAACACACCCACATTCTAAACACATAAAAGCAGACAGGCAGGACAGATAGGGACTTTCAAATCCATCTGCCGCTGGAAGCTCTGCCGGAAAAATCCATACTTTACCTCCATCAAACCTCCAGAGAGCCAAACTAGAGACTTCAATCTATCCAGAACTAGAGACCAGACCAGAGAACCAGAGAGAGCTGACCCAGATCACTGTGAAGTGCAGAGACCAGAGGCGAGTTTAAAACCTGACCAGATCCATGGCGAGGCCCATTTCACTCAAGAATATAGTGTGAGTACCTAGAAAACTGTGCAGAACCAATCTCCTAGTTAAAATAATATAATTCAATCCTATTTTAATCTAAGTAGAACTGTCTCCTAACTGTCACCTGCCATTTGCAAAGCTGTCACTTGTCATTTTCTAGTTGCAAGCTGCACGTGTCTTTTTGAACTTTAAAATTTCAAATCTGAAAAACGACCTTTATTTAATCGCTCATATCTCCGCTACCGTTTGTGCTAGAGACTTGCAGTAACTTTCATTTGAAAGCTTAGGATCTTAGCTTTGAATCGCACCAAGAACCACATTCCTACCCCTTATAGTTTTACCGCAATCGCGGAACACGCATCCGCGAATTTTACCGCGATTTGCAAATTTCTCAACGTGTGAAACAGCAGTTTGCTTGCCTTCTATTTGCCAGAAAATCGTTTGCCTCATAAAAACTATCCCTGAATCATTGCAAGAGTGAGCCTGAGCGAATATTAACTAGATACCACTCACCCTGAACCTCTGAAAGGGAATTAAAAGCATTTTAGCATATTTTTTAATTCATTGCCAGCACATATCAAAGCAATTTGGGCCTGTGTTTTCAAACTTCTGTAGTCTGAGCTTGCTGGGGTGAACTGAATTACAGTTGATTGCATTTCTGAGAACTGTGTGCTTCCTTCCATTTCCTTGCATTGCATCAAGGGGGGGAGGGGATTGCCAGAGAAAAGTGATCACATTGTTTTGTTGAAATCATATTGAGTATTTCTATACTGCATTTCATTCATTCAACCTTGCATCCATTTGAACTCTATAAAGCATTCTCTATCACATTATTCTTCTTTTGTTCCTATTTACCAGTGTGCTATCTCATCCATTTCATGTCAACTCATTAGTGATTATAAAGAAGTGTGCTAGTGCCAGATTCTCCGTTGTTAATCATTATCATATCAGATTAAGTGTGAGATTCAATTATTAATTTATTATAAGGTGTGACATATATATATCTATTGTTTAAATTATCAAATAAACCTTTTAACTTGCAAAACAGAACTACTTCTTGGCTCAGTGGGGTCAGGGGGATTCCAAGAGAGGGGTGTTATATAGGGGTAGTCATCCAGAACGCATGAACTGGACATAAAGATATATCAATAAGGGTTTTCATTCAGTATTATAGACTAGGCGTTGACTTAGCTGTAGTGTTGAATTGAATCCTCTTACAAATTGGGGGCTTGGGCCGGACGTTTGGGTTAGAATACCACTTGTGCAGCTTAATACAGTGTGCTAACTGACGGGATACATACATCCAGTCGGATCACCACGCTGCATTACGCTGTGAAGCATTCCTCAAAAGGGACACTCCAAGAAAAGTTCTGTTCTGCAAAAATAAAATACTAACTTCTGTAAGTCAGGACAGAGACCAATCTCTAGAATGACGACCTTGGTAGATATGAAAATAGCCAGAGAGCACCTCTTGCATAAGCTATTTGTGAGAGGTGAATGGACCGAACAGGGCCAGGATGCGTGGTTGCAGGCCATCACACAACAGGTCACTGAAACAGGGTCAGATATATATAGAGATCAGGGTCCCTTACATGTGGCCCTGAGTGAACTATATATGGCTCCTAAAGCCAAAGAGGAACACAATAAGATTGCCAGGATAGCAGCATACCTGTACCTATATATGGGAGACATGCAGGATAGATGTGCTGAAAGCCAAAATCTGGCAAATAGGCAACAGATGGTGTTAGAGAAGGTCCAATCTGACCTGGTCTCTTCTGAGCAGAGGCTGCAGAGGAGCCAGGAGTCAGAAAATGACAGCAGACGGTACATCACTAAAATAAAGGAGGATATGGATATACTGCAACAGGAAAAGGCTGACCAGGATACCAGATTTCTGGCCCTGCAGAAGGAGCACCAAGACAGTTTGGACTCCTTACTGCAGAGCCAGAAAAAGCTGGAGCAACAATTAGACTTTAACAGGGCATGCACGGAGCAGGTAGCCACCCTGCAAAGTCATCTAGATAGAGTGAAGGTAGAGAGCAACAAGCTGATTTTGAAAGACCTAGATACCCAGGCAGAGTTTGATGAAGAACGGCAGAAAGCTGGTGCCCTTCAAAGGCAGAGGGACTGTAATGCTCACCTGATTCTCGCAGAGGCGCCGGTCTTGACTGGGCGACTACCGTATCTTCAAAGGTGATGTGTAGCACCCGGTTGGCTCTTTGGGCTGGACCTCTGTGCACTGTATGCCTGACGTGTAGAGTAAGATGTCTGCAGATAGAAAATATGGGGTTAATGAACTGGGGTTATTGGGGTGTCCCTATCTCTTTCCTCTTCTCCTCTCCTGTAGACCCCCAAAGGTTAACGCTCTCACCTTAGGTAAGTGAATGCCGAGCTCTCCATCTGCCTCAGGGCAGGGTGCTGTAACCAGTTTCTTCACTGGATAGGTAGCGCAGGCCTCTTGACTTCAGAGGACTGCTGTCCGTTGTTTACTGCACGAACGGTAAGTCTCGAGTCATTCAAATGTCTTTAAAGTCTTTAGTAATGATGTCTCTTGTTTTGCAGGGTTCCGGCGATGGCGGATGACGGGCTGAAGTGAGTTGAAGATGGAGCCCGTGTGATGAATAGAAGCGCCTGGAAGCACGTAAGTAAGCGCTTGTTGCCTGCTTCACGATGCGCTCTAACTGTCTTTTTATTTTGCAGGTACGAGTTCGGAGCGGCTGCAGGGTGCCGGAATACCCACTGGATTAGATGTGGAAAGGAGTAATGGCACGTGAGTATTAAAGTTCCCCAATGTCTTTAAACGCACCTTGTTTTGTCTTTCAGATGCGGGATGCAGCGCCGAAGGCCTCCGGAGCGTGCGAAGAGTTGGTAAACTTTTGTCTTTCAGATGCCGGAATGCAGTGTGAAGACCTCCGGAGCGCACGAAGAGTAGGTAAGCCTTTGCCTTTCAGATGCCGGAATGCTAACCTGTTCTTTCTTGTCTTTATAGGTGTTGCTGAAGACTGGATTCAGGATGGTAAGCCTTTGCCTTTCAGATGCCGGAATGCTAACCTGTTCTTTCTTGTCTTTATAGGTGTTGCTGAAGACTGGATTCAGGATGGTAAGCCTTTTTCCTTAGGCCCAGGACCGGATGCAGAAGACACGATGAGCGTTCTGCTGCAGAGGTTGCAGAATAACGCAAAGCAAGATTCATCCACCGGGTGTGGTTTAAATAGCCTCCTGTAGTGCTTAGGTGTCTCCTTCCACAGCCACGCCCAAGTAAGAAAAGAGTTCCTGGTAAGAAAAGAGTTCCTGCCTTCCAGAAGAGTTCCAGTGTTCTGAATCTAGGGAGTGGCTCCAGCCCCACCCAACAGGAAAAGTAGTTCCAAACAGAAGAGGATCAGAGGCTCAACTGGCAGGCAAGTAAGCAGCATGGTCTGCTGAAGGTAAGTCCACCCAAGCATTATGAGCCCGGCGCTTCCAGCGCTGGGACTGGGCATATTTATGAGCCTGGTGCCACTGGCGCCAGGACTGGGTCCAAAAGGTCCCAATTGGGACTGGTTGGCACTCGGAACCTGGGTTATGGATCTGCTTCCAAGGGAGTTGGGAAAACCCTGACCTTTTGGAAGCAGAGATCATGACAGGGACGACCTGGCGGCACAAATGCAGGCTCTTAGTCAGGAAAGAGACGCCTTAGGCCAGGAAGTCTGCCATTTAAAAAGAAAAATGGAAGAAAATCACCTGGCCCACCAGGGACTGGGTGATCTCCAAAAAGAACACCAGAACTTGTTAGAGCACACCAGGAGGGTGGAGGATGCTCTAGCAAGAAAGGAGCAGGCCAATAGGGACACAGCTCAGGAGGTAACCCTCCTGCAGCAAAGACTGGCCCAGTTCTCCAGGACCAACCAGGAAGCACAGAGGGAAAATGAGGCTCTCTGCCAGCACAATGAGAGGCTCCAGCAACAGGTAGCGATGCAGGAGAAACTGATAGAGTCGAGTAAGGCCTTAACAGAGGAACTGAAAGCACAAATGCAGGCTCTTGCATTGCAACAGGGAGCAGGGGCGGATAGAGATGAGGTCCGCTGGGAAAGAGAGACTCCTGACCATAACCGCAGGATCCCTAACACCAGGGGCCTTCATCTCCCCCAGTCCCTGGACTCTACCACCCCATGTCCCCTGGCGCACATGAGCACAGGGCCACAGGGATGGCAGATTACTATCCAGCTAAGAGTATGGGGCTCATAGGCCAGTACCACTCAGGAATGGAGGGGTGGGCATCCGGGTATGGGCACCCAAGTACAGTACAGTTCAGTGGGGAACCCCAGGAGAGTAGGCCCATTAAGGGCATCCTGAAAACCTCTGCCCAGTTAGGTCAGTGGAGGGGGTACCCATCAAATCCTGGCAGCAAGGAGGAATCTGAAGACTCCTCTGAACTGCGCAGGACACAGGAGACCAGGTCCCCACATTCTGCCAGCCATTCCCAGGCTCGCAGAATCCGGGAAAACCTGGAAGAACAGACGGGAACCTCTGGGAGCAGTGCCTCTGAGTCCGAGGACGAATGGACAAGGGTTACCCGAACCAAAAAGGCCAATAAGGCAAAAAGGGCCTTGCTGAAGGACCCCTTAAAGCAGATTAAGGCGATCAGGAGCGTCATCACGCCTTACCATAAGAACGCTAAGTATTCTGTTTGGGAGCACTTAGAGTTGTTTGAACAAATGATGGAGACTTTCCATTTGAAGGACAGCCAAAGCTGTATTCAATATGTAAAGTGGACCTTCTCCCCGGAATACTCCAGTTTCTTTGCGGGGCTGGAGGACCAAAATCATTTAAGATGGTCCACCTATAAGGCGGCCATCTTGAAACATTTTTCTGTTCACAGAAATCCTCAAGAGGCTCGCAAGGCAGCCTACAATTTGCAATGTGGGGAGGATCAGGCCCCACAAGAATTTGTGCAGGAGTTAAAGCGTGCTTTTGCACAGACCACAAGAAGGGTGCGCACGGATAGCAGAGAATTTATTAATACGTTTTTCCATGCCTTGCCCAAATATATCATGACCCAGCTCGTGAGGGATTTTCACGAGAAAAGATCTTTAGACTGGGTCATTGAACAGGCTACCCGGATCTATGAGGTGCAGAAACCGGTAGATAGCAAAAGTAATGCCCAGTAAAACCCCAAAGCCAACAGCACCCCTGCTGCTGCCAAGGTGGCAGAGGTAAAGGTCACCCCCGTTTTGGATTTGGAGATGGGGGGGCCTAAAAACCTACCTGCACCTAATAATGCTAGGCCCAGAAGGTCTTCAGGCCAGTCACAGACAGGGAGCCAAGGAGGCAGCCCCACAAATGGGGTCCCTCGCTCTCCTGATTATGTAAGTCCCTGTTACAAGGGAAATCGACCCATCCTGGGTTATGTGTGGACTCCTCCAGCCCAAGGGGGGGGATCCAGCCAAGCACCTAACCCAGGGAACTTCCCTCCAAACTTCCCACAGGAGGGCAGAAATTTACCAAACCCTGGGCAGAACTTTTTCCCCAGATATCCACCCGACTTTCAGCCCCAAAACCATCCATCCTTCTTTCCCCAATTCCCTGAGCCCAGACCACTGAATCCGGGAGAGGGGAGGCCAAGGGTGGAGGGGTACCCAAATCTTCCCAACCAGGGGTACTACCAGAGGAGGGACAGCTACCCTTCCCGGGATCAGCCCAGGGGAGAAAACAGGGCCCCGTATCAGCCTGAGCGGGTTTCCCAGTTAGAGCGCCAGGTTCAAAACATGGCGCGGGATATGGGTCACATACTGAGGGCTCAGCAGAACCCTCAGATCGGCATGCCGGCGCAGAACGTACCCAACTCTGGACCTGGTGCTCCAGAACAATGACGGGGGCAGCACCCCGATAACACACCGGTTCCCAGGGAGGAGGCACAAAGGGAAGGGGGGTGTAAAGCCTTGGAGGAAGCTTCCTTCCTCACTTGTAAACAGCCCCTGGAAACCCAGGAACCGGAAACAAAATCTCTTGCCCCTGAAAGTCTGCTTCCTAAGGAGCAGAGGGGGGGTAGGAGAAACAAAAGACCCAAACAGACTCAGTTTGAGGAGGAGGTACAGATCTTCCAATTTGAGGGAGAGGGATCCTCAGAGGATCCTGGGAAAAGGATCTTCTCCTTCAGAGAGGGGGGAACTCCTCCCAAAGAAAAATGGGTCCCTAGGGATGCAAATCCAGACTGGGGAGATGTGGAGACTGAGCTACCGCCGCCCACCATCTCATCCCAGAACCAACAGCAAGAAAATCCCCTGGTTCAAACCCATCCTGGTGACTGCCTCCAAAAAGGGGGGGCGGCCCAGAACCGGAGCCAGGGGAACCCAAAATGGCTCTGATCTCCAATTGCCAACTTTTTCTTTCAGATTCCCAAGGCTCTCCACAGAATTCTGCCCAAATCTCTTCGCTAGCCATGTCCAAAACCAGAAAATTAGCCCACCAGTTGTCCAAAAATGTACATTATCTGTGCCCCCTTGAGGAGAAGGAGGGAAGATATTATGCCCCGGTACAAGTACAGGGGCAGGGTACAATCTCGGCACTGGTGGACACTGGATCTCAAGCTACCCTTCTGTCCAGAAGGGCCTTTGACGAACTGAATGCAGGAAGGGGAGAGAATTACCAAATTCCTCTCACCTCTCTTCCTGGGCAACTCCAGAACTTTGACGGGAAGGAAATTCCCGTCGAAGGGACGGCAGATTTGGACATTAAAATTGGGCGACACAAGTTGAAACACCCGGTCATAGTAGTGACCCCAGAGGGCACCCCTTGTTTACTAGGGAATGACCTCCTGAGAAGGTTGTCACCCCTAATAGATTGCGTAAACAAGGTCCTCTGGACCCAGACTAGCCGACCAATAAAATTAAAACAGAGTGTCAACCATGTTAGTTTAAACGGCACCTGCCACATGGTTGAACAAAAATCAGACCAAGTAGAATTTCACTTCCAGAATAACCAGATTCCAGACGTGACAGTAATAGCAGTAGGACAACAGACTGGTGATGGGGGGTCCTCTCTATTTCTGAAAATCAACCTTCCTTCCAGTCTAAAGTGGTATTCCACGCTGGAAGGAAACACTCTGAAATTCTATACCAATCCACAATCTGAAACTCCCACTCCTATAGTCCAGAAAGATGTGAAATCAGCTCAGAGCCTGGCTGAGATTCAGCAAATTGGAGAGCAGTTGTTCATCCCTGTTCAGTTAAATGATGGGAAGGACTCTGTTCTCGCTCGAGTGTGTGTGAACAACGGTAAGAGCTTCATCAGCGAAGCCATGTTCCGCCAACTCCCAAAAGATCCAGCCATTCCCACCTTCAAACTGATAGACAAATGGGAAATGGACCTGGAAGCACCTAATTCCAAACATCTCCTGCCAAACAGGTGTATGCTCAAAATCTCCATTGGCAACAAGAGCATAGTCCACAATTGTTGGGTCGTGCGAGACGTCCCTGCCGCCTTTTACTTAGGTAGTGACATTCTCAATCGCTTTGCCATTAGTTTGGACCTAATAAACTTCAAAGCTTGGTCCCGTTTAGCGGATAATCCCATGGGCTTTGATGATCCAGAAAAAGCATTTAGGTCAGCTCAATTGCTACCTTATGCAGTTGAAATTCAGGTTAAAGAGGAAGTCACCATCCCAGAAAGGACCCGACAATTCTCCCTGGAAGTGAGAGTTAAAAGAGGACAACATTTGAAAAACCCTGATGCTTACATACATCTAAACGCTTCTCTCCAACAGCAAGGGTTGGGGGTAAACCCAACTCCATTAGTCAACATAGAACATGACACCATTCTAATAGAGGTGGATAACAGCGACTTAAAGAGTATTACTCTAGCCGCAGGCACCATTATTGGAATGGCGGTTGATGACCGACATTTTTCCATCGACTTAGTAAATGAACTGTTAGGACCAATCCCCAAGGACTGTTTTGACAGTGACAGTGATGACAATACAACACCAGACAGGATTTTTACCCGGCATGGGGGGAACTTCCTGGTGTACACTTCCTGCCCCTATGGTAAGGAAGATGTGACTTGTGACTTCAGGAGGGATGAGGTGATTTTCCAGGTCCATGAGGGCTGCCTTTCCCACCTGAAGCCTCCAGTCCAAATCAGCACTCTGACCAGGGACTTCTCCACCCAGCTGGAGGAGGCCGCTGAAATAGCCAAACCAGAAGTCTTTCCAGGCTTCAGGCAGATGGTGGAAGAGAGAGTCAACCTAGCTGATGCCTGTGTGACTCTGGAACAAAAGCAAAAGTTGAAACAAGTTTTCTTGGATTTCCAAGATCTCTTTGCGGTAGACTCATATGACTGTGGTCGCACTGACATCCACACAACAACAATCCCCACGGACCCTGGCATGACTCCTGTGTTTGTGAAGCAATATCGCTTGCCTCTCGCATCAATGGAGTCCCTTACTGAAATAATTAAGAACCTTGAGTCCCGGGGAATAATCCGTCCAGTCCACAGCACCTTCAATAATCCGGTGCTGGGAATATTGAAGCCGAACGGCCAGTGGAGACTCTGCGCCGACCTCAGGGAGCTCAACAAACGGGTCCATACTTCCCGATGGCCTCTTCCCTACATTGACCAAGGGCTGGCCCAGATTCAGGGGTCACAGGTATTCACTGCCATAGACCTGACCAATGGATACTGGACAGTGCCTGTCAGTAGGGAGAACCAATACAAGCTGGCTTTTACCTTTGGGGGCCAGCAATACACATGGACCCGGACTCCCTTCGGATACCTCAACTCCGGCAATGAATTCAACATTTTCCTACATAAGGCCATGCCCGACCTGGGTGCGAGGGGTAACCTGACTTATGTAGATGATGTCCTCATCAAAAGTTCATCTGTGGAGGAACACATAGCGGAGATCCGTTATGTTCTGACACAGTTGAGGGCCGCCGGAGCAAAACTTTCCTTTCAGAAAGCACAGTGGTGTAGAACCCGTGTTAATTTCTTGGGGCATGAGATTACTCCTCAGGGTCTCTGTCCCCAGGAAAAGAAAGTGGAAGCACTTCAGAAACTGAAAGACCCCACAACTCTGCGAGAACTAAGGAGCCTCCTTGGACTGACTAATTACAGCAGGAAGTTCATTGAGGGCTACGCAGAGATCACCAGACCCCTGATTCATCTCCTGAAGGGGGGGGTCAAGTGGGAATGGGGTCCAGAACAAGCCGAGGCAGTAAAACAACTCAAGAGAAGCCTCTCACAAGCGCCTTGCCTAGCTTACCCTGTCAGAAACAAGGAGTTCTTCCTGGAGACAGGGTTCTCTAATACGTGCTTGACGGCAGTATTATACCAAAAGCATGACAAGGTCAATAAAGTAATCTCATATGCGAGCAAAACTTTATCCTCTGTGGAGGAGAAATTCAACGATTGTGAGAAGGCACTCCTGGCGACGGTGTGGGCATTGAAGAATTACCGCCCGTTTATCCAGGGGGAGCACATCATAGTGGAGACTCCACACCAGCCTCTGCAATATCTCCAAAGTGACAGAATCCGGGCCGGAAATGTGAGTAATTCCCGAATTACTTCCTGGATTCTGTCAATGCAAGGCTTTCCTGTGGAGGTCCGATATGGCCAAAACAAGAAGAGTCCCCTCGCGCAAGGTCTGGCTGACTTGCATGATTGTGCCAGAGAAAACTGTCTCGAGGACGAAGGTCTAAAAATAAAGGACAACATGGAGGCATACCTTAATTCCCCACACAAAGTCTTTGAAGAGGACAAGTGTGAGGGAATGCCCACTGTCTATGTGGATGGATGCTCTTACCATGTTGACAACAACGGGGAGAAAGAACTGGTGGCTGGCGTAGGGAATGCATGGGTGAATGAGTCCCCAGAACCCTCCGCTGGATACAAAATTGGTCCCCGAAGTAGTCAGGTGGCAGAATTGATGGCTGTGCATCAGGCCATCCTCACTGCTGTCCAGCATCAACTCCGCGAACTGGTCATAATCACAGATTCGGATTATGTACGGAACGGGTTCGTGGAGCACCTGGTTAATTGGAAAACCAGAGGCATGTTATGTGCTAACAACAAACCCTTGAAACATGGGAAGTTGATCCAAAACATTGATGATCTGGTCACCTCGAATGGGATGACCATCTATTGGAAAAAGATCAAGGGTCATTCCAAAGTAGAGGGACCAGACAAAACTGGAAATGACTTAGCTGATCAGCTGGCCAAAACCGGGGCCATCCAAGGGGATCTAATTGAGATTGAGTCCCTGTTGGGGGAAATCCAGGTCACTGCCATCACTAGGTCCCAGACAAATGCTCACAACGACCTTTCAATTGCACAATGGAGTAAGGAGACCCCTGATGCTGATTTGATTACTGCTCAGAAGGGGGATCCAATTATTGGTAAATTTTACCAGCACCTTGAGGACCCTGAGAACTTTCCCCTGACGGATACCGATTACATTGGGAAAGAGGACCTAAGAGTGTTGATGAAATGTCCAAAAATGTTCCGAATCCAAGACGGTTTGTTGGTAAGGAAATCCAAAGCTGGCCACGATCAATGGGTGGTTCCTACCTCATTCCGAAGCCTGATGTTAAGTCACGCCCATGATGCGGCCACCGCCGGTCATAGGGGGTTTCACACAACACTGGAAATCTTAAGAGAGGTTGCATACTGGCCACACATGGGGCAGGACCTCGACCAATACTTGAAGGGGTGTCTCGTGTGTGCACAATTTCAGCCATCATCCCTCACGCACCGCGCGCCTCTCCAAAAGCGGGGGATGACACTGCCATGGTCAGATTTACAAATCGACTTTGTAGGCCCCGTGATTCGCTCTGCTAGGGGGAATAAGTACATGTTGACCGTCACATGCTTGTTTACCAAGTGGGTGGAATGTCTCCCAGCCCCAAATTGCAAGGCAGAAACAGCAGCTGCCTTGATGATTAACCACATCTTTTCCCGTTTTGGTCTACCTCAAAGGATTGAGTCAGACAGAGGTAGCCACTTCACCAGTGAAGTAATGACAAAGATGTGGGAGATACTGGGGGTCAAGAGAAAGCTGCATATTGCTTATAGACCAGCTTCTTCTGGGGCAGTAGAGAGATATAACCGGACAATTGTGAGCATATTAAAGAAGTTTGTGGCAGATTCTGGGCCAAGTTGGGATATCCGATTACCTCTGGTCCTAATGGCTATCAGATCTACCCCTTCATCTGCAACCAAAATGTCACCATTTGAGTTGATGACTGGGCGCAAGATGGTGCTTCCTCAGCATTTGCTCTACAGGACCCAAGAGCAGACACTGATAAATGCCTCCACTACTCATGAGTATGTGGAGAATTTAAGGAAACACCTCCAACATGCTTTTGCTTATGCTCAGCGGAATCTAGAAAGATCAGCTGATAGCATGAAGACCCACTATGACCTGAAAACTTCCAGGAAGGAATATCAGGTGGGGAACCGGGTCTATCTATACAACTTCCAAAGGAACCAGGCCAAGCAGCGCAAATTTTTGCCTACATGGAAGGGACCATTCGAGATCATAGACAAAATCTCCCCTGTGGCCTACAAAATCCACATCCCCAAAGGTCCTTTGGCAGAGGGAGAAGACAAGTGGGTCCACATAAACCAGTTGAAATGTTGCCATCCCAGGCACACTCTGCAACAACTGGAGGAATCCTCTGGAATCCTAGCGGGTACTGTCTCAGACTAATTCAGTTCCAATTATAAAACATACCACATCTAGTCTCTAAAATATTGTGATTTGCATGAAACTGTCTCTTAGTTATACTGTTTTTTTTTCAAAATAAGAATGTAATGTTTCGTCATGATGAAATGCATATGCTGTCACACCATCTCAACAGTGGTGGAAAAACGTCTATGAGTAGGTATTGCCGCTCTTCCTTTGTCGTCCTAGGAGAAAGAAGACCTTGAGACGGGCCAAGGAGGGCGATCCGGAGACCGGGAACGAAGATCCAATGGGCCCAGTGGACCGCCCAATACTCCCATCAGGACTGGCGAGGAGAACCGATCGATCAGTACCGGATGGAGGAAAAGATGCTGAACTGTGCCATCTACCGGAAGAAGATTATGCGGACAGACCGGTGCGTGGGTCAAAACCCTTGGGCACGCGACTCCCCATCGACTCAAATTCAAAGTGCAGTCGCGTGGGGGGGCTTGTTGGGTGTCCTGACCTACGTTTAAGCTATCATGCCACAACATTTGGTGCTGTGGGCTTAGAAAATTCAAGATGGCAGAAAACCCACATGTGCGCCGAAATCCAGGAAAGCTGCGCAGTTTGTGCGCACACCAAAATGGTTGCCTCACTTGTCACCCACCAGTGCGAGAATGAAAGGCCGGGTTGCCATGAGGGAAATGGGTTGCCAAAGGAAAAACAGTAGCGCCGGTTAGCTTCAAAGCGCTTTAAAATCACCATTGGACTACCCGCACAGTAGTCTGAAACCATTGGGAATGGCAATGCTGATTGCCAAATGCAACCTAGAATTGTTGGGAATTCATTTTCTTAAATCCCAAAAATGGGTGCAGTACCAGTACTCACCACTATCCAAAAGCCGGCAGTTTAAAACCACCCTGTGTTTCTCTGAAGGCAGGCTCAAACTGTCTATTTTAAACATTGCAACACATCTAAAAACTCACTGGACACCAGCAGACATTTGGTAGAATGGAGTGTTGTGTGCCTACAAAATCTGGGAAATGAAGAGCCCAAAACAATGCTTATAACTAAACTGCTATGGAGTCAGCAGTTTAAGTTGCACTGGATTTAAAGACACTAAAATCGAAAATGTTTAGATTAAATGAGTGACCTATGTTTGGTGTCACATGCCTTTGTAACTGTTGAAATGTCATAGTTTTGCACTTAGAATCAGCATTCTAGCTGCATGTGTAAAATTGCAAGTTAATTTAAAAAGCAACAAAAAACATGACAGTTAGCTGAAAGTCTGGCTTAAGGAACTTGATTCTGCCTGGCAACTACCCCCATCAGGAGTGAAACTTGAGTCACAGCTGTGTTCCAAGGCCCATCTGCCTTTTTGCTGGCCACACTAAGGATATGCCATCTATCTGATAATTGAATTACCTGTGCTCTACAGGAGCTCTGAACAAAGCCTGTCTTGACTCAGGCAAAGGTTTTATTACAGCGGTCGTAAAATGTAGCTTCCTCTTGGCAGAAGCTGGGAGGGGCACTGCCTGTGAGAGCAAGCTGGCTTGGCAGAACTGGATAAACCAGTATTTCTACCTTGTGCTGAGAGGAAACCACACCCCTTTGGAGCCAGAACATAACTTTAAAAAGATGGATCATTCATAGAGCGGACATGTGAAAATTTTATAAATGATACCATAATTCTTGTGATTTTTCTGCCCACAGTTTAAGAGGTTTTTAGAACCGGTGGTATGTTCAGGGGGGTGTTAGCGGAAAAGTGGATATTACTCTAAATGTGTGCATGTGAAAAATCTGACACTTCATCAACTAATGTCCATACTCCTTGCGCACATGTGTGTAAATTTGGGGTAATGTCCGGAATTGCAAACCAGTTAAAAAGTGCAAAATATTGCCATTTCTGAATGCAAGCTCCCAGGAAGAGCAGAGTTTGAACAGGGTATACCTCCTGTAATGCATGATGGGTGCATATGATCTTAAAACAATATGTACCTCTGCAAATATGTATTTGTTTCAAATCTAGATTTGTGTGTAAGTTGACAGGAGGAGTGGACTCTCTGCAAGCCATAAAATGACATCACGCTGATACACACTTCCTTCCCCAATCAAATGAGAAATGGAAGTTTGACCAATTAGAAGCTGAGAGAGAGGTAGGGTCAGTGATGCTAGAACACACCCACATTCTAAACACATAAAAGCAGACAGACAGGACAGATAGGGACTTTCAAATCCATCTGCCGCTGGAAGCTCTGCCGGAAAAATCCATACTTTACCTCCATCAAACCTCCAGAGAGCCAAACTAGAGACTTCAATCTATCCAGAACTAGAGACCAGACCAGAGAACCAGAGAGAGCTGACCCAGATCACTGTGAAGTGCAGAGACCAGAGGCGAGTTTAAAACCTGACCAGATCCATGGCGAGGCCCATTTCACTCAAGAATATAGTGTGAGTACCTAGAAAACTGTGCAGAACCAATCTCCTAGTTAAAATAATATAATTCAATCCTATTTTATTCTAAGTAGAACTGTCTCCTAACTGTCACCTGCCATTTGCAAAGCTGTCACTTGTCATTTTCTAGTTGCAAGCTGCACGTGTCTTTTTGAACTTTAAAATTTCAAATCTGAAAAACGACCTTTATTAATCGCTCATATCTCCGCTACCGTTTGTGCTAGAGACTTGCAGTAACTTTCATTTGAAAGCTTAGAATCTTAGCTTTGAATCGCACCAAGAACCACATTCCTACCCCTTATAGTTTTACCGCATAAAGATATATCAATAAGGGTTTTCATTCAGTATTATAGACTAGGCGTTGACTTAGCTGTAGTGTTGAATTGAATCCTCTTACAGAGCCTCACCACTCCGGCGTCCTGGTCACATAGGCAACGCCCACGTGTTGCCGTAGGAGCGGCCCGCTCATCCAATCATATTGCTGCTCCCCGGCTGCGAGGGTCACGTGATACGCTGCGTCTCTCACGTGACCCAGTGAAGAAGCGATCACGTGACCCGATCACCAGTTCAAAAGAACACGGAAGCTGATTCTCCGCGCTTCTCAGCTGTTCTCAGCAATTTCGAGTGGCGTTGTGTTTTCTTGGATCTTGAACCTCCGGCTTTTTGAACTCTGGCTTCTGTTTTATCTGGACTGCTTTTGCCTGCTCCTTGGATTTGGTTGCCTGAACTACTGTCTAAACGGAATTTGGGACTTTCTGGCTTGCATCATTGGACCTGCTTCTTACGGATTTCGGACTTGGCTTTTGGAACTTTCAAGTATTATCTTCCTCGGATCTTGGACCCCTTTTCTGCTCTGGACATTTCTTGGACCTGCTTCTGAAACTCCCTGGCTCAAGGGTGTTTGGTTTGGACTTCGGCTCAGCATCACGTCCAGCCCCTAAGGGTGGGGGTCCTGAACGCCAACTTCCCCGGCTGTCTTCCTGGCTTGGTTGTCCTCCCAGTTCGGTAGGTCCCACTCCATTATCTAGAGTATTGATTATTCCGAAATTTATTGCCTTGTACTTACACTCACCTGCTTTTCCTTTGCAGCACCTGGTGCCCGTGTTCCCGACCCTTTTATCATCGGTGGCCTCGATAACTGGCGGGGAAGTTATTCTCTCCTTCGCTGGTGCTTGAGGACGGAGGTACCCATAGGCATCGCAGAGGTTCGTTGTGACAGTTGGTCAGACCGTCCAGGCCAGGAGCTCTTGAAGATTTCAATTTTGCTATTTTTCTTAAAATGTCTTCCACATCTGTCAAGGGGATCCAGTGTTCACTGGGCGGCTGGATTTTCCTGTCTACTGATATTGAGGGAGGCTGAAAAAGGACGGTGAAAAACGACACCCAGTTTTGTTCCGAGACCGCGTTAGAAATAGGGGGAGTCCTTTGCCCATTTGTAGCTTTCAATAAGTTCCAGAAGTCTCTTGTATTTTTTGAAACCAGGGACTTCTGCATGGCTTCAGCGTCCTTTTGATATAGGCTCACAGCATGATGTTTAATCCATGATTTGTAGTGGTATGCTCCCTTTTGGTAAGTGGACCAGGCCAAAGCTGTTTGGTGCCTGAATGCAAAAATTTTCAGGTTTCTTGTTTCACGTCTCTTGATCACCACCATCTGATCGTAAATATGGTTGTGTACAGGTTGTTTGCCCTTGGTGCCCGAAAAGCACACCCTATGTGGCAACAGTCGGGGAGTATAGTCCGGTCCCTTGATGACTGAGCTAGATGTTCTGAACTCAGGATCCGTACTTAACCTGTCCTTTATTGATCTTATATTCTCTGTAGTGAGGCAAAGTTGTGTTTTTTGCTTGTGTGATTCCACTGTCGATGCATATAGAAGCATATAGAAGCCTTTCCGGGGCCTGTATGCACCAGTTTTCAGTACTTTGAAGGATGAAATAAGAGGGATCAGACCTTCAATAACGAAAATGTAATCAAGAGTGGCAAACGATTCATCTCTTTCCCACGTTGGAATCTGAGGTTCGGAGTCTTGCAACGTTGCTGCATTATAAAAGTTTCTTGATTTCATAAGCTTTGCCCACACCAAACCTCTTTCATCTGCCAGTGGGCGGGGCGGTAATGCTCTTTCAGATGTTATGTCTGTTTTGCACCTTGCGTTTAAGTCTCCGCAAATTATGATATTGTCAATTTCAAGGTCCACATCGATGGTATCAATGGCTTCGGCCACGGATTTGCAAAATTCTTTCAATGATGTTCTCTCCGGATTCCAATAAAGGTTTATTATCGCCAGGTCTGAGGTGATCCATGTAACCTGGACTGGGTCGTGGCGCTGCCATGAAGTAAGAGTGCCAAGCATGCCATAGGCTTCTATGATTTTGGTTTTTGGTGTAATCCCTGAGCCTATGCGAATGGCGTTTAGGAGGCCCGAGGAAGGTCTTCCCAGTAGTGACCTGCAAGCAGGAGAGAGTTCAATTGCAAATCCATCTAATGTCGGTAGCTCTATTAACCAATTTTCCTGTAAACACAGGATATCGAAGCTCCCCAAATTTACATCACTCGGGCGGGTCAGGTGTTTGTAGCCTCTTGTATTCCATGATGCCATTACCAGATCTTTTTTGGCCATTTTGAGGCCAAATCCACTCTTGACGTAAGAAGCTCTAGAGGGTGTGTTAACTGCTATTTCTTTTGGCTTCGTCCAAACGTATCCGCCAGCCATTTCCATGCTCCCTCTGAGACTTTCGCCTTCTTCTGAAACATTTGGTTTTGATTATGTTCCTCCCATTTGTCTGTCGTATAATTTCTGTCCGTTAAACTCTGCTTAGTTTTATGATGATTACTCTGACGGGTGCTCCGGCCGGAGCTTTCAAGATGTGATGAGCACTCAGAGTTGACATCTTCTTTTCTCCTATAGGAGTCTTCCGGTCCATTCTTCAAAGACTGGTGCCAGGTAATTCTTCTCCTCGGGGTATCTTGCCATCGATTTTGGTTGTAAAGAGCTTCCGTTCCTGAAATGTAGTGGGACCTTGCCGAGAAGCCCTCCTCCGAATTTCTTGATCTGGTTGCTTATGTGTGGATTTTGGTAATGGGAACAAGTTGAATCCTAATTTGTGTAGATCTTTTGACACTTCTAGAGGGATTTCTGCTAGAGCTTTATTTCTTATGTGAATGAATGCTTTTGCTCTGTAGTCCCGATGGTATGGCTCTACCAACACAAAATCGTTGGTCTTCAGGTGTCGTAACTTGAACATTTTTGCTAGGGTTTTGAGAATCGTTTTTCTATTCAGGACCATGTAACCTTCTTTGGACGAAATTTGTTCAAGTTTAACGATTGTGGTTCCTGTGAGTTTTTCTTCCAGTTTCTTGGGTCCTTTAGGCAATCGCAATTTGTCTGCATGCCTCAATGGCCTCTGGGCGTCCGATCGATGGTCACTTTTGTTTTCTGTAATGAAATTCCGACTGTCTTTGCCCGAAGGGACTCACTTTGTGATTTCTTTTGTCATCTATAGAACCCCCAACAACCTCATCCCACCGGAGCCTCAGTTTAGAAGCCTCTTTGCCACCTTCTTCTTCTTCGATGCTGGTCGGTGATAGGCTTTCATTTGAGACTACTGGTAGTGGTTTGTCATCTGGTTGGGGTGATATTATTGTAATTCGAGATTCTTCTATATTATCATAATGTTGAGATAGATTCATTAAGCCACTGTTTTCCTGAAATTCCTCAATCGTTTTGGGCGAATGAGCCAAGGTCTGATGATCTGGTTTAACAGGTTAAGTAGATCGTACACATTCAGTCAACCATATTTTATCCTCTTCTTTTTTCTTTCCATTTGTTCCGGCGCCTGGGACCAACCATGGTTGGGAAGACTTTTCTTTTGTTTGGTTTGATAAGGTTGTCGACACAAGTTTTATTTGTTGATTGAGTGTTTTTGCTGATTTGATCTGGTGCGATTCCCGCCCTGTTCGCTCTTTTAAGGGCCTAGGTTCTGATGTAACGGACGGGTGACGTGACGAAATTTTTGCGAAGATTGGGGCCAAATCTTTTTGCGGTGGCCCTTCACTAGTTTGAGTCGCAGTAGAGATTGACAATGAAGAAACTTGGGCGACTTGATGCCTTTCCATAAGCTGGTCTTCCAGTTTGGCAATTTTTGCCTCCAGAGACGCCTGCGATTTAGTAGTTTTTGAGTCCAGTGCTGTTATAAAGCCTTCAAAGAAGGTCAATTTTGCCAGCATTGTAGATGACATAGTGGTATTATCTTTGAGTGCTTCATTGATGGACTCATAGAGTTTTACAAAAGGATTTAGGGCCATTGTGAATGTTGACATCATTTGTAACAGGTCAGCCTTTTTGCTAGGAGACTCCTTTTGAGCAGACACTGACATTTCACTGAGCCTTCTATTTTTGACCGTAGTATGCACACCCTTGTCGCCACTATGGACAGAGATTCTGTCTTGACTTCTTCTATCTAAGGATAGCGATGAGTCTTGTGGGCGACTTTCTTCTTCTGCTTGGCGCACTTTGTAGAGGCGTGAAGATTCTTGTGTATGGACTCCATGCATTTCTGTCTTCTGCATGTCCAGCTACAGATTTTGTGAATATCCGATCACCTACCGGAGTTTTTGGAAGTAGAGGACTTGTTACTCCCTGAATCGGGGGTACCACTGATGTTTTTTCTATTTCGTTACTGGTTGGCAGCTCACTGGTTCTCTGGGGGCTTGAAAGAGCCGAGGGATATGAAGGCGTCTCTGCGCGAAGGGCCTGGACTGGTGTTTTAGAAATTTCTTCAATGATCGTTACCTTTTGGAGTGGTGATTTAGATTTTGGGTCCGGTCTGGGATAAAACAAATCAGTTTTTCTCGCTTTGTTTGCGGGGAGGGGGTCTTGTACTGCCTCCAAAATCTCTGCATCGGAAAGCTCTGAATCATGGTCCAATTTCCTTTTATGTTGTTTTGGGAAGTATTCTTTTAGGGAGGACGATATCAGAGGAGTTGGGAGGGACTTTGCACTCCCTTGAATTTTGGGTCCCACTTTTCTTAGTTTTTTTGTAAATAATTTATTTGGTCTGGATTTTACTTTTGGCGTTCCTTTTAAATTAGTTTCCTTTGATACGAGATCAGAGGCCTCATCATCAGTTCGATGGCAGTCACTCTGGGCCTTTGTAGAATCAGTCCCCAGTTTAGGATTTGAGTCCTTGAAGGTGGCTGCATGTGCCGAGTTTTCGGTTTTCTGATCCTGATTTACTTTCTCTGGTGGTGCTGGTATGAGGTCTAGGAGCTTATCTTTTTCGGTGCGGCTTGTTTCCAAAACTTCATTATCAGAACTCCTTGGGTCGTATATTATGGAGTGCTCTTCTTGTTCAGATGTCAGAGAATCGCTTGAAGCAATTCTGATAGGACGCTCAGTTGAAACATGCGGCACCTGATTTCCCCTAGATGGGTTGATATTTCTATGGATGAAGGCTGTGGTTTGGACCTTCAATCGGGTGGAAGCCTGATCCTGCCTGTCCCCGGCCCCATTTCCCTCCCCAATTCCCACAATAGGGAGGTTTTGTGTTAGTTTGTGGTGTAATAGGGCATCTTCTGTTGTGAGGGGCACATTTTCCGCCCCCATCCGTTCAGGCCCCCGCCGATGCCGTCCTCCGACAGCCTCAGGCGCGGGTCCCCTCATTGATATGGTGGAACAGGTGGGGGTTTGAAGTTTTGTTTGCGGGCTCCCTTGCTCCGTAGGCTCTGTAGGCTTGCTGGCTATTTGTTTTGGTTCTTTGCGGTCAGAAACCCTGGCCTCACTATGGGCCAGCGGATTCTCCTGGACCAACAGGTCCCCTCCACAAACCGGCGCTTGTCCTCTTTCGTGACTGTCTCCTGGTTTAGTACAAGATGTGAAAGCGGATGGCAGGCATTCTGCTAACGATTTTAGCGCCGCCTTGTTCTTTGAGTAATCTCCCACTATCGGAATCAGTTCCGGTTGAAGAGCAAGGGGAGTCTGGGATGGAGACGGCAAGAAACCTTCTCCCCGGATTCATTTAGAAGTGTGTTGCTTCGCAAGCAACGTTTCTCGAGGATTGCCTCGGACGGAGTGGGCGGCGCAATGTTGATATCGGTAGGTCCAGCGAACCCGGATGCCAGAATTTGGAGGTACTGAATCGTTTCTCCCGACTCCCGACTCCGGACACCAGACACACTGCTCGCACACTGCGCAGCGCTCTGTGCTTGCGCAGTGTTTATGTAGATGGAAACAGGAATCCTTCAGTAGCAGTAGAAAGCGGACTGCGGAAAACGCTCAGGCAGCAGTCTTCAGGCAGCAAAAAGCATCATTACGTTGGTATAAAAAAACAATGAATGAAAATAAACATTATGATGTTCACATTTTAAGAATCTATTGTGTGTTTCCTAGAACGGGCACAGGCCCCGTAACATGGTTCATTTATCATCACATTACGTACAATTTCTGACATATAACATAGATCAGAACATAATTATGCTATTTCCATCATAAGGCTCAATGCATTTGCTCTAGATTTAACTATGCGCGGATTCGACTATGTTTCTGTCATCTCACCATAAGTCTTCAAAAAACAAAACCTGGATTATAACCTGGATGGGAGTTTTACATGACAAGATTCAAGGCTTCACTGCAAATTTCAGCATGTACATAATAGATGATAGTTGTTAAATATCACTCATTTTCTAAGACAGACTCCTCATTCAACGCCAATGATGTTAGAAAGTTTACAGTGGATATTCTAATACTCATGGATGGTGTAGTCAAAATCAATTGCCACCTTAGATTTGCATCAAGTTCCCCCAGATATGTATAATGCTTTGCAAAGAACCTTTGTCTTTCCAGCATCAGTCCAGATAAATAGATTATCACATGCTGTAATGTTTCTTTACAGAGCGAATCACTGCAGAACCAGCACATTTCTGCCCATGCGTATTATTTTACGGTCTGCTAGTAAATCTCGAGTCGACCATAGATTTAAACTCAGGCACAGAATGGCAGATCTGACAGAAGGTGAGGGACATTTGCATGAATAGGGCTCCATCACTCGATACTTATTTTCCCCAAAAGGATTTGTTGCAAAATGTTTGTAGGTTAAACATAGCCTCCTTGTCGCTATCCAATCTGCTGAGTATCTTTTCTGTTTTGCTTGGTCTGGATTCGAAAGTAGAGTTTCAATAGTGACATCAGCAGTAGCCAATATTCGATAAATACCTGCTGTCCATAAATTAATAGTGGTATGATCAGAGTAAAACATATACTTAGTTAATATCTTGAGTAAAATGTTTAAGTCGGTAGATATGAGACATTTCCTAAATGCAGCACATAAGCGCCAATGCTACAATGCATTTAATGATATAAGGCCTAGTTCATATCGCAACTATGGTACTGGAATGCACTGGGGAAGATGTAGAACTTGTCTCCAATATTTCCCCTCTAGTTTGTTTAAAAATAAAAGCATCTAGCAGAATAGCTCTAGTGTCCATACCATATAATATCACTGCAGTGACCTTCTGTGTGTAATATGTCAAAGCTGAACATAAACAAAATGTACCATATCTAATAAGCAGGATCTTGGTCTGTGATATGTCACATACTACTTTATGCTCAAGGTTGACTAATTGGGTTCTATTTTGTGGTTCTTCATCTATAATCAACCCCAGGTATGTAGAATGTGGTACTATTTCCAGTGGTGCATTTTTGATTGTCCAAATCATTTTGCCATGAGCTGATTTCTTGGGGTTGCACGCTATGATCTTGGTTTTTTGTAGATTTATTTTGAGTTGATTTGCATCTATGTATTGCGTTAAAGAATTGAGCAGTCTTTGCAACCCCATTGGCGTCTTCGATATAAGGACTAGGCCATCCGCATAAAGCAATGCTTTAATCTGTGTGTCTGTAAATTTAGGGGAGTCAGAAACAACACTCTCAAATACATCATTGATGTCATGTATGAAAAAATTAGAGGGCTGAAGCAAGGCTACACCCCTGCTTCAGCCCTCTCGATGTTAAAATTGGTGATGAGAGGCATCCCTCCATGGATAATCTTATTTGGACCGATGTGTTTGAGTCTAGTGGATGGACAGCCAGCTTTCTCAAGTTTAGCTATTAGAAGAACTCGAGACACAGAATCAAACGCTGAGTGGAGATCAACAAATGCAAAATAAATGGGTTGACCTTTGAGCTGAGCTTGGGTCTTGATGGTGTTAAGGCATAGTAGATTGACTGTGGTTCCCATACCGATTACAAAGCCCGTCTGATTGGGATCTCTCCGCTGGTGCCCTGGGTCCATGTATTGAAATCTTCAAGAACTATCCGTGCGAAGACCTTACCGGGGGCATCTAGCAGCGCTATGGACCTGTAATTGGTAGGGGAAGATCGGTCGCCTTTTTTAAAGATTGGACTGATCAAGGATCTGCCCCAGGACGTTGGTATAGTACCTTTAGCCACTACGTCTTGAAAGATATTGTTCAATATGATGGCCAAGCTACGCGGATTTGCTTTAAACATGGCGTTGCTTAGGCCACCCGGGTCCACTGCTCTAGAGCCACTCAATTTATTGATTGGTCCTTCTATAATTTCTTCAGAGAATTGTATATTCCATGATTCAGCAGATGCATTAGAATGTGTCAAATTATCGAACTCAGGATCAGCATACAGATTGGTATAATGTTTTAGCCATTGATGCTCAGTAACACCATTCTTTTGACTACTACTCTGGGTATTATATATAACATTATTCAACAGTTGTCAGGTTTGTGCAGAATTTTTATTTCACTGTCTTGTTGGAACATGCAAGCCTTCCTTCCCCTAGTCCAATTCCGATACCTGCATTTAGCTGACCTTAAGGCTATTTGTCTATCATGCATTTGCATTTTCCCAATGTTTTTTCTTTTCTTTCGGTACGCTATTCTTCTCTGTTGAAGCTCAGAGTCAAATCAACGTTTATGTTGTAACTCTCTTGGTCCAGCAGTCATTATGGCGATCTTGAAGCGATCCACTACTGTTGTATATTGTGTAAATGGACTGCCCAAGTAGTGTTGTATGAGTCGGTCGTTTAGTAGGTGCAAGTTATCCTTGCACCAACAAAAACATGTTTTTGCATTGTTGGTCATTACTGCCGACTTGTACCATCTCACTTCTTGTTCATATTTTACCACATTATGTGCCCATGATAACGAGAGCATGTGATGATCACTGTGGATCTGAGGTACAATTTCAAATGTGTCTACTGCTGTAAACAATCGATCATCAAGATAAATATAATCGATGATACTTTTCAATATGCCTATCGAAAATGTGTTTTGAGGTGTACATACCCCGGAAAGCAACCGTTAACCATTCTGAAATTTCTTTCGGCCATGAGCGAGGTCCATCTTTCTACATCAGGGTTTTTGATCTTATGGTTGGTGCTTAAGCAAGTTAGATGAATGTCTCCTGTGATTATGGTGGTAAAAATCTTAGGGTCCATCAGTATGTGTCAATATAATTATTAAGGCTTTATAAAAAGTATCATCAGTGATCCCAGTGGGATTTCTATAAATATTCACTAGTGCTATTTTCTGGTCTTGATGTTGAATTTTAACTAATTAATAATTATTTGGGGCTGCCCACGGTTGTATGGTCAAACCAGAGCTTTTTTCTCTGCCACTAATAGACCCGAGGTTGGTCTGCCTCTTGCTGCTGCTTTAGCCGGGAGTACAATTATGTCATAGTCATCCCATATTGGTGTCACAGTGAACCATGTTTCTTGGAGAGCCAAGATGTCACATTTATTTATCTGATTATCGATAGATGATTGTAGATGTAGGTGGCCAAGTGTATTCCAGCTAGCAAGTTTTATTTGTACAGGTTGCCTTAGCACTGGTGGTTATGCTTTAACCTGTTGTTCAGATATTATTGCATGTTATGAGGGATTACAAGTTGATTCATGTTCACACTGGATACAGTCGGTCTGGGCAGATTTGATTTATTACTTACAAAAGGATTTTCATTCCTTTCAGGATCTTAAGCAATGATAAAGCCCATCCTGAAGAGATCCATCTTTGCTCTCCAGAGTGTGTTAAGCACTACACCAGAGTGCATCCAGAGCCTAATAATGGTCAAGTCAACATCACTCAAAAATTCAACTTGATCTATGTCAGTCAATGTCAGTCAATGTGATGTCTTCTAGTGCAGGCACCTCAGAGAAGATATTCATGATGCTCGCTCTTCACAGATCATATTTATTATTAGGTAGATCACGACATTTCATTATGAGGGAGTGAGCACTTTGTGAGCATTTCTGATGAATGCTTAAAGATTTGTGATTCACTTCCTCCTTAGAATCTGTGAGATCTATGCTATTAGTTACTGGTATATTAGATTGTAGCTGTTGAGCTACTAAGTTGAATGGAATCTGTGAGTCATCTATTCGCTCACTATACCGGTTAAATTAGTTTTTATGTTTCAAGCCTTCTTCATTTGATGGTACGTTCTGAAAGGTAATGTTTGCAACTGGTAATTTGCTCGGGAATGATGTATTATTTTTAAGCTGTGTATCCAGGTAGGCATCTACTGCCTTTTTAATCTCTCTACATCTTTCTTCTTGCATCGGATCTGTATTAATTCCTTGCTTATTGATCTGTGTTGAAGTTTGATGTATTTCACCTGAGTTTATCATTTTTGATTTGCATGGTTGAATATGTGCAGGTTGCTCTACAGCTGCAATAAGATCATTCAAGAGTGCATAGGTTAATGAATGGTCTTTATTTTGTTGTGCGGTTGTTTTCAAGATTGTTTTTGTTTTTTATGCTGATTTATCTAAGAGGTTGGCATTCATAGATTTCTTTGTAGCGTTGCCAATTGCTCGAATGAATGGTTTAAAGCTTTTTGTGCAGGCTGATCTAATTGGTCGCATATTCTTTTTTTTTTTTCGCGGTTCAATTTGGTGGTGTCTAATCTTTGATATATTACGTTTCCCTTTGTGTACCCTTTTATCAGCAGTTACGTCGAAGGAATTCTGCCTGGTGTTTGCCTGCTGTGGAAGGTTATTTGGTTCTACACTAATCCACAAATCATCAATTCTTATAGCTGGCGTATCTTCTCCTACTGGTCTGATTATTTGTTTAAATAAGGGAAGAGCAGGGTGCTTGATAGATGTTTTTGTAGATGGTGATTGTAATTCCTGGGGTATTAGAGATTTGCCCTGTTATAAACTTTCATCAGGATGAATTCTGCGCATCCTTTTTACCATTTCTTGCGCTATCCAATCTGAAATTGTCTGGATCTGCGCCGATTGTTGTGTCTTTTTAGTGTCAAGAGACTCGAACAGCTTGAACAGACTGGAGAATGTCATATTAACCGCAGAGAGAGTTATTTCCAGCATTGAATTCTGTTTCGTGTCAATTTGAGAAGCTTGTGATTGTGATGTTATGTGTGGGTTCCGCATAGGACAAGGAATGGGCTGAGGAGTCCATCAAACATCGCTTATAATAATCAGGCGACAGAGGGTTATTCGTATGGATGCTCCGCTCACATACACTTGCATTGATTGAAATGTCAGATATCACATGACTCATGTTGGATTGTTCACTAATCACAACAGGGGCAGAATTATTTACAGGGGGTACTCGGGTAGGCAACTGAGCTGTGCCAAGTATTGTTAAATCAGACATTACTTGTGAGGGTGTAATAAAGGGTGTGCTAGATTTTGATGTCCTGTGGTCATTAAAGACTGTCAACGGTTGAATTGGCGGGACTTCTAAATTATTCTCAGAGATGTTACCATTCAAAGACAATGGATTAGATGTATATTCTGATCGCACTGAATAAAAATCAAGGATGTCCTTGTTTGCTGAAGGTTGTCGACTAGAAGAGACAGGAGTTAAAAAAATAACCTTCCGGGTCGTTTATTTGTTAGTGCGATCAGCTGCTACCGCCATGGCGCCTGACGTGTTCAATTGATCCGGCATGTTTGTTTTCAGTGAGTATAGACGAATGAACACACAGGTCTCCCTATCTGTTTTTCCCTTTGTTTGATGGCTAGACTCGCAAGTTGCAAGTTGAAACCACTCCTGGCTGCAAACTTCGAGTAACCGAAAGATATTAACTGCCTCTTACACCGCTTCGCCGCAGCAAAGTGGCAAAGTGGTCCTTGTCGGTCCTTGCCTCGGTGCGCGTGTTCCGGTGTGTGCGTGTTCCCAAATTGTAGGGGGGGCCGATTGGGGGTGCAGCTACAGTGTGTAAAGGTGAAATAAGCCTACAAACAAATCAAATATAAAACATATAAGTATACTGTAATGATGGCAAACACAGCATATACTTAAAAAGCAGTCCTTATAATATTCACTGCCACAGTATGTTTTTTGGTGAATGACAGCAATCCGCAAGTAGAAGTCAATGGTGGCAAAGTGGTCCTTGTCGGTCCTTGCCTCAGTGTTGAGTTCTTTTTTTTTTTTTTTCAAGATAAACCACTCTTAATCTGGCTCTGGCTTGGTGCAGGTGCTGCTCAGTTCTTTCAGTTGAAAGGTAAAAATGAAAAGTGCCAGCCGCTTCTCCTTTATCCTGCTTGGTTTGATGTATCACAAACCACTGCTAAGAGGTGTTTACCTCCTTTCTTGATGATAAGTTACGGAGAAGCAATTGGTGGATCATCTGCTACTAGGGATACCTTATTAGTGGGCCCAAATAATATCTGTAAATAGTTGTGTTTCCCGATTCTAGTTTGCAAGCGCAAGGGAAACTGTGGACAGAATGTCTCTGCTGAACCCGCTTCTTCCCGAGCATCTGTGAACAACATTAAACCAGAGCAAGGCATGCTGTGTGGATAGCATTTCTGGGCTCCATGACATCCTCAATGTCTGTAGTTTGCCAGAGATTGTTGCATGACATTTCACTTGGTGTCTCTACCTATCTCTTACTAGTGCAACCCGGCAGCAAATAGGATGCAGATTTGCCTGTTGTTGATACAATGGGCTCCTACTGCCTCCAGGTTACATGCAGTGTAGAATGGTTTGTGTCGATTTACCTCTTTTATAAGGATGAACAAGGTGATTTCAACCTCCTTTTAGGTTGCAAGGGTCCAACAAATGGTCATGCTTTCCATTTTTGGTCACTGCCAAAATGTGTGGAATCTGGATTATAACAGTAATGGGGTATTGCTACAGGTGAACAGCCTCACAGTCATTGGTGTGTGATGTGCCTGTTTCACTGATGTATATTCTTATACCACCCATGTTGTGTGGAAGCAAATCATGAAAAAATATAGACTAACTGAATTCAAAGTAAGAAGTGCTACAATAGTGCCTTTCCCTACTTCACATGGTTATATATTTCTTCACTTGCTACAAAGAGGATGCACCTTTGGAGTATAGGTAGTTACCTGTATCCATAAGAAACAGCATCTGACACATGGTGCAGATTTTGCCACACACTAAATATTGGGCCTTGAGTATGTTTTATTCAACGATTGTTTTTTAATTAATTTAAAGCGGGAACTGGAGATGCAGAAAGTCCCATTTTAAAAAGGAACTCTGCGTTTATGGCCTCTTACCACATTGCAACAACTTATTGTATGGAATTATACTATGAAGAGATGGAGATTCTGAAAAATGTAAAAGCAGCATCGCATTTTATCTATAACCACATCATTACTTATCAATCATAAGTATCCTGGACCTGCAAGTCAAAATGTGCACAGGCCCAAGTGTGGCAGAAATGTGATTACGCAAGCAAGATAACATAGACTGCTACAGAAATGTTCATGTTAAAGTAATACAAGTCAAGTAAAATGAATTATTCTATAACTTCATGGGATGTTGCCATGTGTTTTGCATTTTCCCTGCTATAAATCCATTGAATCCAGATGAGGCATCACTTGTTATGTAACAATGTAATTCAGGGAAATATAATGTATAATATCATACAAAGTTTGTAGTAACATGGTGGACTTTAAGCAATGCATTATATTATAAAAGTGCAGAAAATCCATTCTATGGTGAGCTGACAAAATAATTGACTAGAGTGTCAATCCAAAGAAAACTACCCCCACTTCCAGATCGCTGAAGACCTATTTGTTTTTATTGCTGAGCTTCAAAGAAAACCCCATGCACTAATGTGACACCTTTTGAATTCTGCCTCGACATTAAGTCAGCGATATGGTTGGCCCAATGGAGGGAATCAAAGAAGACCTGGCATATTACCACAATCAATCACTTACTACTGGCTTCACAGAAAGGCCACCGAAGAGCTATTGCAAGACCTATCATGGAAAGAACACATTTCTATAATTCAATTAAAAATTACAGTTATTTGAAATGTGCACAGAAATGCATTTAAAATGGTTTTCACTCTAATTTGCAATGGTACACCATAGGAGGAAGAGGAGGATTGTGTTACGAATGTGAGATAACTCTCTATCTGATCAGTATACATTTTCATTTTCTACAGTTCTTAACAATTAATAACAAATATTCATATCAATAACTTAATGAAAATTAACACCACAGATTCATATCACATATCCAGATGTGCATGTGGGCAGGGGATTACAGAACCCCATGTTTTATTGGTGTGTCATGTTATTGTGATTAATTATAAAAGAACATATGATTCTGCATTAGAAAATGTGAGAGCCACAGACCCACCTTCCTTTTCCCTTTACCTATACAGAATTATGAATATCCAATGAGGCCTGGGAGTGGGGGTGTATTCTATGGGAGTGTCTGAATATTTAGCAAGCAAATGTAAAGATTTGGCCAGTCAAAGGTGGGACATAAGTATGGAAATATTGTGAATTTCTAAAAGCAGGAAAACACAGGTAATATGATTCTGATCAAAAGGTACACAGGGAAGGAAAATAACAGTGTCATAGTTGAGAATTCCTTGGGAACAATGGAGGCTCCATTCTGGCTCAGCACCTAAAGCATATTTCAAAGTGACTATACCTATCCCACTAATGCAAT